>NW_026294562.1:48492424-49793674 GCF_007827085.1 Peromyscus californicus insignis | reverse complement strand
TACAGTGTGAATATCTTTACTATAGATTACAAAGCTTTCATATTTAGAAGTTTGTGTAAGATATTTTTAGCAATATAATGCCCAGATTTCTGGTGTAGCTTTTAATAGTAGGAATGCCTAAAGCGTTATCAACATAATTTACATCTCCTTATTGATGTGTGCCCCTGAGCACTTGTCCAGGTATGCTTGTGGAGATCAGAGGCTTATGGGCTCCATAGGTTGAACTCAGGTCACCAGCCTTGTTGGAAAGTACTTTTACCTGCTGAGTCCTCTCACTAATATGAGTATTAATATAATTTTTATTTTATAGAAATTATTAAAGATGACAACAGATGTATGTGCATATGTTAATGGAACCAGAGCTCCTTTCTATAAGCATTGAAATGACTGGTTTGTTAGGACTGTATATAGTTGATTTTTATTACACTGACAGTTAAATTACAAAAGCATGTAATTGTTGCCTGGCTTTCATAACCATCTTCTGAGGAGAAACAGGGGAAGGGAGAGATTTCTTTCCTGTTCTCAATCATGATTGTTTGAATGGGATTGATTTTAACTAAAGGTTCAGAGGTAAACCCTAATTGTTTTAAGCCAGCCAGTTAATACTCTCCAATGATCTCTTTTGTTTAAATTCGTGTGTGTGTGTGTGTGTGTGTGTGTGTGTGTGTGTGTGTATGTCTACTTATCCACAGAAAGACACCTCTGTTGTTTCTGCATCTTGACTTCTTGAATGATGCTGCAGTGAACATGGGGGTCAGCTATCTTTTGGAGGTGTTGGTTTCACTTTCTCTGTACATATACACACAAAGAGGATAGCTGGGTCATTTGATAATTCTATGCTAGTTTTTGTAGGAGCCTCCATAGTATTTCCACAGTGGGTCACTAACATTCGGTTCTCCAATGCTGTAAGAGGATTCTCTTTTCTCTACACACTTGCCCACACTTGTGGTCTCTTGTTTTGTTTGATCACAGCTATTCAAACAGACACAGGTCATAACTTAGTCTGTTTTCATTTGCATTTTCATACAAGCTAGGGATGCTCATGAACTTCTCATACACCTGTTGGTCATTGAAAAATTATCTTTGGGTGAATGTCTAATCACAAGCTTTGTTCATTTTTAATTTGGTTTTATGTTTCTTGCTGTTGAGCTGCCTATGATATTCACAGGAATTTGATGTTAATTCATTATCAGATATGTGGTTTTCAAATATTTGTTCTCAGTCTCTAGCTAGCCTTACATTTTGATGTTTCCTTTTCTGTGCAAGTGTTTTTATATTGATGTATATTAGCTGCCGTTCTTGTTCCTGTGATAAAATACCCAACAGAAACAACTTAAAGGAAGGAATTTTATTTTGAATGATGGTTTCAAGGCATCATGGTGGAGAAGGCATGGCAACAGGTGGACAGGACACAGGGCACAGGTCATAGGGCACAGGTCAAAAGTCACACCATAGTGACTTATCAGCTTTGGAATACAAGGCTAGACTGAGACAAGAAGGGGCCAGATACAACCTTCAAAGGACTATCACCTATTGGCCAACAATACCAGCAAGGGACTGTGTCCCAAAGGTTCCATAACCTTTCAAAACAGTGCCACAAGCTGAAATAGGTATTTAAACACATGAGCATAGCTGGGCATGGTGGTGCAGGCCTGTAATGCCAGCCCTTGGGAGGTGAAGGCACAGGCAGAACTTCTGTGAGTTCAAGCACAGCCTGGTCTACATAGTGAGTTCCAGACCAGCCTGGTCTACATAGTGAGTTCCAGACCAGCCTGGTCTACATAGTGAGTTCCAGACCAGCCTGGTCTACATAGTGGGGCCCTGTCTCAAATAAAACAAAAAACAAACGAATGAGGATGGGAACTTCAAATTCAGTCATAACAAATAATCCTATTTCTTCACTCTTGCTTTTTGAACAAGAACTTTGTTGAAATTTCCAAGAAATCATTGTCTAGGAGTTGGACTTGTTACTATATATTTTCTTGTTGGAGACTTTTGGAGTCAGATCTCATGCTCAAGTGGATGTGTGTGTGTGTGGTGTAAGATAAGGGACCACATTCATAGTTTTCATGTGGAAATACAGTTTTTCCAGTACCCTGTATCGAGGAGCTGATTGTTATGTCTTCCCGAAGCTCTTGTTGCACACCAGATGAGTGGGTGTGCCAGGGCTTAATTCTGGGTTCTGCATTCTGTCCTACTGGTTTGTCTGCTTTTGTCCCCACTGGACTGTTTACTACATCTTTGTGATGTAATTTACTGCTTAGTATTTTTTTTTTAATTCAAGTTAATTCCCACTAAAGAGCCACTATGCTAATTAGTTACTGCTCCTAGTCTCACATTAGGTAAGAGCACTTGGGCTTTGAGAGATTATCTGTTCAAGTCACATAGCTCTAAGTGCCAGAGTCAGAACTCAACTCAAATCGTCCACTCTCAGCTCTCATAGTTTGAATCACAAGTTGTGGCTCTGTCATGAATAAGCCCCATGTGTTCCTTGATGTCTTGTTTTGCTCACACATACATGGGAAGTGATCCTCCATCTGCTTCGCAGGGCTGACTGCTTCTTCCCTTTAACCAGATGAGGGAATTATGCAACAGAAATGAAACCTTTAATGCAATATACTCCTTATAATCATATCCCCATGGTGTATATTAGATCTTAGGATTTGTTCAATCCAATTTCCTACTTTGAATTCAGTTCTTTAATCTGTATCTCCCATTCCCTCCTCGGCATACCCCACCTTCATATCCACTGTTTTATTTTTTAAATCTATCTGTATTTGATATTTTCTTCCTTTATTTCCCTTATTGTCTCTCTCTCTCCCTTTTAAAGATGTCACATGCAAATACACTCATACCTTATTATTTATTTATTTAGGGTATCATGTAGCCCGGGCTGACCTAAAACCCACTACATAGCTGAACGTGACCTTGAACTCTTGATCTTACTGCTTCAATGAAGCTTCTTCAAATCAGAGGGAAAGGATTATTTATTTGAGAAGTAACCTAAGAACATTGTATGTCTGCACCATGTCTCCTCTCCTCTTCTAATTTTTTCCTTTCTTTCTTCTTCTCTCTTCTTTTCCCTTCTCTCCCATTCACTCTCTCCCTTGCCCTCCTCTCCTCTCCCTTTCTCCCCTTTTCTTCTTCCTCTTCTTCCCCTATTTCTCTCCTTCACTCCCTTTTTTCCTTCCCTCTCTCCCTTCCCCTTCTGTCTTTATCATTCATTTATTCTCATTCTGCATTTCTGCTTGGGCCTAATATTATAAAAATAATTATTTCAACTAATTTTCAATTTCCATAGAGTTATTTCATGCATCACACAACTTTATGCTTACTACAATGTAAAAATTGCTAAATTAAAATCACTACAACCAGTGAAGAAATGAAAGAGCTGTGTTCACTCCTGGTTCTTGCCATCTCTCTATGTGTACTAGCTCTTGAAACACACTTTGTTCTAAAAATCCGCTGTGATGTTAAGGTTTTATCTATCTGGGACCTAGTTACTAATACCAGTGGCTTTTTTCTTTTTTTTAAATATTTGAGAATTTCATCAATTCATACAGTGTGTTTTACTCATATCTACCTTCCTAACTGTCCCATCATCATCACATTTCCCTTTCAATTTCACGCCCTCCATTAAAAAAAATCCACTGAGCCCAGTTAGTGCTACTATATATGCACAGGTAGACAGTCATCCAACTGCGAAGTTCATCCCCTTTAAAAATAATTCTCCATCCTATGACAGTAATCAATTGTTAAATATTTCCTCACCTTAGGGGTGAGGGCTTATGTGCCCCCTTTCCAGCTGTGCTAACATGTTGATTGGCTTAATATTTAGGCCTTGTGTAGACAACCATAGATGCTGAGCTCATGAGTGCAAAGGTCTTGTCATAACCAGAAGACACTGAGAAGCAAGTTTTTAAAACTGTGTTCAGTTTCAATGACATTGCCTTAGACCACCTGGAAACAGCTAACACAGTAACACCAGGAGTCAAGGAAGCCAGGTTATTACAATTCCCAGTTGTTAATATGAAAGGTCTACAGAAGGTATCCTCCTTGTTCTTACTTCTGCCTTCCTCTTGGGGATGGTACCTGCCCAGATGCTACTCTTTCTGAGGTGAATGTGCTGCCTTCTTCATCATTCTCTTGAGGGCCCCCTTGATCTCTGTATTCCTCAGACTGTAGATCAGAGGGTTTAACATGGGGATGAGGATGGCATAGACCACAGAAAGCACCTTGTCCTGTTTTGTGGAGTGCTGAGAGCTGTGGTGCAGGTACACAGAGAGGACTGTGCCATAGAAGAGGGTCACTGTCGCCAGGTGGGAGCCACACGTCTTGAAGGCCTTGATACAGCCTTTGAGCGAGGCAATTTTCAGGATAGAAACTGCAATGAAGACATAGGATAAGAGGATAACAAGGAAAGAGCCAAACCCAACAAAAACAGCTGCCAGGAAAAGAACCAACTGGCTGATGAAGGGGTCAGAACAAGACAAGGGAAGGATCTGAGGCATGTCACAGAAGAAATGGTGAATGACATTTGGTCCACAGTAGTAGAGATTAAAACAAGCAACTGTTTGAACAAGGCTACTAAGGAAACCACTCCCACAGACACCAGCCACCATCCTCCAGCAAAGGCTTGGGGCCATGATGGCTGAGTACTGCAGAGGACTACCGATGGCCACATACCTGTCATAGGCCATGGCAGCCAGCAAGCAGCACTCAGACATACCCATCCAAGCCAAAACAAAATACTGAGTGGCACAAGCAACGAAGGAAATCGTTTTCTCAGCTTTTAAGAAGTCTGAAAGCATCCTTGGGCTGATGGAAGAAGAATAGCAGATATCTATAAGTGACAAGAAACTGAGAAAAAAGTACATGGGTGTTTGTAGGTGATAGTCCATCCTGATGAGGATTATGAGGGCCAGGTTCCAAATCAGAGTCATGAGGTAGGTCCCTAAGAAGACTGGAAAAAGGATGAGCTGCAGTTCTGTTTGGTCCAGGAGCCCCAGGAGGACAAACGTGTCCACAGAGGTGTGATTTTCATCTCCTGACACAGATCTGCTTGGCATCACCTGCTGAGCAAAGGTGAGAAAAAGGAGATTATTTTATTAGTCATCTTTCAAATCCCCATCCCATCTGAGAACGTTGCGCCTCATTGTTTCTCAGTAAAGTACAGCAATCCCTGCTTTGATCTTATTTAAGAACTGCTGCACGCAGAAAGCAATGTTTTTGGTGAGCTTGGTAATTCAAAGCCTCTTATAAAAAGTCTATGACCACATAAAATGTAAAAATGTCCCTGTGGAGGCATAACTATAATCTAGAGTCCCCATGTAGTATGAAGAAGACACACATTCCTGTGGGCTATTACACGCTGGATGCAGGTAGAAAGGGAGAACGTGGGGGCAGGAGAGATGGCTCAGAGGTTAAGAGTACCGACTGCTCTTCCAGAGGTCCTGAGTTCAATTCCCTGCACCCACATGGTGGCTCACAACTATCTGTAATGAGATCTGGCACCCTCTTCTGTATACATAATAAATAAATAAATCTTAAAAAAAAAGAAAGGGAGAATATGGAAGACTTCTAGGTGTTGAGACTATCTTTCCAAATGTCTCCTTATCAACAGAACTTATTTCAGAGACACTGTTGGGCAAGTGAACAGAGCAATGAGAAGGTCATTGAAAGTGCTGTCAGGAACAGGATAACTAAGTCTGAGAAGATGGTTCCCTTAGTGCATGTTACCCAAGCATGAGGGCCCGAGTCTTGATGCAGGTCCCAGCACCCATGTAGAAGCCAGGGGCTGGTAGAGTACATCTGTAACCTCAGTGCTGGGTGGATGCGGGCCAGTGCAGACAGGGAGATTTTGCAGCTGATTATCCAGTCTAGCCATTAATGACAATATTCAGTGAGAGACCCCGTCTCAAAAACAAACTACAAAACAAGACAACAAAAAAACAAACAGATGAAAAACCAAAGTGGAGAGCCATCAAGATACCTGATGTCTAATTCTTGGCCTCTACACACATTTTCAAACACACATGCACATATCCACATAAACATATACATAGAACACACACACACACACACACACACACACACACACACACACACACAGACAACCATAATATATTTTTCATAAACATTTCTCCATGAAAGGGAGGGCAATTTATCCTCTTTGAGGAAGAAGAAACTACAAGGTAGTACATTACTTTTCAAAAGGACTCTAGTAACGGATGACCTGAAACTCTCAGCTTTCCATGATGGCGCCTGCTGAGCATGCTCCCAAGGAGCTCTGAGAGAGAAAATGGCTGAAAAAACCACACAGAGACCTGGGTTAAACCTGCCATGATATTGCTAATCTCAGAGGTATCTTTACCTTGCCACGTTGTTTCTTCATCCACTAGGGATTGCTATTTCTAACTAAGCCTTGTTTTCAGTTGCCTCCTACCAATGAAAAAGGCTTAGTATTTATTTTTTTTGTTTCAGATAACTTATCTTGGCCTTACCCCTCAGCTTTTTCTCACTTTTTTTTTTGTGAGAAATTTTCCTTCCTCACTGGGGTCAACTTCCACTTTTGCTTGTTCAGAAAATTGAAAGAGAAGGAATTGAAAGATGACATCAAAAAGATCTCTGATACCTTCTTTTCCTTTAAGATATTTGACTGATAGCCCTCCATAGTATTTACTTAGCTGACACTGAAAAAAAAATGTGACTAAGCCAACTCTTGTCCGAAACAAAATATGAAAAACTTTGCCTATTAGGAATTAGGACTAATTGTAAAACCCCAAGCACTACATTAATTCCTCTTTTCATTTCTTTCTCCCTCTCTCCACCCTTCTTTTTGCTAATCCCAGTCAAGCATTTTCATAGTTTAGAAGTTCTTCATAGCCCGGTCTGGTGGTGCATGCCAGTAGCCACACCACTCACAAGGATAAGGTAGAAGACTGCTTGAGTTCACAAGTTATAGACCAACAGATACAACATAGTGAGATCTTGTCTCCAAAATAAATATCCCTCAATGTTGGTCATGCATCTCGTGTGTGCACATGTACACCTGTGTGTATATGCATGTAGAGAATACATATCATCATCGAGTGTCTATCTCATTTACTCTCTATCTTAATTTTTGAAAGAGGGCTCTTCCTGAACCCGGACTTCTTAAATTTGGCTGGACTGACTGGCCAAAGAACTTGAAGAATCCACCTATCTCTGCCTCCTCAATACTAGATTACAGGTACATGTCAAACACTTGGCTTTTTACATGGTGCCGAGGATCCTAATTCATGTCCTCATGCTTACATGGCAAGCACATCACAGCTGAGCCATCTCCCTAATCTGGTCATGGAATAAAAGGTAATGTTTGTGATAGAAGCAAAAAAAACCCTAATGACATGACTATGTAAAAAAACATTTTGTGTACATGTTTGCATTTTACAGTCTTTAAAGCAGGCTAAACATATTGATCTTTTCAAGTATTTATCATTTGTGTATTATGAAAACATTAAAAATCTTTCTTCCAGCCTTTTGAAATTTTCACTGAATTGCTGCTGACTGTACCCACCCTACCATGGGAAAGCAATCTTAACAAACAAACAAACAAACAACCAAAGCAGGAGATGCTTTCTGACTTCAAATCTAGAATGTTCATCAAATTATACTAGATTTGATCGATTAGGGAACAATAGCTTTTACAAAGTTAATGCTTTTTAATGAAAGAAATCAGATAGATTAGGTGCCTCAACATGAACCCACACCTCTGAGTCTGTGTTTGCAGACCTCAACATCAACTGAATGAGGAAAGGCTTTGCAGACCTCCCATCTGGTCCCCATTCTCCACATGCTAATGTATTGTCTCTCACAGTCTACATATTTAGGTCAACCTTCTACAGATCTGACTACTGTGTGTAAAAGCTGCACAAAAGCAATTACATAGTGAAACCTTGCATTGAAGGAGGATAAAACAAAGCTTTTTGTAAATCTATAAAATTGTACCTGGATCTGCACCCCTCGACACACCTTGTTACAGAGGCTAAGGGACTCACCTTAGAAAGATTTCCTTTCTTGTGATCCAAGTCCTTCTACTTTGTGGTGCACACAGGTATTCTGAAGTAACCAATAAATGTTTCCACTTCTAGGCTCTGGGTGAATCTCATTTCTTCACTGCTTCCAGTTGAGCACATGTTTATTATTAGCAAGGTTGACTCCCTCCACCTTCTTCAGCAATGGTCCAGCTGTGGAGCAAGAGGGTCTCAAGTGCTTGTGAATTTTCTAGGTCACATGTAGGAAAAGAACTGAATGCACAACTCCCACCAAAGGAAACCACTTAAAGCCATACAAACTGTAAATAATGTGTCTCCTGGGTCATAGAAGAGAGACCAGCTTTAGGAGGTAGTCCCCTGCTCAGACTCCATGCCCTCTTGGGAATGTGTTCATCTTTTGAGACATTTTGAAACCAACAAATCTTCCTTTCATCCTGAAAGAATCCTGGAGCTCATATAGAGGCCATGCCTAACCTTGTTAGATACTATGCCAGTTTTCCATAGAAGCTGTCACTACTTCTCTGTGCAGCTTTGAGTCAGACTCCTTGCAATGGATTCTCAGATTCTCTATTTTCTTATCCTAGACCAATTTTCTTAACTTTTAAATGGGACTACATGGATGGGACATATTAAAAAAGACGTCACAGATAGTTGGGAATGAGAAAAAGTGACAAATAGATCTCTTCTTTCCCCTTAGGTTTGTGTAGCTGCCTGGTTTAAAGAATAAAGAAAGGACAGAAGGAGCATAATGACAGAAATGAAGAGAGAAAGAGAAAGAATTAGGTAATGTGTTTAGGAAACTTTGAAAAGACAAATAATATTGAAGGTCCTCAAAGAGCACACCAAGGCAGACCTCTTCCTCTTCCCTCTATCTGACCTTGCCATCTTCCCTATCCACATGTGCAGGAAGAAAAATGGTCTTTGCGTTGTACTAAGATACCAACAAGGTTTAAGCTGATGTCTATTGGTCCTCAGGTTCTGACTTTTCCTTCAGAAAAACACCGGGCAGTATCTGGGAAGAGCATCTTGGAGGGAGTAAGAGTGACCACTCAGACTGTGGAGAAAACCAGTCTATTCAGATACATAAGATGACCACTTCTGCATCTAGCTCCTATTTTATCTTTAATCACCCCTTTAAAATCTTTGACTTAGCTGTGTGTGACAAGACAATATTTTAAATTTTATTTATATTTTATGCATATGAGTGCTCTGCATGTATACCTGCATGCCAGAGGAAGACGTCAGATCCTATTACAGATGGTTGTGAGCCACCATATGATTGCTGGGGATATGAACTCAGGACCACTTCAAGAGCAGTCAGTGCTCTTAACCTCTGAGTCATCTCTCTAGCCCACAAGATAGTATTTTAAACTATTGTTTAGGTTCTGCACCCCGCTTATGTCAAAGCCAACCTCTAGGCTTCTGCCAGAATCTGCCATACCTGCAACCATTCACAGGTCCATTCTGGGCCGCCCCTACCACCCCACTAGGTACCCAGGCTTCCCAATCCCTTCTAGGGTCTAGTCTAGTAAGTACCCCCTGACCTCCTGTTCACACCTTTTCTGCAACTCATCAGATTGAGCTAGGGTCCCACCGCCGGTATACTAGCCTAGTCTGGCCTTCCCTCTCTTCACTGCTAGAGTCAGGCTTAGGCCAGGAGCCTCCACAGCCCAGACCACAGGACTCTGCCATGTCATATCCAACCTTTCTAACCAGACAGATCTAACTCCACCCTTCAGGCTTGGAACAGGAAGTATGTCCTGTACACCAGCTCAGTCCTCTCTACCCACCTTACTTCATTTCACCCAAGCCGTTTTTAACTCCTAGGCCCAATCTGCCCCCACATCCTATTTTCTTCTCCAACCTGCTTTATCCATAATGAACTCAGAACTAACAAAGGAAGTCCACATGCTCAGATCTCATTGCAGAAATAACAGCAACATGAAAGATTAAGCCAGTATATTCTCTCCCAAACCTACCAGTCCTCTAGAAATGCTTGCCGATGAGAATTATCTAGATGAACTCCAGGACATAGAATTTAAAAGAATCATCATAAACTTCATCAAAGAATTCCAGGAGTTTCATGTGGTATTTTGTGCTCTGACAAATAAAGCTTGCCTGGAGATCAGAGGGCAGAGCTAGCCACTCGTTAACCATAGAGCCCAGCAGTGGTGGTGCACACCTTTAATCCAAACACTTAGGAGGCTCGAGTCTTTGATCTCAGCATTTGGGAGGCTCAGGCCTTTACTCCCAGCACAATCCAGAGCTAGAGACAGGAATATAAGGCAGGTGGAGACAGGATCTCGGCCCCCGTTTGGTCTGAGGATCCGGAGAGGTAAGAAGTCACTAGCAGCTGCTCCTTTGCTTCTCTGATCTTTCAAGTTATTACCCTGATATTTGACTCCTGGTTTTTATTGCTAAGACTAATTAGGTTCACACTTCAAAGGAGTTTAAAGAAGACACGAAGAAATAGCTCAGTGAAATTAAGGAGAAAGCTTAAGGATAATACATGCCCAACTAAACAAACACAAGGATAATGGAAATGACAGAGACAACACAAGACTAGAGAATGGAATTTATTTTGGAGATGGAAACACTGAAGAAGGACTCAAGCTGAAATGTAGATGGAATTGAAAAACCCAAAATAGCCCAATTAGAAAACTCAAAGGAAAGCCTTATATGTAGGATGAATCAAGTTGAAGACAGGCTATCAGGTCTTAAAGATAAAATAGAGGATCTAGATCAGATAAACAAGGAATGTGAAAAATTTATAAAAACACAGGAAAGACTGGATGTGGTATGATCAGGGCCTATTGGTTGGGGCATAGGTAGGGAAGGTCCTGGAAGAAGACTAGAAATTAATTGTGGTACAGGCAAGGAAGGGCATAGTAGGTTGAGACACAGGATGTGGGATCTGGCTAGATTTGGTGCATTGGAGAGGAGGCATCAATGGGGAGGGCAGGAAGACTCACAAGAAGACCCTGTACCTCAATCTTGATATGGATGTAGTGGGTAGTCATTTCAGCTTTGGTCTGTAAGTTCCAACCCCCATTGAGGCTTCAGTAACTATCATGCCTACAAGGTGGGGCCAAGGGAGGGCCCTGAAGACCCGAGATCAGGATGTGCCACGCTCTCTTCCTGCTTGGACCCTGGACGCTAGAGGTAGACCGAGGAGAGTTCTCCAGAGAACACGGCCGGACTGCGCTGTGTCTTTCCCAGAACCCGCCACCTACCTATCCCTTCATTTGTAAGTTATACCATTAAATAAATCTCCTTTTTAACTATGTGGAGTGGCCTTAATAATTTCACCAATAATGGAGCTAGACTTGTCTTTGCTTGCTTGTTTGTTTGTTTGTTTTTCTAGACAACATTTCTCTGTGTAGCCTTGACTGTCCTGGAACTTGCTTTGTAGACTAGGCTGGCCTCAAACTCACAGAGATCCACCTGACTGCCTTCTGAGTGCTGTGATTAAAGGCAGGCACCACCAATGCCTGGATAGATTTTTTTTTAAAGTAAAGTCTATCTTTTAAAGATAAAAGTGTGAAGCTTGACATTTGTGGTCATGACTGTGATTGGCTGGGCTTCTGCTATTGATCCTTCAGGGATTTGTGGTTGATCTGTGGAATCCTGCTATAGGCATGACAAGTTATTTTGTCTTGGAGAGCCTTGGCACTGTACAGGAGCTTCCCGTCTTTTAGGAAACACCAACCCAGCAAGAAGTGCTCCAAGAGCTAATGAGATAGAGTAGAATAGGTGTATGGTGAAGGGTGGGCTCCAACACCTCACCATGTAGATATGATCTTACCCTTCTGTTTTAGTTTTCCCTCCTATGTGTATATATAGCTCATGGTCCTGGGCCCGTGGAGCCTGGTCCAATTCCCTTGACTACAGAGCTTAATCTTTGGTCAGAGTGATGATAGGCATTCAGAAAGGCTGTGTGAACACAAAAGGAGTGGAAGGGCTTGTCTAGAAATCTAGCTGTTACATTTTTATGTGTTACATTTTCAGTGGAAAGGTCAGTTTTCAGCCCTGCCCACTCTGTGCAAGTTCCACTACCTTAATTTTTGGGGTGATGTATTGGGAATCAATCACACTTTTTTTGGTTCTTCTTACCTACCTGTGTTGTTACTTTTCTTGTAGCAGTGATAGAATACTTGTCAGAAATAATATGCTAGGGTAAGGATTTATTTTGTCTTACAGTTTAAGGGAATTCAGTTCATTTTGGAGGAGAAGGCATGATGTTGAGGTAGAAACAGAAATGGGTGGAATATGCAGGGAACCATGGAGTTGGCCTGACTTAGCTTCCTTGAGAGGCATGCCTCATAAGTTTTTCAGGTTAGAGTCCACAGCTCCTAGGGCACAATGTGCCTTCCAGTTCCTGATAGGCTGATGTACTCCCTCAGGCAGTGAAGCGTTCAGGCCGCTTTGTGTTTCTCTGTATGTTCTGTCAATAGTCAAGGAGGCATGGGAACTTGACAGGACAATTGGTCTTAGATATTAATCTTGTGTACCCTGTACGGCTTGCAAACTTCACTTTATCCTGGCAACTACAATCGTTGTGATCCTGGCAATTGCCGTTATATTCTGCTTCTGATAAAGGCATAAAAAGTCTGACTGCTCTCAATAAAATGGTCATAGCCTCAGTTGTGTGAAGGCCCCTCCAACTGGCCTGATTTAATTCCTCATGGCCATATCAGGTGACCTTGGCCCTGGTAAGTAAGCACAGGCACTTACAGATATATTTAGCAGTAGTCTTGCCATTTTGCTGTGGTGGACTACTAGGGACAAAGGCGATAGCTTGTGTTTTTGTGGCTGCTTTAGGGCCCTCCTGCTCAATAACTTGCGGGGAGGTACCTCAAAGACAACTCTAGTTTATAAGCTCTTTAAATTTAGCATGCAGAGTAATGTGTTCCATTATGGCATTTCCATATATACTTAGCAGTAAAATATGTTGCTTTGGTAAAATATGCTCCATCACTAAATAGTTAGCAATAATCACATTTACCTTAGAGCTATCAAAAGATTTTCTTCCATGGGAATTATCAATTTAATGTTTTCTTAGAGTATGAGAGGAAATTTGTTGAGTATAAGTAACATGGTAGTTTTGACTGTATGAGTCAAGTTACTAAAGTTTATATTAAAATACCGTGGTTAATGATTCAATTCAGCAAATATTAAGTGCTTTGGGGGAGTTAGGCACTATTCTGACACCAAACACCGAGCCCAGTGATTAGTAACTGAAAACAAGGTGACCAAGAGTATACTGTAAAATCATTTTTCTCCTTCATTTAGAAACCCAAAGAGACAGACAACATCACAGAAAGATTATGGACATGAGACTCCATCTCTCCCGACTCTTAATCTTACCAAAATCTCTGACTGAGGAAAATTACCTTTGGAGATGAGAGAAGGGCAGAGTTAAACTTACCTTTCAGCAAGCATGCTTTTTAGTCAGTTATCTATTACTACAAGATGCTTGAGGCAATCAGCTGACAAAGACAGGAAAGTTACAAGGCACAGTCCCATTGCTTCAGGGCTGGCATGGGGCCATTGGGTGGCAATGGTTGGGAGCCCACATCCTGAGCCAAGAAGTAGAGAGAGAAGGACAGACGGTGTCCACTAGCCCTTGCATGGTATACCGCTGGTAATCACTGATTAGATTCCAACCTATCAAAGATTTCACCACCTTCCAAATGTCTCATTTTGGGAATCCAGTTGTTAAAACATGGCCCCTTTTGGACCATGCAGCACACACAGAATGTCAAAGGAAAAAATGGGTGATGGCTATGTTCATTACCTTAACATCATCCATAGTAGTTTGAAAGGAATACTCCCCATAAGCTTATATATTTGGATGCTGGTCCCCAGTTAGTGGGATAATTTGGGAAGGATTCGGAGATGTGGCCCATTGGAGGAAGTGTGTCTCTAGGGATGGGTTTTGAGGTTTTAAAAGCCCATGACTGGCTCTCTCTCTCTCTCTCCCTCTTCTCCTCCTCTCCTTCCCTCATCCTTCCCACTTACAGATCAGGTGTTACAGTCTCAGCTATTGTTCTAACACCATGCTTGTCTGCTCCCTGCCATGATGATCATGGACTAACACTCTAAAACTGCAAGTAAGCCCCTAATTAAATGCTTTCTTTTATAAGAGTTGTCTTGGTTATCATTTCTCTTCAACGCAATAAAACATTAACTAAGATATTATCGTTTCACACTGAATACATACATAAATCAAAAATTATGTTGGCTCCCATAAATAGACACAATTATGACCTGCAAATTTAAAGTGGAGTTAAGTAAAATAAGTTAATGAAATCAAAGTAAAACAGGTTAGCATTAAGAAGGCCAACCTGTAGAGTGAATCAGAGTAAGAGCTCATGTCTAGCACTTGGAAAGCCTGGTGTCAAGCCACAGCATGCTTGCAAAACAAGGATAAAAGCACTTAGCTGGCTGAAGTAGAAATCTCATGCATGTCCTTCCATTGGAAAACCACCAAAGATGACATCTGTGATACAGAACAGTTCCTGAGCCTCCCAAGATGTAAATCCACCAACACCAAAACTGTTAAATGCAGAAAAAACACTGACTTTGTCTTGTACAGGAACTAGAAAGGAAATAGGTGGCAGGCAGGCTCAAAAACAACACGTCCAGTTGCTGTAGAATGTCCTGTATGCTGTAAATATATGTTGCTATGATTGATTGATAAATAAAACGCTGATTGGCCAGTAGCCAGGCAGGAAGGATAGTGTAGGCGGGACAAGGAGAGAGGAGAATTCTGGCATGTGGAAGGCTGAGGCGGGGAGACGAGGCCAGCTGCCACCATGAGGAGCAGGATGTAAAGTACCGGTAAGCCATGAGCCACGTGGCAAGGTATAGATTAATAGAAATGGGCTAATTTAAGATATAAGAAGAGATAGCAAGAAACCTGCCATGGCCATACAGTTTATAAGTAATATAAGTTTCTGTGTGTTTATTTGGGGGATGCTAGTGGGAGAGATTTGTCCCAACTGTTGGCAGGCCAGGACACAGGAAAACTTCAGCTACATCCAGCTGTCAGTGGCATTTGTCACAGGATACATGAGGTGACAGGAGAGCAGGCCAGCGGTGCAGGGCTTCTCAGGAGCCACATCTTCTTGGTTAGGCTCACAACACTCTCCCAGCAGCAGCTCAGCCCAGAGGGAGTCTCACTGATGATTGCACTGCAGGCTGAGGGTCAAGGTCAGGGGTCAGATGTGCCCTGCAAGCCACTTCCTCAGCTCAGTTATCAGAAATGAATTGGGAGTCAGTGTATGGCTTTCTTTTTTTCTGCGTCATGTGGATCAAGTTTTCTTCTTAAAGATTTCATAAAGTAAAAAGCATCCAGATTGCTTATTTGTAAGACAGAAGTTTATTAGAACAAACTCGACTCTGCCATATAATACCAAACCATACTTTATGCAAGCTGATTTTCCTCTGTGTGCAGGCACTGAAGCAAAGTCCAACCTCATAGTTTTATTTCAGAACTTGGCTGCATTTTTGCTTCTAGAATGTGGTCCATAAAAGTCTGTGGTCTGCCTGTCTTCCAGTTAGACAATGCCAGCCAGCCATCTGGCCTGGCAGCTCTGAAGAGAGATGCTTCCACAGCCAGCTTGTAAAGGTTCCAAGCCATGATTGTGAGTGACTGCTGTGGCTATTCCTGTGCTTGTGGGAAGAGGAGTCAGCAAGGCAGCCATGCTGCATACGAGCCTTGCCAGCTTTGGAAGGGGGACAGAAGAGGTGAAGCTCTGATATAAACAGTTGGTTCATGTCTGCAAAGATGGGACCGCAGGAGCTCAGGGAGGTTGTGCACAGATCATGAACAAGGGTGTAGAGAGCATCAATGTGCAAGCAGGAGGGCTCCCCCTGCTCAGTTTTACATCAGGGGGATCCAAATCAGCTGTATGAAGACAGATCAGTAAAGCACAAATGATTACTCCTTTGTGTGAGTGATCACAGAAGAGGTGAGCACTACATTTGTCCAAATTTCTGTAATTAAAAATCATGTGTGCAGGCTCATTCATGCTTCTCGAGTGTCACAACATGTGACTGGATGTCACATGCCAGTATTTAGTGTTTGTTCTCTTCTTTCACTTTGTAGGGCCCTGGGGTAGAACTTAAGTTGTCACATTTGGGGACAAGTACCTTTATCCACTGAGTCAGCTCATCAGTCTAGTTTTTGTTATTCTACTAAAACCATTGCATCAGCCTCAGAACCACAGAACATTAGGATGGGGAATGCTGGACATACACAGGGATGTGCTAGTGTTTCAGGTGCAGCTAATCTCACACATGAGTCTTCTTAGAGCAAGCTTGATCAGATGCTGGAAATATCAAAAATAAATCTGAGTGTTTGATCCAATTGGCTATGCCAACCCAGGGCAAACTGTCTGGCTTTCATGTAGGACAGTAGAAATGTCAGGTTCCCTCGGGTTGCTCAGATACGGTTATTGGCTGTGACTTTTCTAGATGCCAGAGACAAGCCATCAGAAAACTAAGTAAATGGTACTTTCTTGCCATCAGTCTTAGTGATTAAAACCATTTGCTTTTCTCTGAGGCTGTGGTTGATGGATACAAGTATATGACTCCAGACTTAGTAATTCTTAGCAGCAATTTCCTTAGAAAGAAACCATCAGTTTCATATTTATTTATTTACTCATTTATTTGAAAGGTGCAATCAAGCCGCTGTACAATTCTATGTCTTCCAAACAGGAAGTCTTCACCTGTTCATCCTCACCTGTTCAGAAACACAGAATAGCCGCTGGTCTGATCTGGTCTTTAGAACATGATGTCATTATACTAGTGACACAGGGTTTGGGACCCTGGGGTGGGGATCTTCTCTATGGGCATGGTTCTATGACTTAGCAATCTTCAATCTTCTACAAAAAGTTTGTGAACTTGATGTATCTCAAATGCCTGAATATAGGACAATGAGTGATGGTCATTGTGCAATGTGGAAGCCATGACCCTATGGGTCTTAAAGATGTGTTTCCATGGCATCAAATCATTTCATTCATACAGAAATATTGTCTGTTTCAAAATAAGACTTCTTCTTCCAAAATCCCATGAATTTTGTAGTGTTCTAGACAATGCATATTATTGTGGTCAACAATGACTATGACAGGACACATATGTTGAAAATACCAGTTTCTGTGACCTTAACTACAGACTGTCTTTTTCTGCAACCTCTTCATGGACTCTTTGATTTCCTTGTTCCTCAAACTGTATATCAAAGGGTTCAACATGGGAATTACCACAGTATAGAAGACCGATGCAAATCTGTCAAAGCTGGAGGAGCCACCAGAACTTGAACTCAAATAGACAAAGATACTGGAGGTGTAGAATAGGGAAACAGCTGCCAGGTGAGAAGCACAGGTATTGAATGCCTTGAGCCTGCCTTTAGCTGAAGTGATCCTCATGATGGACAAGACGATATAGCCATAGGATACCATGATAGCTAGCACATTTACAAACCCAAAGATCATTGTTAATATGGCAGTCAGGACTTGTAGAAAGAAAGTGTCTGTACATGACAGAACTAACAGCTGTGGCATGTCACAAAAGAAGTGTCTGATGACATTAGGCCCGCAGAAGTGGAGATGAAGTAAAGCAAACAACTGAAGTAAAGAAGCAGTGAGTCCAGATGTATAGGATGCCAGCACCATCAGAACACAAAGAGTGGGTGACATGACCGATGAATAGAGCAGTGAGTTACAAATGGCAGCATACCTGTCATAGGCCATGGCTGTCATGAGACAAGATTCACTCAGCCCGATGGTGGAAAAGATGAAATTCTGAATAATACAACCCATAAAACTGATAGTTTGTTTTTCCTGGAAAAAGTTTGAGAGCATTTTTGGGACTGTGCAGGTAACATAGCAAAGGTCTATGATGGACAGGTTACAGAGGAAGAAATACATGGGAGTGTGGAGGTGGGAATCCATCCTTATTAAAATAATGAGGGACAGGTTCCAGGTCAGAGTTGTAATGTAGATGAGCAGGAATGTGACAAAGAGCAATGTTATGATACTGGGGAAATCTGAGAATCCCAGGAGGATGAACTGGGTGATCTTGGTGCTGTTTTCCCTTGTAATCATTTCCTCAGTGTTCCTAAGATCAGAAAAGAGACAAGGAAGTACATAATTGACCAAGGTGAAACCATAGCATTACTATTTCCATACCATCTGTTTTTTTCTCCTATAATCCCTGAAAAAGAAGAAATGCTTCATTGTCCCGTGGAAAGACCCCAGTTCTCAAAATTCTCAAATTGTCAAGAAGACTGTGAGAGGAGTTGGGGGAGGTGGGAGAATATCATCAAAGCACATTGTGTGAAATTTTCAAGAATTAAAAAAAATAAGAAAGAAATAGAACCGTACGTAGTAGTTCATGTCTTCAGTCCCAGCACTGGGGAGGCAAAAGCAGGCAAATCTCTGTGAGTTCTAGACTAGCTCCAGGCCAGCCAACACTATATAATGAAACTTTGTCTCAAATAAAACAGAAAAGAAAAGAAAAATCTACCCTGATAACAAAGAAAATGAAGCAATTTAGCATATTTATGATAATTTCTAAAAGTCCTATAAGTATGTTTAAATCTCCAAACTGCAAAGTACTATAACTTATGATTCTATGTTTTGGTGGATTGAGACCGTGTACACAAAGTTTTCCTCAGCAGCCTTCATATTAAGTGCTCCAAAGGAGGCAATTATACTTCACTATTTTGTGTTCCCAAGATTATCTCAATGTTAGTGTATGTTGTTTCTTGAAAAATGTCATGAGTTGTAGTAAGGAGTTAGAGTTTAGAGTGTTCCTAATATCCAAACCCTCTATTAAGCTGTCCTAAGTAGCTAAAATATACTTATTTTGGCTTGATCAACAAAAAAACGATAACAATAAAAATCCTTAAATTTCATGTTTGCAGAGACAGTTACGGCAGAAAATGGAGGCCAGTGCACAGCACACACCAGTAGATACCATTCAGTAGATAATGGTTGTCATTGTTGAGAGTTGACGATCAATCATGAGTGACAGCTGTGCTGTGATAGAAATGCTGGGGTTGATTTTTTTCTTTTTTGAGAAATTGAGATCTCTCTTGTCAGTCCTATGGACAGTGAGGCATACTTGCTCTAGGTAGAGTCCTATTGAGACCCTGACCCATGAAAGTGAAATTCCTTTGGGTCATGAAGATATGTGCCCTCTTGATTATCTTTTGATTGGTTTGCTTGGCTTTGGGTGAAAAAGATCACATCATAATGGGATTGACCTTTATGGAGAGAAAGGATAAAAGTAAATATTTCATTTCTGAAATCATAGAGGTATTATTGTTTTATGCAATTCGTGAGTTAGGATTCACTAACAGTAGCATTATTTTTTTTTTTGGTTTTTCGAGACAGGGTTTCTCTGTGTAGCTTTGCACCTTTCCTGGAACTCACTTGGTAGTCCAGGCTGGCCTTGAACTCACAGAGATCCGCCTGGCTCTGCCTCCCGAGTGCTGGGATTAAAGGCGTGTGCGCCACCACCGCCCGGCCAGTAGCATTATTGTTAAAGCCTATTGTCTATACTCCATGCCCTCCCTTGAGATGAAAGTTACAGTCAGTGACAACAGACAAAATGTTTTATAAAGATGAATAAAGTATTTGTATTTTCAGATTCCAATACATACTGCAGACACTGATAACTCATCATTCTTAGAATAGCAGACATGAACCCAAAGAACAAATACCTTGTAAATAAATGTAAATATTGGTCCATTTTTCTATGTGCTAATGTTAGTATTTTAAATTAATAGGGAAAAGAAAAACTCTTCCACAAATTCTATGTAAGAACTTACTAGTTCTCACATATTGAACTTATTGAAGGATGAAATAGATATATACATTTATATGACATTCAAGTAGAAAATACATTTCAGATCCATAGAAATAAAACAGTCTTAGAGGAAATATGATTTAAATCTCTTGGTATTTAAATCTCCTAGCAGCTTACAGTACCCAAGGGAGGGAGAGTCACTCTCCTAAGGGAACTGGCCACTAGTGGATGGCCACACACCCACGTGCATAGTGCAGCACTAATTGGACTCAGGGGTTGTTAATAGCCAAAAAATAAAGGAGGACATGAAGTTTGGGAGAGTAATGCAGAGATTCTCTAGGGGAATTGAAAGGAGGTAATGGATATGATCAAAGAACATTGTTAAATATATGAAAAACTTATTATATAAGTAAATAAATAGTTTTTCTTAAAAACTAAAATGGAGCCGGGAATATTGGCACACCTGTATAATTCCAGTGCTTGGAAGGTAGAGGCTGGTGGATCTTTATGACTTTGAAGCCATCCTGGTCTATTTAGTGAGTTCCAGGCAAAGCAGGGATACATAGTGAGACCTTATCTCAAGAAATACAGTAAATTTGGAAAAGGAAATTACAAATTAATTTTGAAAAAGACAATATAGTAATACCTGTGATATAAAAATAACCCCCTGACAAGTGCTCAAAATGTTTTACTTTACAGGAAGAAACAATTCTTATATAATCCTTCTCTTCCCCATCCCTCTCTCTTAAACACACACACACACACACACATACACACACACACACATACACATTCACACACCACATGAATAATTTACAATACCAAATATTAAATGCAATGAGTAACTTGGATGTTTCACTACTACGTGATAAGTGTCATACACAATAATGCTAGCATGATTTAGTAATCATGTTAAACACATTAATAAGTTCATCTTTCACCATTGAAAAGAATGCTCTGTTTAAACGAGTGAAAGGAAAACTTGAAACAAGTTTTCAGAGTCTGCAATATTTTAACAAAGACAGCATTTTGTGAGACTCATGCCTAGATATCAGTATAGGAAAGTGTACCAAGTGTTTTGGAATAAACTTCCAACAGAGATAAGAAAATACACCAATAAACCTAGCTTTGGATGTGCTGCTAAGACTATCATATTTTGGTTTAATTTTTATTTAACTATTAAGAACGTTGGGGAATCTTTCTGTTTACTGTTTTTTTTTTGAATTTTTCATTTTTAATGGACATATAGTTGTACATACTTGTGGGATACAGTGTGACATTTTAGTACATACCTGTGATGTGGTAACAATTTAGTACATGATGTAATGTAATGATAATTACTCTTAGAGTGATGCTAACACAATTTATCAGTACACACTGTATATGAGATCAAATAAAGGCATCTTTTAATTGTACACTTTCACAGATATCAACCAATTCACCGATATCAGGCCAAACTCCTGACCTAGCAGCTCACTTAATTTCAGTACTATTTTATGCATTCTGGTGACAGGCAGCCAATCTTGTGGTATTCATTTTAGTCCAGAGGAGAAAAAGACTGACAAGTTGAGGGTGGTTTTCTTTTTTTACAACATAATTATCTTGAAGTTTTTCATGTAACAATTTAGAAACACTGGAGAAAAAGGAAAATATATCTAAATATACTCACTCTCTTTGAAGAGGGTTTTGCAGGAATTTGGCATTTCCCAGATGAGTGAAGCAAGAACTGATTGGTGTAAACACTGATGTAAATACTGGTTGGAGATTTCATTATGTGGATCGAGTTAATCAAGACCCTTCACAATCTTATTCTAATGAAAACATGGTCAGGTAAACTGAGGCAAAACTGGGCTGCTGTTCAATGAGAAGTTTCAAAGGGACTACCAAGCCAGTTCTGCCTGCTGTGGGCATCTCCTATGCCTGTGTTACCTGGGCTTGAGTTTTAGACTATGGGGCTCAAAAACAACAGAAACTGTTTGGAATATTCCATCAGGTCTAATTGACTTGTGCATGAGCACTCTGCCACATAATCACCACTCATTTTTGTCTCTTGCTCCTCATTAGTCATGAATCATCGCTCTTTATTTAAATGGGAATGAAATTACTATGACTTCCAAAGCAAAATCCCCAAGAGCAAACATTAAAAGTGTCCTTTGGGTGGGGGAAATTGGAAAACACAGACAAACATGTTTTGGTCTTAGGAAATTCCCCTGAAACTCAGTAAACTACTGTTTTTGATTAAACTCTGAATTGCTGACTTTTACATTAAGTCATGTTTCATATACATTTTCTTACTCAAATCTACATGGTCCTATTGTTGCCATTTTATGGGTGAAAAAACAAGAGGGTAACAAAGTTCAAGGTCATACCTTAAGATAACACATAACTAGAATTTAACATTATCACTTACCTCATGGTAATGCCTCTATATTTCTGAGCATTCTTTTTATAGTTCAGAGAATTTGAGTCAAGAGAAAAAGAACCCAAGGAAGAGTCCTAAATGGAAGATGAGGAATTGAGGGAAAGTGTAGGTGGGGTTTTCTGTCCCACCATCCTGCTCCCAAATAACCACACAGAGACTTATTATTAATTATAAATGCTTGGCTGATAGCTTAGGCTTGTTACTAACTAGCTCTTACAACTTAAATTAACCCATATTTCTTATCTATGCTCTACCATGTGGTAGTGCATTTTTCATGATGGTATGTTCATCTCCTGCTTCCTCATCATCTGGCTGGTGACCCCACTCTCCTTTTCCCCAGTGTTCTCTCAGTCTGCTCCTCCACCTAACCTCTTTCTGCCTAACTGTTGGCCAACTGGCTCTTCATTAAACTAACAAGAGCAAAACATCTTCATAGTGTACAAAAGAATTATTCCACAGCAGAAGAGGAAAGAACAAGATGTTTTTCAGTAAATGCTGTCCCCGTGGGTATTATGGGGAGCACCAGCCAGTTACTGAGATTCAAGGAGCCATAGTTAATGTCAAAGGCTGAAATCCCCTATTTCTTCATCAAGCTTACTTTTCAGTGGGCCTACTGTTTCTTAGATATGTGTTTTGGGGGCACAGAACCACTGTCAATGTATAGCAGGAGAGACAGCCAGTACTGGGGATCTTCTTAAATATGTCATGGAGAGCAGATGTGAAAGAGGAAAGCCAATTACAGTGAGAACTCACTCATGACATTTGCTCTCTGGTGCCTGGTTGTCATGAAGTAGCCTCTACAGGTTTGAGGACCCACATTGCCATGTCCCTCTGGACTCATGCTCCCTTTCCATGGTCTAATGATGATCCCAGGATTATAACCTCTGGCTGCCCTTAGAGTTATTTAAATTGGAGAGGACACATGCATGGGTCTAGTCATAAACTCTCAATTTCCAAAGGAAAAACATGAGGCCAGATGTAGCCTAAAGTTTCTCCAGTCCTGCCAAGCCCCTGTAGTGGCTGCTTATGAAATAATCACTCAAAAGTTTATGTTAATTATAACTGCTCAGCCATTAGCTCAAGCTTATTACTGACTAGCTCTTACACTTAAATTAACCCATAATTCTTATCTATGTTTAGCCACTTGGCTTGGTACCTTTTCTCAGTTCTGCCTTCATATCTTGCTTCCTCTGTGTCTGGCTGGTGACTCCTGACTCAGCCTTCCTCTTCCCAGAATTCTCCTCATCTGCTTACCCCACCTATACTTCCTGCCTGGCTACTGGCCAATCAACATTTTATTAAACCAGTGCACAAAAGCATTATCCCACAGCAGTCAGTGTTTTCCAAAATGGAACAGCCAGTTAGTAACATAGATTGATAATAGACTGGGTATGGATACACCTTCTTGCTTATATAGAACTTTTACTTCTGATGCATAGTTTTCTCCTACATTTGATCTTCCAGTTCCCGAGAGATTGATGCACTTCCTCAGGCAGTGAAGTGTTCAAGCTGTTTTGCATTTCTCTGTATGTTCTGTCAGTAGTCAAGGAAGCATGAAGGCTTGACAGGACAATTGTTCTTAGACATTAATTTTGTGTACCCTGTATGGCTTGGAAACTTCATTGTATTCTGGCAGCTATAACTGACTTATTCTGGCAATTGCCACTATAGTCTGTCTCTAATAAAGATATAAAAAGTCTGATTGCTCTCAATAAAATGGTCACAGGCTCAGCTGTGCTGTGGCCAGTTTTAATTCTTCATGGCCATATTAAGTGACCATGACCCTGGTAAGTAAACATAGATGTAGCATGAATCTTAAAAGTTCTTATTAATAAAATCAAACCTGAGCCAGGTATTGGGGTGAACTGGAAGATCAGAGAACCAGAACAAGCCACAGCCACCTCACCTTGCTAGTTCCTCAGCTGGTCCTGTTTCCTCAGACTGGAAGCCTCTGAGTCCTCATCCAGAATGAATCTCAGCTGAACTGTTGCTAGAAGCCTAAAAGCTTAACCAACCAAATGCCTAACCAGCCAAATGCTTCTAGTTTCTGGTCCTCACGCCTTATATACCTTTCTGCTTTCTACCACCACTCCCTGGGATTAAAGGCTTGCTTTCTGGGATTAAAGGCGTGATGAGTCACCATGCCTGGCTGTATCCTTGAACACATGGATTTCTGCCTCTGGAATGCTAGGATTAAAGGCCTGTACTACCACTGCCTATTCTTTATGTTTAATATTGTGGCTGTTCTGTCTCTGACCCCAGATAAGTTTATTAGCATGCACAATATTTGGGGGAATACAGTACCACACATAGATGCTTACAATCTGACACTAAAAGTTTCCAAGAAGAAAATCTTTAAGAACAACTTCAGCTCCTTGACAATGATTTCTTGGATGTACCAGTAAAGTGTAGGTCTAAAAAACAAAAGTGTGCCAGTAGGGTTTGAACCTAAAATGCCCACACATGTTCATGTTTGAACACTTGCTCCTGAGCTGCTGGAGCTGTTTGGAAGGTTGTGAAATCTTAGGGACAGGGCACTTCACTGGCATATGCTGGCCACTGTGGGACAGTTCTTCACAGGTTATATCTGGCACTTATCTCTCTCCGTCTAGCCTTGTGCTCCAAAGCTGGTCAGCCACTGTCATGTGACCTGTGCTTCATGCGCTGTCTGTTCTGCCTTCTCCACAGGATGTGCTGAAACCACCATTCAAAGCAAATCTTTCCCTCCTTCAGTTACCTGTGGTAGATACATGGGCACAGGGACAAGAAAAGCAGGGCAACTACTGTGGGTCTAAAAAGCTTCTGCACAGAAGAAGAAGAAGAAGAAGAAGAAGAAGAAGAAGAAGAAGAAGAAGAAGAAGAAGAAGAAGAAGAAGAAGCAGCAACAAATGAAAAGGTAAGCTAGACACCGTGGGAGAGGTGCTGTCTCCTCGGTACAGGGTGACTCTGTCTAAACTCTGTACATGTTTATGTGCAGATTTTTATTAAGTTCTATGATAGTTGTTTCCTTTCTTTCTTCTTTCTTTCTCCCTTTCTTTTCTTTCTTTCTTTCTTTCTTTCTTTCTTTCTTTCTTTCTTTCTTTCTTTCTTTCTTTCTTCCTTTCTTTCTTTCTTTCTTTTGTTCTTTCTTTCTTTCCTTCAACTTAACTTTTTATTGATTCTTTGTGGTTTTCATATCATGCATCTCCATCCCACTCATCTTTCTGTCCCTTCCCATCTGCCCTCTACCCTTGCAACCTCCTGCCCCCAAGGATAAAACAAGATACAATTTAAAAGAAAAGAAGGGAGAGCAAAAAAAGAAAAAAATCTCATTGTGGAAGCTATAGTATGACACAGTGAGTCACACAGTCCTTTAGTCTAAATATTATTACTTGCAAATGTTCATTGCAATGAGTCATTGATCTGGTTTGAGGTCTCTGGTTTTTGCTACATCATCAATATTGGGCCCTCACTGGGACTCCTCTTGGATATCCTGTTGTTGTCCTGTGTCATGGAGATCTTGTAACTTTGGGTTTTCAGGACCAGCCCTTTCACCTGCTCCAGCAGAGCACAGATAGGGTGGAGGATGGGATGGGCCAATCATAACCCTGGTTCTGGGTCTGTGTGATTGCCGGGTTAGTCAGCCCCACAGCTCTCCCTCTTCTTCACCACCAGGGTGAGCTCTCCAGCACCCCCTTGGCTAGCTCACCCTAGGAAGTAAGCAGCAAGGGGTGGAGGTGATTCTCCTGCTCTCGGTGTCCTCAGGGTCAGCTCTCCCACATCTACACCACCAGGGCCAGCTCTGCTGTGTTGTCTAGGTAGGTGTATGGGCCACTCTGCCTAGTGCTGCAGCTGGTGAGAGGCAGGACCAGCTCTCTCGCTCTAGTGACCTCAGTGACGGCTATCCCACCTGCCATAGGCCTTGAGGGGCACTGGGGGGGGGGTGTCTTCTCTCCCTTGCCCACACCATGATATGAGAGATTAGGGGTGGGCCTGATCTCTCACACTCATGTTCTCAGGGCCGGCTCACCCATGCCTCTGTCAACGGGGTCAGTTATCTTTCCTGTGTTGCCCAGGGGAGGAGCAGGGCCCACTCTCCCTAGTGCTTCATCTGATGAGAGGCAGGGGCAGGTGGCAAGGGGTGAGGTGGGGAGGGCATCTTTCCCTCTCTTTCACTACCCCATGGCAGACAAGGGGTACAGTGCCAGCTCTCTCTCTTATGATCTCAGGGCAGGCTAGCCCCTGACCCCACCAGCAGGGTAGGTGTAGCAGGGTCCTTTGCTGTTGTTCCCTTTGGGGGAGGGGGCCAAGTAGGTGCAGAGTCAAACCACACAGACTCTGGGAGAATGTCGAAATAACAAGCTCAGTTTATTCAGGACGAGGCAACCACCCTGGGGGGAGGTCTGATGAATATGCATCTGTTGGTTGTGACATGGCTGCCTCTCATTGGTCCAGGTCATCTCCAGATCATGTTTCAGCTGCTGTTGCTAAGACCATCAGGCAGACCCAGGCTGGCTCTCAGAAAGTATCTTTTTTACTTGTTAGGGCCGGATGGCCCACAAGCCTGTTAGGGATGAGTCATCCCACAGGTAAGCACTACTGCGATGCTCAGGTGAGGTGCAGGGCCTGCTTTCCTGAGCGCTGTAGGCAGCGAGGGGCAAGGAGGGATCATCTCTCCCCTGCATGACAGATGAGAAGTGGGGCTAGCTCTCCCATGCTTACGCCCTCAGGGTTGACTCACCTGCATCGTCACCAGCAGGGCCAGCTTTACAGTGTTGCTGAGGAGGGCTTGCTCTCCCTAATGCTGAAGCCAGTGAGATACTGGGCCAGCTCCCTGGTTCTCATGACCTCAGGTCCAGCTCTCCTACAGTGGTGAAGGGTGAGGGGGGAGGGCGTCTTTCCCTCACCCACACCACTGCATGGCAGACAAGGAGGTGGGATCAGCCTTCCCGCTCTCATGCCCTCAGGGTTAGCCCGCCCACACCTGCCAACAGGGTCAGCTCTGTCATGATGCCCAGTAAGGCACAGGACCCACCTCCTCTCTCCAATGCTGCAAGGGTAGGATCAGTTCTCCCTAGTGTCGCGCCAGTGAGGGACAGATCCAACTCTGTGCCGCCCTATCCTCTCAGCCTTCAGTGGGAACAGGAGCCAAGGACGTCAACACAGACCAGGGCTGCAGCAGGGCCACAGGTGCAGATGTGGCCCTTGGCTGCAGCTCGGGTCTGGACAGCACCCACCTCAGCCTGCTCCTCACTGCTTTCACCTCATCTCCCACTCAGTCTTACTGGCATTGTGCAGGTTCCTTTCTTCTCTTCCAGGCCACTATGCAACTTCCAACAAAGGTCACTTATTCAGAAACCTGGACTGGTGAGGTGATTCTGCTGAAAGAGTATAATGGTGACCAACAGCCCAGCGCCAGAGGCACTGGGTGGGCTCACGGGTGAATTCTTCCCACCCTGGATCTAGAGACCTGGGGCAGAGCTATGTTTGTCCTGTGGAGCCTTCCAGGCCTAGAAACACCAAATGGTTCATGGGTGAATTCTTCTCACAGTCTAAGGACTTGGGATGGAGCTGTGCTTGTCCTCTGGGGTCCGCCAGGTCTAGTGATGCCAAGCAAGTCAAGTAGTAGTTTTCAAAATGACTTTCCCAAAAGTCCTTAGTGTTAGGTATCCCCTCACACACCCTCCTCTGCCCTGCCCTCCTCTTTTCATTTAACCCTTAATGTTCCGTTGTTCCTCCCCCTTTCTTAGCACCTGCATGCTACCCTCCTCATTTAAAATCTCCTCCATGACTCTTATTAGTTTCCTGAATTCTATGGACAATCCAGTTTAAACATTTGAAACTAACACTCATATATGAGAAAGAACACATGAAGCTTGTCAGAATGATTATTTACAGCTCCATCCATTTACCTGCAAATATCATAATTTCATTTTTCTTTACAGCTAAATAAAATACCATTGTGTACATGTGACACATTTTTATTATTCATCAGTTGATGGACATCTTGGCTGTTTCCATTTCCTGGCTATTGGGAATAGATGGCAACGAACGTGGATGGGCAAGTACCTCAAAGCATATAGAGTCCTTTGGGTATATGCTCAGCAGTGGTATAGCTGGATCACATGCTATTTTGAGCTTTTTGAGCAACCTCAACACTGATCTCCATGGTGGTTGCACCAATTTTAACTCTCACCAGCAGTAAGTAAGTGTTTCCCTTTTTCTCATCTCCACAGGCATTTATCATAACTGTTCGTGTTTTTGATCTCAACCATTCTGACTGTGATAAGATTAAAACCTCAGAGTAGTTTTAATTTTGCATTTTCCTGGTGGTGAGTGATGCTGAGCATTTTAGAAAATATTGTTATCTATTTGTATTTCTTCTTTTGGCAATTCTGTTTAGTTCCATGTCCCAATTTTTATTTTTTCTTGGTGTTTAGCTTTTTGAGTTCTTCGTGTGTTACAGTTACCAACCCTCTGTCTGCTGTACACACAGCTGGCAAAGATTTTTCCCCTTGTAGGACAGCTCTTCACTCACATGATGGTGTCTTTGGCTGTGCAAAAGCTTTTTTAGTACCATGAGGTCACATTTACTAATTGTTGGTCTTAATGGCTGTGCTATCAGGTCCTGTTCAGAATGTCTTCTTCTGTTCCTGTAATCTGAATCATGTTTCCTATTCTCTCCTCTGTCAGATTCAGAGTATCAGGTCTTACGTTGAGGTCTTCAGCCCATTTGGAGTTGAGTTTAGTGCAGGATCAACAATAAAGACTTTGTTTAATTCTTCTACATGTAGCTGTCCAATCTGACCAACACCATTTGTTAAATATGCTGTCTTTTCTCCAGTGTGTACTTTATTTGTCCAGTGTCTCTTTGTAGAAAATGAGGTAGCTTTAGGAACATGGGCTTATATGGGGGTTTTCAATTCTACTCCCCTGGGAAATATGTCTGTTTTGTGTCATTTTTATTACTATACCTGTTCTTATTGCTATGGCTCTGTCATATAACTTGAAATCAGGTATAATGATTTCTTCTGTAGGATTGATTTGACTCTCCTGGGTCTTTTGTTTCCATATGAATTTTGAGATTATATTTTCAATTTCATGAAGAATTGCATTGGAGTTTTGATCAGTATTATGTTAAATCTATAGATTACTTTTGGTAGGATGGCCATTTTCATAATATTAATCATACCAATCACAAGCTTGGTAGGTTTTTCTATCTTCTAGTGTCTTTTTCTATTTCTTTCTTTAGTTTCTTAAAGTTTTCATCATACATTTAACTCTCTTGATTAGATTCATTTCAAAATATTTTTTTTTTTTTTTTTGGTTTTTTCGAGACAGGGTTTCTCTGTGTAGCTTTGTGCCTTTCCTGGAACTCACTTGGTAGCCCAGGCTGGCCTCGAACTCACAGAGATCCGCCGGCCTCTGCCTCCCGAGTGCTGGGATTAAAGGCGTGCGCCACCACCGCCCGGCTCATTTCAAAATATTTTATTGTTTTTTTTTTTTTGAGACTATGATTGGATTGATTCCCTAATTCCTTTTTGGTATGGTGATGTTTATTTTTTTTTTATTTTTTATTTTTTGCAGTTTTTTTTTAATTTATTTTAATTTATTTTGCAATACAATTCAGTTCTACATATCGGTCACGGATTCCCTTGTTCTCCCCCCTCCCATCCCCCTCACCTTCCCCCCAACGCCCCCCCCCCCCATTCCCATCTCCTCCAGGGCAAAGCCTTCCCCACAGACTGAGGTCAACCTGGTAGACTCAGTCCACGTAGGTCTAGTCCCCTCCTCCCAGGCTGAGCCAAACAATCCTGCATAGGCCCCAGGTTTCAAACAGCCAACTCATGCAATGAGCACAAGATCTGGTCCCACTGCCTGGATGCCTCCCAAACAGATCAAGCCAATCAACTGTCTCACCCATTCGGAGGGCCTGATCCAGTGTGGACCCCTCAGCCATTGGTTCATAGTTGGAATGTGTTTCCATTCATTTGTCTATTTGTCCCTGTGCTTTATCCAACCTTGGTCTCAACAATTCTCGCTCATATAAACCCTCCTCATTCTCGTTGATTGGACTCCCAGAGATCCACCCAGGGCCTAGTCATGGATCTCTGCATCCAGATCCCTCAGTAGTTGGATGAGGTTTCTAGCACAACAATTAGGGTGTTTGGCCATCCCATCACCAGAGTAGGTCAGTTCGGGCTGTCTGTCGACCATTGCCGGCAGTCTGTTGTGTGGGTATCTTTGTGGATTTCTGTGGGCCTCTCTAGCACTTTGCTTCTTCCTGTTCTCATGTGGTCTTCATTTACCATGGTCTCCTATTCCTTGTTCTCCCTCTCTGTTGTTGATCCAGCTGGGATCTCCCGCTCCCCCAAGCTCTCTTTCCCTCGACCCTCGCCTTTCATTACCCCCACTCATGTCCAGAAAACAGCCTTATGGTGATGTTTATATATGGATGACTTCTGACTTTTGTGTCTTAATTTCGTACTTGCTACTTTTCTGAATGTGTTTACCAACTGTGGTGGTTTGAATGAAAATGTCCCCCATAGGATCATATGTTTGGATGCCTGGTCTTGTTTGAGAAGGTTTAGGAGGTGTGACCTTGCTGGAGTAGGTGTAGCCTTGTGAGGTGAGGTATGTCCCCGTGGGGGACTTTGAGGTTTTGAAAGTTCACACCAGGCTGTGCCTGCTGCCTTTAGATCAGGTTATGAGCTCTTAGCTACTGCTCCAGTGTCTGCCTGCCTGTTTGATGTCTCCCTGCCATAATGAGAAATGACCAAAACTCTGAAGCTCTAAACAAGGTCCCAATTAAATACTTTCTTTTATACATTGCCTTGGTCATGGTGTCTCCTCACAGCAATAGAAGAGTAACTAAGATATCAACTGTGAGAGTTTCCTGGTGCAAAATTTTTCTTCAGGGTTTATTTTTATGTTTATTTTTATTTTTGGTTTGGTTTTTCAAGACAGGGTTTCTCTATGTAGTCTTGGCTGTTTTGGAACTCACTCTGTAGTCCAGGCTGACCTTGAACTCACAGAGATCTACCTGCCTCGGCCTCAAGGGTGCTGGGATTAAAAGTATGCACCACCACTGCCATTGGCCTTCATCAGTTTATGAGCAAATGGGCCTCAGGTTGGTAGGACATTCTTTCCTTGTGCACACAGGGGTCAGAAGTGCCTAGGAATTTATCTTCAACTTTTACTCCTTGAGAAATAACTAATAGAGGCAAAAATATAAAGTTCATTTCTCTTAGCTCTCCCCAAGACAGTCATTTCAGGCAATTCCATACCTTTGGAGTTTGGGGCTCTTAAAGCAATTCCAGGCGTACAACTTCGTATACATATCCCGTGTATTTACCTAAAGTGGCGTTTCTATGTGAAAGACATCCTCTCAAGCCTACTTGAAGTTAAACTAAGCCACTCTTTAAATAGTATGGTAGAGTAGTGGACCTAAGATGTGAAACATGACCTAAGGGAGGAACTAGAGCCAAGGACTTGAGTGCTGCCTTTCAGCCAGTACTTACTGCTGTCTTATGATGGGCAGGCTCTTTGTAGGGCTTGGTATTTAGTGATGAACAACACAGCTCTTTTGGGTTCATCTAGCAGAGGAGAAAGATGTTAAGCATTGATCTCATATGTAAGTCTTTTCAAATGGGGTGCCACATAGAACAAACTGAGGGTTGCTACAAGGGTGCAACTGGGACACTAATTTTAAAATTTAACAACTTACTTTTTGGAGAAAATTTGGTTATTAAATTTAAAGAATTCTCAATGTTTGGATGATGTGTGTAACACTAAATTCATTGTAAATAATTGCTTTTGAGGAAGAATTTTAAAAAAAGCTATTCTACAGTCATTACTATTTGTAACAAAACTCAACTCCAACTGTAAATGCAAAACCAATTCTCTTTTTTCCTGTTTTGTTTTGTGAGACAGGGTTTTTCTATATAGCCCTGGCTGTCCTTGAACTCACTCTGTAGATCAGGCTAGCCTAAAACTCAGAGACCTGTCTGCCTTTACCTCCCAAGTGCTGGGGTTACAGGCATGTGCCACCACCACCTGGAGCAAAAGCAATTCCTTACAATGAATTTTTTCTGTTTCTATTTTATTGATTTCAGCCTTTATTTTGATTACCCCTTACCATGTACTGTTTTTGAATACTGTTTGTTCTTGTTTTCCATAGCTTACAGGTACATCATCAAGTTATTACTACTATGAGATCTCTAGAGCTTTCTTTCTTTGCTTTTTTCTTTGTTTCTTTCCTTCCTTCTTTCTTTCTTTCTTTCTTTCTTTCTTTCTTTCTTTCTTTCTTTCTTTCTTTCTTTCTTTCTTTCTTTGATATAGGCATTAAGTGCTGTAAACTTTTCTTGTAGGACTTCCTTCATTGTGTCTCATAGATTTTGATATTTTGTGTTTTCATTTTTACTTAATTCATTTAATTTTTCCTTTCCCTTCTTGATTTTTCCTTTTACCCAATTATGAATGCGTGTGTTTCTTAGTTGCCATGAGCTCACATATTTTTTGTAGTTTCTAATGATACTGATATCCAGCTTTATCTGACTGTGTTTAGATATTTAATTATTAGATAATTATTAGATAATTAATGACATTATTTCAATTTTCCTGTATTTGTTAAGATTTGCTTTATGCCCTAATACGTGGTTCATTCTGGAAAAAGTTCTGTGGGCTTCTCAGAATAAGTCTATATATTCTCTAGTGTTTGGGTAGCGTTTTCTATAGATGTCTGGTTAGGTCTGTTTAATTTATGACATCATTAAGTTTTATCATTTCTCTGTTCATGTTTTTGGTCCTGGATGATCTATCCATTGGTGAAAATGGGGTATGAACCAAGTCATCTGCTATTAATATGTTAAGGACCACCTGTTGCTTTATGTCCAGTAGTACTTGCTTTATGAAGTTGAGTGTATCTGAGATTGGTGCATAGTGTAATTTCCTCTTGATAGATTCTTCCCTTGATCGGTATGAAGCTATCATCTTTCTCTCTTTTGATAGTATTGATTTGAAGTCTATTTTGTCAGATATCAGAATGTTATGCCTGCTTGTTTTTTAGTTTCCTTTGATTGGAACACTTCTGTCTATCCTTTTCCACTAAGGTGATGTTTTCATTTTATGTCAGTTACTTTGTCAGAAGTTCTATTTTTTTCTTACTAAATTCTATTTCTACATTTTTAATTGTTTTCCCTTTTCATTCAGGTGTTTGTATCTTTGTGGTCTTCATTCTGGTATTTTTCCATATCCTCTTTGAGTTCCTTGAATGTGTTTATAATTGCTATTTTGAATTCATTGTTTTGAGTGTTATCTAAGTTGCATTTTTCAGGAACATTAGTATTACAGTGTCAATTTTTGGAGGAGACATATTGTCTTGGTTATTTATATTGTTTGTGATTTTTCAAGTGGACTTGTATCCTTGGTAGTGTTTTCTCATATGGATATCTTTCCATATGATAACCTTTATGGAGTGGGCATTTGGATCTCTGCTCTTCTCCCAACTTGTCAGATTTTGGATCGGTGGAATGACATTGCAAGGTCAATCTTTAATATATATATATATATATATATATATATATATATGAGTGCTGTCTGTTATATATGCTTGCACACCAGGGGAGGGCATCAGATCCCACTGTAGACGGTTGTGAGATGCCATGTGGTTACTGGGATTTGAACTCAGGACATCTGGAAGAGCATCAGGTGGTCTTAACTACTGAGCCATCTCTCCAGTCCTCAAATTCAGTCTTTTTTATTTATTTTTATTTATTTATTTTTTTTTTTTGATTTTTCGAGATAGGGTTTCTCTGTGTAGCTTTGAGCCTTTCCTGGAACTCCCTTGGTAGCCCAGGCTGGCCTCGAACTCACAGAGATCCGCCTGGCTCTGCCTTCAGTCTTTTTTAAATAGATTTTTTCATACAATATATTCTGATCATGACTTTCCCTCCCCTAACTCCTCAGTGATCCTCCCCACCCTCTTACTCGTCCAAATCCATGCCTTCTTTCTTTTTATTCTTTTTTGTTTAAAAAACAATTAATAAGTGGGACCTCATGAAACTGAAAAGCTTTTGTAAGGCTAAGGACACTGTCATTTGGATAGAACAATAGCCTAAAGAATGGGAAAAGATTTTTTTTTTTTTAACCAACTTCACATTTGATAAAGTGTGGAGGGTCCCTGCTGGCTTTACAGCAGGGAGGGAAAGGATTCATGAAGAGACAAGCATGAAATTTGGCTCAGCCTGATTTTGGTACTGGTTCTGGGCCAAGGCTTCTAGAGTCTGATTCCAGATCATTTACTTTAGCCATATTTAAGTGCTGCACAAGTTTGGAAAAAAAGTTTTCTGAGAACAATTAACTTAGTCCAGAGTGCACAACAAATTTAAGACACGCTTACATTGAGATTCTTTACAAAGTACATCGGGCTTCTTTCACAAAGATGGCTACTATTGATTCTGAGATAATGGCTAAAATTTAGGATCTAGAGAGATTGACTGAGGTAAATATAATACCTGTGTGTGTCAGGATTGGCCTGGCCCTAACATAGCACAGAAGTCACTTAGGCTGTTGTAAAGTACAAGAGACATCAGTTATATGGATGGCCTTTTTTTTAAGCTTAAAAACTATATTCAGTATTTGAGGGGAAAGGGTCTGGGATAAGTAAAGCATAAATTCTGAGAGATATGAACAAAGCCTGGCTCATCAGACAGAAAAGGATCACCAAGTTGTAAACTATATCCATTCCCAGAATTCTAGGAGGAACAGCCAAGCACTTCATTCCATTGAAGAAATAGCTTTTACTGGCTTCTCCAGTGTGTATCTGTGTGCACAAAGACTTGCCCCCCTCTACAACAGAGGACTAATATCCAAAATATATAAAAACTCAAAAAACTAGATACAAACCCCCAAATAATTTAATTAAAATAGGGTACAGAACTAAACAAAGAAGTCTCAACAGAGCAATCTCAAACGGCTGAGAAACACTTAAATGTCCAACACCCTTAGCTATCAGGGAAATGCAAATCAAAACTACTTAGAGATTCTACCTTACACCGGTCAGAATGGCTAAGATCAATAACACAAGTGACAGCTCATACTGGCAAGGATGTGGAATAAAGGGAACACTCATCCATTGCTAGTGGGAGTGCAAACTTGTACAGCCACTGTGGAAATTAATATGGTAGTTCCTCAGAAAATTACAGATCAGTGTCTTATTCAGCCATCGTCAGAGAAAAGTTTCCTTCCACAGCAGATGGAAGGGAAACACTGAGACCCACAGCCAGACCTTACTCAGGGAGAGGTCCTCAGGTACTTAAGTCTGTGCTTTATTTTGTTATTGTTTGAGAATTTAGTAATGTATGTAATGCATTTTGATCAGGTTCACTCTTCATTCCTTTCCCCTCCAAGTTTTCCGTTATCCCTTCCACCACTATTCCTGCCCCACTTTATTTATTCCACTTGGAATCCATTGAGTCCACTTTGGGTTGGCTTTATGTGCATGAGTGTAGAACCATCTGCTGGAGCGTGGTAGCCCCTCAGGGGCCACATCCTGGAGCAATCAAGCAACTCTCCCTTTCTAGGGAGATGCAGCTGTCAGTGGCTCCTCATCTAGGGGTGGGAATTCATTACTATCTCCCTGTGCATGATGGGATTTTTGTCTGGCTTGATCTGGTGGAGGTTTGTGCAGATGGTCACAGCTGCCCATGAGCTCCTGTGTGCAATTGCTGAAGACACTATTTTGCTGTAATCATCCATTGCCCATGGGTTTTCATGAAGTGTTTATTTTGAAGGATTGGACTTACGGCAAATGTTCGATTTCTAAATCACATTTCTAAATACATGGCATTAATAAATAGAAGATCTGATGTATACTATGAAATTTAAAATTTTTATAATCTTTAACTTAATTCTCTTTGGAGCTCCTTTATGGTTTAGGTATTACTGTTATTGCCATTTAATATATGGAAATACTGTGGTTTGGGGAAATGTATACAAGGACACAAAACAGTAAGAGGCAAAGCCAGAATTCAATACGTCAATTTTGTATTTGTGTGTGTGTGTGTGTGTGTGTGTGTGTGTGTAGGACAGAGGGCTAACTTTGGGACTCAGTTCTCTCTTCCAACCATGTGTGCCCCAAAGCTCAGATCATAAGCTTGATGCAAACACCCTTACTGAATGAACATCTTTCCAGTCCTCAAAGCAAATTTTACTGTATTATATCAACAGCCAAGGTTGTGATTGGGATAGGGCATTCTCTCCTGAATTTCAGTGTCTTGTGATAAATCGGTAGGTAGTTTATTGCCTTGAATTCTTCATGTATACATTGGAAACGCTGCAGGAATGTTAGAGCTGCTGTGTTGATTGATTCACAACAGATATTTGAGAATGTGTGTGCATATCTATACAAAATAGAGTGCTTTCTATATTGTATGCATGTACATATTTATCACTATCAAGTTATGTTATCAGCTAGTTGTGTTAACTTGGAGTATCCCTTAACATCTCTGAACTCAAGTTTGACTCCTAGAAATTAAGATGTGGGGACTAGAAGACCCCTATGTCCTTCGCAGACAAAATACCTCCAAGGTCAGTAAAGTTACAGACTGGTGTCATTATAGAATCACAGGGGAAGTTAAGAATTAATTAATTCACATGGCAAACTGGGCCTATAATTATTAGAAAAATCTCCATGACAACCACGATGCCAGAGAGCAAGAGACTGTAGTTTTTCTCTAATTGGCTTTTCCCTGCCACTTTGGCTCTCAACTGCACATTTAAGAGGATTCCCTGGTGTTTCTCTCTCACTGTCTCACCAGTAGACAGCCAGGTTAATGGCCAAAAACATTGGTTAGCAATATACTAGTGGCCCTCCTGGAAAATTATTGACAGTTTCAACATGTGGCGAGAATTCTGTCTTCCTCTAGTCTGTGTGAAGATCAGAAGGTAAGCCTTGCAGTTAGAGTCAGCTATTTCGACATCTGTCATTTTTACAAGAGGACTCACTGTCCAACAAGGTTTGTGGGGATAAATCTTTCCCACCTATCCCCTAGCCACTCTCCTAATACCCACACCCTATATATTTTCCCTCAGTTTCCCTTTGTACTTACCCAAGTTTACACTGTTCATAGAAAAGAATATATGCTATGTTAAAATATCAGGTTTGTGTCTGAGGTGAGAGGTGGTTGTTGAATTCTTAAGTCTATTCCTTAAATTCTGTTACTTTCCATTTTCTACTTATAACAATGGACATAATGAGGACAGCTCAGACCAAATCAGATTATCTATAAAGCCTCACTGATTTTAAAAGCCAGAAATTGAGATCTGGATAAGACAGAGAATTGACTGGGTTTCAGATTTCCTAAGAGCAGAGCATGCTTGTCCACATATCTCCACTTCCACCTTCCCTGGAACTCTTTTCACTGCATTTTTGCTTACCAGGATTATATCTTGGAAATAATAAGAATTATATTCTATTCAGATGCACAGCTTTGGCTCATGACTTCCTGTTGTAAGAGACAAATCAAGTCTTATGATGTGACAGAGTACTCATGCACAGTTCCCTGAGACAGTTCACAGTCTTCAAAAAGGTCTCCTGTGTCACCTGGTGGTCCCCCAGACACTAGCTTTGGCGGTGCAGATATCAGAGACACCCACTCCAGACACAGGTAGTGCTGGTCTAACTGTCCATTTAAGTTTCTTTTACTCCCATTTTCTCTCTCAGCAACATGTATTTAATTTATTATTCCACCGCCTTTCATTAAACTGACCTTGTTCTTAGATCAGAATGGAAAAGCTGTGTCTATCCAGTTGAATCTTTTCCCCTTTAAATTGTCTTGAGAGATGCCGAACACGCACAGAACACTAATAAAAAGAGTGAGTATGTTCGTTCTTCCCTCTGTCACAATATTTACATAAATTAGTCTAGAAAAATATTAATAGTAAAGTAATGGTTCATAATTTTCAGTATTTACTAGGAATAGTGGGCTACATAGAATATACCTAAATGTACCTGCCTATATTACCAGAATGCAAAGAGATAGAGACAAACATTTAAATCATTTTTTATTGAATTGACCAATTAGGTTGATGTTTAAGAATGTTACCCATGAGAGTTTATCATTTCAAAATTCTTTCATTAAAGTTAACTCAATTTGGCTGAACTGAGAAACAACATTGTTTATTTCAAGAATAAACAGAATGGTGAAGCTCATAAAACTGTAATGGAAAGTAAGTAAGAGTAATATTTGAATTTCAAATGCAGAGTTGAGTAGGACCAGCTGAAATACATTCAACCTATACTTGTGAGTGGATGCAAATGGGAGTGAACACAACACTTAACACTAAGGAGAGAATCTCCTCCAGGCCTTCATGGACCTCACTGTCTTCTAGACAGCACTTGGTGGAGAAAAGACATGCAGCAATAAGAACCTGCAATCTGACTGAATGGGAGTTCCAAAAATAATAGGAGACAGGAGCAGATATTCTAGTAACTATTTCTCAATACTGTTATTGAAACCTGGCTCAGACAATTTTTGTAGGCACTAATGTTGTCCAAAGGTCTTTGATATATCATCTTTGTTCTGCCATTAATTGCGTTTTGCAGAGGGAGGTGATGGCAGGAAGAATAATTGCTAACATTAGCGGAGCTCTGCGTGTAAGCCCTTATGTCATTCATTCTCGTGAGCAGTGCTAGAGGATGGCACGTTTCATCATCTCTATTTATACACGAGGCTACTGAGGTAGTGAAGTGTTAACATGATAAAGGGATACGCAGCCTGTAAGTGAATGTCAGCTTCTCTTTCTCTCCCTGTGTTATTATGGATATAAATCTTAAATTGTTATTAAAATATAGCAGATATACAAAATTGGGGAAACACAGTTGAGTAGGAAAAAGATAATAAAAATCACAGCACTCTTACTTTTTGTTTGGCTTTTAATTGGTTTTAATGTGTTTCTTTGGAAATGGTTCACACAGTGTGTATGTTTTTATGTGTACTTGTGCGTGTGTGCATTTGTGTGCCTCTATGTTGATCTATGAATGTGAGCATTATATAGAAAAAGAGAGTCAAAGACAGAGAGACATAGAACACATACATGAGAGTAATTATACAAAGTAAACTTGTATCAAATAAGGAGAGCATTCCTTGAACTCATCAGTGCTGTGGTGATCATTCCTTGTTGATTTAGAAGATATCTTTCACAGAAAAGCTGTTGTATACTGTCTTTGTATATTTTGTGACTATTAACATATATTTCAATTGAGTTTTTATTCTTTTTCTCTTAACCAGGTTTTCCACTTCTTTTTGTGTTTTTTACTTTATTTGTGGTGGTTACGTTTAATCCCAAGAGTGTATCAACATATAATGGATCCTCTAATAATTTTCCTACAGTGAATCAGATCTCAGAGCCCATGAAGGCATGCTCACTCCACAGTAATTTAAATTACTAGCTTCCTCATTTGAAAATTCGTATCAATCCATTTGTTTCTGAAATGTCTGTTCTTTTGGTACTTGTCATTGTGATAATAATGAGCCATGATGTTAACAGTCGAGTTGCATTCGTCTTAAGTGTCTATGGTTTCTCATGCTCATCTTTCCGAAATCCTTTGTAGGTGTTATCACAGGCTGGCTCTTTCACTGAATATAGGTAATAAGTACTATTTATTATGAAATAGAGACCTCTAACTTTTTAATTGTCATTACAAAAATATTTCCAGAGATTTTTCAGAAAGAAAATATCTGCTTTGAGTCTTTTCTCTGTCAAGTCCTTCAGTTTATATCTGTCCCTGGACCCTGTGTACTCAAAGTCAAGCAAATGCCAAAGAATAGGATTTTTCAGTTGATTTTGATGTTTCTGGATGGTTTGATCTGCATAGATGCTGGTTCTGAATCTACAATTGACTGGAGTCATTGTGTCTCACTATCTTCAGGGCTGAAGACATCTCAGAGACTTGTAGACCAGGCATCACTCTCCCAAGGTGTAACTCTCAGTCATGATTGTTGACAATAAGTGATACTAGCAATCAGAATCTAAAGGACAGTGGCTGTGCACCTAGGTGCAGGCTGATTCTGTGCATGAATGGGTGGCTCTAGTGTCTCAACAACTTTCTAGCCAAGGCCTTCTGCTGTCGTCTCTCTACAGTGAGTGCTCAAGGCCATTGTCTTGAAGTTGCTGGGGTAGTTTAATACAGAACAACAGACATCAGAACTGAACTTCCAAATCCCTAAAATCCTCCAGACTGCCCTGTTTACTAGAAGAAGCACAGTTACAAATGAAGCAGTGTTGGCATCAAGAATGGGCACTACCCATGTCCTTATGAAGTCCCTCACGTGACACTTCCATAAGGGATGAATTTTAAACTTTTCTGAGAATGTAAGTGTCTGTGCTACCAAAATCTGTCAGAATTTCAAATCATGACACTATGATTCAGACCAATTTGGAAATGTTGTATTAAACAAGTTTTTGGAAATTGTTATAAATAGAACAATAAGTTTTAACTGTAATAGAAGTTTAAATTGATGTCAGGAAATGAAATCTTAAAATTTATTTTGGAGTTCTTCATATGACCATTTCATAGGAAGACTGATTTCATAACTTCACTAGGGACATATGTTATTGTTCCACCAAAATGTGTCAAAATTACAAATCATGACAGTATGATCCAAGTCTGTATATGTATGTGTGTGTGAGTGTGTGTGTGTGTGTGTATGTGTGTGTGTGTGTGTGTGTGTGTGTGTGTACTCACATGTGTCTGTACACACCGGCTTATGAATATACTTATTTGTGCATATGTATACATGTTCATGTGTGTGTGATCACATCATTTCTTAGGCATTGTTTTAAGAAGTTGTTAATCAAGTTTAAGATGTCTCTCATTGAGACAATGCTGAAATGTCACTTGAGTCAGCAATGCATTGTCCTATTTCCTTTCTTATTTTAGGAACAGGAGCACAGAAGTAATGACTGGGGGAGGAAATATTACCAAGATCACCCAGTTCATCCTCCTGGGATTCTCAGATTTCCCCCGAGTCATAGCACTGCTCTTTGTTATATTCCTCATCCTTTACATTATAACACTGACCTGGAACCTGTTGCTTCTTGTTCTAATAAGGATGGATTCCCACCTCCACACACCCATGTATTTCTTCCTCAGTAATCTGTCCTTTATAGACCTCTGCTATATCACCTCAACAGTCCCCAAGATGCTTTCCAACTTCTTCCAGGAAAACCAAACTATCAGCTTCATTGGCTGTATAGTTCAATACTTCATCTTTTCCACTATGGCGCTGTGTGAATGCTGCCTCATGACAGCCATGGCCTATGACAGGTATGCTGCCATTTGTAACCCACTGCTCTATTCATCAGTCATGTCACCCACCCTCTGTGCTCGTATGGTGTTGGGAAGCTATACAGCAGGACTCATAGGTTCCTTATCTCAGATATGTGCCTTGCTGCAACTCCACTTCTGTGGACCTAATGTCATCAGACATTTCTTCTGTGACATATCACAGCTGTTAAATCTATCCTGCACTGACACTTTCTTTGCACAGGTCCTGCTTGCTATATTAACAATATTGTTTGGGCTTACAAATGCCTTAGTCATCATGATATCCTATGGCTATATAGTCTTGTCAATCATGAAGATCACTTCAACTAAAGGCAGGTCTAAGGCATTTAACACCTGTGCTTCTCACCTGACAGCTGTTTCCCTCTTCTATATTTCTGGTATCATTGTCTATTTGAGTTCCAGCTCTGGTGGCTCCTCCAGCTTTGACAGGTTTACATCTGTCTTCTACACTGTGGTGATTCCCATGTTGAATCCTTTGATATATAGTCTGAGGAACAAGGAAATCAAAGATGCCATGAAGAGGTTGCAGAAGAAGACAATCTGCCGCCAAGATCATAGATAAGAAAATTTCAACACAATGTCATGTCAGAGTTACTGTTACCGGCAATCATGTGCACATTACTAGAACACAACAAAGTCTATGGCACTTTGGATAAAGACGACTTTGATACAGACAGCATGCCAATATAAACCAACAATTGATTTCATGCCATGGAAATGCATTATATTTAGGACCAGTAGGGTCATAATTCCCAGGTTACAAAGTGGCCATCTCATCATTAATTATTCTACTTATAGGTATTTGAGAAATATCAAGTTGAGAAACTTGTACAAGTATGAAAACTATTAAATTACAAGGCTATCCCTCTCTGGAAGATTCCTGACAGATTCCCTGACCCCAGAGTTTACCAATCTTCTTTCATAAATAGCTTGATGTAGTATAATAAAGACCAGACCATGACCACCGTATTTTCTGTGATACTGATCAGGTGAGTTTGAAAGAAACAAAGTGCCCTAGGACACAGGCCCTCTGGGCATGACCCAAGCTTCCTTCTCCCACCCATTATTGCCTCAGGTGCAGGCCAGCAGAGAAGACTCCCACAGGCAGGCATCCTCACCAATACCCACATTAGACTGGACCCTGCAATCTACAAGACCCACTTCCCGCCCCAAACCCACCCATGCCCCTGTGATCCCAGGGGCTCCCCAAGACACAGAATCCACCAGCTCTGATTGGACCAAGAGCTCTGATTAGACCAAGAGGATCAAGAGCTCTGATAGGACCAAGAGTGGCTCCATGAGAAACAGAATCTGTCAACCCTGATTGGAGCAAGAGCCATGATTGGACCAAGAGTGGCCCTCTGAGACACAGACACAGTTAGCACAGAGTGGACCAAGAGCAGCTCCCTCAGAAACAGACACTTCTTGCACCTATTGGAGGAAGAGATGGGTAGACTCTAGTGCAAAATACATACAACTACGTAAATAGCAATATGGCACCACTAGAACCTAGTGGTTATACAACAGCAAGACCTGAACATCACAACGTGGAAGAAACAGAAGAAAGAGATCTTAAAAATAACTTTATGAAGATGATGGAGGACTTTAAAGATGAAATGAACAGTTCCCTTAAAGAAATTGAGGAAAAGACAAACAAAAAGATTGGATGAAATCAATAAATCCCTTAAAGAAAGCCAAGAAAACAGTTCAAGACCTGAAAATTTGAAATAGAAACAATAAAGAACACACAAAGTGAGAGAATGATGGAAATAGAAAATCTTAGTAAATGAACTACAGATGCAAGTATAACCAACAGAATGCAAGAGATGGAAGAAAGAATCTCTGGCATGGAGGATACAATAGAGGAAATAGATTTGTCAGTCTGAGAAAACACTAAAGCCAAAAAGGTCATAACACAAAACATCCAGGGAATCTAGGACACCATGAAAAGGCCAAACCTAAGAATAATAGGGATAGAAGAAGGAGAAGAAAACCAACTCAAAGGCACAGAAAATGTATTCAACAAAATCATAGAAGAAAACTTTCCTAACTTAAAGAAGGAAATACCTATGAAGATACAAGAAGTTTATAGAACACCAAATAGACTAGACCCCAACAAAAAAGTTCCCTTGCCACATAATAATCAAACCAGTAAACATACAGAATAAAGAAAGAATATTAAGAACAGCAAAGGAAAAAGGCCAAGTGACTTATAAAGGCAGACCCATCACAATAGTACCTGACTTCTCAGTGGAGACTCTGAAAGTCAGAAGGTCGTGGACAGACGGAATGTAGACATTAAGAGACCACGGATGCCAGCACACACTACTATACCCAGCAAAACTTTCAATCACTGTAGACAAAGTGCACAAGGCAAAGCCAGATTTTTAAAAAAAAACTATCCACAAATCCAGCCCTACAAAAAGTACTAGAAGGAAAATTCCAACCTAAGGTATTTAGATGCACTCACAAAAACACAGGCAATAGATAACCTTGTAGCAGCAAATCCCAAAGAATGGAAATACACACACACTATCCACAAAAGATAACAGGAATTAACAATCACTGGTCATTAATATCCCTTAATATCAATGGACTCAATTTGCCTATAAAAGACAAAGGCTAACAGAATGGATAAAAAACAGGATCCATCCTTCTGCTGCATACAAGGAACACACCTCAACTTCAAAGACAGACACTACCTCAGAGTAAAGGCTGGGAAAAGACTTTCCAATCAAATGGACTTAAGAAGCAAACTGGTATAGCTATGCTAATATCTAACAAAATAGACTTCAGACTAAAATTGATCAAAAGAGATCGGGAAGGACATTACATATTCATTACAGGAAAAATTCTTCAAGATAAAGTCTTAATTATGAATATTTTTGTCCCAAATACAAGGGCACCCATATATGTAAAAGAAACATTACTAAAGCTTAAATCACACATCAAACCTCACACACTAATAGTGAGAGACTTCAACACCTCACTCTCACCAATGGACAGATCTGCCAGACAGAAACTTAACAGAGAAATAAGGGATCTAACAGATGTTATGACTCAAATGGACTTAAAAGATATCTACAGAACATTCCACCCTAACAAAAAAGAATATACCTTCTTCTCAGCACCCCATGGAACCTTCTCTAAAATTGACCACATATGCAGTCACAAAGCAAATCTCATCAGATACAAAAAAATTAGAACAACCTCCTGTATTTTATCAGACTACCATGGCTTAACGTTAGATTTCAACAACAACAAAAATTACAGAAATCCTACAATCACATGGAAACTGAATAATGCTCAACTGAATCACCAATGGGTCAAGGAAGAAATAAAGAAGTTAAAGACTTCCTAGAATCAATGAAAATGAATATACTACATACCCAAACTTATGGGACACTATGAAAGCAGTGCTAAGAAGAAAATTCATGGCACTAAATGCCCACATAAAGAAGTTGGAGAAATATCACACTACCAATTTAACACCACACCTTAAAGCTCTAGAACAAAAAGAAGCAAACTCACCCAGGATAAATAGATGCCAGGAAATAATCAATTTGAGAGCTGAAATCAATAAAACATAAACAAAGAGAACAATACAAAGAATCAATGAAACAAAGAGTTGATTCTTGGAGAAAATCAATAAGATAAACAAGCCCTTATCCAAACTAACCAAAAGGCAAAGAGAGGATATCCAAATTAACAAAATCAGAAATGAAAAGGGAGACATAACAACAGACACTGAGGAAATCTAGAGAATCAACAGGTCATACTTCAAAAACCTGTACTCCACAAAACTGGAAAATCTAAAAGAATCAGACAATGTTCTGGATAGGTACCACATACCAAACTTAAATCAAGACCAGATAAACAATTTAAATAGACTTATAACCCCTAAGGAAATAGAAACTGTCATTAAAATTCTCCCAACTAAAAAAAGCCCAGGACCAGATGGTTTCAGCACAGAATTCTACCAGAATTTCAAAGAAGAGCTAGTACCAGTACTCTTCAAACTGTTTTATACAATCGAAACAGAAGGAACACAGTCAAACTCTTTTCATGAGGCTACAGTTACCCTGATACCCAAACCACACAAAGATGCAACAATGAAAGATAATTACAGACCAATCTCCCTCATGAACATTGATGCAAAAAAAAAAACTCAATAAAATACTGGCAAGCTGAATCTAAGAACACATAAAAAAAATTGTCCACCATGATCAAGTAGGCTTCATCCCAGAGATACATGGATGGCTCAACATATGAAAATCTGTCAATGTAATACACCATATAAACAAACTGAAAGAAAAAAACCCACCTGATCATCTCATTTGATGTTGAAAAAGCCTTTGACAAAATCCAGCACTCCTTGATGATAAAGGTCTTGGAGACAACAGGAATACAAAAAACATGCCTAAACATAATAAAGGCAATTTACAGCAATGTTGGATGTTGACTTGCTGTAAGTCAACATCCAACATCAAACTAAATGGAGAGAAACTCAAAGTGATTCTACTAAAATCAGGAACAAGACAAGGCTGTCCGCTCTTCCCATAGCTATTCAACATAGTACTCGAAATTGTAGCTATAGCAATAATACAACAAAAGGAGATCAAAGGGATAAAAAGTAGAAAGGAAGAAGTCAAACTTTCACTATTTGCAGACAATATGATAGTATACATAAGTGACCCCAAAAATTCTACCAGGGAACTCCTACATCTGATAAACATCTTCAGTAATGTGGCAGGATACAAGATTAAATTAAAAACAAACAAACAAACCAGTATCTCTCCTCTCTACAAATGATAAACTAGCTGAGAAAGAAATCAGAGAAACATTACCCTTGACAATAGCCACAAATAATATAAAATACCTTGGGTAATTCTAACTAAGCAAGTAAAAGACCTGTATGACAAGAACTTTAAGTCTTTGAAGAAAGAAATTGAAGAAGATACCAGAAAATGGAAAGATCTCCCATGCTCATGATAGGTAAAATCAGCATAATAAAAATGGCAATCTTATCAAAAGCAATCTACAGATTCAATGCAATCCCTATTAAAATCTCAACACAATTCTTCACAGACCTGGAAAGAACAACACTCAACTTTGTACGGAAAAATAAAAAACCCAGGATAGCCAAAATAATTTTGTACAATAAAGCCACCTCTGGAGGCATCACCATCCCTGACTTCAAGCTCCACTATAGAGTTATAGTAATAAAAACAACTTGGTACTGGCATAAAAACCGACATGTGGACCAATGGAATCAAGTTGAAGACCCTGACATTAATCCACACACCTATGAACACCTGATTTTTGACAAAAAAGCCAAGACTGTACCTTGGAAAAAAGAAAATATCTTCAACAAATGGTGCTGGCATAACTGGATATCAACATATAGAAGATTGCAAATAGATCCATATCTATCACTGTGTAAAAACCCAAGTCCAAGTGAATCAAAGACCTCAACATAAATCCAGTTACACTGAACCTGATAGAAGAGAAAATAGGAAGTAGCTTTGAATGCATTTGCACAGGAGACCACTTCTTAAATATAACACCAGTAGTCCAGAAACTGAGAGCAACAATCAATAAATGGGACCTCCTGAAACTGAGAAGCTTCTGTAAGGTAAAGGACATGGTAAATAAGACAAAAATGACAGCTTACAGAATGGGAAAATGTAGTCGAAAGTTTCTTGGGTCCCTCCAAGCCCCTGCAGTCCCGTGGCCTGTTTATAGAATAATCATTCAGAAGCTTATATTAATTATAATTGCTTGGCCATTAGCTCAGGCTTATTACTGTCTAGCTCTTACACTTAAATTAACCCATAATTCTTATCTATGTTTAGCCATATGGCTTGGTACCTTTTCTCAGTTCTGCCTTGTCATCTTGCTTTCTCTATGTCTGGCTGGCGACCCTGATTCAGCCCGTCCTCTTCCCAGAATTCTCCTCGTCTGCTTCTCCCACCTATACTTCCTATCTGGCTACTGGCCAATCAGCGTTTTATTTATCAACCATTCAGAGAAACACATATTCACAGCATACAGAAAGATATCCCCAGCACCTCCCCTTTTGTGTCTAATCAAAAAGGACATTTTTAACTTTAACGTAGTAAAATCACATATAATAGAACAGTTATCAAGCAAGAATTACAGTTACAATATCCAATATATTTGTATTTGGCAAAATTAAAGAAAATATTCTCTCATCTATCCTATATTTGTGAGTCTAAAGTTTCATATCTAATTTATCTTTTATCATGACTAAAGAAAATTATGATTATCTAGTCTTCTACTATATCAAAGAACCCAGAAGGATATAATATTACCTAAGTAAACAGGAAGAGCATTGTAAGCAACTTCCAAAAATCTAGAATGACAGAGACAGCTGACTGCCTGGACAGTCACCCAAAATGTAATCAGAAGGTTTCTCAGGGCTGCTTATAAAATAATTACTCAGAGGCATATATTAATTACCGATTGCACGGCCTATGGCAGGCCTCTTGCTAGCTAGCTCTTATAACTTAAATTAACCCATTTCTATTCATCTATATTTTGCCACATGTTCCATGGCATGCTGTTTCTTCGGCTGCGGCTGGCATCTCCCTTGCCTTCTTCCTCTCTTTCTGTCTATCCCTTGGATTTCTGCCTGCCTCTAAGCTGCCTTGCCATAGGCCAATGCATCTTTATTTATCAACCAATCAGAGCGACACATATTCACAACATACAGAAAGACATCCCCCAGCAGGAAAAGATTTTCACCAACCCTACATCTGACAGAGGGCAGATCTCCAAAATATATGAAGAACTCAAGAAACTAGACTTCAAAATACCAAACAATCCAATCAAAAAATGAGCTACAGAGCTAAACAGAGAATTCTCAACAGAAGAATCTCAAATGACTGAAAGACATTTCAGAAATTGCTCAACATCCTTTGTCATCAAGGAAATGCAGGTCAAAATGACTCTGAGATACCATCTTACACCTGTCAGAATGCCTAAGATCCAAAAAACTCATAACAGCTTACGTTGGAGAGGATGTGGAGCAAGAGGAACACTCCTCCACTGTTGGTGGGAGTGCAAACTTATATAACCACTTTGGAAATCAGTATGGTGGTTTCTAAGAAAATTGGGAATCACTCTACCTCAAGAATCTTGGGCATATACCCAAGGAATGCTCAATCACACCACAAGGACACTTGCTCAACTATGTTCATAGCAGCATTACTCATAATAGCCAGAACTGGAAACAACCTAGATGCCCCTCAACCAAAGAATCGATAAAGAAAATGTGGTACATATACACAATGGAGTACTACTTAGCAGTATAAACAATGATATCATGAAATGTGCAGGCAAATGGATAGAACTAGAAAATATCATCCTGAGTGAGGTAACCCAGACTCAGAAGGACAAACATGTTATGTACTCACTCATAAGTGGATAATAGATGTAAAGCAAAGGATAACCAGACTGTAACCCACAGCTCCAGGGAGACTAGCTAGCAGGGAGGACCCTAGGAAGGATGTATGGATTGCACAGCGAAGGAGAAATAGATGAGATCTACATGCACAAACTGGGGGTGGGGGGTAATTGAGGGCAAGGGATGGGGGATGAGAACATAGGGGAACAGGAGGTTTGAGCTGGAATAGGGACAGAATGGGAGAGCAAGGAAAGACATACTATGATAAATGAAGACATCTTGGGAATAGGGAGAAACAGAGTGCTAGGAAGTTCCCAGGCATCCACAAGGATGACCCATCGTAGACTACTGGCAATAATCGAGAGGGTGCCTGAACTGGCCTACTCTGGTAATCAGATGGCTGAATATCCTAACTGCCATCATAGAGCTCTCATCCAGTGACTGATGGAAGCAGATGCAGAGATCCACGGTCGGGTGCCAGGCTGAGTTCCAGGAGTCCAATTGATGAGAGAGAGAGAGGAGGGATTCTATGAGCAAGCGACATCAAGCTTATGATGGGAAAAACTATAGAGATGATCAGCCAAACTAGTGGAAATGCATGAACTTTGGATCGACAGCTGTGGAGCCTGCATGGGACTGGATTTGGGCCCTCTGCATGGGAGAGACAGTTGTGTAGCTTGTTCTATTTGAGGGGCCTCTGACAGTGGGAAGAGGATCTATCTCTGGTACATGAACTGTCTTTTTGGAGCCCATTGCCTATGGTGAGACACCTTGCACAGCCTTGATACAGGGGGAGGGGCTTGGACCTGCTTCAGCTGAATGCGCTCGGCTTTGCTGACTCCCCATGGGAGGCCATACCTTTTCAGAAGAGGGGATGGGGGGTGGGCGGAGGGGGAAGGCTGGGGAGTGGGAGGCAGGATGAGAGGGGGATCTGTGGTTGGTATGTGGCATGAATAAAAGATTTTTTTTAAAAAAAGAAAGAAAGAAAGCACATGTTGACTTTATTGTACCTTTGAGGAAGACTAATAAGAAACAGCTTGGGCTCTCTGCTCCTCCCTGTTCCAGAGACAGCTGCATTTTTCTGTGCAGTGCCAGCCTCGTTCCTGAGACACGATGGTGAAGGTCGGAGTGAACGGATTTGGCCTGGTTGCCAGGGCTGCCTTCCAGACTGGCAAAGTTGATATTGTTGCCATCAATGATCCCTTCATTGACCTCAACTACATCATCTACATGTTCCAGTATGACTCTACCCATGGCAAGTTCAACGGCACAGTCAAGGCTGAGAACGGGAAGCTGGTCATCAACGGGAAGGCCATCACCATCTTCCAGGAGCGAGATCCCGCCAACATCAAGTGGGGTGAGGCTGGTGCCGAGTATGTTGTGGAGTCCATTGGTGTCTTCACCACCATGGAGAAGGCTGGGGCCCACTTGAAGGGCGGGGCCAAAAGGGTCATCATCTCCGCCCCTTCTGCTGACGCCCCCATGTTTGTGATGGGTGTCAACCATGAGAAGTACAACAATTCACTCAAGATTATCAGCAATGCTTCCCGCACCACCAACTGCTTAGCCCCCCTGGCTAAGGTCATCCATGACAACTTTGGCATTGTGGAAGAACTCATGACCACAGTCCACGCCATCACTGCCACCCAGAAGACCGTGGATGGCCCCTCTGGGAAGCTGTGGTGTGATGGCCGTGAGGCTGCCCAGAACATCATCCCTGCATCCACCGGTGCCACCAAGGCTGTGGGCAAGGTCATCCCAGAGCTGAACGGGAAGCTCATGGACATGGCCTTCCGTGTTCCTACCCCCAATGTGTCCATTGTGAATCTGACATGCCGCCTGCAGAAACCTGCCAAGTATGACGACATCAAGAAGGTGGTGAAGCAGGCGTCGGAGGGCCCACTAAAGGGCATCCTGGGCTACACTGAGGACCAGGTTGTCTCCTGCGACTTCAACAGTGACCCCCACTCTTCCACCTTCGATGCTGGGGCTGGCATTGCTCTCAATGACAACTTTGTGAAGCTCATTTCCTGGTACGACAATGAATTTGGCTACAGCAACAGGGTGGTGGACCTCATGGCCTACATGGCCTCCAAGGAGTAAGAAGCCCGCCCTGGACCACCCACCCCAGCAAGGACAGCAAGAGAGACCCTCGGCTGCTGAGCAGTTCCTGTCCCATCTCAGCCCTTGATACTGAGCATCTCCCTCACAGTTTCCATCCCAGACCCCCAGAACATCAGGAGGAGGGGCTTAGGGAGCCCTACTCTCTTGAACACCATCAATAAAGTTCACTGCACCCCCCCAAAAAAGAAACAGCTTGATTTTGTTAAAGGAAATCACCGCCAGCCACTTAAACTTTAGGTCAAACATAAAAGTGAGAGTTTGAATCCTGAAGAAAAATGGTGAAAAATACAGGGTTTCCTCAGTGCCAATTCTTTGGTATTCTAATGATTTCTGGCATCTTGAAAAGTCATGACCTACAGCAGTATCTTATGGATCAATAGCAGTGTATGAGAAGATGGGACCCAAATCTCTCTTACTCTTCTATATTACATCCAGAAGCTTGCCCTGGGTCGATATTGCCAATCAGATCAGTACATAAAATATATACTGATATTTCAGGCATCTGCTCAAATTTATTCTAAGAAGGCTTGTGAGAATTCATTGTAATATAGTCATTGGACATTCAATTGCTGAGATTAACAACCCTTAACACATTGCCACGTTTTTTCTTATGGTCTATGTATGTTCAGTACTTAGTGTCCCATCATGGCTTGTTTTTAAGAGAGTGATGTAATGATTGTAGTAGAATAACTAAAACTTTGAGTTGATGTTTCCCAGTATTGCAAGGGAGCTGTTTTCCCCAGCTGACCTTCACCATCATGATGCAGAATTGCCTTACACAATACCTCGGTTCACAGTCATGGGAACTAAATATTGGCAGTAGTACAGTGATGTCCACGGAAACATGTCCACGGAAATGAAAAGGATAGAATGTTAATATTCTTCCAGAGCCAAGAGGAATGGTTTACACCTATAATTTCAGCATTAATAAGGCAGGGGGGAACAAGAATATTGTCCACAGAATCAACTAAGTGGGCTCATAGTGGCTCACAGAGACTGTAGTGACAATCAGGGAGCCTGTATGTGTCTGAGCTAGGTCCTCTACATATACGTTATAGTCGTATAGCTTGGTTTTCTTGGGGACTCCTACAGTGGGAGTGGGGCCTGTCTCTGACTCTTTCGCCTTCTTTTGGGGACCTTTCCTCCTATGAGTTGCCTTGTCCAGCTTTGACAAGAGGGTATATGCTCAGTCTTATAGTATTTGGTTTATATCCCTGGGAGGCCTGCTGTTTTCTGAAGAGAAACAGAAGAGGAGTTTATCTAGTGGAGAGGGAAAAACTATGATCAGGATGTAATATTTAGGAGAAGAATAAACAGAAAAAAATAAGGCAGGAGGATTTCCACAGGCTTTAGTCCAACCTGGGCCACATAGTTCCATCCCAGCCTGGGCTACAGAATGAGACTATGCCACAAAAAAGTGAACAGACGATCAAAACATGCAAGCAAACTTCCATCTTGACACAGGGGATTATAAGACCCTTATCTGAGATTGTAGTCACCAGTCTCTTTCCCCCAGTTTCTTAGAACATTACATGTGGTTGGTTTTCCTGTCTGGAGTATATAGGATGTGCATGGCTGTTTAGGGACTGGAACTCCCCAGGAAGGCAGTTGCTTGTTCTTCCAATATTCTGGAGAAGGGGAATCATTGTTGATGCTGCTGCTCAAGAGTCACTCACGCTTTGGTATAAAAATTTTTTTATAGAAAATTATACCATTTTGTAATAAAGTCATTGGTTCAGAAAGCTGGACTTGGAATCATTTCTTTGGTCTGTTACTAGTTCCTTTTCTATCTGGTATGTTTATGTTGGGGAATATTATTTTAAGGTGGTTACTTTTGTTTATGTTGCATTTGTTTAACTCTGTGAAGCTGTGCTACTGTGCCTAGGCAGGGCTGGCAGGCAGAGAGAATAAATCAAAGGAGAAATCTGAGAGAGAGAGAAAGAGAGAGAGAGAGAGAGAGAGAGAGAGAGAGAGAGAGAGAGAGAGAGAGAGAGAGATAAGAAAGAAGTAGCCAGAGAAGGAGGAGGACTCCAGGCACCAGCCACACAGCTACACAGCAAGCCATGGAGTAAGAGAAAGATTTACAGAAGTAAGAGAATGGGAAAAGCCCAGAGGCAAAAGGTAGATGGGATAAGTTAAGGAAATCTGGCAAGAAATAACCCAAGCTAAGACAGGGCATTCTTAATTAAGAATAAGCCTCTGTGTGTGATTTATTTGGGAGCTGAGTGGTGGGCCTCCCAAAAAAGTAAAAGAGAAAAAAAAAAACCCTAACACGTTTATTTATAAATTCCCAAGAAAATTCTTGCAATATTCAGGGAATGTAAAGGACCAGGAGAAAATACAGGTAATTATGTAAACTGAGTTGTCATTTCTGGTCAGGAATATCAAGTCAGACAAGAGTTTGTGGTTCTATGTCTCTGGTTTAAAACAGGAGCATGATGTGTAAACAACAATGGGCACTGTTTTTCCATCCTGCTTAGAAGTGGACAAAATGGTTAGTAACTATGTCATTATACTTCCAAATTATTTTCAGAGACTCATTAGATATTTTATATTTGAGATTATAATATAATTACATTTCTCCCTTCCATTTTTCCCTCCAGAGTTTCCCATATGCCCTTCTTTATTCATTATTTGTGAGTTTCACAATATTTACAATAAATTATCAACCATTGGTTCCAACTCTAATTTCTCTTAGATCTTACCCCAAGGAATCTGTCTACCTTCATTCTCTTTTTTTAGTCACCACTGAGTCCATTCAGTGATATTTATATAAGAATGGTTGTAGAGTCAAGTGTGGGCAACCTCTCAGGGGACAATTCCTTGAAGGAAACTGAGTTTTGCTATCCCAGCCTCCTCAGATACCAAAGCTCTTCAGTTAGTGGTGGATTCCTTGAGCCTTCCCATCTCTGTTGGAATTTGACTAGTTTGATCTGTGTAGGTAACTAAAGCTGCAATGAGTTCATAACTGCAAGGCGATGTCATGTCCAGACAATACTGCATTTAAATAGTCCTTCACATCCTCTGGCTTTTACAATCTTTCTGTCCCTCTTTTCTCAAAGATGTGTACGTGCGTGTGTGTGTGTGTGTGTGTGTGTGTGTGTGTGTGTGTGTGTGTGTGTGTGTGTGTGTAGGACAGAGGGCTACTTTGGGACTCAGTTCTCTCTTCCCTCCATGTGCACCCAAAAGCTCAGGTCATAATCTTGATACAAGCACCCTTACTGAATGAGCATCTTACCAGTCCTCAAAGCAAATTTTACTGTATAATACCAATAGTCAAGATTGTGATAGGGATAGGACATTCTCTGTCCTGAATTTCAGTTTCTTGTCATAAATTGGTAGATAACTTATTGCGTTGGCTTCTTCACTTATGTGTTAGATATGCTGCAGGTCTGTTAGCGGTGCTGTATTGATTGATTCACAACAGATATTTAAGACAATGTGTGTGCATATCTATATAAAATAAAGTGCTTTCTATATTGTATGCATATATTTATCAATATCAAGTTATGTTTTCATTTAGTTATGCCAATTTGAGAAAAATCTCCTTCTTTTTATTATAAAGGAAAATATTTAATTGAGGTGGTGGCTTACAATTTCAGAAGTTCAGACCATTGTTATGACAGGGAGCATGGTGGCATGCAGGCATGCTGGTGGAGTAGTTGAGAGTTCTACATCTTGCAGGCAACAGGAAGTCAACTGAGACACTGGGTGGTATCCTGAGCATAGGAAACCTCAAAGCCCTCCCCACAGTGATGCACTTTCTTTAAAAATGCCATAAATACTCAAATAGAGGCACACCATCTAATAGTGCCACTCCCTATGAGATTATGGGGGACAATTAGATTTAAACTAACAGATTCCACTCCTTGGACCCCATAAGCTTGTAACAATATAACATATTGAGTCCAACTCCAAAAGTCCCCATAGTCTATCAACAGTCTCAATAATGTTTAAAAGACCAAAGTTCAAAGTTTCTTCTGAGATTCATGCAATCTCTTAACTGTAATCACCTGTAAAATCAACATTAAAAAACAGATTACATACTTTCAACATATAATGATACAGGATATACATTACTGTTCCAAAACACAGGGAAGGCAGCATAACAAGGAAATACCGGACCAAAGCAAGACCAAAACCCAGCGAGGCAAATTCCAAACTCTGCGGCTCTGTGTCTAATGTCAAAATGTTTGAAGAATCCCTTAACATCTCAGAGCTCAAGCATGCCTTCCAAAAGTTAACATTTGGGGACTGGAAGATCTTCATGTCATTTGGAGACCAAATGTCTCCAAGGTCAGTAAAGTTACAATCTGGTGTCATAATAGGATCACAGGGGAAGTTAAGAACTGATGCCATGGCAAACTGGGCCTGCAATTATTAGAAAAATCCCCATGACAACCACGATGCCAGAGAGCAAGAGACTGTAGTTTTTCTCTAATTGGCTTTTCCCTGCCACTTTGGCTCTCAACTGCACATTTAAGAGGATTCCCTGGTGTTTCTCTCTCACTGTCTCACCAGTAGACAGCCAGGTTAATGGCCAAAAACATTGGTTAGCAATATACTAGTGGCCCTCCTGGAAAATTATTTGGAATATTGGCAGTTTCAACAGGTGGCAAGAAGTCTATCTCTAGTCTATGTGAATGTCAGAAGGTAAGTCTTGCAGTTAGAATCATCTGTCTCAACATCTGTCATTTTTACAGGACTTACCATCTAAGAAGATTTATGAGGTTAGACTTTCCCACCCTTCCCCTAGCCACTCTCCTAACTTCCATACCCTGTATGTTTTCCCTCAGTTTCCCTTTGTACTTACCCAAATTATATGCTGTTCATAGAAAAGAATATATGCTGTGTTTAAAATACCAGGTTTGTGTCTGAGGTGAGAGGTGGTTGTTGAATTCTTAAGTATATTCCTTAAATTCTACTTTCCTTTATCTACTTATAACAATGGACATAATGAGGACAGCTCAGACCAAATCAGATTATCTATAAAGCCTCTCTGATTTAAAAGCCAGAAACTGAGATCTGGATAAAAACAGAGAATTGACTGGGTTTCAGATTTCCTAAGAGCAGAGCATGCTTGTCCACATATCTTCACTTCCACCTTCCCTGGAACTCTTTTCACTGCATTTTTGCTTACCAGGATTATATCTTGGAAATAATAAGAATTATATTCTATTCAGATGCACAGCTTTGGCTCATGACTTCCTGTTGTAAGAGACAAACCAAGTCTTATGATGTGACAGAGTACTCATGCACAGTTTCCTGAGACAGTTCACAGTCTTCAAAAAGCTCTCCTGTGTCACCTGGCGGTCCCCCAGATACTAGCTTTAGCGGTGCAGGTATCAGAGACACCCACTCCAGACCCAGGTAGTGTTGGTCTAACTGTCCATTTAAGTTTCTTTTACTCCCCTTTTCTCACTCAGCAACATGTATTTAATTTATTATTCTCATCACCTTGCATTAAATTGACCATGTTCTTAGATCAGAATGGATAAGCTGTGTCTATCCAGTTGAATCTTTTCCCCTTTAAATTGTCTTGGGAGTTGCTGAACACACACAGAACACTAATAAAAGGAGTGAGTATGTTTGTTCTTCCCTCTGTCACAACATTTACATAATTTAGTCTAGAAAAAATGTTAATAGTAAAGTAATGGTCCATAATTTTTCAGTCTTTACTGGGTATAGTGGGTTATATAGAGTATAACTACATGTGCCTGTCTAAATCACCAGATTGCAATGTGATAGTAATAAACATTTAAATCATTTTTATTGAATTGACTAAGTTGATGTTTAAGAATGTTACCCATGAGAGTTTATAATTTCAAAATGCTTTTATTAAACATAACTTGTCTGAACTGAGAAACACTATTGTTTATTCTAAGAATAAACAGAAAGATGGCCAAGCTCATAAAATCATAATGGAAAGTAAGTAAGAGTAATATTTCAAATGCAGAGTTGAGTAGGACCAGTTGAAATACATTCAACCTATACTTGTGGGTGGATGCAAATGGGAGTGAACACAACACTTAACACTAAGGAGAGAATCTCCTCCAGGCCTTCATGGACCTCACTGTCTTCTAGACAACACTTGGTGGAGAAAAGACAAGCAGCAATAAGAACTTGCAATCTGACTGAGTGGGAGTTCCAAAAATAATAGGAGACAGGAACAGATATTCCTGTCTCAGACCTGGCTCAGACAATTTTTGTAGGCACTAATGTTGTCCAAAGGTCTTTGATATATTATCTTTGTTCTGCCATTAATTGCATTTTACAGAGGGAGGTGATGGCAGGAAGAATAATTGCTAACATTAGCGGAGCTCTGCGTGTAAGCCCTTATGTCATTCATTCTCTTAAGCAGTGCTAGAGGATGGTGAGTTTCATCATCTCTATTTATACATGAGACTACTGAGGTAGTGAAGTGTTAACATGATAAACGGATATGCAGCCTGTAAGTGAATGTTAGGTTTCCTCTCTCTGGCCCTCTCCATGTTGTTATTATGAATATCTTAAACTGTTATTAAAATACAGCAGATATACAAAATTGGGGAAACACAGTTGAGTAGGAAGAAGATAATAAAAATCACAGCACCCTTACTTTTTTGTTTGGCTTTTAATTGGTTTTAATGTATTTCTTCAGAAATGATTCACACAGTGTGCATGTTTGTGTGTGTACATGTGTGCTTGTGTGTTTATCTATGAATATGAGCATGATATAGAAAGAGAGAGTGAGACAAAGACAGGGAGACATAGACCACATACATGACCATAACTACACAAGGTAAACTTATACCAGATAAGGAGAGCATTCCTTGAACTCATCAGTGCTGTGGTGACCATTCCTTGTTGATTTAGAAGATAACTTTCACAGAAAAGGTGTTGTATACCGTCTTTGTGTATTTTGTGACTATTAACATATATTTCAGTTCAATTTTTATTATTTTTCTCTTAACCAGATTTTCCACTTATTTTCATGTTTTTACTTTATATTTTATATCTGGTGGTTACAGTCAATCTCAAGAGTGTATCAACATATAATGGATCCTCTAATAATATTTCTACAGTGAATCAGATCTCAGAGTCTATGAAGGCATGCTCATTCCACAGTAATTTAAATTACTAGCTTCCTCATTTGAAAATTCATATCAATCCATTTGTTTCTGAAATGTCTGTTCTTTTGGTACTTGTTTGTCATTGTGATAATAATGAGCCATGATGTTAACAGTCCAGTTGCATTCGTCTTAAGTGTCGATAGTTTCTCATGCTCATCTTTCCGAAATCTTTCATAGGTGTTATCACAGGCTGGCTCTTGCACTAAATATAGGTAATAAGTACTATTTATTATGAAATAGAGACCTCTAACTTTTTAATTGTCATTGCAAAAATATTTCCAGAGATTTTTCAGAAAGAAAATATCTGCTTTGAGTCTTTTCTGTGTCAAGGGTCTTCAGTTTATGTCTGTCCCTGGACCCTGCATACTCAAAGTCAAGCAAAGGCCAAAGAATAAGATTTTTCAGTTGATTTTGATGTTTCTAGGTGGTTTGATCTGCATGGATGCTGGTTCCGAATCTACAGCTGCTTGGAGTCATTGTGTCTCACTGTCTACAGTGCTGAAGACATCTCAAGGACTTGTAGACCAGGCAGCACTCTCCCAAGGTGTAACTCTCAGTCATGATATTCGACAATCAATCAGTGATACTAGCAATCGGAATCTAATGGACTGTGGATGTGCACCTGAGTGCAGGCTGACTCTGTGCATGAATCACTGGTTCTAGGGTCACAGCAGTTTTCTAGCCAAGGACTTCTATTGTCCTCTCTCTATAGTAAGTACTCCAGGTCATTGTGTTGTAACCACTGTGGTTTTTTAATACAGAGCAAAGGGAATCAGAACTGAATTGCTATATCACTAAAATCAACTTGTCACAAATGCATTGTCTTATTTCCTTTCTGATATTAGGAACATGAGCAACAAACTAGTGATTGGGGGAAGAAATATTACCAAGATCACTCAGTTTATCCTCCTGGGATTCTCAGACTTCCCAAGAATCACAGTAATGCTTTTTGTCATATTCTTGATTATTTATATTATGACTCTGATCTGGAACCTGTCCCTCATTGCGTTAATAAGAATGGATTCACACCTCCACACACCCATGTATTTCTTCCTCAGTAATCTATCCTCTATAGACATCTGCTTTGTCACTTCCACAGCCCCCAAGATGCTTTCCAACTTCTTCCAGGAAAAACAAACTATCAGCTTTGTGGGCTGCATAGTTCAATACCTCATCTTTTCCACTATGGGGCTGAGTGAATCTTGCCTCATGACAGCCATGGCCTATGACAGGTATGCTGCCATTTGTAACCCATTGCTCTATTCATCAGTTATGTCACCAACCCTCTGTGCTTGCCTGGTGCTGGGAAGCTATACAGCAGGACTCATAGGTTCTTTATCTCAGATATGTGCCTTGCTGCAACTCCACTTCTGTGGACCTAATGTCATCAGACATTTCTTCTGTGACATATCACAGCTGTTAAATCTATCCTGCAGTGATGCTTTCTCTGTTCAGGTCCTACTTGCTATATTAACAATGTTTTTTGGAACAGTCAATGCCTCAGCTATCATGCTATCCTATGGCTTTATTGTCTTGTCAATCATGAAGATCACTTCAGCTAAAGGCAGGTCTAAGGCATTTAACACCTGTGCTTCTCACCTGACAGCTGTTTCCCTCTTCTATATTTCTGGTATCATTGTCTATTTGAGTTCCAGCTCTGGTGGCTCCTCCAACTTTGACAGGTTTACATCTGTCTTCTACACTGTGGTGATTCCCATGCTGAATCCTTTGATATATAGTCTGAGGAACAAGGAAATCAAAGATGCCATGAAGAGGTTGCATAAAAAGACAATCTGCCACCAAGATCATAGATAAGAAAATTTCAACACAATGTTATGTCAGAGTTACTGTTATCAGCAATCATGTGCCCATTACTGGAACACTACAAAGTCTATGGCACTTTGGATAAAGACGTCTTTGAAACCGACAGCATGCCAGTATAAACCAACAATTGGTTTGATGCTTTGGAAATGAATCATACTTAGGACCAGTAGGATCATAATTTCCTTGTTAAAAAATGGCCATCTCTTCATTAATTATTCTACTTATAGTTATTTGAGAAATACCAAGTTGAGAAACTTGTGCAAGGATGAAAACTGTTAAATTACAAGGCTATTCCTCTTGAGAAGATTTCTGACAGAGTCCCTGACCCCAGAGTCTACCAACCTTGGCTCATAAATAGCTTGATGTAGTGTAATAAAGACCAGGCCTTGACCACTGTATTTTCTGTGATACTGATCAGTTGAGGATGATCACACCAAAACTTCCTGTTTGAAAGAAATAAAGCACATGTTGGCCTTATTGTACCTTTGAGGAAGACTAATCAGAAACAGCTTGATTTTGTTAAAGGAAATCACTACTAGCCACTTAGTAAACTATAGGTCAAACATAAATGTGGGAGTTTGAACCATGAAGAAAAATGGTGAAAAATACAGGGTTTCTTCAGTGCCAATTCTTTGGTGTTCTAATGATTTGATTTCTGGCATCTTGACAAGTCATGACCTATAGCAGTAACTTATGGATCAATAGCAGTGTATGAGAAGATGGAACCCTAATCTCTCTTACTCTTCCATGTAGCATCCAGAAGTTTGCCCTGGATTGATATAGCCAATCAGATTATTGCACAAAATTAAAATTGCTATTTTAGGCATCTGCTCAAATTTGGTCTAAAAAGACTTTTGACAATTCATTGTAATATAGTCACTGGACATTCAACATTGTTGAGATTAACAACTCATGACACAGTGGCACATTCTTTCTTATTGTCAATGTATGTTCAGCATTTTGTGTCCCATCATGGTTTGTTTTTAAGAGAGTGATGTAATGGTTGTAGTATAATAACTAAAGATTTTAGCTGATATTCCCCAGTATTGCAGGGGAGCTCTTTTCTCCAGTTGAACTTCACCATCATGATGCAGAATTGCCTTACACAATACCGTGGTTCACAGTCATGGGAACTAAATATTGGCAATAGTACAGTGATAAACATGTCCATGGAAATGAAAAGGATAGAGCGTTAAAATTCTTCCAGAGTCAAAAGAAGTGGTTTATACCTATAATCCCATCACTAATAAGGCAGGGGAAACAAGGACACTGCCCACTGAATCAACTAAGTAGGTTCCTAGGGGCTCACAGAGACTGAATGGACAATCAGGTAGCCTGTCTGACCTAAGTCTTCTGTTTATATGTTTTGGTTGTATAGTTTGGTGTAGATGAAGTTTTCCTGTGTCCCAGCCTACCAGCAGTCGGGACAAATCTCTCCCACTCGCGCCCCCCAAGTAAACACACAGAGACTCATATTATAAACTGTATGGCCGTGGTAGGCTGTTTGCTATCTGTTCTTATATCTTAAATTAACCCATTTCTATCAATCTATACCTTGCCACATGGCTCGTGGCTTACCAGTATCTTACATCATCCTTCTCCTCGTAGTGGCTGGCAGCGTCTCTCTGCCTCAGCTTTCCACCTCCCAGAATTCTCCTCTCTCCTTGTCCCACCTACACTATCCTTCCTGCCTGGCTACTGGCCAATCAGCATTTTATTTATCAATCAATCATAGCAACATAAATCGAAAGCATATAGGACATCCCACAGCAGTTTGGTGTTCTTGGGGAACTCCTAACAGAGGGAGAGGGACCTGTCTCTGACTCTTTTGCCTGCTTTTGAGACAGATCCTTTTCCTTCTATGGGTTGCCTTGTCCAGTCTTGACATGAGGGTTTGTGCCAGTCTTATTGTAAATTGTTATGCCATGTTTGGTTGATATCCCTGGGAGTCCTTCTCTTTTCTGAAGGGAAACAGAGGAAGAGTAGATCTGGGGGAGAAAGGTGGTTAAGAGGGGGGACTGGAATGGGTGGGAGGAGGGGAAAAGCATGGTCAAGATGTAATACATAAGCAAAGAATAAGAAGAAAAAGATAAGGCAGGAGAATTTCCACAGGCTTTAGTCCAACCTGGGCCACATAATTTCATCCCAGCCTGGGCTACAGAATGAGACTATGCCACAAAAAAGTGAACAAACAAACAATCAAAACATGCAAGCAAACTTCCATCTTGAAACAGGGCATCATAAGACCCTTATCTGAGATTGTAGTCACCAGTCTCTTTCCCCCAGTTTCTTAGAACATTACATGTGGTTGGTTTTTTGTTGGTTTTTCAGTCTGGAGTATATAGGATGTGCATGGCTGTTTAGGGACTGGAACTCCCCAGGAATCCAGTTGCTTGTTCTTCCAATATTCTGGAGAAGGGGAGTCATTGTTGATGCTGCTGCTCAAGAGTCATTCACGCTTTGGTATACATTTTCTATAGAAAAATTATACCATAATTACTTTAATGCTATAAGAATAATTATTGATTCTTTTTGGAGGCAGTAGAATTAATATTTTGTAGTCACATAGTAAAAGCAATTGATTAATTTTGTGTAATGTCAGTGGAAATAATTATAGTAAAAAGTGGACTTAGTGTATCTGGAGAATGATTTAAATTCAGCTTTGCCTAGAAAATGTCTTTCTAAATATCTCTCAACCATGTAATTCTTTAAATTACAATTGTTCTTTGAAAAGGAAATGGTCTGATTGTGTTAGACAAATAGTTGTAACTCAGGATATCATAACTTTGGATCGTCCAACAGCTCATTTGTTTTTACCTCTTCTCCCGCTACTCCTTAACAGATGGAATGAATTAATGAGTCTAAAGAGAGAACTAGTACCTGGGAAGTCATTGTCCTTACAGTCCTAATGGGAGGAGGCTTTGAAAAGTCATGTGATAACTGGCAAGACTAAATGTGGACACTGCGAAAAATTAGATTATAATTACATTATTTTTATACTAAAAAAAGAAAAATTATACCATTTCCTAATAAAGTCCTTTGTTCAGAAAGCTGGACTTGGACAGAATAATTTCTTTGGTCTGTTGCTAGTTCCTTTTCTATGTGATATGTTTATTTATATATTCACAAGAAAATTCTTCCAATATTCAGGGAGTTCAAAGGACCAGGAGAGGATACAGGTAATTATGTAAACTGAGTTGCCATTTCTGCCAGTAATCTCAAGTCAGACGTAAGTTTGTGGTTCTATGGTTTAAAGCATGACCATAAGATACAAATAACAATGGCTACTGGTTTACTACCCTGCTTAGATTTGGACAAAATGGTTAGTGACTATGTCATTATATTTCCACATTATCTTCAGAGACTCAGTTATTTTTAATTTGCGATTATATTATTACATATTTTCTCCCTTCCCTTGCCTCCCTCCAGAGTTTCCCATATAACCTTTCTTATTCATTATTTGAGAGTTTCACCATGTTTATAATAAAATTTGACTGCATCAACCACTGGCTGCATCTCCAGCATTTCTCCATATCCTTTGACCCAAATGTATGGTGTCTTTAACAATAGGGCCTTACTGTCTATTTCTAATGTGTAACCAAGAGCAGTGGTAATAGCTTGTTTTATTTGGGAGAGGGTTGATATTGTCCAAGAGCAACACCTCATATCTGGTACCAGGCTTTTTGTTTCAAAACCTATAGCAGCAGGGAGAGGCACTATCCTTTCCCTACAGGATTACTCCATTTAAACACACACACACACACACACACACACACACACACACACACACACACACACACACACACGCATGCAGAAACTTCTAAAATTGTAGGTTTCTATGTGACCTTTTCAAGCATTTTTAGTGTTCGGTATCCCTCTTTATCCCTTCCTCTGCCTTAGCCTCTCAAGCCCCTCCTCATTGAAATCTTTCCAACTCAATTTCTCTTTTTCTCTTTCATGGCACCTGTATTCTGTTATCCCTCTGTCTTAAAATCTTTCTTTATAGGCCCATCCTATTGGCCTCTTTCTAGTTCCCTGGTTTCTAAAGGTACTCAAGGTTAATCATATATATCTAAAGGTTCAAAGCAAGGATCTATGTGAGTGGGTGTGTGTGGCTTTTGTCTTTATGTGTCTGGGTTACCTCAGTTAGTATGATTTTTTTCTTCAAGTTTTATCCATTTACTTGTCAAGTTTCCTAATTTTATTTTTTTACAGCTGAATAAAATTTCATCACATGTATGTACCACATTTCCATTATCCATTCATTAGCTGATGGACACCTAGGCTGTTCACCTTCAAAGCCCAGTACATTCAAATAGTTAACATTTACCCAGAACATTTGGACCACTGAGCACTGTGCCTGGCACCTTGGCACCACAAAGGTGAGGTTGGAATGAACAGTTGTCAGACTCAGATAATCTGGAGACTGGGTCCCACATCTAACTTGACAAATGACCATCTTTCTCTGAATCTTTTGTTCTGATCTGTAAAGCACAGGGATATTATGACAGTGCATTAAAGTCTGTATGATAGTAATTAACTCATGGTGTGTATGCTTCAAGTGGATTTTATTATTTTGGTCACTCTCTGGTTTAGTATAAACAATATTACATACAGATCATGGTGATGTCATAAGCTTGTAATTAAATAAAATGAAATCTAAGTTCCACCAAAAGATGTTACAGAAATGTGCAAATATAACCCAGGAGCTGAGAGAAGGCACTTAAACACACACACACACACACACACACACACACACACACACACACACACACACACACACACACCTGAAGACAGACTGCCACGCTTCTCACTGTTCAACCATGCAGGTTATCATCCTTCTAACTCACACACATTTTAGTTGGCTTACAAAGTAACAGCTTCCATATGAGTTTTTTTCATATACCGTTTTTTGTTTTTGTGGTTAGCTCTCCTTTATTTCCTCTTTCCTCCATCCCCTCCATCCATGCCTTCTTAATTACCCCCACAATCCTAGTATTCTCTTATCTGTTTCCATATCACCTGTGTTCTACTATGCTCCATCCCTTGAGGTATTCAACCGATGATCCTTTTCAGGGGCCCTATATTCTGCAAGTATTCCATTAAACCCACAAATCTAAATATTTGAAGGTGGGCTCTATGAAGAGAATGTGAGGCATTTGTCTTTCTGGGCCTTAGTTACTGCATTTAGTATAATTTTTGATGGGATTTCCCTGAATATGTAGATTATTTTTTGGTTGGGTGGTCATTTTTACAACATTGCTTCTGCCAATCCATGAATATAGGAATTCTTTGCACCCTTCAGCATCTTCCTTAATTCTTTCTTCATCATTTTAAAGTTTTCATTATAGAGGTTCTTTATTTCTTTAGTTATGTTTTCTCCAAGGTATTTTTTTTTTGAGGCTGTTGTAAATGGAATTGTTTCCCAGATTTCTTTCTCAGTGTATTTGTAACTGGTATATAGGATGGTTACTGATTTTTGTAGATTAATTTTGTATCCTGCCATTTTGCTGAAAGTGTTTATCAGATATGAGTTATTTTGTGGTGTCTTTAGGATTATGTCATACACAAATAGGGATACTTTTGACTTTTCTCTTCTCTATATGTATTCCTTTAACTTCCTTCTCTTGTCTTACTGCTTGTGCTTGCTCAGACTTAGGCAATATATTGAACAAGAATGGAGAGAATGGATACCCATGTCTTGTTACTGATTTTAGCGGGGACGTTTTGGTTTTCTCCATTTAGGATGATGTTCAATCCTGGATTTTTACTTGAGTTCTGAGCCTCAAACTGAGGATCTCATGCTTACATGGCAGATAATTTACCAACTAAACTTTATCCCCAGAACTTCAAATAAATTTTAAAAGTGTAAAGATACATCATTTGAAATTTGCAAAGCCATCTGTACTATTATTTACAACAAAAATGGGAAGACAAGTAAGTATATAAATGAGAATTTCACAGTTGTTCTAGGAAGATCATTTGTAACAAAAGCCTTTATATGTCTCCGACCCTTTTATTGTGTTAATAGTCTATCAAATAACATGTCAAAATGATACTGTAAATTTTAAATGTAATTCATTAGAGCACATTGTGTACTACACAGAACCTGGAATAGGTTGATTTTTTAATGTGTGAAAAAAGTCCCATTTATTAATGATTAGAAGATTCTTTTTTTTTCTTTTGTGTTTTATTTGCTGTCATGGCTGACTTTCTGTTCACTTACAGAAGGACCAATTTATTAGAACGATATAAAGCAAGTACTGATCTAATTTCACTTTTGTTGTTTTAATAAAAAATATTCTGACAAAGAGCAGTAAAGGGGAAAAGTGGTCTTATTTGGTTTACAATCCCAAGTTACAGTCTATCCTTGAAGGGAAATCCAGAAAGGAATAATGGCCACATCACATCCACATTCAAGAGTGAGGAGAGAGCAAAGGGACCTTTGCCTATTACTTCCTGCTTTTTATGATTTTATACATATTCTATTTTTCTGTGTTTTAAGGCCCAGCCCTTAAATGAGATGTACCACCCATATTCAGGGCCCTCTTTCTATCCTAAGTAAGGCAAAGAAAACAGTCACCAAATGGACCAACTTGGTCTAGGCAATCATTCATTAAGACTTTTGTCCCGCCGGGCAGTGGTGGCACACGCCTTTAATCCCAGCACTCGGGAGGCAGAGCCAGGCGAATCTCTGTGAGTTCGAGGCCAGCCTGGGCTACCAAGTGAGTTCCAGGAAAGGCGCAAAGCTACACAGAGAAACCCTGTCTCGAAAAACCAAAAAAAAAAAAAAAAAAGACTTTTGTCCCATATGATTCTAGGTTGTGGCAAGATGACATTTAAAGTTATCCTTCATAATCCACTCCTTGTCAGTTTGACACACAAACATATCACCCCAAACCATAATACTTTTTAACTCTTGTCTCCAAAGTCTCATGTTAATATCATAATACAAAATAAAGTCATACTCTACAAAGCTCCAAAAGTCCAACACTTCAATAGTCCAAAAATATTAAAAAACCTAAAGTCTCTTAACTATGAGCTTCTATAAAATAAATAAAAATTTACCGCTTAGACATTCTTATTCCAAAAAGGAAAAACTGGGGCAGAGCAAGTGAGCAATCACACGTAAGCCAAACCAAAATCCAACTGTGTAAACACCAAACCTAGTTGTTCAGTGTGTGATTAGCTGTGGCTGGTGATCTCCTGGGCTCCAGAGGGCTTTGGTGGCCCCACTCCCCAGCTCTGCCCTTCCCTGCACACAGTTTCCATCTTAGCCTGGCTCTATTCCACACCCACAGCTGTCCTTGAAGGATATCCAATGGCTCTGGCATCTCAGTATAATGGAGTCTCCACTGCAACTGAGTCCTCGATTTCACCAATGTTTCCTACTATCTTTCCATAGGGTCTCTAGACCTGCCACACAAGTGCCAGGCCTCACCTTCTCTCCATGATCACTTTATTTCTTTAACACCAGTACCATTTAGATATCTCTTACATTACTGCCAAGTTTTTCTGTAAGCTCCTGGTGTAGCCAGCCTGGCCCTTTTGGACTACAGTTAGATGAGTTTCTGCATGCTGACCCTGATGAAATACTTTCCTGTTGTCCCAATGAAGCACAACTTTCACTTCCATAGTGCAAATTTCTTATTATTCATAACAGATTCTTCAGCCCCAGCCTGATCAACACACATATTCTTAGCCCAAATATCTCATGAATGGCCCCTGGCTCATTTTCTAGTTAAGTCCTTGTCACCCTAAATCCTCATGTGCTGGGCCTCCACTGCTCACGTTACTTTCAGTATTACTGTCTTCATCAAGATAAACAGCTCAGTAAGCTTTTCCAATAGCATCCAATGGCTTTTCCAGAGTAAAGTTGCAAAGTCTTTCAAATTTCTCTGCCCAAACAACACGGTCAGTTTTATCACAGGAACAACTTCACTCCCTCAGTGCCAATTTGTGTTTGAGTTTCATTTCTGTTCTTGGGATTAAAAGATTCCAGCAAAAATCAACAGGGAGGGAGGAAAGGGTTTATTAGGCTTACAATTCCTAGCTACATCCTTGAGGAGAACGTAACACAGGAGTGGAAGCAAGGAGTCACGTCACATCCACATTCATGAGCAAAGAGAGAACCAATGCATGCTTATTTGCTTGCTCACTTTCTGCTCTCCAAACTCTATACAAAACACAGCTGATGAAATCTTGCTATCCACACTCATGGTAGGTCTTCTATTCAGCCTCATTTAAGACACTCAAGACAGTCTCCCACAGGCATGACCAGAGGCCACTGGATCTAGGCAATTCTTCCTTTAGGCTCTTCCTACATGACTCTAGGTTGTGACAAATGGACATTTAAAACTAACCAACACACACAGAGAATTTTGATAATAATTAAAAATAACAAAATAATGAAACCTTAACACTCCCCTAATCATCACAAGTACTTGTATACTGTTCTTTGGCAAACCATGAATATTTTGAAGGAACATAAATATGCATGCTTTAGATAAAATACTGCATTTTTCTTAAAAAGATAACAACATTTATTCTTTGAAATTTTTTCCATGTAATGTGTTTTGATCATATTCACCTCCCATCATTCTCTCTTGTCCCCCTTATATTCCTTCTGGAACTATTATTCTTCCCAATATTACCTGCTCTTGTTTTCATGTGATTTTTGTTTGTTTGTTTGTTTGTTTTTTTTTTTTTTAATAACCCACGGAGTTTAACTGGGGTTCCTTGCATGTGCATGACCATGAAGTCGTTTACTGATCATGGGCAGCTTACCAGAGGAAAATGAAGAAATAAAGAAATGTGATTCCCTCTCTCTCAGGAAACATTAACTTCCATTGGTTCCTCAGCTAGGGGTGTATGGGACATTGGAGGACGCTATCTCCTGCAGATCTTGTGCAGGTAACCAAAGTTGCTGTGAATTCAGGAGTTCAGTAGCCATGTCCTTCCTAGAAGATAGAATTTCATAACATCCACCCCATGCTCATGTTCTTATATTCTTTCTTCTCCTTGTCCTTGTTATTCCCTGAACCTTGGAGGAGAGAGAAGGTCAAATCAATGCTCGATTTAAAGTCGAGCACTCAAGAGTTATTATTCTCAGCACCTTGACCCATCATGAATCTCTGTTTTGATCACCTCCCACTAACAAAAGAAGCCTCTCTGACCAGGACTGAGAACTGCACTAATCTAAGGGTATAAACATAAATACTTGGAAGACAGTTTTAATACATTCCATTTATTTATTTATTTATTTTTGTTTTTTTAAACAGAGTCTCACTGTGTAGCCCTGGCTGGTCTGAAACCCAATTTGTAGACCAGGCTGGTCTTGAACTCACAGAGATCAGCCTGCTTCTGTGTCTAGTGCGACACCATGCCCATGGGTCACTATATTTATCATAGGAATTACCAGTAGACTCCCACAAAGTGGCTGTGCTTCCTTGGCCACAGGCTTTAGGTCATGTATTCCCTCTAATAGAATAGGCTTCAGATTCAACCAGGAGGTGATTGGTTGCTTCTAGAACATTTGTGCCACTACTGGTCCAGTGGGCATATATTATCAAGCAGTTCGGTATTGTACTAGGCAAGGTCCACAGCTAGGTGATATATATGATGACTTCTCTCCTAACAGCCTATATAACACCCTCTGGTGCTATTAACAGTAGCCATCAGGGAGGAAGCCTCCATCTGAGTTCCAGCTCAATTTCTCTGTGTCCCACATCTAAAGTACAGACAAGTGGTATTTTGATGTTGCAGAATGTTATTTCGTTAGGGTGAGATTTTCCACTAAAGAGAACATTTGAAACCACAATGTACTCATGCTATTTATTTTAGAAACCAATAATGGCAAATCAGTCTTTAGTCAAAATTAAAATGACAGAGGAGAGAAAAAGCTGGGCCCATTCAAATCGTGTTGAAGATCAAGTAGTCAAAACTACATAAATTGCTGCAACATTGAGCCACTCGGATCTTCGTGTAAATACCACCCAGTGTCAGAAAAATGAATGCCCATGAGAAAGCATGTAGTCCCTTTCGACAGCTTTCCTTATTGCATTTTTAATGTCCTTATTTCTGAGGCTATAGATGATAGGGTTCACCAGGGGAATAACCACAGCATAGAATACAGACACCACCTTGTCTTGGTTGAGGGAATAGCTGGAACTGGGTCTCATGTACATGAAGAGACCAGAGCCATAGAAGAGGGTCACAGCAGTCAGGTGAGATGCACTGGTGCTGAAGGCCTTGGTCCTACCTTTAGCTGAGCTGATCCTTAGGACAGCAGCAACAATGTATCCATAAGAGATGAGGACTACCAGGACAGACATCACCCCCACAACGACACCCAAAATGAAGGTCACTACCTGGCTGGTGAAGATGTCAGAGCAAGCCAGAGCCAGGACTGGAGGAAGGTCACAGAAGAAGTGGTTGATTATGTTGGGCCCACAGAAATCATGTTGGTAGATAGAGAATGTTTCAATCAGAGAACTAAGGAAACCACCCATGTAGGCACCAGCTACCAACTTTAAACACAGAGTATGGGACATGAGAGCCATGTAGAGCAGTGGGTTGCAGACTGCAGCATACCGGTCATAGGCCATGGCTGCCAGGAGCAAGCATTCAGTCAGCCCCATTCCACAGAAGACAAAGTATTGTGTGGCACACCCAACAAAGGAAATAGTGTTCTGATCTGTGATGATATCAGAAAGCATCTTTGGGGCAGTAGAGGATGAATAACAGATGTCTAAGAAGGAGAGGTTACTGAGGAAGAAGTACATGGGTGTGTGGAGGTGAGTGTCCATCCTGATGAGGGTGATGAGGCTCAAGTTCCAGGCTAGGGTCAGGAGGTAAATCCCCAAAAAGAGCATGAAAAGGAAAACCTTCATTTGAGGTTGATCTGAAAACCCCAGGAGGATGAATCTAGTCACAGCTGTGTTGTTTCTTCCTCCAGCCATAGGCAAGCTTCCTGCATAAAAGAAGGGGTAGTCCTGAGGTTAGTGAGATTGTTTGTAGCTTTAAGAAGAAAGACTTGGGGCTAGAGATATAACTCAGTCGATAGATTGTTTGCCTGGCATGCACAAGGGCCTGAGTTTGATCCCCAGCACCTTATCAGCTGGGAATGCTGGCACACACATGTAATCCATGGAGGATTAGAAGTTCATCGTGATTCTTGACTATACAGTTAGTTCAAAGCCAACATGGGACACATGATTCTCTAAAATAAAAACAAAACCAAACATGGGGCTGCAGGATGACTCCACCAGTAAGATGTTTGCACAATCGTGAGGACCTGAGTGCAACTCCTAGCAGCTATGAAAAAAAGCCCAGCTTTACATGCCTATAATCCTGGCACTGGGGCTGGGGTTGGTGGGGCAGAGACAGGAGGATGCCTGGAGCTTTCTGGCCAACCAGGGTAGCAGCAAAATTAGTGAGCTCAGAGTTCACTGAAAGACTCTTGTTTGGAAAATCAGGTGGAGAACCATTAAGAGATATGCTTTGTGTTGACTTCTGTCCTTCATGTTCCCTATGCATACCTTCACACACGTGAACATGTGTCAGAGAGAGAGAGAGAGAGAGAGAGAGAGAGAGAGAGAGAGAGAGAGAGAGAGAGAGAGAGAGAGAGAGAGAGAATAGAAATGTCTGGAAGACCACAGAAACTATGAACACCCAGTTAACAGTTTCAGACATCTTCTGGAAAACTAAGTTGTCACCCTAAGATAATCTGTTAGCAGTATTTAAAAACTGCATAGTGTATATCTGGTTGACCAAAAGAGACAGAATCTAACAGAGTAAAAACTGATTAGAAAAGGAGTCAGGATTTTGTCCCCAGCAACTTTCCAGTGGTGGAAGGGGCTGTGGGAAGCCCTTCACCTCTCCAGAGTCTCACTTTTTCAAATCCAAAATGAGACGCTTGAATCAGCTGTTTTAAGTCCTTTCGGAATTAGGTTTTCTGTGGCTTTTAAAGACTTTCTTACTTAAAATATAAGCTAGAGTAAGGTAAAATAAAGTTGGTTGTTTTAATGCCTTATATATATTTAATATAAAGCTCAAAGACAGGGAAATGAATAAGAAAGACTATAATTTTTGATGTATTATATCTATGTGTGTGGGAGGGGCAGGGAATCCAAGCTATAGTTTAACAATTCATTTTTCCACATAACAAAACCAAGACAAAAGTATGTATACATACACTCTGAAGATTAGAAAATTGTTGAATGTTTTTCTACAAGTCACCACACAAAATTAATAGAAAGATGAAAATTTGGATTTGATCAATTTCAGCATCATAGATTACAGAATAGAAGGGCTATGAACAAGTTTCCATGAGTTGGGAGAGAAAACTCCAGAAGTGACTGATACTGGCTTTAGCTGTATGTCAAGAAGTGCCAGATGCTGGGATTTCCCCCAGAGAAAGAAGCTGGAAGAAAGAGGGTTTGTTAGGACAGTGATCAGCAAAGTTGAGCTTGCATGTCCTCAGCCAGACTAGACTATCCTTCTAAACACTTGAGGTAAGCCTGTGCACACTTGGCAATTAAGAAAGGCAGGCTGGTCCTGGTGTCATGTCAAAGTGAACACAGAAGCGTGTCTAAAAAGGCAAAAGAGTCTTTGCCATGATACGCTGGTGAAGTTCGAGTTGTTGATATTTTCTCACTTCTATGATACTTGACTGTCAATGCTTGCCTGTGTCCAAGCATGACTCTAAACTGTTTCTTGTCACTTACATTGCACATCTGCTTCTGACTTGGGGTATTCTAAGATGTTGAATCTTCCCTCAAGTCACAGGCACCTGGTAAATATTCATGGAATGGATGAATGTTTTCCATTGCTTATCAGCCAAGTGGCCTGTCAGTTATTATTCCTGGCATGTTACTATAATAAAATACATGATATATTTTTTAGTAACAAACAACAATATTAACATATGATAACAATCATAATATAGTTGTGAATACTTATTTAATAGTTGCTGTGTACCAGGCACTGCTGTAAAGACTCAATCTGTACAAAGCCTGGCCTTTGCAGCCTCAGGACTTGGCAGTGTTTCTCTGCGCTTTAACAGATGAAAGCTGGGGTAAGCTTGAATGTTGTATTTTCTGGAGAATGAAGTGGGAAGGAATGAGTTAGACTTACTAAATTACTTTAGGCAGAAGTATCTTGAGATCCATGCCACAAGAGAAGGTTAGTGGCTTTTCATCCACGACCTCTTCTGTAATCTTCTGTCCATTTGCATTTCCCACTGTGTGCCTCATTTCTGGTTCCATCAGTTTTTTTTTTTTTTTAAATACATTGACTTTGTGTAAATAAAAATGTGTGCTTACGGAATACCTGCTCTATTATCACTAAAGTTTCCAAATGGCTTGTGGGAATTTATTACTTTAATGGGCATAGATGGCCCCCCTCTGCCTCCCAGAGGCTGCCCACTGCAGCCACTCCAGGGTCCAATGTGTGAACCTGAACAACTGTTACAACTAACTCCTTCAGAGTACTAATTGTTCTCTGGAGTAATGGTGATGGCCTGGCTACCCATTACCAAAATCCACACATTATTCTCCTCTGAGACTTCCTTTCTTTGGGTCCGAGAAGACTTCATCTTATGTTAAAGGACAGGCTTTCATTTTAAGAAGTCCTCAGCTGGAAATAAACCTCACACATAAACAGCCTAAGACTTGTGCTAAAATATAGTGGTTAGGAACAAAAATTTCCAACTGAGATATTTGGGATCAAATTCTAACTGTGCTCTCTTATCAATATAAAATAAATGTGAAGTTGCTTAATCTCTTAAATACCAGCTTCTTTATTTGTAAAACTGATATAACAATAACTTCTGCCCCAAAGGGTGTTGAGGTCATTCCATAGGATGTGAATAAGAACATCTTCTTCACACGGTGCTCGATAAATAGAAATCACTCCAGGGATATAAAACAATAGCATGAATGACTCTGTCTCTTGAGTCATGGCCAAGAAGTCTTTCCCTTCTACCTGACTTAAAAAGTCACTTATTTTATGTGCATGAGTGTTTGCCTGTATGTATGCTTATGTACCATGTACATGCCTGGGGGGTATCAGAAGAAAGCATTGGATCCCTGGGAACTGGAGTTATAGATGATCTTGAACCTGGATCCTCTGCAAAATCAGCAAGTGCTCTGAATCTCTGACCCATCTCTCTAGCCTCAAGTGACTTTTTACTGTGACTTACTTTCATTGGAATGAAAGCAATTCATTTGCTTTTTAATGTCTAGGTGTTACTCTCAGTACTGTCAGCGCCTGAATGGGTCACCATGGGCAAGTCAGTTACGTCCCCAGGGACTGAGCAAATTGAGCTATCTCCCGAAGATCCCTGGAGCTCTGAAAATCTTGTATTTTGAGTCATGGATTTCCTTCCTTTCTCTTTCCCTTTTTCCTCCCATTTTCTTTAGCAATAAAACTTGAACAAAAGAGTTTATTTGGGGCTGGAGAGATGACTAAGTGGTGAAGAGTGGGTACTGCTCTTTTAGAGAATAAATGTTCAGTTCCCAGTATGCATATGGCAGCTTATAACCCTCAATAACTTCAGTTCCAGATATCTGATACCCTCTTACGACTTCCACAAGTACCAGATTCACACATGGTGCACATACATGCAGGTAAACAGTCATACACCAAAAATAAATACATCTTAAAACATAGTTATTCTGTTTCATGGAAATCAAATTATCAGTCCTTCTTCTGAAAACAAATATTCCATATACAGGAATAGGGTTTCTGAGATTCCTTCTATACATGTAAATGGGCTTAAATTAGGGAATGAAATGTAATGACTGCAATCGCTATGCTCAGACTGTGAACATGAGAGGCAAATATGAGCTCTTTGCCACAAGAAACAGTCTCTTGTAGGATTAGAAATCAACCAGGAGATCCTGAAGCTGAGAGAGTGAAGCCAATTCACTGTGAAAGTGTTTTGATACTGAATTAAGATCTGGGGAATTTCTAAGATTAACCTCATAATTATAATTGATGCATCTAGGAGAGTAATGATACATTTTGTCTCCTATGCCAACTCTGATTACTGTGATAATGAATGATACTAAGACAGACAACATAAAGGGCAAAGAGCCATATATAAATTAACAATGTCTGCATTAAATAGGAAAAGGGAAGGATTTCGCTTTCTTATTTTTTGTAGTGCTGGAGAGTGAGGCCAAGGACAGACAGACAGACAGACAGACACACACACACACACACACACACACACACACACACACACACACACACACACACACACACTGCTGTACTACTGATCTATACTGTGAGTTAGTTACTACCCTTAGCTGATTTTACAGAGGAAAATACTTAGGCTTTGAAAAATAAATTTATTCTAGTTCATGTAACCCCCAAGTGCCAGTGACAGGCTTCAATCTGAAGCTAAGAACCTCGCAGTTTGAATCATAGGTTGCAGCTCTCTTGACAGTCCAGTCATGTTCCCTGGTGCCTTGTTTTCCTCACACAGGCAAGGGAAATAATAGCACATCTGCTTTGCAGGACGGTTGTGATGGCCGAATCAGATCAAGGGTTGAAAAAAAGAAGTGTGCATGCATCTGCTTTATCACTGTCAGTCTACCTGACTGGATGGCTCTGCCATCTTGGGCATTTCTTGCCTCAGGTTTTCTACTTGGGAATTGAAATTGAAATCTTGAGTCATATTTTTCTCTGTGTCCCCTCCAGTTCAAATGACTCCAAGGGCAGTAAGACAAGCTGAGAGAGAAAGAGTTGTTTAGATATGCTTACTGATTGCTGCTAGTGCCAGTGGTGAGCATCTCTTGAGTCATCTGTTATATTTAGTGTTTGCCATTTCAAGGGGCTCATTTGGTGTGTGTGTGTGTGTGTGTGTGTGTGTGTGTGTGTGTGTGTGTGTGTGTGTGTGTGTCTGTCTGTCTGTGTTAATGAGAAAGTATGAGAGAATGAGTCAAAACATTTTTTTCCTTCAGAACGGTAAATTTGTGTATTAATCAGTGATTCTTTTTTAGTTGACATTTTTGTTCTAATTCACAAATGTTGGTTTTTATAAATATAAGAACTGTTTTTTATAGATATAAGAATTATCAATGTTATATTACATTTATTTGTTTGGGGAGGGCTGAGCTTGACATTGAGTCTTCCTCAGTTATTCTTCACTTCAGTTTTTGAGAGAGGAAGTCTCCCTGAGAGCTGAAGAAGGCACTGATATATGAGTGCAGCAGAATGACATTAGAAATAATTTTATCACTACATTTCCTTTTCTTTCTTTAGACCAGTATTATTTGATTTTACCCTAGGCACCTGGGCTTTCTAGCCTTAGGTTCTTGGACACCCAAGCAGTGTCGGGTATGGGTCCCATCTTTTGAGGAGGCCTTAAGTCAAATCAGTTATTGGTTGGTTACTCCCACAAGCTTTGTGCCGCTATTGCCCTAGCATATTTTGCAGGCAGCACACCATTGTAAATCCAAGGGTTTATGGCTGGCTGGATATTTAACATTTCACTTGTGTTTTGAGACTGTTCTTTTGAGAACTCCCTGTTGAGATTGGTAGACTTCTGTTTGATTGGGTTGCCTGTTTCGTTGATGTTTTGCTTTTTTCCCCCCTAGTTCTTTGTGGATTCTTGGCAATAATCCTTCGTTGAATGTATCTAGCAAAGATTTTTTCTCGTCCTACAGGTAGGCTGTTCCTTCACTTTATTGAAAGTTTCTTTTGCACTAAAAAAGGTTTTTAGTTTCATAAAAATCTCATTTATTTATTGTTGGCTTTACTTCCTCTGTAATCAGACTCCTATTTAAAAAGACTTCGCCTGTGCCAATATTAAGTAGTGTACTCCCCACCTTTTCTCATAGTAGTTTCACAGTTTTCTGTTTTGTGTTCAGGCCACCCACCCATTGGAGTTGACTTTTGTGTAGGCTGTGACATAAGCATCTGGTTTCATTATCCTACAAATAGATCTTCACTTTCCCCTTAACCACTTGGTAAAAGTGCTTTCTTCTTTTCTTTTTTCCAGTGTGTATTTTATTGTCTTATTAAAAATCAGACCAAGTCTTTATATATTCTGGAGATCAGCCCTCTGTCAGATGTGGGGTTGGTGAAGATCTTTTCCCATTCTGTAGGCTGTTGTTTTCTCTTATTGACCGTGTCCTTTGCCCTACAAAAGCTTCTCAGTTTTTAGAGGTCCCATTTATTAATTGTTGCTCTCAGTGTCTGTGCTACTGGTGTTGTATTTAGGAAGTGATCTTTGGTGCCAATGTGTTCAAGACTACTTCCTACTTTCTCTTCTATCAGGTTCAGTGTAACTGGATTTATGTTGAGGTCTTTGATTCACTTGGACTTGAGTTTTGTGTATGGAGACAGATATGGATCTATTTGCAGTGATCTACATGTTGACATCCAGTTATGCCAGCACCATTTGTTGAAGAGGCTTTCTTTTTTCCTTTGTACAGTTTTGGCTTCTTTGTCAAAAATCAGGTGTTCATAGGTGTATGTATTAATGTCAGGGTCTTCAATTTGATTCAACCAAAGAATGGATAAAGACAATGTGGCACATATACACAATGGAGTACTACTCAGCAGTAAAAAACAATGACATCATGAAATTTGCAGGCAAATTAATGGAACTAGAAAATTTCCTGTGTGAGGTAACCCAGACTCAGAAGGACAAACATGGTATGTACTCACTCATAAATGGATACTAGATGTAAAGCAGAAGATAACCAAACTACAACCCACAGCTCCAGAGAAGCTAGCTAACAAGGAGAACCCTAAGCAGGTTGCCCTGTGAAGGAGAAATGGATGAGATCTACATGAGCAAACTGGGGTGAGGGGGGCAATTGAGGGTAAGGGGTACAAGATGAGAGCATAAGGGAATGGGAAGTTCAAGCTGGAACAGGGACAGAGTGGGAGAGCAAGGAAAGAGATACCATGATAAATGTAGACATCACGGGAATAGGGAGAAACAGGTGCTGGGAAAGTTCTCAGGAATTCACATGGATGACACCACTTTAGACTACTAGCAATAGTCAAGAGGGTGCCTAAACTGCCATCATAGAGCCTTCATCCAGTAACTGATGGAAGCAGAAACAGAGATATATGGCCAGGTCCCAGGTGGAGCTCCAGGAGTCCAATTGATGAGAGAGAGGAGGGATTCTATGAGCAAGGAACATCGAGATCATGATGGGTGAAACATACAGAGACAGCCAGGCCAAACTAGTGGGAACTCATGAACTGTGGACCAATAGCTGTGGAGCCCCCATGGGACGGGAGTAGGCTCCCTAGATAGGCGAGACAGTTGATTAGCTTGAACTGTTTAGGGGGTCCCCTGGCAGTGGGATCAGGATCTGTCCCTGGTGCATGAGAGGGCTTTTTGGAGCCCAGTGCCTATGGTTTGACACCTTGTGCAGCATTGGTGCAGGGGGAGGGCCTTGGACCTGCCTCCACTGAATGTTTCAGGCTCTGCTTACTCCCCATGGGAGGCATTGCCTTGGAGGAGGTAGGATTGGGGGAGGAAAGGCTGGGGAGCTGGAGGAGGGAGGAGAGGGGCATCTGTGGTTGGTATGTAAAATGAATAGAGGATTTCTTAATAATAATAAAAAAAATCAGACCAATAATTTTTTGAAGCAAAAGCTTTCACTGAACCTGGAGCTCACAGTCTTATGTAGATGGTCCCGGGAATCTGTCTTCTTTCAAACATCTACCACTTCTTGGGTTACAGAAGTGAGCAGACATCAAAGCTTTAAACTGGCACCGAGGATCAGAACTCAGGTTCTCAGGCTTCCAAAAAAAAAAAAAAAAAAAAAAGCACTGTGCACACCAAGCCACACCATCAGCCTCCTGGGAAGACTTCTGTTCACATCTTGAGAAGAAATACTGGAGTCTTTCCACAGAAGGCAGTGGAATATTTCTTCTTTTCCAGGGCTCACTGGAGAAGAAGATAGATAACATTAAAATGTTAATGCTCTAATTTTGCCTGAGTCAATAATGCATTCTTTCTGTGCCTTTTGGTATTAGGTTCACCAAGGCAATGATTTGGGGAGGAACTATTACTGAGATCACCCAGTTCATCCTCCTGGAATTCTCAGATTTTCTCCGAATCATAACATTGCTTTTTATTACATTCCTGCTCATCTACTTTACAACTCTGACCTGGAACCCATCTTTCATTGTTTTAGTAAGGATTTCTTCATGTATTTCTTCCTAGTGTTCTGTCCTTTATAGCCTTCTACCATGGCACTGTCATGGTTTCCAAGATCCTCTCCAACTTCTTTCAGGAAAAGTAGACTATTAACTTTATGGGGAGGCATCTCTCAGTACTTTGTCTTCTTCACTATGGGGCTGAGTGGATCTTGCCTCATGACATCCATGGACAATCACATGTATGTTGACATTTGTAACCCACTTCTCTATTCATCAATCATGTCACCCCACTCTGTGCTCAGATGGTGCTGTGATTCTATATGGCTAGACTTCCAGGTTCTGTATCTTACATGTGTACTTGGTTTGAGCTTCACTTCTGTGCATCTAATGTCATCAGTCACTTTTCCTGTGGTATTTCCCAACTGATAAATTTATCCCACAGTGAGGTTTGCTCTGTACAAATTCCAATTGCCTTATTAACAACAATCTTTGTGCTAGCAGAATCCTTCGTTACCATAGTATCCTATGGCTATATCATCTTATCCATCATGAAGATCACATCAGTTAAAGACAGGTCCAAGGCATTCAACACCTGTGTTTCTCACACAGCAGCTGTTGGCCTCTTCTCTACTTTTAGGATATTTGTCTGAGTTCCAGTTCTGGGGCTTCTCCAGCTTCGACAGATTTGCATCTGTCTCCTACACTGTGGTGATTCCCATGTCGAATTCCTTGATTTACAGTCTGATGAACAAGAAAACCAAAGACACTATGAAAAGGTTGTGGAAGATGGGCTACTGCTAAGGTCAAAGATTCTGAGATTTCTGACAGATTGATCTTATAAAACATCTTAACAAAAGCTTGATGCAGAATTTATGCTAATACAGGCCATAGCTGATTCAAACATGATATCTGTTTCGGAGGTTCATCTTTCCTCCTGTTATATCAGAAATGGCCTCATCCTCTACCATTTACCTATCACATTTGTGAAATATCTGAATTTAGACCTTTTGCTGCTAAACTGGAAGATTCTCCATATCTCGACTTTGTCTCTACAGATTATTGGTGAATGAGTCTCGATGGGTTGAGAAACCTTGTCTCACAGCAGCTCTGATGTAGCATAATAAAAAAAACTGGTGAGGACTATTGATTGTTATTTGTTTTTAAATATGTGGGAACAAATGAATGTTGGGGGATATACTCTTTTCAAAGAAGTAAAATTAACATTGGCCTGGAAAAGACTCACCTGTGATGATCAAAGTGAGTTCCAGGAAATGAGTGCTAATGATCTAACAAATTTGGGGTCATATTCTTGTCTCCACAAGCAGTAGGCTAAGGGAAGATGTTGTGATCTAAATCTTTAGTAATGATGAAGGCTATAGATTCTTCAGAGGTATTTGCATGTGAGTATGATGATTAGATTCCTGAAATCAGAGTCCAGATGCAATTTCATATTCAAATGCCAAATGACCAATGGCAGTATCTGATACTGTGCTGCCCCAATTTCTCGTTCTGTGCCACATTAAATCACTATTATTAATCATTGGTTAACATAGTCAATGAAATATCATTGTTAAATTGCTTTTGATGTTTCAGATATCTGTTCAATTTTGTATAATGATACACACATGAAATCATTGTAACAACAGATTTCTGAATACTTAGTTTTATGCAGACTAATGGTAAATACGGGAAAATAGTATGCAGGTCTTGGAACCCAAAAGGACCATATTGCTGTGGATGATTAGTTGATAAATAAAACACTGATTGGCCAGTAGCCAGACGAAAAGTATAGGCGGGACTAACAGAAAAAAAATTAAAAAAACAAAAAGAGAGAAAATAAAAGACTCCAGCTGCTGTCCAAAAAACATCATATAAAGGCAACAGGTAAAGCCACAAAACATATGACAACATATAGATTAACAAAAATGGACTGAGTATAAGAGTAAAAACTAAACAATGATAGGCCTGAGCTAATAGCCAAACAGTTTAAATAAGATAAGCATCTGTATGTTTATTTTATAAGTGGGCTGTGGGACTGCCGGGGCTTGGCGGGAACCGGAGAAAAAACTCTAGCTACACCATATAGGTGTTATTAAGAAACTCTTAAAAATCTATCAAAGATCCTGAACCCTGCACATAAAGTAGTGCTTGAGAGGAGATTGGATAGCCCTCCCTCTTCTGTAGGGAATGTGATCAGTTCTCTGTGTGCAGGTTAAAAAAAATGTGATTAGGAGGTGATAGCATTAGCTTGCTCCTCATTTGCTTTATTCTCAGTTTCTTTGTCAGGATTACACTTCATAAACCCACCAAACTTATCATGATCAATCCACATGAATCTATTAAATGGATAACAGAATTTATTAAGATATAAATTGAGGCAATATACTCATGATTTCAGAATGGAGTAGACAGCAGAAGTCCTCCTCTGATCTGACCAGGAGCGAATCCACCTCAAAGGCAGGAGCAGGGAGAAGGGCCAAAGAGAGTACAGAGAAGCCAGGAAGTTGGATAGAGAGATGCACAGGAAGGAGTAAGGAGGGACTTTGAGTTTTTGCAGGTTTTTTTTTTTTTTTTTTTTTTTGGTTTGGGACAGCTGGAGAGATGCTTTCTTGCTGGATCTCTGGCCAAAAAGGAAGGTCAGCTGGTTGCTTCTCAGATTCTCTGAGCTAGCAGGTTTTCACCCCAACGTCTGACTCCTGAGACTTTGTTGGTATATAGAACAATAGACTTAGTTAAAAGCTACATTTAGAGGCAGCAGTCAAGCAGGTTCTGGCGGAACTGGAAGTCCAGCTAGGCTGTGGCCTGAATGGTGGGGCTCTGACTAGAGGGCTGCTGGGCTGCAGAAGGCAGTTTAAGTATCAGTAGATTCATGTGCAGTCTCTCAGCTGATGAGAAAACTACACAGATCAATGTGGTTCAACTGGTGGCATGGCTTTTGGACATCTACATTGCCACCAGTGGCAGCCCATACACTAAGCATCCTTGTGGCCTTTGGTGGCAGGCAGCATAGGCCATGCATGTCCATGCAGTTGCTGGCTGTGGTAGTACCATGGACCCAGACATAGCCCTTGGCTGCAGACTTGGTCTGAATATCGCCATGGCCCTGGGTAGCATGTAGGCCTCCCACATCTGCCTACTCCTTACTATCTTCACTTCTTCCATTCCTCCTCTTTCCACAGCACATGAATCAATTCTACTCTTTCTCTCCTATTTCTCAACCATATATTTGCTCATCACAATGGGACCCCGCCTGCCTGGTGCCTTATGGTGCCAGGTGTGCCCGTGGATGTCTTCCAGCCAGCCTGGGCCCTCAATGCCCTGACTCCACAGTCTCTTATTCTCTGCATGTTGATTAGTTGAGGGTCTTATTAATTGTCATTTACTTCAAGGAGAAGTTTCTCTGATAAGGGTTGAGGCATGCTACCATCTATGGGCATAGCAATAAGTCATTAGTAGTCATTTTAATAGTAGCAGCAGAATAATAGTATCAAATAAACATTTTATCATGTGTTAAGGAGCTACAAAAATAATAACAAACTTATACCCACTATTGAAGGAAACAATAAACACAAGGAGTATAAATGGGGATTAGAGAAATAAAACAAATATTTCATAAGTCTAGAAAGAACTTTGAATTTTTTTTACCACAACATGATAAATGTATATATAATCACAGAATTCATAACTATATCAAGATATCATTAAATTTTTTCTATTAATATTTCACATTTTTGCAAATAAACTAATTATATAAAAGTAATACAAAAATTAAATTTAAGTTGGATTTTTAAAAGATAAGATTAATAAGTTATTATAGGGGAACAAAAACAGATAAAAGCAGATATGAAAAAGGAGACACTACAAATAACACTACAAACATGCCAATGATCACAAGAGAAGAATATAAACAATAATACAATGATGAAATATAAACTAGAAGATATAGTTTCCAGACTAATACAGCCACTAAGACTGAATTTTGAAGAAATAGAAATGTAAAAGAACCAATGACAAGTAAGGATATTGAAAGGAAAAGTATGCATTAAAGAAAAGCCTGACTGATTTACTTCTTAACCCTACAAAACATGTGAAGAACTAGCCACAAAATTCTCAAACTAATCAAGAAATTCAAGAGGAGAGCATCAAAATCTGTTCAATGAAGGCAGTATTAATAACCCCATCAAAGATATGACAAGTAAGAAAACCTTAGATCACTACCCATGATGAACATAGGTATAACTACACTAGCAAACCAAATTCAAAAATATATCAAAATATCAGCCATCGTGATGTAGTGGGATTCAAGTACAGACACAAGGATGGTTAACTGCATACAAATAAACTGTACACTACACTTACAGAATGAAGGAGAGAAAGTATATAAACATTTGGATAGTTACAGAGAAAGTATTTGACAAATTCAATATCTCTTTATAATTATTTTTAATTAGGTATAGACTTTACCCCAAAAGTGAAGTCTATATATGACACAGCGACTTCTATCATCACTCTCAACAGAGTCAGGCAAAGGACCCATAATCTATTAAACACAGAATTAGAAAGCCTAGACAGAGCAATTAGGAATGAGCATAATTAGAAAGCATGCAAATTAGGAAGAAGAAATTGTCCCTATTTACAAGTGACATGATTTCACATTTTAAAACTCTAAAGATGCCTACTCAGACTTGTAGATCTGACAAACGAATTCAACATATTCCTATAGCCTAATAGTGAGCTCTATGAAAAAGAAATCAAGGGAGCAATCCATAATGATAATCATTCACAAAATAAAATACCTAGGAAGCACTGGATATAGTAGTACATTTTTGTAATCCTTGCACATGGGAGGTTAATGCAGGAACACCATGAGTTCAAGGCCAGCATGGGGTACATATCTAAACATATCAAAAACAAATGAAATCTAGGAATGAACTTAACCATGTAAGTGCCAGATCTTTACATGAAGGCTATCAAACATCGATGATGGAGAAAGCGAAGATGATACAGATAAGCAGAAAGACAGTCCACATTTATGAACTTTAAGAACCAATATTTTTTTCCATTTGAGTTTCTTTTATTTTCTTTTTATTTTGCAATATAATTCAGTTCTACATTATCAGCCACGGATTCCCTTGTTCTCCCCCCCTCCCATCCCCCTCACCTTCCCCCCAGCCCCCCCCCCCCCCCATTCCCATCTCCTCCAGGGCAAAGCCTTCCCCACAGACTGAGATCAACCTGGTAGACTCAGTCCAGGTAGGTCCAGTCCCCTCTTCCCAGGCCGAGCCAAGCAATCCTGCATAGGCCCCAGGTTTCAAACAGCCAACTCATGCCATGAGCACAGGACCCGGTCCCACTGCCTGGATGTCTCCCAAACAGATCAAGCCAATCAACTGTCTCACCCATTCAGAGGGCCTGATCCAGTGGGGACCCCTCAGCCATTAGTTCATAGTTCATGTGTTTCCATTCATTTGGCTATTTGTCCCTGTGCTTTATCCAACCTTGGTCTCAACAATTCTCGCTCATATAAACCCTCCTCATTCTCGCTAATTGAACTCCCAGAGATCCACCCAGGGCCTAGTCATGGATCTCTGCATCCAGATCCCTCAGTAGTTGGATGAGGTTTCTAGCATGACAGTTAGGGTATTTGGCCATCCCATCACCAGAGTAGGTCAGTTCGGGCTGTCTCTCGACCATTGCCAGCAGTCTGTTGTGGGGGTATCTTTGTGGATTTCTGTGGGCCTCTCTAGCACTTTGCTTCTTCCTATTCTCATGTGGTCTTCATTTACCATGGTCTCCTATTCCTTGAAGAACCAATATTTTTAAAAAGATCAAGTAATCTAACCAATCTATGACTCAAAACACTAATGACATTTTTCACAAAATAAAAAAATAAATTCAAAATTTCATACAAAATCACAGAATCTAAAGCAATATTAAGTAAATGGAGATAGGTATCAAGATAACTGACTTAAAATGTACTATAAAACTATAGTAAGAGCATGGTACTTGTACAAAAACCAATATAAAAGTAGCTGACAATATGGCTTAGCTGTTAAAAGTGCTTACTACTCTTGTAGAGGACCTGTGTTCCTGTGGACACTCACAGGAAGCAGCTTACAACCACCCGTAACCCTCAGTTTCAGGGCATCTGATGTCCTCCGATCCTCCTGGAGCATTGCACTACATTTGGTGAACAAACAGACAGGAAGGTACATACATGAGGGAAAATAAATTTCTTTTATTAAAACAAAACAAAACAAAAAACAAATAAAAAACAGCAAGTAAGGTAACTGAACAGGACGGAGAATCCTGAATTAAATCTATGAACTTAGACACAAAGTATTACTCTTTTCCTCTGGGGATTGAACCTAAGGCCTCATACCTGCTAAGTAAACAACACAGGCCATAATATGAGTATAGGTTTGACTATTACAGATGTCTATTAATCTATATTTTTAAATTATACCATACGTTTTTAAATGAGCTGCGTAAATACAATATCCTAAACAAGAGTAGAAACATACATACTGTATAACAAAATTAACTTTAAATTTGTATCAATAAACCAAAATCCGTACCAATGTAAAATATTTTAAAATTAATAGTTGTTTTTTGGATTAAAGTAGATTCAATAATCTATCCTTTTATCCTATCATTTCTATATTTTATTCCCCTTTTTTCCTTTACAAAGAGATCTTTGAATTTAACTCCTTTGTTTAGCTTTTTCCTGACTATGACCAATAACAATTTGTAACCAACCCTACTTAAAGTAGTGACTACTAGAAGTAGTCACTCTCTAGACTACTTCCTGTTGTTTGTTTGTGGGAGCTGTTATTTTTGGGGGGACTTGGGGAAAATTGGGATAATAATGAAGTCACAGATGAAGTATTCTGTGAGGTTGGACCATCTCAGCCAGCAACCTTGAAGCTATTTTGAATGCTGGATCACTTGGACCATCTGTTTTCACTAGTGTCTGGTCTCCTTGCTCTGAAAATAAATAAACTTTTAAAGGTAACATACATATCTGTATTAATACAAGTATAGACTGTGCATTGCACATAAATCAGCTAAAGATGATTTTTTTTGTTATATGTTTGAGCAGGTAAAATATACATCATGTGTCTTGTAATTCTTTTAGGTTTATTTCTCTGTGTTTGTAGCCAGGGTTTTCAGGGGGTCTTCAGTGATCAAACCTGATTTTCTTCAACCTGGAATGAATCCACAGCTTCTCATTTCCCATGGAAACAAAAGCATACTCCCCCCCCAAAGCAACATACCTTTTGACTTAAATTTTGAAGTCAAGATATTTTTAAAATATATAGGTTGATTTAATCTAGCAGCTTCAATCCAGTGTCTCTTAGTAGCCATCACTCCTTCCTCGGCAGTCAAAAAAATTCAAAGACAACACAATAACATACAGTATCCAGATTCTTTGTGTTTTTCCATCATTACATGGCTTTTTAAAATTACTTTACTTCCTTTTTAAGAACTTTATTATTTTAAAACTGTATTTTTAGTCTAAGATTGTATATACTCTTTCTCCCAAGCCTTTGTAAATTTTTAAAAAACACACTGTAACCCACTTAGAGCTTTTCTTCCCATCTGAATCTGTCTTTACTGTGTATCTGTAATCCATTTCTGTCAGCATGAGCAAAACTCCAAACCCACCATGCAGTATGCTGGTGGATCTTGCCATGGCAGCTTAAGCCTGCAGGCCGAGGCTGGGAGAAGCCTCTCTGTACTGCAGCCCATGTGAGAGACTGTGGGAACTCACTACACTGTTTAGCTCATGATGGTTTGTGGATGGCTCCATCTTGCAGGCAGCTATTGGGAGATGCAGCTCTGGACTGTCACTGGCATAAGACTGTGACACTAGGAAGCTATGTTAGTCTCTATTTCTGTGCCCTTAGAACCTTTCTAAAGCTTTCTCAGGATTTATGTGGATATACATGGACCTGGACATTGGGCTTCATTTGTAGGCAGAAGTTCCTCTCTCACCAGCAGCTCTCAAATAGCTGATACAGAGTTTTAATATTAATTATAAACTCTTAGCTGATAGCTCATGCTTGTTGCTAGCTAACTCTTACATTTTAAATTAACCCATATTTCTTATTTATGCTCTGCAACATAGCAGTACCTTCTTTCAACACAGCACGACCATCTCCTGCTCCCTCTGCATCTAGTTGGTGACTCCAGACTCTGCCCTTCTTCCTCTCAGCATTCTCCTAGTCTAGCTCTCCTGCCCAATCTCTTTCTGACCAGCTATTGACCAGACAGCTTCTTTATTAAATCAATCATAGAGACATACATTCATACAGTGTAAAGGAATATCCCACAGTATTTTTTTGTAAATATCCATACTTGTTTCATCTTTAGCTTCAGAAGAAAGAAAATATGTATTACTAAATTTATGGCAAAATACTTTTCTATAATCTTTTTGTAATAAAATTTATGTAGTAAATATCTTTTGAATTCAATAATTTGAATGATTTCAAGTGAGACTCCTTTATGGGTCATTACTATAGTCCAGATAATCAGTGTTATTGGAGATATTTCTCAGTTTATTTATTTGGAATCTATTTATCTTACATTCTTTGATAAAATCAGGCTTAGAGTAATTAGAAAACTAAGCTAGAGGATAAAACAAATTGTATGAAATAATATGAGTGACTAGAAATTTTTGGGTTACTGGGTATCTGGAGTTTATGATCATACTAAGTCAAATGTTATAGTCATGAGGTTTGGTTCTACTGAACAAACAACCCAAAACTCAATAACTTAATAATCAACCTTTATTTTTTTTTACTATCCCATAATCCCCCAAGGTCAGCCAAAGTCAGGCAACTCGATCCATCTCCCATGTCTCTACTGATAGAGCAATCACTGTCTGCCACATTGGCTCCCAGTGGTAAAGTGAGAAAGCACGCTGGGCTATGTGTGATCTACCTCTTCAGACTTCCTCCTGCAAATATTCACATCACCTGCTCCTCTTTCACCAGCAAAACCCATCACATTTAAAAGTGTTTTTGAGCATTTGTCAAGTATAATCTTAAATGACAAAGAAACTAGAAGAAAGCAGTAAATATGGAACAAGCTAATGCCATTGTCTTTTAATCACAAATGTTTTTCCAGCCCAAATATAGAGAAGTAACCATGCTCTCTATACAACAGGCCATCCAAGTTCCTCTCAGACACTTCTGTTCGGGGTTCCAGACCCTTGATAGACACTTAGTAGTTTCTTGATTGTACCTATATTGTTCTTTCAATTTTGGATGCCTGTATAGTGTTTCCAATATTTGCTATTAGTCTTTAGAAAATTGAATATTCAGTAACTTAGTACAGTGAAATCATATGTGTATTGCATAAGAAATAGAACAGATACTTGAAATATCAGAAGCAATTTGATAGTAAGATATCATTGTCTATGTTAACCAAATAGTCATGTTTTATGCTATTGGTCTTTTGGAATTTAAATATGAAATCTCATCTGGACTCTGGTTTCAAGAATGAAATAACTACACTCATATTACGTAGCTCTGAACAAACCATATTGTTCATCACTACTGAAGAGTCAGACCATGTCTTCTTCACTTAGCTAGTAGCTGGTGGAGACAAGAATATGACCCAAAACATAATAGATGATTAGCCTTGATTCGTCTTAGAAACAATGTAACTATCAGAAGTAATTGTTTCTAGGAGGTATAGCCAAACCACTGCTACTTTTATTCCTTCAAACAGTAGGTTTCCTGATTAAAAACAAAGAACAACCCACCAGGTCTTTATTAGGCTACATTGGGCCATTTGTGGGACAAGAGTTCTGGACCCAGGAAGCCTGAGCCAGGCATCTTCTGTAAGGATGGGGCCCAGGGCTGAAAAGTCTTCAATTGCAGCAGCAAACAGTTATAAATTTGGATGTTTCATAAATACTTTGGATAACAACATAAGATGAGACTATTTCTGATGTAAAATGAAAATGATAAACCTCCAGGACTTATAAGAATAACGTTTCAGGAACATCGAATCAGTAATGATCTATATTGCTATATAATCTATATCAAGTTGAGCCTTTCTTCAACGGAAGTAGGCATTTTGTAGGGCAGATCAGTGAGAACTCTCAGAATGTTTTGTTAGAAACATCTCATCTTCCTCTGTAACCTCTTTACAGCACCTCTGATTTCATTGTTCCTCAAACTATAAACCAAAGGGTTCAACATGGGAATCATCACAGTGTAGAAGACAGATGCAAATCTGTCAAAGCTGGAGGAGCCACCAGAGCTGGAACTCAAATAGACAAAGACACTGGAGGTGTAGAAGAGGGAAACAGCTGTGAGATGAGAAGCACAGGTATTGAATGCCTTAGACCTGCCTTTAGCTGAAGTGATCTTCATGATTGACAAGACAATATAGCCATAGGATATCATGATGGCTAAGGCATTTGTAAGCCCAAACAGCATTGTTAATATGGCAAGCAAGACCTGTGCAAAGAAAGTGTCAGTGCAGGATAGATTTAACAGCTGAGGCATGTCACAGAAGAAGTGTCTGATGACATTAGGTCCACAGAAGTGGAGTTGTAGCAAGGCACATATCTGAGATGAAGAACCTATGAGTCCTGCTGTATAACTTGCCAGCACCATGCGAGCACAGAGGGTGGGTGACATGATTGATGCATAGAGCAGTGGGTTGCAAATGGCAGCATACCTGTCATAGGCCATGGCTGTCATGAGGCAAGATTCACTCAGCCCCATAGTGGAAAAGATGAAGTATTGAACTATGCAGCCCACAAAGCTGATAGTTTGTTTTTTCTGGAAGAAGTTGGAAAGCATCTTGGGGACTGTTGAGGTGATATAGCAGAGGTCTATAAAGGACAGATTACTGAGGAAGAAATACATGGGAGTGTAGAGGTGGGAATCCATCCTTATTAAAACAAGAAGTGACAGGTTCCAGGTCAGTGTTGTAATGTAAAGGATGAGGAATATAACAAAGAGCAGTGCTATGACTCGGGGGAAATCTGAGAATCCCAGGAGGATGAATTGGGTGATCTCAGTAATATTTTTTCCTTCAATCATTGCTTCTGTGATCCTAGTATCAGAGAGGAGAAAAAGAACGCATCGTTGGCTCAAGCGAAATAGCATTTTCTGTCTCTTGCTTCAGTGAGTTTGAAGGAGGAAAAATACTTCATTGTCCTTCTGCAGAAAAAGCCCCAGTGTGTCTTCTCTATCTGTCAATGCATTTCTCTGATCTAACTGATTCATGTAATGTCATGAGGATTTTTAAAAAGATATATAAAAGATTGACTGGAAATATGTATTAGAGCACCCATGAAATGCTGAGATTATGAAAAAGAATGCAGATGCCATTGATTGGAATAAAATGGTTTTAGCGGTTCACTGATATTTTTTGGTGTAACTGCTGCATCATACTCATGACAGTGTAGGTGGCATTATTTCAGAATAAATTTGAAATAATTTTATATCCCAGATTATGACTTTAGAAATATTTTACTTTTTTCCTTTAGGAAAAGTTACCCTATTTATAAGAGTTTCTCAAAGTATTTGCTAATATGTTTAATACAACATTTTGAAAGTATCCTGTAGTATAATATAATTATAATTGTAATAGAATTATGCATATGTTGCCAATAAAATTATGGAGTAAATCTTGGGGAAGCCCTCATATGAAACACCCAATCTGCAAGTGGTAGTTCACTCTTGGCACTAAGGGAGAATTATTTCAATTTTAGGGTGTTTTGTTTCTTGAGCAACCACATAGCAGGAATATGGTTAAAGGTCCAAATAAGAGGGTTAGGTTTGATGCTCCCTTTCACTATGAATTTGTCTAAACTGCTTAAGAAAACTAAAGTTACCCCTTTCCTAACAAATTGAGCACCAGTGCCTTTGAACTCTGAGTTTACTGGGAGGTTTATGAGCATCTCGAAACACAGACCTACAGGGGTAAGTTCAGGGAAACTCGACCCATCAACTGCAGTAGATTTCATCATTTTCTTAAATTGCACTCTGGTAACATGGGCAGCCAAGCTTCAGTGAATTCTGTGTAGCCCACCATTTCCAGAAGAGACTGGGGAGATGTGGATTCTTATTTTTTATTCCCAGTAAGATTTTTCTTGATACTGTACAATTTGACAAAGGGGAAGTCTGAATATACTCACTCTTTTTGATGGATATGTTCTCTGCATCCACTATCTCTCTGGAAAGCTGATGGATGCAAATCTTGAATGGAGACTTAACTAGGTACACAGAGCTAATCAACATGTTTCCCAATGATGACTTGATAAAGATGTGATCAGTTTGAGGCTTGTGAGGCAGAAAACCAGGTGAGGCTGAGAATGTTGCTGAAAAAAAAATGATTCAGGTTAAGAAGTCAGAAGGCTGAAATTCTTCTGCACCTATTGTACGCATTCCAATACCTGCTTTGCCATCCTGTTGATTCCAGACTGCCAGGACAATGAAGGAGAAAAACAAATTGATTGAAGCCTTCAAAAGTGCAAAAGAAGTTACACGAATGCTGTGTCATATCATTAACACTTACTTTGTGTCTAGCTACCCAAAAATTATAATCAAGCCATGTATTTTAACAGAAATCAAGTTGTTGTTTTAAAAGCAGAATTCTGAAGAACAAAAATGAAATATAAGCATTCTGATGATAAAGAAACGGGGAAACATAGACAAGCATGTTTTGATCTCAGTCAACTTTCCTGACACATAATAATTTTGTTTTGGCTCAGGTCTCTATGACTGCCTTACACCATGATTGACATTCACTGTTTCATTTGTGGTTAGATGACCCCCTTATCCTCATAACACAAGTGAACAAACAGAAAGTAATAGATTTTACAGTCAGATATTTTAGAATTCAGCACCCGTCTCACACCCCAGATTTATATTTGAGATAATTCTCTTCACTGAAGATTAGAAAATTGAGTAAAGGAAGAGAAAATGACATTCAGTGTAAGGAAGTGAGGGAGAGGTGAGGGGGAATGGATGGGTGAAGTTAATTTCTAAAAACCTAGTCCCACATAAGTTCCACTGTAAAAACTGTGTGGGTTTTGAGATAGCACCAATTCCACCTTCCAAGTCTTGGCTTTTAGTCCTGACTCTAATACTGGAAGAAGATGTGGTTCTTCTGAAAGGTTCAAACTGCCTATTTATCTTCCAATATATTTTCCAGTTGAGTATGATTGCCCTCCTAAGTAGATGCTTTTGGCCATGGACTTAGCTGTCCACTCACACCAAGTGAGACAGAAACACTGGAGTCCTGTTGAGAGCTAAGGTTAAAGGAGAAAAGCCAATTAGAGGGAACACACTATAGACACTTGTTCTCTGATGTAATGGTTGCCGGGAGATTTCCCTAATGATTTCAGGCCCACTTTGCCTTGTGTATCAATTCCCCACTCTCCCCTAGTCCAGTAATAATCTAAGGGTTGTTACTCTACCAACCCTAGAGTTATTTGTGCTAGAAAGGACATAGGAAATTTTCTAGTCCCCCAAACTCTTAACTTTTAGGTTACAATAATGAGATCAGAGAGATTAAAGGGTTGGCCCATTGAAGACCAGCTCCCTCTTATTCTTCCAGGGTACTCTTGAGCAGGGAGAAATGAGAAATATTAGCTAGAAGGAGATTCTTAGATGATGAGAGGAAAGAAAGAAAACACAGGATTGCCTCAGGAGGGCCTGGGTCTGAATCCACCAGTCATGAACTTTATTCCAAAGGGCTATTTATGACAATGCCAAGGACAGGAGCAAAGACCTCCCCCTTGCGAGATACAGTCAAGTGTATCATCCTCTTTATGCAGACCTGCTGGATAAAGCCACCAGGAAACCTAGATGGGCTCCAACAGCCCATGGAGGCACAGCTGGCTAGTCACATAGCTTTAAACAATTGGTTGTAGCTGCATACACCACCTTGTTCACAACACATTTTTAAAGGTGTACAAACATTTATTTACATGAACACCTAACCTAAATCAACCATCCTAACAATGATATTATTTCCTATGCACATGAGAAGAAATAACAGACTGAGACATGCACTAGATCTCCTTCAAAACATTAGTGACTTAATATGGTCATGACTTTGAATGTTGCTGTCACAGAACTCAGAATTCTGGCTTTGTCACTTACAGCTTGTGTGACTTTGTTAGCCTCCTCAGGCCTCACTACTGTCACCCACCAAATGGAGCTAACAGTAGTTACTGGTTCACAGAGAGCTCTCAATAGAGAGACTAAAGCTTGGTAAGTAGTGTGTAGTATTCTTAGTATTCGTCATGTTTCATGTAGCACATAAATTATACATTTTGCTTTGACCTTCAACTCTTTTCTAATATATTATTCTGCACCTCTAGTTCTTCATGAAAAGAATCCTTCATTATAAACATCTACCTCTTCATCTAGGGGTGAGGCCATGTGGAAATCTGCATGTAAAACTCTAGGTCAATTCTCCAGTCTTTGTTCCTTTTCTTGGAGGAGATTTTGAATGTAACTGAGTGTTCATCATTGTCATAGTTACTGGTGATACAGGCATTCTCACTTTATCTGCTTTAGCCACACTTAATTGTAGGGAAAAAGGAGTGAGTGAATGCAGTATGTTAATAATCTAATTCTTGTTGGGTGAGCACTTCTATGTCCCTGATAAGGATTAAGATGATTCAGCTATTTAAACTGAACAGCTTCTCTTTTTTACAAAGCTTGTTGCCTATTTTTCACTGTACAGTGTACTATGAGATACACACAGTAGCAAAATGGCTACTATAGTAAAGCAAATTAGGACAGCCACCATCTCATAGGGTGAGATTTCTTCTTATGGCAAGAGCAGCTAAAAATTTGTAACAATTTCCTGATATTTACTAAATCTAACAAAAGCTACAATACAACATTTAATTTTTATATTTTCTTTAAGAATTTTATTCATGTATTCTATATACATACATATAGAATACTAGAGGCTGACAACCACCATCAGTCCCCTAGCTCCTCAGCAAGGCCATTGCCTCATGAGCTCCTCCTCTATCCATGATGGAACTCTTACTAGCTTGATCTTGTATAGGTCTTCTGTAGTTAACCACAACTGCTATTAGTTCATAAGGACAATGGCCATGTCAATTCCAGGAGACACAGTTTCATAGCACTCCTCCCCAGGCTCTAGCTCTTACATTCTTTTGCTCCCTCTTTTACAATGGTCTCTGAGCCTTAGGGAGTTCTTATAGATGGTCCTTATAAGGCTGAGCACTCACAGGCACTTGTTACTTGGACCAGTCACTGCTTTAGCCCATGCTGCTGCAAAAGTAAGCTCCTCTATCCAAGGCTGTAGACCAGACCTCTGATAACAGACACGAATATTTGTATGGTAATTTGACAACATGGCCATTTAGAAAAATAATAATAGGTTCCCCTCTAGAGCCTATGACATCCCTAGCTGTGGGATTTTGTTCAATTTTATACTTCTAGGTATGAATTCCCTTACGTGTAACAGGCCTGCTTTCCAATCAGAAAGAGGCTGGTTACTCCCATAATAGTCATGCCATTACTGTAGTACTGAATGTAACATAATAATATCAACTATGTTGGGAGCCAGACAGGTCCAAGACGTTTTTAGAGGCCTAAATGTAAGGACAAAGAAAATGCTAATTCTGCATCATTGTTCAGCATTAGACTTGGCAAGGTCTGGTCGGGGCTAGGGCCAGGGCCTAGAAGATGTTAAGATTTTTGTTCCTGGGTATCCAACTTTCACCCTTAATGGGCTTGTGGTTATTAGTCTTCAGGCAGCTGTGTAGGTAGCATGAATCTTAAAGAGTCTTTATTAATAAAACAAACCCGGAGCCAAGTATTGGGGTGAACACTGGAAGATCAGAGAGACAGAACAAGCCACAGCTAACCTCACCTGGCCAACTTCTCAGCTGATCTTGTTTCCTCAGACTGGAAGCCTCTGTGTCCTCATATCCAAATGGCTTTCAGCTGAACTGTGCTGCTCAAAACCTAAAAGCTTAACCAGCCAAATGCTTCTAGTTTCTGGTCTTCACGCCTTATATATCTTTCCTTTCTACCATCAGTCCCTGGGATTAAAGGCTCGCTTTCTGAGATTAAAGGCGTGAGTCACCATGCCTGGCTGTATCCTTGAACAGTTGGATTTCTGCCTCTGGAATGCTAGGATTAAAGGTGTGTGCTACCACTGCCTATCCTCTATATTTAATATTGTGGCTGCTCTGTTCTGTGACCCCAGGTAAGTTTATTAGCGTGCACAATATTTTGGGGAACACAATACCACCACACAGTGATAGACCCCAAAATCTAGGGTCTCAAGTGGGCACCCCAAGAACTCAGACTCTGGTCCAGTTGATGCAACAGCATGAGGTTTATTGAAGCGACTGTACAGACGGGCTAACTCAGCTCCAAAGAGCAAGAGTCGCGCCTATTGCAATCACATGGGTACTTTTAAAAGAAAAACCCACAAAAGCCATAAGATTACAATTCCCATACAATTTTGTTTCGATTGATTTATGTCTAGAGGCTAATTTCACAAGATCATGGTCTGATCACAGAGTGGGTACAGTTACGTCCACATGTACATTCTTCCCGAAACCTCAAGGGGGGTATCAGGGAGGGAGTGGAGTTTACACAAAGGTCACAGTGGTTCTTCCTGGAACACCTGCAACTATCCCAGTCACAGCTGAGCACGTCTCTTAACAGAGATCTCTTTACATTGTTACATTGTGGCAGGGGTGGTTGAATAATGGCTGAGTCAGGTGGCCCTTGGAACTAGTTTTCTTTTTAGTTCCTTATTTTCCTGGGGCTTGGGGGGGTGTAAGCCTGAAGGGTTAGGGTCTTTCACACAGCTGTGTTGGAGGTATCCAGTGTTCTCTTTGCCAGCATTGTTTGACTTAGATTTCTGCTGACTGTGGCCAATTTCCACCCTGAAAACAGTATATAAGATGCTGTTTGTCCTCATAAAATTATTGACATGAGTCATCAGCTCATTAGACCTTTTGATCACAGCTATCTGTCTTCTTTATTTTCTCCTCAGTTCTCCCCCGTGACACCTCACTTTTGGGGGTTTCTTATTCCTGCAGGTTTATTGTCACCTTTTGGTGAAAAAACTGATAAAAAAAAAACAAGCATTTCTTTCTATGTGTGGCTCTTGTCAGGTATGTTGTCACAACAACAAGAAAACCAGTACTACACTGAGGTATGGTGTCCATCTTCTTCCATGGACCTACCTGAGAACATCATCTAGAGAAAAGAAACCTACTAAGAAAAGATGAGAGAAGAAAATGCTTTTATTCTTCAGGAAAGAAACAAACTCTCCATTCTTCTTTTTGTGACATAGCTGGCCATATACACAACCTTGAGTCATCAAGGGTGAATTTGTTTTTGTCTTCCAATCACCAACTTCAAAAAATATTCTTGAGTCAATGTTATTATTCTGTCTTTGAAAACAAACACTATTTAAATGAGCCAATTATTATGTCCTGTAAAACATCTTAATATTATATTAAGCTGTGACCAGTTTGAAGACATTTGAACTCCTAGAAATAGGAAAAATTAGCAAAATACTTTTTTGTATGACAAAACAGGGTGAATCTGCCTTAGTACATCTCTGCTATTAATCCCATACTTGAAAAAAATCATAAATCCTGTTAGGAACCACCTGTCAAATGAGGATGTGGGAGTAGATACCCTTTCTTACCTTTTTTATTGATTGAATTTGTTCATTGACAATTTTATACATTTATGTAAGAGATTATGATTGCTTTCTGCCCTCTTTTATCTCTCCCCCACCCCTATCAGTCCCTCCTTCTCCCTACAAACCCATACCCCACCTTCATGTCTTTTTGTCTTGTTTTGTGACCAGCTGATTTGACCATGGTCATTTGTGTGACTATGAGTTTGGAACTGTACATTGGAGCATGGTGGATTCACCCTTAGATACACAACTGAAGATAATGACTGTCCCCCCTCAATCTATCAGTAATCAATAGTTTCACAGGGAGGGCAGGGCTTCCCAGACCCCTCCTTCATCTATCAATGACTGTTGATAGGCTCAGTCTTGTGCATGCCCAGTGCAGGCAACTGCAAGTTCTGTGAGACCTTGATTGCAACGATTGTGTCATACCCTGGAGGTAACATTTTTTCAGCCCTTCTACTCATCTTAATCTGGTTCATGTATTTTTTCAGCTTTATCTTCTGTGAAGTTCTCTGAGCTTCTGAGGGTACACTCTCAACACCTGCTGAGAACCAAGGTTGAATTCGTCTGCAGTGAAGATAGACTGATAATTCTGTAACTGCCTTTCTGCTTCCATAAATACAGAGATACATTGGTGTCATAGAGCAAGATGATACGAAGTCACACACCACGAGCAGGCCAGATGCAAATGTGGCAGAACCAACTTATGAACCCTGCAAGTGCTATTGAGATTGGAGACAAGGAACAGTGAACTATCACATTCCCCTTTCTTTAGGACCATATTTTTTCAAGACAGACATGGTTGTAAATTAAATTGTCTAATGATTCTTTATTTTCTTTGGGTTGATGATGCTTCAAAAGAATCCTTCGGATACTGGATCCGATCCCCTACTTACCTAACTACAGTCACTTACCACCTTTCATACAGTTTTATCTTATTTTCAGGGAATTAAACAAAATGGTTGTAGTGGTATTGTGTTCCCCCAAATATTGTGCACCCTAATAAACTTATCTGGGGTCAGAGAACAGAACAGCCACTAGATACAGAGGCTAGAAAATGGTGGCACTCACTCCTTTAATCCTAGCCTTCTGGAGGCATGGATCTCTGTGAGTTCAAGGCCACACTGGAAATAGCCAGGTATGGTGACTCATGCCTTTAATCCCAAGAATGGAGCCTTTAATCTGTGGGGCGTTTACCCACCAACCCCACAGTTCCCCAGAGTTTTCTTGAGTGCGAGCAGCAGGAAATATTAGATAGAAGGATTTAGATTGTGGAGATACATAAATAGAAAATGAAGGATAGCCTCGAGAGTGCCTGGAACCTATCCAATGGGCCCGACTGTCTCTGCCCCAGGGTTTTTATAGAGACACCAAGGGGTGGAGCAAAAGACCTCCTCCCCCAGCACAGTCAAGTGCAGACCATTTCAGACACCTACACTCAGGCTCGTGGCCCTAATCATCCTCTATGCGGACCTGCTGGGTAAAAGCCACGAGGAACCTGAAAACGGGCTCTCACATTAATCCCAGGAAGCGAGGGCAGAAAGCAGAAAGGTATTTAAGGCATGAAGACCAGAAACTAGAAGCTTTTAGCTGGTTAAGCTTTTAGGCTTTTGAGCAGCACAGTTCAGCGAGAGACATCCAGTCTGAGGAAACAGGATCAGCTGAAGAATTGGCAAGGTGAGGTGGCTGTGGCCTGTTCTGTTTCTCTGATCATTCAGCGTTCACCCCAATACCTGGCTCTAGGTTTGTTTTTATGAATAAGAACTGTTAAGATTCATGCTACAAATGGTAACTTTGCTTCTAATACCGCATGGATTCTTAAGGTGTTATAGTTGTCATGGTCACTAGACAGGCATGATGCAGTCTTTAACAAGTACAGTATTAGTATTCTGAAAACTCTGTGTATTCCTATTATGTTACTGGAGTCTCAGTTAGATGTTTGTTGGATTTTCTCACTCTATCCTACACATTATTAAAACACCCGTTATTTTCATGGATATCTTCCAGTAAGCACATCCTATCAAAATTCCTTTTAGTTGGCTGTTTAACTTATTCAAGGAATTTAAAGTTTTAGTCATAATACTTTTATATATCTTCTAGATGTTTTATTTATTCTTCTGAATAGTTATCATCTCAGTTATCTCTATGTGTTCTTTCCTTAAACATATTAATCAAGTAATAACAATTTAAATACCTAGTTTTTCAAGTCTGACTACAGATATGGAAGAAAGAATATGAGAAGTTCCAAAAAGACAAAAACAAGGAGACAGAAATAGTCACTATATTTTTGTGTATTCCACAAAATTAGGTGATTTCCACCATTGTGACAAAACCAATTTAAAGGGAGAACATTTTGTTTTGGTTCCAGGTTTGAGAGGTTTTGATACATGGTTACTTGGATCTGTTGTTTCTGGGCCATCCTGAGACAGAAAATCATAGCAGGGACCACAAAATAGAGAAAGGTATTCAGTTCACAGAAGGAAGGAAGGATAGTGGCAAAGTAGACTCATCCAGGGAACACCTCTTAGTCTTTCCCTTCCTCTAACTAAGTGCCACCATATGCATTCTCCACCACTTTCCAATAGCCTATGCAACCATGGACACATTGATGGTTGACCCATCACTTCCCAGAAACCAGTCCTGTAAACTCTGGGAGCCACCTTTGAACACATGAGCCTTTGGGGATACTTCAGAAACCAAAACATAATGTCTGTTCTAAAATACCACACCATGCTCTATTGGTGTGCGTAATAATCACATTAATGGAAATGTAAAAAGTAAAATAATTATAAGTATTTATAAAAAACAGGGACAGAAAATACGGAGAAACTAAAAGAACAGCACATTGATTCATTATAAATTGCTAATATTAGTTGAGTGCTCCAAAGCATCATCAGATACTATCTTACTAAAATCACCATCACCTTATTGAGGAGTTATTATTTACCACCTCCATTTTACTGATTAAGAAACTGACATAGTGTGATTAAATAAAGTGATCAAAGTTATACAGTTTGTATATGTTGAAGTCAGAATTTTGCCCCAAACAAGTATAGGAGGAGCCTGATCATGTGACCACCCAAAATTCAATGCATGGCAGTTTTTATAAAGGCATAGAAGACATAGAACAGAGGGGCTGGAGAGATTATTTGGTGGTTAAGATCTCTTCCTGTTCTTACCCAGGACTCAAGTTTGGTTTCTAGCACCCATGTAAGGCTGTTCACAACCACCTGTAAGTCCAGCTCAAGGGGATTTGATGCCCTCATCAGATCTTTCCCAGAACCTGCACTCATGTGGCATATATGCACATACCCATAAAAATCTTATGAAAAGTCATACAGTGTTGAGGGATTAATCATCTGTGTTGCTTATGACGACAACTTCATTGTGTGTTTTCTGTCTTGCCACATTATGAATAACTTCCCTATTTATGCCCCAGATTGTCCCATTTGGATAAGTTATAGGGTCACCTTACTTTAAAGGACCCCTCTGTATTTCATAATTCAGAAGTGTGGATGGGGAAATTGGAATTTGATTCCATTGGGTCACCAGGGACCTCTGAGTGTGTGGAGAAATGGAGTCGGTGGGGAACATTTGTCTCTTCTTCATCCACCACTCTTGAGAATAATTAACTGAAATGGGGAGTCTCTGCTAATTGCTTTTCCCTCCTCCACACTGTACCCTAAGGAAATTGAAGGAACTCTGTATTTGGAATCAGCTTCCTTGCAGCGATGACCAGTAAGAAACATGGCCCAAAACACAGAACCCAGGAAAAGTTGAACACTCATTATGATGTGGTTTCTAATTTCTGAGAGACACATATCCGGAGACTAGAAAACTGCCCAGGAGGAAGGGATTGACCACATTGCCTCCATGGTCTCATTGAAGCATACCTGTAAGGAACTACACACTTCCAAAATATCTGTGTGAGTACAACTTGAGTAGGGCAAAGTTCTTTGGGTCTAGTTTTCCTTCTTTCTGTAACCCTGTTCTCTTATGCATGTCACTCAAAGACACTAGATAGCTAGGTTTGATGTCTGCTCCTCCTCTTTTTCAAGAAACCTATTGGATAACAATAATTACAACAAAAAGAGGTGATTCCTCTAAAAAAAAAACTAACATAGAATTTTAAACATCAGTCTGTGCGTTAAGTGAGGAATGGGGGACAGGGAGGTTTTCATGTAGTTTACCTCCTTAATGACAGGACTGAGTGATTTTGATACCAAGTCATCTCAGCTTCCCCTTTTAATCTAGCTAGCAATCCATCTTTAGGATCTACTCATTGTTATTCATTATTAATGTAACAATTCCCATTTCTGAGAGCCAACTTGTTACTTTGTGTTCTCTGCATACAACATTTAAAGATTTTACAAAAGCCCAAGAGTTTTGATTATTCTTCTTTTATAGATGAAGCAAAAGAGGCATCCAAGCATGATGAAATCAGCCAAGAGTCTCAGAGATGGCAAGAAGTATGCTCAAATGTGCCCTGCTCCTTAGTACACAATTTACAATTTCCTTTTTATTTATTGGGGGCACCCAAAACTTTTGCTTAGTATGAAACAGTCACCAGATGAATTAATGTAACTCGATGATATTTTCAGAGTCTTGTGATTTTGTGCTGCCTTGGGTATTTCTCATCATTTATCAAATGCTGTTCTGAGCACCATTTATATTTGTGACTTCACAAAGTTCTATTTTCTGAGACCTAGATATTAACTCACTTCCTAGGGTTCATTTTAGTGTGTGTTGCTTTAGTTAAACTCTCATGTATCCTAATGAGTGTCTGGTGTGTTCTTCTGGACCTTCATTATAAATATTCAGGCAAGTAGGACAATGATTAATCCTAATAGTTTGCTTACTTTTGAGATTATACTTTAATTAAAACATTTCTCATTTCCATTTTTTCCCTCCAAACCTTCCCATATATCTCTCCCTGCTCTCCTTCAAACTCATGGACTCATTAAAACATCTGTTATTCCATGCATATATGTCTATGTATATTCATATATCTTTCTAAATGTAACCTGTTCTGTTTCTTCAATAAGGTTTATTTTAAAAATGAAGTATTGATAAAGTTTCTACTTTAAAATACAAAATAATAGTGGACTAAATGGCAGCCCTGAAAATTACCTGTGAGGAATTTAATTTTTTCACTATTGTTTCTTTCATTGAGAATAGATTTTTCTTCTCATATAATAGATCCTGATTATGGTTTCCCTTCCTTCTATTCCTCCCAGTTCCTCACCTCTTTCCCTCCTATCTGGTCCACCCCATTTTTGTCTCTTTTCAGACAGCTAACAGGCTTCTAATGAAACAAAATGAAATGAAATAAGATAAAAAAAAAACTTACTCATTGGAATAGAAAAAAACAAACAAACAGAAGGAAAAGATCCCAAGAGACGGCACAAGAAGCAAAGATCCTCTGGTTTGCACACTCAAGAATCCCATAAAACACTACACTGGAAGCCATACTATATATGCAAAGGAACCTATAGAATAAAAAGAGAGAAAAAATTAAAAATATATAAATAAAATAGAACAAAAAATTTAAAAAAGATTTAAAAAAAAGGTCTGACATGACATTAAGAGACAAGGAGTCTCCAAAGATGCCACTGAGTTCATTTTCTGTTGGCATCTACTACAGGGCCTGTGACCTACCCTTCAGTATAGTAGTTTGTTTCTCCAGTGAGACTCCCTTGGAGGACACTAAATTTTTTTTTTTTTTTTGGTTTTTCGAGACAGGGTTTCTCTGTGTAGCTTTGCGCCTTTCCTGGATCTCGCTCTGTAGACCAGGCTGGCCTCGAACTCACAGAGATCCGCCTGCCTCTGCCTCCCGAGTGCTGGGATTAAAGGCGTGCGCCACCACCGCCCGGCTAAATTTTTATTTGCAAGTGGTTATCATTTGGAGATAGCTTCCAGATTACTGATGGGGGTATGTATCCACTTCTTTCAGTTCTAGAACCCTATCTGGTGCAGACCCGTGCAGGCCCTGTTCATGATGCCTTGCTCTCTGTGAGTTCATAGTGCATCTGTCCTATTGATTTAGGGGCCTTGATTCCTTGGTGAGTAAGTTTTAAATTTAAATAGAATTATTTCACTTTTCCTCTCCTTTCTCTCCATCCAGCCCCTCCTAGCTGTCCTCTCTCAAACCCTCTCACATCCTTCGTTTCTCAAATTGATAACTTCCTCCCCCACAACAGTTATTCTGTAGTTATTTACAGGTTTTTCCCTCGTTTGAGGAAATGAATGATGGTCATTTCTTTCTTTGTCAGACGTTGGAATTTTCACAGCTATTGAGAGCATTTTGTAATAGCCATGTAAATTATATGATATGTGAATTATAACTCACTGAAGCTGTATGAAATGGTATAGACACTAAGAAACTTTCAAGTTTTCTTTTATGTGTGTGTGGTGTATGTTTGCTAATGTGTTCATGTGTGTGTGTGTGTGTGTGTGTGTGTGTGTGTGTGTGTGTGTGTATGTGTACATGTGTGTGCAGATGCACTTTTTATATGTGCACATGTGGAAACCAAAGGTTGGCTCAGAGTGTTATTTTTTGTCACTTTCCTCCTTAGTTTTGAGGTCTCTTACTGAACCTACATTTTACCAATTAGCCTAGCTGGCCAGTGCGTTGTGACAATCCACCTGCCTCCACCTTCCCTCCAGTGCTGCTTTACAGATATGTGCCACTGTGCTCAGCTTTGTATGTGGATGCTGGACTCTGAATTCAGCCATTTATACTTGCACAGAAGGCTCTCTACTCACTCAGCCAGCTCCACAGCCCTTCAGTTTCTTTTAGACACCTATTTACTAAAAGTAAACAAGTACAAAGCTCTGTAATTTAATTCTTAATTACTCATCCAAGAGGAATAAAATTGTGCATCTATGTAAGGACATTTCCACAAATGTTCACAGGAAACTTATTCTCAATAGTCAAAATTAGAAGCAATCCTAATATCTATCAAGAGGTAAATGAAAGTGAGCAGAGAAGTCATGTGTACAGAGCAGGAAGGAGAGGGCTGGGGGCCTAGGAGGTGAGACAAGCCCATTTCTCAGGTCCAGAGTTGGAACTTAGAAGTAGAGGTGAGAGGAACTGAGCACTTGAGACTTCTCAGTGAACTCTCTTCATCATTTTAATAGCCTTAAGGCTTGTAAATCTCTGGATACTGTCACTCAGCTTTCTTCTAATTCTGAAGTGTTATGTATGCTACACAAACGGAGAGTTCTTAACACTCCCCAGGTAATATGCCACCAAGATAAGAATTGGTATCTTTCTTGGAAAAACTTGCCAAGAACTTGAAGACAGAACATTGGCTCCATTGATGGAAACAATTATTCAAAATTGATAGATAAGAAGGTAGTTTGTTTTTGTAGAAGCTGATGTTGGTCTTGAAGCATTGAACTACTATGGCTTGGGATGTCTAATGACATTAAAGTCATAGAAAAAGCTATAATTTAGTCTCAATCTGTGAAAGATAGAATTCATTCTGCCTATATGTACTTAGTAATAAACCTGTCACCCCAGTTCTTGGGAAGTGGAGAGAGAGATCAGATGTTCAAGGTCAATCTCAGCTGCATAATAAGTTCAAGGCTAGCTTGGGTTATATCTGACCATGTCTAAAAATGTTAAAATATAATCAATTTCAAAGTATAATAGTTTTTTCATTACTTTGTTACTGATTTATAGTTTAATTATTGATAGTCTACATTACTTATCTATATTTTCTTTAAACTCTTAAAGTTTATTATTATTATTACTTTGGTTTTTCAAGAAGATGGGCATTTGCATCCAAGAATTTTACATCACTGAAGCAGATAACAACAAAGTGGGTGTTTTGTAAAACTAACCATTGAATTTAAGCTACTGGGATAGTTGGCGGTGGTGGCGCACGCCTTTAATCCCAGCACTCGGGAGGCAGAGCCAGGCGGATCTCTGTGAGTTCGAGGCCAGCCTGGGCTACCAAGTGAGTTCCAGGAAAGGCGCAAAGCTACACAGGGAAACCCTGTCTCGAAAAACAAACAAACAAACAAAAAAAAAAAAAAAAAAAAAAAAAAAAAAAAAGAATATGGATGAACATAAAGAGATGAGTGGGATTGGACTGATGGAAAGGTCTGAGGAATTGCCATGGAGATTCAGCGTATAATATAGTCAGGAATAAGTGTCTAAACAGATGGAGGCAACAGTATATTGAATTTTAAGGAATGATAATTCCTTGGTTTGAAGGAAGAATGCAAAAAACTTGCCTTTTTAACTATTCAGTTTGCTAAAATTAATTCCAATCCAAATTTTAAATGGACTTTGTGGAAAGGATGCATGGTATTGGGAAAGACTTTGTAAAAATGTACTCATGTTAAAATCAGAGAATAAAGCTTCACAAGAAAGAGTAATTTTGAAAAATGTTGTTAACATGAAAATTTCAATTCAAACAATAATTCAATAACATGCAAGGGTACAATTATTGAGAATAAAGTAATAATGAAATGAAAAATTTACTTCAGAAAAAGATTGGGTTAAGTTTGAAACAACTTTAATAAGGGAAATTTATTATTATTCCACACATTAATTGAAAAAGATTATGTACCATGACCTGGATATTGAGTAACAACTTCAAAATGTAGAAATGTTTGTGTTTGATTCATATAAGTGAAATATTGCTGCCTAGAGATCAAATAGCAATGAATAAAATATATTTCAGCTATAATATACAGTGGCAAAAATATATGAATAAAATCAATGAATGTGTCTGCATTACTTTTCTTGTCATTGTGGCATAATTTAGAAATATCTTAATGTAGGAAAAGTTTGCTTTTGGAAAACAGTCCTTTGTGATGGGGAAGGCACAGCATTAGAACAGTTGAGGTGACCCATAGCTATAGTAGCAAGAGTGTGATGGACCCGAGAAGCAGAGAGAGAGATATCCCAAGAGTGGCGGGCTATAAAACTCAAGGCGGGCTATAAAACTCAAGGCCTGCCCTCCAATGACACACTTCCTCTAACCTGATCTCACCCAGAGGTTCCACAACCTCCTCAAAGGCCACCATCATCTGGGTACAAGATGTTTAAACACAGGAACCTGTGGAAGATGGAAACCACCACAGAATCTCATAAAGTATAAACGAATGTATGTGTAAATGAAGAAGAAAATAGCAATCAGTGGATTTAGTCACAAAGGAAAGTAAACAAAGTTGAGGCTGTGGGGGCTCTAAACACCTTCAGTGAATAACCAAAATGAAGTTATATGACAAAGAAGCAGTCTGAGGAAAATGAAGTAAGAAATGATTGATAAAGGGTTATTATGTGTATGCATGTGTGTGCATGCATGGCTATAATGCATGTATGTATGCCTTGGTGAGTGCATGTGTGTGCATGTGTGCATATACGAATATACTTAAAGTCAAAGAAATCAAGTAAGTTCAAATCACAACTAAAACCAACACATTTTTCTTAAAGTAGTTCAAATATTGAATAGGATCTAATTGTTGTGGAAGACACCTAAACGTATTTTTTAAACAAGAGAAGCTTAACATCAGAAAGCTTTTTTTTCTTTTTTTATGCCAAATACATGAAGTTAACTATTATGATTCAGTAGTTTTATTAAATTCATTTGGTCCATTGTTTCAGATAATTAATTTCTTAAATGACTGTGCAGTGTTTGAGAAATCTCTAGGTCGGGAAAAGCCAGTAAAATGGAAATAGAAACATCTCCTTCCCCACACAGAGAACAGGTGCCTGTATTCTCAGATAATAATGTCTCTCTCTGGAGGGGAAGGTGGGCAGGTTGCCAGTAGTACCTGTCAGATCTGGGAATTATCTTCAGGACATCAGTCCTCAGTGACAAAGACCCAAACTGTGTGCACATGACCTTCTTGAGGCTACCGCCACATTGCCCTCATGGAACCTGAGAAACTGAATCCACAGATCACTTCAAATCCATTTTAACTCACTACATTCTTATTACCCAGATCTGTTGGTTTTCAACAAGCCAACCTGGCAGCTCCCACTACACAGATGCTTAGAATATGCTTCAGTGTTTGGCACCAGATACACATCAATTTGTTAGAAAAAAGGCTTCAATAAACTGCCCATATGGCCACAAGAGCGAATACTAATGACATACCAGATCTGCCTGTTGGTAATAAGTAGATAATGTGTCTAGAGCCTTTATGAGATGCCAGCACTGTTGTGTGTGCTTATTCAGACCTTCCAATCTTTGGAGAGCCATATTATTATCAGGCACTCATTTTTACATTAAAGTAAGACACAAAAGGATATAGGTGACTATGCCAATGTTTACTAGCCAATGGTGCAGACAAGGATCCAACCTGGACATTCCACATCCATTTACTGCAACCTTGGACATTCCACATCTGATCATGTGAGCTTTCTGTGTTCATCTTCTGTGTGGCAACAGGATAGTATTTAGCAAGGAATGTGTCTTATAATCTCTTTAATTTACTGGGTCTTTTTTTGGCTTAATCTTGAAAAATCCATTTTTATAGCTGGAAATTCAGATCCAGTGTCACTCACATTATTGGAAAAGTCTCCACAGCAGGGATAGAAAATAGAGGAGAAGCATACTTCAGTTGTTGTTGTTCAAATGCTTTGGCTCAAGTGTAAGACAAAAAGACTCACCAAGTGTCAAACTGAATAAACCCAAATAGACCCTCCTCACTACAAAGATAGAATGTCTCCAGCTGGGTGTGAATCAATAAAGTTTGCATGTGTTAGTTTGGGAGGCTTGTCTGTCAATCATGGATTATTTGGAGAAAGATTTAGAAGCTCTTGAGAGAGTTCAATGCAGCAGACACTTGGCTCATTGATGGGATGTGGGTAAGTCACATAGCTGCTACTATCCTTTTGCTACACACTTATGAATATGACAACGTAGAGTACACATAGCAACAAGAAAAATTCTTGGATAACGAAGACCATAGGAAGACCCTAGGAAAATCACCCTGAATCTTCTGTGTCTTGGAGAAGTATGGAAGAGGATCAGAGTTTACCATACAGGCCAAGAAGGGTGGGAGAGAGAGTGTAAACAGATCAAAGGACCACTGCTTAGAAAGAGAATGCAGAGTTGGAGAACCAATGAGATGATCAGAACCAAGGACAGTTCAGCAGGTGCCCAAGGATTGAGATTAGAGGTCAAGGAAATATATTGCTCAAGAGCCATTTGAAAAAGCTGGGCAGCCTAAAGAGTGCCGAACAATACGGACATGGACAATGGGTTTCACTTCAGTAGTATTGCAGAATTCCACAAACTCCAGAGCTTAACATTACTACCAAGCAGCAAATGACAGAGTGCTGGTGAAGACCTGTAATCCCAACATTTGTAATAGTGAGGCAGGAGGTTTTCCATGAATATGAGGATAGTCTGGGCTGTTCTAGGAAGTTCCAGACTAACCAGGGCTACATAATGAGGCCCTGTCTCAACAAAAACCAAAGTCCCAAATAAAAAGTCCTAATTATGAATTTAGTTATCCAAGACTGGGGAGCAATAGAATCCTTACCTAATGACTTTACCCTTAAATCTTAACAAATAATAATGGCTGTGTAAAGTTTCTACCATCAGATGGATGTGGAGATTCAAAACAGAAACAAATGAGCTTTCCCTCTTCAGTACATGACTTCAAAATGTTTTGTCTTACTTTAACTTAACAGGAATGAGCCACAATCTAATGACTGATTTGTAACAATATTAATTCTAAGTTTCCAGCATATGCACAGACCATGAATAAAATAGGTGAAATGGAAGTAAGAAAGGCCATTATTTCTAGGATAGCAAATCTTCTGGCGTGAACTGTGTGGAGTGGGTGGCTAAACTTGGAGTGGCTACCGCACAGAAGGAAGACAAGGAAGAGTGGGGGGAAAGGAGAGTGAAGGGAAGTTCTTGTTCCGTGGAGAGGAGGTCGCAACACACCTAACCTTTTGGCAGGGAGAGAGCCAGGAAGGGATGATCTATACCCAGGTATGCTGGCATTCTAGTGAAGGTATTCTTCACCAGTATCCTGAGACTGATGACAATCCAGGTACTGGCCTCTCTGTTGCTGCCGCTGCTGTAGCCACAAAATATATTCCAATGATTCTCTTTTCCACACGGCTATCAAAAGAGTCAACCAAAGTATCTCACAACTTTCAACATCCCAGAAACCAGTCCCTTGATTGATTCATTTAGATACTTCAACCCAGGACCAGAAGTTGATAACATTCAGGGCTGGAGATAGGGCTCATCTAGAAGAGTGCTTGCTTAACAGGCACAAAACCCTGGGTTCAATTCCCAGCATCACATAAAGTGTACATGGTGGTACATGTTTGTAATCCTAGCACTTGAGATATGGGGACAGGAAGATCGGAAGTCCACATTCATCTTCAACTACATATTAAGCTTGGGCCAGCCTGGGCTATGTGAGATCACTTAAGAAGTAAATAATATTTAGTGGATACTTTTTGGTGGGCAGAGAGAGAGGAGGGATGCTAACAGTGCAGCTATCCTTCTTAGGAACTTGATAGTTTAGCAGAGATACAATGTAGAAAGGAGCATTTTCAGTACAATGTGAATAAAGGCAAAATTTAAAAAACATGCAACCTTGAATCCTGGCTATTACATTCAAGGTAGAAACAGACCACATTAAACCTAAATTGGCTGATGATTCTCATATATAAAATATATAATATATAATATGTGATAAAGTGGTTACAAATGACTAAAAATAGCATTGTCCTTTAGATTAAATAACAAAGTATGTAAGAAACTCTTTATACCATAAATTAAAGTCATTTATGGATTGAGTCGTTAAAAATGACAAGCCAATAACTGATGGAAGCAGATGCAGAGATCCACAGCCAAACACCAGGCCGAGTTCCAGGAGTCCAGTCAAAGAGAGAGAAGAAGGTTTCTATGAGCAAGGGCATCAAGATCATGATGGGGAAACCTACAGAGAAAACCAAACCAAACTAATCATAACTCATGAAATTTAGATCAATAGCTGTGGAGCCTGCATGGGACTGGATTAGGCCCTCTGCATAGCAAGATAGTTGTGTAGCTTGATCTGCTTAAGGGAACCCCTGGCAGAAGGATCAGAATCCATCCCTGGTGCATGAGCAGGCTTTTTGGAGCCCACTACCTATGATGAGACACCTCACACAGCTTTGAGGCAGGTGGAGGGGCTTGGACCTTCCTCTACTAAATGTACCTCCCCATGGGTGGTCTTACCTTCTTGTAGGACGGAATGGGGAGGTTGGAAGAGGGAGGCTGGAGGGAAGAGGGGGATCTTTAATTGGTATGTAAAGTGAATAAAACCTTTTCTTAAAAAAATGACAAGCCATGGAAAACAATAGTTAATTATCTGGCCTCTAAATAGGGAGAATCTTGATTAAAGTGAATTAAATAAATTAAAGTAATAAAATTCATGTGAAAAGTGAAATTTTCTTCATATTTTGAAACTATAAAGTTAAGTGAAAATAAAGATGTAGGAAATCAGATTTGTAATAACAGATCAAGTATTCCTTTATTGAAACATCTGCATGCTGGCCTCCCGATTAGTTTCCATAGCAAAAGCTTATATTCCATTTTAAAGTCCAGTAGAAAAAAATAACCTAACTGAAGAGAATTGGGAGTAGAATACAAATGTTTATTATGACATTTGTGATAGATTTAAATGTGCCTGATAACATTCTGAATGAAATATACACAAGGCAGCATCCCATAGGTAGCAGAAAAGATGAAATTCAATCTATAGTTTAAAAATTTGGAGAAGATATATGAGGTACGTGTTCTTATTCTAGTGACCTCTTGTTCTAAAAACATTTTCTTAATGAAGAATAATCCTCAAGTAGAAGTAAAATCACCGGGGGAGAATTCACTTTTTCCATTGCCATCACACTGGAGAACAATTACATGGATTGTTAATTAGTGATTTTTTGCACTCTGGGTCTAAGGGGGTATTTAAGTGAACCTCAAGTGGAAACAACTCTCTTATGGATGGCCAGGAGCTTGCTGGACAAAGCAGAGTTAGGAGGAGAAAGAGCCTCCTGTAGGAACATTCCTTTGGAGGATGGTAGAAAGCAGGTGTGTAACGACCTTCAACAGGATCTAGAGCAGAGTCCAGACCAAGAGGTGAGAAGGGGGTGCTTTTGTGTTTCCACACTGCAGTGGAGCAAACAGCCATCAACAACACACATTGCTCAGAAACATCTGAGTGAGAGCTGTGGTCAACAGGAGCAGGGACAGCGCAGGCCAGCCTGGGCAGCCCAGGAACGTTAGTGTTCAAGATCTCCACCCTGCTTTAGCGTCACTTTCCATAGCATCCTTGCCTTCCAGTAACTTCTTGTTCCTAAGCTGTTCCCCTGCTCCCCTGCTGGAGACATACTCAGAAACTGAATCTTTTCACTAGAGAGACAGAATATGTAGTTAGTTAAGTAAATATGGAACTAGGAATCTATTTTTTTTCAAAACTTGGCAAAGTATCATTTACTATCACCCTCTCACTTTTGCTCAGTATCATTTTTAAAAGCCGCGTTAATCAAAAACTGCACTAATTAAGAATTAATTAGTTAAATACAATCAGTGTACTATTTTGGAATTTCTATTTGCTAAATCTAGTGCTAGCACAAAGAATATTGAAGTTTTCTGGATCTAACCACAGTTGTTAGCAGCTGTGAGACTGAAGTCTATGACTCAGACACCCAGTGTCTTAGATTCCCAATGTCTCAGCTTCTTCCTTTATAATCTACAGGAAACAATGTTCATAGAACTGTGTAAAAACAAATCTGATACTATATGCAAATTATTGGGAATTATGCCTATCATAAAATGAGGACCCAACAGAAAGCAATTTGCTAGATTAGTAAAAGATAAATTTTCCATCACACCAAATACAATTCAAACTCAGAGAAAGGGTTTTTGATTTGATCCCACTAGCACAGGCCTATAATCTCAGATTCCCTGGAAGCTGAAACAGGAGGATCTCAAGTTCAAGGTCAACCTGGGCAACTTAGTGAGACCCTGTTTCAATATAAAAGTAAAAATAAAGATTTCCAGACATCCAACTCACTCACATTCAGCTCAGTGGTAACCATTTGCCTTGCATGTGCAAGCCCTGGGCTTGACCCTCACTAGGGAAAAAAGAAAAGAATGCTTGACATTTTAGTTATGTATGTTATTCTTTTCCTGTGTAAGATCATTTCTTATTATTCACCACCAGGACTATTGTTTTGTGTGCTTCCACCATCACAGAGCCAAGAGTGTCAGCTGTGTGAGGAAGCAGGTGATGTAAGAGATGTCTTCCATGTTAGGCTTGATGGAATCACAGGAAAGGAGATCCCTCTTAGTTCAAGGCCAGCCAAGGCTACACAGTGAGACCCTGCCTCCCACCTCCCAAAAAGAAGTCTCTCCCTATATCTTTAAGCATTCTCTTAATTCTTACTTCTTCAAAGTCATGTATTTATTATTATGCTTGAACAAAATCTCTTTAAGCTTTAATTTTGTACTGGCCATTGCTTTTTAAGCAATAATCATCTTAGAAAACCAAACATTTTGTGATCAACTACTGCCATGAGATACTTGTTTTCCTGTGTTTCAGGCAATCCTTTCCATCCTCTCCAATTTCTGACTCTTTAGAGTGGAAAGAGGAATCAATGATAGATTTGTGCTTTGATGACACTTATCTCCACTTTAAGATAAAACGTTGAGTTAAGTTGAAAAAAAAGTTGAGTTGTAAAAAAAATCAAGAAAGAGACTTACACTTAAATGGTTGTGTATAGAACACTACATAAATTTACAGGAACATACATACAGTTAGGCACCCACAAGGATGGTCAGCAAATGACTAACTGAGTGTACAAGCGTGGTCCCAAAATATTATAATGGAATTTAACAATTCCTATGGCTTAGTGCCACAAGCCATTGGAACACTATAGGGGGACATATTATATTGCACTTGTCTGTGGTGATGCTGTGGTAAACAACCCATTGACCCAGCAGTGTAGTCAATGCCAATGTGTGGAGTATAAACTACATAATAATAAACAGTTATACTGCTGCATTATGTACCGATTGTGCTATGCCATGTCTTGTTGTTTTAGCACATACTCTTGTACTTACAGAGAACAGTTTGCTGCAAACAGTATGCATCAACCAAGCAGCAGCTTCATACATCTTGAATTTACCAACACTCCATTGTCCTCTCTAGTGCTTGACTTAATCTTGTGCTGTTTAATTCACATGGCATAGAGTCTAGCTATGTAGTAACCCATGCCACTGAGGTCTGTATAAATAGACTGCAACATTCACAGGGTGATGAAACTGCTAAATGGCACACTTTGCAGAATTTATGCACAGCTCAGCAATACACAATGGCATATATGTGTACAAATGCATTACAACATGTATCATGGCTCTCCAAAACATATTATAAAGCCTAACTAAAAAAATGAAATGGCTTGCCAATTAAAATTAGTACAAATTAGGTGCCAAATTTATAATTTTCCTGATTTGTTCTCCCCAAACAGACTAATCTTCTTGAATGTTTTTCTAAATGGCTTCACATTAAATATTTTAAAATGTGTGTGTGTGTGTGTGTGTGTGTGTGTGTGTGTGTGTGTGTGTGTGTGTATTCAGGTGTACCTATGTGTGGAGGCCCCAGGACATCTTTGACTGTCATTCCTTGGGTACTATCCACCTTGATTTTTGATACAGTCTCTCAAATTGGCCCAGTGCTCACTGAATTGACGTTAGACCCTTATGTGCTACAGTAATGCATTAGTGGACATCAGTGAGTCACATTTCCTGACATGTCCTTGGAGGGCCCCCTTGCTTACTGATTCTTTTCTCATCCATTTGAATTGATTTGGCCAATGAAACATCAGAAAATATTATACAGCCAATAGCTTAATGAGCACATGATACTGAGTCTTGCTCTTTGGAAGTCTTAGCTTATTCCTAGAAGAATCTAGATGGAAAGGCTATGTGGAGAGAAATCTCAGCTATCCCAGTCATCCTGTATGAGTGCCAAAACATTTCAGTGGAATTATATTAGTGCCCCGGTTCCAACTGAAAGACAGCGTAGTCATCTCAGTAGACTATGGCCATGAAAAGATCTCAATGCAGCTAACCTGTGAACTATCCATCCAGAAGGACCTTGAGAAATTACGACTCCTCACTTATTAATTTTTTGTGTGCGCGCACGTATGCATGTGTTCATGTGCCTCAGGGCATGTGTGAAGATTACAGGACAACTTGCAGGAGTAGCTCTTTCCACAATGTGGGTTCTGGGATTGAATTCAGGTCACAAGGGTCGGCTGCAGGTGCTTATACTGCCTGAGCCAACTGATCCGCCTCTCATTGATGTTTTAAGCAAATACATTTGAGTCATTTTGACACAGTGGTATAGGACAGATGTATTAGTTGCTATACTAGTTGATGTATTTTTAAAAAATTCTTCTTACCTGAAATTATATCAATAGCCTATGGTATAATAAAAAAACTTATAAATTTTAAATACTAGCAGTGAGATTTTCAGTGCATTAGAAAATGACCCACGTACAATGGGTTTAGAAGGAACTCGGAATTTATAATAGAAAAGTCTTCCAAAGTGGGTGAGAAAATAAGTTCTAGTTCACAAATTGTGTCTTTCCTTTTTCATATTAAATTGCCTATTTCTTTTGTCTTCCTTTCCGAAAACATATTAAAAAATAGTGATGGATTGTTCCTGGAGCGATTTGAAGAACTTATTTAATCTTCCTTCTGCTGTTTCCCAAATGATAGTCTTATTGGTACCTTGCAGATGTTAGATTTCAACAAACACCATATTATTTCCACAACAGGAAAACATTTTCTGTGACTCCTACATCAAGATTTAATTTGGGTTTCAGTATTAAAGAAACAAAATAAACCATTTAGCTCACACGATATGAAATTTTATTTAGAAGATTATGACATCTTATTATAGTATGAGAGAAAGATCACAAATGAAAATAAAGGACTGGTTCTTTGTCCCTTCACTTTTAAATATCTTGGTCCCTGGGTCTGATCCCTTGGGCTCTAATCTTATGAATAATTTATTACTGTTGACTTTTACTTTTTCAGAAGAATAGGAATGAGTGTTTCTGTATTGAGTAACTGGCTGTGTGCCTTTTTTCAAACTCCTAAAAATTACTTTACATAATTTTTTATTTTTATGGTAGTCTGAAAACATTGTGTCTGCAATGAATTTCCACAGTAAAAGAAAACTTAGAACAATAAAATCAACAATTTGATCCTTTTAAAAAGATTTATTATTATTTATTTATTTATTTGTGTGTGTGTGTGTGTGTGTGTGTGTGTGTGTGTGTGTGTGTGTGTGTGTGTGTGTCTGTGAGGATATGAGCATGCTCATGCAGACAAGCCAGAAGAAGATGTCATATCTCTTGGAGCTGGAGTTATAGGCAGTTGGGAGCCACCTGCTGTGGGTTAGGAACCAAACTTGGATCCACTAGAAGAGCACCAAGCCCTCTTCACTGCTGAGCCTTCTCCAGTTCCCCAAATCTGACCTTAATATGCTCTGTTTATACCTCAGTTGACATCATTTCTGTGATACTACATGTGATTAAGTTGCCATCAGGCTATTGGGTCAGCTGATCCGTTTCACTGACTTACAGTAGCGTGAAGGAGCCACATTTACTATGGCATTCCAGAATGTAAATTTCATCTTGAGTGGACACCAGGAAATGAAGTAAACGTAACTGCAGGAACTAATGTGGGAGCGCCCTTTCTGTCTTTCTCCACTGTGGAAGGAGTATCGTCGCCAGCATTGTCATCTGAATACCTTTTCATCTTCTCTTCCCATCAGTGAACCAGAAGAGAGATGACATTCATTTGAAAGATTAAAAATCGTGTTTTTGATGTTTTCATTTAAAAGATCTGTTCACTTAAACATATGGAAGATAAAAAATCTTCACTGAATGCGTTTCTTAATGCTTTAAGCGTAATATTCAACTGTCAGGGTCTCCATGACATATGTGTCTGGAGAATAGACTTGAGAAAATAAACCACAGAAGCACCACAGTAATTAGTATTTTCAATGCGTTACCTAATTTCCTGAAGTCAAAGTTCTTTAACAATTCACTTAAACTAGTTCTGTCTTTACTGAATGTGTTTTAAAGATAGGCAGCCCATAAGTCAGTTTCACAGTGGAAGGTAGCCTGGACCTTGATGTGTCCTTCTTATGTACAGTGATGAATGGCATGGCTCAATGTAATTTCCTTTTTGTAGGCTGTTAATTTATCCTCTTCTTTGGTTGCTGAAATCATGTTACTATTGCTGTAGACTATCAGACCACAGTTCTTGCTGTGCGATTTCTCACCACAGTTACTGTTTTTATACAGGAAACATCCCTTTGATGCAAAGAGAAGAGCTACAATGATTTCATTTTGAAACAGAGAAACCAAAGTCCCAGAGGTGTTGGAATGACCCAGAGACAGACCTTGGAATCCAGAGCTGGTGTCTCTAGACCTAGTTCCTCCCATCAAGTGTAGCAGTAATGAATTATTAAGAGTTAGTATTACCTCTTATAAACCTTCATTTATCAACTTATATATTATTTATCCTTAGACTAATGAAAAGTGAAATGGAGTGTGAATCCTAATTTTATTCCCTTTGATGGAGTCATTATACAGATCTTTGAAAGGCATGAACATGAGAACCATCAAAGTGATCTCTGGAAAATGAAGGCATGTTTGCCAGTTATTACAATGCTCTATGTCTTACTAATAAAATATGATCATAACTAATTATAAAATGGCATGGAACTGAACAGGTGGCATGTGAATTAAGATTAAAAATTGAAAAAAATGGGAAGTTTGTAATTGATCCTATTATAAAGGTGATTTTAATTGATAGGCAAATCATTTAATTTATTGTAGTGGGAGGAGTGTCAATAAATTTAGAAAAATAACCCCAGATTTATACTTCATACAATGTATTATTTTTTCAAAAATTAACAAAAATATAAAAACTAAAAGAAAATACACATAAGGATCTTATCAAATTATATAAATAAATATTTTTCAGTGTAACACCAAAGCAAGGACCATAATTATCACATGGAGTTGAATAGATAAAAATAAAATTAATGGATATATTAAATGACTGAATGCACTTCATATTGACAATGCTATCACATAGGTGATAAACTTGGAAAATAATTGTCCAGATTGGGGAATGGTGAAATAAAACTATTTATTTGATGGAAAGCCTCATACACAAATCTAGTAGAAAAAGGGGGACAGTAAATACAAATTTAGAATAATAAAATAAATTTCACTGGTAAGATTGTCAAAGACTGAATCTAAATAATTATATGCAATGTTGATAAGAAAATAACAAGAAATACTGTCATGAAATCTTTATACTAGTGTAAATAAGTATCAACATTTGGACAAGAATTTGGCATCATCTGTTGTATGTGTAGGAAGAATTGTAAGAATGTAATTCAAACAGTGAAGTGGTAGGGAGGTTTTCTAGTAATTTTTGGAATAATACTTTTTTCTTGATTTTGTTAAAGTTAGTTTGTGGATTATTTTTCATCCAGTACTGTACTCAAAACAAGGAAGATCCATAATGTTAAACAATCTTTTTTAATTCAAGTATCTGTCTACAGGTTTAAGATTTAAACCTATCTATCTGGTTTAAGGTGCTCCAAGACGATGACCGGAGAGAGGAATAGTACAACCATCACCAAGTTCATTCTTGTGGGATTCTCAGACTTTCCCAAGCTCAAGCTGGTTCTCTTTGTTGTCTTCTTGGGAATTTATCTCTCCACAGTAGTGTGGAACCTGGGCCTCATCATCTTGATTAGGATTGACCCTTACCTACATACACCTATGTACTTCTTCCTCAGCAACTTGTCATTTTTAGATTTCTGGTACATTTCCTCTACAACCCCTAAAATGCTCTCAGGATTCTTCCAGAAGCCTAAATCCATCTCCTTTTTGGGGTGCACCATGCAATACTTCTTCTTCTCAAGCCTGGGTCTGGCTGAGTGCTGTCTTCTGGCAGCCATGGCTTATGACCGGTATGCTGCCATTTGTAATCCTCTGCTCTACACAGCCGTCATGTCCCCTTCCCTCTGTGTGCAGATGGTGGCGGGAGCCTATATCACTGGTCTCTTTGGTTCACTGATACAACTGTGTGCTATACTTCAGCTGCATTTCTGTGGGCCAAATGTTATCAACCACTTCTTTTGTGACCTCCCTCAGTTATTAGTCCTCTCTTGCTCTGAAACTTTCCCCCTGCAAGTTCTGAAGTTTGTAATAGCAGTGATTTTTGGGGTGGCATCCGTCTTGGTCATCCTGATATCCTACACTTATATTGTTGCCACAATCCTGAAGATCAGCTCAGCAGATGGCAGGGCCAAGGCTTTCAATACCTGTGCCTCTCACCTGACAGCAGTCACTCTCTTTTTTGGATCAGGACTCTTTGTCTATATGCGCCCCAGCTCTGACAGTTCTCAGGGCTATGACAAGATGGCATCAATCTTCTATACAGTGCTGATTCCCATGTTGAACCCTCTGATTTACAGTCTCAGGAACAAGGACATCAAAGATGCTCTTAAGCGATGTAAGAAGAGGTGCTTTTCCCATTGCCACTGTTAAAGATCTGTCAGGCTAGTGACTCTGTTGACTGGAAGTCTTTATACTTAATGTGATTCAAATATCCTGATGCTGTGGTGGAATTGCAAGTGAGTCACTCCATGGAATTCCAGGGCTGGCACATGCTATGTGAATCCTGTGTCCTGTGTCCTCTTAGGCTTGAAGTTGATTCCTCTCTTGTGCCAGGATGGCCTTACAGAGCAGTTGATACACCATTTCCTTTGTTTTTTTTTTTTTTTTGTGGTAACAGTCTTTTGTTCTTAAGTTCTCAACTCTTATTCTTTCTTTCAGAACTTCAGATACTAAGCCAAAGAAAAACAGGACCAAGCACAAGGCCAATGGTCCTTCTCAGTCACCACATCTCAAACAGGATAATGGCTGCTTTGTCTGTGACTTCAGACTCTTGAGATGTGTCCTTGTTGATTTTTAAATCAACTTGACACAAGCTAGTGTGATCCAGAGAAAAGAACTGTAATTGAGAAAATACATCCATCAGGTTGCCTGTAGGCAAGTTTGTAGGATATTTTCTTGATTAATGCTTGGTGTGGGAGGGCCCAGCTCACTGGGGGCATTGCAACCCCTGCGCTGGTGGCCCTAGGTACTATGCAAAAAGTAGACTGAGTAAGACAGTAAGCAGAGTCTCAGCCATGGCCTCTGCTTCAGTTCCTGCTTCCAGGTTCCTACCTTGAGTTCTTTTCCTGATTTCCCTTCATGCTGGACTACCAGACATACGCTGAAATAAATCCTTTTGTTGTTGGTTGTTTTTTACTCTTTGACTCTTTTGGGGGGTGCCATCAGCTCCCAAATAAATACAGGCAGAAGCTTATTCTTTCTTATGAATGCCCTGCCTTAGCTTGGCTTGTTTCTAGCCAGCTTTTCTAACTCAAATTATCCCATCTATCTTTTGCCTCTGGACTTTTACCTTCCTCTGATTCTACATATCTTTTCTTTCCTTTTATTCTATGTCTGGCTATGTGGCTGGGTGTCTGGCCCCTTCTTTTCTTGCTCCTTGATCTCTTCCCAGATTTCTCCTCCTATTTATTCTCTCTGTATGCCAGCCCTGCCAATCCTTTCTCCTGCCTGGCTATTGGCTGTTCAGCTCTTTATTAGACCAATTAGGTGTTTTAGATGGGCAAAGCAACACGGAGTTGAATACAACATAAAAGAATGCAACACATTTTTGCATCATTAAACAAATATTTCACAGCATAAACACATGTAACACATCTTAAAATTATATTATACAACACCCTTTCCTCCCCAAGTCACTTTTGGTCATGGTGTTTTATTACAATAGAAACCCTAAGACATGGTACTTAGACAAGTTCCAAAAAAATGAAGATGAGAATGTGGAGAAAGTGTCATTCTAAACTTTGACCTGAATTATCTGCCAAGAAAATATGTAATAGAGGTTTTGTTCTAGAACTTGTATTCTAGGCTTTTATTTTCAGAATGATACATAAATAGCCTGCAAGTGAATGGAGAAAAGGATTTTAATGATATGACTCTACACTTGGGTGAGATCATATCTTTGTTTCAGTCATTGGTGATCTATCTGGAATGATGTTGTGTGACACTGTTACTGGGAAAACCTGAACAAATGTCCTCTCACCTCTAATACAGAACTGAGGACAGACTAAAATACTAATACCAAAGTCCAACTTGGTGAACCAATGAGTTTTACTGCGGTTACTTACAAGAATATGAGGGATGAATTACTGACATAAGCAGAAATGACACAAAGAAAGATGTATCACCAAAACCTACCCTAGCATGGATGACAGATCACAAAATCTGGGAACCTGGAGCATACTGCACAGACTGCAGATATCTCACCAAGTCTGAAGGTGTCCTTTCCAGGTGGCACATTTGTTCTGAGCCTCTTCCAAGCAGCTCAGCTAGTCTCTGCACGTTCCAGGAGCCTGGGATTGTTTGAGAGTAACTTTTAGCCATTTTTATTGCTTATAAACTTTTAGTAAGGGAGGGACCTAGTGAGTTTAGTCAGTTTCAGGGACTTCCTAAAGCTATTTTGAGTTGTTTACTTCCTATATTAAATGAACTTCCCTGCAGAATGAAATGTTTCAATTTCTTGGGAAACTGCTACACAATAGGTGAGTGAACATTTGTTCATGTCTCCCAGAAAATGTTTATAAAACCCTTGGTGCTCAAACATGGGGCATGGCAGAACCCAAGCTTAGTTAGGAGGGGCACTTTCACTGTCTCTGCTGTGGGTGATGAGGCACGAAACTGAAGCTAAGTTTCCTGAGGGTGGAACAACCATGGAGCAATTCTAATGCAGCCATCCTTCCTAAGGTGGCATAGAATGGCATGCATGCATCTTTGCTGCAGTAGTAGTGGCACCATCCCTGCTATGAATGAGAAGACATGTAACTAAGACAAAATTATCTGAAAGTGGAATATCTGTTGGAGGAAATCCTAGAGTTACTGTCTTCCTATATGTGGAATGGAGTGTCAAGACTCCCTGTAAGTATGAGGAGTGATTATGTGGATGCCTCTCAAATGACTGGTGTACTAGAGGATCTATTAAAATCCCTGAAAGTAGCATTATTGGGTGGGATTGTAAGTAGACTGTGGCATCAATTATGTGGACCTTGCCCTTGGAAATAACACATGCAACCAAGGCTGAACTATCCACTCATAAAGAACTTGCCTGTGTAAGGAATAATTTCAATGAGAAAAAGGCATGCAGATGCTACCCTCCACAGCAGCCTCTGAAACTGACAGAAGAAAAGGAAGATGAGGTGGACATGTTGGCTTCATGGGTTCTTTCTGGGAGATATAAGGGAAAGAGAACACAACTTAGATCCATGGTAAATATACCCTCCTGGGATCCAAAGACATGTAACCCAGGGGAAGAATTGGATAGTGAAGAGGGAGAAAGTGAGGGAGACATGATAGAAGATAATGTAAAAAGGGGGAAATCCATGATACAGCATGCAGACGCCCTGTACAGGAAACTATGATAATCAGAGACTATTTTTGTCTAAACTGCTTGAATTGGGATAGACTTTAAATAGGAAATTAAAGAAACTCTTATAGGATATAGTATGTGAAAATCGTGAGGATAGATGGGATCGATCTGGTTGCTGTGGAAATGACACAAAGTTCCAAAGACAAAGGCTGAATAATGAGTTAACATGAGAGAAGTCAGTATTTGACTGCCTGGCTCATCTGAGCCATATGGAACACTGGAAAATTCTAGGGCCCCATTTGTTGAGAGCTGTGCATCCTAGTCTCTGATCAGCATATGACTACCTGTTCAGTGGGTTTCCTCTGGGCAAGGCACCTGTGGAAACAGATTCTCACTTGGCAAGGACCAGTAAGTAGTCCATGAGATAGCATAGAAATTTACAAAATTCATTTAGTTTTCAGGCTCTTTTCTTTCTCATTATATTGGTGATTCTTTGGGTGGTTTTTAGTTTTACTTTGTCAGTCACACATGCAACAGCTTTAATTTTCCCTGGAAATTATGTTCCTTTTCAAATATTTTCCCCCATGTTTCAGTAGGGGACTAATGCTTTTCAAATCTCTTATCTGGAATTACTAACTACAACTCTCAATCTTGGGAACTTTTCTGACTCAATAGAGATAGTTAGGTATATATAAGAGAAAATATTTGGAACATTAACCATGTCCCACAGTTCTGGAAAGGAGAGGAAGCACAGAATAGAGAAAAGACCTTAGGAATACACATACTGCCAACTGTCGAGAGTAAGTTCTCTGGACACCAACCACAGAATCATTGGTAGGATCTGGTATGCTCCAAGAGGAAAAACTCCAATGTAAAATTCGGGATGGATAGATCCATCTTTATCATTCATAGGAGCTTATATTGGTGGAAGAAGTATGATATGGTGAGATGGGGGAAGGTGCTTTGTCAAAGCCTGTCTTTTACAGAGAGATTGAGACATGGGACCCTCTTATGGAAAAGGGAATTGTCTAAAAACATACAGACACGAAAGAATTGTCTAGGTTTGAATATCGTTGTCCTTAAAGCACTATACGCACGTCTATTACTTTTTAACTTTGTAACCGCAAGCGGCGGCCAGCTGACATAAGTGCTTAGAGAGCAGGATGTGTCTGGCTCGATATTCAGTTAAGCTGCAAAAATGCTGAACTCTGTGTCTAGAATAAGGTTGTGCAGGGGGTGGGAAGGTGTATTTGGGGAAGCATAAAGGGGAACAATGGGGACTTTCATAATGATCATGATGTATTCCTTAAATTGTCATGTATTTCTTAAAGTCAAAAATAGAAGCCAATAATAAAGCTGTTCGTGTAACCCTGGTTAAAAAAAAAAAAACCAGCCGGGCGGTGGTGGCGCACGCCTTTAATCCCAGCACTCGGGAGGCAGAGGCAGGTGGATCTCTGTGAGTTCGAGGCCAGCCTGGTCTACAGCACGAGATCCAGGAAAGGCGCAAAGCTACACAGAGAAACCCTGTCTCGAAAAACCAAAAAAAAAAAAAAAAAAAAAAAAAAAAAAAAAAAAAAAAAAAAAAAAAAAAAAACCAAAAAACTCTGTTAAGTATAAATAAAGATGGCCCAAGCTATTTGGGGCCAGTTGAGTGCGATCCACTTGGTGGTCAGTTTTCCTTGCATCAGTGTCTCTTCCCCATGAGGCTGGACCCCAGCAGGGTGGCACCACAAACAGGGACCTGAAGGTGGTATGTATTGGGACTGAAGGGGATAGGATCCTGTCTAAGGGTGCTGCAGACCTGCCAGGAGAGCCCCTGGTTTAGGGAAGGACAGGTAATCAAAGAACTTTGGAGAAGTGAGTGCCCTGTTCCAACAGAAATGGGACAGTGTGGTTCAAAGGAACCTGCTCTTTATACAGATTTTATTAAGCATATGGTTAAAGCAAAAGGTTTAAAAGTTTCTACTAGTCAAGTCATCGAGTTTTTACAGTCAATTTAGAATGTTTGTCCTTGGTTTCCTACAGCGGGAACACCCTTGTTATCTCATTTAGGATCTAAGAAAGAGGCAGCAAAGTATCATAATTCTGATTGGCACTCCCTGCAATGCCTGACTATAAATCACCCCACACGACCCCCTGAGAAACTTAAAAAGGGGCCAGTGGTGGATCTCTGTGAGTTTGAGGCCAGCCTGGTCTGCAGAGAGTGATTCCAGGACAGTCAGGGCTGTTACACAGAGAAATCCTGTCTCAAAAAGAAAAAAATAAAGTGGGGGGTGGGGCTGTGGGGGGGAGGTGGGGCTGTGGGGGAGGTGGGGCTGTGGGGGGGAGGTGGGGCTGTGGGGGAGGTGGGGCTGTATGGGGGAGGTGGGGCTGGGGGGAGGTGGGGCTGTGGGGGGGAGGTGGGGCTGGGGGGAGGTGGGGCTGTGGGGGAGGTGGGGCTGTGGGGGGGGAGGTGGGGCTGTGGGGGGGGAGGTGGGGCTGTGGGGGGGAGGTGGGGCTGTGGGGGGAGGTGGGGCTGGGGGGGATGGGGCTGGGGGGGATGGGGCTGGGGGGGAGGTGGGGCTGGGGGGGGAGGTGGGGCTGTGGGGGGGAGGTGGGGCTTGGGGGGAGGTGGGGCTGTGGGGGGGGAGGTGGGGCTGGGGGGGAGGTGGGGCTGTGGGGGGGAGGTGGGGCTGGGGGGAGGTGGGGCTGGGGAGGATGGGGCTGGGGGGGAGGTGGGGCTGGGGGGGAGGTGGGGCTGGGGGGAATGGGGCTGGGGGGGAGGTGGGGCTGCGGCGGGAGGTGGGGCTGGGGGGGAGGTGGGGCTGGTGGGGGGAGGTGGGGCGATGCAATGGGATTTGCTGCCCTTGTGCTGTGTGTCAGGCCCACGAGCAGGATGATTCATTGAGGAAAGAGAAAAAAGAGTTAACTTATGAGATGCTTATGGGTGTGGGCCAACGGCTTGGAATGGTTGCTTGGCTGAATTAACCAAGAAAGCCTTGCTGACAGTGTCTATGGTGCTCTGCCACGACCCTGACATTAAATTAGAAATTCCAAAAGGCGATCCCCTGTTCCTACTTTAATCCCAGCACTTGGGACAATCTTACTCATTCATCTCTCCAGCTGTTTGCTCCCCTTCCTGCTCTAACCACTAGTCTCTCCTCCTACTCCCTGCTTTGCTTACTTTTACTGTGACAGCCAGACAGGCCTGTCAGGAAGCTTCCTTTTGCCCTACTGGGCTCCCATCACGTGGAACATGGAGAGGGATTCCTTTTCTCTGTGATTTGGGACACTGCTCTCTGACAAATCTTTCAGTCCGTTTGGAGACAACTAGGATTGAAATTCGTTGCCACTTACACCCTCTGCTTTTTCTTAACTGTTCTCAGCTCCTTCCTGGAACTCCTTCACTTCCCGCTAAGAGCAGTCTGCACTCTCCAATTCTCATGTAAGCCTAAAACTCTTTCCCCTGTCATGTCTCCCTGCTTTCTCAGGAGACAGCCTTGGTAGTTTGAAATGAACAGTTTCCCTTTTCACCTGTGGGGCGACTATTTTGGTTTCTTTGCTGAGTCCATTTTTCATTCATGGCGCATTATAAAAGGGTCGGTAAGGTTACCAGTCTCTCTATGGACTGTATCTATGATTAAAAGTTTTATTTTGATACAAAATAATTCAAGATAATTATTTTTAAAGGCTAATCCTAACAGAGATGGCACATAAAGTCTTGGTATTATAAAAGCTATTAATTTAGTGTAAACTGTTAAGGATAATTAAAAAATACAAGTTAATGGTTAGTCACCTTATAAATGATCAAATTCTTTAATATGTTCAAAATTATGCTATAGTCTTGCTAAATACTAATTTTATTAATTATAAAAATAAACCCTACTTAGCCCTCTATATATGTTTTCAAAGTTAAGCCTAAAACAAGTAATTAAAAATAAAGTTTCTATTAAAATATATGCTTCAGAGACCTACAAAATACAATATTTAAGTTTCCAATAATAGATAGAACTGCCCTACTTAGCAGGAATCCTTAAGGTATTCAAAAGGAAAAAAAAATTGGGCATGACAACTCTACCTGGATGATGGTAACACTAACCACTGGGTGAAACTGTCCCATGCCTCTCGTTGCCAGAGCTTTGCTCACACTGTGGACACTTTTGGGTTGATCACCCTACTTTGCCTGGTCAAGGTGAGGCCAATGCTTTAAGTTGCTCCTCTACAGAAAAAAAATCTCAGACCTGGTTCTGACAACCAAAGGCCTACGCTGCTCTGTATGACAGCTAAAGATCACAGGTTGTCCTGTATGACAGCCAAAGAACTACAACTACTGCCCCTAACGAAACTATGGAGATCACCAGAGCCTTTGTTAACCTGTCTAAGGAATGTGTCTCAGTCATTTTAATTGATACATAGACTATTTAGATTATATTTCCAGTTATAATTTGTCCTTTTCAGATCTCTGAGGATATTGACTGACTGTAGCTTTAAGAGCATCCAGCACCCAGTTCCTTTTGCAAGACTTCAGGTGCCTTCTCAGTTCTCTTTTTTTGTAAAAATCAAGTCACAAGGCTCATTTCCCTAAAGCTATTACTAGGTCTTAAGACAGTTTGCTTTGCTACCAGATTCCAAAAAAGAGAAATCCAAACAGGTTTCAAAGTAACTTTTTACTATTCCTTTATTTAAAATAACTTGCTTAACAATAAATATTTTAGTAATCAACCACCTATGTCTCATGGTAAGCAACTGAATAAAAAAGTTGAAAAGTTTATACAAGGTCTAAAGATATAAACATAAGCTATAAAGATCTAAAACACGTTTTTAGGTCTAAATATATATATATATATATATAAAACTTAAGGTATGTAAATACAAGTTATAGATGTCTGAGGACATGAAGGCTTGGTTGATGAGGATCTGAAAAGTGTTTTGAGGTATGTGGATGTAATTTATGAGGGTATAAAAAGATGACTTAAGGTATATAAAAATGTTTCAGTTTTTTTCCCTCACTATGCTATTTTTACATTAAAACTTCAAAGGTTTAGAGTTCTAACATTAACAAATTAAGTTCCGATAATCTGTTAATCTAGCTCTGGTAAACACTGACTACTATTGTCAAAGTCACAAGCTTAAGATTTTAAATTTCCCTTTGGTTGTTTTCTAAATACAGAGTTAAAAATGTTTCTCATTGGACTAAAACATTTTTCTAATCTATATACACCCAGTCTTATAAAAAAAGTTAATGCTTTGAAACAAATTTATTTTAGGTTCACAAACTTTTACTATGACTCAAAGGCATGAGTCTACTGCCTTTCCTACAATGTGAATTTCAGTACAGACTACAAACAACAACAACACTAACATATCTAAAACTTTTGCCTCTAAAAATAAAGGTTCTTTTAAACTTCAGGAGATCGACTTGGATCCTCCTCTCACAGGTCAAAGTGATTTCAGATAAGTATTGCCAATCAACAACCTATTTCCCCATCTACCTAATCCTGATGGGGTGGGAACTCTTCTCCTTTCCCTGATTTTGGAACACCCCTCCTCCAGCTGCCAGGACCATGGACCTGGAAGTTTCAAATGTACACTTAAGAAAAAATCCCCCCCACCAAGTCCTTAACTTTATTTCTTGCCTTTAATATATATCTTTTCCCTATGATTTTGGCCAAACATTGACCTCATCCTGTTCTTCAAAGACATTTATTCAAGTTATTTACAGCCACCAATTATACTTATGTTAGAAGGCCTCTACGATCCTCCACAACCATAAGTGGTCTTTAGGCCTGTGTTACTGTTCCTTTTGCTGTGCTGACAGGTGGAGATTTTGTTTTTTTGCATATTGTAAAGACTAAAGACTTCTCCAACTTTGCCTGCACATCCCTAACCTCAGACGGTTTTGCAGAGCCTAGACATCGAATGGAGCAGCCTGCTCTTCCAGGACTTGGCCAAAATTCCAGTCTTTTGGGTCCCCAGCGATGCCCCAGTGTCAGCAGGAAGTGGTCACTCATTCAACAGGAGGGCTGGGATGTTGAGTTCCAAGCCAGGGACATATGACTGAGGATCTTGTGATTGATCAGGGCGGTGAAGTCAGTCCTCCATCTCTGATTTTGGCTATGATTGCTCTGCTCCCCATGCAGGTACTGCTATCTTTATTACCAATGTGTGCTGCTCAGGAACAGTTGTGGACTTACGTCCTGGAGCCACCTCTGTTTCACCCTGCAGCTTGGGATTTTGAGGAAATGAGAGTGACAGTTCATGACTTTAAGCTGATATGGGGAGATAGAGATGCTGTTGTTCATCATAAGATTTCTGGTCTCCTAAACTATACATGGCATGCAGATGCCTGGCCTATCTGCTTCTCAGTTGATGTCACTTCTGAGCCTGCATGTGTTTCCCTCTCTTGTGGGATAAAGGTGACTGACTCCCCTAGAAGAAATAAGGATAATAAAAGGGATATTTGTTTTATTCTCTTTTGTCTCAGGGGCTGATGAAACCCTCCCAACTCAATTGGCTACCACTGAAGAGAGACCTCCCCAAGGGGTTCCCGATTGCTTGCCCTAGGACAAATACAATTATTCATGGGAGTCTATTGGTCCTGTTAAGGGTGTCCAAGTTGGTTTCCTTGTGTTTTTCTGATAGGGTGTTGTTTGTTCCCCTGGGGATGTCCAAAATAAAATTTATGATGGGTTTCTAGTCCTGCCCATGATTATACATGATATCTAACTATCAATAAACAAGGATTTTCTCAGTGGAACAATTTTTAATAGTAGGAAATCTGTATTGGTTTACACCTGAATGGGTTTTCCCTATGTTTTTGGCCAAACATTGACCTCATCCTGTTCTTCAAAGACATTTATTCAAGTTATTTACAGTCACCAATTATACTTACGTTAGAAGGCCTCTACAATCCTCCATAATCGTAAGTGGCCTTCAGGCCTGTGTTACTGTTCCTTTTGCTGTGCTAACAGGTGGAGATTTTGGTTTTTTGCTTATTGTAAAATCATATATTTCCTGTTATTACTAACTAATTGATCATACTTTTACCCCAGGTAATTTCCTGATTGTTAGACAACCTCTTTTTGTTTTACTTCCCATAAACTTACCTTTGGCTTGGTTTGATGATCCTGGTATTTATGCCTTAGAGACTGTTTTCCAAGCTCTTTTTCATCCAAAGTGATTTGTTGCAGCTTTGATTTTGGGCATTACTGCCCTGATATCTATTGTAGCTTCTGCAGCAGCATCTACCACTGCTCTGGTACAGCAAGTTCATACAGCTGATCATGTTAATAATTTATCAAAAACATTTCTCTGGCACTTGTTACACAGAAAGGCATAGATTAATTGTTAGTGGATAGGGTTAATGTTTCAGAAGAGGCTATATTATACATGAGCACCTAAATTCTAAATGTATGTCAGACTCACGGTCTCTTGTCATGCAGCGTAAAAATAGATTTGTGTTACTCTCTTGCCATATAATGGCACTGATTTTACTTGGAAGCAGATTCAGGCACATATTAAAGAAATTTGAAATAGTTCTGATTTAGATATTAATATTCATGATTTACATCATCGGATTTCTACTATCTCACATGCTCACTTACAAATTCTTTCTCCAGAAGGAATTGCTGCCTCCTTCCTTTCTTTTATCCAGTCTTATGTTTCTTCTGAGGATTTTCAGCCTTTTATTGTTAATCTGGACATTACAGTAGGATTATTTTTGATCCTTGTTGTTCTTTTTCCAGTCACCATCAAACATTTGAGTTCTGCATTGCATGCTGTGACCTGTGACACCTGCCTCATTATTTTAAAAAATAAAAAAGGGGGAGATGCTGGGAGCAATGCAGTTTAGTCTCAGATCAGCATAAGACTGCCTGTCCAACAGGTTTCCTCAGGGCAAGGCACCCGTGGAAACATACTCTCACTTGGCAAGGACCAGTAGTCCATGGGACAGTGTAGGAATTTGCAAAATCCATGCGGTTTGCAGGCTCTTTTCTCTCTCATTATATTGGTGATTCTTTGGGTGGTTTTTAGTTTCACTTTGTTGGTCACACATGCAACAGCTGTAATTTCCCCTGGAAATTCTGTTCTTTCTTTAATATTTTCCCCTGAGATTCAGCAGGGGGTTAATGTTTCTCAAATCTCTTATCTAGAGTTACTAACTACAACTCCCAATCCTGGAAACTTTTCTGACTCAATAGAGATAGTTAGGTACATAAGAGAAAACAATATTTGCAACATTCACCATGTCCCACACTTCTGGAAAGGAGACTAAGGCATGCATACACAGAATAGGAAAAAGGCCTTAGGAATACACATAGTGCCAGCTGTTGAGAGTAAGTTCTCTGGACACCAACCATAGAATCATTGGTAGGATCTGGTATGCTCTAAGACGCAAAACTGGAAGAAGTATGGTATGGTGAGATGAGAAAAGAGTGCCTTGTCAAAGCCTGCCTTTTACAGAGAGATTGAGACTTGGGACCCTCTTATGGAAAAGGGAATTGTCTAAAAACATACAGACACGAAAGAACTGTCTGGATTTGAATATCGTTGTCCTTAAAGCACTATACGCACGTCTATTACTTTATAACTTTGTAACCGCAAGCGGCGGCCAGCTGACATAAGTGCTTAGAGAGCAGGATGTGTCTGGCTCGATATTCAGTTAAGCTGCAAAAATGCTGAACTCTGTGTCTAGAATAAGGTTGTGCAGGGGGTGGGAAGGTGTATTTGGGGAAGCATAAAGGGGAACAATGGGGACTTTCATAATAATCATGATGTATTCCTTAAATTGTCATGTCAAAATAGAAAGCCTATAATAAAGTTGTTCGTGTAACCCTGGTTAAAAAAACAAAAACAAAAAATTCTGTTAAGTATAAATAAAGATGGCCCAAGCTATTTGGGGCCAGTTGAGTGCAATCCACTTGGTGGTCAGAAGCTTTCCTTGTGCCGAGGCTCCTTCCCCAGCTCAGGACCTGAACTTGAGCTGAGGCTGGACCCCAGGACCCATGAATATCAGGGACTGGAGAAGAATAAATGAAAGACAAGCATTATCTAGTGAACAGTTCATGGAAGCCACACCTTCTTCAGTGTTGTACCTGCCCATAGTTGCCCATAGTCTTGTATATAATCCTCACCCATGGTCCTGCAAGCAGCCCTTATAAAGTCAATGATTCACCAAGTTAGACTTGAGTGGAATTGGTATATTGGTCTTTCAGCATGCTCTATCTAGGGTAAAAAGATACTTGCTCATCTTCTCCAGGCAAAGTTCATACACCATAACTTCTATAAAGCAACAAATGGTACTGGGTGGAGTAATTTTCAGAAAATATCTTAAAATATATTTCTGAGCAAACAAAAATGGAAATTTCTAGCACATAAATTTGCATAATGTGAAAACAACAATCCTAAGAACACATATAGCTCTGAAGATAGCTTTCACACATGGGAGGAATTTATTTAACTCTAAAAATATTGGGTTCTGACAGAACATATGGAATTCAAGAAAATGGGGCTACCTGAGAACATGATAGGAGACCCATTCACACGTCTAAGAGTTCAATGGAATTACACCTCAGTGTGTTACAGAATTAAGACAAGCCTTTGCACAAGAAAGAAAATTGTGATTCTCTCAAGGCTTTCATTTGGGTACAAAGAAAAGTAAGTTGAGATTTTGTAACCATGCTTCCTCGTGGAGGTGTGTGCTCTAATGTCACATGATCTTCAGTGGACAGAATTTGTAATGGAGAAACTATTTGACAGCGTTCTGATGGCGAACATCTTTAAATACATAGTAATCAAAAACATTTATGAACAAAAGAGATAGCTCAGTGGTTAAGAGTGTGCTTGACTTCATTCCCAGCAGCCATGCTGGGCAACTCACAATTGTCTGCAACTCTAGCTTCAGAGAATCAATCACTTTCTTCTGGACTCTCCAAGTATCTGCACTCATCAATACATAATTCTCTCTCTCTCTCTCTCTCTCTCTCTCTCTCTCTCTCTCTCTCTCTCTCTCTCTCAAATAATACTAATAGTAAATCATTTTAAATTTTTAAGATAAAGAGTAAAATATAGTTAAGAGAAAAAAATGAGGTTTACTAACGATTTCTGCACCTGGTAGTATTGTGTATATTCATATGTGTATGTATGGCCCTCATATCTAGAATAACTGAAGGACTGGAACTGGAATAAATTTTATATGTATTATATGTCCTCTGACTTTGTGAAAATGTGGCATAAGCTAGACTCAGATAAAGTACAACTGGGCAACCAGGGGAGTAAACAAGTGGGTTTTACGGAGTGGAGGTGGGAGGAGTCCTGACGAAGCTGTAGATTACTAGGCTGAATACACTGTGTAGACTGTCTGGGTGCTGAAGGGTTCAACACCAAGTCAGAATATGACCCAATGGGTCTGAAAGATCACCTTCCTGTAAGTTCTAGACATCCTAAAGATTGTGTTCAAGAAAAGAAATGGCTCATAGTAAAAAGAAATACAATATGCAGATCCAAATACTCATAATCAGGAGCCTGGCCATACAAACAGAACTGTGAGATCCTGACTGCCAGAAGGGAAGACCGATACAGAGGGAGAAGGAGGAAGGAGGGATAAATAATACTAATGGTGTTTGACAGGAGCCATATGGAAACATAATTTCACATTGACTTAAAATGCACATATATTTTAAATGAAGCTACATCATTTGGGATGATAACGCTAACCCAAAGAGCCATTTAATGACAGGCATAGGAAACCTCCTTTGGAGTTGTTGGTCAGAGTAGCCTACGAGACTCCCTAAACAATATAATCTATTTCTGTGGTCCTTTTTCCCTCCCAGAATTTGCAGGTAAGACTCTATTGCTGAAGACAACACACACTTTAGATACAGGACTTCCAAGAATTGAACTGGAACTGACTTAGAAGCCTTCTCCCTGAAGACTAGCTCTCATAATATCTGAAAGTGTTATACAAGTTGTCAAGGGAGAAAAACAAACACTACCCTACCCAGCTGTACAGTCTACAAGCTACAAAATTGACCAGTACAGTAAGTTATCCCCAATAGGTTCAGTAGTAGCACTTATATCTTGGGGGTAACTGAAATCCATCTAATTGGACTTAAGGCCCAGTCAATAGGAGGGAATTCATGCACAGCACTGTAAATCCAGCCAATCAGCCATGGTTGGTGGGGTCATTGCCGTAGAGGAGAGTTTACTACTGCCACTTCCTTAAGCCATTGTAGTTTAGTTTCTAACTGCATTCTAAATACGTATCCTTATTTCTACAGATAAGTATACTTCTCATCCCTTGTCAAAGAAACTTCTTTGCTTGGTAAACAGAGTCCATTACAAGAATGTACAACCAGCAAAACTGCAGAGAACAATTGGCAATGGATTGCCCAACCTCAAACAATATACTTACAACATAGCCCCTACACTTAAAGCTCAGGAAACATCATAGAAGAGGAGGCAGAAAGACTGTAAAAGTCAGATATTCAGGACTTCTGCTGTGAGATAGTGTCACACACACACACACACACACACACACACACACACACACACACACACGGAGTTTTGCCCATGAAATCTCAAAAATATGGTTTCCAAAACAGGGCATAGACAATGACAATACCAGTTGACATGCCAACATGGATGGGGAAATCTCACAAGGACCCACTCCTGGATAAAGAGCTACCTGCAATTAATGGCTGCCAAGAGAGGGAGAATCAATCTTCTCTAAAGATAAGCCCCCGCCCGATAGATGATTAAATCTGAGGTGTCATCCCTAAATGCATATATATATATATATACATATATATATATATGTATATATATATATATGAGCAACACTAAATGGACTTAGCAGGCTACATACACATATATATTACATGTAGTAATGATAATTAAAGAAGATATCTTGAACGTGAGAGAGAGTTGAGGGTACAGGAGCAAACAATAGGAGAATTAAATGGAAATTACATAAATACAATAATCTTATGAAATTCAAAAAATTTTGTTAATAAAAATCTCCAGATACTGGAATTACCATTAAAGAGAACAAGGCAATTGAAAATATACAATAAAACACAGAGGAAATATCCCCTAAAAAACCTCATCTTCTCTAACAATGTCTTCCAGACACAACAGGACTGATGTACATATGAACTCACAGAGACTGGCCGCATTCACAGGGTCTGTACAGGGTCAGGCGAGATGGGGTCCTAGCACAGGAAGAGGAAATGGAAACAGCCTCCCACTCCTAACCAAGAAGCTATCTTCAATTGATGCCCACTTGCAAAGGAAACATTAGTTTTCTCCAGTGGAGTCTCACTGCAAAGTATATATCCACAACGGGAAGCAAAGAAGAAATGGAAAAGGAAATAAAGAAAGGCAGGGTGAGGGGAAAGAGAGGGAGGAAGCAAAGGGAGAAAGGAGGAAACCAGGAGGAAAGAAGGAAGGAGAGGAAGAAAGGGGATGGAAAAGCAAGGGGAGAAAGAAGGTAAGAGAAAGAGGGAAGGGAAGGAAAGACTGGACCTGTATCAGATCAAAGGTGTGCAGCTTGGGCAGGTGTCGTCCTGAGGTGAGTATCCTTAGAGGTATGGTAACAAGGGACAAAAAGAAGTAATCCATGCAAACATAGATTTAAGCAAAGTTTTAAAATCAAGTAAATTACTAACCCTTAAGCCATCAACTAAAAAAGAAACTTCCCTTCATCAGCAGAAGACACATTTGAATCAACCATTCAGAGAAATACACAAGCCACATGTTCTGTGTCGCCCGTGGAGCTCTGATGTCTCATGTCTCAAGCCTCAGAAGAGCCGTGACCACCTAAGACTATGGGGTTCGCAGCATCCCCCACCTACTGTGTTATGGAGCAGTCTGTATGTGTCAGTCATTGGAAAAGAGTGTTCTGCCATAGAACGAGCCAAATGAGGAAGGCAGGAGGGGTAGCTAGAAGTAGATATGATGAAGCTAACATAAGTTCCCCGGAAATAGTCATTGCTTTTTATGAGTTTGAAACATAGCTTGACCTGCACCAATTTGGGTTACTTTTGGGCTGTCTAGAGGAACATGTAATTAACCAATGAACAAGAAGCACTGCATAAAACAGAGCAAGGTTTTCCGTACAACTTCTTCATTTGACATAGCAAGCTATCAAAATATGAAATCCTCTCAGCCCGCATCAGAGAAGCATCTTTGTGCAGTGGACAGTGGATAATACAGAATGTTACAACTGACCAAAGTACAGGGAACAAGTGTCTGTGGAGTGTCCGGTCATAAATTGGACATCTGTATTGCACCATCTTCCCCAAGACTCAGAAATCATGGAGGAAGATTGTAAGATCCAAAGGTTGAAAAAGAAACAGTGTCTTCTGGACACAACAGGACTGTTGCACTCAGGCACCCACAGTGGATGTGGTTACCTGCACATGATCTGAACAAGATCAAGCTAGTAAACATGACTGCATGGAGCAGGGGCACATGAGCCTCCACTCCCAGCTGAGGAACTATCGACAATTGATGGCTGCCAGAGGAGGGAGACTCAGTTTTCTTCCAGGGTGTGGTCCTTGGTAGTTTGACCAAGTTCTAGTGGATGGCCCAACATTCATGCCTTTATGGGCAGCACTAGGTGGACTCAGTGGGTTATATGACATGAAGTTGGGAGAGAGACATGGGATGAGTTCAGAAGTTGGAGAGGGGAAGGGAATATGATAAAAATAGATTGAATGCATATATGATATTCTAACGAAACTAATTTAAAATATTAATTTGAAACTCTGTTAGGCTTTTATTAACCAGTAGAGAGAGGCCCATCCTGAGACTCTCCACTCACAAACAGCACAAAGGCATGGTAGTCTGTGTGTAAATAGTGCTTAGTTCCAAGTCTAATGTTTTGGTTTTTGTTGATTTTTTGAGACAGGGTTTCTCTGTGTAGCCTTGGCCATCCTGGAACTTGCCCTGTAGACCAGGCTGCCCTCGAACTCAGAGATTCACCTTCCTCTGCCTCTTAAATGCTGGGATTAAAGGCATGTACTACCACTGCCTGGCCTAAGTCTAATGTTTTAAATAATACTATGCTGAATTTTATGTGTGTGATCCTTTGGATTTTATATCCACATAGAGTCTTCATGACACGTACAGGTGAGACAGCAAAGGCTCAGCTCACACTTGGTGAGAGTGACCTAGCAAAAGAGCTGCAGATAGGGGTCCAGACACGAATGTGCACCAGTGTCACCCAAGGGGAGAGAGAATATGAACATTCCTATCACATTCATGCAAACAGCATACTATTTTTTCTAACTAGTTGCTAGTTCAGATGATATTATCCCTACAAATGTCTTAGCATGCATTCCTGAGACACCATGCATATATTATCCTCTCTTCTTTGTGTTGTGTGGGCTTGTGATCTCTTATTCTCATACCTTTAAATAAGTATCAAAACTCAGGCTATAAAAAAAATCCTCGAGTTAAGCCACAATCATTGCTCAAATGGCTTCACCCTTTGACTTCCCCAATTCTGCAATGTGAAATCAAAATGGCCCCCTTTCCTATCTCAGAGGACGCCAAAGGAGACAGTTTTGTTCTTGAAGTCAGTGTTAAAGCACCTCAATGTCCTCTGCTGCTAAAGTATGCTAATTCATTATAAAGTAACAGAAAATGACTGTCCCTCATGGCACATTCTATGACTATTCTTCACAAAAACAACTCCCTCCAAAGTTTGCAGCTGCTATTTTAACTAGAGTTATTGTATTTTTTTTAAAAGTTCCTTGGTAGAGTAAAAATCAACACAAAATGGGGTCAAAGATACGAAACTTGGAAACTGCGAGTAGGAAGCACTTCAAGATGTAGGCAAAGGTAAGAACTTTCTGGAAATGACTCCATCTGCAAAGGAAATCACCCCGAAGCTTGATAAATGGGAATTACATGAAATTAAAAGCATCTGCTCAGCAGAAGAAATCATCACCAAAGTGAAGATAAAATCCACATCATAGGGGAAATCCTTGTCAATTATAAGTCAGAGAATTAACATTTAGGATGTACAAAAACTCCCCAAATTAAACACCAACATTCCCATCCCATATCTTCTAGTCAACAAATGATCTAATTACTAGGGTATAACTTAATTCAGTTGTTTATTTGAATTGACATAACACGAAACTGCCTTCTAAATATGTATACTTATACCCATAGACAATTGACACTGTCTCTCCTAACCACAGAAGCCTCTTTTTTTTCCCCAGTGAACTTCAGGAGAAGCTGAGATGCATGGCTGCACAAGGTTCTGAGAATAAGTGACTGCTGAGCTCATTTATACCATCTCCTCTAAGACTCAGGTAACATTGCAGAGAGAGGAGAGAAAGAATGTAAGAGCCAGGAGACAAGGAGAAGGGCTATGAAACATCATCCTCTGGGCAAAACACAGTTCAATAACTGCAGATGCCTGCACTGGGTTTTCAGAAGAACGGGCCAGTCAACAGTCGTGCATGGATAGAAGAATTATTTCCTACATAGTCAGGGAAATGGAGTCATTGACTTCAGTTGTGTACCCCTGATGATGCCATCAGGCTTCAGTAGTCCCAATCCAATGGTCACACAGACAGGGCTTAACTGAATGGCTTACACAATAAAAACAGAAAGTCATGTATCTGGGGAAAAGACTGGCAGGGGCAAGTGGGGTTCTTGAGGTGGGAGAGTAAGAAGAGCAAGTAGATGCAGTATATATGTGTATCAAATTGTCAAAGGACTGATTTGATAAAATAAGGAACTGCCTAGATAATTCTCTGAAGAAGAAACACAATATATATTTATAAAATCATTTAATATCTTCACCCATTAGGGAAATATGAATAAAATTTGCTTCAAGATTCCACCTCACCTCAGACAGAATTGATACTATCAAGAAATCAAAGCCTGAAAGATACTGGCAAGAGAAAGAAATCCTTGTTCACTGAAGGTGGACATGTAAGCTAGTGTAACACTATGGAGATCAGTATGGCGGTTTCTTTAAAAACCAAACATAAAAATCCATATGGCCCGGCTATACCGCTCCTGAGTATATTCCCAAAGAACTCAACATACATCAGAGATACTTATACAACTATGTTTGTTGTTACATTATTCACAATAGCCAAGAAACAGAATCAGCCTTAGATGCCTATCAACAGCTGGTTGGATAATAAAAATGTAGTACTTACACAAAAATAGTATTTTGTACATCTGCAGAGAAAAATTAAGTGGTGACATTTGCTAGAAAGTGGGTCAAGCTGGAGATGGTTATGTGAAATAACCCAGATTCAGACAAATACTGTGAGTTATCGCTCTTGCAAATTCTAGATTTTAATGAATGTGTGTGTGTGTGTGTGTATTGAGGCTATAAAGGGAACCATGAGAGAGGAAGATGAAATCTTAGGGATTGGTGGGAGGGTAAAGGAATGCATGGGACATGACAAACAGCGAGATAGCTACTGGGGCAGGGAGGTGAAAAGACCCTCTGTAGAAAAGCTCTCCTTTGAAATTCCACATCTGCCTGATGCCAGATACTGTGACAGGCACTGAAATGCAGTGATGAGCAATCAGATCTAAAGGACCACAGAGAGAAATGGCATACACAGACACAGCTATTATCTGAGCCAGAAATTGATGAGAGGTAACAGGTGCCCATCAGGAGAACTGAGAAGAAAGGGAAGGCATAGCTAGTTGAGGGGGGGGGTCAAGAAAGGCTATCCTGGGCTCACCTATGCTTAGGCAGCACTCACGTATATATCCTCCAAGTAGAATCAATACAGATATTAGCTAGGAATAAAGAAAATGTATATGTACACAATGGATGCTTTTATTTAAGATTCCCTCCACCATTGTGTGTGTGTGTGTGTGTGCGTGTGTGTGCGTGTGCGTGTGCGTGTGCGTGTGCGTGTGTGTGTGTGTGTGTGTGTGTGTGTGTGTGTGTGTGTGTGTGTATGCGCACGCTCATGTGCACATACTCCTGAAGACCAAAAGAGAATGTTATATCCCCTGGAACTGGAGTGACATGTGGTTGTGAGCTGTTCAGTGTGGGTTCTGGGAACTGAACTTGGTCTTCAGGGAGAGCAGAAAAAGTTTGTAACTATTGAGCCATTGCTTCATCCACACAATGGAGTGTCATCCACCTACAAAGAATGAAATGATGTCCTTTGCAGGAAAAGGAATGGATTTAGAGATCATAGTATTCAGTGAAGTAACCTGACTAATAAAAATAAATATTTTCTATTTTCTCTTATATGTAGAACCTAGAACATATCACACACACACACACACACACACACACACACACACACACACACACACTCACACACAGGATATGAAAATATAAGAGGGACTATCTGGGAAGGGAAGGATTTGGGTGGGGGAGGGAGGAGCAGAAGATGAGGAGGAGGAATAAATACAGTCAAAGAAAATGATATATTTGAACAAAGGTCATTATGATACCCATCACTTCAAATAATAAACATACCCAATTAAAACAAGTGGTTGTGCTGTGCATGATGGCACACACCCTTAATCCTAGCCCTCGGGAAGCAGAGGCAGCAGATCTCTGTGAGTTTGAGGTCAGTCTGGTCTACAAAGTGATTCCAGGACAGTCAAGGCTACATAGAGACCTTGTCTCAAACAAACAAACAAACAAACAAAGAATAGTTGTGCTAACATAGCTAGGGGGCATGTCAGGGGGTTGGCCAGAAGTTCAAAAGAGCTTGTGTGCAGCAGTGAAGGTCATCTTGAGTTGAGAGACTGTTAAAGTGTCTAACCTGTTACGCCCACCAAAAAAACATCCTGACAAAGTTTAATGAAGTTCCTGGGAAAATGAAAAAAATACAAAGCCTCTTTGCAGGAAGCTCTTGCAGCAGAGATGATAAGTTTAGGACACTGGAAGGATATAAAAGCACAAGAAGTCATGAAAAAAAAAGTCTCGGTGAGATATCCATGATAGGAAAAGGACATCCTAGCAGAGAGACATCTTGGGTTTGAGATCTTAGCAAGTGGTTTCCCACTATGGCGAAGTCTGGGGTGCACCTCACTGGCATGTCCTGCATCTGAGATGGGGCAGTCTTAAGTCAGTGGAGACAGAGTTAAAGACAGTGAGTGCCCTGCCAGGGGATTCTGAGAGAAGGCCGCCTGGGGTTTGTGTTTCTGGTTCCCATCCTACCTGCAGTGTACTGTTCATAGAGGACGTCAAACCACAGAAGGCTAGAAGTTTGCAATAAAATGAAACTGTTCCAGAGAGGAAAGTCAGCTTACAAATATGTGGAGATTGCAATTTGGTCTTGAAGAGAGGACAAGAAGTCATCCTTGGCCAAACCTAGTCATGTGATTGCTTCTAAGCTAATCCCCAAACACACTGATGATTAGTTTGACAAGAATAATGCCTTCAGATCATAATCAAAGATACAGGCAGTGTGCAGAAAGAAACTTGTCTTTGGTGGTTGCTGCTATGTCCCTCCCACCCCCTGCCCTCTCTGCTCCATCTGGCAGAGAGAATTTCATGGTTAATTGTTTGGGGCTGGTGACTCTGTCCAGTGAGTGTAAATGTTTGCTGCAGAGGCATGAAGACTTGAGTTCTGATCCCAGCACCCATGTAAAGCAAAGCTGGATATGGCCACATGCCTGCACCAGTAACCCCAGGGCTGTGGCAGCAAGAGACAGGAGGAGCACTAACTAGGTCTTGTTATCTATCTGCCTAGCTCCAGGTCAGTGAGGAACCCTGTCTCAAGAGAATTATTTGGAGAATGATAGAGCAGGACACCTCAATATGTAGCCCTGCATACATATTACACACATGCACCACACACACACACACACACATACACACACACACACAAAGACAGTGACTCACTTTGTATTTTCAGTGCTAATTAATAATTACAAAATAAGCAGATGCTTGAAATGTACAACTGCCATCTCTCCTTTTCCCTGCTAGCCTTCCCAAACAATCTATCTCCATGTCAACCCAAACATCTTCCATTTGCCTGGGTCTTTGTGGCTTTCTATAGACAAGGTCTTTCCCACCATCTGAGCTCCAGCTGGGCACGCCTCTCCAGGGACATCCATTAATGCTTGCCTCCAATCATGGCTGCCTCTTCTTAAAATTGAACCCCACCAGCAAAATGTCACTGTTAAGATCAAGCAAGTTGAGGGCGGGTGTACTTTTCCAGAGACACATCATGTTCAGCTCTATTTTAGGGGACGACTCAGTGTTGCAATGCCAATGTGCAATGGAGGCTCGATTCCCAATAGCCACATGCTTGTTGTATTCCCAGTTTCCACATGGCTCTTTAAAGAAAACTTAAGCAGGCTAGGCTCAGTTGGTAAAGCACCCATTGCAGAAGCATGAAGACCTGAGTTCAGATTCCCCAGCACCCACATAAAAGGTGGATGTGGTCACAGAGGAGACAGGAAAAATTACTAGAGCTCACTGGCTAATCAATCTAGCCAGACAGTGAACTCTGGGTTCACTAAGTGACCCTGTCTCAAATGACAAGGTGTAGGGCAATAGTGGAAGACTCTTCAACCTCAACCTCTGGTCTCATACATGTGCACACACATATGCCCATGCACCGCAACACAGATACACATACAATGTACACTCACATGCAGTATTCTACACAAAAAAAAAGAGAAGTGGAGGGTGGCCTGTCAGTGGGGGATCTCACAGTATTGTGGATTACTAGAAGAGGCTCTTCACCTTCACTCTGAGAAGGATCAAAGGAACAGTCTCTTTGGAGAACAGATAATAGGCACATTGTGTGTGGTGCCACAGATGCTTGGCAGATGTGGCTCGCAATTCTTTGCTTGGTTTTCCCATTACTGCCTACAGCACTGTTCTGAGCAGATACAATTTCATGGAACTTTTCTCCCTTTGTCCTTTGATTTAGCAAAATATATATAGATGAATTGTTATATTATTTCCAACGATCTGAGACATGCAAGGCTCTGAGGAAAAGTGTAACAGCCTACAGACATCTCTGTATGAATGTTCTAAGTCCTTGTCTGATCTGTGTTCTGTTCTTGCTGGTGTCTTTTTTAGGGAGCCATCTTCTTTCATATCCAGAGTCACAGGAATTTCTGGCCCTGCCAGTGACAGGATATGACCTAGTGAACAGTGTGAGCTGGCTCATGCCCAAGAGTCCCTCTTTATGGCCCCTGCCCTTCTCTCCAAGCTTGCTCTGGTTTTGCCAATCTGTACAAACTACTGACTGCACTTACTTTTCCATTTCCTTTTTAAAAAAGATTTTTACATTTTTCTTTTAACCTAGGTATATGTGTCTACCACGTGTATATGGATTCCTGTAGAGGCCAGAACAGGGCATCAGCTCCCTTGGAGCTGGAGCTACTGGTAGTTATGAGCTTCCTGAAATGGGTCTGGGAACCAAACTCCAGTCTTCTGGAAAAGCAGCAAGCACTCTTAACTGCTGAGGTGTTGTTCTAGCCCTGCCCCCATTCCCTTCTACTCTTGCTAAACTTACCTGTCACTTTCTTTAGTACCCAGCCTCACTCAAGTACCCACTGAGCCCATTGCTGTGCCACTATTTGAGACTGCCTAGCTCCATTCTTCACTCTATGAACACAAGCTTAGAAGACCACAGTTTCCTACCTTCTTTCCATGTCTGTTCACACTTTTCCTCTTTGATTTCCTAAAGTATCACTAAGCACCAAGGCCTCTGAAGATGTTTCTGGGACATTCACAAGCAACAGACTAAATGTACATTCTTCAGTAAAGAACAAGAAGGCATGGAGAGAGAAGAGGGAGTAAAAAATACCAGTTATAAATTTGTGTCAGGCTGTGAACAATCAAATCAAAGTTTTCTGACCCCCCCCCAAACAATTGCCTGGGGGCAAATTGCATGAGAAGAGATCTCCCTCATGGTTGAGAATGGTTCAAATAGGAAAGAAAAGAAAAGGAGGGAAAGAGAGAGAGACAGGGAGAGAGAGAGAGAAAGACAGAGAGAAAGAGAGAGACAGAGAGAGAGAGAGAGAGAGAGAGAGAGAGAGAGAGAGAGAGAGAGAGAGAGAGAGAGAGAGAGTATTTTTTTTCCGAAGGGGAAGGGAGACAGGAATTGTAAACACTATCGTCTTCTACCACCCCACCCATACACATTTCACTCTGCAATAAGAAAAAGAAACCAGAAATTTGTTTTGGTTTTGTTGTGGTTTTCTTTTTCCTAGAAAAGATTTAATTACATAGAAACTACCACTTTAACCATGATGCTCCATTCTTTAGTGTCAAGCTTGAAAGAGTCCCCCAAATGTAGGCACAGGGCCGAGAGCTGGGGGTCTGGGGGAGAGGGTGTACTTTGTTTGGCTTTATAGCATGAGCTCCCGGCCCACGCGAGGGGAGCTGCTCAGGCTGGGGGAAGAGAAGCAAACTTGGAACAGGCTTCTCTCGTCTTCATGGAAGTCAAAGCGCAGCCAGCACAAATCGGATGAGGCACAATTCATGAAAGAAGCCCAGTGTCCTGTGGGTTTGCACAGTGCCCACTTACTTCTGTCCTGGCTTACTCCTCCCTGCAGTACCCAAACACTCACATCTGTTCAAGCCAGATGTTTGAGAAGTCAGAAGCAAAGTACCCACAGGAGGGAAGTCCTGCTCTGGTCAAAACCCAAAACTTTTCTTTAAAATTCCCACTCGTGGGCTTTTTAAGGCTATTTTTTGTTGTTGTTGCCGTCTCTCTTTTCATGAGGCGGTGGGGTGCAGAGGACCAAGAGTGGCCTTTTGATACTGGAAGGATTTTGTTCAAGTTTCTGCTTTGCCAAGAGATGTTTGTGTGACCTTAGGCAAGCTACTTCTCCAAAGTTCCATTTTCTCATGTGAAAATCCACTGCAGATGGCTTTTCTTAGGGGTTCTCTGAGGATATGATGAAGTAAACTATGCAAGAGACGCTGTTTGCTGTCCATGCAATGAAAAATGTTGGCAACCATCTGTGTCTTTTCCTCTTTATTTTGGTGAATCAGAATCCCAGAATTTAAAAAAGAAGCCACAGAGTCAATTAATTCAGATTCTTGAATGCTAAACCCCTTCATTGCCACACTCTGTGTATACTAATCCCTTTCTGGGACATCCATGTCTCTTTAGGACTATGCTATTGTTTTCCTCTCTCCCTTTCCCTCTTCCTCTTCTCCTCTCTTTCTCCCTCCCCTTTCTTCTCTCTCTCTCTCTCTCTCTCTCTCTCTCTCTCTCTCTCTCTCTCTCTCTCTCTCCATTCTTTTCTGAGGTTTGCACTAATTTATTCCTAGTTCTGACATTGCATAATTCAAGTAGGCCACAGAAAATGCCCACCTTTCTACAAAGGTAACTGTAGTATGGGGAGCTGGTGCCCATTGTAGCTACAATAGAATTGTGTTCACTGCCTCCAGGGAGCTCTCACTGGAGCCAGATGAGGGACTGGGAATATAAAGGAAGTAGGGGGAGTTGCTGATACCAACTTTATTCAGACAAAGCTGGCATCCTTTTTACTCCTGAGCCACACTGCCCATTAGGACTCTTGGGGACATATCTCCACCTACAGAGACTCAATGGCACCGGGAGACAACCTGATTTTCTTTAAATTCCCCCACTCTAAGCCCTTCTCTTGGCAGTCAATTTAACATGGCTACATCCGACGCTTACTTATCTCCTCCAATATGACCTGTCTTCCAGGTTCTGGCAGGAAAGGGCTTTGTTCTCTCTTTGAGAGTCTGGCCTCAGTCAGCTAACTGAAGCACAGAGTTGGAAGGTATTCCAGGTGAGTCACCCTTCTGCACTTCCTTGAACTGGTTACCTGTGACTCCTTGGATGGCGAAGCCAGTGACTAAGAGGGAAAGGTGGGCCAGGAAAGATACTTGGAACTTTGGTCTTACTGCTCTGAGTTTAATGAGGGGAGCTGTGTTTTGACTATTTGGGATTTTAGAATTTGGAAAGTGTATTATTTCTTTGAAAGGTTTCTATTACTTACAATTTGAAATGTGAAGAGAAATGAACTAAGCCAATACTGATCTAAGTTAATCATTCTTTTTTCACCTTCAGAAGAGGAGGAGGTTAGGATTCAGAGAAGAAAATATGCTTTGCAAAGGTCACACAGTAAAATGTAGGCAAAATAATAATAACAGAATTTAAAAGCCAGTACTTTTTATGTTGCTATAGACTCTTAGGGGTGTGCAATCATGAGTGTGTCTGCAAAGTAAAGGGTCTTTTGTGACTCCCATTGAGACACCAGGTTTTAGAAGAAGGTGGAGGGTAAAGGGCTATTCCTAAAGCATGAGACACAGGTTCTAATTTCTCCTCCAGTACTAACCAGCTATATTGACATTCTCTTTATCCACTTTAATGGGCAAAGTCTCAGCTGGCTGATTTCCAGCTATGATATTTTATTAGTTTAAATATATTCTCAATATTTTTTGAGTATCCAGGAAGTACTTAAAATAGGGAAAGCTCCATGGTCTTGGAAATAGAACAAGTTTATAGGGTTGGTGTGGTAACCCTTATTTGGCCAGTGAACAAAATATCCACCGGGCATCTGTAAAATCCAAGCACTCTGATAAATGATGGAGAGAAAGTAATCCATGTAAACACTTTTTTCCTCTTGTTGGTCTTTCTGTTTCATTCACCACATCCTACAGAACCCACTAAACTACAGGTGCATGCTGTGTGCCCCTGAGAGAAATCATTTATTTGGAAATGACCACATCACAGATCTATTCCTTTTGATCTTTACACATTAACTTCATTGTTAAAAGTTAATCACGCTGCCAAGATTGAGGACAAGAAAACTCTTCATAATCACTTTCAGATTCTGGTCCTGTCCAGTCACATGGGCTGGGTGAAAGATCACACCTCATGCAGTTGTATGAATGGTAGAGTACCATCAATTGCTCAGATCCACCTCCAGATGGGTTTAGGCATCAGGAAAGACAACAAACTTGGGAGTCAAGGAATTAGAAGCTTAAATGTTGACTCAACAGTTGAATAATTTTTTGTTCTTCCATAATTTTAATATATCTCTTGTCAGCAATATATATTTTTAAAAATTATAAATTGATGCCATTCAGGTCTGCTAGGTGCAAAGAACTTGGGTTATAATGCCATCCCATAGCTTATAGTTAAGGAGAAGGGATCCAACAAAAATACAAAGCATGCTAAGTGTTGTGAAATGAACCAATATGATGCTATACAGATTGATAACATGAAAGGAAGTGCCAGTGTAACCATTGCTGTGCTGCATAAATGCACACAGACACAGATACACAGACACACAGACACACACACACACACACACACACACACACACACACACACACACACACACTTGCGTTCAGTCTGCAGATGCAGATGAGAAGCAAACCGTGTAGAGATGGAATGATGGAATGATTTTGGTCAGAATCCTGATAGGGCTGATCATTGGTGAAATAGTGAAATTATTTTTTTTCTATTGCTGCCCGTATTTTAAAGTTAAGGGAAATCACAGGAAGAGATTTATGTGTGATGTGTCAGGAGTTGAGGATATAGCTCGATAATAGATAACCCACCTACTGTGCAATAGGCTCCAAACCCAATTCTCAGCACCACTGGCTTGTCCAGTGTGACAAAACTGATGAATTTAGATGCAAAGATTAGAGACTAGCTCTGCTTTGTTTGATTTCCAAGCTCTGCTTTGAGTAACCACAAATGGATAATTGCTGTAGAGATCTAAATAAGCTCAAAACCACAGGGGTCGGGGGGGGGGGGGGAGGAGAAAACACCACCATCACCACCACCAACAACAACAAAAAAATTAACAGTTGATGGTAGCACTCAGGCCATGACAATGATAGAAAGTAGTATTATAAGGGAATATAGTGGGCCTCGTATACTCTCCTATATCATTGTCTGTAGATAACTTAGGTAAAAACAACCAACCTGCCTACATAGGAATTATATAAATTAATTAGTGGTTAACTCTTACCATATTCTAAACATATAAGCCTAGAAACCATGTCTCAGGGCTGAAATAGGAAAGAATCATATGTATCTGGGTAAAGTAAACCTTTGATAATCACAGCGAATGTTGCACAGTAAAGATGGGCAGGCCTTGCCAAGGGCTTAGCCCCCTGTGGTTTCTTTTTCCTACAGGGAAAGGCTTAAAGGAGCATTAGTTTGTAAATCTGCCTGTCTCCAGCAAACTGTTGTTAACCTTAGGTATGTATTTTAGAGCAACTTTCTGGTCATCTCTCTCTGTTCCCTTTGATTCCCAGTCATCTTCCTTACTACATCTGTAAATCCGTTACACTCTGCGTTATACTGAGGTCACAAGTGTTTAGTTGTGTAGTCACACTCTGAGTTACACTAAGGTCATGAGTGTTTAGTTTCGTATTTGCAGCTAGTTACCTGTTTACAATAAGGAATCAGAATGTTTAGGAATCCACAATGATTCATGTTTTCTCTCTTGACTGCAGGGAAACTGTCAAGCTCTTTAACATGATATTTATCCACTAGATATTTGGGAGACCCTGCTCTGTGCTAAAATTAACTGTCTTTGTTACACTTCTGTTCTAGTGAAGGACAGAAAAATCAAGAAACAACTCGAATCTATGCAACATTCTAAGGTGATGGCTTCTGTCTAAAAATGGAACCACATAAATGGACAGAGCCACATAAATGGATCGGAAGTCTGGAAGTGGAGAGAGGCTGAAATTAAACAGGAATGTACACATGTATGTGATGGCATACAGTTTATGTGATTACATATGTATGTATACTTGCACGTTTATGATTTTGTGTGTTTGAAACAAATGTGTCTTTTCCACCTAAGTTTTCAATGATCTTTCATAATTTGTCTCCCCACCTCTGGCTTTCAGAACTTCCCTTCTGTGTCTTCTATTCCCCCCTTTATACGCCTTAAATACTAAGCTTGCTCCCCTGTAGTTCTGCAAATGTTCTCCTCCTGCTTAAAATGAGTATTTCAGATCTCAGCACCACTCCACCCTCACCCCCCACCCCCACCCCCCACCCCCGCCAAGCCTCTCACAGTGTCTTCCATCCTGGGACTCCTTTACTTACCTTTGCAGTTCTCCTCACAGAGAATTTTAAAAAAGCACTACTTACTATCTCCAGGCTCCAAGGCAGTGTATAAAGGTTTCTCTAACAGCACTTGTTATACTGTGCTAATGATCACCTGTTTTTCTGTCTGTGCATTTTGTTGAGTATTCTGCACTTAATATAATGTGTTACTAATATCTACATCATCAGCATTTAGCTCTACCAAGCACACAGTGTGAGATGGCCAGTTGTTGATAATCTTTGTACAGAAAAAGCATTCAAATTGCTCATGGTTAACGTTTTTCACTCTCTGGTTTAGTCAGTATTTTTCAAGTTTTTTTTTTCTTTTTTTTTCTTTTTTTTCTTTTGCAATACAATTCAGTTCTACATATCAGCCACGGATTCCCTTGTTCTCCCCCCTCCCGTCCCCCTCACCTTCCCCCCAGTTCCCCCCCCCCCCCCCCCCATTCCCATCTCCTCCAGGGCAAAGCCTTCCCCACAGACTGAGGTCAACCTGGTAGACTCAGTCCAGGTAGGTCCAGTCCCCTCTTCCCAGGCCGAGCCAAGCAATCCTGCATAGGCCCCAGGTTTCAAACAGCCAACTCATGCAATGAGCACAGGACCAGGTCCCACTGCCTGGATGCCTCCCAAACAGATCAAGCCAATCAACTGTCTCACCCATTCAGAGGGCCTGATCCAGTGGGGACCCCTCAGCCATTGGTTCATAGTTCATGTGTTTCCGTTTATTTGGCTATTTGTCCCTGTGCTTTATCCAACCTTGGTCTCAACAATTCTCGCTCATATAAACCCTCCTCATTCTCGCTAATTGGACTCCCAGAGCTCCACCCAGGGCCTAGTCATGGATCTCTGCATCCAGATCCCTTAGTAGTTGGATGAGGTTTCTAGCACGACAATTAGGGTGTTTGGCCATCCCATCACCAGAGTAGGTCAGTTCGGGCTGTCTCTCGACCATTGCCAGCAGTCTGTTGTGTGGGTATCTTTGTGTATTTCTGTGGGCCTCTCTAGCACTCTGCTTCTTCCTATTCTCATGTGGTCTTCATTATCCCTATATGCTTCACACTGTTGAGATAGAGGGGAGAGGATAAGAAAAAAAGGAGGGACACACACACACACACACACACACACACACACACACACACACACACACACAGGAGGGGGTCCTGTTCATGAAACCTGGTTATAACTGTAATGATAAAACTACAACAGGAAAATTAGTTCTGTCCAACGGAGTCTCACTGAGTATATAAAACACATTTAAGGATAGGTCCAATGCCCAGCAGTAGATGGCCAATACAAAATGACCTCAATAGTGTTTTGTAGATTTTTTTTCTCATATGCTTTGTTTGGGCATTTTTAAAAACATCTTACTGCTTTTTGTCTTTGTGTGTGTGTGTGTGTGTGTGTGTGTGTGTGTGTGTGTGTGTGTGTGTGTGTGTGTGTGTGTTTTGTGCTGTTTTATTGTTCTTCTAATTATTTATCTTTTTTTGCCTATCCGTTTTCTAAAGAAAGAGAGCAAGAAGGTGTGGAGTTGGGTGGGTGGGGAAGTATGGAGGAACTGGGAGGAGATGTGGGAGGGGAAACTGTAATCAGAACATATTGCATGAATTTTCAATAAAAAACAAAACTAAAAAACACAATTACCTCTGAAAGCATTTTGAGTTTTGATATATTTCTTCTCTTTAAAAAGAAAAGAATACATGTCTAAATCTAAGTGATTTAATAGTCGAGTGCAACATATTGAACAATTTAAAAGAAGAGAGAGATTGTCAGCCCAAATACTACTAATAAGTAACCCCCTCCATTAACATGGTAGTTGTGATGGTATTGATGCAAAGACTACTATCTTGATATACTTTTACATTAACAAGTTCATCAGATAAGTGGGATAGTGACCTCCATATGCTGTGGAGGGGAATTCTGCTTCAGACATTTATTTTGGGGAATGTCTTCTGGTTGTAGGAGTCTATGATTCTTTGACAAAGCAGAAGAGTTTCTTCACCTGGATTTCGATTGCCCCCAAGATTCTATCTCTGGGACTTTGAAGACAGCAGAGCTGATACATGGCTGTGGGAAGGAATATTAGCATGGTGACCAATTTCATCCTTTTGGGATTTTTAGAGCACCCCAAGCTGCAGGTTGTCCTTTTCCTGTTGTTTCTGGGGATCTACCTGGTGACTATGGCTGGAAACTTGGGCCTCATTTTCCTGATCAGGACGGACTCATACCTCCACTCTCCCATGTACTTCTTTCTTAGTAACCTGTCCTTTGTTGATGTCTCATACACTTCCTCCATAGCCCCTAAGATGCTCTGTGATTTCTTTAGGGAGCAGAAGACTATCTCCTTTGTAGGCTGTGCTACACAGCTTTTCTTCTTTATTGGAATGGGAGGCACTGAATGCTGTCTCCTGGCAGCCATGGCATATGACAGATATGCTGCTATCTCCAATCCTCTACTCTACCCATCCCTCATGTCACCCACCATCTGTGTGGGGATGGCTATCACAGCATACACAGGAGGGTTCCTCACTGGGTTGGTCCAAACCAGCTCCATATTCCAGCTTCATTTCTGTGGGTCTCGGGTCATTAACCATTTTTTCTGTGATTTGCCACCCCTGATGTCCTTGTCTTGTTCTAGTACTTTTTTTAGCCAAATAGTGAACTTCCTTGTCGTGTGTGCAGTTGGTGGGACATCAGCCCTGGTTGTCTTGGTCTCCTATGGCTACATCATTGCTGCTGTCATGAAGATTCATTCAATTCATGGGCGGATGAAGGCTTTCAACACCTGTGCCTCTCATCTAACTACAGTGATTCTTTTCTATGGCTCTGGTCTCTTCTCGTACCTCCATTCTAATGCTGGCTACTCACAGGACAAAAATAAGGTGGTGTCCATGTTCTACGGTGCAGTGATCCCCATGTTGAACCCTATCATCTACAGCCTGAGAAACAAGGAGATCAAAGAAGCATTGAAGAAACTCAAGGAGCGGAAGAAGCGGATGTCCTGTTTCCGTGCTATAATTTCTTAGGTATAAACAGAAGAAAAAAACAACTTAGGCCTTTTGTTAGATGTAAATAATAAAATAATAGTGTGGCTCAGAAAATTGATAGTAAGTTAAAGAAACTATTTCAAGAAAAAAAAAACCCTACCTCAAATTGACATATGTACTGGACAATTGTACTCAATGGATATTTATTTATTTATTTACTTCTTTTTTATGGGCTGGTGTTAGATTTTAAATTTGGTCATTTGGAAGGTAAAATAAATATGGTTTTGATGGTACTCCTCTATCATAGAGTACCAAGTGCTAAGTTCAAGATGCCATGTCTTAGGGATATGAGCCAAAACCTAGTTGTAGGGACATATAATTCATCAATGTCTTCATTACAATAAAGCATGGTTCTTGCCAATTCACTTACCTATTGGGATATAGTGCCTGTTCCTCTTGTCTTGTATTACTACCTATCCAAGGGTTGGTGCTAATCAGAAATATTAACTTGGAATTAGGAACTCACGAGTCCCCGCTGACATGAATTCAACAATGATGACTCAGAGGCAATAGAGTAGTAGGGTGTGTGTAAACTATGTTTAGGAAGAATCAAGGATAATGGGTGTATAGTCATAAAGTCTTTGGAGGCCAGATACAAGGAGCTAAGACCACCAACATATCTATAAGGTCATGATGAGGAAAGAGTAGGGATAGGACATATGAGAGGCCCTACACTGAGGTATACAGGGGTTACCTGCAACCAAAGAGAGTAATTGATATGGCCCAATGCAAAATTGCAAATTTACTTAACTATTATAAGATATTTTTGGAGCATTTTTTAAAACTCAGTTGTATTCTCAATTATGGATTTTGTAGATGGTTCCATGTTACAATATCAAAAGTTTGGACATACCTGTAAATAGAAGGGCATGAGGTTCATGCTGGAAATCTTGTGACTAAGCATGACCAGTCAGAAGAGAAAAACTACATCTGCTCACTAGATCAGTTTTCACTCTTGACCTCATATGGCTGTTAGTTTGTGTCCTGTCTGCAGTCTCCCTGAATCTTGATGTCAGGCTTTCTTGCTGTTCTGATAGCCTTGACTCAGTTTCTACACATTCTCTAAGAAGTGTCACCACTCCAGTGGTGTCTGCATTCCAGAGCAGGATCCCAAATAAGGCACTTAAGTTGGAGAATTTGCTGCAGAATGGAATATGTCACTAAAACCATCTTTAACCACATTTTTCAAGATAATTCTAGAGTAAATGGTAAATGGAGTCTTATTTCTTTCATGATTGTGTAAATAAACCACAATGAGTTACAACAACCAACTCTGAATCACATCTGTCCTGATTATCAGTATTCTGCCTAGTACTCTTGCATTCTACAGTGTTCTCATTTGATCATTTCTACGACTAGCTGAATTATTAGCAAAATCTATGTGGGTGGAGATGATTTAGTCAGTATATTCCTCTGTCAAGCCTTCCTTGATTCCAGAGTCCTACAGACCAGGTATAACCACTATGGAAATGTATTCTTATAAAATACTGTAGGAACCCCCTAATTCCATCTGATACTATGTTTTTTTTTCTGATTATGTCTTCTCCTAAGTTGTTAGCATCCATGCCTAAGCTCTCCTTAACTCTTTCCTCCAAAACACTGGGTAGAACCTTCCACGAACTATGTGCTCAATAAGTATCTGTTCAGTAAACAAATAAATCCAAGTTTGCCTTGTATTTAGAGATGTGAATCCAAGGGAAGGAAACAGAGTCTTACTAGAAGCTTATGATATGCCAGACATTATAAACAGCACATTTAAAAGTTGAGTTTCAATTCAACAACATGCACAAATCCCTTTGTTAAAAAATTCAGGACTGGATAGATGGCTCAGGGCTTAACAGTACTTGCTGTTCTTCCAGAGAACCCAAGTAGAGAGTACTATGGAGGTTATTACAGGTTAGGAAGGGAAGAGGGAAAGATAAAAGAAGTTAGATAATAAGTCAAATAGAAGGAAGTTATAGTTATCTTTAGCATGTGTGAAGTTGGTGGTAATTTATGTTTTACTCTCTTTTATTAAAAGCCCCAACATAAAGCAATGGTATGTTTTGAAAGGATGAAATGTTAGTAACCTGTTTTGAACATTAAAAATTATGTCTTGTATCAAATATCATACAATATCTCATAAAAATGCAGTTACTATGTGCCAATTAAAACACAAAGACAACTAAATAACAAGAGTTTAGGACAAACCAATGGCTACTTAGATGCAATCATTAAGCAATATTCAAGTTATATAAAACCCACTGTCCTAGCCTTAACTTCTAACATTCTTTCCCTGATTTTCAGATGCCTATCTCTTCCTTGAGTAGACCTTTGCAAGATTAAGTCACAGGTGTTGGTCCCATCATTGAACAGTTTTCATGGATCATCCCATAGATGATGGTCATACCTTTGGACAGTCTGGTTGTGGATGCTTCAGGAGTCTAGTTGTGAATGCTGGCCCCAACTCTGATTAACCCCTTTTGAGGTCAAATCACAGAGCTCGATTCCACCAGTTTGCAGGGCTTCACATGCCTAACATACACCTCCATGTTGGTTGCACCTCAGCTGTCCTTCAGGGACCAGGCTCTAATGCTCTTCTTCCTCCTGTGTGGTCCCTTGCAAGCCCAGATTATGGAGTCTGGTCTTGTCTTCACCATCATTTTGACAATGCTGGCCCTGCCCCTAGACAGTTGCCTGAAGTCTGGCAAACTGATGCTTAGAAGCTGAATCTGTGTTACCCTGCAGACTCCTACCAGGTTTCCACCTACCTGAATACTATACAGTTCTGATGTAAAGTTTCTTCCTATGGTCTAGAATAATTCTACTGGTTACCCTTTAGCTTACAACGCTGGTGAAACGTGTTCTTGGTTTCCCAGGAGTATGGTTTATAGATAGTCTGGGCCTGCTAAGCCATGACTCAGCAGGGGTCTTTTTAAAAATGATGTCTTGCTGTTGATTTGGTAGAGGACTGAGTAGGGAGGGATTCAGAGACTTTTCTGTTATTGAGTACAACCTTTCTTTCTGTCCCTTTCTCTTTAAAATGTCTGTTTGTGGAGTATAGTGTCAGTGTTCTAAGGACCTCTGTCTTAGGCCATAGCTCTGGTTATGCTTTTAGTGGGAAAGGAGAGCTTGCTCCCTAGACCATGCAAATCCATCCAGGACAGGCTGGATTCTCCATGTTCTGCTTTGTAAGGTTCCTTCTTTACTTTGATGTTAAACTAGAGATTCCTGGCCATCACCCATTTCTTCTGTCTGACAGCTGCTACCCAACTCTCCCAAGTTTATTCACTAAAGATACAGGCATGACATCTGTCATCTTCTGGAAATTGAACTAGCTTTTAACATAACTGCAAAGAAGCATTTCCCATCACCTTTCTCTTTCTACCCTCCATAATAAGAGAGATTGCAAACCCACTGGGCTCGTCTTTTAGTAGACAAACAGTCCTGGTGGGAGAACTCCTGCTGAAGGGAAAGAGTGGACCAGGCAAGTCCCAGAACATCAAGTTAGGCGTCAGCTATTGAGAAGAGAAAAATGTCACTGCCTCACTGGTACATCCTTCAGTCTAGACTGGAGTTTACTGGAGCTACAGAAGTCCTGGCTCCCTGTTTTGTGTGCTGAGTTTCTAATGAGCCTCTCAGATTCCTGCAGAACACATAAAATGGGATGATCACGGCCCATGAAATCATCCCAGATGGATGATGAACTACAGGGATTGGAAACATCTATTCTGGTTCTAAGCCTGCACAGGATGAACATCACACATGAATCATGGTTCCTCATGACATGGTGTCAGAAGCTTGTACATGGCTTCCTGTTTGTTAGAGGAAATGCAAGTGCCTTTTAGCACCTTAGATGCATATCTTGTGTGAAAGAATCACTTCTCTCTGCTTGAGGCCAGGGTTTAGTGTGTAGCCCCTGGCATTTTCTCACCCTGAAAGAATATGTTCTTGCACACATAACTTAATGCAAGAGAGCAAAGGAAATTGTTAATGGAAGGGGAGAAACAGGAAAATGCCTGTTAAGAACCAACTTACTGCCCTGGTGTGCAGATTTGGGTTGTGTCCCAAATTCCCATCATTTACATGAATTGAAAACACAACTCACTAAGCAAAAGAATCACAGAGTCCATAGGCATTCAACAGCCTCAGGCATATGAAAACCCCCAAAGTGATCTGTTTCTTTTTTAAAAATTATGCATTTCTTGATTATTTTACTGAGTATTGTTTGGCAGTTGCTACTTACTTTTTGCATTATTAAAAACTAAAACAAAAATAAAATTGATAAGAAAAAAATCAAAGCAATTGAATAATCCTTACCAATCAGATTCATTACCATGAATGGGCTGGTGTAGATGCCTCTAGTAGTAGATATTTGTAAATATCTAGTAATAGTGAATGCATTTCAGCATTATTTAATATGTTATTAAAATTGTTTGAATAGGTTGTGTTGTAGGGCTAGAGATATGGCTCAGCAGTTAAGAGTGCTTGCTGTGTTCCCAGAATACTGAGTTTTGTTCCTAGCATTCAGGTCAGGCAGCTCTTATATAACCATCTGTAACTCCAGTTTCAAGGGATCTGATGTTCTCTTCTAGTCTACATGGGTACACACACACACACACACACACACACACACACACACACACGCGCACACACACACATACACACACGCGCACACACACACGCACACACACACGCACACACACATGCACACACAGAGAAAGGGAGAGGGAGAGAGAGAGAGAGAGAGAGAGAGAGAGAGATACATACACATAAATAAAAATAAGTCATTTTAAAGGAATTGTGTTTTCTATAAAATGTTTTTCTTAAAAATCTTAGTGTTTATTTTCTAAAATTTAACTATTTTACCAGCATATATCAATTATACATAATGGGATTCATCATGGCATCTTCATATATAATATACTCTGGTCATATTCACTTCATCTTGCCCTCTTCCTACTAAAATATTTTGTCATATAACTCTTGCTGGCTTTCATAACTATATTAATTTTCATTGCCTATGCCAAAGATGAGAAGGAAGACTGTAGCAAAGAAACAAAAAGGCAGACATTAAGTGTTTAGAAACATCTAGATTTAGAACTGCCTACATTTACCTGCTGGTATTCTTTCAGAAGAGTGAGATCAAGAAAAGAGAAACAAAGAATGAGAAATCGGTAGCCTGGCTCCACATGAATGTAGGAGGGAGAGTATTTCACTACTGATGAGCATCCCTGAAACAGTGTGAAGAGGAAGACTCAGATACAGAATTATTATGACTGCTCAAAGGCATTTGATGGGAGGCTAATACCTCCCTCTCCTGAGGTATTAGCACATAACCATCTGATTATAAACTAAGGACAGCATCCTCTGAGGTGCCTGAGTTTTCCAGCTAAGCATAGGCTAGACATTGTTTACAAACTCACCCTTTTTTGTCAATTGGTATAAGTCAGTTTCCCTAAGCAGGGTTCTGTGCCTGAACAGATGCAAAATGTGGTATTTCTGTATTTACAGAACACAATTATGGTTTGAATAGTGACTAGAGAAACTCAGCTGTGAAGGCCAGAAACAGGCCCCATTCCTTCTAAAGTTGCTTCTCTGCTACATCAGTGATGACCCAGGATTATTCAATTCCCTGAAAACTTCAGGTCATCCAGGTGACAATATCGATCTATGAATTGAAACATGACTGCATGTTGGCTGTGGTGTGGTTTGGGGAGCCATGACAGTGCAATTCAAAGTGTTCTTAGTTCCTCTAGGTTCCCTGAGGATGAGTTAATGTACAAATGCACATTCTAATTATCCTAAACAACTGGGGGAGCTGAGCTTCCTTTAATCCTGATCCTTCACCACTGGGTCTGAAGCATCTCTCCAAATCATTAGTTTAACAGAAACGGCATCAGCACAAAAAGAGAGAGGCAAGGGAATGAAATTATGTTCTTCAAAGCACATAAAGATAAACTTTAATTTCTTTAATTTTATAAGGAAAAGCCACATTCATTTTTATATACCTATGGTGGGTTGAAAGTTTTAAAAGTGCAAAAGGTACACTGGCAAATTGAATATACAGAACAGAAAAAAGTGTTTGTACACAGGCATACATACTTCTTGGTCACTGTATGTTTTTGAGAAATTAAAACTGAGAAAATGGAGTGGCTTTTGCCTTCTTTGTGATATTTTTATCTGAAAAGAAGCAACTGCTGTGTAAGGTTACTCACTCACATGGAATGCTTAGGACAAGTCAGGCTGAAGTGTCCCAAGCATACTACAAGCAGAACTATCTTCATCCTTAATCTCAGCCCCAGATAATATCATACATACACCAGGACATGAGAGCTTGTAGCAATGAGACATCATAAAACGTGCATTAGTGCTACTCTGCCCCATTTTTTCTGGGAGGACAACCTCAGCCTCAGTAAGCCAATGAGAAACCTAAGGCTTGTCCACGAGGTAGAAATACCCTGGATCTGGTGCAGATAAAAGCGTGTCAAGAAAGGCAGGTGTTGCTACTGGCCTCTTCATTTTCAGCAAAAGAATCTGGCACTGGAGACTGACAAGAGAACAGAACAGTGAGCCAAGAGAGTGGACAAAAAGCCAAAGCAGTCTTTCCAGGTAAAAAATAAGTGAGATGTGGTGTCTGCCTCTGAGGACTCATCACTGCGGCAGAGTAAACAGCTGGGTTGGAGAAAACAAGGGCATGAAATGTAGAGATATGTGTTCACATGTATGGTATGCTGTATTTTGTTGCATGTCCTAGTGGTCTTAAATACTCCAACCAACTCTCCTTTGCCAATTTCGCAGTTAACATAGCCTTAAGAGCAACTTATGGTTTTTAGGAGAATTGTTGAATTTTTCAAGCAACTACTGTTTAAGCAACTGCTTTCCTTCCCATCTTTCTGTTTGTCCCAGGCTCTCTGGTCCAGGACTGGTGTGTGACTGAGACTGTCGGCACCATGAAAAGCTTCATTGTCACAATCCTTATCTGGACCACAGCAGCACATGCTGAAACAGACAAGCTTCTCGGAGAGATCAGTGAGACTGGTTTTCTAAAGTGCCAGAATGCTTTGAATATACCTGTTTTGGAAGTGCTACCTGGAGGTGGCTGGGATAATCTGAGGAACATAGACATGGGACGGGTGATAGACTTGACGTACACCAACTGTAAGACCACAGAAGATGGACAGTACATCATCCCCGATGAAGTCTTTACTATTCCTCAGAAAGAGAGCAACCTGGAGATGAACTCAGAAATCCTGGATTCCTGGGTGAACTACCGCAGCACCACCTCATCTTCCATCAACATGGGACTCGATTCTCCTTTCAAAATCAACGGCAAGTTCTCTACTGAGTTCCAAAGGATGAAGACCCTTCAAGTGAAGGGTCATGCTGTAACTGCAAGAGTTCAGGTGAGAAACCTGGTCTACACAGTGAAAAACAACCCAAATTCAGAGCTCAGCTTGGGGTTTAAGAGGGAGCTCATGGAAATCTGTGACCATCTAGAGAAAAACCAGACAAAGATGGCCACGTACCTTGCAGAACTGTTGGTTCTCAACTATGGCACACACGTAATCACTAGTGTGGATGCTGGGGCCGCACTGGTTCAGGAGGATCACATCAAGTCCTCCTTCCTTAAGAACAGTGAGGGAAACCGTGCTGCTGTGAGTATATCTGCTGGAATTACCTTCAAAAAGATGGTGAACTTCAAGCCCGAGGCAGACGTTGGCTATCAGAATGGGTTGACCATCGGCTACCTTGCTAACAGAACCAACTCGAGGATGCAGAGCATCGGAGGCGTTCCATACTACCCAGGCATCACCTTAGAAATCTGGCAGAAGGGCATCACTAACCACCTGGTGGCAGTAGACCGTGCTGGCTTGCCTCTGCATTTCTTCATCAAGCCCGACAAGCTGCCTGGTCTTCCACACCACTTGGTGGAGAAGCTGTCGAAGGCAGTGGAAACTGCTGCGAGAAACTACTACGCCTTTAACACATACCCGGGCTGCACAAATGTCGATTCCCCCAACTTCAATTTTCAAGCCAATACAGACGACGGCTCTTGTGATAGTAAGGTAGCCAACTCCCCCTTTGGAGGCGTTTATCAGGTGTGTTCTCAACTCATATGGTATGGGGAACTCTGCCCAAAATTGGAGCAGAAGAATCCACTCACTGGTGATTTCTCCTGTCCCTCTGACTACACCCCTGTCCATTTGCTGACTCAGATCCATGAGGAGGTTTTCAAGCACAGGGTATGTAAAAAGAAGTGCACCCTCAAGATCTTCTGCAAGACAGTATGTGATGATGTTTTCCAAGTGACCAAGGCTGAATTCAAGGCTTATTGGTGTGCAGCCACTGGCCAAGTACCTAAAAACTCAGGACTTCTCTTTGGGGGAGTCTTCACTGACAAGAGCATCAACCCCATGACAAATGAACAATCATGCCCAACCAGCTACCTTTCACTGAGCTTGTTGGAGAACCTCAAGGTATGTGTTTCTATGGATCATGAGTTGGGGCACAAGTTTTCAATCCCCTTTGGTGGGTTTTTCAGCTGTACAGCGGGGAACCCCTTGGTTGATTCTTCAACATCCAAAGACTTAGGGGAAGAATCATTTCCGCAAAAGTGTCCTGGGGGCTTCAGCCAACAGCTAGGTATTATCAGAGATGGATGCCAAGTGTCCTACTGCGTCAAGGCTGGGGTCTTTACAAAATCATCCCTGGCCCCTGTTAGGCTACCACCTTACACTCAACTACCCATTATGAGTCAGTCTGATGCCAGCTCCGTTGGAGGGACAAGGAGTGAGAGTGCCAAATCCTGGATTAAAGACTCCCACACCCAGGAGTTGAGGCTAGAGGAGCCATCAAAAGGCATATCAGCAGGAGCCACTGCTGGAATCACAGTTGGGGTGATCCTAGCATTAGGGGTTTTAATTGCCTTGGCCATCTATAGCAACTGGAGGCTTAAGAAGAATGAACACAAAGGAATTGCAATCGCTAGAGCCACCCCTGATGGAGTGTAAGGATCCACACCCAGCTTAATTCTTTCCTAAAGAAACAGTTTCTCTCATCTCCAAGCATCGGTTCAAGCGTCTCTTTCACTCCTTTCTCCTCCATGTCTGCCCTCCTAAGAAGTGCAGCGACAGTTGCAACCAAAGGAAAGTTTTATAACTTTGTGACTGTGTCCATGTCTCTGCATTGGGAATTAAAGAATCTATGCCAACAAGGAAGAGGAAGGAAGACTTGTAACTAATTCAGCAAACACCAGCCCTGGTTCTCAGCGGTAATGGGAGGTGCTCATTCCCAAATAAGCCACAGGTTGCCTTCATCTGAATCTCTGTGTGAAAAGAGATGGGCTGGGAGCAACAAGAGATTTGGGGTGAAACCGCATTTGATCTGAAGTTGGCAGAAGTTTCCGACTTACGTGCTGGAAGACTTTGCCTTCCCTGTATCTTGTTTTGGGTTTTATGCTCCTAGAGGCAGTCAGAACTCTGAAAAGACACGGACAGTTCTGTTCAGGCAGTGCTGTGGAGCCTCCTGAACTCTGAATTGATGACCATGTCAAACCCCTGTGCACCTGGAAGGATTCTGGGCTCATAGCAAGTCCACTTTCTATGTCTGCCCCACAGTTAGGATTTATTTTGCCCAGACCACTTTTAGACTTCTGAGTAGTGTCAACAAGTCTTCAGAAAATATTTTAACTTACAAACTTCTCACAGGAGGTCAAAAGCAAAAGGGTGGTGGGAAACTGGAAATAAATGAAAAAATGTAAAAACTGAAGAGGACTCCAATGTTCTAGGAACTGGCTGATTTCTTCTAGCCAACTGAGGTCTACCTTATCATAAATTAGACATTGAAAGGGACTGCTGTTTAGATAGGTCAATTATTATGGTTTAATGGTTTAGCCTTCTATGTTACCAAAATTATAACCCTTTCTTCTTCTGTGAATGACATTCCCCCTTCATGCCTTCTCATCACAAGTGTGGGAACAAGTACAAAGACACATGCATAGATACACCCCATATTCCAACAAGTCTATTTTCCTAGGGGTGAAAAATGCAAAAGTCAAAATAAGCCCCCATTTAAGTATTAATTACTCCCTAAAATTAAAATTAAAAACAAGAAACATTATGCCCTGTCCTTTTAGTTTTGGCTTGCTTTCATTTTTAGAAACAGGGCTGATGTGATAAAAGGTTTATGTCATTAAGTTAACTGGAAAAGGCATCCAGAACCACCTGTGACATCTATTTCAATTGCAGGATGACTTCCTTGGGGCATCTGATAGGGTGCACAATTGACATCTGGCAATAGTTGGGGTTTTGCTCAATTTTAATTCTGATTTAATTCTCACAACACAGAAATTCCTCCACAGCTGCTCTAGAAAATATGTATCTGTTCACCACAGCACATCATCAATGGGCTATCGTCTATGAAAGATAATATGTTCTCTCCTTAATGTTTACAACCAAGGACTTGTGCACACAGTAGGCCCTTCTCAAGAGCTCCAAGTTTCTGCCTGCTGGAATGTGGGAAAAATTCCTCATTCATTTCCAGCTGAGATACAGAGAGGAGTGAATAGCTGAATTTGAACTCTGCCCTCCCAAGTGGGCTGATTCCATAACTTTTTCACCAAACTTGCCCCTTTCAGTATTAAATGTTCAGTATTAAAACTTTTCCCTCCATGCTTTGTGGATTCTGAGTGAGTTTTATATGTTTTAGCCAAGCTAATAATTTTTCTTAAGTACTGACTTTCTTCTGTAAATTCTTTTAAGGATTACTGAATCGGCAAAGCACAGTAGGAGACTCCTAGACATTTAAGGTACAAACTTCCCGTTTAGACAAAAGTATTTCACTAATATATTTCTATTAACAAAGATGTATGTAAATATTCATTAAAATGCGCACCTAGTACCATTCTGAGTGCTCATCTGTATGATGTCAGAATTTGGGGTTTCTGCTTCACTTTCAAGCCATTTCACAAAGCCACATCCTGATCCCCAAATGGGACTCCTGGCTCTGCTGAGCTCTGGGTTCCTAAGGTTGGAGTCCGTGACAAGCAAGGCCTGGCTTCTGAGAAAGCCACATCCTGTAGGATATCAGAGATGGAGAGAGAGAGTTTGGTGATAATGGAAACTCTTTGTTTCTTTCTTATTGTGTTCTAGCCAGTGTTATAATCATTAAAACTAAACATTTACTTGAAGGAAAAAAAAATCCACCTACAAATGATGAAAGCGTATACTCTATTGTAGTCAAGCAAAGTCACTTTCAAGAATTTAGCATTCAGGCCCAGAGAGATGACTCAGCAGCTGAGAGCACTTGCTGCTGTCTGAGGTTGTATTACTACTACCCACACAACAGCTCACAGCCCTCTGTAACTCCAGTTCCAGGGGACCCACTGCAGGCAAAACACTCATCCACTTAAAATCAAAACAAATAACTCTTAAGAAAAGAGAAGTTAACGTCCATGTTTTTCAGGATCACCCTTTCTCCCCAAAGTTCATACACTTATTTCCCTTGCCATGTGGTCTGTCTCTTTGAGGGGAACCTAGAGTCAAGCCAGGTCAAGTGTGCGGGCAGAAGAGATGTGGAAAGTTTTAGAAAATAAAAAGGGAGTTTCCCTTTATCGAGCTATTTGGATTGAGGTTGCCCACACACAGAGGAAGTAACCCACATGCTTCTGAGACAGGTGCCAGAGCACTTCTACAAAAGCAGGTCCTCAGGAGTAACAACAATTTGTGCTTGTTCATTTGCAGTTTATTGTTCTGCACATACACCTCATGAGCACCAGGGGGCGATGTCCTCTCGTAGAACAACACCAAGAACTTCAAATCACAACAGTTACACACAGAACACCTGACATCTGGACATTCACCAGCCCTCTCCCAGACACCCCCATTCAGATGCTGTTGGTAACAGACAAGCAAAGGAGGCAATAATTGTTCCCTGTGCTGGGTGGATGTATTCTCCATGCTCTCATGCCGCTGCATGCCAATCTCCTCTGAGAAAAAAAAATTTCCATCTTGGAGGGAAGCTTCATAAGACACAGAATGTTCTAAGGGGAAAGCAAACATTCCATCTTATATGTCACACTCATCCCTTGGGGGGGGGGGGGGGGAGTCAGGGCAGGAACTGAAGCAGAGGCCATAGAGGAACACTGCGTATTAGTGTGCTTCCCATGGCTTGCTCAGCCTGCCTTCAACCGGGACTAAAAGACCAGGGGCAGCCTTGCATCAATATGGGTCCTCTTACGTCAATCATTAATTGAGAAAACAATTCTCAGGCTTGTCCACAGGCCAATCTGTTGGGACATTTTCTTTAAGTTGAATTCCCTCTTCCCATGACTCTTGCTTATGTCAAGTTGACAAAAAAAACTAACCAGGACATTCCCTAAGCTTGGGAAATAAATAACTCAAAGGTTTCAGGAAGTCCCCAGAATTGACCAGTGTGCTGGTTTGAATGAAAATGCCCCCTAATAGCCTCCCGGGGAGTAGCACTATTAGGAAGTGTGGTCTTGTTGGAGTAGGTGTGACTTTGTTGGACGAACTGTGTCACTGGGGGTGGGCATGGAGGTTTCAAATGCTCAAGCTAGGCCCAGTGTCTAGGCCCAGTGTCTCTTCCTGCTGCCTGCGGATCCAGATGTAGAACTCTCCACTACCTCTCCAGCAGCATGTCTGCCTGTGGGCTATCATGCTTCCCACCATGATACTAAACCTCTGAACTGTAAGCCAGCTCCAACTAAATACTTTCCTTTACAAGAGCTGAAGTGGTCATGGTATCTCTTTACAGTGATAAAACCCTAGCTAAGACAACCAGGTATATATAAACAGTAAGGACTGCTGAGAGACATTCTCAGACAAGTTGACTACCTAGAAAAGGCTCAGACCAGCTAAGCTGCCTGGAAGAGGCAGGGTGATCCCTGCAGAGTCACCTGGAAGAAGTTCACATCACCTGAAATGGCTAGAAGAGACAGTCTCCAAGCTGTTGGGCCACCTTCAGGCTGTACACTGTGCTCTAGGTTTCCAACTTCTGTGAGCTGTCACCCATGCTAGGGTAGGTGATGCTATTGTCTTTGTGTCATTTCTTATCCTATAGGTAAGCCCTCACCCATATTCCTGTAAGGAAACAAAAACAAAATACAAACAAAAAAACCTCCTTGGCTCACCAAGAGGGACTTTGGTGGTATCCATACTTCATTGGTCATTAGTTCCACATTTGGGATGAGTAGACATTTATTCTTGCCTTTCCTGAAACAGTGTTGCACAACATAATCACAAAGCAGAGCAAGACTGGGGCAAGGAATTTTGAACAAGTTTAAAACCACAAAAAGTCTGAAGGTTGTAGTTGAAGTTTTCCTGTGTCCTGCCTGGTCCACAGCTGCTGAGACCCAAGTAAACATACAGAAACTTATATTAATTAAAACTGCTTGGCCATTAGCTCAAGCTTACTACTAGCTAGCACTGATACTTAAACTCAGCCCATTTCTGTTAATCTATATGTCACCATCTTTTCCACAGCTTTACCTATGTGCCATTACATGCTGCTCCCTGGACAGTGGGCTGGTGTCTCCTGACTCAGCCTTCCTCTTCCCAGAATTCTCCTTGTCTGCTTATCCCACCTACACTTCCTGCCTTGCTATTGGCCAATGAGCATTTTATTAAACCAGTGTACAAAAGCATTATCCCACAACAGAATGTTACAAAAAGGAGAGGGGAATGGAAACACAAAGGCACAGACAACCACAGATACACCACGTAACTTCACGGGATCAGCATCTCCCAAGGTGTGTCTCCAATCCCATTTGTCACCTCTGGAGTCTCAGAGGGGGAGAACATGGCTGCTGGTCCTAAGACTGTGAAAGGAAAAGCATGGGGCCCCCTGCTTGGCCCTGCGGAACACATTAGGACTTCTTTTGGGAAACTAAGTAGCTAGTGCCCAGGGATTGATCTCCTTAAAATCGCAATTATACTTTTATGGGTTGGCATAAGAGAAGGGGTAAGAGATTCCTCCTGACTCTAAGGGGCTTTCTGAGCCAGGCCAGGGGACTTGGGGCCTTAAAGGATGTGGGAGGGACACAGGCCACTGGTCTTATGTTCAGTGTTCCAGGGGTTAAGAACTGCCCCCGAAGTCAAGAAGACCTGTATCAACACAGATGTGACTCTAGTTCCCATTAACCCAAACCAAGGAATTAGCATAAGCACTGTGTGAGTGTCTTAGGCCTCTCAGCAAGAGGCAAAGCTAAAGACTCAGCGACAGATACCACCACAAGCTGGGCAAACCACCTCACCACAAACGGTTCTGGTGGAAATAAAAGTAAGATGCATAAGTCACACGTCACACAAAGGAACAAGCCACCAAGAGGAAGAGTTAGCAGGTGCACTAACGGTGATGTCCATGACATCAATGAAGAAGATCTTCAATTTGACCAAGTGAAGTATCTCAGCTGCAGTTTCGAGTGAAGAAGATCGCTACAACTGGCTTGCAGATTCTGGGCCATGTGTCACAGCCACCCTGGAAACGGCCTTCGCAGATCTGCAGATAGGAGAACAGAGACTCAAAGGCAGAACTGACTTCCTTAGAGCCACCAGCAGCTCAGTGGCAGAATGAGGAATTGAATCCAATCTCCAGGTTCCCAGCTAGCTCTGTGTTACTTTGTGTATGTATTAGGGGGAGGGGTGGTATTCAAGTGTATATGAGTGTGCACAGCTGTGTGGAGGCCAACTGAGGATGTTGGGTATTCTGTCTTTCTCTATTTATTTATTTATTTATTTATTTATTTATTTATTTATTTATAATTTATTTATTTGAGTCAAAGTCTCTGACTGAATCTGATGCTAATCATTTTGATAGGCTGGCTGGCCAGTGAGCTCCAGGCATCTACCAGTTTTTTTGTTCCTCACTCAGCATTCAGTTGAAAGACCTGTGCCCCTCTGCTATTCAGTCTGGCTAGTATAATAATGAGTGTTGCGTTGCTATGAATAATCCTTCTGTATACTGTGAATATGTATTACTCTCATTGGTTAATAAAAAGTTGACAGGCTGGTAGCTGGGCAGGGAGTTAGGCAGGGAAGCCAAACTGAGAATGATGGGAAGAAGGAGGGAGAAGTCAGAGAGAAGGCAGTCAGCTGCCCCGGAAGCAAGACATGCTAGAGGATAGGTAAAGCCATGAGCCATGTGGCAATACATAGATGAATAGAAATGGGTTAATTTAAATACAAGAGTTATCTAGTAACAAGCCTGAACTATTGGCCAAGCATTTGTAATAATATAAGCCTCTGAGTGATTATTTGGGACCAGGAGGTCAGGACAGGAAAAGTCCATTTACATTGGGTAGTCAAACTCAGGTGCATATACTTACATGGCAGGCACTTTATTGACAGTCATTTCCTCAACTTACTGTGATATTTTTATGCATGCATATATTGAGCATTGATTGTACCTTCCTAATCTACTCTCCCTCTCCCTAGACCCTTTCCTATTTCTAAAGCTTCCTCCTGTGGAGGTAAGGATATAAGAGCTGAATGATGGAAAGGAGGGCCTTGACACACTGTCTTAGGGCCATGACATGACCAGGGCACTCATGAACTCATGACAGCAGCATTTGCTAGCACAGGGATTACACAAGACTGAGACAGTAAATATTCAGCCATAGGTGGGGAAGGAGCTCATAGCGCCCACTTGAATTCACCCAGGGGAGCAAAGGGCAGCTAAAGATTGCTGGAAGAGAAGAAATAGCTGTTTTTCATGAAGTAACCACTGGTGAGTTCCTGTGCTGCAGTGAATATTTTCACACCCAAGCCCACATAAGTAGCCCTGATGAAGCTTGGTGGGTCACAAAACAAAATCAAAATCAAAATAAAAACGGGACAGGGACTTGGCAGGGGGAAGGAGGAGGACTGATGGAAGACAAGAGAGGGTATAGGGATGAATATGACCAGAATGGGTTATGTACAAATATGACATTGTCAAAAAATGAAGCTTTTACATAAAAGTCCCTCCTAATCTCTTCTTGCCCTGCTTGTCTCTGACTCTTCCCATCCCTAGTGCCCACCATTCATTCTGTGCATCTACAAGCTTGCTGCTTTTCATAAATGAATGAAAACTTAGGTTGTTCATCTTCCTGTGTCCATGTAGATTCGTTTACTATAATGTTCTCTAATTCTATTCCTTTTGCTGCAGAGGACATGATTTCATGCTGTCTGAGTCATTACTCTAGTTTCTTTATTCACTGGGTGAAAGGTATGGGGATTTGTTCCATGTTTTGGCTATTGTGGGTAGTGCTACAGCAAACATGAGGTGCAAACATCTTTTTGGTATAAAGATTTCATTTCCTTTGGGTATATGCTAGAGGATACAGAAGTTTTACTTTGAGTTTCTTGAGAAGTATCCATACCGGTTTCCATATGGCTGTGCTAATTTCCATTCTCATCAATAGTGCTTAAGAGTCTCCATTTCTCTGAGTCTTTCTCAGCATTTATTTCTTGTCTTTTATTGATAACCTTCTTGCTGGGGTGAAATGAGACCTTATGATAGATGAGTAGAATTGAGGTGTTTTTTTTTCATGTTCAAGTCTTGATATTTTATAATACAGTTATTCTTAATAAGGGGTCAGTAGACAACAGAATCTAGGACAAGTCCACTCTGACACATTTTTGTAAGTAATAACTTACTAGAACACAAGCATGACTGTGTTTTTACACATCACATACCTTGCACAAAAAAGACAAAGCTGAAGAGACCATTTGCTGGCACAGCCTGAAATACAAGCTGGTTGGTCATTTACAGGACAACTTGGTCTGCTCCATTCTAAAGGAAGCCTAGAATGAATTATCTGAAAAAGCAAGCCATCAGAAATTCTACTTGGCCTGTGTCAATAACCCAAATGTCACTACAAGCTCACCATTTTCTTTTGTTTAGGATATTAATAAAATATTCAGGCATCCTTCTGAGTTAATATGGTGCTACGGGCCACAGGAATATATTAAAGAACTCAGCTGGTCATGGCAAAGCCACTACCTGAAGGGATCAAGGAATTCCTTCAGAGTAAGCCAAATTCCAAGAAGCATTTGGTGTTATTTGGCTTGTTATAAATCAGCTGTCTTCTGTTATGAAAATCATGTGTGCCTTCATAATTTTTTCAATTGATTTTTCCCTAAAGAATTGCTAACAGTGTGGACTGACTACTCTTTGGACATACACATTCAAGGTATATGGAGAACAGCCTCAGGAAAGGCTTCCTTTCCTCCTGCCCAAGCGTTTCTCCCCTTTCAGCACTGGAAACAGATATCTCCCTTAGCCACATTCAAGGACTAGCAGAAATAACAGCCCAGAGCACCACATGCTAGTCTCCTGATTTGAGGTAAATTCCACAAGGAGACACTGCCTAGGTCAGGTGGACCTTAAGTAATAGCTTTGCACAGTTTAGCTTGAACCCTCCTTTTCTTACAGCCTTACTAACTTTATAGACCTCTAACTCCTTACCTAACCACTTCTAGGAATATTTAGATAACCTAATACCCTGACAGCGATGCACAGCCAGAACCCCAGTTCAAGCCTCCCTGTAATTATCATCATTGGCAGCATCTGGCCAGGTCCATCGCCAGATGGAGGAAAGTACCTTATCAGAGATACCTCTGTACTCTCTAAGAACAAGACTTAAGCTTCCAGACCACCTGTTTGAGAAGGCCTGGAGGATGTGCCAATTAAGCTTAACTTCCTCCTTTCCCAAATCTTACCTCTAGTTCCAGATTTCCCTTTAACTATCACCAGAGGCATCTAGCTATACACAGGTTGCATAGTGACTGAGCACATTTTCCCCTACCCTGCAGAAAAAATGGCAGATAGCTTGGACAGATAGAAGCCACAGGAAAAAAGAGGGCAGTTTTATTTTCTCCCATTGACCTAGCAGTTTATAGATTCTTAACATTTTCTACCAATCACGTTTAAGATTATAGGTGAGCACGTAAGATCCCTCTTCTTAACTATTACCCGAATTTAGCCTTTAGTTAATTCATTTCCCCATTAGTCACTTCCCTTTTGGGTTGCAAATGATAATTAACACTTACTGCCCCTCTTTGTGATTCTTATCACCCCTTTTTGAGCCTGGAAACCTGGCTTTACACTGCCTAGGGATTACTGCTTGTAAGTGTATATATTACCGGGACTCCCAGGGCACAGGAGGATGGAAAAGAAGATTTGGAAGAATAAATGACTGGACTAAGAGCTCAGTGTGCTGAGATTCTATTTCCTGAAAATAGTCCTCTCCATTTGTGGTTCTCTTTCCTGAGCCCCTGGGATGTATAATATTAAGGCAGGTCCTTTTAATATTATACAAGAATATGGCTCCCTACACTGCCATAACCAGGAAAAGCAGGATCTTGAGGTCCTCTAACACGCTCTTTTCCAAATCTTGGAAAGAACGAGCTATTACAACAACCATCAGACTTCCTAGCAAGGTCAGAAAGCAAAAGCTGATATCCATCGAACTCCCCCCGTACCATGTGAATGTTCCACTGGTGCCAGAAGCCAATCCTCTGAGCACCTTCATCTATGCCTTGCAAATAGGTGCTACTCTTTATTTCACTGCTGTGGGGGTGAACGTTTAGGGAAAACCCAGAACTTGTGTGATGTCAACTACAGCACTAGGATATTAATGTTATTTCAGTTCTAAAAAATCTCCCTTGTCACATCCTTATTTGTCAAAATAGCAATTAAGAAACTTGAGTGACTACATAAAACCAAACAAAATCTAGGAACTGAATAAAGCCACAACCCAGCACACACTGTTAACCTCATTTTTGTTTTACATGCATATAGATGCACATGCACACATACACATACACACAAACACTCCTCTATTTCAACAGAGGACCCAAAGTTCCCAAGTACATATATCCTGAGATGGAAGGACCACCCAAGAAAGCCTAAGCTAATGCTCTTGTTTTTTATCTTGACCTATTCTTGAATGTTTTGGGTAGAAAGAAATATGGTGGTAACTTTGACTTTGCTTCATCTGAAGGCCCATTGGAAGGTGATGATAAAAGAAACATTGAAGAAAATGGTACCTCCTCCCACGGGAGCCATTAATAGCTCCTTGGGGAGGGATGGAGTCTCGAGGGCTTCTCTACTGATGATGGAATGTCGAAGGGCCCAGTCTTACGCAGGTATCTATTGCTGCTGTGTGTTCATGATTTCAAAGGCTGTGTCCTTTCTGGATGACAGCATTTCATGGCATTCTTCCCTGTCCTTTGACTCTTACATTCTCCCTGCCCCCTGCCAAACCTTGGGCCTGCGTGGTGGTGGTACTGATAAAAATGTCCCATTTAGAGTTCAGTACTCAATAAATTAAAAAAATTAAACAGAAAGAAACTATAATGAGTAAAATGCAAAGAACTGCAATCCTATGGCAACAAGGGAGGAAACAAAACAGACTTGCTATGGTTCAGAATATTTCCATATGTTTACAAAAATTATTTTATACACTTCAAAATCTACTGATTATAGTAAATGATAAAAATTTAAAAGAAACCCTGACTGTTATTCTGAATTTTCTTTTGTATTACTTGATAATAAAACATACATAGAAATATGAAGCTTGACAACAGTTAACTCAGAGAAACCCGAAGTTACTCAATCACCTCTTTTGCCCAAATCTTCCTCAAATAAGAAGTCAAATAGCCAGAAAGATGTGAGAAGACATGAAGACAGAATAAAATTCTGTGCTCCCCAGGCCAAGGTCCTGCTTCCTGCTAAAGGAAGATACTTTTCATAGTAGGCTCTCAGAGCATCACTCAGAAGCCTGAAGAAAAGTGAGGAGGAAAAAGGAGTCAGCTGTACTTGCTCCAGCTTCGTAGACTTGAGTTTGAAGGGGAGATGAAAAGGAAGTGGGTTGGGGAGATAGAGTAGCCGGTAAAGCGCTTGCAATTGTGATGGCTGGAAGTCACATCCCCAGGACCTGCATAAAGGCTGAGAGGATGTGGTGGCTCATCTGCAATCTTAGCATGCAGGAAGCAGAGACAGGATTCATCACAGCAAGCTGGCTAACTGGTGTAGCAAAAACAGTGAACTCTGGCCTCAAAAGAAACTGTGCCTCCATAATACTAATTAAGTAGAGAGCAATCAAGAAAGGTGCTTGAAGTCAACTCCAGGCCTCTATACACATGAGTACGCACATACATCCACACAACACACAAACACACATACATAACACACACACACACACACACACACACACACATACACACACACACATACACACACACACACACACACACACACACACACACACACACACAAATATCTGAAAAAATAAGGGGAAGGGGAGACCCTAAGGGTTCACACTATCCTTTTGACTTTTATAATAACATTAAATCTGACGTTGGCGACTGCACAATGGCACCATAAAGAATGCTTGACCAATAATACACACTCAGTTTCTGTTTGCCTTATAGAACAACTAAACAGGTTTCCATTAGAATGTTCTGAAAATGTGTATTGGGACTGTGCTGAGGTGGCCTCAGAATTCAGAGGCAATCAAAATCTAGTTAGCAATGTCTGCTATTGGAATCATGGAGTGGCATTAAGAATACTTCTTCAGTCTGTGAATATAAGTGCCTAGAAAACAAAAACAAAAACAAAAAAGCACCCATGCTAAAAATTCTACAATGCTGATTGATTGTGTAAGAATATCTATAATTAAGGACAGGTAAATGCTCCATGTCCAGATCCAAATTATCTTGAGTTATCTTTAGCCTCCTTGGCTGCTACTTATCATCTGTCTCTGTTTTTGACTTCATATGCTTGTGGCAATCAGGTGAAATACTGTTTGGAACGTACACACAGACCACCAGTTTCCGACTCAGAGGGTAAGAATGGCAGCATCTTCAGACAGCATCTGAAGCTTGTAGCAAAGACTTCCCTGCTCTGCTGTAACCCGCCTATCTACCTACCTGATGTTCCTACCAATGTATCTGAAAACCAGCTTTAATTATGACTTTGTTCTGCCATTATAAAAAGTTCATGAAGTCATTATCACAACGGAACTTAAGGTAAGCTGAATCTGTTTCCCCAGCACATGGCAACTTAGATTTGGCTTCAGAATAAACTCTCATTTTATCTTTCAAGTAAGAGCTCTGTTTTTGCATGGACAGTTTTAGCACCTGAACATGAGAACTCAAGGATGATCCATTTTCATTGGAAGAGTCATGCAAACACCTGTGTGTGTGTGTGTGTGTGTGTGTGTGTGTGTGTGTGTGTGTGTGTGTGTGTGAATGTAGACTTTTTAGGGTGAGTTTTGACTGCTCTTTTAAAAACAGGTTTTTCAAGATCCTTATCTTAATCAGACCTAGTTAAGATATAAGTCTAAAGTTTGGGGACTAAAGAAAAAAACAACAGTCATTTAAAACCCTACTTCACCTACATAAAGGCTTACATTTGTATGATAAGGCTTATAGTAGATTCCAACATGTTTTACTATTTCATAAATGTAATTTTTCTTTTACAGTGTATTTAGGACAATAACTAATCTCCGTGCCTTTAGCCTTAAGAAAGGAAAAACCACTTGAGTAGAATGCCTATTAAATGACTAATATTCTTACCACAAAGGTAGAAGACAGCTGACTTAAAGTGAAGGAACTGAAAACAGGGTGGAGACAAATGCCTGGTGCAAACGAGAAGGACCCCTCCCCCACACACCTTTTACAACAAAAGCAACTTCTAAATGCCAGTTATAATAAGATTTAGATGTTTAAGAAACAGTTTGTTTAAATTTATTAAAAGAACATAGAAAAGGCTCACTGTTTTGCCTGTATTTGTAACTTCTAGATATTTAAGATACATTGTGTATGTTTTCAGTTGCTGTAATTAAAGGCCCTTAAAAATTACACCCTCACTGTCAATTTCTAGATCACTCTTCCCACTTGACGGTTCATCCATCTTTGTGTTTTCCTCTGTCTTATTGTCTCTTTTTTCTTCCGTGGTATTTTCTTCTGACTTAGTTTTATGAGTAGCAGGTGGTATTCCCCCCCCCCCCCCCCCCCCCCCCGCCCCCGCTCCGCCTCCCATGCTCTCCACCTACTCCCTCAGGAAATGTATTTCCTCTGTGTGCAGGAGGCTGGGATCCTGCTTACACATCTTCACGAAGGCCCGAAGCTTGCTCACTTTGCAGGGATCCGTGGGGTCGGGAAGTGGGAGGCTGGAGGCGGTGGGCCAGGCCCCATACTGGGTACTTTTAACTAACTTTTGTGCTGTAAAACCTTAAGAGATAAATTCATAAACTCATATGTCACACCTCAAATTGTGCCAATTTCTGAAAACACGTCCACAGAGACCTCAAAAAAACTCAATGACACCTACCTGTCTTCGACTGTACTGGCACATTCTTGTTAGAACTGATTATTTACCCGTAACTCTTACCTTACTGAAACAATGTTATCATGTTTGAAAAGACTCAAGTATTTTTACTACCTTTGTAAAATAGTGTCTCTCATTATTCAGTATAATTCAGATTTAAATTTTTAGTTTATTTTTTCATTGATAACTTATTTTAAATCTTCCAAGAGGAACTCCATCCATGTAAGTACCTCTATTTTGACTCAAAACTCTTAAATCAAATTCTTCCTACTTAAGAAAAAAAGAATACTAACTAGATCCAAGTAATTGGATTATAAGTTCTTAATATTGAGATAATACAAATTGAACTTAAAGCATTAAGATAAGACACATTGAAGGCTCTAAAAGCCCTGCAGTATTTTCAGATATTTGACTACCTTGAAATAGCTTCAACTTTTAAAACTGACTCCTGTTAGACATATTTGGATTTAATATTTATTGTCCAAATTACAAAAACAGCAATCAGTGTCCAATGGCACAATCTTTATGGTATTTCATACCTCAATAGAGCCCCCCTTTTGAATGTAATACTTTTATTAGTTCTTTGAAAATTTCACACTGTGCATTTTGATCATACTCTACCTCTACTCCTCTGCCGACTTCACTCAGATCCATACCCTCCTCCCTATACTCCTCCACTTCCTGTCCTCCTTTTCCTTCCTTTTTGGAAGTCACTACCTCACACTGTCCTAGCCCTCTGGCTCTTGCAACACCCTTCTTCCCTCTTCTGCAATGTCCTCCGAGCCTTAGGTGTAAGAGTTGTGTTGCAGATGTATCAGCGGGAGTTGGGCACCCCACAGTCAGTTGTTTTCTGTGTTTTGTCCAGTTGTGGCTTTCTGTAATGGTGTTTATCTGCTGCAAAATGAAGCTTCTTTGATGAGGAATGAGGGTGACACTTATCTGGGTATATAAGGATAAGTATTTATAATTCAGTTAGAAAACAGAAAATGTGACTTTCCATTTCTTTTCCCAAACTATTTCTGTCATAATACCAAAATAATAAATTCTCCTTTAGGTTCCATGGCTTCAGCAGGCATAGGTAGTTGGCCAAGTTTATAGCATCCAGTGTGAATTCTCTCCTATTGATTGAGCCTTAAGTCCCATTAGGTGGCTGTTGATTGCCTCCATGATATCAGTGCTGCTACTGGACCTTTCAGAATATCTTGCAATGATGATCATTGTGGTTTGTAGTTCTTACAGCCACAGAAGATGACTGATTGCTTTCTTGACATCTTTCATAGCTTCTTCTAATGCTGGAACAGCTACTCCTCAGGGTGGAGGCTTTCAGGTCAGATGCATATCAATTCCTCCAAGTTCTGTGTCCAACATGTGTGGTATCTTTAGTAATAGTCTTACCTTCTTTTTCTGGAAGATAACTGAGGGCAACAGTAATAATCTATATCATTTGGGGTGTCTCTTGGACTCTCCTAACAACGCATATTGATGAATATTTAAGGTATCCTATAAAATAATTAGAAAGGGATTTTTAAAACTGAAACAATATTTTTTATTTTTAAAATTTTATGTGTATGAGGTTTTTGCCTGTATTTATGTAAATGTACCATATACATGCAATGTCCACTGAGGTCAGAAGAGGGCCTCAGATCCCTCGAAACTGGGACTTCCAGCCAGTTATGAGTGGTCATGTAGGTGCTTGGACTAGAACCTGGGTCCTCTGGAAGAGCAGCTAGTACTCTTAACCTCTGAGCTCTTTCTTCAGCCCTCCTGTTTTAACATGGTGGAAGCTCTGCGAGTTCAAGTGCTGCTCGGTCTACACAGAGAATCCCAGGTCAGCCAGGGCTACACACTGAGACCCTGTCTCAGGAAAATAACAGAATAAAATGGCTTGGGCTGCCAAATTCTGGCCTCACACTTAACATGACTATGCAGAATTTCCCACATACCTTCTGTTTTTGCCCTCTGGAATAAAGGAAAGCATGAAACCACTGAGTTCTTATTTCTTTGTGGTTAGTAGACAAACAGTCTTGACGCAAAGAATTTCTTTTGAATTAACAACAAAGCAAAGCTCAGAATATCAGGTGAGAAATGAACTGCTCAGACATAAAAAGCTGTCACTGTGCTCTGTGCCACACAGGCCTTCTGTTTTCATCAACATTTACTCCAGGGTCTACAAAAGTCGTGGTTCTAGGTTCCATTTAGCAATGCTCTGTATGTCAGGTTTCAGACTGGTCTCCTAGATCCCTGGCAAACAAAAAGGGCTGATCCTCGCTAATGTAACCATCTTAGACCACTGGTGACACCTGAACAGGCCCCAAGCCCACAGAAGTGAACCTCAGACGTGAATCATGGCTTAACTCCTCATGACAGTGTCAGAAGTGCCGCACGTGTTCAGACTGGGAAAGAAAGCAGACGTGTGACTTCCCTCTTGTTGGAGGAAGTGAAATTGCTTTTCAGCACCACAGACGAATACCTTCTGTGGAAGAATTGCCTCTCTCTGCTAAAGGTCAGAGTTCAGTGGTTTGCCTCAGCCCTTCACTCCCTCAGGGGAGCTATCTGGAGAGAACATGTGTTTACACGCATATTTCAGTATGAAAAAAAGGAAAAAAAGTTGTTGGTGGGAGTTAAACAGAAAAAACGGGAGTAAGACACAGTAGTTAAACCCTCCTCTGCCCATTCTGAGCCCCACTCCCCAGCCCTGGCATAGAAATGGAGGCTGTGCCCTAAATTCTCCCCGTTTTCGCTTCTCCTTTCCTTGTTTCCCACCAGCTGAAAAGAGAACTTCCTTGAGCAAAGGGATCATAAAAACCCTGTGTTCAGCCACCCCAGCACATGAAAATGCTACAAGTAATTTGATGCTTAAAAAAAAAAAAAAAGGACACACCAATTGGTTGTCCAAGTGTCAAATGGTCATTCCCGAAAACACAAACACAAGTAACATCATATGGATTGAGCAGGTCATATTTAGGAATATATATGTATACACATATACATATTTGCATGCAATAACAATTAGTGAAAATTTGAAGAAGAGTTGGGGAAGGTATATGGGATGGTTTGGAGGAAGGAAAAGGAATGGAGAAATGTTTTAATTATAATCTCAAAACCAAAAATTTATGAATATACATGTTATAGTCTGAATTATTTTACTTAGTACAAAATGATATCCACTGTTATTCGGTACTTAGTAAATACTCAGTAAAAACAAAACAAAACAAAATAAAGAAAAATCTCAAATAGGTAAGACATTCTCTTGTTGAAAAATCAAGAAAACCAAAGAACCTCTGGAAAATTAAGAGTAAAAGAATTATTTAAAGAAAAAACAACAACAAACAAAACCAACTCTATTGACCAGATGTAGTTGCTGTCAATGGGCTGGTGTTGAAACCTCTAATTTTATATATTTGACCATGTCTAGAGTCATGCTGAAGGCCTATTATTGTTTTTGTACATCATGATAACACAAGGATTTCTCACTAAATCAAAATTGTTTGAAAAAACTGTTAGCTGTATAATATTCTGCCATATAGTTTCTTCAGTTTTATGTAATATTAGAGTGGAAAACTGTACTAAAAGTAAAAATAATAAAAAGTGACAATTTAGAAAAACTTGAATGTAGAACTGTTTACTTTGCTTGTTCTCTCGCTTCAGGACATCAAGGCCTCAACAGTGTGTGTGTGTGTGTGTGTGTGTGTGTGTGTGTGTGTGTGTGTGTGTGTGTGGTGTGTGTGTGTGTGGTGTGTGTGGCGTGGTGTGGTATATGTATGGTGTGGTGTGTGTGTGTGTGTGTGTGATGTATGTGTGGTATGGTGTGTATGTGTCTGTACTTGTGTGTGTGTTGTAGTGGGTAGCTGTTCCAGCTTTGACCTAGAAGTACTACCCCCACTGAGGCTTCGGTAACTGTCACGCCTACAAGGCAGGGCCGAGACAGGAGTCCTTAAGACCCGAGATCCAGATGTGCCTGCTCTCTTGGTTCCTAGATCCTGGATGCTGGCAGGTAGACTGAGCAGAGTTTTCCAGAGAGCACCGCTGGACTGCACCTCACCTCTCCTGGACCCTGTAACCTATCCCTTTATTTGTAAGTTACCCCACAAAATAAACCTCCCTTTTAACTACGTGGAGTTGACTTAATACTACAACCAATATCAAAACTCTGCTCAGTCTACCTCCAGCATCCAGGATCCAGGAACCAAGAGAGCAGGCACATCCGGATCTCGGGTCTTAAGGGCTCCTGTCTCGGCCCTGCCTTGTAGGCGTGACAGTTACCGAAGCCTCAATGGGGGTAGTACTTCCAGGTCAAAGCTGGAACAGCTACCCACTACAGTGTGTGGTGTGGTGTGTGTGTGTGGTGTGTGTGTGTGGTGTGTGTGTGTGGTGTGTGTGTGTGTGATGGGTGGTGTGTGTATGTGAGTGTGGTGTGTGTGTGTGGTGTGGTGTATGTGTGGTGTGTGTGGCGTGGTGTATGTGTGATGTGTGTGTGGTGTGTGCGTGCATGTGTGTGTGTGTGTGTGTGTGTGTGTGTGTGTGTGTGTAATATACAGGTGGTTGGCCTCTTTTTCACTAATTGTTATTGCATGCAAATATGTATATGTGTATACATATATATTCCTAAATATAACCTGCTCAGTCTGTATGATGTTACTTGTGTTTGTGTTTTCGGGAATGACCATTTGACACTTGGACAACCAATTGGTGTGTCCTTATTTTTTTTTTTTAAGCATCAAATTACTTGTAGCATTTTCATGTGCTGGGGTGGTTGAACACAGGGTTTTTATGATGCTCACCCATGCCAGCATATATGAAGGCCAGAGGTTGCCATCAGGATCTTTTCTGAATTGCTTCCCCACTGTAAGCTTTTGAAACAGGGTCTCTTGCTGAACCTGAAGCTTCCCATCTTGGCTAGACTCACTAGCTAACAGACTCTAGGGATCCCCTAGCATGAGGTTACAGGCATGCACTGCTGTGCCCACATTTTAGGTGGTATCTGACGATCCCTATACATAAACACTGCACCCAGAGGACCACACTCCCAGCTCTCAACAGGATCTAGAAAAGAGAGAACAAGGAGAAACTGCTAGACTTTCTTCAGATGAGTATACATGAAGCAAACAAACAAAAAAAAAATCAAGAGTGCAAATATTGAATTATTCCAAGTACTAAAGGGCATTCAACTTTCAGCTTTTTAACTCTGGACTCTCTCCTGAGGTATGACTATATAACCCCTGATTATTTATACACTAGAGCATTCTCTGCAGTGGCTAGGCTGTGCTCTCCAGCTTAGGATAGCTTGGACATTGTTTGCAAGGCTGGTGTGAATTGTTTTCCCCAAACACCTTGGCATGAACAGACCCACAGCGAGGCCTTTGAGGATTTACAGAGCATCACTGGGGCCCAAAAAGAGACTAGGGAAACTCAGTCTGTGAAGGGCAGCCTTGCTCCTTCTAAAAAATGCTCTCTGCTTTTCATTGACAGCCTGAGATAATTCAGTTCTTTGGGATCTTCCCAGCCTGTGCACAGGTGACAGTAGCAACCTGTGGCTGAAACAGGATTCTTTTTCAAAAGTCTTAGCTTTGCATCTTGCTCATAGAATGATCTGGGGTGTTGTGAGGGTGCCATGTGAAGCTTTTTAATCTGTTATGGAGTCCCTGGCTGCCAGTAAAATGCACTGAGACCACTCCAATTGTTCCAAGTATGTATTTCGTCTGCGTTCCCTCCATCCCGATACTTGATTACTGGGAAAGAATACATCTCTCTAAATTGTAAATCTAAAGGAGCTAGCATTGCTAACTCCCAAAGGAGGGGAGAACAAGAAAAGAAAACCCCTAAGATTATGTTTTCCTGACAATATAAGAAATGAATGCTAATACTTTTAACCTGAGTCATAAAGAACAGCTTTCTTGATTATATATACACTCAATAAAAAGGGGTGGAAAGGTTAAAGGCATGGTCAGTTACCTCTTACTTTAAAATTGTACACCCAGGGAAGACCGGACAAGTGTGTGGACACATGCATATACCCTCCTGAGCCACTTTATGCTTTGAGTAAAACAAAATTTATAGTGTGACTTTTGTCTTCTCTGAAATATTTCTATTGGAAAGGAGAAAAACAGCCCAGTGTGGGAGCCCTCACCCTCACACAGGATGCTCAGGACAATTCAGGCTGAGGTTTCCCAGCATATGGCAAATGGAATGTTTTTTTCTAGATCGCTGAGTTCAGCCCCTGATAACTCCATATCCAAAGCAGGACTGTGAAAACTTGTAACAATGAGACCTCACAAAACAAGTATCTGAGTTTCTTTACTCTTTCCGCCCTCAGAGGACAGCCTTCGACTTCAGTGTGCCAATGAGATACCTAAGATTTGTCCTTGACACAGAGTAGCCTGCTTAGGGGAGGCGGGGTATGTAAATAAGGCCAATGTTGCTACTAACTACTGCATTTCCAGTAAAAAGAAACTAGTAAGGTGATTCCACAAGAGAACAGTCAGGCAGTTTTGAAATCAGTCAAACAGAGTGAACAAAAAGCCAGACCGGAGCCCTCCCAGAGAGACACGGTAGGTGTTGGATCCATGCTTTTACTGGGCAGCTGCCACTTTCAGCAAAAAAAAAAGGCAGGGTGCAGGTCACAGGGGAGTAAATGGTAAAGAGTCTATGTTTGCCTATTCAGTGTAGAATAATTTTTACAAGGCCCTAATGGTCCCTAATTTTCCAAACAGCTTTCGTTTCTCTGTTTTGTAATTAGAGCAGCATAAACAGGAACTGATGGTTTTAGGAGAACTGTAGAAATTTCTGTTTGAGCAATTGCTTTCTTTCCTATCTTTCTGTTGACTCCAGTCTTGTCGGTGAATGCTTGGGGCTGGAACATGGCTGCAGCTGTCTGCACTGTGAACAGTTTCATGGCCATGGCCATCATCTGGACCATGACAGCACATGCTGAAACAGACAGGCCTCTTGGAGAGACGGCTAAGGATGGATTCCAAACATGCAAAGACGCCTTGAAACTACCTGTCTTGGAGGTCTTACCAGGAGGGGGCTGGGATAATCTGAGGAATATAGACATGGGCCGGGTGATGGACTTGACGTACACCAACTGTAAGACCACAGAAGATGGACAGTACATCATCCCTGATGAAGTCTTTACCATTGCCCAGAAAGAGAGCAATCTGGAGATGAACTCAGAAATCCTGGATTCCTGGGTGAATTACCAGAGCACCACCTCATTTTCCATCAACACAGAACTCTCCCTTTTCTCCAAAGTCAACGGCAAGTTCTCTACTGAATTCCAAAGGATGAAGACCCTTCAAGTAAAGGACCAAGCTGTAACCACCAGGGTTCAGGTAAGAAACCTGGTCTATACAGTCAAAAGCAGCCCAACTTCAGAGCTCAGTTTGGGGTTTACGAAGGCGCTTATGGACATCTGTGACCAGCTGGAGAAAAACCAGACAAAGATGGCCATGTACCTTGCAGAACTGTTAGTTCTCAACTATGGCACACACGTAATCACTAGTGTGGATGCTGGGGCCGCACTGGTTCAGGAGGATCACATAAGGTCCTCCTTCCTCCTGGACAACCAGAACAGCCAGGACAGAGTGACTGCCTCTGCTGGGATTGCCTTCTTAAACATCGTGAACTTCAAACTTGAGGCGGACTACACCTCCCAGAACGCTTTGACCAAGTGCTATCTTTCTAACAGAACCAACTCCAGGGTGCAGAGCATGGGCGGGGTTCCATTCTACCCAGGCATCACTCTGGAAATCTGGCAGAAGGGCATCACTAACCACCTGGTGGCAGTAGACCGTGCTGGCTTGCCTCTGCATTTCTTCATCAAGCCCGACAAGCTGCCTGGCTTGCCAGGTCCCTTGGTGAAGAAGCTGTCGAAGACAGTGGAAACTGCTGTGAGACACTACTACACTTTTAACACCCACCCTGGCTGCACAAATGTCGATTCCCCCAACTACAATTTTCAAGCCAATGTGGATGACGGCTCATGTGATGAGAAAGTAACCAACTTCACCTTTGGTGGAGTTTACCAGGAATGCACTGAACTGTCAGGGGATGTTCTTTGCCAAAACCTGGAGCAGAAGAATCTGCTCACCGGTGATTTCTCCTGTCCCTCTGGATACACCCCTGTCCATTTGCTGACTCAGACCCATGAGGAGGGTTACAGTCGCCTGGAATGTAAAAAGAAGTGCACCCTCAAAATCTTCTGCAAAACAGTGTGCGAAGATGTGTTCCGAGTGGCCAAGGCTGAATTCAAGGCTTATTGGTGTGCAGCCACTGGCCAAGTACCTGAAAACTCAGGACTTCTCTTTGGGGGAGTCTTCACTGACAAGAGCATCAACCCCTTGACAAATGCACAGTCATGCCCAGCTGGCTATATTCCACTGAGACTGTTTGAGAACCTTAAGGTATGTGTTTCTCTGGACTATGAGTTGGGGTACAAGTTTTCAGTACCCTTTGGTGGGTTCTTTAGCTGTATAATGGGGAATCCCTTGGTTAATTCTAATACATCTAAAGATATAGGGGCACCATCTCTGAAAAAGTGTCCTGGGGGCTTCAGCCAACACCTAGCCATTATCAGTGATGGATGCCAAGTGTCCTACTGCGTCAAGGCTGGAATCTTTACAGGAGGGTCTCTGCTCCCTGTAAGGCTCCCACCTTACACCAGACCACCCCTCATGAGCCAAGTTGCCACCAACACCGTCATAGTGACCAGTAGTGAGACTGCCAGATCCTGGATTAAAGACCCCCAGACCAACCAGTGGAGGCTGGGAGACCCACTGGAGCTGCGTAGAGCCATGACAGTCATCCATGGAGACAGCGGTGGTATGCCAGGAGGAGAAGCTGCTGGAATCACTTTGGCAGTCATTGTGGCATTAGGGGTAGTCATTGCCTTGGCCGTCTACAGTACCCTCAAGTACAAGAAGAAGGAATACCAGGCAATTGAGGAGCAACAGAGTTTGGTTGGAAGTTTAGCAACAGAGGCATCAGATCCAAGTCCAGCTTAATTGTCTCCAAAGCAGTCTGTGTCATTTCCAGCCACAGCTTCAAGCACGTTTTTCTTGGTTTTCTCTGTTTCTGCCTTCCTGAGTACTGAAGTGAAAGTTCCAACGGAAAGCAGGTATTACAGCTGTGGGACTTCTTGTTTAGGCCTCTGAACCAGGAAATTAAAAGGGGTGTTTTAAGGAGGTGTGGGGGAAGGGGATGATTCATTCAGAAAAAGCTGGACTGGGACCAAGGTGTGAAGGAGGCGTGTATCCATTCTCACAGATGTCCTTACCGAAATGCATGTGTATGAAAAGAGACTGGATTTGGAGATCAGGAATTTAGTCTGAATTCGAAAGGCTTTCCAGTTTGTGAGCTGAAGGGGTTTGTGCTTTAAGTACCTCATTACTTCTATTTTGTTGTTAAAGAAGCTCTCTGGGTTCCACAAACCAAGAAGCAGACATGACCCTGAAATGCCCCAGGAGGCCTACATGGCCACTACTCTTCAGCTTTAAGGGCTCTGTGTTGATTTACAGACTTTGCTCTCACAGAGTCATCCCCAGGCATGCAAGGGACTTACACAAATTCCACTTTTCCCAACTTCCCCACAATTAAGACTTAGTCTAGATCAGTCTTGGGCTTCTGAACAGTGTTAACACGTCTTCAGAAAATATTTTAACTTGTAACTTTCTGCTGAGTGAAGGATGAACAAACTGTAGGGAAGTAAGTAACACATGAAGGATAAAAACTGCGGTTCTGGAGACGATGCCACCATTCCAGAACTGAATTTAGATCTGTCCACTAACAGCATTATAAATGAGGAACTGAATGGAGCTGTACTTTGGGTAGACCAAGCATTATGGTTTCATGTTTATCTTTCAAAAACATAACCCCTTCCTCTCTATCCTTCATTCTTCCTATGTCTTTCTTCTTTCTGTCTTCTCATCATGGGTGTTGGTGTAGACACACAGACACTCCCTATATTCCAACAAGAAGCTTTTACTTTCCTAGGGGTAAAAAGCACAAAAAGTCAAAATAAGCCCCCATTTGAGAATTACTTCCTCCCTAAAACTAAAACTATAGAAAGCTCCATCTTCTGTCCCTTTAGGCTTTGTTTTTTTAATGCTAGAAATAGGGCTGATATGTTTAAAAACAAAATAAAAAACTTATATCATTAGCTGGAAAAGGCATCCAGAACCACCTGTGACATCTCAGTTGCAGGATGACTTCCTTGGGGCATCTGGCAGGGTACATGATTGACATCTGGCAATAGTTGGGGTTTTATTCAATTTTAATTCTGATTTATTTCTCACAACACAGAAATCCCTCCACAGCTGCTTTAGAAATTATGTATCTGTTCACCACAGCACATCATCAATGGGCTATTGTCTATGAAAGATAATATGTTCTCTCCTTAATGTTTACAACCAAGGGCTTGTGCACACAGTAGGCCCTTCTCAAGAGCTCCAAGTTTCTGCCTGCTGGAATGTGGGAAAAATTCCTCATTCATTTCCAGCTGAGATACAGAGAGGAGTGAATAGCTGAATTTGAACTCTGCCCTCCCTACTGCCCAGCCAAGGGGACTGATTCCATGACCTCTTCAACCAAACCTGCCTCTTTCAGTATTAAAATATTTTCTGTGCTCTGTGGGTTCTGCCTCAGTTCTGTATGTTTCAGGCAAGCTAACAACTTTTCTTAAAGTACCAACTTTTCTCTGTAAATTCTTTTAAGGATTATTGAGTTTACAAAGCAAGACACAGCAGGAGACTCCTAGACCTTACTGCATAGGCTTACTGCTGAAAACTTTTAATATTTGTTCCATAAACATGTATTCTACTAACAAAAATGTATGCATTAAAATGTATATTCAGCAACATTCTGTTTGGGTGTTCGTCTGTGTGAAGTCAGAATGTTGGGGTTTCCAGTTCATGCTCAAGCCACTTCACCGAGTTCTGAGTGGGGCTCCAGGGCTCTGCTGGGTTCTGACTTTCTAAGGCTGGGTCTACAGAAAGACCAGGGCTGGTTTCTGAGAAAGCCACACTCCATGGGATATCAGAGATGGAGACACAGTTTGGTGACAAAGGAGGCTAGACATTTGCCTCTTGTTTTTGTGTTCCTATGATTACTCAGATGCTCAATAAGAATTATTTGAAAAAAAAAAAGTGCCTGAAAATGAAGGTCAGTGTTCAGGGATAAGAAAATGGTTCAATAAAGTGCTTGCTACTTAGTCATGAGAATCTGAGTATATATCCCCAACATCCATGTAAAAGATGTGCGGTGGCATGAACCTGTAACCCCAGCACTGGCAGGTAGGGGCAGGTGGCTCGTGGGGCTCACTGGCCTGTCAGCCAGCCTATCCGAGTCAAAATGGCAACTTTCAGGTTCATTGAGAGAAAACCCTTCTTCAAAAGGTAGAAGAAAATAGAGGAAGATACCTGATATCAACCTTTGACCTCAGTATGTGTGTACAAAGACCAGCACACCTTCACACACACACACACACACACACACACACACACACACACACACACACACACACGCACCCACCCCCACACATCTTCTCTCACACACACACATGCATCCCCTCACACATATGCACCTCCTAGATATATCCCCTCACATACAATGCATCCCCTCACACACATGAAACCAACGTCCATGTTTTTCAGGATCACCCTTTCTCCGCAAAGTTCATACACTTATTTCCCTTGCCATGTGGTCTGTCTCTTTGAGGGGAACCTAGAGTCAAGCCAGGTCAAGTGTGTGGGTAGAAGAGATGTGGAAAGTTTTAGAAAATAAAAAGGGAGTTTCCCTTTATCGAGCTATTTGGATTGAGGTTGCCCACACACAGAGGAAGTAACCCACATGCTTCTGAGACAGGTGTCAGAGCACTTCTACAAAAGCAGGCCCTCAGGAGTAACAACAATTTGTGCTTGTTCATTTGCAGTTTATTGTTCTGCACATACACCTCATGAGCACCAGGGGGCGATGTCCTCTCGTAGAACAACACCAAGAACTTCAAATCACAACAGTTACACACAGAACACCTGACATCTGGACATTCACCAGCCCTCTCCCAGACACCCCCACTGAGACATAGGTGACCATCAACAAGCAAAGGGGGGCAGTGGTTGTTTCTTGAGCCAAGCTAGCCTCTTCCCAATCCTCTCACGCACACAACAGTGCAGTACCAGGGCAAGTGCTTTTGACCAAGTTTAAAACCACAGGAAGTCTGAATGTTACAAAAAGGAGAGGGGAATGGAAACACAAAGGCACAGACAACCACAGATACACCACGTAACTTCAAGGGATCAGCATCTCCCAAGGTGTGTCTCCAATCCCATTTGTCATCTCTGGAGCCTCGGAGAGGGAGTACATGGCTGCTGGTGCTGAGACTGTGAAAGGAAAAGCGTGGGGTCCCCTGCTTGGCCCAGCAGAGCACATTGGGCTTCTCTTGGGAAACCACTCTGGGTCAAAGTAGCTGGTGCCCAGGGCCCAATCTCATTGAACTCAATTCTGTAACTTTTGGGGTTGGCACAAGAGAAAGAGCAATAGTAGCCATTGCTTTGACTGACAGTACACTGTTTCCAAGGTTCCTTCAGCCCAGAAATTTGAAAGATGAGGGTGAGGTAGCCCCTCAGAGCATCCTCGGAGAAGAAGGAAATGAGGCACAGACACTTCAAAGTCCTCTGCGGAAATTCTTGAAGGCATGAAGACTAACTCTCAAAATGTTTTGTTTCGTTTTTCCTAGAACAATCACTCCCTTAGATGTCCCCTTGGGTCCTTTCTTCTGCCTTGAGCCACCCCTTTCCTCTGCTTTGTGAGAACGTCCCCCGCTGTCCATTTCCACACCTCAGAGCCTGTTTTCCATTTCTTTGCTTCCCACTGCCTCATTTTCCTACCCATGGCCTCCCATCTATCTTCTCATCCCTGTTGCCAAGAAGCAGGGCAGGTAGGTAACAAGGGTACTGAAGGCAAAAAGGACTGTAAGCCCTCAATGAGGCTCTGATAATTTCTGAAATGTGTTGACCTGATAAAAGGCATGGGTGTGACTTTAAATTCCATGAGATATGCCTTCCATTTAGTTCTGATGCTTCTTTCTCTGTTGTGGCAGAAGCTTTGCCCCGGGCTCAGTGATCTCAGCAGTCTCCTGGTCAGCTAGTGAGACAAAATGGCCTCCCCGTGATAGGAGGGCTTGGATTAAAATGGGTGAACACTGTCTCTTACCACAGCTCCCCCTAGTGGGAAGCAATTAAAGTTCCATTAGTCATTTGTAGAGAGAAAGAAAACTCAGCACCAGCATGTTCCAGGGAACTGATGGGGGACACTGGAGTGAGTCTACTGGCCACAGCAATATCAACAATGCTGGAGGCCCAAAAGAGCTGTCTCTGGAGCAGGGTGCTGTGAAAGTGTAGACTCCAGTTCTAACGTAAGTACCATTGTGGAAGGTTGTTTGATTCCTTTTTTTTTCTTTTTACTTCAAGCATCAAAACTTTCAAATTTTATACATATCTATCTATCTATATATATGCACATATGTATATATACGCATATATATGTGTGTATATATGTATATATGTCAAACCCTCAAAACATGAGGTATATAAATTCAAATTAGTATCCAGAGGAACTTTCCCCAAACACAGTTCAAAGAACCTACTTCCAAAGGGGAATTGGTTCCCTCTTGACTCTTCATTCTCTTACCAGACACCTAATCCATTCTTTAATGGAGCCAAAGGTGAGAAGGTGTTGGGGATAGACTGGATCTTGGGACAACACCTAGATGCAGGTTAGAGAAGACTAAAATGTGTTTCTAATCATGTTAGGAATGAACTAAAGAGGTTTCCACCACCATGCTTTTGGTCAATCTGTACTAGATGGGGGCTGGAGAAAGGGAGACCAGTAACATCTCTGGTCTTGAATTAGCAAATCTGCATGGAGATGAATTGAGCTCTCATATAAACAAGACTGGATGGAGGTTGGCTCCGATCTAATATTAATAAGAAAGATTATGTGGGGCCAGTCTAGCTCCCACATCAACGCATCTTCCCAAGTACAGGTCTGTGCACATCAGGGTCCAAGTCTGTCATGAGATGGGCTGGCAAAGGGTGAGAAAAATCGAAGGGCCACACATTTACTATTGGATCCACAACAGAACTGGGATTTGGCAGGTGAAACAGAATTCAGAGACATGATGGGACTTTCCCAACAACCTAGCCCAGCGATGCGCACACACCCACACAAACATATGCACAGATGACACAGAGCCCAGCATGGGCTCCAACTCACAGTGACTTCATGAAACTGAGCTGGTCTGAGATGAGTTGGGAAGAAGGCTACAGGCTCCTCTCCCTGAGGACAGTGCAGATGCTCAGTGGGATGCAGGCTCTGGTTTGATCAGAGAGGGGTTGGAAGCAGCATCACAGGATGCCACCCCAGAGAGGAATCCCTGAGTCCTTCCATCCACTTGAGACAACCAGATGCCCATGGACAGGTCAATGGCATGAGGAGGAGAGGAGGGCCCAGAGAAGCCAGGGACTATAAGGAGAGCTGAACATGCTCCCAGAGGCTTTTGACTCTGACCCTCTTAGGAAGAACTTCCTCCTTACTCTACACCAAGGCATTTCTGATTTCTGATGTCACAGCAGTCTACACCTCTCTCCTCAATCTTGCACAGTGAGAGCTCCCTGACTCCAGTGGAGGAAAAAAAATTGCAGAAACTCTGCTCTCCAAGCAGAGGGGAAGCAGCAAGAAGCCAGATGAGGCAAGGGATCTCAGCTTCACAAGGCCAGGGTATGGAGTGCCTCAACACTGCCCACACCTTAAGTGTGCTGACCATACCCCTACTTAGGGGAGGGGAGGGGTGCAGGTTCTTGCCTACCCAGCACTGAAGACTCCATAGGGACGAAAAGGGGGTGATCCTCACCCCACATCCTGTTTGTGTTGGATAAAATTTATGAATGACATCACCTTAATTTAGTCCCCTCTGTGACTGAGAGGGATGAGAGATGGAGACAGAACAAGAAGGGAAATGAGGCCGTCAGGAGGCATGGCATCAACGTCCACCTCGACTCTCTCCACTTCCTGCCATGACGTCCCCAGTGCCCTCCCACCTCAGTCTTTTTCCGGGGCAGTGCTGTCTTCAGAGATACCCTGGGCAGCTAGTTCAGCCAGCACATTATCCAGGTAATTGGCATCTGGGTAGCCATGGCCAGTGAGGTTAGAGCCAAACTCTGTCTTGTGGTGCACCTCATTCCAGATGACAGTATCAGACTCGCCCGTGGTGCTGGAGGTCCCAATGGCAAAGATGAGACGGCGATCCCAGGCCACCAGAAGCAGCTTCAGAACCTAGGGCAACAAAGTTGAAAGACCACAGGCAGACATTCAGGATTGGTCTTCAGATGGTGGACTCATCCCAAGGTCCCCCACCCTTCCTTTACCATGATGCTCTAAACAACCCAGAAGAAGAGGAAGAGATTTGAAATTGGAGTCTGGGCACTACAGAGCGAATCTTGGCTCTGTCGCTGAATAACTGTGTAACTTCTGACTACTTCAAACATCTTTCTGAGCTTTAACTGGTTTACTTATAAAATGGCAATGGGATCACCCACCCCAAAGGTTGTGTGCATGTGTAGCATATGTATGTACACATGTATGGGGGCACACAACTGTATGTGTGTGCTCTCGGAGGCCACTGATGAAGCGGTGTGTTTTCCTGGAGTGCTCTCCACCCGTTTTTTTGTTTTTGGAGACTGGGTCTCTCACTGATTCATCATTAGTAAGCGGCAGCACTAAAAGTATGATGCAGCTTCAAAGACCTTGTTTGTATTACACCCAGCCTGCAACAAAGCCCAAGGTTAGGGTCCCGGACCTGTGGATATGGAAGACATTTACCAGTGATGGTATTGCTAAGGGGACTGTTGAGAGGAGATGGTTTAAATCCATACTGTAAGGTGGAGACTTTTTATGTTAAGCCAAGACAAGTATAGTTTGTAAAGGAGAAAGGGCAAGGCCATTGAAACATCTATGTGTTACTTTAAGTTTTAATTACTTTTAAACAAAGGGGCTTGATGTCAGAAACTGTGTTTTGGGATAGCTGACATGGTGTTCGGAAAAAGATGAAGCAGTCTCCTGGAGGATGAGCAGGGGAATAAATGGCTTGGGAGGCAAAGCAGGGAGGAATGAGCTGAGTGTATCTGGTCACTGAAGGCAAGAGCTCAAGATGGTGAATATGCACAGCGTGGGTCCCAAGGAATCGGGGTCTGTTGGTATATCAAGAAGAAGGTCAAAAGGAGCAGCCCTCAGCAACAGGAGTGTAGTCTTGTGCTTGTGTGAGACAGTCTCATGTATCCACCCTGGCCTCAAACTTAATAGGTTCAGTGCTGAGATTCTAGGCAAGTGTAAGGTGTTGAGGATGGAAGGCAGGGTTGCCCAGATGCTAGGCAAGTGTTCTACCCACTGAACCACTCCCCCAGCCCATGACTGCAGTCTTAACAGGAGACTTCCCAGTGGAGACATTCAGCTGCAGATCTTGGGCTGAGTGAGGCACAGAAATTGTCTCTGGGTGGAAAACACTTGCCTGCCTCACTCTCAATTTGAGAAAAGGGCACTAGTGCATCTTTCTTGATGTTGTCCGTGTTACAAACTATCCTTTTCCTTCTTGGGAGGATAGAACACACCCACACCCCGTGACACTGAAGCAGTATGGAAAGATATGGCGTATTATGAGATACGGGGAGGAAATGGAAGCCTCCACTTTGGAGTCTGGTTGAAACCTCTGGCTAGCTGAGAATCAAGAATTCCAGTACAATATACATTTGATGCAACGGTTGCACACACAGATATATTTCAAATAAGAATGTTAAAATAGCAATAAACCAGGCTTAAGGTTGGATGTACATGACCTGGAGTAGGAATCTTTTCCTGACTATTTTCTGGGAATCTCAAACTGCTAATTTTGTTTACCATGACGACACCCTGCCTTCCTGTATCCTTGTGGTCTAGAGTTTTCCTTATTTCAACTGGAATTTTGTCAGATGCCCCAAAGGACCACCCGATGGTCTCATTTACATTTCTTGGAAACCCTGCGGTCTGGCTTCCAAAGCAAGGACACATGTCGAGTCTGGGGGTAAATGCTTATGCACCCCCTAAATTCATGTGAACTTCTCCTCACCTCCTCCAAAGTGAGTATTAGAATATGGAACTTTCTGAGGTTCATTAAATCATGGAAATGAGTGTCAATGAATGAGATCCACACTCTTATAAAAAGGGACTGGGAAGAGAATTCTTGCCCTTTGTTCCTGGCGAGGACACAGAGAGAAGAGGCATTGTCTATGAGCAGGAAGTGAACCCTTGCCAGATTCTGAATCTGCCAGCACCTTGATCTTGGACCTCCTAGACCCCAGTACTGAAAGAAATAAACATCTGCTGTTTGTGAACCACTCTGCCTATGATCTGTGGCAGTTTGCTGGAACTCAAATATGCTCACATACGCTTGAACTTCGTCTCCACGGCAGCAGCAACATAGCCATTAACACTCAAAACGCAGAAAGACAGACGTGTGTTGAGTAGGCTTCTCAGATCTGGAAAGGAAGCTGACTAAAAGCATGCCTCTTGCATTTCCCCAACACATCCCCAAGACTAATGTTCTTAGTCCTCTTGACATCAGGCAAGATTCTGAAAACCCAGTCATTCCAATTAGAATATTTAGAAGTCTTGATCATGAATTACAAGGAATCCAGAAAACCAATAAAATAATTTCCCACCAATTAAGATCCCAGAACACTCTGCTCGTGCTTTTGTGTGTATTCGGATTAGACCAATCAGGCATCCTGAGAAGATGAAATGGGCTCCAGCTCTGGGTTCCTATTAAGCTCTTAGGAGTCTGCACCAGTGTTTCCCCAGGACCAGCACTGAACAGCAGGCTCTAGATAAGGATCCTAAAATTGGTGACTTATTGCCAATAATACTCCGAGGACAGGGAAAAGCCGTTCCACTCTAGCCAGGCTGGTGAGCTGGCTCAGTGGGTGAGGGCATCCGCTATGCAAGGCTGATGACCTGAGTTCAGATCCCAAGAGCCCACGTTAAAAGTTGGATGCAGTGGTTCACATCATAATCCCAGCACCGCTGTGGGGAGATGGGTGGCAGAGACAGAAGAATCACCTGCAAGCTATCAGGCCAGCTAGTCTGGAGTAGGTGATACAGCAGCAAGACACAAGAGAGGCCCTGCCTCAAAACAAAAGGTAAGAACTGACTCCTGAAAGTTGTCCTCGGACTTCCATATGCACTGTGGTACAGGAGTGCCTGTAATCCCATGTAACATGCAACACACACACACACACACACACACACACACACACACACACACACACACACACACTGAAAAAGAAATCAAACAAAACAGCATCCTAATGATACCAATTCTTACCAATGGTTGACTCCGATATGACCTCATTACGGCATACACACAATTAAACCAGTTTCCTCCACTCTGTTCACTGCAGAAACAAAAATCAACCCCTATCCAGACTATAGAACATCTGCTCTTACTTTTCTCCCTTTCTCGCTGTCTGGAAGGTAGCAATGTCGTGGGAAGCCACGGGCGCTGAAGCTCTTCCCGGGATTTGGGTGTTCTGGTCCCTGAAAGCAGAAAGAAAACAAAGGCATCTTGCAAAACATTTCTGATGAGAAGCTAGTACAGACTTAGTGGGACAATAACAAGAGCCACAGGGTTCAGACAGAGGACAAACGAAAAAAAAAATCGGCCTAAGTTGTCACACATCATGTGACCTGAGTTTGGACAGCAGCTGCTAGCTCCCTGCTGGATCGTATGGAATTCCCCTTTCTGACTCACCTTATGGGGTGTTACCAAGGCTCAAGGAACTTGGTGCCCATATTCAGGAAGAGCACAGAAAATTTTATCATCTGTACCAACACCACCTAGTCTACTGTTTTATGAATGATGAAAAACCACAGCCCACAGAAGCTAACTGGCTGCAAAGTGTTACTGGCTTTGCCAAAACGAACTTAATCCAAGGTTTTCTGAGGCCTGTGCACTGAACTTTTAAACCAGTTACTCAGAATAATAAAGTTCTCTGAGCTACAAGCCATGCAGTCAGAGCAGGATTCTTGTGGATTTTCTTCTTTGTCTCCATGGGTTTTGCTTCCTCAGTCAACTACACAGAGTCCAATGTTCAGGACAGAAAATCTTGTGGCACTTGAGCTATCCTCACCCAACACTTCCTTACACCAGCCATCTCAGGACACTGAGTGGGAAAGACACGAGAGGAGAGCTGAGTCAGAACCCTGACGCTATGCTACTGGGAATGGTTTGTTCCTCCCAAACTCTTGTTGGAGTTTGGCCTCCACTGCAGCCTTGTGGGCAGCTGGGGCATGTAAGAGGCAATGAGGTTGTCAGAGGGGATGAATGCCTTTCTTCAGAGAGTTCTCATCTTGTTCTCAAGGGACTGGGTTAGCTGGTGTGAAAGCATGCTGCTTACAAAGCAAGACCGCTCCTTGTGTTCTCCTCTTCTGAACACTTCTGCTTGTCTATTTGCGGCCATGAGCTGAGGTACCAGGAGATCCTTGCCCAATGCAACCAGACACAACTGCTGGACTTCCCATCCCCCAGAACCATGAGCCACATTAACCTCTTTTTTTTTTTTTTAATTACTCAGCTCAGAGATTCTGTTATGCTACAGCAAAAAAGAACAAGAAACTAGGCTTCTCAACTGGTGTTGTCTTGGTCTTGTTTTTGTTAATATGGCAAAATACTCCCAACAAAAGAACTTAAGGGAAAGGGGTTTATTTGGCTCATGATTTCAGGTTAGAGTCTGTTCTGGTGGAGAAGTCAGAGTAGCAGGAACTTGAAGCGGACAGTCACATTACATCCAGTCAAGCACACAAAGCAATGATTTAAAACATGCATGACAGACTCATTTTCTCCCCTCTTACATATTACAGATCCCCCTTTCCTAGGGAATGATGTCACTCACAGTGGGCAGGTCTTCCCAACTCAATTAATGTATTCAAGAAAATCCCCCAGAGTCATACCTATAAACCAAACTAATCTATACAATCTCTCATGGGATTCTCTTCTTGGGTGATTCTAAATTGTGTCGCATTGACAGAGCTATCACAGACCTCAACAGATTCAATGGTCCCTTTGCAAAGTTTATGAAGGTTGACTCAACAACTTTCCACCTATACAAATGCTTGTCTATAATTTCTGAACATTCCTGACCCCTTGGAAGTAGACCCTTATTTAAAACTCTTTATAAATGCAAGCCATATAATACTGACAATTCTATGCAGTTGTTGGTTCATGCTTTCCCACAGGTCAATAAATGTATACCAGCTACATAATAAGTGAGCAAACGAATGAATGGATGAAAGAAATAAATTAAACTCACTGGCTCAAAAAAAAAAAAAAGAAAAGGGATTGTTGGGGGCAAAGACTTGGTAGGCGAGCGAGAGGGGTGTGAAAATGCTCAAACTCAGTGTACACATGCATAATACTGCCAAAGAGTAAAACTATTACAAAATTTTAAAGTATATTTTTATTTATTCTTTGAGAATTCCATATGTGTACATAGTATATTTTGATCACAGAGAAAAAATGTTAGAAGATATACAAATGTCACTGTGAGCTAAAAGAAGCAGTGAGGTTCTTTTGGAACAAAAGAATCCGACAGTTGTAACTTCACATGCAGACTAAACCTCTATAAATGTACAACATTCCCATGGCCACACTTCTCTAAGGCAGCCTCCAACACTGAAGGATAAGGCAGCCTTCAACACTGAGGGACCAGGCCTGACCAGAGCTCCAACTGCTTCTCTGATGCCTGGGGCTGCTGGGTGTGTGTCCAACTCAGCCTGTCTGGCAGTGACCCAGTAAGGCTGTGCATTCTGGGCCTGTCGCCAGGCAAAGCAGTCACGACTCTGCCTCAGCCTGGCCCAAAGCTTCTCCCAAAGGGACTCACTCTCTGCGGTGAAAGCGGAGTTTGAAGACCTGGGCTCACCGAAGCCCAATCCTGCATTGTCCCTGGAGCTTCAAGGGACACAGCACGGATCATCTTGCTACTGACTCACAGTAATGAGTCCGCAGAGCACCTGACTGTTTAGAGATGTATTTGCTTCCACAAGCCAGGGTGTTGCTGGAGGTGCTAGGACCCTGCTCAGGCAGCACTGGCCAGGCAGCACTGGCCCCTCTACAGTGGCTCTCTCTGTTCCTTAACCCTGGAGGCTTAAAAATGTGGATGTCTTCTCAACGGATGCCCCACCTTGACCTTTAGTTCTACTTTCACCCTTCCTGGACTTTTTTCATTTTCTTTTTAACTGTGTGTGTGTGTGTGTGTGTGTGTGTAGGTCAGAGGACAACTTGCAGGACTCAGTTCTTTCCTTCCACTCATGGGTTTTGGGGATTGAACCTGGTTTATCAGGAGGGGCTCTCAGTTGTCAGGACTGGCCGCAAGCCTCCTTACCAGTGAGCCAACCCTCCAGCCCACTCCCACATTTTCATTCTTCCCTACCACTCTAGAAGCCACCCCAGAACCATTCGACAACCATCTCCTGAGCACCAGCCAACCACATCTCACTTTCTTAGCCTGGCCCTCCCATTATTCAGGAGCCTGACATGCTGCCGTGGTCTTATTTCCACTCAGCTCCGGTTCTTAAGTCACACCGGCTTTGTAAAGCATAATGTCAATTACACGATGTTTTACAATCAGACGAGCAATCTCCAGGCCTAAGTCTCCATGCCTGGCCCTGGCATTCAAGGCCTTCTGTGACTGTCCCGTACATGCTCATCACGTTCTTTCTTCCATGCCTTTTGCAAGCCTCAGCTCCCAACCTCCTGAGTACATGCGATTGTCCATACACATGCAACTTTTTTCAACAACTGTTACCTCTTCCAGCTAAATATGAACTCTGCACTTTTTTATGTCTTCCATAGCTTTTCTAGAGAGTGTCCTGCACCAGAAATTCTCCTCCCACCTTCCGGATAGACCACACATAAACAACTCTTCCTCATCCTAACCTATCAGCTAATTAGACAGCAGGAAGCAAGGTCCTGAGCCCCTTGGTAGTGGGCCCTGAGATGTGCACACGGATTGGATCTCCAACCCTTGGCTCTATGCCTAGCAGATTCCCAGCAAACACAGATGGAAAAGACGCAGGCACCTTGAAGACAGGAAGTGGGGCCCAGGGTCATAAGACTTTGAAGCCCTGCACTTCCCTTTGTCTGCTCACTTTCATCAATGGTGCATATCCGTTTCTGCTCTCCAGATTAGAAGCGAAAGGTATTTATCATGCTCTGCCTCGTTACCAAATGCCCCAGGGAAGGTGCATGTTTTATGAACTATCACACTTCTCTGTTTTATTTCCTCGTAACTTGCTATTGTATGGAAGTGCTCTGTCATTTATTTGCTTATCATCCTCCGGCCCGGTGGGGCCTTCAGGGATCAAAGACTGAGCCAGTTCCAACACTAGTTTCACCAGAACCCAACACACACCTGGGCAGAGCCCACATGCAAACATCTGTCAGACAAAGGACAGCAGGAAGACACAGGTGGGGGTGAGAGAGGGTGAGCTATCCAACGTTTGCTAAGGGATGAGTCCAGTGTGCTCCCGAGGACACCTAGGAAAGGCGCCACCGTAGGAGCGAAGGGCTACACTGCACTTACTCACGGGATTATTATTCATAACGTTCCTGAGGGCTGACTGTCTTTCAGAAACCAGAGAGGAAAGAAATGCCACCAAAGACAAAGCCAAGCATAACCATCCATTTTTTTTTAAATGCAAATAACTGACCAAGAATTTCTGCCTCCAGGAAATTATCCTACAGACATGGTCACAGGTGTACTAGGTTATCAGTGATAACATTATCTGCTCCAGCCAAAGATTACAACCTCAACAGACAGCTAATGGAGGTGTTGAATTAAATTATATATATATATTATATATATATATTATATATATGCTAGATTATTATACAGACATAAGAAAGAATGAGGACATTCTATATGAAAAAAAAGCTAAGGTCCATATTGTGAGCTGAAAAGGGCAGAGTGTGAAACAATGTGCCTAAGTGTAGCTCTTTGTGCAGAAATGGGAGGGGAGGATGCAGTGTGCACTGAGTATATACAAGGAATGCTGGAAGGATACAGAAAAATTAGAACAATGGTAGTGAAGGGGGAGAACCAGGGGAGTGAGACACATGATGGGGACAGGATGGGAAGGAGGCTTTTTCTAAAGTATAACATTTTACCCACAAACATTCAAAGTTGAAATAATAAACGTCATCATCCAAGGGTGGGCTCACCTGAATGCCAGGTGGGATACTGTAGATAATCCGGATGGTCTTGCAATCTGGGTGGCCAGGCAAGGAGTGGGGGATGAGGTGGTACTCCATCTTCCCCGGAGGCTGGGTGCCTGTCTTGACACCATAAATGGTCTTACATGTTGGACACTGTAAACTCCCATCCTAAGGAAACAAATTTCAAGACAGCCAGATTAGGAAACTACTGTGGTCATGACCTTTCCCTCAGCCCCCTAAAGCACCAGAGACCAAGGTCTCGAGACAAAACTCACCCAATGGATAACAGACCTGAAACCCTCTCAAGCTACTTAAGCCATTGAGGCTTTCTCTAAAACAGCAGGAAGAAAATGACACAAGTAGCTGAGGCGCACAGATGAGACACCCCTGTCCTTGAGAGGAAGCGCTAACTAGGGCAGGAAGCTAGACAGGGAACTGCGATTTAACTAATACCCACGTGGGCGGAACACACAGTAACTGCTCCAGAGCAACAGCTGCCCAGCCGCGGAGCCCCAGACTCACCCAGGGAACTTGCTAAAATTAAAGACCTCCAGGCCCCACGTCAGGCCTGCTGAGTCAGACCTGGGAGCCCGAGAAGTGCAGAGTCCGGAGTGTGAACTCTAAAGTAAAGCTCCCTAGATGTGAGTCCCAGCTCACTGATGAGCTTCTGGAGAGTGACTGGATAAGGAGGACTCAAACCTCAACAGTAGATGAAGTTACCATGGGTGGAGTGACGTGACGGCAGCCAGGAGGTGCGAAGGACAGGAAGAAACAGAGGCGACAGAGGTGGGGAGGGGAAAGGCGGGCAGGCACAGAGGCTCCATGATATACCCACACAGGGCTTGCCCTCAGGGATGGACTTCCTCCACTCGCCTCTCATGTGCTTGTTGCCATGGTTTGCCTCATCATAAGCCCACACCAATGAACTCTGTCAACCACAGACTATACCCCTGAAGTGATGAGCCAAAACCAAACAAACAACAAAAACCAACCCATTCCTTCCTTTTCTGTTCTTTTCTCACATGTTTGTCATAGACATGAAAACGGACTTGAATGTGGGCTGTGGAGACAGTAACGCAAACAGTTGTAGTTTCACAGGAGGAGCTGGCGAAGCATCACCTGCTAGGGCTGATTATAACCTGCAAGAGGTCCCAGACAGCGAAGGAAATTCTCAGGTTCAGAGAAAAGAAGCACGCATGGGCAGCAAGCACATGTATGCAGAATGAGATGCTGCTCAGCTGGGACCAGCAGACAGACACCTGGAAGCTTTGTAAGAAGGAGAGGAGACCCTCTTAGGGCTATTCAGGCATGTTTCCAGCCAAGCTTGGCTGGTTTGAAATAACAGCTCATGTTCATAGTCACCGCTCTCTGAAACCAGGGCCCTGCTTTTTCCACTAGCCTTAATTTGCTTCAGGACCTGGGGCAAATGAGTCCATTCTCTCTCATGTTTTTCTTCGATGTGCTTAAGAGAATTGAAAAACGCTTCAAAGTACTGTTGAAAGGGAGAACAAAGAACAGTGGCTTGAGAAACATGTTTGGAGCCCTACAGACACATACGTGGAGCTACCGGGCAGTCTTGAAGCGTTAGCATTTCAGCCCTTTGTAAAGATGAAAGAGGGAAATGAGAGCCATAATAAAAAGGAGATACCATTTTGAGTAACAACAGTTATAACATCTGTGATGTAGCCATTGGTCTGGAAGGATGGCGCAGAAGGTAAGTAGTCTGTTTACAAGCATTGAGTTTGATCCCTAGAATGCCAGAAGTGATGGCATGCACTTGTAACCCTGGTGCCTGAGAGATGGAGACAGGAGGATCCCTGGCACTTGGTGGCCAGCCACCCTAGCCTAATTTGTGAGCTATGAGACATCCTTGTCTCAAAAGAGGTAGGTAGTGTTCAAGACGTAACACCAGAGGTTGCCCTCCAGCCTCCTCATGTGCATGTACAAACAGGAACACACACACACACACACACACACACACACACACACACACACACACACACACACACACACGGGGATGGGGGGAGGAGCAGCAGCTACTGTTTCATCTCTACTTTGGAAATGGAAAGTGAAATCTTGAAGAGGTTGTGAGTCATTCAGCTCCTAAGCCAAGATTTCCACACAGGTGTGTTTCCTGTCATGCCTCCCCCACTCTTCCCCACTACACCAGACATAAGGAGCAGTCCCTAAAGCCCAGACATGTTCTTGGGTAAGAAGCTGAGAGACATCATGGAAATCTGAGACTTGGATACAAAGTGAGCTGAGTCCAGAGACATGAGTGGTACTCAGACTCACGGAGAAGAGGGTGAAGGTGGTTCCAGACATGGGCAAGAACGCAAGTCAGTGACTTTGAAAAGCCCAGCTACTGAAAAGGGAAACACCCAGATTTCTGACACCAACTACAATGAGGGCACCCTATGTCACTTAATGGAGAGAGGCCTCGTCTCAGTCTCCAATAGTTGATGCTAGGGGCAGGGATCACCAGGTACTTTGATAATGCCTTTGCAGGGACAATCAAAGGTGTTTGGACTTGTCCAGAGAAGATGAATTTCAACTTCAGCCACTGGCATGAAGAATGAAGCTATTGAGAACCCACTTACAGTATCATGAATGAACAAATGCTCACTATGTCCACAGCACTGTGATGAAGGCCTCCTTCCCTGATGGGAATCCACTTCACTTAGCGGTGGACCATTTCCCTCAGAACCTTCGTGGACAAAGCTCACCGCTGCTAGACCACCATACATACCCAAACTAGAGATGAGGGGAACCTGGCCCAAAGGGAAAATGAAGACAGATTTTGCAATGTGGGGGCTAACTAATCCTGAAAACAGCGAAAATGCTCATTCCTGATGCGCGCTGATGTGAAGGTTAATCCCGACTGTCAACCTGATGGGATTTAGATTTACCACGGAAACATGTCTGTGAGGGAGTGTCTAGATTGGGCTGCAGCAATCTAAATGTGGGCAGCCCACTCTATGGGCTGAAGTCCTGAACTAAATAAAAAAGAGGATGTGAGCTGAGCACCAGTGCTCATCACTCTCAGCCTCCTATCTCCGTATGGATATGACCAGCTACTTCAAGCTCCTTCCACCGCCATGACTTCCCCACCATGACAGGCTGTCTTAAACTGTGAGCCAAACCCAACCCTTAATTCTTTAAATGGCTTCTGCCAGTAGTCTGCCACAGCAATAGGCAGAGTAGCACACATGCCTGGAGTACCGGTTACATGCTCCAAAGCATTTTGTGGGAGAACAAGGACACCGAGGAACAAGCCGTGGCTGACCACCGCAGGCCCGTCTCCCGCCCCAGGGACACTAACCTTGTTCCCATTGTTGTACATGGCCACCAGGCAGTAGATGTGGTAGATGTGGCCACACCTGGACAGCTTCCCCACCAGGTCAGGCTTGACTGTAGGCTGCGGGCCCTTGTAGCCAGAGGGGGCTGTGAGACGTTCCATACAGATGGTACAGTCCTGGTAGACGAAGAACAGAGAGGGATCAACTCTCACCCAGCCAGGGCAGCCAGGGCATGAAATGTTCCTCCTGCACCATGGCAGGCATCCGAGGAGTGGTTCACCCCTCTTCTAGAAAGTCCACACATCAGGGGTGCTGTGTTTGGGGGGATTCTAAATATAGTGCTGTCTTGCTTTACACAGCGGAGAAATTCCTCAAATAATTCCCGTACATGCCAACCTGGACTCACTGACTATATTATACTCTTGATGCGACATTGCCTTTGCTTGGAGTCTTCCAGTTGCTTGTCAACAGATACCATGGCAAGCTTTGCTTATGCTGCACATCTGTAAAGGTATTGTATTTCAGATGTGTTAGAGGGGACTTGTATCTAAATAAATCTATGGCCTGTTTCCCAGCCTCATCACTGTGGACATTGTGGTAAGGTAATTCTTTGCTGTGGATACTGCTCCAGGCCTTATGAGGTGCTCAGAAGTGTCTCTGGTGTTTACCCACTAGATGTTAGTAGCACACTCCCTAGGCAATCACCACAACCCAGAGAATCCCCACACAAGGCCCCATCTTCCTTCAGGGGCAAATCATTTCAGATGAGAATCGCTGATCCGTATCAAATCCTTTCTAAAGGGAGTTCACACGGCTTTGGCACACTGTTTCGCTTAAATTCAGACAAGCATGGAAGGTAGCTTAGAATCATTTAGAATTCTGCTAAATAGGGCAAGTTGAACCATGACTGCAGCTTGAAACCTTGAGCCTTGAAGGGAAGGCATCAGCTAAATCTGCTCTGTGCCAGTCAGGACTTAGAAAGCATCACCTGCCACATCCTGCAGAACATGGAGACAGAGGACAGACACACTTGGTGATGGAGAAAGTGAACCTTACCCTGTATCTCCTGAACTCACCTCTTCTGGGGGATGCCGGACCTTCTGCAGATATTTCTTTAGCACTTCCTCTGGGGTTTTACCTATGGAGACAAGACAGTCACCATGTCACTGAGGCAGAGGAGATGGGATCAACCAGCCTTGCCATCCTATGTGTCAGAGAGGAAAGTGAGAAGCAAGTTCAAAGAGAAAAGGGGCTGGGAGGCAGCTGAGTCAGGAAAGCGCTTGCCTTGCAAGAACAAGGACCTAAGATGGATTCCCAGAAACTAAGTGAAAAGCCAGTGCAGTGGGGCATGCTTCTAATTCCAGAGATAGGGAACTGAAGACTGGCAGATCTCTGGGGTCTGCTGACAGCAACTCTCGAGTAACTGGCAAGCCCCAAGCAAATGAGATCCTGTCTCAAAAAACAAGGTAGACGGCATCTAAGGAACGATGCTGAGGATGACCTTTGGGGTTTCCACGTGCAGACTTACATGCGCGCGCACACACACACACACACACACACACACACACACACACACACACACACACGAGAAAAGGAGGTCAAATTATATGGCAATGATTTAAGGGGCATGAATGAGAACAGAGGTTCTCCCAGATCAATCACAGTGGCCTGAGGAAGGATGAGATGCTCCTGTCTGCCTTGACCTCTTCCAGCCCACTCTCTGACATGTCTGCCTATTTCAGCAAACCTGCATTTTAACTGAGATAAACTGAGTTTCTCCTCCTGATAATCAAAGAGCCTAGACTTGCCTAAACGATCCCTTGAGAAAATAGAAATGAAAACACTTTGCCCCGCTCCACAAACACCAGTCGGTCGGTCAGTCTGCATTCCTTTCACAACTCGTTAAGCCCTAGCTCAGCTTTGTGACATGGTGTCACAGTCAAATTATTTTTATGGGAAAGCAGGAAGTTGTGACCCCCCGTTTCAGGACAATCCTCCCTGGCTTTAGATAAAGCTGCTGCTGCCAGCAGATGCAGTCCAGCAGTGGGGAAAGGGGAAGGCTGTGGGAAGCATCCTAAGAGCCAGAGGAATCAAGGATCTTCCGGAGTTGGATCCTTGGGAAGTAAGCTAACCCGAAGGCATAGGATAGGTTCACATGGGTTTACAAGAACCCACAGAGCTTAAAAAGACCCATGGAATCTTGGGCCACTCCCCTGACTTCTCCAAGCTATTTTCTTACCCATAAAATAAGGACGCATTGATAGTACCTACCGCAGTGGGTGCTTTGATTACTAATTAGCTGATGGATGTACAGCCCGATCGCACTCTGCCAGATAAGGAGACAGTATGTGCTATTAATAGTGCCAGGAAGAGGGCAGAAGTCTAAACCCCTGCCTGACCCACTGGGCGAAGAACAAGGCATGCGAGTTCACTGAAGCAGGGAAATTGAAATAGACAGGAAAAGTAGGACAAGGGTTTGAGGAAGTTTAGCGGACAACAGCCAAACGGCGGAGATGCAGCCCCTCCCTCCTAATGTCCCGCTTCTCTCGAAAGAATCAGGCTTCTATTAATTGAGAGCCTATTACCTATTGCCAGACCCTGGGCTAAGTGCTACACACATACACTCTGACTCCAATTTCATGAGACGTTTGTAAGATGAAGGCTGGGGAGGAAGCAGCAGGTCATTTCATAACCAACAGCAGCTAGCAGGGTGATCAGCCACAGAACCTGCCAACCCAGAGTCTCTGGGGTCAAGGGAGGCACCTTTCCCTTAGTCGCTGGATGATGGACAGGTATACAGAGAGTTCATGGGGCCAGAGGTCCAGAGAGACCTAAGACCGTGCTGGCTTTCCAGTCGCCATGGGCACATTCCAGGATCTACCTGCTGCTGGTCACGGGCATTACAAAGACGGGAGAGCAGAAGCTGCACCCAACTCGCACGTGACAAAGTCAGGACTTCTTGGTTCACGGCGTCTCTTCTGACACCAGTTCTGTTTCTCTCCTGACACACTGTCCTTGCACAGCACTTAACACTTTGATGCCTCTGCCACCGTAGGCTTGCGTGTTTATGTGTTTCCAGGTAGTTCTTTCTGACCTACACCCAAACCACTTTGGTAGACTCATCAAAATCTATGAGTGAGGCCTGCTTAGCAGCCGGGGAAGTGACAGCCCAGGGGGGTAAGCCACGGCTTTGACCTTGGTGCAGGCAGAGCCGGGGCTGGAGGCCCAGCCTTTCACTCCAGAGATCTAATCAGAAGAGGCCTGTACCTTTCTTGGCCTGTTTTTTGGTGGTCTTGCGGCTTGTGTTGGACACCCCTGGGATGGACTTTATTTCACTCTTGCTGACAGGGGGTGGGTGGAGGACCAACTTTGGTGGCCGAGTGAGGCATACAGGCAATCCCGCTGCACTCATGAGGATCCCGGTGATTCCTGGAAGGGGCAGGGCAGGGGTGAGGAAGGGCTGAAGAATGTGCTCCCAAGATTCCCTCCCTCCCATTTGCCCACTCTCCTCCTCTCCACAGACAGTTCTCATAATTCATGCATTCTCTTAACACACATATATGCAGTGGCATGCTTGGGTGCAGGGGTGGATGAAGGCCCGAAGACAGCTCTGTAAGTTGTTCCTCAGAAGCTAACTACCTCACTTAAACCACCCCCCCCCCCACCCCACACACACACACAAAAAATACCCTGGTAATTAAACGTACTTTTGCTCTAACTCTTACCCTGTTAACTCCTTCTCCCTTTATCTAAAAGTCTCTGTTCCACATTCATGTCTTTCTGTTCTGTGAATCATTAATTTTGACCAGGGGCTTGTGTATGACCATGGGTATGGAGGAGCCGTTAAGAGCTTGGTGGGGCCCATAACTGAAGGCAAGGTCTCTTCCTCCTCTCAGAATCTACCAGTAGCTATCAGTTCAATAGGGACATACAGGGCCCTCTGAGGCCCCTCCCAGTCCATGCCTGACCAATGACAAAGCCATTCTTCTCTAGGCCCGGGGCAGGCAGCCACAGCCAATGTAAGATCAGGATGAAACTGTAGTATACTGACAAGGTGGAATTTTACAGCCCTTATCCCTATCTTTCCCATCTTACATTCTTCTCACCCCCTCTTCCATGATGTTCCTTGAACCTTAGAGGGTCAGCTTGTGTTTTGAGTCAAGGTTTCAGTGGCCTGGACCTCACCAGGAAACTGGTGGCCAGAAACCTCCAGGAATCTGCCTATCTCTGCCTCTCCAGCAGTGGGATTATACGCAGCCATCACTATTCCCAAATTGTTTTTCTTTTCCTTTTTAAACAGGGATTCTGGGATAGAACTTTTGCCGTCATGCTTGCCTGTCAAACCCTTTATTACCTGAGCTATCTCCCAAGCCCCATGACATGCTCTGCTTTTAGCACCACCCCAAATCTTCCTGTTCAACTCCTAAGATCTCATTTTCTTCAGTTAGCACCCACATTCTCTCCTCTTTGTAAGCAAGTGTTCCTCAGCTAGTCCATGACTGATTTTTTTCAGCCTAAGCTAGTCCAGCCCAGGTTAGTTAGTTCTTACCTGCCAAGGCAGGGTTGACAGGGCTGGACCCATTCAAGTTTTTCACAGGCACAGTGGGGACCCTGTGGAAGGAAAGGGCACATATAATATGGCTTTGACAAACAGAATAAAATGAACCCGTGTTTAAACCTACCAACGTGCAGTAGGTTCTTAACACATCAGTGGGAGGGAAGAGGTTCAAAACTGAACTCAGGTCAGAACACCCTCCACTCAGAACCTCAGAGTGCAGAATGGATCCAGTCAAAGCAAGGGCTCCTGGCCCTGCAGGATCCGCCAGTACCTCCGCCCTGATTTCCTTAGTCCACTGCCAGGCTCTTCTCAGCGCTTTTTTACTCTGTGCTCTTGCTGGTCCTAGCACCTGCCAGTCATGCTCCCGCCTAAGCCCCTTTATAAATGTTGCTTCTTCTACCTAAGACGTTCTTCCAAGTCACTGCCCATTTCCACCTACACTCCCTTAGTGTTGGCTAAAACACAGATCTTTAGCCAAGATCAGAGTCATAACCCTTTCCCACAAATTCATGCACCACAGGAATCTGCATCCCCCCAGCACCCCGCCCCCCCCTCCCCAAGCTTCTCAGAATGGAGATGTTGCAATCCCTGGTCCAGTACTTGGAAACCACTGCTTGAACAGCTGTCACTTCTCCTTGTCCCAGAAACTTATAAACACAAGTCGAATCTCCTCCCCTCCCTGTCCTCCCCATCTCTGGAGAGGAGCCCACACAGCTGCCTGGGAAAGGCGAGGCCGCCCACAGCGAAAGCACCGACAGAGAAAATACAGGACACGTAGAGATGGGACTTGTGCCATTCCAGGCTTCTTCCAACCAGGCTTCCACAGCTGGCTTGGAGAAGCCAGTGGGGCTAGTGATAGATGCCTGGGAGCTAGGCAGCCTGAGAATCCAGCTGGGCTAGGGCTGTGCTGGGAAGTCAGGAGTCAATATTTATTTATTTATCTATTTGAAAAGAACTTGTTTAACCCATGTTGGGACAATTATGCTTAATGTTGGGGGTGTAGCTGTGAACATGACACCCCATGGCTCTTACTCTATGATTCACAGAACTCAGATCTGGCTAGGGGGTGACCATAACTGCCCACAACAGATAAACCCACCCAGTCCTCCCAACAATCTATGTAAGAGGTACCATTGTCAATCTCACTGTATAGGTAACAGCGTTGGGGCACACAGAGGTTAGGACAAGGCCAAGATTGCAACTAAGAGTCCAACACAGTATCCGGCTCCAGGGTCCTTCCACTGTGCCTCCCATGATGCCAAGCTCTCCACTGCCCCATGCTGTAACGAATAAAGCCACCATTAGGACAGAAGAGAGACCCAAGAACCAGGTCTCTCTGTCCCACACAGGCCCAGTATGATGCGACTCCTCTCTTGCCTTGATCACAGAAGCCATGAAGCTCATAAAAGGATGTTATGTTTATCTATCTGGCCAAACCAAAAGGCTACTTTTCTTTCTGAACTGCTCCCTGAATAAAGCAAGACCGGATGTGGGCAGGGAAAAAGATGTCATTATTAAATAAGAGTCACCAGACCAAGGAAAAAGGAACAGTCTTGATTCCGGGTTCTGTAAATGACCAAACACTGCAAATAATATGAAGTCGGCCAACTGCCTCAATGGTGTGGGGCTAGAACGTGTCCCCTTGGCAATTTCCCATAAAACTACTTGAGAGGAAGGTGACTCAGAGGCCCTGGACCTCCTCCAGGGCAGTTTCACCTTCCAGACTCTACCTGAAAAGGTTTGAAGAGTCTGCCTCCCGTGGTATGTTCCCTGGCTTCCCCCAGGGGGACAGCATGAGCAGAGCCTTGCACCTGCCCCTTCACCATCTCCACAGCCCCCACTTCAGCTGATAAAATACTGTGATCTGAGTGACAAAGGCCACCTTTGTTCCCACAAACTGGACTGGCAGGTTTCCACATGCTATCTGGTCAACCAGGAAATACTCCAACCCTCAGAGCAGCCCAAGAATTGTGGGGTGTGGGAGTCTAGAGAGACATAGGGGAAGTCCGCTTTTGAAACCCCTGAACACTTAGGAAGATTGGGGTCAACTGGTTGGACCACCCTGCCCCTGTGTGTCCGGAAGGGGGCCATGTGGTCTCTCGTCTGTGGGCAGCAGTGAAACTCAGTGCAGTCCAGGGCTGTGTGCTTTACCAAACACCAAACATGGAGGGAGAAATGCAAAGTGCCTGCCCCATCTGTACTCAGCCTGCTTTTGCCTTTGGCAGCGCTGGCCAGCTCCTCTGTATTCTGTGATCACATCTGCCTGCCTTTACCCCAGCTGTAAACAAGACCTGATAAATGTCTGCTCCCGTGGGGTCCCTGTGAGGCTGTAGCATCTAGGTCAAGTAGTTGGTAAACAGCAGAGCCTTGTGCAAATTTGGGCAACTGTTTACACTTTTATTTTCCAATTGTCGAAGGACTTGATTCCTGCCACTTCCTGCTTTAATAATCCAGTTTTCTCACATTCTTGAGCACAGGGTATCAGGTATAAAGGGCAGAGTTGAAAGCCCAGCAGTGCTCGGGACTGTGAGCAGGCAACACCTGCCTACCCTTCCCCCACAGTTCCAGGTTAAAATGAAAACCCCAGAAAATCTGTCCTCTGCCCTTGGGGCCTCAGCCATCTGAGCATGAGCCCCTCCTTCTAGGAAACAGCAGTCCAATCACAAGCCTGCCTCTCACATCCTCCAAGCAACTCAGCCAAAGCCTTTGGACCCAGTCATGTGCTGGCCAATCAGAAGACAGCCCTTCCCCCATCCTCTTGGGCTGTTACCAGTTATGGGAGGGTCGAAGTTTCTATTTCCATTGATAAAATAAAACTGAGGAGAGAGGGGAGCTAACACAGTAAAGGGAAGGGGCCTGAATGGGGGGGGATATCCTTGCAGACCCCATGGTAAGAAAGCTGGTGTTTCTGAGTTATTCACCAACCCAGGAAGCCTCATGAAGGACAATGGCCTTGTCTCTAAGGCAACCAACAACCATGCCTAGCTGGAGGTACAGAAACCTGGACTCTGGGGGGAGAGGGGTGATTGCTGCCCTGCACAGACCTCCCTACCCCTTTTAAGAACCTCCTGCTTGTGTCTCTGAATAATTCACTGCATCTTTTGTTCCCTGCCAAGACTTTCTGTTCATCCCACATTGCCTGATCTTCCTTTTTTTTTTTCTTTTCCTGTGGGAAAGTTGCCTGAAGAGGTCACGGGCAGAGAGGATGGGACTGGCTGTGTAATGACAGAAGGTTGATGGTGGTGCCAGACAAAGGGGTGACACACGCTCATTAGTGGCCAAGAAAAGCTGGAAGAGATGGCAGAGGGGTGTGGGAGGTGGGAAAAGGTGAGAAGAAAGGGCTGGAAGACAGAGAGAGGTGGGAGGGGCCTCCCTTTCAGGAAGACAGAGCAAAAGCGACTCATTTCTATAGCCCCTTTGAAAGTGTACAGCCCCACTCCTTCGTCCAGCTTAGGAGAGGAATAAAGGAAAGAAATGAAGCCTGTTGACTTCCTGGGACTCACTGCAGTTCAAGGGGCATCTGTCTCCGTGATGGCACAGGGTCACTGGGGCATTTATCAAAGGGGACAGAAATGAGGTGTAAATTGGATCAGTTCAGCTTTGTCTTCAGTGCAGTAACAACGCAAGTGTATAACCGTTAGATACATCATCATCTGTAGCTAACACCCACTGGATGCCATGTAGTCTCCAAATTGAAGGCCTCACTGAACCCGCGTGGCAGCCCTAGAACTGAAGTACTATTATAATGCCACTCAACAGCTAAGAACACTGAAGACAGAGGATGCAAAACTCACTCCAAGTGGCACAGCAAGGAACTTGGGTTCAAGCCCAGCAATGAAGGGCTCCTCTTGTGTGCCAGCAATCACCCTGGAACTCTGCTAGAGCACCTAGAACTCTACTGTGATCCAGGGTAGAGGCACAGAGGAACAGCAGGATCCAGGCACTTCTTCCCCTGTCCCATACTTCACCATGGAGGAAGTCATGAGCGTACCCATGCCTCTGACTTGCATTATAAGCTGCCTTCACCGTCACTGAGGCTTTAGTCAAAACAATGATGGAACAGTGGACAAAATCTTGTGTCCCAACTTCTCGGCACCACATGAGCTGGGTGACCCTCCAAGGAAAGAAAAATCTTAGCAAAGTGCCCATCCCTAAAATACATCAGCGAAATCAATGGGATAACATGGACAAGCACATCTGGGACTTGTCAAGGAGTCAACTCTATCCGTGGAGGTTTTTACTGTGTTCCCATGAGCAGGTTGTAAACTTGGAATCGTCATTTGACACACAAGGACACTGACCCTTGCAAAGATCCTAGGGCTTACACAAATGAGAGGCAGGAACAGAGGCTCTTCCAGCCTAGTGCTCCCCCTCCAGCTGCATCCCTTCTTTCATTTCCTTTCCCGTGCTAAGATGTTTGCAGACCCAGCTGTGCATCTACGGCACTGCCTCGGGGCAGCCTAGGTTTTCAGTCTAGGGACCCATTCCAGCTCTAACGCCATCTCAACCATTTGGGCCACAGGGCAGCAGCAGGGCCAGACCGCTGGGGACAAAAGGAGGGCAGTTGGGGTTGACAAGAAGCCAGCATGTCAGGCAAAGGCTGCAGGGCCCGGGCACTCCTATTTGGTGGATGAGGGATATCAAGAATGTAAGAAACACTAATGTTACCTCCAACAGCACCAGCATGTCCTAAGAATGTTAAGATGGGGCATGGAAGAAGCAATCCATGCTTGGCACCTACTGTATGCCTGCACTGACATAAATGTCTGGTAGGGAATGGGTAAGACCGGACTCCTATAACATACCTGATTTTCTTTATCCGTGAAATGAGATAATGTCTCCAGAGTCATTTTAAAGATTATAAACGAGATGATAAAACCATTAAACCAGAACACAGTGGAAATTCAACCAATGCTGACTAAGACTTCCTAGGATGGCCATCTGTCCCCTCTTGGGTTGTAACATGGGTATGTCTGCAGCATTTGCTAATGATGAAGTCAGAGCTTCCTGTGTGGGTCTTGCCTCAGATCACATGCCAACTAAGAAGCAAAACCTCAATATATCCAGACCTCTTGGTACCCAATGTGAAATCCCTCCCGGTCCACACTCAGCTCAGCCTGAGAAGACTAGGTATGCCTGCCTTAGCCAGTTCCTCTAGCTGTCTGACCCAGAGGTGAGTCATGTGCTATCTCTGAGGTGGGTAAATGCTCTGTGGCAGCCATGGGAACACCTACCCCGAGGCAATCAGCACCCGGGACTGGGCAATGGCCAGTCGCTGCAGGTTGGACCGATTCAAAGTGGCCAGTGCCACCCTTCCAGTCTTCCTGTTGCTTCCTTGTGGGCTGGTGGGGGAGCCTACAGTCGCCCCAGCTGGTGTATTAGAGACTTGTCTCCGGATCACCTGTGATGGGGCAGACTTCCCTGGGCCCCGGATGGTGCCTGCGGTGTCTAGTGGCTTTGCCCCAGGGCCCGGGGGCGGGGGCAGCTTGCCCACTCCAGAGGGAGCCACGTTCTTGCGTGTTCCTGGAGGCTGAAGGGGCCCAGTGCTTCCATGGACCACAGCCGCCTTGACACTCATCACCAAAACACATTGTGGACAGGAGCAGGGGGGTGCAGGCGGGGAGGTGGCCGTTCCAGGACTGACTGGCCAGGACTGAGCCTTAGGCATAGTGCCTGTGACCATCGGGTAGATGAGGTCTAGTCGGCGGCGGACACGGCGCTGGCGTTGGGTTTGCCTGTTGATCTGGCCCATGGTGCTGAAGTCAATGATGTAGCTGAAGCCAATGGAAGTGAGGTCGATCCAGGGGTGCTGCTTCTCGTAGGCATGCTGGATGGTGATACCCACTTCCATGTCATAGGGCGTCCAGGAACCATTGTCATTCTCCCACTCCCACACCACACCCTTCCCAGGGGCTGAGGATGGGTCGTAGTAGTTGCGGCGAACTGGTCGTAGGGTCCCTGTCAAAGTAAGGCAGAGGAGGGGTCAGAGTTGGTAGAGAATACCACTGATTTGTATTAGATTCACAGGTAAACATAACAACAGTCCTACTGTGTGGTCAGCCCTGTGCTGCCTAGTAGGGTTTTGAGTAAGACTCATTCAGGGTCTACAACCTCTCCAGAGCAGAAGCAGATGAAGCCACATGGAGGGCATGGGAAGCATTGCCAAGCAGCAGAACACACCTCCAAACTCAGGGTTCAGATGTATTGATTTGCAGACCAATCAATTCACCTTCCAGCTAATAAGGATACTCCATCAACTCTTGCTCAGAGAAATGGGGTAACTACTCCCTGGACGTTTTGGTAAACAAACACTAAAGGTGATTATATAGTCAACGCATAGAAATTCACATGTCTGGTAACTCTCACTTGGCAGAGAAATGACCTCACACAGAGAAGTGCTCATAGGCCATCTCTGCCTCTCTGAACAGCCCTGCACTCAGGGCTATGGAGGAAAAGAACACAGAACCATCCAAGTCCAGAAGAAAAGAGGACAACTTTGCTTCCATCTAAAAGGCCAGAGGTTATGGCAATTAAGCTGACCATAGCTCTTTCGGAGCACATTAAGAAGAAGGAAGAATTGGGATGACGAGATGGCTCAGGGGGCAAGGGAACTTGATTCTAAACCTGATGACCCGAATTTGGTCCCAAGGACCCACACGGGGGAAGGAGAAAACCAACTCCCACAAGTTGCCCTCTGACCTCCACACACATGCCATGGCTCAACCCATCCTCTACCCTGCCAAAACAAATAAATGTAAAAAAAAAATTAAGATGAAAATGTGTTATTGGGAGATGGGGCATCATCTTGAGAGAACTCTCACCCATTTCCCACTATTAAGTCTTTTATCAGTAATAATAGCATTCTCAATGGTCACGAGAATCATTTCATAATTATCTAAGGTTTTCTTCCAAGAAACTCAACCCTTCTAAAGATAGCATCCTCTTCATTTTAATGGTCTCCCTGTGGGTTTGCAAGAGCCAGGGAGATAACAAGATAATGGGACAGCGCAGGTGACCCAGCAGGCCCACAAGAGATCTGGACTCCAGAATTGCTGCCTCTTTTTCCTCTACCCACCCTAGTCCCAAATTCTGTCTCCAACCAGGACTCATTTCATGGCATCAACATCAAGGCTCAAGGTTGAAGAGGGCTCTGAGCTGCTGGGGGTCCCTGCATCTGCCAGCTTAAGCTTTATATGAGGAAGTGGTGGGAAAAGGCTCCCCTTTCCTGGCCTCTGACCCGCCCCCTCCCCCAACCCAGAGGGAGACACCATGACTGGGACAGAATCCCATTCAAGGGGAAAAGAAAGGAACAATGGTTATTCAGGACTTTGCCAGGGTCATAACCTACTCCCCACCCCATCTCCAAGCCCCTTAATAACCCAAAACATCAACATTCAGAGGCACAAGGGAGAAGCAGAACAATTCTCTATTCAGTGCCAGGACCTCTGTTGGGGGCCCTGGGGTATCAGGACGGAGGGGGGAAGTGCCCGGGTTAGCCTCCATTTCCTTCCTCAGCAGCAGTCTGGGGAACAAAGCCCAGGGTCCACGGAGGAGGTTCCATCCCTTCCTGCAGTGGGAGGAAGCCTTCTTTCCTCCTCTCTTAGGTCTCTGCATAGCTGTAACAGGTGAATTTGAAGATTGAATGGAGAATCCAGTATAAAACTACAAATAGGAACCTGTCACACAGCAAGTGATTATGATTGTAGTTCATCCTTGGGATGTTATAGGAAAAGTGTAGTTAGAGGACACAGCCCGTGTGTGTGTGTGTGTGTGTGTGTGTGTGTGTGTGTGTGTGTGTGTGTGTGTGTGTGTGTGTGTGTGTGTGTGTACAGGGGGGAGATACGGAGGAAGAGAAAAAAATACATCACCCCAGAATATTTGCACAGTCTTTACTCTTGGTTGCTCACAGATACCCATTCTATACAATTTCCATGGCAATCCTATAAAACACCTTTTGCAGATAAGAAAATTAAGTTCAGAGAGTTTTCATGGCACTTTTGAAAATTCCCTCTAGGGAATAGGGGCAATGCACTTGATCAGTGCTTACAACTGTACTTACAAGACATTTTTGTTTGTTTGAGCAACTGGTTTTTAGACAGTAAAGTTAGTGATCCTGGAAAAATTTGAACAGTCTCTGAACTCTCTAGACCATGTCCTGGCTCCATAACACGTTCCTAGTTTATCTTCTCCTATCCTTTGCATTTTCCACTATTTCTGTCAAGTCCAGAACCCCTTAATTCTCAAGTATTCCTAACTATATTTCACATCTCCACACCACAACCTTATCACTTACAACTCCTTGTCATTTTCACTTACTGAAATTCTCTTTTGGGTTCTTAGGCCACTTGTTCACCCATTTTTGAAATGTTTTAGTCCCAGCCTCACTCACCCCCCAGGAAGTTTTAGGTGCAGAACTGGACTGACGGTTTTTAGATGTCTAAGCTTACCCTCCTTTTAGGTGCTGAGTGGGGGCAGGGATACAGCTGTGTGGCTCTTTGTATTCCACTCCCCAACGCAATGTCCGGCAGTTATAAAAGCACCATAAACTGTGCCATGATTGATTGAACAGTCTGGCTGCTATCATATTTTTCTCATTGATCGCATATTGCTCAGCATCCCATTAGTTGCTATGGAGAACATAAAACTCTTAAGCCGAGTGCAGTCTCAAAAGGAGTTAGTGGGCAAATGTGTGAGTGGTTGTTTATGATGCAAAATGAGCCAAAGGACATCAAGGAAATGCAAGTTGTCGGGAAAATGACTAGACCCTTCTCTGCTTAAATCTTCCCAGAATTTTTTTCTTCGGCCAGGACCCAAATCCCCGGCCTCACCCACCTCCACAGCTCCTTCCCCCACACACTCTGCACACATTTCTTTCACAGTGGCCTCCAGTCTCTCCTGTTGCTATTCTCTGACTCTGGGACCCTTCACCATGCTAGGTCCCCCCTCCGAATTAACAGCACTGATCTCAATGTGCAGTTTGCACATTTATCTATGTGGCTAGTTAGAGGAGGACCTGCCTCCCTCCCTAGATCCTCAATCCGGTGACAGTAAGCGTAAACTGTTTACCCTAGCACTGTCCCATAGGCCTGACATTTATTGAGCCTGAGGGGGCGGGGGCCCAATTAATAGTGATTAATACCTGAAGTGGTGATGGTTTGCAGAACTTTTGAAGAAATAGATGATAAATAAGACTTGAAAGATAAAGAGAATTTCAATAGTCAAATAGAAAGAAAGGGCATCCCTTCAAGGGGGAACCATGTGAACAGGTAGGGTGGAGGAAACCTCAGAACTACTGGGAAAACATAAGGCACAGAGGACCAGCCTAGAGCTAGGGCATGGAAGGTCTGGAACACCAAGCTGTGATAGCATTGTTTTTGAGTAAGGAAGAGATGGTGAAGGGTTTTAAGTATAAGTGACAAGACCAAAGCTGCTCTCCTAATCAGTTCAGAGTGGCAGATGGATGTTAGATAAAGCAAAAAGAGAGGTGGGGAGACCCTACAGAGCGGACTAGGAAGGACTTGAGCATGGGCAGCTGGATTCTCTGAAAATGATGTTTCAAGGCCATTTGTTAACAACCCCCAGGGGCCCAGCAATGACCTCAAGACCCAAGAGCCTTGGTCTGGGAATCCAGTTCTCTTCATGCACATTAAAATTTCAACCAAGGGCTACACATTTTGCAATACTGGACATATTAGCCTCCCAGGCTCTCAATAAGAGAATGAGTCAAAGAATCCTGAGGATGACCAGGAGGAAACTGCAAAGTGGCAGCAAACAGAGGCATGCAAAGATGAGCTAGTCTTTTGGAGACAAAGTTATTGAATTTAGTTCAGCCCTACAGAGTAGTCATTAAAAATACACAACCTCAGCCAGGCGGTGGTGGCGCACGCCTTTAATCCCAGTACTCGGGAGGCAGAGGCAGGTGGATCTCTTGAGTTCGAGGCCAGCCTGGTCTCCAAAGCAAGTTCCAGGAAAGGCACAAAGCTACACAGAGAAACCCTGTCTCGAAAAAACCAACAAAACAAAACAAACAACAACAACAACAAAAAAAACCCACACACAACCTCAGAACCAAAAATTTGGGAGAAGAGAGAAGGTGAGATTGTATTTCTAGAGACTATTTGGAATAGTCTAGCCCTGGGCTATTCTAGAATCAGGACCATGGATTAGACAGTCTGGAGAAATTCCATCTTATACTATGGTGTGATGACCCAAGGAGAAGGTTTCCAATACGGCAGGCATAGAGAATGTTCACAAACCAAAGAGGAAGGAAGAGAAGGAAAAATGGCTTTCTCCCAGCTACCCAGACACCAGCACCCAAAAGCATCAAAAAAGTTTTGTCTTTTGGGAACTAGAAGACAGTGCTCCGGGCATGGGCCGAGGTCTCTGACGTGTAACCCAGACCTGTGTTTTTATAGTCTACGCTGTCAGATCCTCACCCCCTACCAGCACGACTTCACCTCACCCTCAGTGTAGAAAGCTCCATGAGGGTAAATGCTTGGATGTTCTATTCCCGATAGGCCCCACACACCTGCCACTGCACATGAAGTCAGTCCACAATGTTCACAAATGCAGGAAGCAGACATGGGACACTCCATTGGACTTTTAGCTCAGTCACTGACAAAGTAACTTGAACTCCTGACCAATTTAAGTTCTTTCAGCTCGTTCCTTTTTCTATAAAATGGGAATAATTAGTCTTCGTATAATCCTTATGAAAATTGAGTAAGACACCTGTGAACTTGCTTGGCATGTCACAGACACATCTCCTCTATACTGAAGCATCCACATGGTAATCACAATGTCTGACTCCTCATTTCCTGTGCCCACACGAGGTAGGAAGGAATAGGAGAGATTTTGTCAACTCGTGTAATCCCACTCACTCCACTGGACCCTTTACATTGAAGATAAAAAAAAGAGACAGGCTAGTACTGAAAACGCTGAGCTGGAAACACTTTACTCTTGCATCCATCTATTTTCCCGAGCATCACTGTTGGTGCAGGGGGTCCAGATCATGCACCTACAGATGCCTATGCTGGAAAAGAAAGGGATCCGAAGGCTTCTCTGCAGTCTACAAAGGAAAAGACCTGAACCGTTATGGGAAGGCCTCACTGCAAAGGAAAAGGAAAATGACAGTGGAGGACTTTGGATGGAGAGGCTCCACTAAGGCACACAGACTAACCCCGAACCTCCCCACTCCGTACCTTCTTTAATAGTCTCCAGCCCAAATGCCCAGAGAAAAGTAGCCTAGAATGCAAATCAGCTCCTATCTGCAAAATCTGGGGAAGGAGAACCCAGGGCAAACAGAAGCAGGCAGATGGGTGTCTGCAACCTCCCAGCCATCTCCCTGGAGACAGTCTGGATGCAGTCAAGAGCTCTGAGGAATGGAGAGACCAAGCTCCCTAGGTATCCAGGCATACAACTCTGAAAAGAGAAAGCTCTCATGTCAAATGCCTATAAAACAAGACAACCAAAGAGAGAGGAATTGCTTCTAGGCAGGGAACTTCCAGCTTGTCTGTCTCTATAGGGATTTTTTTTTTCTGGTTCCCAGCTTTACAGTGTGGCTTGGGGACAGTGAGTAATTTAATTAAACATTGCTGGGGCTTGGCTGAGGTTGCCTGGGAGCTGGTGGCTTAAAGTTCCTACCACGTCACAGTCTCATCAATGGTCTATATTGAGAGGAACCGAGTTCTTGTCTGGACGAGGAAGGGAGCAGAAGGGGTCAGAGCTGACATGAAGGGACTCTAATCTGCATTGACAAGCTCCTTGGCAGGCCCAGCCTTTCTAGGAATTCAGCCTTATGTATGCCTTCAGCATCCCAGCCCAGCACTTGACATAAGAGAGAGGTGCCTAGGAAAGTGATCTTGATCCAGGAAAGAGGAGATGAAGCCAAAGCAGCGTGGATGTGACACCCACGAGGCAATCTTTAAAAGGATTCAGGCTGGAGGAGGAGGGCACGCCCGTAATCAATGCTTGCACTTGGGAGGCTAAGACAGGTAGTTGGCCAGTTTGAGGCCAGCCTGAAGCAAAGACCTAGATCATATTTTTAAAAAGGCTGAGGCAGAAGAAATAGTTCAGTGGCAGAGTTTTGCCGAGGATCATTGTTATTTCTCAGCCTCAGACATAAAACAGAAGACGCTCCAGTGCTGAGTGATCTGCTATAACCACTAGTAACCAATAGGTTACTGCCCGGAGAACAGCCGCCAGCAGACAGACCTTGGGAGGAGATACTGTCAATTCACTCCTGGTTCTCCAGAACTTCACTTTTGTCAAGAGCAATGTCTAGGTCATGACTGCTCCTAGTTCTACGTCCATCTTAAATAGCTCCAAATGCAGGTGAACCCTCTGACGTCCTAACAGTGGGGCAGGGGATGGGGGCTGCCCATTGCTAGAATGGCTCTCCATATGCTGCGCAGACTTAGTCTGAAATAGAAGAGCTAAACTTGCTGTTTTATTTTGAGCAGGCCTGGAACTCCCTGTCAGGTGGTCTGCTGATCCCACCTCCACAGCTCAGCTGCTTCCTCCACACACACATGCTCGCCCTCCATCTGAGGCCTCGCTCGCTCACTCGCTCCACTCCTTACTTCCACATGCTGTATTCAAATGCACAACAGCATCTTATATTCCTAATCTCAGGCCACGTTTCATTCTCTTCCCCCACTTCTCTTCATTTCTCTTTATTCTCTTCCTCTCAGCTCCTCCTCCCTGCTTTCTCCATCAAGGCTCAAGCCCGACAGATGCTAAAACTTCTGGAATTTTTTTTCCCCCCCAAAAAAAGTTTTCCCCCATTGGCCAGGGTCATACAGTTCTTGGCAAAGCGGTTGTTCAGAGTTATGACTACAGATTACAAGAGGAAGGAATAGACTTCTTTCCCATGACAATTCCAATTAGCACGCAGGATGTGAGGGTTTTCCTAGGCCGTTCAGAGGACCTGTCCAGCAGCTGTTCCCTGGGCCACAGGGCCCTCCTCTTCATACCCTCTTGCCCCTCCCCACCACACCTGCTTCTCCGGGCTCTGCAGTTACACCCTTGGGAAAGGCCAGCCAGAATTCCAGAAATGACCCCCAACTGAAAAGATTACTCTCTGGAGACACAAACTTATCCCAGGTCACCTGTTAAACTTGAACACACTGGACCCAGAGGAGAGGGCAACTGCTTTCCTCCTCCCTCCAGGGGCTCCCAGGCCACGCTCTAACCTCTGCAGCTCCATTCCTGGCTAGGATCTAGAAGGGCTGCACAGCTGGGAGGTCTGGAGTGGTCCTGCTGGCAACTTGGTTTTTATGTAAAGACAAGAAGAGTTCAGTGCCTGGGGAGGCCGCAGTGACCCTTGTGTGCTACTTTAAGAAAAAACCTGGGGACAGTTTCTTCTTAGCCTTCCTCCTCCTCCCTCCCTCCTCCTCCATGGACAAAAGGGAGCAGCTTCCTTGGCAGGCATTCCAGAGCCCTGTCCTTCCCCCTCCTCTCTCCATCTGCTCTGGCCTGTTGCTTCAGTGCTTGGAGGATACAAGTAGAGGCATCTGTGGATGTCACCACATCCAGGGTGTTCCTGCCCTGGAACCCCTGGCTCCATTCTCTCTTCCCAGTAATGTTCCTGCACTTCCACACACTAGACTGACTGTAATTAAGCCAGGGGAATCCCTCTGCTCCCCAAGTCTTATACCCAGGAGCAGGCAGTGGGAAAGCTGAGTCCACAGAAGAGAGCCAGAGACAGTAAGGTTAAAAGGGACATGTGGTAGCCCCAAGGGTGCTTGAGACAAAGCAGGGTCAGCCAAGGTGTGAGTAGCCAAGGGGCTCCACAATATCTTGCTTGCTAAGCATTGCTTGGGGGCTGCAAAGTCCTAGAGTTCTTGCACAAAGAGCTACTAGGGGCAGAAAGGGGGTCTCCTGCTGCTAGGCTGCAGATGGGTTTGCACAGTCAAGACACTTGGATCAACTACTTGGAAGGACATTTATTTGGAGGTGGTCATGGGATCCTGAGAGGACCTAGGGAAGGGAAGCACCTGCCCTCAGCACTGATCCCTGACACCAGTAAGAGAAACTGCCCACGACCCACGACCACGAGGGCGGTAGCACCCGCGATAGACAAGGGATGTGGGCGGCTCACCCGTGTCTTGGCGGAACTGGTTCATGGACTGCAGGTCGATGATGTAGGGCGCCAGCCGGCTGTCCACCTGGCCCAGTACCACGCTGCCCCCGGCTCGGGGACCCGCGCGCACCACCGCCTCGATGTGGTGACTCACGGCCGGGCTGTAGGGACGCCAGCGGCCGTGCTCGTTCAGCCATTCCCACACCACCACGGCCGAGGCCAGGAGCATGGCGAGCCCGGGGCCGTGGCGCGGCGCTGCCCGCCTCCCGGGCCCGGCCTCCTGCGCTTCCTCCGGCGCCGCCGCCTCCGGGCCTGGACCGCGCCCCCGGCCCCGCGCCCCGCCGCCGCGGGCAGCCTCAGCTGCGGCCCATGGGGGAGTCCGCAGCCGCACAGGCACCGGGACGCGGACCCCGGGGCCGCCCGCCTCCGACCGCGTGCCGCCGGGCTCCGCCGCTGCTGCCGCTGCTCCGAAGGGTCCAGCGGCTTCATGCAAAGGCCCGGCCCTGCGCACTCGCCGCCCCGCCTTGCAAAGCCACCCGGGGGCGCGCGGCCCGAGCGACGCTGCACCCGCCTCGCACCAGTTGCGCCTGGGGCTCCGCGGGCGCCCGCGTGGATCGCGCCGCACGGTCACGCCCTCCGCCCTCTCTCGGTGCGGAGCGGAGCGACCGCGGGGGCACAGCTCCCCCTCCCTGTGGCTCCGCTCAGTGGTTTCCAGAAGGAGTCGCCCCTCCCCGGCAGTGCGCCAGGGCGAGCTCGCGCCCGCGGACGCTTCCCTAGTCCCCGGGTGCCGAGAGCACGCGCGCCATCCCGACCCCAGCGGCCACGGCCGGGCCTTAACTTTGCAGTCTCTTTAAAAATGGAACTTTTGTCTGTCTTTCTGTTTTCAGCGCAGAGCCGGCCGTGTCCGCGGTGCGAGCTCCGAGGCTCGCATTTCTCTCCGGCTCGCGCACGCACGGACACACTCACACTCGCGCGCACACACACACACACAAACACACACACCACACACACACACACACACACACACACACACACACACACACACACACACACACGCATGCACGAACAACCCCACGCCCTCCTCGTTCTGCCTGCTATTACCTCATCCTCGCCTGCATCCTTCCTTAGCTGTCCGTCAAGGATGCAGAAGCCACGCCCCCTGGCCGCTCGCAGCAGAGCTCTAACGTTTCCACGCCCCCTGCTGGTCGGAAACCTCATGTGCAGGTCAAAGGCCACACACCGGTGACCACTGCGTTTATTTAAGCTGCCTATGCAGAGAGCGGAGAAGTTCTTGTCTGGCCATTATTCGAGTTAGAAGGCACTGACTAAACTGGTTCATCCTGCAGTGTCTCTGAGTAAAACCATGAGAGAGCAGAACAAACACAAGCTAGACTCGCTTACGTTGATCATTAACGGCTAAAGAAGAAAATATTTTGAAGTGCATTCTCACTAACGGGGTTTGAAGTCTGGATTGCACATTATTGCTGGGCATGGAATGTCACGCTTGTCACTGTGGCACTTGAGAGGCTGAGGCAAGAAGATGAGAATTTCAGGCCACATATCCAGACCAGGTCTCAAAAAAAAAAAAAAAACACATTACATTTTTAAGAGAATTACGTATGAACCTTGTCAGGGAACACACACTTCGTTTCTCTGTGGGTAAAACCACACATACAATGAATTCATTCTGATAAAGTGAAGACTGAATTTGGAATAATTTTATATTGGTAGTGAGATTATGAATCTTTTTTAGAATAGCTTTTTCAGAGTTTCATATGCTCTTTTTACGTTTGAGGAGACAAGCAGAAAACTGCTCCTGAGCAGATAAACTAGGAATTCCAGGGTGGAGCAAGCTTAATCTAGGCAAGGGGTGGGTATTAAGAAATATTCAACTGGCTGCTTGAAAGACAAACAGGAAGAAATAGACTTCTACTTCCTGTGTCCACGCTAGTTTTGCACTTACTCCTCTTGTGTCTGCCATGCTAACACGGCAGGGTATTATAGTAGAATTTAAATGAATAATCACACAGGAGAGCATTTGCAGCCTCGGTAATTTGCTAGAGGGAGAGAATATACAGGTAAATTTACATCAGTAATTAGTTGTTAATATTAATTGTTATCTAGGTTAACAGTATCTAGAGTCACTCAGGAGAAAAGCTTCCCAGCATGCCTGGGAGGACTTACCTAGAATCTATTAAATACAGTGGGAAGACCCACCGTAACTGTAGACAGCACCATCCCAGGGGCTGCAGTTCTGAGTAAAAGGAAGAATGAGAGCTGAGGGCCAGTATCCATCACCTTTTCCCTTCCCTGTCACAGTTTACCCTTGAACTATGAGCCCAACAGTAGAGCTTCCGCCATTCTTTCAGATATTTTATCATAGAAACAAGCAACTGATATGCATTTAAAAAGCCATGCTAACTTATAGTTCATAAAACCAATTTTCAAACAATAATTTCTTTGTGTTGTTGTTTTATTCATTTGTGTTTTGCCATGAGTTTTGGATGCCCTGGGAACTGGAGTTACAGACAGTTGTGAGCTGCCATGTGGGTACTGGGAGTTGAATCTGGATCCTCTGGAAGAGCAGTCAGTGCTCTTAACCACTGAGCCATCTCTCAAGCCCTCAAATACTAACTTCTAATTTTAAGTCAATAATATGGATACGTCAATATCTTAAAAATACTTCAAAGATATCCCAATTTCAGCTAATCTGGCCACAAACCCCTAAAATTCAAACAACGTCTCACTTGAATGTCCAAACTGTCTATCTATCTATCTATCTATCTATCTATCTATCTATCTATCTGTCTATCTATCTATCAATGAAATTGTGTCTTATTGCCATAAGTGGTATAAAACTCCTTAAGCAAATGACATACTCAATATGTAATTTGGAGTTATATGGTGGTTATAATGAAATCTCTCCGAGGTTTAATGGAATGAAACCAGGTTAGAATGGTTCAATTTGGTGATGCTTTTTACAATGCATTGTTCCCACAAGTTTCAGTAAAGATACACTTCTCTTTTTCCATGGAGTATTCATAGCAAACGTCACCTTTTCCCCCGTCATCCATCACTGTGTAATAAACCACTCTGAAATGAGTGACTAAAAACAGCAGCAAGCGTTTCCTTCACACCAAATCTGCAACTCAGGGGAGGCTTCTGAGGACACTTAGTCTGGCTCACACTGAGTTAGCTCCAGGCAGCTGGGAGTCAGATGGCTGGGACTGGAGTCGTCTAGGCTTGCTTACTCACAGACTGTCATCTGATTACTCACATAGAGCTTTCGAAGCTCTAGAGCTTAAGCAATGCCCATGGCATCCTCACTGCAAAGAAGCTGGGTTCCAGCTATGTGAGACCCCGGATAAAAAGCCAGATAGAAGCTGAATTACCCACTTGTTATTTAAATTTTGTTTGAAAATCATTGTAAATCACCTTTGGTTGAAAAGACAGAGAGATTCCATGTATCCCCTTTCCCCTTATTATCAAATTATAAATATCCAAATGCTTACAAAATTATGATATACATTATTACTGATATCCACACAATTAAAATACAGAAGTTATTCCATGATTCTTTATTGGTCTATCCTTGTGTTATACACTGTACGTTTTATGTTTTGCACACAATATGCAGCACATCCCTCATGCTGTACTTCTTCCAAGTTGCAGTGTTCAAACCACATCCACTGTCATCCTGTCTGTGACTGTCACCAACAAACTACACTTTCCGTGTGTATGATCTTGTGATTTTAAAAAAGATTTCATTTTATTAATTTTAATTATGTGTAGAGGTGTGTGTGTGTGTGTGTGTGTGTGTGTGTGTGTGTGTGTGTGTGTGTGTGAGTGCAGGTGCCCAAAAAGTCTAGAGGCATTTGATCCCCAGAAGCTGGAGTTATAGACAGTTGTGAGCCTCCTGACAGGTGCTGGAAACCAACGCAGGTCCTCTGAAAGAGCATCAGCTACCATTAGCCACTGAGTCAGCTCTCTAGCCTCTGGTTTTGTGTTTTAAAAATGTTATGTAAATGGAAACTTGAGTGCCTAGTCTTTGAGGGGCTGGATTTTTACACTAAGCTCAATTCTCTAAAGATTTCTTTGAGTTATGTGTATCAGTTATGCGCCGTTTCATTGCCAAATACTGTTCAATGGTATCAGTATGTCAGTTTATTTTTCTGTTTATTCATGCAAGAACTTGTGAATTGTTTCTAGTTTGGGCTATTATGAATAAAACTTCTTTGAACATTCTCATAGATGATTTTGAGTGAACATTAAACTCCATTTCTCTGTGGTAAATATTCAGGATTATAATTCGCAAGGTAATAAGGTAGTTGCACTGTTCATATATTTTTTTAACACTGTCAGTTTTCCATTTTGTACTTCCTCTTAACAACTAATTTATAATGCCTCTACATGCTCACAAGTATCATTTAATGCTAGTGTATTTTGTTTTAGCCTTTATGATAGGTGTGCAACTTCTGCAACCTCTCCCCGTGTGTGTTTAATAGTAGGGATATTTAACAGCTCCCTGAGTGACTATTTACCATCTGTATAGTCTCTTTGATGAGATGTCTGTTCATGTTTTTGGCCCTTTTTTCTTTGCTTTTTACTGTTGAAGTCCTAGAGCTTTAGAAAACGTTCTAGATTTGAAAAAACCATCAGATACATGGCTTGAAAGTACTTATCAAACTGTAACTTATCTTCCACATTCTTTATGGAGTCTTTCCCAAAGTGAAAGTATTGCTTAGATTTTCAGCACTATGCTGAATCCAGCGGTGATAATGGGCACTCCTGCCTTGTTCTTAATCTTACAGTGGTATTAGCTGGTCTTTCATCATTAAGAATTACAGTAGCTGTGGGTGTTTCTTTTAGATTCCTTTTTTTTTTTAATCAAACTGAAGAATGTTTCCTCTAGTCTAATAGTTTTAAAACCATGAATAGGTATTGAGTTTTATGACATATTTATTGCATTTATTAATAGAATCATGTGATTGTCTTTGATATGATTGCTTTCCAAATAATGAAGTGTATATTTGCTTCTCTAGAATAAAACTTATTTAGTCGTAGAGTGTAATTTAAAAATTATTACTGAGTTCTGTTTAATATTTCACTAAGGAATTGGGGGCATGCATTTACGAAAGATACTTTTCTGAAAATTTTTATTTCATTTTTTTCTTCTTTGTACTGTCTTTGTACGGGTTTACGAATCCAGGTAATATGAGCTTCATAACATAAGTTGGGAAATCCATGATCTTCTAATTCCTGGAAGAGCAATGTGACTTCTTTAAAATTTCTAGGTTTGGAAATTTCTTTTCAGAAACATTTTAGTTATGAAGTGAACTTTCTCAGTTGTTATAACATGAATCGTAAAAGATCTTATAATAAAAAAAAAAACTCGGAGCCAGATATTGGGGTGAAAGCTGAAAGATCAGAGAAAGAGAACAAGCCAGCCACGTTTTTACCTCTACGAAATCCTCAGTCTCCAGAAAGAGAGTTCCTGTTTCCTCACTCCTTATATACCTTTCTGTGTCCTGCCATACTACTTTCTGTGTTTAAAGGCATGTGTCCTTCTCAAGCAATGACATGAGATCTCAAGTGCTGGGATTAAAAGTGTGTGCCACCACACCTGGCTCTGTGTCTAATCTAGTGGCTGGTTCTGTCCTCTGATTCCCAGACAAGCTTTATTGGGGCACACAATATATTACCACAAGTTGTCATAGGGTAATCCAAGGAGTTGTCTTGGATTGTACATTTTAAGGACTTGGTTCATTTCTTCAAAGTTGTGGAATGTATGTGTGTGGAGTTGTTCACAGCCCTTCTTTGTTATATGTATGATGTCTTCTATGCCTATCATGGTCTTCCATTTCAGTCATGATATTGGCATTGGAAATTCATATCTCTTAATATATTTCCTATCATCATCATCATCATCATCATCATCACCATCATCAAGTAGTAGTAGTAGTAGTAGTAGTAGTAGTAGTAGTAGTAGTAGTAGTAGTTTATTCTTCATATATCCATTTTGTTATTCCCCTTTTCCAAGCTCTGTGTATGTGTGCATGTTCTTGTTCCTTTGTGTGTGCGTTTGTGTTTGTGTGCTTGCATGCTGTGTGCGTGCGCATGCGTGAACGTGGAGGCCACAGGCTGATTTCAAATATCTTCCTTAATCATTTCTTACCTTATTTCTGGAAACAAGTTTTCTCACTGGCCCTGTAGCCCAGCTATTTGCTTGGCTGTCTTGTCAATGAACTTCAAAGATCCACCTGTGTCTGCACCGCCACTGCTACTGCCCATTGCTGCTCCCCACCCCCTCATTGCTGGAGTTATGGCGTGTGTCATCATGCCTGACTTCGATATGGGTGCTGGGGATCCAAACTCAGGTCCTCCTGCTTGTTTTACCCACTGTGTCTTCTCCCCAGCTACTGTTTCCACACGGTCAGTTCACTGTCAGATCTGGGAAAGGTGAACCCAGAGAGACTCATATACATCACCTGAATGGCAGTCACATCCTTCCTTCTCTCCAAATGTCACAGTAGCTCTACATCCTACTTGTGAGCTGGGTTGGTAATCTGCTGCTCTTTAGATGCTAAGTCTGTGAAGTGACAAGCAGAGGCTACAGCTTCTAGAGTTAGTGACATCTCTCCATGTCTCCCGGGTAGAAGACTACCAGTCTCTCTACTGGGGGCCAGGACCTGGCACCCTGCAGATCTCTGCACTAGGGAATAGGAAGAAGGGCCAGGAGTGTGTCACTGCAAGCAAAGGTAAGTGAGTCTCTCTTGTCTTCATCTCTTGCTACCCAGGGATATGTCAGAAATCTGATGTGGGCCCTACCAGGCTAAAATCAAGATAACTGATGGTTACATTCCCTTCTGGAAGCTCCACTGTGCTTATCCAGTGCCCACTCAGCTACCCAAGACTGTCTGTCTTAAAGTTCACTGACTCATATTGTTAATTTCACTGGCAACCTTATTTCCTCTCTTCTATGAAGCCTAACATACTTGAAGGTTCTAGGGATCGGGTGTGTGTCTTGAGCATCTCCTCCCATATTCCTTATGCAATTCACTAGAGTTTCTTGTGCAGCTCTTGTTCAGGGCTGGGAGCTCACTGTCCATCTTCTAAGAGATTGTGTTTTAGTCATTCCTGACATTATGACTTGGTAAATCCTGCCACAAAATGGGTAGTTCTGCATGTGTAGCCACCTGATTTCTCTTTGTTAGGAGATTCAAACCAAGCCTAAATACCCATGGGTGCTGTGTAAAGTGATTTGGCTCTACCCTGTAGGAAAAAAAAATAGCCTTGCTTCAAAAATTCCAGGAATCTGCTGCGATTTTTTTCCACTTCATGGTACTCTTAGCGACATCTAATAGTTTTAGTACCTACAGAGCAGCAAGGCTGCATGACCAAAGCAGCAGGGCTGTCTCAACCAATGCCTCTTCTGAAGAATTCCTTTATAATGTAGGTCCAACTCAGTGCCGAGAGGTGTGTGTGAACCTGCAAGTGGATGCCGCAGCACTCCCCCCATGAGCGATGCTGCCTCCAGACCCAAAGAAGCCAATCAGAGGGCATACCTCCTTCTCCCCAATGAAGTATATGCTTCCCTCTTCCTGGTGGGATACGCAAGATTTGATAGTTTATAGTTTGCTATGGATAGGAGGTCCTAGCATGTCTCTGACTTACAGAATTTATGATTATTCTTGGGGTTCACTTCTCACCTGTCCTGAGGTGAATGCAAGTTGGGAGCTCTGGTGCATTCTGTTAACAATATCTAAGTAAAATAAAGAATAAAATTTCCTCCAGAAAGACAGCTGTCTTTTTGTTTTGTTTAAACAAACAATTCTAGGAGCTGAGCTCTTGAGTACATCATCTGCAGTTAACTACCATGACCTTTTGGATGCTCCTTTTGCTAGTTGGTGAGTTGCTAGTTGGTGAGTCTCAGTTAATTCATACCAAGAAAAGGACATATGGAAAAGAAGGCTTCCTAGGAGTCGATTTCAACAGGTGGTTCTACAGGAGAGCGGCTTTTTAAGGGTGTACTTGCTGATGATCTCCCCCAGGGGGCGATATTGTGCTATAAATAACCTGTGAATACACTTGCCGCCTTTAGGACTAAGCACAGCTGGACTTTCCAGTTCCTCTTTGTGGTAGATTGCTCTTTAGAGTTTACACAGAGAGGCAGTGGACGATCCATACATCCACAGGAAGCCGATGGTAAACAGGAGGATGCCTTCTGAGATGGAAAAGTGAAGCACATAACACAACATCCCACAACAGCAACTTGAATCCATCCATATGGCCCCATTCATAAGATTCCCGTGGTTTTCCTTCCCTACTGCAAATCTCAAGTAAACCAGTTGATTTCTAATTCTTTTCCCAAACTGGGTTACTGGGAAAATCAGAAATTTAGGAGAACACCCCTGCACAGGAGCCCAGGGAATGCAGAGATGCTGGCAAAACACAGCTAGGGTGCAGCAGGACGGGCAGCAGGACGGACAGAGTTTGGTTACCAGCCTCTTTTCTTCCTTAGCTCCTTGCTCCAGAGTTGGCATCCAAGCACAAGCATGCATTTCAGACTTTCAATATTCTCAGCGCATGGAGGGTTTATCAGGATGTAATCCCACCTCTACTCTATTCTCACTAATGACTTCCTCCCTCTCTTTTGTTTTCCCTGTACTTGAGAGGGTGCTTTCGGTGAGATTTAGAGCCATGCAGTTAATTCATGATCATCTAATTTCTAGATCCTCAATTATATCTGCAAAGTCCCTTTATCTAAATAAGCTCACTTACACACATCTGATGATGGAACATGGTCAAAAGTATTATGCCTTGGAGAACTGTGAGAGAGGCTCCAGGAAAAGAGGCAGAGGGTCTTTTACATCAGGTGTATTTGTTCCCCGGACTGTTCTTGGACGTGATTTCATTCCTCCTATAGCAACCATTTAAATTCAGTTTGTAAGACATATTTATTCTTGTTGGATGTCAGAACATAGCTATAGACCCTCAATCTGGTCAGTGAATCTGCACATGGTCTTCTGCCTGACTTCATGCCTTCCCAGATATAACCTATTGTAAATGCCAGGCTATTGTGTTTAAATTGGTCTGTCCTGAGAAAGTTCTGGGGAAGGGCTGCTCTGTTAATATTTAGAATGTGCTTATGATGTTTATTTACATGTTTTTCTGATCTCCAACAACCTTCCTTGGATCATGACTTTCTTTGTTCCATCCATGTATAAAAGCACACTGAAACTGAAGTAAGGTTGTCTACAGAACTAGACTGTAGTCCGCTCCATTCTTTCAGGTCCTCAGATCCCAGGTCCAGTAGATAAAATCTGCATAGGTTGGCCAAAAGTGAACAGTCCTGAGTTAGAACTCTGAAAAACTTCAGAGGGGGTATGATTCTACACAATACAATCCCTTTCTTCCTACTATCTTGATTCATTTATATATATATATATATATATATATATATATATATATATATATGTGTGTGTGTGTGTGTGTGTGTGTGTGTGTGTGTGCATGTGTAAATATATACATTTCATATATTAAGGTTTATTTTTATATTAAGATTTATTTTCCTTTTAATCGTGTGTATATATGTGGAACTGAGTGGGTATGTACACATGTGAGTGAGTTGCTTCAACATATATGTATTTCCCTATGAGGTAGATAAAAGTCACTATTTTGTTAGGAACACTAGGTAAAATTTTAGGATTATGCATTGAAAGCACTTAAACAGTAAAATCATCAACAAAAGCATCATAAAAATACAATGACTGTGTTACAAAATCTACAAGGAGAAGGACAGTTGTTCCTAGTCAGAAGAAGTTATAATGTAGTCTTGTTTTCACCTCCCCTGGGAGACTGCATTAGGCATCTCAGTCTTCAGTTTTATTTGTAAAATTTCAAATGAGGAAAAACACCAAAAGAAGGATTTGATTTGGCTGATTTTAGGGAGTTTAATTAATTAATTAAGATTAATGTTAGGACATGAGTAAATTTGAAAATATGGGATTTGAACTGAAAATCCCAACTATCAGCTGGCTGAGATGCTCCTTATTGGGTTCTGTCTAGCATTTCATGAATTGTCACAGTGGTTACACTGTATTTGGATTGTGCTCCAAGAATACATCCTCTGGTGATGAGAGAGAGTAGGAGAGGCATCTCATCATACACTAGCAGATAGTTTGAGAATAAATGGAACTGTGGGAAAGTGAGCTTGTAATTGCTGGGTGAGTCTTATCTCTTACCCACCTTACTATACCCTCTTATCTACCCTCCACTTTCTCTAAGGTTTACGAACAAGCAGCTCCCTCAGTGTAAACAAACTTGCCTTCTGATGCTTTATTAAGGCTGTGAGATTGCTTCCGGATCACACATCCTTCCATTCTCCCCCAAAATCCCAGACTTCTGAGAGCACACACATGAGGACTTCAAACTGAAAGAATTTTTTTTAAAAAGTGCCTACCCTATAAACATGCTTCATGGGTTTGCCTTTGTGTGTGTGTGTGTGTGTGTGTGTGTGTGTGTGTGTGTGTGTGTGTGTGTGTGTTTTCGAGACAGGGATTTTCTGTCCTGGATCTTGCTCTGTAGCCCAGGCTGGCCTTGAACTAGAGATCCGCCTGCCTCTGCCTCCCGAGTGCTAGGATTAAAGGCGTGTGCCACCACCGCCGCCGCCGGACGGGTTAGCTTTTTTTTTTTAATCATGTTTATTGTTGCTGTTGTTGATTTCTTTTGTAATTTATAGATAAAAGTTTTAAGTAATATGGGGTATACAGATTGGGATTGTTTTCAAATTTTGAAATTTAATTTTTTCTGGTTATCTTAAAAATTGTATAAGAATAAAAACCGGCAAAAAAATTAAGGTTATATGACTCAGTATGAAATGTGTAGAGGGATAAGGTAGTGAAAGTAAATATTTTGGAAATAATAATGGCAGAAATGACAAATGAGAGAAAAGGTCATATTTAAAGCATTTGTATGTATATTAGATGGGAATAAGTGTGGGCAGAGATCTGGAAACCAGAAAGGGGTCCTTAAGAAGAGAGAGTTTTAGGAAAGAGTGTTGGGAGAGTAGTAGAAAATGTGGTATAAGGACTCCTGTGAAGTGCTCAGCAGGTAGAAGCACTTGCCACCAAACCTGAAGGCCTGAGTTCAAACCCTGGAATGAATATGGAGAATGAACCACTCCTCCTCCAAGTTGTCCTCCGATCTCCACCCCCCCCCCAGTATGGTACGCATATGGCCACACACGTACACACTACTGTATGTGTGTGTGTGTGTGTGTGTGTGTGTGTGTGTGTGTGTGTGTGTGTGTGTATAGAGAGAGAGAGAAAGACATTCAGCACACACACAAGAGAGACAGAGACAGAGACAGAGAGAGGGGGGTTTAAGTGGAGTCACCCTACATAGGGACTAATGCTTCTCCCAGAAGCCATAGTTTGTCAAACAAAATGCCAAGTGCCAGGTGTGAAAGACCTCCCCCCAGGTTGGTCAGGGAGTTTCCAGAGACCCCTAAAAGAACACAGGTGTTTGCCATTGCTCTTGGTTACCTGAAAACACTTGATAAGACTCTACTGCTAAAGACACAACACACTTTGCTCATAGGACATGAAAAAAACAAACTGGTGTCAGCCTGGAAGCTTAGTTCCTGGTGGTTAGCTGTCACAGCACTGGAAAGTTTCAGGCAGGCTTCTGGGGGTGGGTGGGGGAGTCAGCAACATTCTCATTTGGGTGAGAACCACATGAGCTTCAGCAATGATTGGCCTTGCAAGACATGCCCATGTGTGCAATGGTGGTATGAATGTTATGAGAGTTATAACTAGTTTCTGGTTTGTATTAAGACATGTTTCATAGGAGGAAACTCATGCCTGGTACTGTAAATTTGGCCAAGAACCTGTGGTTGGGGAAACTCATATGTCTTTGAGGAGAACTGTATATCTTGCTAAAGTGATACAGTATCAAACTGTCTTCTAAACTTACCTCTGTACCCATAGATAAACCCAGTTGTCAGTCAGAGAAGCTGCTTTCGACAGTGTGCAGTAGTTAATGAAGAGACTTACAAGTTGTCAAAGTGCAGAGAACAAATGTCTGTGGAGTGCTCAGCCCAAACGGGACATCTATATTATATGCCCTTCCTCCAAAGCTCAGGGGATACTGTGGAAGAGGAGTAGACAGAATTAAATGCCAGAGGTCAGAGAGGACTGTTGTGAAACAATATCTTCAGGACATGGCATAACTGTTGTCTTGATGAGCTCACAACAGCTATGGTTATTTGCACAAGAAATGCACAAGTTCAAGGCAGACATATGCAAGCATCAATGAGAGGAGGGGTCCATGAGCCCCTGCAGAGTTGAGAAACTGTTAGCAGTCGATGGCTACTGGGAGAGGGGGCATACACCGTATAACTCCAGTGATAGGACATTCTGAAAAGGTAAAACTACAAAGACAATAAAATAAAAGGACGATTGTCAGGGTTGAGGAAAGAGAGAAGAGAGAGCCGCAAGAGGCATGGTTTTCTTCAGTGTTGTAATCTTAGGTAGGCTGACCAAACTCTAGTGCAGTGGTTCTCAACCTGTGAGTCTCGACCCCTTTGGGGATTCAAATAACCCTTTCATGTATCTGATATTCTGCATATCAGATAGTCGCATTATACTTCATAACAATAGCAAAATTACAGTTATGAAATAGCAACAATTATGAAATAATTTTGTGGTTAGAGGTCACCATAACTTGAGGAACTGTATTAAAGGTTTGCAGCATTAGGAACATTGAGAGCTATTGGGGTAGTGGATAGTTTCAAATCCATGTACATTTTGGTAGTGCTAATTTTGGACTCAGGGTCTATGAAAACAAAAAGAAGAGTGGGAGGAAGAATGGAAGGAGAAGAGGAGGAGGACACATGAGGTTGTGAGAGATCCAGAAAGAGTTAAATGGGCTTGTGGGTGTGGATATGATAAAAAATACATTGTATTTGTGTGTGGAACCCTCGAAGAATAAAGTAAACATTAAATTTTACAAAAGAAAAGAAATGTGGAAGATAGAAACCAATTATTTTTTGGAAGATTATGGGTGGAAGCTAGATAGGAGTTTGTAATATCTGTCTTGCAAGTTGGGTCTAAGGTGATGGCTTTGCAGTTTCTGCATACATTGCTAGTAGTGTCATAGTGACAAGACATGGCATCTCCGCAGGCATCTACACCTCCGTCAACAACTTTTCTCCCTGCTCCAGGGCTTTGGGGTGACATCCCCTAGTTGCAGTTTTATAGAAGCTATTTTCTCCTGTTCCTCTCACACTCCAAGAGCCTCTGATTCTTGTAATGTCTATGATAGTTTAGCTTCCCTAAACTAGCCTCAATTCTTTAATACACCTTGTAATCCTCAGAGGGTCTCCATCCTTCCCAGTGCTGTGCCTCAAATCCAAATCAAATAAACCACAACACAGAACCAGATGATACCAAATGTTGGAAATGGGGGAGAGAACCTCTCTCATTTGTTATTGCTGAAATATGCAAAACAGTAATTACCTTGGAAGAATTGTGGATTTTTACAAAACTAAATATTGTCTTAGTATAGATTCCAATTATACTCTTTGGCTGGTTGGTATTTGGCCAACAGTGTTGAAAATATGTGTCATACAAAAACCAAAACACAAAACTGCTACACAGAGGTTTTGTACCAGTTTTATTCATAAACACTGAACATTGGAGGCAAATGAGATCTCTTGAAAAAGAAAGTAAATAAACAAATTATGGCAAATCCATGCATCACTATGCAGTAATGAATATAAATGATCTATATATGCAGGCAACTTCAATGGGTCATTGATAGTCTTGAGATGTACAAAACACACTACTCCACTTATGTGATACTCTGGGGAAGGTAGAACTACGAGGACTATGATGAGATAGATGATTACCAGCATTCAGGAAGAGGAAAGGACAGAGCAGGGACTTGGAAGGACAGCCAAAGGACTCTGTAGATACTTTAGTAGATGTGGGACATTACACATGTGCTAAATCCAGTAAGTGGCATACTGTGAAGTTTAAGTTACACAATTTTACAAAATCATCCAGGAACTCAAAGGCTCAAAAGACAGCATGAATGTGGGATATCCCAGGAGAATTTATTTTTTGTGTAACTACTCCAAATGTTTAAGGAATCTCACCCAATGTGTGAAGGGTATGTGTAGGGTGGGTGGAAGACCTGTCTCAACTTTGGAAAGGAAAGGTGTATGTCAGATTAAAGCAAAAGGAATTGCACAGGTGCATATTATTTAGTTGATAAAATGTTATTTCTCATCCAAGTACAGATGAACAATTTTGCTATATATGCTATTGCTCTGTATCTATCATCTATGTATTTAGGCATATATCCATGTAGCTACAAATATCTATTATATGTCTTTATAATATATATAAATATATATGTATATATATATGAATTTATGGCTCTGGATTTATAACTATGCATTTGTTTACCTATATCAGCTAATTATCTATGGGTCTATATCTATGTATTTATCTATTCACATATTATTTATGTCTATGTATATATGCATTATGTATATATCTACCTATATATGTATCTATCACCTATGTATCTATGTGATTATCTATGTAGCTACTATCTATGAATCTATACTTTATGTATGTATGTATTATCTATTTATCTATCATCTATCATCTGTCTGTCTGTCTATATAATCTCTGTATTTATGTATCTATACTCTGATTAATCAATTAACTAAATGACTGAGATATGGTAAGATCCATATTTCCCACAGTTGGAATGGAGATTTATAGAGATGCACTGAGAAGAGGCAAAAATGGTCTATGTAGTTATGAATCAGATTTGGTAACATCCATGATAATTCTGTAATTTATTGTAGATATTGTTATTAATAACAAAAACTAAAAAGAAGACATGAAAGTGAGATAGAGATAAGGGTCCTAGAAAAGTTGAAGGTGGCAGTAGATGGATATGATCAATATGTATAAATGTGTGAGACTTTCAAAGAATAAAAATGTTATTCTTTTTTTTTGGGGGGGGTGGGTTTTGAGACAGGGTTTCTCTGTGTAGCTTTGAAGCCTGTCCTGGAACTCACTCTGTAGACCAGGCTGGCCTCGAACTCACAGAGATCCGCCTGGCTCTGCCTCCTGAGTGCTGGGATTAAATGCGTGCACCACCACTGCCCGGCTAAAAATGTTATTCTTTAAAAAGGAAAAAGAGAGTAAATGCTCTCCAGTCCTCAAGGATCTTGACTTGGCATTTCTACATCCTGCTGATTTACACATTCCGTATCATACCATGTTCTATGGTTTGTCTTAATATAAGTGAAGATAGGTTCCATAGCACAGCCAAACTCTATAATACTGGAAACACCACTTTCATACTCACAAATGACACCAGCAGTGTGCATGGCTATGAGTGATCCTTTAGAATCGAATACAGGAGATCCCGAAGACCCACAATAAAAAATGTTGTCCCAGGTAAGCACACCAGGTTCATGGACTGTTTCTTGGAAACTTCTCTGGGTGTACATATAGACATACTGTGGAGGGTTGCTGCCACCCACTGCTTCTCTTTCCTGAATGTGCTCATCTCGAGAAACCAGAACACAGCCATCACTAAGCTTCTCTTTTGTATCAGGATGACCAATCATATAAATCAATCCACTGGATGGTACAGGAGCTATTCCATTATATAGCCCTGCAGGGACTTGTTGTTCATTTTCTTCCAGTTTCAGGACAGCGAAGTCAAGGGTTTCATCATATATCTCAAACCAAGATTCAATGGAAAAGCAGTTGTCTTCATTTGCATCAAATGTGACTTTTGCACACTGACTAATTTTTTCTGCCCACTTACTTTGCTCTGTGCCTTTACCCACAATGTCATTTATCACATGCATACAAGTGAAAACATAGAATCCTGTAAAAACAAAGCAGGTGGCATAGCCCTCATTTCCGTTGTTGTTCCAAACTATGAGCCCAACTGAGTCACTGAACTGTGAAAGAAGTTTGAGCACTCTAGTTGGGGTGGAGTTTTTTGTCAGTTTCCTGAAGTTTTCTCTGTGCATTTCAAATGAGGAAGTTTTCTTACTTTGTTTTTCACTTTCTTCCTTGATGTATGCTCTGAGTTTTTTACACTCTCTCTTCAAGGTGAGGTACTCGTTCACAGTGTATTCTTTTAACTCATAGTAAGATGGCTTCTCTAAGTCAGTGAAGTCTGCTGCCTGAGGACAACTTTTTCTCTCAACCTCGACCTGAAAGAGCTTGTCCTCTAACTCATCAACTGGCTGGGTGTTTTCTATGATGGTGTCCAGGTCATTAATGAGCTTCCAATGGTCACTCTCCACAAAGGAGTGAAACCTGCCATCCTTCCTCAGAGTGTCCTTAATGCTCTCTCCCTTGAAGCCATAGACACAGAGTTTGTTCCCCTCTTGGTGAAGGTCTCTGCACTTGAGAATCCTTTCGTTCCTCTTCCCAACTGCGTGAATGTAAAATTTGACGCAGTCTGCATATACCTGGTCCTGCAAACCAAACACTTGTTTACTTTCTCCCTGCTCACTTTCGGTTTTAGAGAATGTAATGATCATGTGGCTGCCTTCTGGAAAACAGCAGAGAGGCATGCCAAGATTTATATACCCTTTGATTCCTTCTTTCCCACACACCAGCATTTCTTTGCCTTGTTGATTTTTTATCTCTTCTTTGACAGCATCGAGAGTGTTGAGTGCTGTGTATAAGCTATCTGTCTTCCTATGTGTGAGCAAGTATTTCATTTTTTCATTTTTCTTGTGATTTCCATCTAAGGTGATGCTGACTGTCTTATATGGGGAAGTGATCTGATCTTGCCGACATTTCTTAGTTGAATATACCCATTGTTCCTGTGTGTTGGTTTGCTCACTTGCTCTTTTTCTAGATTCCACCTTACTTTGGTCAATATTGCAATCACTCTTTTCTCCTTTGGGGACCTAAAAATAAATGGTAGATAATCTAATGTTTCCATTTTTGTGTGTATGCAAATTCACAGAATTCCTGTGGGAAACTCAGTACCAACCTCAAAAGACCAATGAGTAGAAATAATCAGAGTTTAACTTGGAATCCAAAATACAAGCTCAACTTCCTATCAAATTAGTCAGATAATCTCCTCACATTGCGTATGGTACATTTCCCAACCAATAAGAGAGAAGACACAAGTTATTCAGATATTTTAAATATGCTAACTTCCTGATGGAGCATTTTAGGTCTTGCTTATTATTTAAACAGTAGAATTTTCATCTTTGCCAAGCACAGTGGTATATTGCACTGGCAATTGTATTCATTTGTTTATTTGTTAATGTTTTTCTGTTATACAACTTCATTATGTACGCAAGGCCTCCCTGGAACTCTTCAGTTAGTCCCTGTTGGCCTCAAACATATGATTGCCTTGCTTATGTCTTCCAGTGCTGGGATTTTAGAGATACCTCACCATGCCAGGCTTTATAATTTTTAGTTTAAAAACCTCAAAATCAGAAAGAGTTCAGTGCAATGATTTAGTATCAGGTATTCAGCACTAATACTAAAAAGATCATTAATTAATTATTTGCTCATAAAAATAGTTATTTTTGGTAATTCATACCTTGACTCACTCAGCATCTAACATGCAAGAACCCACCACAATCCACCATTACATCAATATCCAAATCCTATGTGGAATATTCTTTCACATTGTCTGAATAGATGATGCTGTGACTGGTTTTATAAAGAAGCTGAATGGCCAATAGCTGGACAGGTGGAGTTTAGGCAGGACTTTCAGACAAAAGAGAACATGAAGAAGAGGAGGAGTCTAGAGGTCTTGAGGAGACACGGAAAGAAGTAAAATGAAACTTGCCATGTTAAAAAAAAAGGTACTGCCACGTGGCAGACTGTAGATAAGAAATATGGGTTAATTTAAGTTATAAGAGCGAGTGACAAACTGAGCTATCAGCTAAGCATTTATAATTAATAATAAGTCTCTGTGTGGTTATTTGGGAACTGGCTGGTGGGAAAGAAAAGTCAGCCTACCAATGGTGTTCCAATATAGGGCTGGAATTTCCTCATATGACCTAAAAAAGCTTAAAAAAGATCCTAAGCACGCAAAAACAGAGCCAAATGTCGCCTCCTGTTAACCACATTTTCTCAGGTAGACTTGGTGCTAGTGGCAAAGAGCTGCTCAGCTCCTTTAAGAGGCAGCTTCCTGGCTCATTGCTATCAGCAAACATGGGTACAGCTCTTTTAAGAGGCCCTGCTACCAAACACTTAAATGGGATTTATGAGTAGTGGGTGGCAGTGTGGACCCATCAACTTCCCAGAGCTGGGGTGGTAAATGTGGCTGCCACCAGTACCACTGCCATGAGGCTAAGCTCCCATGGAACCAATGGAGAAGGAGCCAGCAGCCAATGCCTCGTGTCAATGCATGAGCTAAGCTGAGCCATGATGACAACTAACATAGCAGTTTAAGATTTGTCTCATGTGAGCAAAAAACAATACCAATGCTAGGTAAAGACAGATCCAGATGGAAAAAACTCTAAACTGGCTACAGTGTGTTTAAAATATACATAGGCTTGGGAGAGAAAATATATATATAGTCATAGAATAAAAAATAGTGTAAAATTAATGAAGTCCTTAAAAAAGGAGTGAAGTAAAATTTTATATATATATATATATATATATATATGCATACATACATATATATGTATGTATGTATATGTGTATATATGCCATGTAAAGATAGGAAATACACAGAGAATCTGAATTCTATATATTATTGTGTTATCTTTAGATTTCCTGATTGCTAATGAAGGAACAACAGCTGCTAAGACACATTGGATTATGAAAACTGCTGGATTAAACCAACCTATATATTCTAAAAATATCTTGACTTCAAAGTGGAAATCAAAAGGTATGTTGTTTTTGGGGGAGAGGTTATGCTTTTATTTCCACAGGAAATGAGAGGCTATGAATTCATTTCATGTTGATATGGATCATGTTTGATTGGGGAAGACCCCCAAAAATCCTGGCTACAGCCATAAAGAAATAAACCTAGGAAAACTACAAAACATGTAATATATATTTTACAGAAGAACTTTGGATGACTGTCCAGACAGCCAGCTGTTTCTGTCAACTCTTAGTTTTGGCAGTCATTTGCTCTATATTTCCTGTTTACTTGGGTATAATTATATCCTTCTCAGGTTTTTGATGGGATTGAAGACTAGATAGTTACAGTAACAGTTCTCCCTAATCATGGCAGAAAGCAAATTAGGTACAAAACTCTCCACTCTTGAGGAGAGGACAGCTGATGAAGTATTTTCTCTATTTTGCCAAATACAAATGGACTGGATATTGTAACTGTAATTCTTACTTGATAACTGTTTTGTTGTACATTTTACTTTGCTAAGGTTAAAACTTTCCTTTTTAATTAGACAAAAAGGGGGAAATGTGGAATATTACTTTCCACTATCTGAATCTGTGTTGCTGTGATTGATTTTATAAAGAAGTTGACTGGCCAATAGCTGGACAGGTAGAGGTTAGGTGGGACTTGCAGACAAAAATAGAGCTTGAAGAAGATGAGGAGGAGTCTAGGAGTCTTGAGGAGACATGGAGAGAAACAAGATGAACTTGCCATGTTAAAAAATAAAAGGTATCACCATGTGGTAGAGCTTAGATAAGAAACAGGTTAATTTAGGTTATAAGAGTTAGTGACAAATTGAGCTATCTGCTGAGCATTTATAATTAATAATAAGTCTCTGTGTGGTTATTTAGGAAGCAGCGGGTGGGACAGAGGTGATCAGCTGTCTAGATGGAAAACACCTACAATAAGTGGAGAAGAAAAAGACTTCCCTGAACTTTTGATAAACATATTGACATACTGAACATTTTCCTTTTGAGTTCCTTTCCTATTATCACATAGTAACCAGCAAAGGAACTGGTCATGTGAATGTTAATACTCAGTTTCCAATCATCTCCCACTGGCCTATGCATTCTTTTTTGTAAACTTTGTGCCCACAATTTCTATTTTTATAAGATGTTATTTCAAGGACTGGGGAAGTGTGGTGGTTGGGATTAAGGAGGACTGATTCAAACAATGTAAAGCGAAAGCATCTGCCTCCTGTGTTTGGAAGGTTCATTTTCCCTAAGTCATGTTATCATGAAAATGATGCCAACAGTCACCCTTCATATTCCAGCAATGCTACACACTGGTAGTAAGGATAGCAGTGACAAAGCACGGTCAAGATTAAACCTCTTGTCATTTGAAATAACACTAATATTCTCAGATTTAGAGATTAAGAAGAATGTAAGACAACATAAATTTACTCTGGCCGTTCCTAGATATTCCCCTAAAGCATGTCTGCAGTCTAAGTGCTGTCACCAGCAATATTGTTGTCATGCTGTGTGGAGTGCTGTAAAGGATTTTCAACTTTTCAAAGACATTTGGGTCAATTTAGATACTTTTCCCTGTGAGTGTGTGGTGTTGTGGTTATTGCTGTTGTTTTTTTTTGGAATATTATACAGCCCTGATTCAGCAGGAATGTGAAAATTTCCTTCCTGCTTACAGAGTGCTGGGGTTACAGGTCTTGCTTAGCCTGAAACTTTTAAGGGAAAGGGAAGTAGTGTGTGTGGTTATCAGATTATTGCTCTAAAATAGAGCAAGACAGAGACATATCCAGGCTTGACATGGATTTTCTAGCTATTTGGGTCTTCTAGCTTTATGGAACTTGGATAAGAAGAAATAGGCAGAGGCTTTGAAGCAGCATCCTCAAATGCCTGTCAATACTCAACCTTTTTGGTATGTTCAAGTGAGCTTTATAAATACAGAAAAGGGTCATTTTTATAGCCAAGCCTGGAGAGAAGGAGGAGTTCTGATTTCACACCAGAAAATTTACCCAAGTCTTCAGTTTTCCTTCCGGCAACTCTCTTTTCTTCCTCTCCGTAAAAGAACAGCAAACACAGTCTTCCTCATTTGTCTAACAAGATCACAGTAAGAACCAATATACAAAAAAAAAATCATTTTATAAACTTAAGTAGTATAAGGCTATAGGTTGTTCTGATTCAATAAATCATCTGTACTCAGAACATTTCCATGCTGTGAATTAGTATTGATTTCATTTTCCCAAAGTTTACCTTGCATTTGATATTTTTGTTATTATTATTGTTGTTGTTGTTGTTTTAGGCAAAATTACAATAGTTTCCCTTCAGTAAACGACTACTTTAATGTGATTTAAACTTGAATTACAAATCCCTTCCCAATTCAGTGCACTAAAATAGAAAGAACCGGGTAAATGGGGGTGACTTCATAATGCACAAGGAAGCAGGTTCCTGGCAGGAAGAACTATGCAATTTAGGACCAAGTATGGCCAAGTCTATTATGTGTATATTTTGTAGCAGGATATATAGACATACCTGAGAAGAATGATACATGGTTTTCACGGTTCTACTTATATCACAAAGGCTGCTCTGTGACCTGCAGATGGTCCACCTGAAACACTAATTTCAAAATGATTCAGTATGTGGCAGAATCTGTAGAGAGGAAATGATTCATTAGGGTCCCGTATCCCACGTTAGCTCTGGCCTTGCTTGCCCCAGTATGCTAAATTAGGAAGCAGCTAACTAACTCACCAAGCATAACCACTCCAACAACAAACAGAGAGTATTCTGTGTCAAGCACTACCCTAAAATTTTTAACAGAAATTACCTCTAATTGCTAGCCCCACAATCATCATGAAAAGCAGGCTTTCCTTAGATTTTGTTAGGGGGAGAGAATACCATTGACAAGAGACATCACATGCCCAAGCCTAGAAACTGAAGTAAAGACCGAATTCAAACACAAAAAGAAAAACCCCACATAGCAGCTTGCAGTCAGGGAATTCAAAAGTTTTCTACCTACCTTGAAGTCAAGCCCTGGTTTTCCTTTAAGATGAAGGTAGTAAAGCTATGGTAAATTTGCAGAACAATAAATAAGTAGGCGAAGAACTCGGCAGTACCCTGAAGACAAAAGAAAGAAGGAAAAAATATCAAAATAAGATCTGGGAAAAAAATATCCAAAATGATAGCTTAAATCACTGCTTCAGTATTTTTTTTTTGGTTTTGTTTTTTGTTTTTTGGATTTTTTTCTGTCCAAAGAGGTATTTTTCCCTGCATTTTTCTTTTATTCTCTCTCCAAAAGAGAACATTTTGAATTAAACATTAAAACCTTCATTAGCGCTAAATACCATCAGAAGGATCTATGTTTATTTATTACCTCACCATCTAGACAATACCCAGCATATGGCAGACCTTTCTGGTACATTCGTAAAGAAAGATACATTCATGGAATGGGAGGAGGAGGGCCTGTGATGTGCTGGGCCATATTCCAAGGGCTTTTCCCCAAATAGGTCACACAGCTCTTGCAATCTTGTGAGATGGGTAATAATAGTCCCACATTAGCCACAAAATAGAACATTTTTCTGATGGAAAAGACCGAGGAACATATCATGAATTTCCAAATATGTATCACATGACTAGTAGTATTTTCTCTTTTTGAACATCTATTTTGTCTTTCATTTAATAGGTGACAGAATCATCATGACATTTTAAACCCAAGTCACTTTTCATCTCTAGAAATGAAGGACCTTATCTTCTACAGTCACAGTGCCAATTTATCTATGCCAATAAAAATAAACAGAGATATAGAAATCATCTTTAGTTAACCATTTTAAGGATTTGTTTATTTATTTTATGTGCGTGTGTGTGCCTGAGTACATATTACACCATGCAAATGCAGGGCCCATGGAAACCAGAAAAGGGTGTACAATTCCCTGGAACTCGAGATACAGGTGGTTGTGAGCCAGTATGTGCTGGAAATGAATCTGTCCCCTGGGGAAGAACAGCGAGTACTCTTAACTACAGAATAAACCTTTTTTTTTTTTTTTTTTTAAATACAGGATCTTGCCATGTAATCCCATCTGACTTCAAACTTGTGATCACCTCGTCTCATCTTCAGTGGTGGGACTATAAGTGCATACCACCAACAAGACATAACTGTGTACTTTAACAGTTTTATCATAGTTATTAGTCTATTGAAAAGAACAGAGCAATTGACTCAAGAATTGTCACCTCTGGGTTGTTTCTTCACACTGTTGTGTAACTGATTCACTAAGTCAAGTGGGAGCCATCCAGAGACTAACCAATTATCTTAACCCCTCTCCATTGTGGAACCCAAGCCCTAGAGTTCTGTCAATAACTACTACTGATGAGTGATGATGAGAAAAATCTACATAACCCATCTGGACCTAGTTTCTCATTGGTAAAAAGCAGCAGCAACTGTAAATGAGACAAGGACATCTTATGAAAACATACACAGTGCCAACAAGTCTGGGCTCAGCTCAGACTGCACTCGACGGCTTCCTGACCATGAGCACAATGGCTATCTTCTGCGTCTTCCTCACCCTAAGATGAGTGGTATAGAATCAACATCGACTATTGTGAAGATTAAAAATATGTCATGTAGCTGGGCATGGTGGCACACACCTTTAATCCTAGCACTCAGGAGGCAGAGACAGGAGGGTCTCAGTGAGTTTGAGGCCAGTTTGGTTTGCAAATTGAGTTCCAGGACTGCCAAAGCTGTTACACAGACAAACCCTCTCCTCAAAGCAAAGCAAAGCAAAACAAAACAAAATAAATAAATAATAAATAAAATGTGGATGAAGGCTTCAGACAATGGCCATGTGTCACAGATTGCTCAGGGAACATTACTGCTAGTGCTGTAATCAACACCCTTAACCAAGGACATTTTTAGAACAGTGGAGATTCTGAGAAAATAAAAGTTGGAAAGTAAGTGGGAAACTGGACTATGCTATAAGATTTCTGAGGGCACAAATTTATTTCTCAATCAGTCAGACAACTTGGGAATTACTGTTATCTGCTGATGACTCATCAGATGGACTCATTCAGAAAAAGAAAGTGAACAGATATGACAGGGCAACACGGAAGTTCCTCCATCTTGTAGTCTTGCTGAGGCCATTTTAGGTTTAACTCAATTTGATCTCTTAGATGGAGAATCCCATGGAAAATTATGCAACTATTCTAGGATCCAAGGCCAAGATGCCCCAGCTAACATAACTTCTGTAGAACTGCCTGCTTGTACAAACTTCCTCTTCCAGCTGCTGAACAAGATAGCAGGTTGTGGTTCTCCTCTTTAAAAGCCCCTTAGTCTAAATGCTCCAGGCTACTACACTTGGGTTCCAAATACTTGAATGTAGTCTTCGTCAGCTGTGATAAAGACTTTCAATTGGCTACACACTGTCTGATTGGTCCTCTCTGGTGGGCTTCCCTTAACACAGAGCGTAATCTGAAGTTTGCAGTTCCCTTGTAAGTTTTTGAGTAAGAGTTAAGAGGCTAAGAAAATACTTCATATCCATTTCCCCAGCCCTGCCTTTTCCAGAATTCAGACAGAACCATGTTATAGCAAAATATTCAATGCTTGCAGGTATCCTAAACTAATCTATGTTGTGATGGGATAAACTAAGATTCTACTCACCTTGATAAAGTACTTGCTGTCTCTTCTTCATTAAAGTGACCAAGTAGAGTTCGAGGCCAGCCTGGGCTACCAAGTGAGTCCCAGGAAAGGCGCAAAGCTACAGAGAAACCCTCCCTCGAAAAACCAAAAAAAAAAAAAAAAAAAGTGGCCAAGTAACAGAGCCTTTTAAAAGACCCTGCTCCAGCCCCCCCTCCAGCCCTCCCGTCTCCAACCCCTCCCCAACCTCCTCAGCCCACCCCCAGATCCCCAGTCACTTCCCCTGCAATTTCTCTTTGTCACTCTTCTGTCCTTTTCTTTCTCTGCCCCATCCTCCTTACTTCTAGTTCATTCTTCCTCCCCCTCCCTCCCCCCACCATTTCCTGACCCTTAAAGATCTTTAAAGCTTCCTAGCAGTCTGATTTTTTTTTTCTCTCTCTCTCAGTTTCAATTTCCCAGGCTAGACTTTTCAGAAGCAAGATGGACAGTTAAGTGACACCTTCTCCTGATCTACCACATTGTTCCCTCCAGGACACAGTGGGTAAAGAAGCAGTCACCAGAAACCTGTGCTTTCCTGGTCCTCCAAATGAATTACACTTCTGGCTCAGTGCTTAAGAGCAGACAATCCCAGCCTTTGCAGCCTCAGGGGCTGAGTGCTGCCAAGCTCTTGCCCACCCCAGAGAGCCCCTATGAAGCCTGGGCACTCACCTATCTGCCTGATGTGTTGCTCACAGCCAACACCTGCTAGTGTCTGCTCCAGCTCCTGGCTCAGGCCAGCTCTTCTAGAAGGAAGACTCAATCACCAGTCTCCCAGAGACAGAGTTGGGCCAATAATAAAGCATCTAAGGAAGCCTTGAAAGCAGTATGGGAGGGTGGGTGAAAGAAACCTCACCCTTAGAAAATTACTATCTCTGGCCAATGGGTTTGTTTGGTTTCATTAATGCTTTGATTTTCCTTTTCTCCATTTTTTTTCTGGCTTTTAGAAAGGAAGGTGACTAGCTCACAAACTCCTGAGTTTCTTTATGACATCCAATTGGTTATTTTCTTTCTCTTCCAAACCTGCCAGGGTTTTCCTCTATTCACCTTCCCACTACCTCTCAGCATTTCCATTTCCCCCAGAATAACTGTAGAAGAGGGAGCCTGGCTATTTCCTGTGTTGCTAACAAAGGGCTGATTTTGTCTGTCAAAAATAAAAGTATTTCAAAATGTAATCATATAAAAGAAGTCTTCTATAGCAGGGAATGGTGGTGCACCCAGCACTCAAGAGGCAGAGGCAGGAGGATCTCTATACATTCAGAGTCAACCAGGTCAATATAGCAAGCTCCAGGACAGCCAGAGCTACCTACATAATAGAGAGAGCCTGTTTCAGAAACCAAAAACCAAACCAAGCCAAGCCAAAAAATCTTTAAAGGATACATTTACCCATTTTGCCAAATACAACTAAAGCAAACTGAAACTATTGCACCATCTTTCTTCTCGCCTCTGGGGGTAGAGACACCCACAGAGAAGATCTTAGAGCCCTGTACTGGTTCTAGCTGGATGTTGTTCAAATCTTAAATGGTCTTATAATAAAAAACACAGAGCCAGATATTGGGGTGAAAGCTGAAAGATCAGAGAAGCAGAGCAAACCACAGCCAACCTCACCTCGACAACTCCTTGACTGAAAGCCTCTGAGTCCTCACCCGAAAGGGTCTCAGTTGAACTGCTTTAGTTTCTGTTTCCTCATGCCTTAAATACCTTTCTCAGACTTAGAGGCTTTAAGTCGAGGAGCTGGTGAGGAGAGATTGGCTGTGGCTTTCTCTGCTTCTCTGATCTTTCAGCTTTCACCCCAATATCTGGCTCTGGGTTTTTTTTTTTTTTATTATGAGACCATTTAATATTCAAACAACATCTGGTACCCAATGTGGGGCATGAATTCATGAAAAAGTCACTTGCCTGTGGCCTTACAGGCCCCAGCTCAGGCCTGGAGCTGGAGTCCCTAGCCCACTAGCTAAGTTTCTGTTGCAGCCTCTGCAGCAAACTTTACAGGTCCAGGCTCCAAACACCCCAGAATTAGCTGCTTTTACATGTTCCCTGGTGCAGAAAGCTGGCTTTTTGGCTTCTTTCCTCTCCTGGTGGGTTCTGGCTTTCTTTGAGCCCTCTCTAGGGGCTACTGCCACACCATCATCTGAATTGTCATTGTCAGCAGATTTGATAAGTCAATTAAGATTTCTTAAAGGGAGGAATTAGTTAAAAGAAAGTTTTTTTCCCCACATTAAAAAATGAGGAATGCTTTTACAACAGAGAGTGTTTGGTCTCTGTTTGATAAAAGGATTGACATTCTGAAAATGAAACAATTAAATCAGAGGATAATTAATGTTGATGGGATTTATGTAATGTCAATTACAAATATTATTTGTTTGATCATTTTTGTTTTATCATTAAAAAAGTTGGTTAATATGAGTGCCAAGACAAAAGTTTTAGAAAAACTTATTAAAACAGATCATAGAGATATTCAGACCCAGACAGAAGAATTTAAAGAATTTAAAGGTGAACCAATCTCAGCATTACATTATAAGGTTACAGAGAAACAGCCTAAGGCTTTCAAACAGCCAGCCTTAATCTATCCAGTAACCTTACAGGAACTGCCAAGTGCCTAAGGCTGTGTTAAGAGCTGACTGGACTCCTGTGCAAATGTTAGACTTGAGGAGATTCAAAGAAGCTATAGTGTCATATGGTATGCATTCCCCATTTGTGAAACTCATGCTAAACCCATGGTCAACTTATAATAGAATTATCCCTCAAGACTGGAGAGATTTGGTTAAAGCTGTTTTAGAAGCTGATCCCCGATTACAATGGAGGACCTGGTGGAAGGATGAGGCTAAGACCATTGAACAATGAATCAGGGATAGAGGTATGGAAATCTCCCAAGATCAACTTCTTGGAGATTATGCTAATGTAGAAAGGCAATCTGTATATGATGACCACACCCTGGCTTTATGCTGAATGGTGGCCTTGAATGTGTGGGACAGAATTGAAGAAGTAGGAAAGAAAATTGAGTCATTTACAAAAAGTTATACAGGGCCCAAAAGAAACTTTCACTGATTTCTTACATAGGCTGTCTTCAGCAGTAAATAGAATGACACCCAAATCAGAAGCTAGACAGATAATAATTGAATCTCTGGCTTTTGAAAATGCTAATGAACAACGCAAAAGGATAATTAGGCTGTTAAAGGCAAGATCAGCACCCTTGGAGGAATGGATCCGAGATAAAATGAATATTGAATCTCATGATAATGATGGTGCTTGGATAGGAGAGGTGATTTCCAGATGTTTGAAGAAAAATAGTAATGTCAGATGTTTCAAATATGGTAAACAAAGTCACCTAAAAAGGGACTGTAAACAGGGCATTCCTAGAAACAATGGTTTTTCAAGGAACAATGGCAACAGAATGCTCATCTCTTCTGGATTATGCAGAAAGTGTGGCAAAGGCAAACAATGGACTATTGAATGTAGATCAACAAGGGACAGACAAGGTAATTCTTTGTCTTTGCCATCATGAAACTCTCTGAGGGGTCTCTTGCAGGCCCACGTGTCAAATTAGGTTCAGTCCTTTCCTGTCATCATGGAAGAAACTCTTTGGAAACTCCTCAAAGTTAGGGTTGGGGAAGGGTTTTCTTTTTGTCTTTCAGAAGAATGAAAGCATCGAGCTAAGAAATCTGAAAAACACTGGACAAATGATACATCTGAAGAAAAAGGACAAATCATCCAGAAAAAATGTCACATGAAAAAGATTTTCTGCAGTGAACCATGACCACGACTAACAGTGACATTTTAAGTTTCCAAAAAGGTCATGTGACCCCACAATGATGATTCCCACCAGGATAATACCACTAAGATGACAAACATCACCCAAAGATTGGTTTTGGGCTACAAACTGCTCATGACAATTTCTAGATAGCTAGCTGAGATGATCCAGCCTCACAGACTACTTGAACAAGGACTTGAGAAAGCCCTGAACTTTCCCATTCTGTAGAGACTAGACAAATGATAAAGCTAACTGGATAAATGATAAAGCTAACTGGATAAATGATAAAACTCTCCCAGAACTTGACAATTAATCTAAAATTTTTCTTTTCAAGATTCCCTAAAGATTCCTTTGTCCCTAGACAGCAGGAAGTAATTTTAAGAACACGACACCCACATTTCCAAGAGATGGGATAGATGGTTTTTGGTCATTCAATGGGTTATGGATAATTGTCATTGTTTAGGTGATTGATTACAAGTTGTTATTGTTAATGGTCAGGAAAAAGGCTAAACAAAGGAGAGTAGATTCAGGATTCTTGTTTGAGAAAAAAAGAAAAAGAAAAAAGAGGATATAGATAAGAGATTATTGAATCTACTCTGAAAAAAGGAGATATAAAAATGGTAGGATAAAAGAGTAGATTATTGAATCTACTGTGAAAAGAAAAAAGGAAACTATAGATATGATAAGATAAAAGGTAGATTATTGAATCTACTCTGTAAAGAAAAAAGGAAGAATATGGATATGATAAGATAAAATGGTAGATTATTGAATTTACTTTTATAAAGCAACTACTAGTTTTTAATATTTTACATTGGATTGGATTTTTATATATTGCATATAAATTTTGTATATTGATGCAAATTTGACATTGATTTTGTTAGAAAATACTGTACATATATTTCTAATATTGTTCAAGGTATTGTACCTATATAACTCATTTAACAATGTAATACAAATTGCTAGTCCTTGAAAGTTATTATTACCAACTAATTAGGATATAAGAAATGGAAGTTAATAGTCATTACAATCAAACTTGTAGTCATATTAGGTATGCTTTCAAGGTCAAACAGAAATATATTTTAGATAGACAGGTCATCTTCAAACACTTCAGAGATCTACAGAATATGGCATTTAAGATATTTTAGTAACAGATTCTTATTTTTTTTATGACTATGAGACATGTCTGCTCCTGGCAGCACCAATCTACTTCAGAGAAGATGATGGGCATTAAAGAAACTCCATATGGAGTTTTACTTTCTTTGTGGCAAGTTAGCCACTGGGCAAGAAAATGCCTTTACCTTGACTGCTGACAGTATGCTGTCCAAAATGGACAAGCAGGACACAAAAGAAAGGACTGCTGAATCTTGCCAAGACAAGGTAGGGAGGCCTTTTAGAAAATCCTGCTTCACAGATGAATCTGTCAGGCATGCTAGACCTGGAGACTGAAGATGGATGCCCCAATGTTGCAAAGGAATCTTGGGTGACTGTCCAGGAAGCCAGCTGTTTCTTTCATTTCTCACATTTTTTGGAAGTCACTTGTTTGCATTTCATTCTTACTCAATTAATATTATTTCCTTCTCAGTTCTCTGAGGAAGTTGAAGATTAGATGGTTATAGTTTTTCCTGTTACTCACTGAAGAGATGTAAAGTGTATAAGATTAAAAGACATCAAAAGAAGCCGGGCGGTGGTGGCACACGCCTTTAATCCCAGCACTCGGGAGGCAGAGCCAGGCGGATCTCTGTGAGTTCGAGGCCAGCCTGGTCTCCAAAGCGAGTTCCAGGAAAGGCGCAAAGCTACACGGAGAAACCCTGTCTCGAAAAACCAAAAAAAAAAAAAAAAAAAAAAAAAAAAAAAGACATCAAAAGATATTTTTGGTTGGCAATACAAATTAGGATAGAACATGAATTAGTTACAACACTTTGAACTCACCAAAATAGGATAAATAATGGAGTATTTTCTTTGAATCTGTCAAATGTTAATGGACTGGATATTGTTATTCTTGATTGTATATAATTGTACATACTTACTGTACTTACTGTATATAGTTTTTCTTATATTAATAACCTTCTTTTATTATTGTAGACAAAAAAGGGGAAATGTGATGATATATTGTGTACCCTAATAAAGCTTGCCTGAGGATCAGAGGACAGAGCCAGACATTAGATTAGACATAGAAGCCAGACAGTGGTGACACACACCCTTAATCCTATCACTTGGGACACAGAGATCCATCTGGATCTCTGTGAGTTCAAAGCCACACTGGAAACAGAGCCAGGCAGTGGTGGCACACACCTTTAGTCCCAGTACTGGGAAGCACACACGCCTTTAATCCCAGGAAGTGAAAGCAGGGTGGAGAAAAGTATATAAGGCATGAGGAAACAGGAACTAAAGCAGTTCAGTGGAGACCCTTTCTGGTGAAGACTCAGAGGATTTCAGTTAGAAGATTTAGGGAGTTGATGAGGTAATAGGTGGTGGTGGCTGTGGCTGCTTCTCTGATCTTTCAGCTTTTACCCCAATATCTGGTACCAGGATTTTTATTATAAGACCATCTAAAATTTGAACAACAGCTGGAGGCTGATAACATCAAATGGGGGCTTCCAGAAATCTGTTGCTAAATAAAGCTCAGCTTATTGCTCTTTGGGTAGTGAGCACAATCACTTCACAGAATCGTTACAGTCCTGAGGGAGAAAGGTAAAACTGAGCTGAGACAAAGCACTCTGGGATGCTGAAGTCTGGTTTACTGTGGGAGATTGGTTAGGACCTGGTAGTAGAGTAGATTTGTAGATACAAGAAACCTGACCCTTTGAGACACAGAGTGAAGTAATCTTGGTTTGTAAGCTGTTTCTTATGTTTTCTATTGAAGGATAGTTGGATCTTTGAGGAGCCTACTGGGTAAAAAAGATGTTTACAACCTTTTAGTCCCTGGTAGAACATGCCTAGGATAATACATTCGTGTTGATGGAAACAGTGGGAAAACAGTCATATTAATGAAGCAGTCACCTAGGGGAGTGTAGATGTTTCCCACTCCTCAAAACATCACACATGCCTGAGAAAGAGATAAATATTTGCCACTTATTCTGTGACACTCAAGAAAACACTGTGAGGCTGGAGAGATACCTCAGGAGTTCCGAAGCCCACCAGCTGCTCTCCCAGAGGGCAGGGATTCAATTTCTAGCACCTGCATGGTGGTTCACAACGATCTGTAACTCCAGTTCATGCAGATCCAATGTCCTCCTCTGACCTCACCAGACACTGTATACTTGTAGTGCACAAACATAAAGCAATGACTTGCACGTACAAAAAAAAATCAAATCTCAAGAATCACATTTTAAAAAAATTGCAATATTTGCTGTACACAATGTTCTGATGGAGATCTCACTAAGCATTTTCATGAAGTGGTCAGAAAGTTTTACAGAAACCCATTTTCAAAAATCTAGAGCAGGTCTCACTTGAGCAGTGCTGAAGAAATCCTTACAGTGGCTCACTTTGGCTCTTCTCTTCTGAGCACTGCCAACAACACACAAGTGGGGCTGCACTCCCCACTCAGGAACCACAGCACAGGGATGCACAGGTCTGTCCCACCTGGTCTCTAGCAGCCTGAGGCTTTTCTTCAACCTTCTATTGCTAGTAAGCATCCCAAGCTCCAGGCCTGCCCCAGAACCAAAGGGTAGCTCAGAGTACCTCTTCCAAACAAGGCAGTCGCTTTCCCTTGCCACACTGCGGGACCTACCTTGTTCCCCAGCTGCAGGAATCCAGCTGCTTAAGAAAACAGAAACACTAATGAACTGCACATCTGGCCAAAGACAGATAGATCTCTGGATTGGCCTTTTTCGGTGGCTAGCAAACTCCCAAGCAGAAGCCTATTGGTTGAGTTTGGATGTTCCTTGGAGTCTGGGGAGAGCCTGCACCACCTGGTGTGGGCCAGTGAGAGCTCAGCTCCTGCCTTTATTCCCCGCACAGTCACACACAATTTGACATTAATTGTGCATCACTTAAAAAATTGTTAAAACAGATTTAAATTATGATCGCTTCATAAAACTAAGGCATTAATTATTATATGAATCCTGAACAATTCTCTATCTAATATCAAAATATAGATTGACATGGGAAATCAACTTAGCCCTATAATTTCCAAAGATCTGCATTCCAGACTGCACTTAACCATATGTTGTCCTTTTCTCCTTGAGGTCATCACGGAGTCCCTTAATCAGTGGAAGGAAATACATAATTCAAATTATTTTTTATAGCACAAAACTTTGCATGTCCTTCTTGACAGTCTTATACTAACCAGGCTACATGAAGAGCACCTCTGCACATTGAGATCAAGTTTACCAAGTCTCAGCCATACTCACACTTAATCCTTTTTTAAATGTAAATAGCAATTTCTCCCAGATCCTCTCCACCTCCCCTCCCATCCAAATCCACACCCTTTCTTTCTGTCTTATTAGAAAATGAACAGGCATCTAAAAATTGTAATAAAGTAAAATAAAATAAGATAATATAAAAACAAACAAACCAACTCAGTGTCACTTTTGGAGGTTCTTTGTCTCGCTCATAATGCTTTGTCAGGGCATTTTTTAAAAAAATTTTACAGGTATTTTGCATATATATTATGATTTCTGGTTTTGGAATTCTGTGGGTGCAACATGTGTTTCTGCGTCTGTTATGTCTTCCCATTTTTCTTTGGCTCTTTTTCTTCTGTTTACTTGTTTGTATGCTCTGCCTCTTAAGCATAGCATTTGTCTCCAAGGGCAGGGCAGAACCTCAAAACCAGAATGCCCACTGAGTGAACCATGGCCTCTACCTTGCGGGATTCCCCTTTTCTGGAGTATTAGATCAGGCAGGCCTCAGTGGGGATGGGTTGTGGGGAGATGCATGTTTGTATGACTGGGCTTGAGATACTGGGAACCCAACAGGAGGTGCAGGAGGTGCAGGAGGTGCAGGATGCACAGGACCTAGGACTCTGGTGGTGGGAATGAGCTGCCAAAGTTCTAGCCAGGAGCACAGAACAGTTAGCTTCAAGATTGAGGGAAAAGCTTGGTCCCAGAGTTCCCAGACTTCAAGCATGTGGAGGGGTGCCAGCTCCTGTAGTGGCAGCTGCTGCAGCAGGCAGGAACCACTGTGACTGGAGGGATGGAGGGAAAAGGAGGAGGCTGAGGGTCTAAGGTGCTTCCTACAGGGGATCCCCTGCAGGGGGCAGGCTTCAGGACTCTGTCAATCAGAAGCTGCAGGTGCCCTTGATTTTCTGAATGTGTACCAGTGAGGGCAGTTGTTTCAACCCTGAGGAAGAAGAGGATATTTGGTGCCATTCATTAGTGTGAATAGTTGCTGAAAATGTAAAACAAAGAAACAGAAAACACACCAGTGTATAGAAAGGAACAGTGTGAAAAACATGAATTATCAAAACATGCATATTTATTAATGCAGAAATAACATTCTGGAACTGAGTTAAACAAAACAAAATATTATAAACTAGTAACAGTAAAGAGGAGGCAGGGAGGAAGAAGCACACCGTTTTCACATGTTATCTTATCCTTCTGGTGGAGGCAAGCTAGAAGTTTTCAGACATCTTCGCCCATCTTGAGGACTGTGTTGTAGCCTGACCCAAGAAACCTAGCATCTCAGACAAGCTAGAATGTCTGTGACACAGAAGCTTGTGTGTTTGTGTGAGGGAAATGACCTCTCTTGTTTAAGCTGTCAGTTCTCAGGAGTTGCACCTATGTTAATTGTGATTGGCATAAAGATCTGGAACATCCAAACAAGATCTGAGTCAGGTGACAGTTCTTGCACAGTTGAAAAATGTTTGATGATTCAGACAGCTTAAGTAGTGTCCAGCTGTCCAGGAGAAAGTTCAGTTCAACCCAGATAAAAACAACATATTGTAAGGGATCAAGAACAGGCAAGGTTTAGGATGCTAAGAGCAGGCAGGGATCATGAGGCAACAATGGGTTTACGATGGGTTCAAGAACACATTCTGAAGACTGGAAGCTGCATTAGGAAATAGTTGCCACCACAGTAGCTCTTTACAGCATCAAAACAAGTGCCAGACACTGAAACCCTGGCTGAGTCCCTGCTGCTGCTACAGCTCAGGACATCTACAAAGCTGATAGCCTCACACCAACACCAAGGGAATCAACACTGTGGTTCCTACACATTTCTGTAATTTGGGCTGTTTGGAGAAAGAGCAGAAGAAAGCTGACCTGTATTTCATTTACACACACACACACACACACACACACACACACACACCTATTTGTATGGATGAATATGTAATAATAATAATGAAAGAATAATAATTAAGGAGGATCACAAATTTGAGAGAGAGTATTGGGGAACACAACAAGAGTTGAGGGAGAAAGAAGGAGGCATGAAAAATACATAAATAAAGTTCTTGTATATACAATTGTCAAAATATAAAATATTTAAAATTTTAAAAAAGAACAAGGGAAGGAGGAATGTTTAATAAAATACCAAAAACTGAATGAAAATTGAAAACATCTAATTCCAGTGTTTGAAGGGCTCATTTCTCTATGTAGTATTCGTGCTGGCAAGGATGCCAAGAGGTATGCTAGCAATGCCACTCTCTAGAAATAATAACAATAATGATGGAGCATGGTGAAGACTGAGCCTGTTGTCATTGTATGACACTGCAAAACAATGATTGACATGCGATATGTTAAAGCTCTTTTTGAAAAAAATCCACTGATATCTAGGTTTAGAAAGAATATAATATAATTTAAATTTACTTGTCCATGCATAGAAACTCTCCAAGTGCATCTCTTTGGAGAAAATGCTGTCACAAACATCCTTGCCACATCCTACTGGAGTACTGTAATCAAATTCCAGCTTCGTAAATAATTCTTGGGCAGTGTTCTAATTTGATGTCTGTTGTGATAAATACCACTACCAAAAGCTACTTGGGGGAGGAAAGGGTTTATTTCGTTTTATAGCTGACAGTCCATCATGAATGAAGTCAGGACAGGAGCTCAAGGCAGGAATCTGGAGTAAAGACCATGGAGGAAGACTCCCCAGGCTTATGATCAGCTAGCTTTCATAAATACCCCAGGACATTCTGCCCAGGAATAGCACTGCCCTCGGTGGGCTGGGTCCTCCTACATCAATCAATAATGAAGACAATTCCTCACAGATTCGCCCTCAGGCCTGTCTGATCTGGGCAATTCCCCAGCTGAGACTCAGATAACTTTGGACTATGTCGGGTTGGCAGCTGAAGCTCAGTAGACAGGCAAAAACACATAAGCTTTCAGTTCTTTTGTTTGGTTTGTGCTTTGAAATACTTTATAGCCCAGGCAGGCCTTGGGAAACAGGCAGTTTTCCCACCTCTGCCTCTGGAGGGCTAGCATTATGGCATGTGACACTTCTGAATGTAAGGGAAGGCGTACATGTGGTTATTAGGCTGCTAATTGCCCTATTGTCCTATTGTCATGGAATAGGACACAGACAAACTGATTGAGGCTTGCCATGGATTTTCTAGCAATTTGGATCTTCTAGTTTCCTAGAACCCGGAGAAGAGGAAAGTAAGATAAATGTTTTGAACTGTATGTCAAATATCTGCTACTTCTCAGTCTTCTTGATCAACTCATTGAGCATTTTAGACTCAAGAAAGGACAGAGTAGTTTGACATGACACCAGAGCCTGGAGGGTAGAAACAGTTCTCACTGTATGTCAGCAAACTCAGGAGTCTTCACTCCTGTCTCAAGCAACATGCTTCTCTCCTTTCTCTCCAAAATTAAATTGGAGGCAAAATCCTTCTCACCTGTTTAACAAGTTTATGCTAAGAATAAATATCTACAATATCATTTTTATAAACTGTAAAGCACTATATAAGTATAGGTTGTTGTGGATCAATAGACCAAGCCATACTTGGAATGATGCTCCCATGACATGGAACAGTATTGATTTTGTTCAGTCTACTGATTACTCTACCATATCACATGTAAATTTTTGTTTTTGCTACAAATTATGTCATCGGAAATTCATTACAGCTCCCCCAAAGAAAGAACAAAATGGTCAAGAAAGTGTATGTGACAGATGGTCTCTTGGCAAGAAGAATGTGTGGCCTAGGGCAAAAGAAGGCTAAGTCACCTATGAAGACGTTTCACAATGAGCATTTGTAGACTGTAATAATTAATATGACCGTGATTCTGCAGGATCCTGAGCTACCAAAGAGCATGAATGGAAGTTCACAGAAAGCATCTGGGCCTCCCAATGAACCTTCTGCTGATGCTGAGTAACTGATTAGAACTTCAGTGGCTATGGAGAGGCAGAGTTCCAGGTCCAGACTCCAACCGTAATTACCTTGTGCTATTTCTAGCCCCCTTAACGGCCATTTCTTGCCCATCTCAGTGTCTGCCCTAAAACCGCGTTACTAATAGCTACAACACTTGGGGATGTATTAATAAAACCCTAGTTATTACCACCTGAAAGGCTAGGAGCGTCCGGATAGCATGTGAGGCCTACAGCTGAGGTTTTCTTGCTTTACTGTAACCCATCTACTTAAATTTACCCCAATGCATTTGAAAAGTACCTTGATTTCTGACTTTCTCTGTTCTGTTACTGTCAGCACTTCATTAAACTATTACTCCATTAGAACATGGAATTTGAGGTAACCTAAAGCTGTGTTCCTAGAACACAGTTATTCATATTTGGCTTCAGAATAAATGATAATTTATCCCCTCGGAGGTGAGATTGGTAGTTTTGAACCCACACTAACTTCAGAGGACAATTGTGAATAATTTTCTTGATGAATTGCGGTGAGACAATCTGCCCTAAATATGGATGCACCATCCCATGGGCTGGGGTCTTGACCTAATGAAATGAAGCAATCTAGCTGAGCATCAGTAACCAGTTGTTTCTTGGCTGCAGATGCAATGTGACCAGCTGCCTCACACTGGCTCATGATGGCACGTGGTCTCCACCAAGAGGGACTGTGGTGGCCTCCAACTGTAAGTCAAATGAACCCTTAGGCTGCTTTAGTCAGGCGTTTGTCACAGCGCCAAGGCGAGTCACAAACACGTGGACATACATACCTGAGGAAAATAGTAGCTGATTTTTCACATTTTTCTTCCTATTAAATGGGATCTTTTCTGATCTGCATTTCTTCCAGCTCATGGTGACTTCGAGATGAAACAGACCGCCCAGCTGAAACACAAACTTCAAAATGGTTCAAGCTTTGACAGCGTCTTCACAGGGGTCACAGATTGTACAGAGGAGAAGACGAATAGGAGTCCCGTAGGCCCCCTTCCTCTTTCAGCTCCAGCCTTGCTCGGGCTGGGATGTTCTGAGTAAGCAGACGGTTTTTCCACCAAACATAATCGCCTCAACAACAAAAGCAGAGCATTATGAGGCAGACACTCATAAATAAAACTTACAGAAATTATCTCCAACCCCATGGATGCTGTGAAAAACAGGTTCTATCCAGATATTGCTTCTAGGGAAAAAACATCTTGGACAGACCTGGGATATGATATGCTCAAGCCCAGAGTTTGAAGGAGAGATAGAATTCAAATGTAGTTGTCAATATCTCACAGAAGGATTTGCACTTGGGGATTCAAAACTGTGTCTTTCTTACATTGGTGTTAAAAACGTGTCTTCCTTTAAGGTGGAGGTGGTAAGGGGTGGTGAATTTACATGGAAATTTGTGGGAAAATAACTGAGTAGTAGTTTGAAAACAAAAGGGATTTGTGAAGAGAGATCCAAAAGCAGTATAGGAAGTTTATCTACAACGAGACATCTCTGTACGGTTCCTTTCGGACACCCCTTCCCCTGCCTCCATTCTTGCCTAATATGAGCTGACATAGGCACACTCTAATTGGCCAGCGGCCTGTACCTCAAGGGGATTGATTGCTGGTGCTTCCTTCCATAAGAGCACCCCTGATTCAGGGGCTGGATTGAAGCTCAACAGATGCTAGCTATGAGGGAGGCATGAGGCAGGGCCATGAGCTACAGGCTGTGTGGGTGGGTGTACAGGGTAGGGACTGGCTCAGAAGCACTGCCACCTCTGGGGCAGGAAGAGGATGGAGTTCGAGGCCCTGCAGGTCTGAGTTAGATATGCCCCATGTCTGAAGGACACACAGGGCACAGACGTATTTTCAGTGGATTCTTTCTCGTTCCACAGTGTGCTGCAGGGAGCCAGGTGGTGGGCTAAGGCAAGGTTTAGACCACCTGGGATCCTTGACTCTTGGAAAACCTAACTGAGCAAAAGCGAAAGTTAAAAAGAGAAGTTTCTGTGTGACTGCCACACAGGCCTTAAGAGAACACAGGAAGTTGTGAGCTGGGAGGGAAAACAGTGAGGTCCTGGGATGGAGGAAGCAAAAACAGTAAGGGAGAGAGAGGAAGAAGTAAGCGGGGGTGGGGTGGGGTGGGGTGGGGGTGGGGAGTTGGAGTGGGGTGGGGGGATGGGGGGAGGTGGGGCAGGAAACAGGTAAGGGTTGGGGAGAGACAGAAAATGACCAGGGAGGGGATAAAACGTGTTTCAGAGAAACTGTCAGTGGGGTGGACATGAGACCTTGAATAGAATGTGTTGTATTATTGCTTCACAGTAAGGAAGGAAAGCAAGTCTTCAGGTGTGAGATCTTGACTTCTCCAAGTACAACATGGGTTAGTCTAGGGTAGCTACAGGCATGTCTTGGCGGAACTGGTTCATGGACTGCAGGTCGATGATGTAGGGCGCCAGCCGGCTGTCCACCTGGCCCAGTACCACGCTGCCCCCGGCTCGGGGACCCGCGCGCACCACCGCCTCGATGTGGTGACTCACGGCCGGGCTGTAGGGACGCCAGCGGCCGTGCTCGTTCAGCCATTCCCACACCACCACGGCCGAGGCCAGGAGCATGGCGAGCCCGGGGCCGTGGCGCGGCGCTGCCCGCCTCCCGGGCCCGGCCTCCTGCGCTTCCTCCGGCGCCGCCGCCTCCGGGTCTGGACCGCGCCCCCCGCTCCGCTCCCCGCTGCCGCGGGCAGCCTCAGCTGCGGCCTGTGGGACGCGGACCCCAAAGGAAGAGCCTGCTCTCTGGAGGAGGGCTCCTGTCACAGCTCTTGCAGCGAGCACTACACACTTACTCAAAGGGAATCCTGAAGTCCTGGCTGGAGAAAAGCAACAGCACCAGGTTCTGTGCAGGTGAAGCAGAGGCAGGGGGACCCTGGGAGTGTGGAGGAAACCTGTGGGATTCCTGGCTTCCTAGGGGCCAAGCCCTGCGGAGGGCAGACCTCAAGACTTTGACAATCAGAAAGAAGCTGCTGGTGCCCACATAGGAAATGCCCTTGTCAAGAGTTGTTTTTCAAAACACTCTTCAGTTGGAAAGGCAGACTTTTCAACCCCCATGAAGAGGAGTTGTCCACTCCGGAAACATGTGTCTCGAGCAGGCTGCTTACCACTTGCTTCCTGTTAGTCTGAGTGGAAACACGAAAATTTAAAATATTATGTTGTTGTATTTCAGGGCACTCAGTGAGAAATGCACAAAACGTCTCTTTAGAATACATGCTTATTACATGCTGAAATGCTAACATTTTGGAACCGAATTACTAAAACACACTATTAAAAGTTAATAGCAACAAGAAAAGGGAAGGTTAGGGAGATGGTGAACTCTACTGATGCACATTTTCCTCTTATCCTGAGAGGAAAACAGCTGTGCTGACCGGATTGACAAAACCCAATACCTTGTGTAGGGTAGAGTTTCTATGGCAAAGAAGATTGTAAGTCTGTATAAAAGAAACGGCTTCCTTCCATTTTCAAAATGTGCGTGCGCGCGCGCGCGCGCACACACACACACACACACACACACACACACACACATCACACACATAATATATTACATTATATGTCTTACTCACCACACATGCATAATACATATAAATACATACATACATTAGACATTTAGAAAGTTAATGACGAAACAAGGTAAATCAAAGTTTACCCCAGATAAAAGAGGTTCAGGAGAAGGAACCATGTGCTCAAAATCCCTAGGATGGTTAAAGCAGAGGGTCCAGGAGACTAGTGAGGTCAAGAAGTCACACTGTCAGGTGCAATTCAAGAACCACCACCACAACAGGCTCCTTGCAGGATCAGAGCCGATGCTAGGCACTGCAGCCTGACTGAGCTACTGCTGCGGGTCTGGCTATCCATGGAGCTGGTGGCTGCACACACACACTGGAGATAACCAACTGTTGGAAGCAAGAGGGCAGGTACATGTGGTGGGTATGACAAAAGCTTTATTTTATTATGCGGAGGGTCATCACACAAGGTTTACACTCTAATTTCCTAACTGTAGACCTAAGGCGATCTCCTCAAGGCTGCTCACCCATAAAATATATCTTAGCTTAAGGTCAGGTCCAGTCTCTAAGAGTGTCTCTTATTTGAGGGTCAGGCCCCCAGAGGAGACTGCTGCAGGGCAGGTCAAGATGGCATCTCTCCAGCATGCATCTCCAACAGTCCTGAGGATATGTGAAGTAGAGCATTGCTCTTGGTCTCTGATTATATACTGTCCTCATTTACTGTCCAGTGGGCACTGTGGAGGTCTAGTAGTGTGTTTGGTTATCTTGAGAGAGTGATGTCACTGGGTTCTGGTTATTAGCCTTGGGTGGAGTGGGGTTCTTGCCTAAAATATTTTTACATGTCTAAAAGGCATTTTTTTTTTTTTTACTATTTTTATCACATCAACACTGTTTTTCTGGTCATTGATGTCAGAGGATGGAGAGGAAAGATGGCCTCCACTCACTTTTTATCTGTCCAAGAAGATGTGAGTTCACTCACCATGGGGGTTCCTGCAAACCTCTGCTGCCAGAAGAGAAACAAGGAGCAAGAGGCAAGGAATAAGCCCATTTTGGCACAACTTAGCTAGCTGATCTGTTCAAACTTCTGGAGTCTGACTCCAAGCAGTTTGTTTTTACATTATTTAAACATAGCACAACTTTGGAAAATTATTTTCCTGTGACAATGATCACAACAAAGCTTAAGGCTTGGCTATATGGAAAGTCCTTTACAGAGTACATATCGATTGCAAAGTTCCTGTGATTCACCCACAAGAATGGGTTCTATTGACTGAGAATTATTGGTGAAATTATTAAGGCCACGCCACGTAGTTAAAAGGAGATTTATTTATTTATTTATTTATTTTTTTATTTTTTTTTTAAAATTTATTTTGCAATACAATTCAGTTCTACATATCAGCCACGGATTCCCTTGTTCCCCCCCTCCCGTCCCCCTCACCTTCCCCCCAACCCCCCCCCCCCCCATTCCCATCTCCTCCAGGGCAAAGCCTTCCCCACAGACTGAGGTCAACCTGGTAGACTCAGTCCAGGTAGGTCTAGTCCCCTCCTCCCAGGCCGAGCCAAACAATCCTGCATAGGCCCCAGGTTTCAAACAGCCAACTCATGCAATGAGCACAAGATCTGGTCCCACTGCCTGGATGCCTCCCAAACAGATCAAGCCAATCAGCTGTCTCACCCATTCAGAGGGCCTGATCCAGTGGGGACCCCTCAGCCATTGGTTCATAGTTCATGTGTTTCCATTCATTTGGCTATTTGTCCCTGTGCTTTATCCAACCTTGGTCTCAACAATTCTCGCTCATATAAACCCTCCTCATTCTCGCTAATTGGACTCCCAGAGATCCACCCGGGGCCTAGTCATGGATCTCTGCATCCAGATCCCTCAGTAGTTGGATGAGGTTTCTAGCACAACAATTAGGGTGTTTGGCCATCCCATCACCAGAGTAGGTCAGTTCGGGCTGTCTCTCGACCATTGCCAGCAGTCTGTTGTGTGGGTATCTTTGTGGATTTCTGTGGGCCTCTCTAGCACTTTGCTTCTTCCTATTCTCATGTGGTCTTCATTTACCATGGTCTCCTATTCCTTGTTCTCCCTCTCTGTTGTTGATCCAGCTGGGATCTCCCGCTCCCCCAAGCTCTCTTTCCCTCAACCCTCGCCTTTCATTACCCCCACTCATGTCCAGGCTGTTCATGTAGATCTCATTCCATTTCTCTGTCATTGGGTGATCCCTGTGTCTTTCTTGGGGTCCTGTTTTCCAGGTAGCCTCCCTGGTGATGTGAGTAGCAGACAAGTCATCCTTGTTTCATGTCTAGTATCCTGCTATGAGTGAGTACATACCATGTTTGTCTTTCTGAGTCTGGGTTACCTCACTCAGGATGATTTTTTCTAGATCCATCCATTTGTCTGCAAACCTCATGATACCATTGTTTTTCTCTGCTGAGTAGTATTCCATTGTGTATATGTACCACATTTTGTTTATCCATTCTTCAGTTGAAGGGCATCTGGGTTGTTTCCATGTTCTGGCTATTACAAACAATGCTGATATGAACATAGCTGAACAAGTGCTCTTATGGTGTGGTTGAGCATTTCTTGGGTATATGCCCAAGAGTGGTATAGCTGGATCTTGGGGGAGATTGATTCCCAATTTTCTAAGAAAGCGCCATATTGATTTCCAAAGTGGTTGTACAAGCTTGCATTCCCACCAGCAGTGGAGGAGAGTTCCCCTAGCTCCACATCCTCAAAAGGAGATTTATTTAATGGCTTAACTTACTAATTAAGGGATAGGTAGGTCTTGGGGTCTGGGGAAGGTGTATAGCTGTCCAGTGGTGTTCTCTGGAGCTCTGCTTGGCACACCTCCACCATCCAGGGTCCCTGAACAGAGAGAGTGCTGGCCAATCCAGATCTGGGGTCTCCAGGTGCCTCCCTTGGCCCTGCCTTGTAGGCGTGACAGTTGCCAAAGTCTCAATGGGGGTTGGAACTTCCAGATCAAAGCTGGAATGGCTACCCAGGGTGAACAGGTGTCAATTCCTTTTGTTGATGAGAAAAGCCTGTGTGTTCAACAATTCTCATTTCTCTACTGCTATCTGTACATACATGGACCTCTCGCCTTCTCCATCTTGCATGGACAAATATGATTTATAGTCAGGACGGACTCCTGAGTTAGCCTGAGATTCAGCTTTTGGTGTTTCAGACACTGAACATCATGAGCAGAAAGGGACAGAGGCTAAGCGAACTACTCTCCCTAGCTGCCCGAGTAGGGTTAGTGACTGCTGAGCTGGAGCAGTGTGCAGATGTCCTGGAACGTTCTCCCTCTGCTGGCAGGAGATGCCACAGAGGGAATGAAAGGAAAGAGATGCGGATGGTCAAAGGATTTTGAAATCTTGTTAGCAATCATGAATCACTCTGCCAGTTATGAAGAGAGAGGAAACTACAGGTTTAGAATAGGAAATACCAAACTTTCTGTAAGAGTGTGCATGATCCGTTAAGTGAGGCTTGAGGTGGCTTCAAAGTTTTAAAAAGCCAGTGAGAACAACACTTTTGGAAGCTGATTGGAGTACTAATTTTCATTTTTCACTGGGTCCAAATCCCAGAGTCTCATGCCTGCTAGCCAAGTGCTCAACCAGTGAGCCACATTCCCAGCCTTCTTTTCGCATTAAAGTGAATGCTTTGACAGTCAGAAAAATGTATTTTTGCCTTTAGAAAACTACTGAGAGCTGCTGGTAGCAGAAGGCCATGGGAGTATACCGCAGGTGATAACTAATGTTCAAAAGGTCAACCTATCAGAACCAAGGATTCTGGTGGAGGAAACCATCACACACGGCATTTTGGAAGTACTGCCTTTTGAATGACTTGTCTATTTCTTGTTGTAAACTTCTTATGCATTTATACTATTATATCTCCAATCACAATACATCTTCATGTAATGTATATATGTAACCTCATGATTACATCGCAATCTTATGAGCACATATATCTGTGGGTGGTCAGGAAGATGACTTTTCATTTAGTTGTATAATTTTGATATATAAAAAATACACTAGTAAATGCTTCATAGCCAGATCCATTTCGCCATGATGCTGTTGACACTTAAAGTCTGCTTTGTTCCTTTTGCTCAGACAAACACAGACACAAAACACCCTAAGAAAAGCCTGCCAATTCTACGCTTGCCAAGTCTGCTGATAAAAAGCTATGTCTCAGAGTTTGTGGCCCTGGGGACTGTGCCCCCTCCCTCTGGTCCTGAGACCTTGGAACCTTGGGTTACCATGGTAATGGCTCTCCACCTTATGGTCTATTCTAGGAACGTGCTATGACCTTGAGGGTTTTGAAACTTTTCTCAGGATTGCAAAGAGTGTCCTGTTAGAAATGTGAAAAGCCAGGCAAGAGAGGAGCTAAGAATGAGAGCTGAAAAGAAGCTGTAGACTTAAGAGACATGGGAGAACGGCAGAGAGATCAGAAAGATTACTTAGAACAAAAAAGAGATGGACTGAGCATGCCATCACTGATTCATTTGATATCCTTAAGATTAGAATCCCACTGCTTGTAAGTGCCTTGTCTGGACTCTGGGAGAAAGTTTTTCAGGACAGGCACCCCGAAAAGCATGCTATAGAAAAACCAATTCTTTTAAAGAGAGAAAACGGGGGCTGGAGAGATGGCTCAGAGGTTAAGAGCACTGACTGCTCTTCCAGAGGTCCTGAGTTCAATTCCCAGCAACCACATGGTGGCTCACAACCGTCTATACTGAGATCTGGTTCCCTCTTCTAGTGTGGAAAGTTACGTGGTGGCAGAATGTTGTATCCATAATAAATAAATCAATCAATCTTTAAAAAAACAAAAGAGAGAGAAAACAGGAACAAATTCTACCCAGCCCTCAAAAACCTACACTATACATTTCTACATCCTGCTGATTTATACAATCTTCATTGTCCATTTCTATATCCTGCTGATTTATGTAGGTCTCATTGTCCATTTCTTCACCCTGCTGATTTATATGGGCTTCATTGTACATTTCTATATTCTGCTGATTTACACAATTTTCATTATACCATATTTCATCTTTTTGCTTAATATCATCAAGGATGGATTCCATCCTTGTACCAAACTCAATGATATTGTAAACTCCTCTTTCATGCTCACAAATGAAGCCAGCAGTATGCATGGCCACCAGAGAACCGTTACAATCAAATACTGGAGATCCAGAAGAACCACAATAAAACGTATTATAGGTAAAGTCATTAGGGTTGTCAGATATTTCTTGGAAACTTCTCTGAGTATACATATGCTGGTACTTTAAAGAATGATTATGACCTGCTGCTTCTGTTCCAAGAACACATTGCTGATTTTTCTCTCTTGGTTTACCTTGAGGGATCCCTGTACAACCCTCAATAACCCTTTGTCCTTTTGGATAGCCAATCATGTATGTCAACTCCCTGGGGCGTACAAGAGCTATTCCATTATACAGTCCGGCAGGCACATGTTGTCCGTTTTCCTTCAGTTTCAGGACAGCGTAGTCAAGAGTTTCATCAGATATGCCAAGCCAAGGTTCAATGCAAAAACAACTGTTGAAGTTTGAGGCTGGCTCTTTACAATCTTCATCATCAAATGTCACCCTTACACATTGGCTAATTAGTTCTGTAAACTTGAGTGGCTCTCTTCCTTCTCCCACAATGTCATTTAATACATGGCGACAAGTGAAAATGTACAACCCTCTAAAAACGAAGCAAGTGGCACGACCCCTGTTTCCGTTGTTGTCCCAAACTATGAGCCCAGTGGAATCAATGAACTGTGAAAGAAGTCTGAAGACTTTACTTGGAGTAGAGCTTTTTGTCAGTTCCAGGAACTTCCTCTTATGGGCTTTAAAAAGAGACTGTTCTTTACTATTTTCACTTTCTTCCTTAATGTATGCTCTCATTTTCTCACGTTCTGCTGTCAGTGTGGGGTACAAATTCACAATGTATCCTTTTAACTCACTGAAGTTTCTGTCCTCTAACTCAGAATTCTGAGGTGCTGCTACCGCCCAAGGGCTTTTCTTTCTTTCAACCTCAATCAGAAAGAGCTTGCCCTGTAACACATCAACCGGCTGGGTGTTTGCTATGATGGTATCATTGTGAATGAGTTTCCAATGGTCACTCTCCACAAAGGAATGAAACCTGCCATCCTTCCTCAGAGTGGCCTTGATGGTCTCTCCTTGGAAGCCATACACACAGACTTTGGTCCCCTCCTTGTCAAGTTCCCTGCACCTCAGGATCCTTTGCTCCCTATTCCCAACTGCATGAATGTAAAATACAACACACTCAGCAGACGACTGGTCAAGGCGGCCACACACTTCATTATTTTCTTTCTCCTCACTTTCAGTTTTGGAAAAGGTAATGACCACATGGCTGCCTTCCGGAAAACAGCGGAGGGGCATGCCAAGGTTTATGTACCCTTCTATTCCTTCTTTGCCACACACCAGCATTTCTTTGCCTGGCTGTCTTTCTATCTCTCTTTTGACAGGGTCAAGGGTGCTGAGCTCCTCATATAAACTACCTGTCCCCCCATGGATGGGAATTTGCATAGGTGCCTCAGGGCTTACCCCCAAGGTGATGTTGATCATTTTATTTGGGAGAGTGGTCTGATCTTGTCGAGTTTTCTTAGGGGAACAGAGTCTTTGCTCTTGGGTGTTGGGTATCTCATTTGGTCCTTTTTGAGATCCCATTTGCATTTTCGAAGTCGGGTGGTCATTCTGCTTTTCCTGAAGAACCTAAAAAGAAAAAATAGATACTTTAAAATTTGGATTCCAACTCTATTCCTTAGTCTCCTTTGTTAGTATGCAATTCAAAGAATCAATGACTAGGTTTAAATCAGGATTTAACCCAAGATCCAAAATAGAAGCCCAGCCTCCTTAGCTTATCCATCAGGTAATCTCTTCCTATTGCACATGGCTCCTTTCCCAAAAGAATGGGCAATAAGAAACACAACTGTTTCCCACATGTTCAACTGTCTACCAGCTTTCATAAAACCTATTTCAAGTATTTTATTTTATTTTCATCAATACAGTTTTTATCTTTGCCAAACATAGCAAAGGATGCTATCTACATTTTGTAAGAGATTTTATTTGTATTTTTAATGTGTGTGTGTATGTGTAACTGTGAGGGCTTGTGCATGCTAATGCAGTGCCTGCAGAGATCAGAAGAGGGCTTCCTATCCCATGGAGCTAGAGTTCCAGCCAGTTCTAGCCTCATGATGTCAGTGCTGGGCAATGAGCTCTAGTTCTCCTTAAGAGAAGTACATTCATTCAAAAAGCAAGCCGTCTCCTGAGCCACCCATTGTAGTTTTTCTGAGACCAGATTTCACCCTGTAGCTGAGGCCACTCTAGAATAAAATCTCTAGCCCAGGCTGGCCTCAAACTCATGATTTTCATGATCTTTCCATTTGTGCTCAGAAATCAGGAATGCACTACCAGGTTCACCTTCAATATATTCATAAAAAAAATTGAGCAGAGATATGTTAGTGTGATTTAGTTTTTATTTTCCTTTTTATTTGCTCTTTGCAAGCATCTGTTTGTAGAGATTTTGTGTGTATGTGCATGGGTGTATTCGCATGTGTGTGGGCGCATGTTTGCACAGTATATGGAAGTAAGCAGCTGAATTTGGGTCTTTACTTTGATCACTCTATACTCTATACATTGAGTCAGAGTCTCTTCAAACCAGAATTCTCTGATTAAGGAATCTAGCTAGCCAGCATGCTCCAGGGTTCCCCTGCCCTTCCTCTCAGGTGCTGGTATTACAGGTGGGCTATCATGCCCATACAACACTGATCCCGCACACTTCTGTGGCCAATGCTTTACATCTGAACCATCCCTCTGGGTGTTATTTTATGATTTATTTATCAGCCAGCAGTGAAAGCAAAACAACTCGATCATCTACCCAGGTTTCTTGGACAGATGTAAACACATCATCTTTTTTTTTTTCTTTTTGGTTTGTGTTGTGCATTTGAGACACTGTAACCAAGTGTCTGGCCTGGATCTGGACAAACTCTGCCTCTGTCTTCAGAGTGCCGGGAATACACATGTGAGGCACTTTGCCTGCTTGATATTTTTGAAAGGAAAAGACAGGTCCTATGTGTGCTTCCTAGCTTGTTCTGTCATGGAGTAGGACAGAGGAAAAAAAAAAAACAGACCTAGAAACAAAACCCTCATAGAATTTCTAGAACTCAGACAAGAGGGCACAAGCTGAAGGACTGGCAGTCTCAGCCTTGTATTACCAAATCAAGAAGCATGTTAGACTCAGGAGAGTAACAACATCTGCCCTGTCAGCAGAGGCTGCAGGGCAGGAAGAGCTCTGACTTCAGGTAAGCAACCTTTCCAAGTCCCACCTGCCTCAGCCAACCCCTTCTTTCCTGTCTCGCCATAAACAAATTGGAGGTGGAATCCCCTTCACCTACTTCAGGAGGTGAGGGTGAGAACTGATGTACAGAAAATCATGTTTATAAACTTTACAGTTTATAGCACTTCACCTGCTATGCCAATGTAGACGTTGCTGGGTTCAGAAGATGAGCCATACTCGGGGTAAGATTTTCATGCTCTTAAGTACTATAATTTTGTTATTTCTACAGGTTAATGTAACACATTGCGTATGGCCTTGTAAAAATTTTTGTTTCAAGGACTGAAGAGGCAGCTCAGTGACGAGGAGTTCTTGCTGCTCTTCCAGAGGACCCAGGATCGGTTGCCACCCACAGAGCAGCTCACAACTGTCTGCAACTCCAGCTCTAGGGGATTAGACGCCATCTTCAGGCCTCTGCAACCACACACATTTCAGTGTATGTAATATTTCCATACTAATAAGGCCAAGTCTAAGCAGGAAGATTATGTGGCCCAGGATCTGGGATGATTAGTCTAGTATGAACACACCCCACAAATCCACAAATGTTTACGGACCTACCTGGGACGAACGGTTTGTGACGTTCATGTTTTTCCTTAAAGAATTGTGGACCTCCCGTGACCTGTACTTGTTATGGCTCATGGTGGCTTGCAGATGATGCAGATGGTTCACCTGAAATGGTAATTTCAAAAGTTTCAGGTGACAGTAGTATCTTCACAGCTGTCACACAGTGTACCCAGGAAAAAAATGAATTGAAGTCCCAACCCCATCTTTCCTCTTCAGCTTTCATGCCCCAGCATGCTGTTAGCATCAGATAGTTTATCCACCAAGCATAATGAGTCAAGTATAAAAGCAAAGGACTATAAGTCGGGCATTATATCAAAATATCAAAATCTTAACAGAAATTGTCTCTAATGGCTCACCAACAGAACTGTCATGGAAAACAGGGTCCATCTAGATGTTTTGATTTTTGATTTTTTCCTCAGACAGAATATCTTAGAAAAGATTGTGAAGTGCCCAAGTCTACATCTCAAAACAGAGAGGACACTAAAATGTTGGTAACAATATCCCAGGAAGAAATTTACATTTGGAAAAATCAAAAGTGTGTTCTAGTAACAGAGATATTAAATCTCATCTTTGAATTTATAATGTTACTTGTGTGTATGTTTTTGAGGCTGACCATTCGGTTTTGGATAACCAGCTAGTGTGCTCTTCCCTAGGAAAGACTCTCTCTTCCACTCTCAGTATTACAAGAATTTAAAAAGAGAGTAACCTGGTGTGTGTGTGTGTGTGTGTGTGTGTGTGTGTGTGTGTGTGTGTGTGTGTGTATGTTTGTGATGGGAGGTTTGAAAGGGGGAAAGGAAAGGGAAATAATGTAATTTTATTGTCATCTAAAAATAAAATAATTATTTAAGGAATTCTGATCTCCATTGAAGATGGAGATACAAAGTGACAACAAATTACTGGGAAACAGGAAAGCGAAAACTGAGTACTACCCTGAAAAATTGAGTTTTAGCAAGAGTTATCAAAAGAAATCTGGGAAAAAATGCATATAAAAAGATATTTAGGAGCCTTAGTAACTGCTATCTTTTTTATTTATTAATTGTTTGTTTCTTCTCCCAGGACAGGATTTCTCTATGTAGCCTTGGCTGTCCTGTGCTGTGGGATGGTCTGTATGTCAAATTGCTCTGATTGGTCAATAAATAAAACACTGATTGGCCAGTGGCCAGGCAGGAAGTATAGGTAGGACTAACAGAGAGGAGAACAGAGAAAACAGGAAGGCGGAGGGAGTCACTGCCAGCCGCCACCATGACAAGCAGCATGTGAAGAGGCCGCTAAGCCACAAACCACGTGGCCAGGTATAGATGTATGGAAATGGATTAATTTAAGCCATAAGAACAGTTAACAAGAAGCCCTGCCACGGCCATACAGTTTGTAAGCAATATAAGTCTCTGTGTTTACTTGGTTGGGTCTGAGCGGCTGTGGGACTGGCGAGTGACAGAGATTTGTCCTGACTTTGGGCTAGCAGGAAAACTCTAGCTACAGTCCTGGAACTTACTCTGTAGACCAGGCTGCCTTGTAATTAGAGATCCACCTGCTTCTTCCTCCTAAGTGCTGGGATTAAAGACATGTGCCCTTTGTTGAAGGAAGTATGTTTCCTCCTCCCCCCCAACTCGCCCCGCCCCCAAAGTATTTCCCTCTGCTGTCTCCACCAAAATAAAGACATTTGTCATTTTCTTTCACTTGCTAACTTGGAAGGCCTTTCTTAACACACCTAGCCACCCCACTACTCCTCAATGAGGAGGGAAGAATGATGTCCCAGGCCCTATGGTAGCTCCAGAAGGAAGCATCCTGTTCTGTGGTCAGCTTCATAGCACACACAGCCAGCACGAGTATCAGATTCCCAAGAGCCCATGTCTGCTCTCTGTGCACTTCTTTTACTCAAGGACAAAAACAACCCAACAAAAATAAAAGCAACAGAGACAAACTACAGTGTTGCTGGTTAAAGGTAGATTTGGGGAGGCCAAACCTAAAAACTTTTCAACAACTGTTTATACAATCACCAAGGTTCCTTAAATGTTATCTTTACCTTAGAAATAAAAATACCGACAAGCCAAACACCCTAATTGTTGTGCTAGAAACCTCATCCAATGACTGAGGGAACCGGATGCAGAGATCCACGGCCAGGCCCCAGATGGAGATCCAGGAGTCCAATTCGGGTGAAAGAGGAGGGTTTGTATGAGCGAGAAGTGTTGAGACCAAGGTTGGATAAAGCACAGGGACAAATAGCCAAACAAATGGAAACACATGAACTATGAACCAATGGCTGAGGGGTCACCAACTGGATCAGGCCCTCTGAATGGGTGAGACAGTTGATTAGCTTGAACTGTTTGGGAGGCACCCAGGTAGTGGGACCGGGACCTGTCCTCAGTGCATGAGCTGGCTGTTTGGAACCTGGGGCCTATGCAGGGACACTTGGCTCGGCCTGGGAGGAGGGGACTGGACCTGCCTGGACTGAGTCTACCAGGTTGAACTCAATCCCCAGGGGAGTCTTTGCCCTGGAGGAGGTGAGAATGGGGGGGTGGCTGAGGGGATGGTGGGGAGAGGGGCGGGAGGGGGGAGAACAAAGGAATCCGTGGCTGATATGTAAAATTAAATTATAAAACAAAATAAAAATTAAAAAAATACCAAAAAAAACCCCAACAACAGCGGCAGAAGCACAAGGACTGATATAACATCTACCTTCTTTCCTCTGGGACTGAGAGTTGCCTCGAAGAAGGCTGAAGTGATGTTTCTACAGCACACACGGGTGCTGCGGATGCGGACTTCCTTGGTCTTTGAAGTTGGGCTCCCAGAAACCTGTTGATAGAACAGAATTCGGATTCCTGCTCTTGGGGTAATGAAAAGAACCACTTCACAGAGTCGAAGCTGTACTGAGAGAGAAGAACAAAGTTAGGTTCAGACAGAGTGTAGCACTTTGTCACGTCTTGCATCCTCATTCTAGAAAGAGGCCCACTCCCGGAAATGTGCTTGCGAATAAATCCCTGAGAAGTTAATTTTAGGGGTGACTCTTAAAGGGAGCCACCCGGTTTACAGACGCCAGCTTTAAACATCAGAATGTGTTCTCCCTTGAGCCCTGGTGATCTCTGACTCCTCTAAGAACTGCAGAGAGCACACAAGTGGGCCTGTGCTCTCGGCACAGCAGGCACAGTGCACTGGTCTGCCTCCCTGATGCCCATCTGAATGAGGTTTTTCTGCATTATTCCACCTCAAGTAAATCCTCCAAGTCAGCCCCCAAACGAAGAGTAACTCACGTAAGCAAAGCGTTCTCTCCAAACGGAGCGGTCACTGGCCTGTGCTTCCGACTAGAACCGCGAGAATCTCTGCTAATGGCAGCTCTGAAAAAGGTCGCCCAAGACAGCAGAACCGCGGGACGCTGACGGCTCTCATTGGCTGTGCTTGTGCCACTTCTTGGTGGCGGGAAAGGGGTGACTCCACCCACTGACTAGAGAGAGCACTCCAGGCCCCTGAGCATGCTTCTTCCTGTTGGAGGATTAAGAGTCACAGCCAAGTTGCAGCTGAGTAGAAGGGCCCTTTCCTCTGCAAGTTTCCTCTTTATTCGTGAGTATTTGAACATCCCCGTCCAGCCAGGCCCTCTCCAGCACTCCCTCCCCCGCCCTGGTGTTTAGAAGTCCGGATGCAGATCTGACTACAAGCTAGGGGGAGGAGCCAGGGTGCAAGAGTTCCTGCCTCTCAGCTCTCCCCAGGCAGGAACTTGGTCCGCGGGCGTCCTGAAGTCCTGGCTAGGGAAAAGATGCAGAACCAGGCCCTAAGAGGACATCTGCTGCAGAGACCCTAACCATTGTGGCCAGGTAAGTGAGTGAGTTCTGTGAAGGAGAGAGTGACATCCCTTTTAGGTGGCAGGAGAAGGCTTTGAGAATCAGGAAGAAGCTACAGATGCCTTCAGAGCAAATTCACTCTCGTGACTCTGTTTCCCAAAAGAACCCGAGTGCCTGCTGCTTTCAGTCCTGATGAAGAACATGGTGTCCACTCCGGAAACATAAATCTTAAATATGCTGTTAAGCCTAGTCATGTGTTTTTGCAACTGAGAAATGATATAAATATAAAAATATACCACTGTATGAAAAGGCACTTTGTATGAAGAATACGGGTTATCCAAACACACGTAGTTACTCCGTGTTGAAATCATGAGGCTTTGTAATTGAGTGAAATAAATTATAGTACAAAGAAACTAAGCAGAGTAAAAGGAAGCAGGGAGCAGGAGGCACACTTCCCCATTTTGCTCCTACGTCTGGGTGATGCTCGGCTGTGCTGAGTAGAAGTCAGTTTCTTCCTTCGTTCCTTCCATTTTTTTTTTGTAGTTTTTGAGATTTATATAACTACTTCCTTTCTTCCCTTCCTTTTCCTCCTTCCAACATCTCCCATGTACCTCACCACAACCATCTTGTCTTCTTTCAAATATGTAACAAAGTGTGTGTCTGTGTGTATACAATTTGTTTGCTTACAGTCATGGTATGTGTGATTTTAGGGATGATATTGGTGAATTTGTGTCTCTTTCCCAGGGAAGCCTATTTCTCCTGCTCTAAGCATTCCTTAGTCACTTATATTTCTTTGTCTAGGCATGAGGCCTCATGAGCTTCCCCCTTTCCATGTTAACATGTCTATTGAGGTCATCCTTATTAGGTCTTGTTTAGGCAGCCATGTTAGTGAGACCATATGTTAGTTAGTGGGTGTAACTCTTCTGACATCCTAGGAGACACAATTACACAACAAATTTCCTGTTCTCTTGCCTCATATTCTTTCTACTCCCTCTTCAGGAATAATCCATGGACCTTAGATGCAGGAGTTGTGTTAAAAATGTGTCAGCTGACACTGGGCTCCACAAATCTACATTTTAATCAGTTGTGGTTTTCTGTAATGGTTCTGTCTGTTACAAAGAGAAGCTTCCTTGATGAGATGTGGGGGTACACTTCTCTGTGGGCTGAGGGACAAACCTTTAGAATGTAGTTAGGGATTATGCTGGTTTAGTAAAGTAGCTGTTTTAGGTTCTCCTCCAAGAGCCATGACTTCGCTAGCCCTGAGTAGTGGACTAGGTTTCTAGTACCAGACATAGGTTCCCTCTCGCTGAGCAGGACTTAAGTCCTATCAGAGACCTTTTTGCTACGGCCAAGTTCCCATGCCACTGTGCACCCTTGTGGGGTCATTATTCCATGCTGGTCACTCTTGTGGTTCATAGGCATCACAGCTGGATAGGACCAGTAGTTGCATCCCTCCTTTGCAAGCTTGCATGACATCTGCTTCCATGAAAATCTGTCCTCAAGATGTTCAGGGTCTGTCTACCAATCAAGCAGGCATCTTGGTTCACGTTGAGGACTGAGATATAAGCTGTTTGAAAAAACATAATTATCTTGGTCAGGCTGTCATTTCTGTGACACAGATAATTTTGTGTGGGTGTAAGAGAAATTAATATCTCCTGTTTAAAACTCATTTTTAAAGAAATCCAGTAGTTACTCCTATGTAATTTCTGATAGACACAAAAATCAAGAGTTTACAAACAAGAGCTCTGAGCTGGATTCATGGTTCTTTCATAAAGAAACATGTCCATACTGACAGTCCAACTGGCTGTTAACTGTCAAACTCCAGGTTGGTGGAACATAGAGTAAAGGATCTTGTACAGGAAATATTTAGGATGCACAGAGCAGTGGGTTCAGGGGACAGCAGTGAAATCACTAAGTTCAAGAACAAAGCCTCGGAGGTAACTCTGGAGTCAGGAAGCTGCATTCATTAGGAAACAATTTTGATCTAACAGCCTCCTCACAGCATCAAAGCAAATGCCAGATCCTCCAACCGTGACTGAGCTGCTGCTGCTGCTAGAGCCTTGGTTATCGGTGAAGCTGAGTGCTCCATACTGACACCGAGGTAGTCTACACTGTGATTTCTACACACTGACACTGAGGTAGCCTACACTGTGGTTTCTACACACTCACCTTTCTGTGACTTAGCTTGATTGGAAATGGAGCAGAAGCAAGATGGCCTATACTTTGTTCCTGCCTTTCATGGAGTATTGTAAGTACAGAAGAACCCGATTTATATTAAGAAATCACTTTCAAATTAGCTGCTTGAGAGTCAGCCTTTGGTATTCCAAACTCTGAAGGTGATGAGAAAAATGGGCAGCAGCTGGGTGACTTTTCTTACCTGCCAGAGAAAGGTTAGAAATTGCTGAGCTGGGGGAAAGAAGCAGAAAACCTGGAACATTCTACTTCTACTAAGAGTAGAAGCTGGTGCCATAGATGATATGCAAGGGAGAAAAGTCTGATTATCAAAAGACTTTGAAGTCAGAAAGTAAGAATCTCTCTGCCGGTTATCATGATACATCATCCTAAGCATTTAGAATAGCAAATTCAAATTCTAACCCTGGCTTGCAGCAGAACTCCAGCCAAGTGCCCCATGCCATGAGGCTAGGGCGGGTGGAATGAAGCTGAGCAGGGGTAGGAGATCCTAAATCTGGCATGCAGTGGAACAATAATGAATTGTCCATCTCACACCATGAGGCTGGGGTGGGATGATCACAGCCAAAAGCACCAACCAGGACCCTTTGGGCAGTATAATGATCTCCTTGTGATGAAGAAGCATGCCCCAACCCAGTGTCATAGCAACCTGAGTGAGACAGGGAGAGTCACATGTAGAGATGGGGCTGCCCACCCAGGGCTCTGAAGAGAAAACACAGGACTCAAGTGGTACCTTGAAGCACGAGCCCATGGATAATACTAGAGTGAGCAGAGTGAGCAGAGTGCCTTATGGGAAAGAGAGGAGGCGAGAGGGGAAAAGAGGAAAGGGGAGAGGGGGAAAAGGAAAGGCAGAGCACACAGAACAGAATTGTTCAGGTCATATCTGAAGAGATGAGAGAGGAAGGGATCGGGCTGAGACGGTGAGGGAGCTGACCCCTTGATGAGCTGCAACACACAGGAAAGCGAGCCCTGCATTTTGTCTGGGAAGCAGAGAAGAGATGACCCTGTTGATGAGAGCACAGGTGAGCCAACCTGAGATCTAGCCCCACCCCTCATCTGCCACATGGGGGCATGGGCTGGGGAGAGATGCTCTCCCCACCCCTCATCACACACACACACACACACACACACACACACACACACACACACACACACACACACGCACGCACACCCCATGTCCGCCCATCAATGCCTGTGCCAGGTGGGAGAGCAGTCCCTCTGGTCATAAGAGGAGGAGAGTTCTGTCCCTGAACCCCACTAGCTGCAACACTCAGGTCAGCACAAAAGAGCCAACAATGTTAGTGCAGGTGTGGGTGAGCCAGCCCCGAAATTGTGACCATGTGAAAGCTGTCCCCATTTCTCACCTGGTGGACCAACCCTACAGCTGCCCAGGCCCAGACCTAGGGTTATGAGTTGGCCTCTTCCAACATCCACACCATCTATGATCTGCTGGAGCAGGTGAAGGGACCTGACCCACAGACCCAAAGCTGCAGGGTCTCCACAACACAGAGCTGCAGCAGGATGTCCAGGAAGAGTCCTAGTGGGGACCCAGCATCGATCCTGTAGTGGAGACCAGGGGCCTCGAACCAATCATACCCTGCAGCAAAGGTGTACACATCATGACTTGTTGGGTTGAACTACAGCTTCCATGAAGAGATTTTCATTTTTTACCTTTTAACGTTTTTTTTAAATTTTATTTTCTTTCTTTTTTCTCCTGATTTTTTTCTTATTGGTTGGGGGGTGCAGGGGTGTAGGGTGGATGTGAAGGGACGGGGAATGAATGGCATCAATATATGTGATGTGAACGATACATAGAATAAATAAACATAAATTAAAAAAAATAAGAATAGTATATTCGATGGCTTTTGTAAGGTATGGTGAACACAAGCTGAGCATTTTAAGTAAGTATGAGATGTTTTCTAATTTAAAATGCTAGTGAGGAAAACAATATTCACTATTGACTTGAATTCTAATATGTAAATTTTACTGGTGATTAATCTCAAGACCTTGTGTATGCCAAGAAAGTGTTCTACTGCTGAATCACATCCCCACCTTACTTTTAATTTCTGATTTGGCGATAGAAGTTCAAGGTTGGCCCTTACATATATGGGAGCCCACCTGTCTTGGAACTTGTGATTCTCTATCATGAACCTCTGGAGTAGCTGATTACCAACTTGTGCTATAAGGCCCATCCATCAATTTCTTTTCTGTTTTAATACTCTCTGGGATAGTCTGATGAATTTGAAATGAAGTCTTCTTGTTATTAGTATTCTAGTTATTGTGACCATCTTTTGTCTCTTCATTCAACAAATTAACTAAGCTCTCATTTTTTTTCTATTTAATATTAAAAGAACAGAATACACTAGGCAAAGTCTATCTTGGCATTTATACAAATACCCAATCTTATGTCAGCAGGAAACCTGCCAGGTTTCTACAGTGGAGAACATGAGCCCACTACAGTTAGAAGTTTTATATCGAAGTGTACTCACCGCAAACTCTGACAGAAACCTTGTTTGAGCAATAGCATGACAAATGGAAACATGGAGTTCTCTGCTTGTCCTGCTGTTAGCCTGGGGATCTTCCTAACCTTGATGTAAAGTAATTGATGAGAATGGGCAATGGAAATGAATAGTCAGTTGAGGGATAGGGACCTCAATTCTTGTACAGAAGCTGGAAATGACCTTGGTTCTTTCCTAGCTGGATGCTAGAAATGCCAGAAGAGACCCATGGTTCTTGCTCTGGCTTCTTGTTACATTTCTACTCCATTTACATAACCTTAAATGCAAGTCCCACTGGCTGGAAGCTACACTGAGGTCATGATTGAACTAATAGACACATGGACACCTTGTGGGTAGGCTGACTGGGCTGAATGTCCTCCCTGCCTCACCTCCATTTCTGCTATTAGTTCTACAAAAAGCCCCTTGACTAATAGTTTTATGTTGTTCTGTTTCCTGGGGTCTCTGTGCTCTTTCCTTCTGTTTGCTTCTATATTTCACCTTCTTTCTACAAACTATCCTCTCTCAGGCTGTGAAACTCCCTTCTTGAGTTTAGAAGGCACAGGCTTGGAGAGGTTCTGGAGGCTGTTGATTTATCAGGCATCTCAGCTCCTCAAGCTACACACACCTGAGGTGGTAAAGTCTCCATTGCATCGAAGAGCTGCTTGTCCACCATTTCAAAACCACAGCAGAACCATGCCTTTTACCTTTCTATCCTTCTTTCCTTCCCTCTCCCTTCTTTTTTCTCAGACACTAGAAATTAAACTCCGGGCCATGTGCATGCGAGTTAAGACCTCTACCACTGAGCTATAATCTCCATCCTTTTCATTCATTGAATTACTTTTCGATTTTTTTTCCCCACAGCGACTGACTAAATTTACCAATTGAACTATGTCCCCAGTCCCTGTGTTGTCCCATTTAATTTTATACTCTAGAATTCTATTATACAGTACAAACCATGTCTCAGTGGAAATACAACACCAGAGAACACCAGAACTATTTCAACAGAAAGCTACCTTTGCTTATTACTAATTGTGGCCTCAAACTTAGATCTATGAGCTCATTCATCATTAGAGTATATAATCATTATTATAGAAAAAAAGCCCAGATAAGTGGAACTACAACTTTCAAAGCCTGGACATGAAGAAGTACTTGGCAGGATCATCTGTTCCTCTACATATAGAAGAAAATAGCTAATTTCAAGAACTGTTTCATTTACTGAAACTGTATATGAATTTCCAATCACTTTTAGCATGATGGATTATTATGAAAGATTTACTTTGTTTTCTGTAAGAGCGTTTGCCTGTATGTATGTTTGTGCAGCACATGCATGCCTAGTATCCAGGAGGAGGACAGAAGAAGATGCCGGAACCCTGGAACTGAATTCACAGTCCTTTGTGAGCTGCTGAGTGGGTGCTGGGAATCACGCTGGGTTTCTCTGTAAATGCTCTTAAGCACTGAGCCATTTCTCCAACCACTATGTTGGATTTCTAAAACACTGGGAATTTTGTCATATTATATCCTTCCTCAAAATATTTTCCCAAGCCAGGCAGATAATGATGGCCCTGGTCTTTAATCCCAGTACTCAGGAGGCAGAGGCAGGTGCATTTCTGTGAGTTTAAGGCCAGCCTGGTCTACAGAGCAAGTTCCAGCACAGCCAGCGGTACACAGAAAAACCCTGTCTTGACAAAATAATTATTTTTTTCTTCCACAATAAAATTTTGATATGGATGTACTATGGCTTTGACCAACATTGAAAATTCATCAAGAGATGAGCTATCTTCTTCTAGATACCCAGATTCATAGCACAGTGCCTTCCCATGTGGGGTCTGTTGTGTAATTTTCCCAAGGATTTTGTCTCTGTTGACTCCACATAGACACAAAGAATTCAATAGGTGTACTGTCTAAATAACTGTCCATTTATAAGTGATTTTGAAATACTTTTTAAAACTTGATATCAACTACAGACTGTTGTACACGAATTATTTTTTTACCTTCTCTTAGTGTCTGTCATAGTTAGCTTTCTGTTGCTGCAATAAACCACTCTGACCAGAAGCAATCTGAGGAACAAAGAGTTTATTTCACTTCTCAAGTTACAGTCCATCATAAAGAGAAGCCAAGGTAGGGACTCAACATAAGGGCTCGTGGGAGAAAACACGTGCGCGGTGCTTTCTGGCTTGTTCAGTTTCCTGTGTTATGCAGGCCAGGCCCACTTACCTAGAGACGGGTCTACCCACACTGGGCGCTCCCCTCATACATCGATTAAAAACTAAGAAAATGCTTCACAGATATGGCCACAGGCCAATCTGATCTGGAAAGTTCATCAGCAGTGGTTCACTTTTCCCAGGTGACTTTAGGTTTGTGTCAAGTTGACAGCTAAAGCTAATTATGACAGTATCCATTTGAGTTCATATAGGTCAGACCACAGTTGGCCAACTTTGCAGAGAGCTTCTTGACAGTCTCACCACTCAGGCATAGACACAAAGCGTACTTCATTTCCTTCAAGTTCCTTCTTGTTCGGAATCGTTATCCTCCTCCCAAGAGCCACTGTGAAGTAGGCATTTGATCTTTGGATAACCAAAGTTTACTTTAAAATGAGACTTTAAAAGCGCAGCCACTTAGGAAGCATCCTCAGATTTATATATCTTTGAGTTGTTGCATCCGTGAGCAACATCGATCATATACAAATGATTCTCTACACCTTCTGAAAGTGCTACTTGATCTCAGGGCTGAGTATAGACTCAATAGCTTCACCCCATGCTGCAGGTACAGTGTGCTCTGGTCAGATGGAACTTTCATTTAAGGTAAATATGGATTGACATTGTTCATTATTGTTCAGTTATGAATTCCAAACTTAAAGGGTTACTTCATGCTGGTTGACATCATTTCTAGTGGCTATCAGAGAATAAAAGGAATTGTGGGAAAGTGTTGTTAGTTTTTTCTCTACTGTCAAGTGTAAGAAAATTTAATATGAATGAGAAAATGTATGACAAACATCATAGGAAGTAGTGAAAATGAATGTTTTGGAAAGAAAGGTGGCAGAAATGAAAACTGAGCAAAGGCCACATTGAAAGCCTTTATATGTGACTGTGGGTGGAAGTAAGCATGGTTAGAGGAAGGAACAAGAAAGAGGCCCCTTGAGATGGACATGGCAGAGATGGTCCGACTTTGAGTGAGATGGTCAAGGAGATCACTGTAAAACATGGTATCAAAGTGGAAGGAGAAATTGTGAGAGTAGGAGGGAGATGAAAGTGAGATGGGCAGAGAGAGGAGTGGGTGGTAGGCTGAATGAACCAAAACTATGTATGAAAATGTCATGAAGAAACCTGGTTTTTAATAAACTGTATACATGAATACAGCCTTCTGGAGAGCTGAGTATGAAGTCCATTTGTTAGACTGCTTACCTAGCATGCTCTGAGTTCTGGATTTGGTTCCTGGCCCCTCATACATCTGATATGCTGGCATAGTCCTGTAATGCTAACCCTTGGGAGAGGGAGGCAGGAGGGTCAGAACTTCAAGCACATGTAAAGGTGAGAGGATCAGGAGTTCCAGGGCTGGAGAAATGGTTCCGTTCATAAAGTGTTTGCTGCATGGGCATAACATCAGAATTGGATAACTAGTAAACAGAAAACTCCAGGTGCTCCCTACCTGGCCTGACTCTAGTACTGAGGAGGACAATGAGCACAATCCTGGGGCTTGCTGGATAACCAGTCTGGCCAGATCAGTAATCCCCAGGTCCTGTGAGAGAAACTGTCTCACAAAATAAGGTGAAGAAGGAATGAATGAGATGCCTGATGCTGACCTATGACCTCCACACACCCACAACACATCTCGTATGCCCACATAGACATATGTGCTCAATCATGTCCATATGTACACACTGAAAGACATACACGCAAGCATGCCACACAAACACAAGTACACATGCACAAACACAGAGACATAAAGGCCATTCAAGGTCAACTTTGTCTATATAGTAAGATTGAATACCTGAAAATGAGTCTCAAAAATAAATTCTTTAATAAAATGAACCAAAGAAAATTAAAAATGTCTTCAGCTCCCTTGGAATTTCTACATGGAACACAAGCAAAGATGGAAATATGGGAGTTTATTGTGGAAAAGAGAAGAAATTTTCATGCCTGTGCCCAATTTCAATATGACACTCTTAAGCATGCTTTTCTATGATGGCATCATCTAATTAACAGGGCAGCTGAACAAAAACATTGATAGTTGGATTTTTTTTTTTTTTTTAGAGGGAGAATTACTTGTCAGATCAAGAATTCCCACATGGTTTGGCATCAGTGGTTAGTGAAGCTGTAAGATACTTGGTAATCTTCATCACTAGCTCACTGAAAGTGATACTTTATGATTATGTATATGTGTATATGTAACACATGGGGGATCCTTATCTATGAGCAAGTAGTACCACTACTGCCTTACAAGGCTGAGAACCATTTTCCCCAGATTCCTGCATTTTTCTGGGGTTAACATCTGCCAGTGAAAAAGATATATGGGTATCTTGTAAAATAGAAACCTAGTGGTGGCCATTATGACTCAGAAGGACATGAACATCAGACAGGGCATTGCAATATCTTACTTATAAGTAATATAGTTAAGATCTCTCCATAAATGGCCAGTGTCATGGTAAGAAATCACAGTAACTCCTAAGACATTCCCACCTTTGTCAGGGACGTTTCTCCTTCTTCTGCTGCTTTAGGCTGACACTCTCTAGCTGCAGTTTTAGAGATATTTTCTATCCCTCTCCTCCTCAAAGAGCCCCTAGTTCCTACAGTATCTGTACTAGCTCTATTACATCCCATTTGTCCCCAAACATTTTCAATTTCTTTAATAAACCTTGTAACCCCTGAAGAATTCCAGACTTCCCAGTTATAGTAATATATCTCAAGTCCAACTCAATCACACAAACCACACATGGAGCTGATAATACCAGATTGGGGGAGGGGATTAGAATAGTATGTCTTTTGTTGAGAGTAAGAAATGCAAAACTTTAAAAGAAAATTTGGCAGATTTTTGCAAAGCTAAATATTGTTTTACTACAGAATCCATCAATCACATCCTTTAATTGGTATTTAGTCAATAGTATTGATATACATCATTAAAAACGACCAGAAATACAGAGGTCTTTAGGCTTTTTATTAATAATCACAGCAACTGGAAGCAACTATGGGATTTCAAAAGGTGAATACATATTTTTAAGTGTGATAAATCCATCCAACATTAATCAATGACAAACAGAAATGAGCTATAAAACCACAAAATACAGAAGAAACTTTAATGGCTTATGAGTCAGTCCCAACAGCACCTGATAGTACATGATTCTGTATAATGTGGCAGTCTGGAATAATAGATGAAAGTGTGAGCATAATAAATCTTTGATTTACATTGGTTCTGAGGGAGAGATGAGACAAAGACACAAATCACAGGCTTTTAGGGCAGCCCAACTTCTGTGTGGCAATCTAAGGACCAATGTATGACATTACACACTTGCTAAATCCTGTAGAAACTACAGTGCACAGTGAACCTTAAGCTACGCAAATTTACAAAGTCATTTAGGAAACACAAGGCATCAAAGGAAAGAATGTATGTGTGCCCTGACAAGAAAATTTAGTAAAATTTGATTGATTTTGCTCTAAATGTGTGAAGAATCTCCCCTTGTTGGGAAGAGGACCTGATTCAAGCACGCTTAGAAAGAAATGACATGTATAAGATTAAAAGCAGAAGAAATTTGGGCTGGAGATGTAGCCCAGTGGTTAAGAGCACTGCCTGCTCTTCAAGAGGACCTGGGTTCAATTCCCAGGACCTACATGATAGCTCACAACTGTCTGGAACACCAGTGCCAGAAGATCCGATGCCCTGTTTTGGCTTTTATGGACACCAGGTACACATGTGGTGCATGGACTTACGTGCAGGCAAAATACCCATACACAGAAAAACAAATAAAACTGAAAACAAACAAACCAACAACAACAGAAAAAAACTGTGCAGACATATTATCTAGTTGATATGGTATTTCCCATTCAGGTACAAATTAACACATGTGTGTATTCACTGTGTTTTGTGTCTATGCATAAAGAGCATTTATGCACATGTAGATATGTCTCTGTTTCAGAGAATATTATTGTACTTCCAGGACTCATCTAGTGAATTATTTGCTGTGTACTACCTCTGTATGCATTAAAACTACACTAGGCAATGGAGACACACCACAAACAAGACACAGCCTGCGTCTCCAGAGACCAGTGTGACTAAGCCATGAAAATGGCAGGTAAGGAGCTAAGCATTAGGGCAACACAACACTGCAGACACAGACCTTTCTCATGGTCTAAAAAGGTGGTGTGCTGGCTGGTGCTTTGTCTCTTGATACGAGCTCGAGTCCTGTGGGAAGAGGGAAGCTCGCCTGAGAGAATGTCCCCACGAGTTTGGCATGTAGGCAAGCTTGTGGTGCTGTTTCTTAATCAGCTATTGGTGCCGGAGGACCCAGGCCATTGCAGGTAGTGCCACCTTTGGGCAAGCAGTTCTGAGTTATATAAGAAAGCAAACTGAGCAACTTTGAGAACAAGCCAGTAAGCAACATTCCCTCCAGGCTTCTGCTGCAGTTCTCGCCTCCAGGTTCCTGCCCTGACTTTCCTGACTGATGGACTACAAGTTATCAGCTGAAATAAACCCTGCCGCCCCTAGTTGTTTTTGCTCATGGTGTTTTATCACAGCAAGAGGAACCCTAACTAAGACAGGTGTCATTACTAAGTAAACCCAGGAATCTCTCAGAAATAGAATTAACTGACCTCTGCCCCAATTCCTCCTGTGAAGCTGTGTACACTCCATGACTTCTAGGGGAGGAAGGGCCAGGTTCCTTTAAGGGTGAGGCTTTGGTAGGTAGACCACACTCCAGTGGGCGGCCTACATTTAGAATCACATGGACAGAGTGGCTGGGAATCCATGGACTATTAAATGTGAAAGAGAAGGGACACAGAATTGGGTAGGTAGAAAGGTGGGGGTGGATCTGGAACAAGTAGGAATGAATGTGGTCAACATAAACTGCATGGAATTCTCAAAGAATTGATAAAAACATTCAAAAGTAATCAATGTCTCATCATCTTACTGCCAAGTTTTCTTTCTTTACTAAATCTCCATTGTTGCCTCTGACCATCTGAAGGTGAAGACTTTAGAACCCTGTAAGCAACTGAAGGTTAGAGACAGATACCTTTGTGGAGTAATCAGCTAGGTTAGCCCAGAACTAAGCAGAACAACACTGCTGATGAGTTTACGCCAGAGTTGAATGTCTGTGTGTTCTAATTAGTTTCCATTCTGTCTCTGTGATCAAACAAACAAACAAAAATAGTATGACCAAAAGCAATTTAGGGAACAAGTTTCAGCTTCATATGGAAAGAAAAAAAAAACAGGAAAGCTTAAACAATCCTGAATAATAAAAGAAATTCTGAAGATATCACCAAGCCTGACCTCAAAGTATACTACAGAGCTATAATAATAAAAATGGCATGATATTGGCATAAAAACAGGCATGTAAATCAATGGAATAGAATTGAAGACTTAGATTTAGGCCCACACACTCATGGGTACCTGGTTTTTTATAGATAAGCTATTAATACACACTGGAGAAAACACAGCATTGTCAGCAAATACTGCTAGTCATATGGATGTCTGTAAGTAGAAGGATGCAAATAGATCCATATTTATCACCGTGAAGAAAACTCAACTACAAATGGATCGAACACCTCAACATAAAACTAGAGACCCTGAATAACATAAAGCTAGAGACCCTGAATCTAATAGAAAAGAAAGAGGGGAAAACTCTTGAACTCATTAGAACAGGAAAAAATTTCCTGAACAGAATGTTAATAGCACAGGCACTAAGAATAATAAAAAGTGAGATCTCACTGAACTTGAAAGCTTATAAAAATTATATGTGTGTGTGTGTGTGTGTGTGTGTGTATGCTAAAAAAAGACAAAAACCATTTACATCAAGAAAAAGAACCCATTTAAAAACAGTACAGATATAAATGGGGATTTCTCAAAAGATGAAATACAAATGGCCAACATCCTTAGTCATCAGGGAAAAGCAAACCAAAACTACTTTGAGATTTCATCTTATACCAGTCCCAATGGCCAAGTTCAATTAAAAATGTGACAGCTCATTCTATTGAGAATGTGGTGTAAGGGAAACACTCATTCACTGCTGGCTGACATGCAAACTTGTACAAGCACTGTGGAAAAACTTGGTGGAGGTTCCTCAGGAAGCTGGGAATAGGCCTACCTCAGGATCTGGCCATTCCACTCCTGGGCATATACCTAAAGGACTGTATATCCTACTACAGAAGCACTTGATCAACCATGTTCAGGTGGAAACAGCTCAGATGTCCATCAACAAGTGAGTGGAGGAAAAAATGCTATATTTACACAATGGAATATTACTGAGCTGTTTAAAAAACCCCTCAAATTATGACACTTACAGGTAAATGAATAGAGCTAGAACAAATCATCCTAGTGAGGTAACCCAGACCCAAAGAGACAAATATGGTACGTATTTGCTTATAGGTGGGTGTTAGCTGACTTATACTTTTACAATATTTCTTTGTGTGTGAATATGAGTGCCTCTGCCTCTGTATGTGTTTCTTGTGCTTTTTCTTTGTCTCTCTTTTTCTGGTTGTTTGGTCCTATCCTGTTTGGTTGTGTTTCATTTTATTTTATCTTTTTAGATGCCTGTTTGTTTTCCAATAAGAGAGAGAAAAAATTGTGGTGTAGATTTGAGTGGGTGGGAAAGTGGAGAGAATCTGGGAGGAGTTGGAGGAAGAGAAATCATCAGAACATATTGCACAAAAATTATTATCTATTAAAAATGGTGGTATATATAGGAAACGGGATGGGGGATGAGAACATGAGGGAATGGGATGGTCAAGCTGGGGGAGGGATGGAGTGAGAGAGCAATGAAAGAGATATCTTGATAGAGGGAGACATTATGGGGAAAGGGAGAAGCATGGTTCTCGGGAAATGCCTGGGAATCCACCAGGATGACTTCAGATTAGACTACTAGCAATAGTGGCGAAGGTGCCTGAACTGGCCTACCCTGGTAATCATATTGGTGAATACTCTGTCATCATAGAACCTTCATCCAGGAACTGATGAAAGCAGATGCAGAGATCCACAACCAAGCACCAGGCCGAGCTCCAGGAGTCCAGTTGAAGAGAGAGAAGAGGGATTAAATGAGCAAGAGTGGTCAAGATCATGATGGGGAAATCTACAGAGACAATTGAACCAAGCTCAAAGGAACTCACGAACTTTAGATCGATAGTTGTGGAACCTGCATGGAAGTGGACTAGAACCTCTGCATACAGAAGGCATTGTGTAGCTGGGCTTGTTTGAGGGGCCCCAGCAATGTGATCAGGATTTATCCCTGGTATAAGAGCTGGCTTTTGGGATCCCATTGCCTATGGTCAGACACCTTGCTCACCCTGATGTAGTGGTTGGGGGCTAGGTCCTGCCTCAACTGAATGTATCAGGCTTAGGTGTCCCCTGATGGGAGAACTTCCCCTGTTGGAGGAGGGGACGAAATGTGAGAATGGACAAGGGAATGTGAGAAGGCAGGAGTAGCGGAAGGGAGGAGGGATGAGAGGGGAATCTGTGTTTGGTATTAAAATGAATAAATAATTATTTTCAATTAAAAACGCATGGTATATATAGGAAATAGAGTAAAACATCAATTGTCTATGAAATAAACTCAACATTTAAAAGTTTAAAAAATATTTTCATTGCCTACAGAAAAACAATGCACAGGCAACTGCCTTAAAGACAGGAAACTGACCGAATTCTCTATAGTCCTCAGGCTTCTAGACGCAGTATTTCTACAGCCCTTTGAATACACAAATTTCATTGTACCATGTTTCATGGTTTTCCTTAATATCATCAAGGATGTGTTTCATTGAGGAGCCCAATTCAATGACACTGGAAAACCCACTTGCATACTCACAAATGAAGCCAGCAGTGTGCATGGCTACCAGTGATCCTCTAGCATCAAATATAGGAGATCCAGAAGACCCACAATAAAAAGTGTTATCCCAGGTAACCACACGAGGTTCATGGATGTTCTTCTGGAAACTTCTTTGGGTATACATATAGATAAACTGCATGGGATAACTGCCACCCACTGCTCCTTTTCCCTGAATGCCCTCACTTTTCCTTTGCTCATTTTCAGGAACCAGAGTACAACCATCAACAACCTTATACTTTCCATCTGGATGACCAATCATATACACAAACCCACTAAGTAATTCAGAAGGTGTTCCATTACAGAGTCCTGTAGGAAAATGCCGTCCACTTTCTTTCAGTTTCAGGACAGCATAATCAAGAGTTACATCAGACACCTCAAACCAAGGTTCAACAGAGCAATAGCTGTCTTCTTTTATGGGGAACACTTGATATTCAAATGTCACTCTTACACATTGACTAAGTATATCTGCCCACTGACTTGGCTCTACACCATCCCCTACAATGTCATTTATTACATGTCGACAGGTGAAAATGTACAACCCTTTAAAAACAAAGCATGTGGCACTACCCCTGTTTCCATTGTTGTGCCAAACTAGGAGCCCAACTGAGTCACTGAGCTGTGAAAGAAGTTTGAAGACTTTACCTGGGGTGGAGTTTTGAGTCAGCTTCCTGAAGTTTGCTCTATGTGCTTTGAATAAATTAGTTTTCTTTCCTTTCTCACTTTCTTCCTTGATGTATGCTCTCAGTTTTTCCCGTTCTCTTTTCAGTGTGGGGTACAAATTCACAATGTATCCTTTTAACTCACTGAAGTTTCTGTCCTCTAACTCAGAATTCTGAGGTGCTGCTACTGCCCAAGGGCTTTTCTTTCTTTCAACCTCAATCTGAAAGAGCTTGCCCTGTAACACATCAACCGGCTGGGTGTTTGCTATGGTGGTATCATTGTGAATGAGTTTCCAATGGTCACTCTCCACAAAGGAATGAAACCTGCCATCCTTCCTCAGAGTGGCCTTGATGGTCTCTCCTTGGAAGCCATACACACAGACTTTGGTCCCCTCCTTGTCAAGTTCCCTGCACCTCAGGATCCTTTGCTCCCTATTCCCGACTGCATGAATGTAAAATACAACACACTCAGCAGATGACTGGTCAAAGCGACCACACACTTTATTATCTTCTTTCTCCTCACTTTCAGTTTTGGAAAAGGTAATGACCACATGGCTGCCTTCCGGAAAACAGCGGAGGGGCATGCCAAGGTTTATGTACCCTTCTATTCCTCCTTTGCCATACACCAGCATTTCTTTGCCTGGCTGTCTTTCTGTCTCTCTTTTGACAGGGTCGAGGGTGTTGACTGCCTCATATAAACTACCTGTCTCCCCATCTATGACTTCAAATGTTGCCTGGTGTGTGCCGAAGGTGATGATAATGATCTTCTTTGGGGGAGGGTTCTCATCTTGTGGAGTTTTTTGTTCCCAGTGTGATCCTTGGTCTTGCTTGTTGGTCACCTCCTTTGGTCTTTTTCTATATTCCATTTTCATTTGAGAAATTATGGGCTCATTCTGTTCTTTGGGGACCTAAAAAGAAGTAATAGACACATTGAAAACTATGACTACAACTGTATTCTTGTGATTTTTGGTGCAATTCACATGATTCCTATCTAAAATTGAGAACCAATGTGAAAACACCAGCAAGTAATATTACATCAGAGCTGATCTGGATTCTGCAGCAAAGCCCAGTCTTTTCAAATTGACCAGATAGGCTCTTCATATCAGACCTTCCATGTTTGCTCAACAAGCAGGCAGAAGGAATTCATCCAGATGTATCAACATACATTGGCTTCGATAAGTATTGCATTCTTCTTTGTTATTTTAAACAAGATATTTTAAGTTTTTCAAGCATAATAACAGATTGCTTGAGTTCTTTTGTAATTTCTTTGCACATGTAAACACACAACTGAGGGGCAGAGTCTCACTGAATAGCAATGGCGTCTGTGCACCTAGATCTGCAGCCCAGGTTGGCCTCAAATTCACAATTATCATGACTCCTCAGTACCTCAATTTAATTAGCCTCGACCACAAAAGAAACTCACAGTATTTGCTTTAATATGTCAGTTCTCAAGCATGATGAAATATATAGGAACAACAATAACTAAAAGGTCACTGTCCTGTAGAAGGAGAAGACGAGTATGGAATGTTTATTTTCTAATTCCTTTCTACTTCACATTTTAAAAATAATATAAGAAGATAAAACAAAAACTAACACATCAGAGTTGAACAAAACAAACAGAAGAAAGAGCCTAAGAGAAGGTCCAAAAATCAGAGACTCACTTGTTGGCACACTCGGGAATCCCATGAAAACACTAAAGTGGAAGCCATGACATATACACAGAGGACCTGGTGCAAACCCATGCAGGTCCTGTGAATGCTGCCTCAATCTCTGTGAGCTCACATGAGCTTTGAATGAGTGCCTTTCTTAATCACATGATAACCAATAAGCAAGTGAGTTTTTGAAATCCAGTTGTTAGTCTAATATTCTCCATTGGACTACACATTCTGAGAACACCCATGTTCTGAGACATTATCTTAAAACCAGGAATGGGAAGAAGGGAGGGATTAAGGGGAAACCACTTAAAGTAGAAAAAATGATTTAAAAATTAAGGCATCCAATTCCTGTGTCTGAAAGGTTCAGTTTCCCTGTTGGTGTAACAAGCAGGTATGAGTTCACATGCCCACAATGTCTCTCACTGGTAATGAGAATAACAATGGTGAAGCATGGTGAAGATTAAGCCTGTCATCTTTTAATATTGACGCTGATATTCTGGTGAGAACAAAATAATGTAAGCTTATATAAATTTAAAGCAGGTTGCCTAGGAAGTCTCAAAGGGTGTCTCTTCAGTCTAAATATGCTGAGAAACATTCCTGCCACACTCCTTGAAAGAACTGAAATATGCTTTCTACTATTCAACAGAGACACCTAAAAGCACCATTAGAGTTTGTGCATGTGAGTGCAGGCCTGTAGCACGCTGTGCCACTCATGTGGAGGGCAAAGGATCACTGTGTGGAGTCAGTTATCCTCATATATCCCAGGGATCTAACTCAGGTGGTTAGGTTTGCTGTCCAACTACTTTCAATCCCTCCGCAGTGGCAGAGGCCCTAGATATCCAAAAGTTTTCTTTTGATTGTTAAGACACTGTAGTCCAGGCTTTCCTCAACTTATGATCCCATTCCTTCTCTGTTCGGAATTCTGAGATTATAGGAATGTGCTGTCATGCCTGGTCTGATACTTATGAAAGGGAACAAGAGGTTGTGTATGCGGTTATTCGCTTGCTCTGTCTTATTCTAGGATGGGGGTGTGGGGGAAACAGATCTAAGATTTTCATGGATATTCTAAGCATTTGGATCTTCTAGTTTTCCAGAACCTGGAATAAAGAAAAGGAGGTCAGGTCTCTGGAGGAGATTCTCAAATACCTGACACTTCTCAGCCTTCTTGGTCAGTTCAGGGAGCCCTTACTGTCATGTTACTTAGTCTGGAAAGCAGATCTCACAGAGCCCTCACATGCAGTGGTTAAGAGCACTGACTGATCTTCCAGAGGTCCTGAGTTCAGTTCTCAGCAACCACATGGTGGCTCACAACCATCTCTAATGGGATCATATATGTTGCTCTGATTGGTTGATAAATAAAGCCGTTTGGCCTATGGCAAGACAGCTTACAAGCAAGTGGGAAATGCAAATTGATAGACAGGAAGAGAAAGGAGAGGTAGAGAAGACACCAGTGAGCTGCCCCAGGAGCAACATGTAATGGGACACAGGCAAAGCCACGGAACGTGGCGATACATAGATTGATAGTTATGGGCTTATTTTGAATAGAAGAACTAGCTGGTGAGAAGTCTGCTACGGCCATAATTTAAAAATAATATAAGCCTGTATACTTTTATTTGGGACCAAGTGGCTGCGGCACCAGCAGGTGGGAGAGATTCCACAGGACCCGAGAAAACTTCTGGCTACAACATGCAACAGTAGTTTTATAAGCAAATCTCTCATGCCTAACAGGGTTATAGTAAGAATGAATTACTCAGTCATTTCATGAAACACAAAGCATTATACAGATATGGATTCTTAGGATTAAGTTGATCAGAAACACTAGGGAAGATATTTTAATGATAAGGAACAACACTCATTTTGTTTTTTCCCACTTTAATCTAAAACAATGCATTTGATCTCTTTTTTCCCTAGTTTTTTCAGGTAGTATTTTTTTCTTTTTCTTTTTTTTAAATAAAGGCTACTTTGATATGGATGACATTCATTTTATAATTCTCTTCCTCAGTGCCTTTCTTCAAACTAGAAAGAAGAAAGTGAACAAGAAATAGAGTATGTTATACTCCCAATACATAATACGATGGTTTCATGGCAGGAAGGACCTGGGACCTAGGGCCAAGGATGGCTAAGTCTGCTGTGAATGTGTTCAGTATTTACAGACATACCTGAGAAAAACAGTGTAGGATTTCCATATTTTTCCTTGCTTCAACTAGGACCTTCTGTGAGATATGCCTCTTACACCTGATGGATTAGACATGAAAGAGTTAGTTCAGACGAATTACTAATTTCAAAATGGTTTCAGGTCATATCAGTATCTTCATATGTGATGTATACTGTATAGAGTGGAATATTTCCCAAGGTGCCACACCCCACCATTCCTCCCTCATCTCACAGCATGATAACTTCATCGCAAAGAGTTTGTCCATCCAACAGAGTCACCCCAATAATCAAATCAAGACACTGTGTGTCAGGAACTAGAGCAAACACAGCATACATTATGTCTAATTGCTTATCCCCAGAGCTGCCATGGAAAACAGGTCCTAACTAAAATTTTTGGGGTAGGTGCTCACAGCTTGAAGCCAATATAGAACCCAAGAGCAGATATCAATATCCAATATTGGATTGCATTGGGGAACTCAAAAGAGTGTTTTAATTCATATTGATGTTAAACTCTGGTCTTCACTTAAGGTGGGTATAGAAGAATGGTTAAAATACTGAAGGACAGGTAGGAAAAAATTGCATAGTACCCTGAGAATGATGGAAATTTAGAAGGACATATGGATATGGATGACATTCATTTTATTATTCCCTTCCTCAGTGCCCTTCTTCAAACTAGAAAGAAGAAAGTGAACAAGAAATAGAGTATGTTATACTCCCAATACACAATAAGATGGTTTCATGGCAGGAAGGACCTGGGACCTAGGGCCAAGGATGGCTAAGTCTGCTGTGAATGCTTTCAGTATTTACAGACATACCTGAGAAAAACAGTGCAGGATTTCCATATTTTTCCTTGCTTCAACTAAGACCTTCTGTGAGATATGCCTCTTACACCTGATGGATTAGACATGAAATAGTTAGCTCAGACGAATTACTAATTTCAAAATGGTTTCAGGTCATATCAGTATCTTCATATGTGATGTATACTGTATAGAGGGGAATATTTCCCAAGGTGCCACACCCCACCATCCCTCTCTTATCTCACAGGGTGACAACTTCATAGCAAAGAGTTTGTCCATCCAACAGAGTAACCCCAATAATCAAATGTGCTCTCCTTCCTGAATAGGGAGTGGGGCTGCAGTTTGTAGTTCTTGAAGGAATAAAACAGAACAGAAGCCAAAGTCAAGCTATGTGAGGAGTTTTAAATTGTGTTTCATTTTATGGTGTTCAAGGCAGACCTTGCTCTCATTTTTAAACCTGGAACCAGTAAATCCTGTCACTCACTTTATGAAAAATGCCTCAGATTCAGTTCCCAGTGTCTGAATGCTGTGTGCAGCAAATATTCACAAATGTGTTTTCTTGAATGTGCTACATTTCAGAAGGAAAATATGCCTCGTGACAGATACTGGTTTCCTTCGCAGACATGCCCAGCATTTCGCAGAACAGAGCCATCTACCGGGAGAGCTGGTTCCTGCATCAACCATCACCATAAATGTACTTCCCCAGGAATGTTCCATCAGGGACTAGGAGGTTGTAGTTCCCTCAAGACCCAGCCACTCTTTTTGGAAAATAATTTTAAGTGATTTTTGAACCATGGCCTCAATCACTTCCCTGTCTAAGATACATATCCCTGCTCCCAATATATATAAATTGAATTTATTTCATACAGTATTGCAATAATTTAAGTTATAGGCTATTTTTATGTGGCTGAATTTCTCTACAATTGGTCTCTTATTATTAACCAGCATGAGTATCATGAGGTTAGCTCTAAGAATGCAGAAAATCTTGAAAGTTGTCCAAAATGATAGATACTCAGGAAACATAATTTCTACTTTACAGTTTATTTATTTTTTTATTTTTTATTTTTTTGAGGAGTGTTGCTTGTTTGTTACTTTGTTTTTTTGGAGTATGTGTGGTGTGTGTGTGTGTGTGTGTGTGTGTGTGTGTGTGTGTGAAAAGGTATTTTTTCATCTACCTTTCCTTGTGCTGTCTCTGAAAAGAGAATGAATGCTTAAACAAAACAATTCTTTCAACCACCTGAGATTGACATTGTTAGTCTTATTTCACCCATGAAGGATATGAAATTCTAGAGAAGTTGAAATTTCTTCAAGGACAGAAACTCCAGAGAATACACTTTGGAGAGTTTTTATTGAGAATATTTTCTAGTAGAAATAAATGGAAAGAGCAGGAGAGAGAGAGAGAGAGAGAGAGAGAGAGAGAGAGAGAGAGAGAGAGAGATCAAAGAGACTCAGAGGAAAGAATCAGTTACAGTGGATTTCCAATATCACTCCCATAATTAATAATAATTAATAATTGTTTTTCTTTCTTCAGAAAATGTCTCATGCAGCTTAGGCTGGCCTTGAAACTAAACTGCCAATCTTCCTCCCTCCCTAGGTGCTAGCATCACAGTTATGTGCCTCCAGTTTAGGTTGAAGTGATGCTTAGAATCCAACCCAGGGCTTCATGCCTCTAAGGTTACCCTTAGAGGTACTGTGATATTAAACCCTGTATCACTTTCCATCTCTAAAAGTTCAGGACGATTCCTCTCATAATAACAATGCTAGTTTATTCACATCAAAATATTAACACAGTTGTAGTGTAATATCACCTTTAAAATTTTTAAGACAAGTGTTTCTTTGCTACCTGGAGTGGCCTCAAACACTTTTTTTTTTAAACCAAACACACAAACATTTCAAAATCTGGTAATAGAAGGATGTAGTAAAAGGTACCTTTATCTATAGGAAGAAAATTAATTAAGAACTTATGAAACAGTAAAAAAAAAAAAAAAAAACACTGAAAATCTAACACAATAATGCCTTTCTCACCTTTAGGGACTGAGAGTACCTGTACAGAGGCTGGAGAAACAGAGAAACACTGGTTCTAGCCGGAGGTTGATAATATTCAGTGTGGCTTCCCAGAAACCTGTTGATAAAACCAAGTTAAACTTACTGCTATTGAGGTAATAGTTACTGAACAAATGTTTGGCTGTGCTGAAGGAGAAGAGCAAGGTTGAGGAGAGACAAAGAGATCTGGTATTCTAAACTTGGGTCTAACAGGCTATAATGTGGAGGTAAGGATAGGGTAGTAGGTCAGGAGTGGCGGGTATATTTGATATTTTCTATGAAAGGTAGTAGTTGGATCTTTGAGAAAACTACTGAAATAAGGTATCAAAGGGATTTTCAGCTTTGTAGTTCCTGGAAGAACATTTCTCCTGTGGTGTATTTAAGAGGATGGACACAGATAACAAAGTTAACTCAGAGTCAGGTTAACTCAGTGGCCTGCTAGGCCAGTCCACGTGCTGCACCCCCAGAGCATGCTGCACATGCCTGAGAGAGAAGTCAGTTTCTGTCAGTTACATCCTATATTTTAATGCTGTAGAGGAGTACAGACAGGAAATCACATTTCAACTCTTTGCAGTACACAATCAGTACACAATCAGACATGGCTTAGTTCATTTTAGAAGGCATTTTCAGAAAAATAACAATGGATTTTACAGATACCAGGTTTTTAAAACTAGAGGTATTTTTCCTTGGGCACTGGAAAACAAACAACAAAAAAACCCAAACCCTTTCATCCTTTCTCTTAAGCTTTGTTCTTTTACTCGCTCAAAAACTGCAGACACCACCCAAATGGAACTGCACTCACTCTCCTCCCAACACTTTCTCAACTAAAAATGCTTGAGGCTCTTCTGCTATCATTGCACTGCCAGCAAGTCCCACCCGGGTTCAGGTCGGCCAGGAAGTGGGGCGGTAAGTCCTCACAAGGGCTGAGCTCCCTACAAACTCACCAGTCACTCACTCCTGTCACCGCAACAGGATAGTTTCCTCCAGTCACAGAAATGGTTCTCTAACAGAAGGAAAGCGCGCCTAATGCTTCCTGTCCAAGGGACACAGATAGCAGCATGTGACGTGGAACAAACAGCCTCTCCGGAGCCAATCACCAGCCAGTACGAAGGGATTTATGGGCGCCAGTCAGCTCCACTCCTATCCGAACCCTCTCCTCCGACCTCGACATAGCCCTCCAATCCCAATGTTACTTGATCCACGGTGTGACCAACCAGGCTGCATAATGGGTCAAAGTCAGTTCTACTCTTCAGGTTTCATTTCTGTGGCTAGAATTTCCTCCAGTGGGGAGGACCGGAATAGCTTTGACTGGGCGGGGCTTGAAAACGCGCGAAAACCTGGAACCTGCTACCCTCCCGCCTTGGGCTGGGCACTTGGGAAGTAGTTTGGGGTGGAGGCTGGAAGCTGAATCCTGATTGCCCCACCAGCAAGGCTAGGGGAAGAAGCCAAGACTCCAGGTTCTGCAGCGCCATCTGCTGCAGCAGGAGGTCCACTGAAGCCTGCTGAGTCAGTAGGAAGATGGCAGTTAGGGCACCTCAGGTCTTTCCTAGGAGGCAAACCCCTAGAGGGGCAAGGTGACAGACCAAATGTCCTTGTTAGGAATCATCTTTCGAAACGTGCATCAGTTTATGTAGCTCTTTCTCGTTATTGTTTCAAACAGTATAGTAATTTTTTTTTAAATTAAAAGCTTCTTTAATATAGATTAAATTGTTTATCCACTGCATTCCCCATATCCATTTACCAAAATAGAAAGACTAAAAGTGTCCGAGAACGTTTCAATGTATCTAATATTCTTAACATACAAGGAGGCAGTGTCTGAGCAAGAAGAACTATGGGACTCAGAATCAAGTCCACTATGGTTATAATGTAAAAGTAGTATTTATAGACACACCTCAAGAAAATAGTGTGCCAAATTCTTCTCAGAAATCATTTCTGATTGCTAGCTTCCACACCTGCCATGGAAAGCAGGTCCTAGCTAGATTTTGCCTCTGGCTAAGGGGCTGATGTACCCAAACCTACAGCTAGGAACAGAGATAGAATTCAAATTCAAATTCCTTGTGAAGGAACTTGCAGTTGAAGAATTCAAAAGTATATTCTACTTACCTTGATGCAAAAATCTGGGCCTCCTTTAAGATGGAGGTGAGGGATGGTAAACTACTTGGAAACAAGTAGAAAAGGAGCTAGGTAAAATGTGGTAACAAATTTGTAAAAAGATATCAAAAAGAGGCCAAGATAGCTTATCTAAAATAATAGTTAGGAACACGGGTTACTATTTGGGTTTTGTTCAAAGGAATATTTTCTCCATATCTTTCAAACAAATGAACAATTTAAATAAAATATTCAAAGCTTTAACAGTGGTGAATACCACTAGGAATATAAAGACCACTGTGGATAGGAGGGACACCTATCTTCAATACCTCACCATCTAGACAATGGCTGGACATGACATCAGTTACAGAATTCTCATGGAAGTAATAAAAATCATTTTAAGAACACACAATCCACCAATGAATAGAATGGGTATATGCTATGCTATGTCGTGTTTAAGTGCTTTTCATATAAACATCCTCACATAATTTGTTCAGTCAAAAGAGGTGGAATCATTATTCCTACTTTATTCTTAAAGAACTAGAAATTCTAAAGAGGTTAAACTCTTATTCAAGGCCACAGAACCCCAGAGAGTATACTTTAGAGAGCATCTCTTAAGATCATTTTCTAGTAGAGATGAAAATATGGGAGGGGGAGGAAAGGGGAGGAAGAGGGAGAGGGGCCTTGGACCTCAAGCTTCTGGTCCTCTCACCTGCCCTTCCAACTGCCTGGATTGAGGGCACATGCCACCACATTAGTGCTATGCAATAAAGGTGATCAAACCCAGGGCTTTGTGAACGAAGGGCGAGCACTCTACCAGCTGAGCCACATCTCCAGTCCTGTGTTGTCTGTTTGTTTTACTAGATTACGGATAGAGACATTATGACTTTTTAACCTTAAGACTTTCCATCTCCAAAAGCCAGGACTTTTTGTCATACTAACACAATGCCAATTTATTCACATCAAAATACTAGTACTGATACAGAAACAACGTGCCTTCCAAGTGAGAAACCACTCCCTATTTTGTTAGAGGTTAATGAAGGCAAAACTCTTCAATGATGCTTATCTGACTCTGGCTACTGCTCAAAGAGGAGCTGGCCTGGAATAGAAGATTTTACTAACTATATACACCCAAGGCTTATGCATTCCACGTATACTGTCATCCTTAAATCTCTAAGGTCTCCACCACAAGTCACACTTTTAACAATTTAAAGAGAGGCAGGAGACTGTGTGTCTGGCCACTTAGGCAGTTGGGAGACTTAAACTGCAAAGATATTGCCAGAAAATTTCATATGTATACCAATTTTGGTTTCTTCTTCTTCCTTCTTCTTTTCTTCTTCTTCTTCTTCTTCTTCTTCTTCTTCTTTCTTCTTCTTCTTCTTCTTCTTCTTCTTCTTCTTCTTCTCCTCCTCCTCCTCCTCCTCCTCCTCCTCCTCCTCCTCCTCCTTCTCCTCCTCCTCCTCCTCCTTCTCCTCCTCCTCCTTCTCTTTCTTCTTTTTTTGGATAGTTGTTACCTCGGTTCATCATGCCCACCTGGCAGATTATACTTCTTCTGATAAGAGCACAGGGGACTTAATGGCAGACCAGGACTTAATGATGGTTGTGACCCCTTGAGCTGCCCCTTAGAGTCTTGTCCTTTGATATAGAGAAGGACCTCATAGTCGGTTGGAATTCAGGGTTGTCTCCTTTTGTTATGGGAATAGAGCCTAATTGGAGATCAATCATGGTGAATAAACATTAGCAGAAACTTTTACACCAAACAAAATCTCACCTGTGGTACAGAATTTCCTTTTTCGCAGTTTCTAACAAATGTAGTGAGAATACTACTTACCTTTCAGTTATATTGGATGCAGTGATCCTTTACTAATTTAAGAAGTAAATTTTACTGTGTATAACTTCATATTTCTAAGCAGGTGTATTAGTAAATCATTTATTCTTATTTATTTATTTATTTGTCTATTTTTTATTTTCTTATTTTGTTTTCACATCCTGACCACAGTTTCCCCTCCCTCCTCTCTTTCAGTCCCCACCACACTGAATCCCCATCTACTCCTCCTCCTTTCTCTTCAGAAAAGGGAAGGCCTCCCAGGGATATCAACCAGCAATGGTATATCAAGTTGCCATGAGAGTAAGTACTTCCTCTCCTGCTAAGGTTGGATGAGGCAGTCCTGCAGGAGGAAAGGATCCCAATGTAGGCAACAGAATTAGAGACAGCCCCTGCTCCTGCTGTTAGGAGTCCCACAAGAAGACCAAGCTACGCAACTGTAACATTTGTGCGGAGGGCCTAAGTCAGTCCCATGCAGGCTCCCTGCTTTTTGGTTTAGTCTCTGTGAGCCCCTATGAGGCCAGATTATTTGATTCTATGGGTTTTCTTGTGACTCCTACAATTCTTCTTCCCACCCCTTCTTCAGAATTCCTCAAGCTCTGTCTAATGTTTGACTGTGGATCTCTGCATCTATTTCCATTCATGTCTGGGTGAAACCTCTCTGATGACAGTTGGGCTAGGCACCCATCTGTAAGTATAGCAGAATATCATTAGGAATCATTTAACTGGCTTTTTCTTTTTCTTTTTTTTCCAGTCATGTTTGGTTCTATCCTAGGTCTATGTGCTATCCAGCCTCTGGGTCTTAGCTTCCCGGGCAGTGTCAAGAATGGGCTCCCTCTCATAGTATGGGTCTCAAGCTAGATCAGTCATTAGTTGACCATTCCCACAATTTCTGTGCCACCTTTACCCCAGCACATCTTGTAGGCAGGGAAAATTGTAGGTGACCCAAGGTTTTGTTTCTAGGTTGGTGTCCCAATCCTTCCACTGGAAGTCTTGCCTGGTGACAGGAAATGGCTGGTTCAGGCTCCATATCCGTTATTACTAGGAGTCTTAGCTAGGGTCACCCTTATAGATTCCTGGGAGTTTCCATTGCACTAGATTTCTAGCTTGCCCCAGAGATGCCCTCCACACCCCAATTCTAGTTGTCTCTCCCAGTACTTTCCCTTTATCTCCCCCGCTCCACCCGACCTGGTCCCTCCTGTTCCATCCTCACTCTAGCCCCATCCAGACCACTCCCCCTTTCCACTGGCAATGTGTAGCCTATTCCCCTTCTCAATGAGATTCATGGGGCTCCCCTTAAGCCCCCCTTGTTACTTTCCATTTGCATATAAGTGCTGTGGATATCACTCTGTATGCTGTGAATGTGTTACTCTGATTGGTTAATAAATAAAATGCTGATTGGACAGTAGCCAGGCAGGAAAGTATAGGCAGGATAAGCAAAGACGGAGAATTGTGAGAAGGCTGGAAAGCTGAGTCAGGAGATGCCAGCCCATCGTCCAGGGAACAGCATGTAATGGCACACAGGTAAAGCCATGGAACACCGGTGACATATAGATTAACAGAAATGGGCTGAGTTTAAGTGTGAGAGCTAGTCAGTGATAGGTCCGAGCTAATGGGTGAGCAATTTTAATTAATGTAAGCCTCTGTGTGTTTACTTGTGTCTGAGCAGCTGTGGACCGTGGGGCCATGGGAGCCGGACAGGACCAGGAAAGCTTTCAGCTACATGTAAGCCTGTGGGCTGCATTAATTTTTGTTTCTATCTGCTCACTTTTTAAACAACTGTCCATATGAGTCATTAGCAGATGCAGGACTTCAAGAGGTCAGACTGGCTAAACAATGACTTTCTGCCTCCAGAGATGTGAACTTCATAGCCTAGTTCCTCATTTCTGACTTCCGTTTTCCCAGGTCTCTACAACCTAATGAGTGCTTCTGCAGTAAAGTATCACTATTGATAACAGCACCAGATAATGTTCACTGAGCAGTCTTCACATGTGACCATTGCATGAAGATTTTACCTACATGAGGTATTTTTAATCTTTACAAAGTTGAGGTTCCGGTGCGTGCTACCATGCCCAGTTTGTAAAGTGTTAGAGATAGAACCCAGGGGCCTTGTGTCGAGGATCAAGAGGTTAAGAAAACACTTCCCTTCCCTCACACATCATTTCCAGTGTCTCTTCTGAATCATTTTATACCAAAATATGACGTGAAGCCTTGCCCAGCCCACTTTACAAATGGAGAAGCCAGATGCTGCTGATCTGAATGAAGTACTTGATTTTTCCCACTCCATCTTTTCTCCCCCTCTGCTCCTCCTTCCCCACGTCTTCCTCATCCCCCATTTCCCTTCCTCCCCCTCCACTTCCTGCCATCTCTCGTATTATCTTTTGCCCTCTCTAGCCAGCTTGCTTTCTCTTATTTTATGGTTTTCTTCACCCAGCCTTGCCAGAAGTCAGTGTCACAGTTGATCTAAGTGGGGTTTTCAGCTCACCACCTTGTTCTCTCAGCACAAGACAGAACAAGAAGCACTACTGTAAATAAACCCGTGTGTGCGCCCCCTGCTCTGTCTTCAGGGTGGTGGTACATCCACCAGAGACACAGAGCAATGCCACTCGATGAAAGTCAGATTAAGAATCCTTCATTTCCTAGCAGGTGATGGCAGGCTCATGTCAGAAAGGACTCTTCGCCATGAAGGGTAGGGCTTATAAAGCCAAACCTTACAATTACATCATACCAGGGGCTGGCCAGATAACAGAAGTTTCTGTTGATTGAAACAATATCTCTATATGGTAAAACAGGGAACTGAAAGTGTGACTGTATGAAGCGGTTCTGTTCAGCAGGATGTGGTTGGTTGGGGCTGGGGAGCAGTTGGGTGAAGCACAAAATGGAGTCACTAGGGGAAGTCCAGGTGGCAGTTCGGCCTCCATTGTCAAGGGTCTCCAATCTCTTCCAGAGCTAAGGCTTATACCCCTAAGCACGGACCTTCCTGAGCACCCAGTCATCCCAAGTGCTCACTAACAACATATCACTAATGCTCACGGCTAATATCAGTTACATTTGAATCCAGCACACACATGCACACGTGTGCGCGCGCGCGCGCGCGCGCACACACCGCTGCTCAGGTCTGGCGTTATAAAAAGAAGCTTCAGCAATCTCACAGAAATAAATTCAGTGTGGCCAGCGAGAGTATGCCACCTCACTAGAAGTGCTTGAAAGAAGCATCTACCCTTAGGAGACCGCCCTTAGGGAAAGCTCTCTAGAGAAGAGGTTTGTTTGGGGGTTTTCGCCTTCATTTTGTTCCTTTTATTGTTATCAGCATACAAAATAATGTGCTTCACTGTGATATCTAATTGCTTATTTTCTTCCACTTTTTTTTAATTTATTTTAATTTATTTTGCAATACAATTCAGTTCTACATATCAGTCACGGATTCCCTTGTTCTCCCCCCTCCCGTCCCCCTCACCTTTCCCCCAGCCCACCCCCCATTCCCATCTCCTCCAGGGCAAAGCCTTCCCCACAGACTGAGGTCAACCTGGTAGACTCAGTCCAGGTAGGTCTAGTCCCCTCCTCCCAGGCCAAGCCAAACAATCCTGCATAGGCCCCAGGTTTCAAACAGCCAACTCATGCAATGAGCACAAGATCTGGTCCCACTGCCTGGATGCCTCCCAAACAGATCAAGCCAAATGTCAAGCCTCCTTTGCCTTAACTCTCCCACCTAACTCTTCCCATCTTAGATTTTTTGCATTCTTAGAGCTAACCTCATGGTAGTCATGCTGGTTACTAATAAGAGAGAAACTGTAGAGAAATTCAGCCACATAAAAATAGCCTATAACTTAAATTATTGCAATACTGTGTGAAATAAACTCAATTTATATATATATATATATTTGGGGAGGGGATATGTATCTTAGACAAGGAAGTGATTGAGGCCATGGTTCATTCCTGGGGAAGTACATTTATGGTGATGGTTGATGCAGGAACCAGCTCTCCCGGTAGATGGCTCTGTTCTGCGAAATGCTGGGCATGTCTGCGAAGGAAACCAGTATCTGTCACGAGGCATATTTTCCTTCTGAAATGTAGCACAGTCAAGAAAACGCATTTGTGAATATTTGCTGCACACAGCATTCAGACACTGGGAACTGAATCTGAGGCGTTTTTCATAAAGTGAGTGACAGGATTTACTGGTTCCAGGTTTAAAAAATGAGAACAAGGTCTGCCTTGAACACCATAAAATGAAACACAATTTAAAACTCCTCACATAGCTTGACTTTGGCTTCTGATCTGTTTTACTCCTTCAAGAACTGCAGACCGAAGGCCCACTCCCTGTTCAGGAAGGAGAGCACTCACCCGGGTGCACGGGTCTTTTTGCATCATTTCACCGCCAATTAATTCTCCCCAAACTCCAGGTCTGTTCCAGAAGTAAAGCAGCAAGTCGCCTAAAAGGAAAGGCCATTGCAAACAGAGCTGTTTACACTTGTGCTCTTGCTTGCTGTAGGTTGGGATCAGCTGAAGGAATCCTGCCCAGCTGGCAGGGTGCAGAGGTGTTGAGTTGGTCTTTTCTCCTTAGCCACTTACTCTGAAGACCAATGGACTTACTGGAGCCACCACGTAAAGTGGAGGGAAGGAGTGGGTTTGGATCCAAATCCCAGTGAGCGCTCATACCACCCTCCCCCCCACTCCCCAGAGCTTTGCTTTGTCATCATGAGTAGGACCCTTTTTCACAACTAGGCAGCTCACTGGGTCAATGTGGCTTTCTACTCTCTAGGTTCCTCTGTTCTGTTGTTTTTAAAATCTAGTGGAAACGGGGTGGGTGTAGAAGGCGGCGGGATGTACATTGAACTGGACGAAGCTTGAGAAGCTTGAGAAGCACAGAACACAACCCTGGAAGCCAAGGAGCCTGCTACAGCTCCTTCAAGTTCCTTGAAACAATTAGCTTTACAGACAGGGCAGGGAAGTGATCTCTTATCTTGGCTAAGAAGGAGAAGACTTGAGACCAGGTCTGAAAGCGCTGCCTACTGCTGCAGGTGGAAGCCACTGTGGCTTGCTATTTGCAGGAAGTGGGGAACTTGGGCCCTAGAAGGAAACACTCTCCACAGGGCCGGGGCGGGGGCGGGGCGGGAAGGAGCAAACTTCAGGTCCTTCTCCTTGAGGAGAAGCCATAGATGCCTGCAGGAGCCAAACCCGTGTCATAACTGGATTTTCCAATAGTGCATCAGTGAGTACAGCGGTTTCAGCCACGATGAAGAAAAGGGTGTGCATTCTAGAAATATATTAATACATTTCAAATAAGCTGTTAAGCACGTGCCATGTTAGTGTGAATGGTATGATGAAAATGTAAATGTATACCACTGTATTAAAAAAGAATGTTGTGTGAAAAGCATTGATAAAAAAATACTTAGATTTATCATGTGTTGAAATGATAACATTTTGGCATCAAGTTAAACAAAAAACAGCATAAAAACTAATAACAATGAAAAAGAGGGGAAAGGAGTGGATGTACCTCTACTTTTGCTCATTTCCGTTTTACCTCAGGGTGACCACAGTTGTATCAATTAGAAACTTAGACATCATTTTAGCACGTGTTGGTGTAATATGATTGAAGACACTTTTATCAGACAGGATGGAGTTTCTATGGCACAGAAGATTGTATGCTTGTCTGAAAGAAACCACATTCTCTCATGTTTGAATTCTATAATTTGGAAGATCAGAAATTGCTCATTCATCATCCATAGTAGACAGAAAGTTCTAGAGTTTCCAAACAAGACCTCAGAGCTAGATTTTATAGTTCTTATATGATGGAAAGACCATTGCATATCTGAACAACCCAACTAGAGGATAACTGTCAAGGAGAGTTAAAAGTCCAGTGCAGACATTCAATACAAGCGATCAAACACCGTAAATCTTTAGGACAGCAGATTGGTGGGTCCAGGATGCATCATGAGCATCCCCTGAAACTTACAATGGTGTTATTATTCACCCACCTAGATTTTAAAACTATGAAACATATTTCTACATGCAAACATGACATGTTACAAGTCATATATTTTATGTAATAATAATAAACATGTATGTCTACCACCCCGCTTAAGCACTAACATAAAACAAATCACGAGAAGTCTCCATAATGTCCATCCTTTAAAAGGACAACCACTGAGCCTGGATTTGTTTTAAAATGATCACTACCTACCTAACATTTTTAAGGGACATATACACATACAGGAAAAATACAAACAGCACACAGTTTAGTGTCTCCTGCCTTTAACCTGAACATGGTCAGCCACTTGAACACACTCTTCTGGATCTGTCTCTTGCTCTTGGAGCTTTGTTCTCATGGCTGCCCACACTGTCTTTACTTTCCCCGTTGACAATCAACCGGTCATTGAAGAAATGAACTGTGTGTGTACGCTATATTTGTTCCTGGTATGCCCCCTGAAAAAACAAAACAAAACCAAAAACCAAAAACCAAAAAACAAACCAACAAAATCTGTGGCAAATTCTGTTACCATATTCTAGAATTGCTTTCTGATACATCTGTACTACAAGGTGTCTCAGGGATAAATTTAAAATCACCTGACTTTAGCACCAATGGATGCTCACTTTTATTAGGCACTGCCAAATTATTTTGCAAAACGTTTGTACCAGTTTGTGCTTCCACTAGTGGACAAAGGAAGCTCTCGTGGACTGGAGAGATAGTTCAGTAGTTAAGAGCACAAAATGTAATGATTTTTAATCTAAAAGTAAAATAATACACATACAACCCCCAGGCATATAACATTTTCTCAGGAAATGTTACTTGTATTGTTTTTTTGTCTTTGTGTATTTCTAGTGATTTTTTTTAATAAATGTGTTGTTCATTAGTTACCTGGTTATCTTTAGGCTCCTTTTGCACTGCTAACTCATACACTAAGATTTTGTTTTCACAGATGCTGTGTGATTGCCTCAAATCTATTTAAAACAACACAAGAGAAAGGGATACATCTGTTACCAGGGAATGCAGCTAGCCTCTTGCTGGTGTTAGTCCCCTAGATAAAATAATTTAAAAACAGAGTCAGAAGGGCTGTTTTATTGGTGTTTTAAAGAAAAATCAGAGCAAGTAATCTGGACATTGAACAGCTGCCAGCCAGGGCTGATCACGAGGCAGTTGGGAAGTTGTGTTTTCTGAGTGAGAAATCAAGGAAGTCCCTGGAGCAGCAACCAAAGCCTGTGAGCAGCTGCATTTGGGTGTGGCTCCTCATGAGTGCCTAGAGTTTCCCCACAATCAGGCTTACAGTGTGTGGCCCTGTGTCTGAAAAAGGGAGTGTTTCTGAGTCAGAATTCAAAAAAGTGGGCAGGCTTAAGAGCAAGCAACTGCATCCAAAGGAGAGTTTCTAGGGACCCTAGGCATTTATCTCCTTAAAGGGATAGTTATTCTTTCATCTTTATAACATGTCTTCGGTTGTATCATGACTCTGAAGTTACAACTTTTTGAGGGACATTTTTTTTTTTAATTTCCAGGTGATTGGCAGGTCAATTGGATTAACTCTTAAGGGAGTCTTCAGTATTTATAACTTATAATTCTTTGAAGAGTGTAGAATGTCCTGTTTCCTTGCAGGACCAGAGATAGACTCAAACCCCATCCTTTTTGACCAAAAATCAGATAACATGCAGTCCAAAAGGAATTAGAGAAATTTTAAGAAATATCGACAAAACTTCCATGGCTAAGATGGAAATGGTAAAATGATTTACCTTCTCATCTCAATTAATTAAAGTTTAAAAAAGGGACAGGCAAGACTCATAGAACAACAGTTGCCAAACACCGGACATCAGGGAGAACAAGAAAGTCACCTCTGACCTCAGGAAAGAAAAGACATGAGCACAGTCCTGTTTCCGTCTCGCTCACCCCACAGTTTCCAAGGCAGGTCTCAGGGAGGGTAAATAGAGTCTGCAGCTCGCCTGCATTGGGAAGGCACTGTGCAGGTGGAAGGGCAGAGAAGCAGAGAGAACTGCATCTACATGGAGAGCCTAGGAGGTCTTCAGAGGACAGTTCTCGAAATGTTAACTAATTGCTAATCAGTCAGTAAGTGTGACAAAGCAGTAAAGAATCCCCCAGAAGAGTCGGAGGAGAAAATTCCCGAGGCTCATTGAAAGCTGGGAACTGTTTTCCCAAAGGTCAGTCTAGACCAGTCCAGAATTCACTGATGAATCAAGTGCAACACTCAGGAAGCTTCTGCCTTTGTAGCATAGGGCTCTGGCAGTCAGACTGCTATCACTCGGATGAAACACTTGGGATGGTTAATTTACAAAGGCTTATTTTAGCTCATAGTTTTTGAGGTTTCAGTGCATGATCCCGCAGCCCTGTTGATAGCTGGGGTGCAGGCCCCTCACTGCAGTAGTGCATGATGGAGCAAAATCATTTACATTACAGCTCAGGGTCCCACAATCCTCCTTGAGGGAACACCTGCAGAGGCCTAAGGACCACTCACAAAGTCTGACTTCTCAAGGACACCATTTCACTACACCCAGCTAGTGCCACCCTTGGTGCCGACGTGCTGTCTCCCTGTGTCCTGTGATGGGATGTCTGGGTTCTTCGTCTCAAGCAAAGAATTGAACAAGACACGGGTGCAGAAATAGTAAAATTATAAACTTATAATATTAATGATGAGAGTAAAAGCCAGAAATACATTCCACGGGGCTGGAGAAGGCTATGATAAACAAGGAATTTAAGAGCCCTAGGTTTTGTTTGTTTTTCTGAAAATTAAAAAAAAAAGTCCTCTTACTGTTTGAGATTACAATATAATTATATAATTTCCCCTGTAATAGTTCTTTTAAAAAATGTTTTAGTTGAAATAGAACTATATCACTCCCCTTTTCTCCCTCTGGCCCCTCCTGGCTACCCCTGCCTTTAACAACCACTCCCCATCCCTCCCCCAACACACACACATAAACAGGCTATCTGCTGAATTCTTTTTATAAGTTTAGGTGGAGCGAGGAATCAATATGGGTGAGGGGAACAGGGTGGGTCCTTACCCTGCTTGACAGATAGTCTTTTACCTAGTGATGGACAATGTGAGCATATGTGGGCAGTACACTCCATAATTTTAACCTTATGTGTGTCCTGTCACTCAGGCAGGTGAGATGGTAAATAGGTATTTTCCCTTGACCGGGAAGTGCTGACCACAAATCACTCCCAGCCAGAGGCTCTATGGATACAGGAGAAACTTGAAGTAGTAAAAGTGAAGTACTAGCAAGGATTTACAAGTGAATTTGCATAGAAATATTAAGTTATACAAAGTGGAATCTAGCTAAAGGAAGACTGTGTACAATACGACTGAATGATAAGTAGTGTTCTCACCACGCTTTTTAGAAACTGTGAGAATGAGAATTCTGTGCCATAGCTGAAGCTTCGGTTTGCTGAGAAAGTTTCTGCTAATGTTTATTCACCAAGCTTGACCTCCAATTAGGCTCCATTCTCATAAAAAGAGGAGACAACCCTGATTTCCAACAGGCCATGAAGCCCTTCTCTTTATCAAAGGATAAGCCTCTAAGGGGCAGCTCAAGGGTTCACATCCATTGTTAAGTCCTGGTCTGCCATTAAGTCTTCTGTGCTCTTATCAGAAGAAGTATAATCTGCCAGGTGGGCATGATGAACTCAGGTAACAGCTGTTTGAAAAAAGCAACACTGTTGTATTTGGGGAATGATTCTGGCAATATCTTTGCTGTGTAAATCTCCCAAGTGAGCAGACTTGCAGTCTCCTGTTTCTATTCAAATAGTTCTAAGTGTAACCTGGAGCTGAGACCTCAAAGAGATTTAGGAATGATGTTGTACGTGGAATGCATAAGCCTCAGGTGTACATAAGTTAGTAAAATCTTCTATGTGAGGCTAACTCCTCTTTGAGCATTAGCCAGAGCTGGACAAGTGCTATAAGGAACTTCTCTTTTTTTAATCCCTAACTGTGGGGAGTGATTTATCACTGGGAATTCTATAATACTAGGTGTTGGTAAACTGGGAAGAGAGGGGCAAGAAGTGGTGCCAGGGTCACAGGATGTCCTTATGCTTGTCTGTGTCAAGGCTTTTTGTTTGGTTTTGTTTTGTTCTAATGTGGGCCTGTATTGTTGGGGGAAGAGGCTGGGAAGGAGTATCATTTAACAAACAAACCACAGCCCAACCAGGCTTGGTGGCATGCTCTTTTATCTCAGCACTGGGAGACAGAGGCAGGCAGATATCTTTGAGTTCATAGCCAGCCTGGTCTACATAGCAAGTTCCGGGACAGCCAGGGCTACACAGAGAGGTCCTGTCTCAAAAAACAAACAAACAAAAAACAACAAAAAAACAAATATTGAGTTCTCTAAAGATCTCCTGGTTGCTCCTGGATGTCAGGGTGCTGATGCCTCATGAAGGGATAGAGGGACAGTCTTGGCCTCCAGGAAGCATCATCATATTAAAAATCCATAATAAATCATAACCAAATCCTATATGGACTAAAGAATGCTCTAGTCATGCCTAACAAGTTTCAAGGCAAACCTTCAGAGGACAAAGGATATTCCAATGGACACAGCCCCCAGTGATTTGAGGGAGAAACTGACTAGACTGCCTGTGGGCATGTCTGTGGGAGATTGTCTTGCTTGTTAATTGATGTAGGAATGCCTGGCCCATCATGAGTAGCGTCATTTCCTAGGCAGGTGGTTCTAGGCTGTAGAAGAAAGCCAGCTAAGCATAAGCCTGCCAAGCAATCCATCAAGCAGTATTCCTTTAAATACTAGAACAAAGCTAAAAATATATGGTTTTATAAAAAAGACCTAGTATCCCAAAATGTGACATTATTCATTACTAGAAGCAAGAGAACATGGCCCTTTACACAGGGCAACACCAGTGAATAGAAATAGATCCAGCCCAATGCATTGATCTGTTATCTAACACGGATATGTTTGGAGCATGAGCCAGAGGATTGCCGGCACAGTCGATACACAGCCAACTTCTGTATCACAAGATAACTTTGTCCTCTCATATCCTAGTGTCTCCTTTCCACCCTGGAAGTTCTGGGTTTGTGGGGCAGCCTCGCACAGACCTGAGAAGAACTCAACCAGCACTGTGGGGAGTGGGAGATGCCTGGTGGCTTAGGGTTCAGATTCTACAGCATGATGCAGATGGAACAACCCTTGACAGTGCTTCCTGGAGGTAAAGACTGTCTTTCTGTCCCAGTGGAATAGTTCTCCAGGCCGGGCGGTGGTGGCGCACGCCTTTAATCCCAGCACTCGGGAGGCAGAGCCAGGTGGATCTCTGTGAGTTCGAGGCCAGCTTGGACTACCAAGTGAGTTCCAGGAAAGGCGCAAAGCTGCACAGAGAAACCCTGTCTCGAAAAACCAAAAAAAAAGAAGGCTCCAGAGTGAGCAATTCCCAAACTGATGTTATCAAAAAAGTGCATCCAATATGGAGTTGAGAAAGCACCTTATTGTTTGAAAACTTGAATAGCCAGTGTTTCTGTGTTGGGTGCTATTTTTTTTTAATATGAAAATTATCTTCAATACTTTCAATGATCCACAAATATGGTTAATTTTAGATTATATTTAAAGACCTTTGACTGAATTGATTCTTTGATAATTTCAAATATATTTAAAAATATGTATTTACTTTACACATATGAGCATTTTGTCTTCATGGTATCTCTGTGCATCAAGTCTGTCCCTAGTGATCAAGGAAGGCTTAAGAGGGCTTTCCATGCCCTGGGAATGGAGTTACAGATGGTGCTAAGCTGCTATTGTGGATGCTGAGAATCAAACCTGGTCCTCTGGAAGATCAGTACTTAGCTCTTCCTTCAGCCCTTGTGTAAGTTTGAAGTGCATTCTGAATACCACAGTTCCTCTTAATCTCTTTCCCTCTTGCCCACCTTCTTCCCACAACTCTCTTTCTCACATTCACCTCTTTTTAGTCTTGTTTTTGTAGCCACTGTGTGATCACAGCTTTGGGACATTGGTTGGGGACTGGTGGGCTCCTTGGTGGGTAAGAAGACAATGAATGCTCCTCACTTATATCCTAACTTTTGAGATGTTGATCAAAGAGAAGGAGAATTTGTGTAGTTGGTCAAGGTGACAGGGTGACAAGACTTTGATCACTCATAGACAAAAGTTGATAGTGGTGTTGGAATCACCAGGGGTGCTTTTATCAATTTAGCAGAAAACACTCAGTGAAGCTACAATCTGGCCAAAGTTCTGGGCACTCTGCAGGGTTTGGAGAGACTAACTGTAGAACTAGAATTGCCAAAATCATACTAGAATGTTAAAATAAAATAATGGGGAATTGTAATAATATTCTTAAATGAGTGTGATTCCTAAAATCCAAGGCAAGTGGCCACATGAGTGACACCAAATCAACAGTAGTGGAGGGAATTCATTGCTCAGCAGAGATCTTGGTGATCCTTCATAGTAGAATGGGTAAAAATTTAAGAATCATGAAAACTAGATATGGCGGGGGACAATGTTTTTGAAGTTACTTCATTTCTTCTGTACATAAAATAATCCCTGGAAAGAACCATACCACAGGAATGTTAGCCATACCTGTGCAAATTATCTAGTGGACCACAGCCAAAGGGTCTGGATTTTATCACATGTGTGTGAAATCTATCCTAAAGGGAGACTGTGGAGTTGAGTAATAATATAAACTAACTTATACTGTTAAAAATCACTCTGGCAGCTATATGGAATACAAAATCTGGAGTTATAATAGATGTTTAAAAGGGCAGATAGCTAGATATCTGTCTTTGCGGTTCCAGAGATGTTGGGTTTCTCCAAGGTGGTAGCCATCATTGGAATTAGCACTTAAATGAAAGGGACAGCCTACAGAATTTCTTTATGGATGAACTGGTCCACAAATGAGAGGAAATGACGGTTCAGTGTTGATTCCTGGGTTTCTGACGTGAGCAACTGGAGTGATAAAGTCTTCATTGTTGTTATGCAAAGTCTGAGGAAGGAGCTGGTGTGTGTGTATGTGTGTAGTATATATAATATATATACATGTTTTAATCAGCTCCATCTAAAAGATAAAAGCTGATGCGAAAAGACTAACTTTCAGTAGATAATGGTGAATGGTGAGTGTCCAGAGAGGGTCAAACAGGGACAAGGACTGGACATGTGAGGAAAGAAAACAGATGAAAACGAACAAAAGGCTAGAAAAAGAGAGACGCTTAGACCCATGACAGTAACCACGTTGGTCATTAACTGAGAAGTGTAATTGCATTGCAGGCTGGTGAAAATCGAGGCACATGTTCTCAGAGAGCTATCTCCTACCCCCACCCCTTCTAGTTCTTGGGTGTGGTCTAGTTCTGCCAGCTTGTGGTTCTCATTTGTCCAGTTCTATTGGCACTCAGTGAGCATGCGCTTTCTGGTTGTCTTGAAGTTTGGTTGCTTGTTGAACAGCAAGCACCTGATGTATCCTCTCCTTTATCATGTTAGTCATCAAGGAACATTGCTCAGAAACATTAGTCTGATGTCATAGTTTAAGAGTCAGTCTTCATTTCCCCTTGAAGTGTAAAGCTAAGAGACATGGGCAGCCTGGCCTAGTAGCTGGGTCAGAACCTTTAGGACTGGAGTAGAACTCAGCTTTGCTTGCCTTTTCTTAGCTCTCCTCTGAGGCCTTTGAGGCAAACCCTCTGCAACTTGGTAGGAGTGATAGAATAGAGAATAAATAGTTACCAAGAATACCTCCCCTTCAGTTGATGTTCAGATAGGGCTGTTGGAGTTGTCTAATATCCCTGGGGACAGTATTGGCTTTCAAAAGAAGCATGCTTCTACATTCCTCTGAAATGATATATCTCATTAGCCCTAGGCCTGCCCATAATATTTTTGGCCAAGTGAAGGGTGTTGGGCTATTTTTCTGTTGTCCAATCAAAAAACAAACAAACAAAATACCCAACCTGTAGTAGGACAGGCCTATAGGGTGGAAGAAATTGGCTCAGACCAGTAGCCAGGGCATGCACATAACGTACTCCTTAAGAGCCAACCTGGAGTCTGTCTGAGGGCCTGGCAACAGGAGCTGTCAGAGTTCCTGATCATGCGAAGTCTGCCTGAGGACCTAGCAATAATCGCTGTCAGAGTTCTTGATCGTGCCCAGCCAATGAGGGACGACCACACAGACTGGGCGCTGGGAGGAGGGTATATAAGGCCTACCCTGTTATTAAATAAATGAGTTTGTTATTTGCTTTCAACTGATTCCTGGTGTCTGAGTCATTGCCTTCTCACCCCCTACCCCGAGGGAGCCATTAGAATCCAAGCAACACCAACCAAACAAAAGAACCTGGCAAAGTCCCTCACATAGCTAGGTTAGGTGGAAATAGATGAAATAATGGAATATTAAGGGGTAAGATCAATGCTTTTCAGTAGTGACTCCTTCACGAGCCCCTGAAAGAGGCTTCCCCATCCCAACGGAGCAGGCCAGCTTCGGTAAGGAAAGGTGCAGGTGTGTTCTGAGGAAACAGAGAAAAGCACTTTTGCCTCTGCTTAGGCAGTGTATCACAGAGACAGCGATCTATGTTTGGATTTGGTGGATGAAGGACAGCTTGATGGACAGGAGCACAAGTGTCATCCCATGAGCTAAAGCAAAGTGCAAAAACTGCCGAGGAGAGGGGGCTTCTGGAGGCGGATTACAGACAAGAGCCTGGACATCCTACTCGGTGTTGCTCAAGCACAGAGGAATGATCTTTTCCTATCCTCTGGTGAACTGACAACGGGCTCACCTCTTTCCTGACTGCAGAGAAACTGCCTCCATTTGCAAGAGGATTAGTGTATTAGTTAGGGTTCTCTATAGTCACAGAACATATGGAATGAATTATTCTCTCTCTCTCTCTCTCTCTCTCTCTCTCTCTCTCTCTCTCTCTCTCTCTCGAATTTATTGGAATGACTTACAGGCTACAGTCCAACTAATCTAACAGTGGCTAGCCATGAATGGAAAGGTCAAGAATCTAGTAGTTGCTCAGTCCCATGAGGCTGGGTGTTTCAGCTGGTCTTCTGTATTTGCTGGAATCCAGAAGAAGCAGGCTCCAGTGCTGGTGAAGGAGTGGATAAGATGGCAAGGCAAGGGCAAGCAGGCGAAGAGCCAGCACACCCCCTTCCTTCTTCCATTGTCCTTATATAGGCTTCTGGTAGAAGGTGTGGCCCAGATTAAAGGTGTGCCTACCGGACTCATGATCCAGATCAAAAGCCTGTATCTTCCAGTCTCAAGATCCAGATCGCAAGCATGCCCCCCATTTCTGAACTGTTAGTTCATTCTAGATACAGTCACGTTGACAACCAAGAGTAGCCAGCACAATTGGGATAGGGTCTCTAAACTCCCAACCACCACCATTCCTCAAGTCCCAGCAGTTAAACCTTCTATATGCAGTCCTTCTAATCCTCGGAAGGCAATGGGCTATGTGAGGGTCTGGAGGTACAGGCAGAGGTCAGAATAGACCATAGGATCCCCTGAAACTGGAGTTACAGATGGCTGTAACTCCATGTGGGTGCTGGGTACTGAACTGGGGTCCTCTGCAAGAGTAGTAAGTGCTTTTTACTGCCAAGTCTTTTCTCCAATATCACCTTTCTTTAAAGCCAAAATGCTTTTAAAATGCTCTTGAGAAGGCAAGTGCTCAAAGGTAAAGTACTTGACACTCAAGTGTGAGGACCAGAGTTCAGGTTTCCAGAACCCTTGAAAAAGCTCCAAAGACATGGTGGCCGGCCAGTCATTCCTGTGAACTGAAGGCAGAGACTGGGGATACCGGACCAAGCTGGCTAGTCAGACTACCAGAAACATCTAGCTTCTGGGTTTTGAGATAGATCTTGCACCAGTAAATAAACACACACACACACACACACACACACACACACACACACACACACACACACAGAGCTCCTTGTTTGGGTAATGTTCCTTTTGTCAATCAATCGTGTGAGAAACTTGCCCAGATGTTAAGATATTTATATGCATATGTTACTGAAGCATTGTTTGTAGTGACAGAGAGATGTGAACAATTTGAATAGTGAGTGGTAGGAGAAGGGCTAACTGACTCCTAATCTCTAATGTTACCTTTTCACATATGATCAATGTGTGGTTTTTTTTTAATTTTTTTTTTATTTTGCAATACAATTCAGTTCTACATATCAGCCACGGATTCCCTTGTTCTCCCCCCTCCTGTCCCCCTCACCTTTATTGCTTTGCCTTTAAATGATTTTTTTGTTCGTTTATTTTTGTTTTTCTAGACAGAGAAGTTTCTCTATGTGGCCTTGGCTGTCCTGGAACTTGCTTTGTAGACCAGGCTGGCCTCCAACACACACACACACACACACACACACACACACACACACACACACACACACGAGGCGCTAAAATCACATCTCAATTCAGACTGACACATGATGAGTACTTAACAGCATATCTGAGATGTATATTTCTGGAGTGGACACCATCTTTTTTTGCGGGTGGAAAATACTCCTAACGATGTACCTCTGGAAATTGATTTATTTTGACTCATTGAGATGGCTCAGCATCTGCTGCCAAGTTTGATGACCTGAGTTCCATCCATGAGACCCACATGGTAGGAAAGAACAAATTCCTTAAAGTTGTGACACGTGCCATGCGCACGCATACACACAACATACATAAATAAATAGCAAACAAATGGAATACATTTCTGAAAATTAAGATTAAAAAGACCCATCTGTCTTTGCCAAGGATCAGCAGCTTCTTCCTGACTGTTCAAGTACTGAAGCTGGTCCCCTGTAGGGACGTTCCCCCCTGGAAAGTCCCTGGGTCCTCCAACCGTTCTCCTCCTCCTCCTCTCTCCATTTCCTGCCCGCAGCAGCCAGGGTGCTGGCATTGCAGAACCTGCTGCCTGGGCTCTCCTGCCTTTCCCCGCCGGCGGGAAATCGCTGGACCAGCGCAGCTTCCTGAAGCCGGGCGGGAACCCTTCACCGAGTCCTGGCTCCTCTGCTTCCCGCCCAGTCCAGTCAGCATACCTAAGAGGGGATCCCTGGAGAGCAGAGCTCCACGCCCACTCTATGGCCGCCGGGCTGCTTGGACCCGGCAGCCTTTGGGTTCCAGGGCGGGACGCTCGCTCCTGAACCGCGCTCAGCGCGGCCAATGGACTGATGCAGAGCCCATTGCTGGTCAGAGAAAGGACCAATCCACAGTCTCTCCGCCCCGTGAACAATGACATATAATGATAGTCTGGTTCCTTTTTTTCAAAAAGACGCGGGATTCCAGCTGGTGAAGGGGAGGTCCTGCCCCGTGGGAAGAGCCGGTGAGTAAAAAGCTCCTTAAGATTAATTTCTGGCTCTTCGTTTTCGAGTCCTTTGATCAACCTGTCTCTTAATACGCCAATACCATTTGGTTTTTATTATTATAGCTCTTCAGTACAGCTTGAAATCAAGGATGGTACTAGTTCAGGAAGTTCTTTTATTATACGGGCTTACGGGCTTGTTTTAACTATCCTGGGTTTTTGTTTTTCCATACGAAGTTAAGTATTGTCCTTTCAAGGTCTGTAAATAATTTTGTTAAGCCATCCCTGGGAGACCCCACTCCTTTTTTTTTTAAAGGGAAAACGGAAGAGGAGTGGATCTGGAGGAGAGGGAACGTGGGAAGAGGGACCTGGAGGATTGAAGGGCTGGGAAACAGCGATTGGGAATAATAATAATAATAATAATAATAATAATAATATGTAATTTTTTCGTGTCAGAATGTTGTGTGTAGCAAATATTCACCAACACATTTCCTAAGTCTGTTTCTTTTTAGAATAAAAATACACAGAGTAAGTGACAAATATTGATTTCCTCGTCAGGCATGCCTAGCATGTACCATGAAAGCTGTCTATACACAAATAGCTGGCTACGCCGTTCACCTGACCTGTTTGTCTGCTGTTTCCATCAACATCAATGTACTAACCCAGAATGTTCTGCCAAGCACTAGACAGTAACAGTTGTCTTTATTATTCATTAGAGTAGCGTTCTCAGAGGTATAACTTGCATGCACGTTTGCTGTCAGACCCTGTGTCAATCCCTTCAGGGCATTAAGAGGGTTTTCCTCAGAAAGAGCAGACTTAATGTCGAGTGCTGGATTCAAGTGTAGCAGGTGCTGGCTGAACAAGGGAAAGGTCTGTCAACAAACTGTGATTCTTTGCAAGGTGGAGTCCAAACTCAGGCACACCAGAGCCTCGGAAGCTTCTAAGGCTGGAAAGCCCTTGGGGTCAGAGACAGAGGTGCTACCCATCTGAAGGACCCAGGGAGCCCAGGTTTGTTTCAGTGGCTACTTCTTGCCCCTGAATGCTAGAGCGGATGACATGGTGGTGTAGGGAGAGGGTTAGGTCAGCTGTGGCTCTTCACTCTGGATAGCCTTTCAGAAAGAAAGGAAAGTGGGGGAGAATGTGCATGTGACTAGGCAGAAAGAAAGAGACCTTAAGACAGGTGAAGTGAAGGAGGAAGAGAGAGGGAGAGAAGGGGGAGGAGGGGAGAAGGAGAGGAAGTGATTGGGGAACAGAGAGGGAGGATGAGAAAGGCTAGAGGAAAAAAAGAGGAGGGAAGAGAGAGAAAGGGGAAGAAGACGAGAAAGAGAAATTCCAGGGAACTGTCCAGGAGGGACCTCGTACAGGCTGTGCTGGTTTAGTGCTTTACTGAAGAAGGAAAGCAAATCTCATCCACTCATCAACTCAGTGGACTTTGTCTTCTCAAATTATCGTGTGGTTTGGTGGAGGATAACTCCAGGCTCTTCACACTTTAGTGTAACATGACCCAGCATGGATACTGGAAATTATTTGTATAGGGTAAGTATGGATTGGTTCATAATTGCTTAAGTACGTAAACTGCAAAACTCATATTCCTTTTTGCTCACCTTATTTATTTATTTCATATGGATCATAGTATGAGTCATCAACAGACCAGGAACTTCAACAATAAATTTCTACCTGCAGAGATCATATAGTCTAGTCCAGTTCCTCAAGTTATCAACCGGTTTCATTTTCTACAGCCCAAGGAGTGTTCTTGTGGTTGAGCATTGGTATTGATAGCAGCACTAGCCATAGTGTTCACTGAGCAGTCTGTCGCACGTGGCCATTGTCTGAAGACTGCCGGAATTATATATTTTTTGGTCTTCACAACAGTTGAAGATGACTCTACCACTCCTCTCAGGGTGAGGGAGAGGCAGAAGGTAGTCAGTGTGCCCAGGGTCATGCAGCTCTGTGGCAGTGTGAGCTGAGCCCAGACTCCTTGGCACTGACACTGCTGTGCATGTTTTTATGGGATGTCCTTGTCTCTTGAAGTTGCTGCTGCTTTTCACAAACAGGAAACCAGGCCCAGGCAGGCCAGTAGATTTCCATCTTCGCTCATTAGCAGTAGTTACTGGAAGAAGTCTAGGGCTCAGGCTCCAGAGTGGAGGGGTTAAGACCATGGACACAGTCTTTAGATGGCTCCCACTTGACTGGGTGCTTCAATTATACATCAGAGAGAAGAAGCAAGCCAAGGGTGGCCATCTGCAGACAACCTTTATGTTTTCTTCTGATTATTTTTTAGGTGGAAACAGTTTAAATGCATAATTAAATCAGTGTAGTGGTGCTCACTTAAATCATAGCACTAAGGAGGGTGAGGCTGAAGGATTGCCAGATTGAAGTTATCCTGGCTTCCAAAACAAGACTTGGTTTAAAGAAAAACAAAGTCAAAAAACAAAACAACAGCAAAAGCCCCAAAACTTAAAAGGTGTGGTGTGTATCTCAATTGCATTTTGATGTGACTAAATTGACAAGAAAAAGTCCTTAACTTGTAGAGACAGAAAGTGACTTAATGTTAAAATCTTACCATGTCTCTGCCATTTCATAGTTAAAAGGACACTGTAGGGTTAGAAATGTGGCCCAGTTGGTAGAGTGTTTACCCTTCATATATGAAGCCCTGGATTTGGTTCTCTATCACATACACCAGATGAAATGGCACATACCTATAATCCAGGGAGCAGAAAGATGGAGGCCGGAGGATCAGGGGTTCAAAGTCCATGGCCAGCCTGAGTTTCATGAGACTTTGTCTCAGAAGATATATAAATTGGAGAAAAAAATTATTTGCTATATGATAGGTATTTGGAAGTTCATTATATGATTCTTTCCTGCCTCCACCTCCTTTTTGTCTTTTCAGTTAGAAAATGATAATACAAATTTTCTGAAGTGTACTCACTGGAGTTTTGTGATTTTTGAATGGACGTTTAACCTCTCTAGGAAGAACTGAAGCTTTTTATGTGTAAAGTAGGAGTAATAATACCCATCTAAGCAAGCTTTGGAAGATTCTGAGAGGCAGCTTGTAGAAAGCACTTAGAACATGGCCTTGCAGGTCACTGCCAACTCCACTCATTCTTTGAGTGTGTCTTTATAAGTGAAGTTTAGGGTCTGCCACAAGCTGGGCATCGTTCTGACGATGATGTACTGAAGGACAGATGAGCTTGCTGCCCTCTGTGTGCATGTCCCTCTAGTGATAGTTGGCACTGCTGGAGGGTTCAGTGTTGCGTTTAAACTGCTCTTTCTCTTTGCAGAGACAGCAGGGGAAAATACCACTTCAAACAAAAGGCCTAAAGCAATATCAAATGCTCCTGTCATTTTGGATAAACTTTCCAGATTTCTTTTTGATACTTCTTTTCCATTTCTTTTGTTTTCAGGGCACTACTCAGTTCTCTTTCTGCCATTTCCCTGCCCTTATCATCTCTATATTAAACAAAGAGAAGATTTTAACATCACTGTAAGTAGAACATGGTTTTGAGTTTTCCAGCTGCAAACCCTTTATAGGGATATCTGCATTTGAATTCTCTGCTTACTTCAAGCTGTGGGTTTGGATACATCATCTCCCTTGTCAAAGATATCCTTTCCCCCAATCAAAATCTATGTAGAACTTGCTTTTCATGGTAGTGATGGGAATTAGCTAATACAGACTATTTCTGTTACATGTTTGGTACACGTGATGCTCTGCTTTTGTTGTTTGGATGATTATGTTTGGTGGATAAGCTTGCAAGGTTATCATCCTGGGACAAGCAAGGCCAGAGCTAAATGGGAAAGTTGGGATACATGACTCAGTTCATCTTTTAGTCTGTATGCAGATACTGCCATAACTTGAACCACTTTTTCTTTTTGCTTTATCTTTATCTTTTTTTGTTTTTGTGTTTTAGCTGCAGACTGAACCAGGGCTCACACTTGCTAGGCAAGCATCCTGCCACTAAACTAAATTCCCAACCCAACTTGAACCATTTTGAAGTTTGTGTTTCAGTTGAACCCCTGTTTCATCTCAAAGTCACCATGAGCTCTAAGAAGCGCAGATCACAGAAGATCCCGTTCAATGCAAGGAAGAATGCAAAAATCAATGACTATTTCTTTCAGGTATGTCTATTATTATTGCTTGTGGGATATACTGTAGATGTAATTCTAAACAGTCTTATTAAATAAGAAACACAGAGCCAAATAAAGAGTTAAAAGCCCAAGAGGTCAGAGCACTAGCGAATAGCCTTTAGTTTACCAGTCGCTTCCCCTGAGAGAGAGAGAGAGACCTTCTCCTCTGTGACCCGTCTTTTTATTGCCTTTCTGTTCTGCCTTCTCATTGGTTCTAAACCCAACCACATGACTTCCTTGTCACTGCCTGGTCACAGAATTCCAGGTGTCTGTGGTTGGTACTGGGATTAAAGGCGTGAGTCTCCATGCTGTCTGTGTCCTTGAACACACAGAGACTTGGCCTGCCATGTGATCGGATTAAGGGTGTGTGCTACCACTGCCAGACTTCTGCTAAATGGCTTGCTATTAGCTCTGACCCCCGGGCAACTTTATTTATTAACATACAAATAAAATCACATTTCAGCACAAACAAAATATCACCACAATGGGTCCTAGGTTACATAGGATCTACTGGCAAGAAAGATTGGGACAATGACATATTCTAGGATCTTTCTTATCCACTTTATTTATTTTGGCGAATCGCAGCAAAGATGGGGAATTTTTTTTTTTTTTTTTTTTTGGTTTTTCGAGACAGGGTTTCTCTGTGTAGCTTTGCGCCTTTTCCTGGAACTCACTCTGTAGCCCAGGCTGGCCTTGAACTCACAGAAATCCGCCTGGCTCTGCCTCCCGAGTGCTGGGATTAAAGGCATGCGCCACCACCGCCCGGCTAGGGAATTGTAATATAGGTTTTAGTTAAATAAAAGCAGTGTTTAATTAAAAAAAAGGTGTATTGTAATCATATCTGAAACATTAATTGAATAGATCAAATGTAATATGCCATAGCAATCTGTGAAACAAACAAAATTAATACTACTTAATAGTACTAAAATGTCTGAGTATGATTGGTCCCTTGAATCATAACAGCCTGTATTTGTTCAGTACTTTCCACTTTACAAAGGATTTTGTATAATTATTCTTACCATAAGCTTCATAGTCAAGTGAGGAAGGTTGGTTCCAATTTGTTTATAAAGAAAAGAGAGTCGCTTGAGCCTGTGATGAAGACTTGGGCAAGTTTACTAAGATATGACAAATGATTGTGCCTTCTGAGACTAAAATGTTCCTTTATTACATCAGGACAGTGGAGAAGTGTCAGGCATTTGATGTGCAAAGTTAAAGCCTTTTCCTTGTTTGTTTGTGTCCAGATTCTAGAAAGCAAGGCATCCAAATAGCTAGAAAATCCATGACAAGCCAATCTTTGTTTATTTCTGTCCTTCTCCATAACAGTAAGCTCGAGGAACACACATGTTCTCTTTTCCTTTCAAACATGTCAGACCAGGCATGGTGGCACAATGCTGTAATCCCAGCATTCAAAAGTCAGAGAACAAAAGATTGTGAGCCACAGTATTAAGGAGCTATGAAAATTGTGAGTCTGAAGCCAACCTGGGCTACATACTGAATTCCAGGGAAGTCTTAACTCCATAGCAAGACTCTGCCTCACAAATTATTAAATAAAGCACAAATTATCGAGCATCTGTTGCTGTTGTAGAGGAACTGGGTTTGATTTCCAGCACCAACACGGTGGTTCATAAACACTGATAACTCCAGTTCAAGTAGATCTGATGCCTTCTTCTGACCTCTGTGGGCACCAGGCATGTGTAGACGAATTTCTAAATGGTCTTATTAAGTAAAAAACACAGAGCCAAATATATGGGTGAAAGCCTTAGAGATCAGGGAAATAGGAATAGCCACCAGCCAACCTTACCTCACCAACTCTGCAGCTTCTAAATGCAAGCTACTTCCTGTCTACCTGTGCCTTTATATGCCTTGCTTTCCTGCCCTCTCATTGGCTCTTAGCCCAGCTACCTCACTTCCTTGTCACTGTCTGTCTCTATGGTTGGTATTGGGATTAAAGGCGTGTGTCACCACGCTTGGCTCTGTTCCCTAGTGTGGCTTTGAACACACAGAGATCCTGCCTGCTAAGTGATCGGGATTAAGGGCGTGTGCTGCCTGACTTTGTTTACTTAAAATGGTTGGCTTTTTCCCTCTGATCTCCAGGCAAACTTTATTTATCAAAACATAAATAAAATATCACCACAGGCATGCACATGGATCACACATATATATGTAGGCAAAACATTCATATACATACAAATAAATCTTAACAAACAAATTAATGATAAATAAACAGCTTTAAAATGTTATTGCAATACACTTTATACTTGAATAAGATAAAATGTATATTGCTGAAAATAATAAAAATTACTTGGAATACCATGTAGGGAAGCTGGTAGACCTTTGAGTGTCTGGATAACACTTGTGTCTGCCCTCTTATTTGTTAGAAAAATGCACCATGTGTAACAGGAGCTTTTCTGACTGGTTTGATAGGAAGTTGAGATTGTGTTTTGGATTCCATGATGAACTCTGGCTTAATTCTACTTTAGAAATTGGTACTGAGTTTCCCAGAGGAATTATGTGAATTGACATTAAAAATGGACACAGAACTAGAGTTTTCAGAGTTATAAGATATCCATCATTTATTTTTAGGTCCCCAAAGAAGAACAGAATGATTCCGATATTTCTCAAGCAAAAGTGGACTCCAGAAAAAGACCAAGAGGTATAACCGACACCCAGGATTGCAGAGCCAAGAAAATCCGACAAGATCAGACTCCTCCCCTAAATAAGACAATTACAGTCACCTTGGATGTGAACCGCAGGAAAAACAAAAACATGAAACATAACCACACACATGGAGAGACAAGTAGCTTATATGCAGCACTCAACACTCTTGATGCTGTCAAAGAAGAGATAAAAAGACAACAAGGCAAAGAAATGCTGGTGCGCGGCATAGAAGGAATCGAAGGGTACATAAACCTTGGCATGCCCCTCTGCTGTTTTCCAGAAGGCAGCCACGTGGCCATTACATTTTCTCAACGTAAAAGTGAGCCAGAAGAAAATAAACGGTCGTTTGAACCACAGAACCTAGCATCTACCAGTTATGTCCGATTTTACATTCATGCAATTGGGAGTAAGAGGAAAAGGATTCTGAAGTGTGGAGAACTTCACAAACAGGGCAACAAACTCTGTGTCTATGGCATCAAAGGAGAGAGCATCAAGGACACTCTGATGAAGGATGGTAGGTTTTACTCCTTTGTGGAGAGTGACCATTGGAAACTCATTAGTGACCTGGACACCGTCATAGAAAACACCCAGCCAGTTGATGAGTTAGAGGGCAAGCTCCTGCAGGTTGAGACTGAACTAACAAAGAACCCGAAGGTAGTGTCTGTCACTCACAATTCTGAGTTAGAGGACAGAAAATTTCATGAGGTAGACGAACACATTGTGGATGAGTACCCCACACTGAAAGAACAACGAGAAAAATTCAGAGCATATATCAAAGAAGAAAGCGAAAAAAGAAAGAAGAAATTTTCCTTATTCAAAATGCATAAAGAAAACTTTGGGAAACTGACAAAAAATTCTACTTCTGTTAAACTGCTCAAACATCTTTCACATGTCAGTGACTCAGTTGGGTACCTGCGGTGGAACAATAATGGAAATGAAGGCAGTGCCACGTGCTTTGTTTTTAAAGGATTGTATATTATCACTTGTCGGCATGTGATAACTGGCATTGTGGGGGAAGGCATAGATCCAAGTCAGTGGGCAAGCATAATTAGTCAGTGTGTAAAGGTGACCTTTGATTATGAAGAATTCCCACCAAGAGAAGACAGTGCTTTTAATGTTAAACCTTGGTTTGAGATATCTAATAAAACCCTTGACTATGCTGTCCTGGAACTCAAGGAAAATGGAGGACGCGTACCTGCCGGACTATATAATGGAATAGGACCTGCGCCACTTAATGGGTTGATTTATATCATTGGCCATCCAGATGGAGAAAAGAAGTCTACTGATGCTTGTACAGTGGTCCCTAAAGATAATCGAGGAAGAAAATGTGAGGAAAATGTTCGAGAAAGAGAGGCAGCAGGCTGCCGTTTCTCTATGCCTTTTGTCCTTATGTTCACCCAAAGAAGTTTCCAGGAAATGCTTCACAGCTCTCATGTGGTTACCTATGACACCACATTTTTTGGCGGGTCTTCTGGATCCCCAGTGTTTGATTCTTATGGTTCATTGGTGGCCATGCATGCTGCTGGCTTCACTTGTAAGTACCAAAGTGGAGTTTCCAATATCATTGAGTTTGGTTCTTCTATGGAATCCATTCTTGATGATATTAAGCAAAATGAACATTGGTATAATATAATTTTTGGAAATTGTCAGGATGAAGAAATGTGGAGCCAATAGTCCTAAGGACTGGAGAGGATTTCATCTGTTTTCCAACTTTAAGGGAACTGCCCATGATGTTGTTATTCTGCAGACAATAATGTTTTATGAACTTTAAAAATGATTGATTTAACAACAACAACAACAAAAAATGAATGTTCTAGATTACTTCCTGTGTACTAGGCATTTCTTTTCAAAGTTCACGAACATCAGCAACAACAACAACAACACACAAACATTTGAGTTGACTGTTTAACATGAAAAAGAAGATGAAGTATGACTCAGGTCTCAGGAGACTTAGTGTCAGGAGATGCAAAGATCTGAAAAAGTACAGATCATGGAACTGGACTTGTGGACCAAAGAGAGTGAGGGAAAAGGAGCCTTTGGTTCTCCTGGCAAGTTGAACCTATTTCAAAGGCACGGCTTTATTTGGTTCTACCTGTACCTTCCTTCTCTGCCGACCAGAGCTCAGCCAGGTCACTGAGTCACAGGTTTTTCAGCCCTGAGAGGTCCCTGAAATCACTTGCCTTTCTTCCGCTCTGGCTTTCTGGCTTAAGACTTGAGTCTGGAATGAACCCGCAAGGAATGGTGTGGAAGTCATTGAGCAGGCAAGGGAACTGGTCTCTGCCATACAATGTGGCCACCTGGGAGTTCCTGGACTTGAGTTATGGAGAGCAAACCCTGGAAGAGATGGTTTCTACGTCACGGGATTCACCATGGAATAGGCCAGGAGGATGCTGCATAGCCTAGAACAGTTCTCAGCAGTGACACTCAAGTCCCACTCCTTGGAAGAGAAAGGAAGGCGTGGTCAGGAAGCATGGTGACACACACCTTTAATCCCAGGAAGTGATGGCAGGAAGCAGAAAGGTATATAAGGCGTGAGGACCAGGAACTAGAGCTGGTTAAGCTTTTAGGCTTTCAGCAGCAGTTCAGCTGAGATCCATTCAGGTGAGGACTCAGAGGCTTCCAGTTTGAGGAAAGAGGATCAGCTGAGAAGTTGTCAAGGTGAGGTAGCTGTGGCCTGTTCTGTTTCTCTGATCTTGCAGCATTCACCCCAATATCTGGCTCCTGGGTTTGTTTTTATTAATAAGACCTTTTAAGATTCGTGCTACATCTGGCGCCCAACTTGTCCGGTACTAATTCTTGAAAAAGCTACTTGCCTGTGGCCTTGCTGGCCCCAGCTCAGACCCAAGCTACACGTTCCTGGTTGTGGTGGTGCACACTGGTAGGATTTGCTGAAGGAAGCAGAGGCAGGAGGATCCCGAGTTTGAGGCCAGCCTTGGAGGCTTGCTAAGGAGAAACTGCGGGCAGGGCCAAGCCACAAATGGTGGCAGTGGGACCATGGAGGCAGCAGCTGCTGCTCCAAGTTGCTGGCTCCTTCTCTTCATGTTGGTGATCGCGGTGATGCTGCTGCCTGGGATGAAGGGTTTACTGCTGCTTGTTCAGAGAACAGTTGCCAGGACCATCGTGTTACAAGAAAGCATCGGCAAAGGTCAGTTTGGAAAAGTTTGGCAAGGCAAGTGGTGGGAGTAATTGCTGTGAAGATATTTTCTTCTAGGGAAGAACGTTCATGGTTCCCAAAAACAGATATTTATCAGACTGTGATTGCTCCAAACCACAGAGGAGGCAAAAAAAAAAAAAAAAAAAAAAAAAAAAAAGAAAAGAAAAGAAAAGGAAAGAAAAGAAAAAGAAAGAAAGAAAGAAAAAAGACAGAAGAAAAAAATTCTGTAGGGAACCATGACCACACCTAACAGCAACTTTGAAATCTTCAAAAGGATGATAGGATTCCACAATGAGGATTCCATATGGACTATGGTAAAGTCATTAAGCTGATTAACACCAATGAAAGATCGACTTTGGACTATAAACTGCTCATGACAATTTTGAGATGGCTAGCTGAGATGATCCAGATTCATAGACTACTTGAGCAAAGACTTGAGACAAGCCTTTAACTTTCCCATTATGCAGATACTGGACAAATATACAACTAACTCTCTCAGGACTTGATAATTAACCCAAAAATTTTCTTTTCAGGATTCCCTAAAGATGTCTTCACAAGGTATTAATTGTTAATGGTCAGGAAAAAAGCTAAACAAAGAGATTAGATTCAGGGTTTTTGTTTTAAAAAGAAAAAGAAAAGAAAAAAAGAATATAGATATGAGGTAGATCATTGAATCTACTCTAAAAAAAGATATAGAAATAGTAGGATAAAAGCATAGATTATTGAATGTACTCTAAAAAGAAAAAAGGGAAGGTATAGAAATGATAAAAGACTTTTGAATCTACTCAGAAAAGAAAAAAGAGAGCATATGGATATAAGATAAAAGGTAGATCATTGAATCGCCTTTTAAAAAGGAACTACTTGTTTTAAATAGGATAAGAAATGAAATTTTATTGTCTGAATTTGTCAAATGTTAATGGACTGGACATTGTTAACATAATTCTTGACTGCATATATTGTATATACTTTTTCTTATATTAGTTATAACTTTTTATTTTAGACAGAAAGGGGAAATGTGGTGATATATGTGCCCCCAATATATTGTGCACCCTAACAAACTTATCTGGGGTCAGAGAACAGAACAGCCACTAGATAGACATAGAGGCCAGAAAATGGTGGCACACATACCTTTAATCCTAGCATTCAGGAGGCAGAAATCCACTTGATCTCTGTGAGTTCAAAGCCACACTGGAAACAGCAAGGAATCGTGACATATGCCTTTAATCCTAAGAAGTGATCCTTTAATCCCAGGAAGTGATGGCAGGAAGCAGGAAGGTATATAAGGCGTGAGGACCAGGAACTAGAGCTGGTTAAGCTTTTAGGCTTTCGGCAGCAGTTCAGCTGAGATCCATTCAGGTGAGGACTCAGAGGCTTCCAGTTTGAGGAAACAGGATCTGCTGAGAAGTTGGCGAGGTGAAGTTAGCTGTGGCTGGTTCTGTTTCTCTGATCTTGCAGCATTTATCCCAATATCTGGCTCCTGGGTTTGTTTTTATTAATAAGACCTTTTAAGATTTGTGCTACAAGGAAACAATCTCATAACCATCAAAATCAGGGAGAACTTATCTACTGAAGACAGCCAGAGGTCTTAGATTATCTGAGGGAAGGGGGAGGAGTGGGTGAGATGGTGTGGAAGGATTGATAAGAGACCAGATTCCACAGTTCCCCTTATTTTCCAGACATCTAGTGCTATTGTGTAATGTTTTGTTTCCGCTGCTCTGTCTAGCTTTCCCAAAGGAAATACAGAGGGACCAAAATTTAAAAAGTGTAGTATCTTTGGTGAGTTATGAAATTCTAGACGGAACAAGAGTAAAGATTATTTGTATGTCATTCTCATTGGTTTGTTCCAAATACACATTATCAATGTTATAAAGTCATAAAGGTGGTTTCCACAGATGTTTGTCTTCAGTTATGCATTCCTTAACTCTTAACAGCTAAAAAGATCCTCATTATTTTCAGGTTGTGTGTGTGTTTGTGTGTGTGTGTGTGGCGGGGGGAGTCACTGCAAGTATCACCACGGACAGGGAAAGGAACCTCAAAGAATTTAGAATGAAAACTTGGTACAGTTGGATTTGGTCAGTCAGATGGGATCAAAACTTCTAGAGAGTCCGATGCCATGGTTTAATTTTCTTACACATTTAAACAGAATTTTGGGGAAAAAGTTTCCATGTGACATGTTCTTATAACAAAGTTTCAGAGATGGCTACAAAGAAATTCCCTTACAAAATGTTCCATTTATAGTTTATTTTATAGTATCTGAGACCTTTATCATAAAAATAGGTTCTGTTGACTGGGAAAGAGTGCTCAGGGCTAGGACCTGGAAAGGAAGAATATTTAGTAAGCTCAAGGATGTATTCTATTGATGGAGGTTGTAGAGTGCATGGTGCCTCTTTTATAAGGATAAGTTCTATTCATGGAGAGATAAAGTCAATGATTAGTTCCTAAATGATTCTCAGGATTTGGTAGAAATTCAGGTGGAGGCTGGCTTCTGATAGAATAGCAAAGGATCATTAGGTTGTCTGGCCACTTTCACTGGAGCATTCCAGGTGACCAGGCCTCATTCATTTCATTGAAGAAAATAGAGCTGCGTGATTGACAATCTTGATTTCTTCAATGCTTACTCCAAGCTGTGCTTCCTACAAGATCCCATATTCTCTCCCTAAATTTAGTTGGGAAACCTTTCAAATCATGTCCTTGTAATGCTTTCTGTCATTTGCACATAGGATTGAGTGAGTTGCCTGCTACACTCATTTCCATATGAGATGAAACAAGGCCATGCTCTAACTTCTCAGCTCTCAACCTATGAATCTTTTTTAGATTTATTTATTTTATGTGTATGGGTGTTTTGTCTTTATGTATACCTTCACATGAGGTATGTGCCTGGTGCCTGAGGAAACCAGAAAAAAGGTAATCACATCCTCTGGAATTGGAGTTATATTTGGAGGGTTGTGAGCTGTCATGGGGGTGCTGAAAATGGAATCCCTGGTCCTCTGGAAGAAATGCTCATAACCCTGGAACCAACTCCCCAGCCCATCAACTTGTAATCTATAAACAACTGTCCTTTCCATTACATGCTCAGCACTGAGAGGATTCCCTGGGATCTGGAAGCAAATTCTGTCAACCAAGAAATGAATACAGTGGGGGAAGGAAGGAGATTAAAAGTCCCCACTGATTCACATGTTAGTAAGTCTGACTACAGGAGGTAAGGGTGAAGCTAGTGACCCACCTAGTTCTTCACTGTTACTCAAGTTATTCTCTGGAGAGGAGGAGGGAAGGATGGGCTGTGACCATGGGTGAGCAAGCCCCGTGGCTCTGCAGTAAAGGGATGCAGTTACGGCTACTGAATACATGAATTACTAATGTGGAAATAAATCGTGTCAGCGGTTAAAAAAAAAATATGTGGTGCACAGCTCTGGGTGAACCAAAACGTTAGAAATCCATTCCCTTAAAACCAAACCAGTTATTCAAAACCGAAGATAAAATCACATAGGTGGTCTCTTTTTCTAACTCTGAACCCACTCTTCCTCCATCTCATCTTCAGCTGCTTTTGGGGAAAAAAAAAAAAACAAAAACGTAAGACAGACATAACCTCTTTCTATCCCAAAGGGGTTCTGGAGGCCATGCATAATTGTATATCCATGTTTGGGGGAATTCAGAGAGGGGCTCAACGTTATTGCTTTAATTCATTCAACTAAACCACAATACCCTTCCCTTTCCAATGAAGAGAAAAAAAGTGCTGATGTGGTCATGTCGGCTCAGTCTGACAGAAAGAGTGGGGGCAGTATGAGGGGCGGGGAAGACACCCAGACCGGTAGCGATGATAGTTGAGTGGAGAGAAACGGATGCTGGTGTGAAAAAGTGCTGATAATCAAGTTTCCTCTCTCCGACTCCCCGCTGTCCTCCTCTAGCTATCCCTCACCAGCGTCTCCGATTCCCTTGGGCTGCTGAGCAGGAGTATATGGGATAAGCCTCTGATTTTCATTGCGGTTCTGTTAGTGGGAGGGAAGCAGTAAGAGTCAACGGATGGAGCTTAGGTGGGATTTTCGATGGGGAAGGAAAAGAAAGGGAATCCGAAATAGGCTGCTTTGGGTGGATTCAAATGGGTGGTGATGGGTGCTTCAGTGCAGGAGGGAACCTTGTTTGACCTCTGCTCCACCTGGACGTGTAGATTGTCCTCTGGCTCTGTGTGTAGGCTAGCAAAAGGAGTCTGTAAAGGAGGGTGGGAAAGCCCAGCTGTGGTGAGACCTAGCCTGCAAGTCTGCTTCGAGGCCATCTCCTAGCACAACATCGCCCCCTTTCGGACGCAGCCGGGAACTACATTCCTTCCAAACAGGAAGCCTGTTGGAAAGAATGGTCAGTTTTGCCTGTGGACACTGGACAGCTGGACACAAGGAGGCTTTCTTCACTTGGCATACTCTTTTGGGGATGACTCAAGTGATATTAAGTAGCAAAGAAAGTATCTAAAAAGCCCTGAAATTTAAATTTAAATAGTTTAAGAGTTTAGCCTGTATGGTCTTAGTGTTACTGATTTTACAAAAAAATAAAAAACAAAAACAAAAAATCATGAGAGCTAGCTGCCTTGTTGAAGGCAATTTTTCTCTTTATCACTCCAGTTTCACTAACAGAATATAGGCCCTGGCACACATGCATTTCATATGGAAAGGGATCAAATCCATGGATAATCAGGAGATATGAATACCAGTGGTATACCAGGACCTTTATCCAGAGGTGATAGAGGGAGACTATCAAATCTTCCATACCTCACCAGGAAGAAGGATGCGTGCCACCTGGTAGATTTTGGGTCATGGAGGGAGGAAGGGATGTGATTGCCATTCAAGTGATGTATGTGAACCTTTCCCATTACTCTTTTGACTATATTTGATAGCGCATTGACAGTTGCATCCACTTCCACTTCAGGACAGCATGACAGGGTGTCAGACAGCCGAGAAAGGGAGATTTTGGCCATGACACCATGGAAGACGCCAGTCCTGGGGGAAGTGCTCCTTAAGGGTGAGGGGAATGGAGTGGAGAGCAGCAGAGAGGTGCAATGGAATAAAAACGTTTGATCATATCACTCGGTATAGAAAAGCATTTGGAAAAGTTAAACACTAGTTCACAAGCACTCTCAGCAAACTAGTAATAGGGGTTAATTTCTCAGGCTGATAAAGAACTTTAAAAATCCTGCGTCTATGATGATAATTAATGGTAGGAAACCTAAATGCATTCCTGCTGAGATCCAACACAAGACAGTGATGTTTACTGTCACCACTCCAATTTAATGTCATACTAGAAGTCCTAGCTGGTGTAATACGAGAAAAAGAAACAAATAACACATGGATTAAAAAGTAAGAGAAAGTCTCTGCAGAATACATGGCTGTCTAGGTAGCTTATTGAAAAGTCCCAAATAATGAACAAAAGTCACAAAACGTCCCTGGGACTAACGAATAAATGATTTAGTTCATTCTTGCTGATATAACAAAGTACATTAGGCTAGGGTCCTTTTACATTTTTCCTTCTTTGTTTTTATTTGTATGGGTTATTTTACCTGCATGTATGTCTGTGCATCATGTGTTTGCCCTGGGCCATGAAGCCAGGAGGGAGTTATTCGATGCCCTGGGACTGGAGTTACAATTGTGAGTAGCCTCGTGGATTCTGGGAATTGAACCTGGGTCCTCTAAAGGGCAGCCACCTCTCCTTCCCTGGTGTGTGTTATTTTCAAATAGCAATGTTGTTACTTATAGCTGTGGAGACTAGGAAGTTCAAGATCTAAGGACTGATTTTGTCTCTGGTGAATCCTCACTGCTTCCAAGATGGTGGTTCCTTTGGTTCCATCCTGGGATGGCAGAATATGGAAGGACAAAAGGGTCAGACCTTTTGGGGAGCACTAGTGTCACCCTTGACAGCTCAGTCTCTTAATAGTATTACCTTGAGTCTTAGGTACCGACATGTGAGTTCTGGAAAGATGTATAAATCTAGCCCATAGTGGAAATTAGAGTGATTGTAGAGTTAACACGTAATAAAAATAGTTTATTTCTTATTTACCAGCAGTAAATAATGGGAATTTGGTTTTTAAAACAATGTTATTTACTCTAAATTAGTCCTATTTATAATAACCCAATATGGATCATCAATACAGTTTGTGAATCATCAGTGTACATCATGGATAGGTGGGTGAACGTATAGATCAATGGGATGGAATAGAGAAACTGGATATAGGAATAGGTTCACAGGAATATGTCCAGTTGACTTTGACAAAGAAATTTGACCAAAGAAATTCAGAGGAAACTTTTCAATAAACCACACTGGAGCAATAAGTTCTCCAAGCCATGACAGAAGGAGAAGGAAGGGAGGGGGTTATTTTTCATTTAATTAATTTAAAATATATTATAGATCTACATTATAAATTGTAAAATCAAAAACCTTATGAAAACAAAGGGAAAGGTATCAGGTCTGAGAGACAGGCAAACAATTCTTACATTTAATATGGAAAATGGAAGCCAGAAAGTTGTGAAAAACCCTATGAAGAATGAAAAGAAGCTACAGCTTGTCTGAAGATATATTCAAGCCATGTATCCAAAGATTTTTATTGATAATATTTTTAAAGTTCTCAAACTTTAATTTTTAAAGTAGCCAAATACACGAGCAAACATTTCCCAAAGAAGATACAGAGATGGAAGTAGTCACTTAGGGAAATGTTAAATATCACCGTCATCAACACATGATATGTGCATACACACACGTGAAAAGCACAAGAAATTATCACTACACCCCTATTGGGAACACTAAAATGAAGTGTATTGGCAACAGTGTTCATGAGACGGCTCAGTGGCTCATAGAGCTTGACACACAAGCCAGATGACCTCAGTTCCACGCCAGGAGCCACGTGATGGAAAAAGAGAACTGGCTTTACAAACTTGTGCACTCACCTCTACAACACCATAATGTGTGCCTCCTCACAATGACAACAACAACAACAATAATAATAGTAGTAATAACAGTAATAATAATACAATATATAAAATACTAGGTTTTACTCATGAAGAGGTAGAGACTAGATGTTGAGTTTCGTTACTAAGTGAAAGGGAGAAAGGACGCAAGCACACTGGAAAACCAGCCCCAAATCAATGGCTAGGTCCCAGGTCCTAGGATAGAAGCTGCCATTGTTATTTCCTAAACAGTCTTGTGGTCAAAATTGTTTCTGAATATTTATATGTATGCCCCTAGACCTATGTAGAAGCTTTTTTTTAAAGTGGGTATTAATCAATGCAGAGACACATACTTGGTCAATGTGTTGAGAATAAAACAGAATTCTTAGTCCTAAATGGGACATCTTTATCAACACCCCTATCAAGTTCTGGAGAGTAACCCTGAGTTGTGAGAATAGCTATAATGTTTTGCGGGTTCTGTGGTACAGCTCTAAAAGAGGTAACCCATACCTGGCGCTAAGCTTTTTATTTGATAGTCAATAGTGTCTGGGGTAGCTCCTATTAAACCCCTTTTATAAATGTGCGTATCCGGATGGATACAGATATTAGGGTCTACTTATTTCTTTCATATTCACTTTTCAAGCAGCCAATGCAACACATCAGCCTTCTCTGATTTTTACATAGACAGTAGAAAGTTTATGCCATAAACGCATGCATCCCTCGGCATTGGCTCTCAATGATCAGTGTGCGGCTTTTGACATGCACGTGTGGACTCTGACCAGCAGGGGGCAAAGAAGCTCTAGGGCGTTAGTGCTAGGGGCCAGGGGGCGTGGCTTTTGCATCCTTGACTGACAGCTAAGGAAGGATGCAGGCGAGGATGAGGTAATAGCCGGCATAAAGAGGAGGGAGGGCTTGAGGCTGTGCGTGCGTGTATGTGCGAGTGTGGGTGTACCAGTGCGTGAGCGAGCAGGAGTGAGACGGGAGCCTCGAAGCTTCCGCCTCGGATTCAGTCGGCGCACTACGCCGAAAACAGACGGACGGATGGACGGACAAGTTAGAGTCTGCAAAATTGGGGCACTACGTTGAAAACAGAAAGACAGAAAGTTAGAGGCTGCAAAATTGGGGCACGGCCGGGGAGGGACGACTCCTGGAAACCACTGAGCGGAGCCACAGGGAGGGGGAGCTGTGCCCCCGCGGTCGCTCCACTCCGCACCGAGAGAGGGCGGAGGGCGTGACCGTGCGGCGCGATCCACGCGGGCGCCCGCGGAGCCCCAGGCGCAACTGGTGCGAGGCGGGTGCAGCGTCGCTCGGGCCGCGCGCCCCCGGGTGGCTTTGCAAGGCGGGGCGGCGAGTGCGCAGGGCCGGGCCTTTGCATGAAGCCGCTGGACCCTTCGGAGCAGCGGCAGCAGCGGCGGAGCCCGGCGGCACGCGGTCGGAGGCGGGCGGCCCCGGGGTCCGCGTCCCGGTGCCTGCGCGGCTGCGGACTCCCCCATGGGCCGCAGCTGAGGCTGCCCGCGGCGGCGGGGCGCGGGGCGGGGGGCGCGGTCCAGGCCCGGAGGCGGCGGCGCCGGAGGAAGCGCAGGAGGCCGGGCCCGGGAGGCGGGCAGCGCCGCGTCACGGCCCCGGGCTCGCCATGCTCCTGGCCTCGGCCGTGGTGGTGTGGGAATGGCTGAACGAGCACGGCCGCTGGCGTCCCTACAGCCCGGCCGTGAGTCACCACATCGAGGCGGTGGTGCGCGCGGGTCCCCGAGCCGGGGGCAGCGTGGTACTGGGCCAGGTGGACAGCCGGCTGGCGCCCTACATCATCGACCTGCAGTCCATGAACCAGTTCCGCCAAGACACGGGTGAGCCGCCCACATCCCTTGTCTATCGCGGGTGCTACCGCCCTCGTGGTCGTGGGTCGTGGGCAGTTTCTCTTACTGGTGTCAGGGATCAGTGCTGAGGGCAGGTGCTTCCCTTCCCTAGGTCTTCTCAGGATCCCATGACCACCTCCAAATAAATGTCCTTCCAAGTAGTTGATCCAAGTGTCTTGACTGTGCAAACCCATCTGCAGCCTAGCAGCAGGAGACCCCCTTTCTGCCCCTAGTAGCCCTTTGTGCAAGAACTCTAGGACTTTGCAGCCCCCAAGCAATGCTAAGCAAGCAAGATATTGTGGAGCCCCTTGGCTGCTCACACCTTGGCTGACCCTGCTTTGTCTCAAGCACCCTTGGGGTCCCTTTTGGCCTTACTGACTCTGGCTCTCTTCTGTGGACCCAGCTTTCCCACTGCCTGCTCCTGGGTGTAAGACTTGGGGAGCAGAGGGATTCCCCTGGCTTAATTACAGTCAGTCTAGTGTGTGGAAGTGCGGGAACATTACTGGGAAGAGAGAATGGAGCCAGGGGTTCCAGGGCTGGAATACCCTGGATGTGGTGGCATCCACAGATGCCTCTACTTGTATCCTCCAAGCACTGAAGCAACAGGCCAGAGCAGATGGAGAGAGGAGGGGGGAAGGACAGGGCTCTGGAATGCCTGCCAGGGAAACTGCTCCCTTTGTTCCCAGAGCAGGGAACAGACAACAGAGTGAACAGTCAGCATGCAGAATGGAAGAAGGTCAGCCATACCTCAGACAGGGATTGGCATCTAGAATATATAAAGAAATGCAATAATTAAACCCCCAAATGGCCAGTCAATAAATTGGCTAATGAAAGGAACAGCTGTTTTCAAAAGAAGAAACAAATGCACACCAAGGATTTTAAAAAGTGTTCCGCATTCTTAGCAGGGGAATGCAAATGGAAACTAGATGTGAGATTCCATCTCACCCCAGTGACATACTGTGGCAAAGAAAAGGGACAAGGACAAATGCTGGTGAGGATGTGAGGAAAGAGGGATGCTTTGTCCCTGTTGGAGGTAGTGCAACCTAGTACAGCCATTATGTAAATTAGCGTATGTTTCTCAATAAAATAAAATAGAACTTTCCTGTGACCCAGCTACGCTGCTCTTGAGTATGTATCAAAGTACTGTATATCCTACCACAGAGATACCTGCACATCCACGTTTATTGATGTTCTACTCACAATAGCAAAGGCATGGAACCAGCCTGGATGAAACCAACAGATGAATGGATAATGAAAACGTGGTACATATATACAAAGGAATTTTCTTCAGCTGTAAAGAAAAGTGAAATCATGTAACTGACAGGAAAATGAATGGATATGGGAATTAGCAAAAAAAAAAATCTAGATTTAGACAGAAAGCACATGTTGTCTCCCATATTTCAGATTCTAGCTTATAAAGTATGTCTGTATGTTTGTAAGTTGGGGTGAATGTGATTGTAGGCTCTGAAAACAGAAAAGAGAGCATGAGAGGGGAAAGGAAGTGTTGAGGAAGCAGGGGGAGAGCACAAGCGACCTGAATGTGGACTGGAGGGCTTGTGTAAGGATGCAGTGAGGGGGTGAGGCGGTAGGGGGATGAGACACAGGTGAGGAGAATCAAAATAAATTTTATCTGGAAATGGTACAATAAAACCTAATTCTGTGTGTCAATTATTCATTAAAAAATGAGAAGTATATACAAAGATACCTGTCATGTGGTTTTTCTTTAATAAAATAGTAAGACTTTGGAAGCGTCCTAAATTTCCAAAAAGAAAAATGGTTGAATACATCATGGAGTTTGTGTCAAAATTCTGACTATCATGCAAGCATTAAAGTTAAGTCCAAAAATATTTTTCCTTTCCCTCCTTCCTCTTCTTCCCTTCCCTGTCCTCTCCTCCCCCTCCCTTTGAGACATAGTTGCAAAGTTCTCAGATACCTCCAATACCCAGACTTCTTGCTAGACATCATTGTTCAATGGCTTCACTTAAGGGATGCCAACATCAAATTTTGAACCCAGAGGTATTGAGTTCAAGTTTTTGTAATTCAGTGGGATATTTATAGTGTTCATAATACTGTGTAAAAGTAAAATTGGAAAGCGATCCAAACTTTGCCCTGCTAAGGACCACAAGGCAAGTGAAGCGTGGAAATTGTAGCCTTTGGTTTCTGGATCCTGCCTGACACTACAAAGATGAGCAGTTTTCAAAACACTGACGAGCAGAACATTGGCTAAAGTTCCTTAGTTCAGACTTTACACTTAAGAGCTGGTTGCTGGTAGAGTGCTTGCCTTGCAATTAAGAGGACCTAAGTTCTGATCTCCAGCACCCAGTTAAATTCTGGACACCAGCTGTGCATATTTGTTATTCCAATTCTGGGAAGAGGGAGACAGGAAGAGCTCTGGGGCTTGCTGCCCAGCCGATCTGACCAAAATGGAAAGTTCCAGATACAAAAAATTAGGTAAAGAGCCATTGGGGGAGACACTCAGCATTGACCTCTGGCTTCCATATGTATACACTCATGGGGCATGAGCACTCCATCATATGCAGAGGAACATGTACACACACACACATTTATACTGAAGTAACAATGATCACCTTCAGCTACTCTGAGGAAAATAAAATGTATTTATATGAAGCTAATAAAAAATACAATGATGGAGATTCACAGACAGGAATATAGCCTGGTGTCTGATAAAAGAGATAGATTATTCTTTGTTTTCTGTGCATACATACATATACACATATATGCATAATATATATGCATACACACGTATATATGAATACATATATACACATTCATATATATCCATACAGACATGTAAATATATTACGGTAAAGTCTATATAACGTTTTAATTATTGTAAGTGTGCACTGTAGTAGTGTTAAATATATTCACAGTAGTTTGCAACTATCCCCAATATCTATACCCCAACCTATATCATCTTTCCCCAATGTGAACTCTGTACCTCCTAATCAATAACTTTTAACCTCCTCAGCTCTTGGTAGCCTCTGTTCTACTTTCTGTGTCTGTGAATTTGCTTACTCTACATAGATCTCCAAAGTGGGATCATATAATATTTTATCTGTGTATAGTTTATTTCATTTAATACAATGTAGTCAAGAATCATCCATAGTATGGCATGTATCAAACTTTTATGCCTTTATGGCCAAATAATATTCTGTTGCATGTGTATACCCACACATCCACTCGCTCCTGGTAGGCTGGCTTCAGTTTCCAAGTGACAGAGAGATTTCTGGGAGCAGAAAGTTGTCCAGTCTTCTGGGAAAGAGCCCCAAATGTACATTGCTAACTTCCCAGTTACAGAGCGGATTCTGGAACAAGAACTCCAGAGGGAGGGGCCTGCTCTCACCCTGTTTTGAGTTTGCTCTAAGAACTTCTGCTCAACAGCTTCCTAGAAACTGGATCAAAGCACCCCTTAGTCCATGTACTCTGAGGGTAAGTCTCATCCAGCTGACTTCTATAGAGGCTGAGAGAGGAGACAGCTTTGCAGGTGAGGACAAGGAGAAACTGACACTCAGGGACTCCTCCTCTTGGCTCTCTACTGAAGGGGATGCATCAAAATATTCCTGTTGGATGTGGAAAGAAATTGTTAGAGCTCATATGTGATAAAAAGTGTCTGGGGAGAAAGGACATACTTTTTCATTTAGTAAAACTTAGGCAACTGTCATATATGGAGCAATTTACTGGGATCTGTAAGAAATTCTTGATTGAATGGAGGCAGAGCTTATTATGAATTGGTAAATACAAAGAAACTGAAAGCTTGCTATTTGTAGGTCTATGATAGAAAATGTAATGGAGGCTTGGAGGAAGTGTGCTAATTCAGGTGGTACTTATTTAAGACATGATATATAATATATATATATGTATCTGCAAATATTATTTTCTAATATACTAAGGTAGTCAGACTTTTTTGATTACTAATATTCAGATAAGTGACTCTCCCTTTAAATCACTCTGAAAAATATACTAACACTTAGAAAATGTGAATTACTTATTCAAAACCATAAATATATATATTTAAAACCCTCCTCTATATTGCAACTATATTATTAAGGACTTCTAATTTAAAATATTTTTTATTTCACATCTATGAATGTACATATAGGGTGACATGTCTGTGTTTTGTACAGTTTTTCATAGAGAATGTTTCTTCATGAATTGTTTTATTTGGATAAATTCCAAACATTGAAATGGTTTCATTAGGAGTTTTCAAATGCCATTTACAAGAGGACTTTGGCCATGGCCAGCACTGGCAGCTCTCCAATGTGGACCTGGTCCCTTTCTCCCTGTATTAGTTGAATAACATGATTCTGTTGCAGGGTGCAGATGCACACAAGTAGAAGCTGGTTCCAAATGTAGTCGGCAATACTCACTGTTATTCCTGTTGTACTCTGGCATCAAACTCCACTTTGCTTCTGATTTGCATGGAATTTCTGAGGTGCTTCTAACTGAAATGTCAAACTGGCCTCTTGGAATGCTATTCTTCTACTACCATGCCTCTTTTTGGGTCTTGGGAAAGATGCTATCTGGTAAAAATCCCCATTCTCTTCAATAGTTGGCCTTCAATCACTACTTTGTCCTAGACTTTTTGGGCTGCTCTAACCAAACTCTGTAAGAGAGCTGGCTCATGAACAGTAGCAGCTTCACTTTTGACACTTCTTGATGCTGGGAGGTGCAAGATCAAAGAGCCAGCAGTGATGTCAGGAGGCAACCTGTTTTCTGATTCAGGGATGGTGACTTCTTTGTGTGTCTGTAAAAGAAATGTCCTTAGACCGAGTCCCCAAGTCTCGTTTTTCAGTATATAAACAATGGCTGTTAGAATTTTAACATATGGATTGAGGGAGGTCATAAATATTCATGGTGAATGAAGAATGAATCCTTACATCAAGTGAAATGAGCAAACAAATGCTTGGATTAATATAAATACTTCATAATTCTTTCATTTAATAGATTTTGACAGTTGTCAACTAAATAAAAATTTATGTTTTTGTGATTTATTCTCCCTTTTATATTCATGATTTCTAAGTAGTATTTCTGGATGCCAAAGTTAATATCATTCAATAGTCAGAGAAGTAATATCCTGTATAGTATATTGGTTCTCTTAGGTCTGTCCAGTTACTAAACCTGAAATGTTGACACATATTACAAAAATTTCAATCTGATTACAAACTGCACTGTTAGTTCATGGTCATAATGGTAATATTTATAGAGTGCTACAGTGTTTCAGGTACTGTTCTCATGCACTACAGACATTAACTCATTAAATTACTATAAAAATGTAGGAGTTGAGTACTATGATCATCTTTTATCCATGAGGAATATGGGGTACATTTATATAAAATTGTGCAGTCATCCAGCTGTCAATTTGTTAAGCCTAGACCTCAACTCAGATGACTTATAGTTTTCTCTTAGGAACTGTGCTATTCTGATGAGCTGTCAATTTTTATCTGACAACGTGGTGGGCATTTAAGATGAGAAGAATAATTTGAGGATATATCTACAGGAATTCCCAGCAGTAAAGGACAACTGTACTCCATTGTCACAAGCTTGAGTATCTACATCCCTGACTTCAGGCCCCTGTAGTAACTCAGCTTTTGGCGATAACTTCCTTTTCAAGATGGCACCTAGATGCTGTTCTCCGAGTCTCATTTGACAGAGAAGTCACTGTCTCCTCCAAACTCATAACTGGATTTGAATCCAGTGAGGACTATTAGTTTGTCCACAATATAGATCTGCCTGCCTCCCACCTGGTTTACCTTTAGGAAGTGGCTTCTGCTTCTCTCCACCAGGGATCTGTGCATCTGTAGCAATGTTCACTTGCTTCTAATCAATGGCCATCCATCTTCACCCGTGAACTTTTCAGGCATCCTGTCACATTCTCTGTGACTTTCCAAAGCTCTTCCTTTCTTTGGTATCTTATTCAGATTCTCTCCTTTATCAGCTTACACTAAGCCACCTTTACCTAGAAATTCAAAACAAGGCGTGGAAGGTAGTGTTAAAATAATAAAAATGAATAAAAGTCAGGGGCGCTATAGCATGGTATTTGTGTTAAAGAGATATTCCATGAAGCATTCTGTGTGGAAAAGAGAGACCACAGATAAGATTAATAGACCTGAACTTGGTGATTAAAAGAAAAATCCCTGTGAAAGATCCAGAGGATAAAAAATTCAAATAATTAAAAAAAAAGAAAAGAGAAAAATTACTTAGAAGGGGTGCAGATGTATTTCTGTAATGGAACTCACACACAAAGCCCTGGGTTCTGACACCAGCACTGGAAAAGAATACATGACTAAGTGAATCCTCCCAAGCCTACCTTTGGATGTGACTCTGCTTCAGTGGTTCTGGTAGAGACTGTTTCTGTGGCCGGGGAAGAGGTTTTTTTTTTTTTTTTTTTTTTTTAAAAAAAAGACTTTTCTACATAGAGAGCTCAAGGATAAGTGAAAAAGCCTGTCATTGCCCATATGTAATTGATGAACAAACATAGGTAAAGGGATCACACATGGAAGATTCATTAGTCCAAATATTTCCCAACATCTTAAAGCAGTGAGATCAAAAGACAGAGTGAGATCTTTGGTCACTGGAACAATAGAGCAAACTTATCCAAGCACTGTTTATGCAGATATATATTCTCCTGGGTCATCCAAAGAACGAGTGTTCCAAAGGGTCAAACTAAAGAATGGAAGTCCCTGAACCTATGTTACCAGAGAGCTGGCAGTCAAAATAAATGGAGAAAGAGCCAGCTGGAATTAGTTCCCTAAACATGGATAAGTAAGTTCATGGACACCAAAAATAGGCCAAGGGCCATTTATAATTGCCAGGAAAGTGGAAGGAACAGAGAGGGAAATGATCTAGGGTAAAGGTAGCTTTCTCTTGAATGATGGAGTTTTGCAAACCCCACACCAAAGTCTAGCTAGCTAGTATTTGAGTCCAACAAGATGACATTTTTTCCTGTTTCCTAACAAGTGGTTCCATGGAGCATGGTAACTAGTGTGTTTTCTAACAGCCTGCTCTATTTAATGGTTCTTATGCAGCCTTCTTTAAGGTCTCTAACAGATCTGCAACTGAGCATCTCCTTCTTGTGGAATTCTGACGCTCAGAACATGTGATATGGTCATTGGTTACAGGCTTTGTTTGATCATTTCACTCTGTTGTAATTCCATTATTTGATAATTTCAATTTGACACAGTGGGTCAAAATGCAGAAATGTCACTTTATATTACTTAGATTATACACAGTGTGCAATCAGACCCTTAGGTTTCTTTCAAGATGGGACAAGATTCAAGAAGATATTAGAATTGGGGAAAAGGTAAGTGAATAGCTTTTGAATACTACTTTGTAATTAGAACAAATAATAATGACATTTTCAGATAACAGAAAACATTCTATGCCAAAGGTTCTTTCAAAATAGAAAGAGGCTGATGAAATGGTTCATTTGGTGAAACTGATTGCCACCGAGCTTGGTTTCTTGAGTTGGAACTTAAGCAGAAAAAGAAAAATTGACTCCCATATGTTGTCCCCTGACTTCCACATGTGTACCATGACACTCAACCCCCACACCCTAATGAGGAAACTGATTAAATGACAAAATCTACAACACTAGTAGCTGACAATTTGTCACAGGGTAGCCTTATGCAACCATGTGCTGCTGAAGCAGTTTCTACGTGACTGCTTCTTCCTGTCTGATGCTGGAGACTGGAGCACACAGGGAAGGAACTTGGGAAAAGGGGAAATGGACATGAAGTAGGGAAGAGCACAAGCAAGAATTCGAAAGGGGTAGACAAATCCTATTGGTCCTTGCTGACTCTGGATTTCTTCAGTGGTGTATTTTGCTTCCTACTTAGTGGAGTTGAACACACACAGCCAGAATGACAGAGAAGTCAGTGATACAGATCTGGGAGGAGATTGAAATACTTGTCAGCAATCTGCTGCCTTGTGAATTGAAATGAGCTTAAAAAAAAAACCTCTGATGTTCCAATTTTACCTCCACATATTTCTTCTCGGGGCTGAAGAGATGGCTCCGTTGGTTAAGAACTTGCTGCAGAAGCATGAGGTCTTCATGTCAGAAGCCAGGCACAAGAGCATGTGCCTATAATCCTACTCCAGGAAAGGACAAAGCAGGAGAATCACTGGGGCTCATAGTTGAATTGATAAACTTCCTTACAGATCTTGTCCCCCAAAAAAGTTAAGGTCCAGGAGCTGGAGAAATGGATCGGTGGATAAAGTACTTATAATTCAAGCATGAGGACCAGAGTTGAGGTTCCCCAGGATTCATAAAGCAGGCATTCCTAGCATGCCAACTGAAAACTGATGGGAGGAGACAAGAGGAACCCTGGAAGCTCACAGGCTAGCCTGGCAGATGCACCAGGAAGAAGCAAGAAACCCTGCTTCAAACAAGGCTGTCCTCTGGTCTCCACAGACACTTGTGCTTGTACTCACACACATACGCAAACACAGATGTGAACATACACATACCCACATGTGTACTCATACACATATGAAAAGAAAGAAAATAAGAGTAAGAAAAGTTGCAGAAGATAACATCAATTTCTGGTATCCATAGGTCACACACACACTCAAAACATTTTCTGTGGTCCACTCTAATTGTAAAACTTCATGAAAGGAAGGGACTTTCAAAATAGTTTTGTTTAACCTCAAAAAGTTGACTCCTTACAAAAACAATCATTAAGTTTTCATCCATGATTTTTTAGGTGAAGGGATGAATAGATGAACATGACAGACACCTGGGTTCTTATGCTAGTCACAAGGTAAACTTATAATGAGGCTGTAGCTTTTTATTTTTTATTATTTTATTTTATTTTTTACTGAAGAATAAATAATTCAAGGCTTAGGTAGGGAAAGGAGAATTGTTATTTACAAGATTATTGCAAAACAGGTTGCAGGAGGTTGGGACGATTGCACTAGAGATGTGGCAGACCCTATGATCTGCAAACATTTAAACATCTGAGAGGTAGGGAAGAGGTGTTCTCTTATTCAGTGGAAAAAGCTAGCCTATGGAGAGTCCTCATGGCAAGGAAGAGGCTTCTGTGTGGGAGTGTTGACTCAGGCAGAGAGTGGGCCAAAGTTCAGTCATGTGATGAGGGCAAAATTAACTGAAGTTGGGTCAGGTTGGCTAACACAAACTTTGTTCTTACAGATCAATGAGGATGAACAGTTTAGTTATTTGTGGCAAAGAAATAGGCAGAGTCATAGAGAACTTTGTGCAAGGACATGGAACAGGCAGCAATGTCTGTTAATGATCAGAGAACATTTCATCTGAGTTCAGTTTATTTTGGTAGAACTGTTAGGGGTAAGGGCTGCTATATGCTGAGCAGGAGGAAGTAGAGAAATTTGATCTGTTTAGTGAATAATTACTTTATGATTGATTAATGAGTTCAGCTCATCATTAATGAAGCAAAGAATGGGGGTTTGGATGGTCTGTATTTATCCCTGTCCTGCATGTACAAGCAGGGCCCATGCAAGACCCACATGATATGGGATGGATGGTCCTTCTAGTGAGCTATTTACCAAATACAAATTTGATTGGGAAAATTTCTTTTTTCTTTTACTTTCTTTTTATTAAATAATTAATTTTACATTCAGACTGCAGCCCCCTTCTCTTTCCACTCCCTCCCTCCCCCTAATCCACCTCTCTTAATCTGTATTAGGAGGATTTCTTTTTTTTTTTTTTTTAATTTTTCAATACAATTCAGTTCTACATATCAGCCACGGATTCCCTTGTTCTCCCCCCTCCCGTCCCCCTCACCTTCCCCCCAGCCCCCACCCATTCCCATCTCCTCCAGGGCAAAGCCTTCCCCACAGACTGAGATCAACCTGGTAGACTCAGTCCAGGTAGGTCCAGTCCCCTCCTCCCAGGCCGAGCCAAGCAATCCTGCATAGGCCCCAGGTTTCAAACAGCCAACTCATGCAATGAGCACAAGATCTGGTCCCACTGCCTGGATGCCTCCCAAACAGATCAAGCCAATCAACTGTCTCACCCATTCAGAGGGCCTGATCCAGTGGGGACCCCTCAGCCATTGGTTCATAGTTCATGTGTTTCCATGCATTGGCTATTTGTCCCTGTGCTTTATCCAACCTTGGTCTCAACAATTCTCGCTCATATAAACCCTCCTCATTCTCGCTAATTGGACTCCCAGAGATCCACCCAGGGCCTAGTCATGGATCTCTGCATCCAGATCCCTCAGTAGTTGGATGAGGTTTCTAGCACGACAATTAGGGTGTTTGGCCATCCCATCACCAGAGTAGGTCAGTTTGGGCTGTATCTCGACCACTGCCAGCAGTCTGTTGTGTGGGTATCTTTGTGGATTTCTGTGGGCCTCTCTAGCACTTTGCTTCTTCCTATTCTCATGTGGTCTTCATTTACCATGGTCTAGGAGGATTTCTTTAACCACTGTTTTTGCTGAGTCACAGTGTTTGGGTAAAATCCAGCACTACCAATTCCTTGGAAAATTGATCTGTTGAAATATATGTGGGCCTTGACCTTTTGACCTGCCTTGGTAATGAGCCCTGTGTATTTTCCCATGTGGAGCTGAGGCTTTAGAATACTGCATCGATGGTTCTTGATTATACAATGATTATGTAAGATTATGCATTCACTTTGGAAAAAAGATAAGCAATTACTTACAAAGTCAAATACATACCATGTAGTTCTGGAAATAAAAACATTCTCATGAATGTGTACATTTACTAGAATAATAATTTTATGAATAACTGCCTATAAACCATAACAGACCAAGTATCCATAAGATTAAAGGATAAAGAAACTCTGATTCATGCATACATGAATACTATCCACTGATTAAAAAAAACTGTACTGCTGAAATACTAAAAAAACAAATTGGATTTGATTGTTAAGAGAAACCAGTGTCAAAAATATATTTAAATGCATCATATATTGAAAAATACAACACAATTCCATTATAGATTTAATATACAAGTATATATTAAATAATTCCATTTAATTTACATTTTGTTCAAGGACAATTATAGTGTCAGAAAACTACTAATGATTTCTTGGGTCAGAGAGTCAGATAAAGAGATTGATGGAAATGAACTTTTTGGGTGTATGGAAATGGTCTACATTATTCTTATAGTGCTAGTTAAGCAAATGTAAACATTTTCCAAAACTCATAAAATTATTAATTTAAGATTGGTGAGTTTTATCATACATAAATTATTGCTAATCCTTCTATATAGAAAATAAATGGGTCAAGGTTAAAGAATATTTATCATCTGTCTGTATTATCCATTTATTTGTCTGTCTGTCTGTCATCTGTCTATCCTTCTATCCATCCATCCATCCATCCATCCATCCATCCATCCATCCATCCACCTACCTATTAATCTGTTTACCTATATGTAAAATTCTCATTCTAACACACTGTCAACTCTGGTAATGGTATGCTATAGCATCATTATAACCCACAGGGAAGAGCTCAGAAGAAACACCTTTTGTTTTTCTTTTTTGTTGCCAATATCAAGAAACAATGTGCTTCATTAAGTTATTAAGATAGGTTGACAAATAATGAGCAAGCATAGAGCTAGGTGCTTTGCAGTAGACTTAAAGGCTACTATCTCATTTACCATGACCTCATTTACCATGTGTCAGAGACACAGATAACCCATCCATCTTAATCCTTTTTACTTTGTTTCAAATCCACAAGTGTTCAGTGCATTTATTTTAGTGGTAGAGTACTTGGCAAGTGTACATAAGGACCTCGGTTCAATCCCCAATATTAACACACACACACACACACACACACACACACACACACACACACACACACAGCTGAAGTTTTCCTGTGTCTCATCTGGCCTGAGGATGCCAGATGGATATATTATCTAAGTAAACAGGAAGAGCATTGTAAGCAACTTCCAAAAATACAGAATGACAGAGACAGCTGCCTGCCTGAAAAAGTTCCTCTGCAAAGTTGGGGCATCCATCTTTAGCCATATAGGCCTAGAGTCTTGCAGTCTCTTTTCTCTGTGTCCTATAGAATGTCTGGCAGTTTCTTCTGTGAAGCAAGAACCTGAAGGACCATCTCTCCTTATAAAGTTCAATGGTCACTTTTCCATGGGTCCTGTATGTCCAATCAATAAAACATTTTCTTAAGCAATCCAGCCTTGCCCAAATTTCTATTTTTGCCAAGAAGAAGATAAACTCCATATGGAGTGTCTTCAAAGCCCATCCACCTCTCTGAAGTAAATCACTACTGCCAGGAGCAGACGTGTTTCATTGTTCAGGAAAGTCTAAGGTTTTAAAACATTTTAAATGCCATATTATATAGGTCTTTGAAGTGTTTGAAGATTATCTATCTAATTATATCTATGTATACCTAGAAAACATAACATGACTATAAGTTTGACTGTCATGGAAGACTAATTATTAATCTGTATTTCTTAATTATCCATTACTATTTAAATGAGCTATACAAACATAATACCTTAAACAAGAGTAGAAATATATATATATATATATATATATAAAGTATAACAAAATTAACTTTAAATTTGTATCAATAAACTAAAATCTATAGCAATGTAAAACATTTTAAGCAAGTTGTTGCTCTTTAAAAGTAGATTCAATAATCTATCCTTTCATCCAATTATATCTATATCCCATCCCTTTTTTTCTTGACTAAGATATTGACTATGACCAAAAACAGTTTGTAATCAATCTCTAAACAAAGACAAATATCCATAATCCATTTTTTTGGGAATGCGGGCATAGTATTCTAGGCTACTTCCTGCTGATAGAGGGCACTGGTAGTCTTATGGGGATCCTGAGAAAATTCAAGATAATGGTCAAGTCCTGGGAAGACTGGCTATAACCTTTGTTGATAGGTACTATCTGTTAAGGTTCAGGATGCCTGGCTTGATCAAATCTGATCCATCTTAACCTGGAACAAATCCACAGCCTCTTGCTTCCTCTGGAAACAAAAGCAGAGCCTCCTTTCCAAAGCAACATATCCGTAGATCCAAATTTTGAAGTCAAGATACCTTTAAAATATACATATTGGTTTAACTGAGCAGCCTTTACAATCAAATGTCTTTCTGCAGTTAAAAATCCCAAAGACAATATAACCCAGACTCTCTTTGTAATATCCATTTTTACATGGCTTATGTTTTATTACTTTTATTTTCTTTTTAAAGATTTTATTTTTTGAAACTATTTCTTTATTTAACTATCCTCCTTTCCTTCTTTCTTTCAAACCTACGTACATTTTTTACACACACTGGAAACCATTTAAAGTCTTATTCCATCTGAATCTGCCTTATTGTGAATCTATTGCTTTGAACTGCAGTGGCTAGTACTGAAATGGAAGCTTTGGCTGCTGGCTCCACCCATCTCAGCTTTCCAACATGGCTGAACTATGTTTACCACCACCTCTGGGGAAACCATACTCTCAGCCAACTCTGGGAGGCAGTGGATCTATGCTTCCATCCAGCAGCATGTGGCCCCCCCACCCCCCTCCCCCCCCACCACACACACACTTTTTTTGTACTAGCAAAAGCTATATCCACCATGCTGTGTGGCTTGCAGATGCCACTGTGTACAGAGGCAGGAATCGGCCATGCTGCACTCAAGCCTATATGCTGTTGAACCTGCCATTCTGTAGCTCAAGCCTGCAGGCCTCAGTGTCTCTGTATCACAGCTTTTCTGATAGACACAACTAGGAAGCTGTTCTTAGCTCCATTTTAGAACCCTTTTTTAAAGCTTTCTCAGGTTTTGGGTGGAAATTCTTGCCCCACATTGGGTGCCATTTGTAGCTGAAGTTTTCCTGTGTCCTGCCTGGCCTGCAGTCAGGACAAATCTCTCTCACCTGCCAGTCCCACAGCTTCTCACACACAAATAAACACACACAGGCTAATATTATTTTTAAACTATATGGCCTAATGGCTCAGGCTTCTTGCTAGTTAGTTCTTGCATCTTAAATTAACCCATAACTATTAATCTATATATTGCCACATGATCCGTGACTTTACCTGCATCCCATTACATGTTGCTCCTTGGGCAGCTGGCTGGTGTCTCCTGACTCGGCCTTCCTCTTCCTATAATTCTCCTTGTCTGCTTATCCCGCCTATACTTCCTGCCTGGCTACTAGCCAATCGGCATTTTATTAAACCAGTGCACAAAAGCATTATCCCACAGTGCACACACACACACACACACACACACCCCTACCAAAAGGTGCCCATATATGCTTTGGGCATAGATTTGTTAACTTCATACACTCTTTATTTCTAGAATTGTAGATGCTATAAAAATGAAAGCAAAATCTTCCGAAGTATTTTTAAAGATTGAAAAGTGATGTTCATGATCGTTTCACAAGGAAGCACCTATCTCTTCTTCCATTTAGTGAAAAGTTTACTATAGGAGGCACCCATGAAACAGTAGGAATACAGCTCAAGTTGTAAACTAGAACTGCTCCTTGTGTCTGCATGCCTTCTAGCTCTTCCCATTCTCTCACCTTCCTTTTTGAATTTTTTGAAAATTGCTCATGTGAGTACTATATTTACATCATCATTTCCTCTACCTCTTTTTCCTTCAGTGCCTGTGCCCCACCCCAACTCTTTATAGAGTCATGCACTTTTACTCTTTGATTATTGTGACATTTACACACACACACACACACACACACACACACACACACACACACACACGCACGCACGGAAATTTATAAATTACAACTTGCTGAGTTTATTTAGTGTTGTTCATATCTGTTTGGGGCTGACCTCTTGGTATTGGGTAACCTATCAGGAGTCTCATTAGTGGGGGAGACTGATTCCTCCTCTTTTAGCAGCCATTGATCACCTGTAGAGCTTCATCTAGGGGAGAAGCCTTGTGAGAATTCCCCTATCTACATTGGCATGTCAGTTGACATTGCCATTTTTTCAGGTCTTATTTTGATAACAGTATTGTTGAGATTTCCTGGGTACAGCTTCCCTGTCATACATTGTCTTAGTCAGTGTTCTATTGCTGTGAAGAGACACCATAATCACAGCAACTCTTATAAAGGAAAACATTTAATTGGGTCTTGCCTACAGTTTCAGAGATTTAGTCCATTATGATCACAGTGGGGAGCCCTATTCAAGGAGACATGATGCTGGAGAAGCAGCTGAGAGTTCTACAACCTGACCCACAGACAGCAAGAAGAAGAAGAGCAATCCACTGGGTGTGGCTTAGGCTTCTGAAACCCCAAAGCCCACTTCCAGTAGCACACTTCCTACAAGGCCACACCTCCTAATCCTTCTAAGTAGTGCCACTCCCTGATGACTAAGGATTCAAATATATGAGCCTGTGCTGGCCATTCTTATTCAAACCACCACACATATAGAAGACACCATCTCATAGTGGATGTCTTTGACATCTATTTCTTAATCCTTTCTTTAGGATAAGGTAGCTGCCAAGATGCTCCATTTGCGAAGCCCACAGATGCTGCAGATGTTGGAGAAGTCCTTAAGGAAACACCTTCCTGAGTCCTTAAAGGTGAACATGGAACATTCTTGTAGAAAAGGGACTATTAAATGTCTACAGAAAAGGTGGTAAAGAGAAGGAACATTTACTGATCTGTGTTCCAGGTCAGGTATTCATTTTGTGGCTTAACATTTAGTTGATATCACCCTGAGGGGAGGGAGGCATACTGTACACATTTAACTGAAGAGGAAATGAAAGCCCTGTTAGACCACACCATAGTGTGTGGCAAGGTGATGATTTGCTCTAGGTGATCTTTGGTGACTCAGGGACATTCCCTTGTGCTCACACAGGAATTGTTTATATAACACTGGGTGTTTCCCAGAGTTGCAGGTTGACAAAATATTAATGTTTAATATTTTCCTAACTGTGACATCTGAGAAGAAGCTAGCCACATGATTCTTTCTCAAAACTAATAATTCTGTTCAAGTGTTCATAGGACATTTTCCAAGACAGAGTATATGTAAAATTCTAATATATATAATCAATATATTAGAATATATATATTAGAATTTAAATATTGAAATAACATTAAATGTTCTGAAAGTGCATGTTAAATTATATTAAATGTAAATTACATTAAAATCACATTAAATGATTATGTAAAAGTACATAAGTAATGTTCTTAAAAGTAATGGAATTTGGGGGTCTTAGGAGGTGGCTCAATGATAAGAGTGTTTGCTTTACATGTGTAAGAACCTGTGCAGGGAATACTTCTAAATTCATTTCATAGGGTCAGAGTTACTCTGGTAACAAAACCAAAATTATATCTCAATAGAAAACTATAGAACTATATTCATCATTAACATAAACACCAAAGTCCTCAAAAATACTACCAAGACAGCAAGATATATTTAAACAATAGGTTTGATTCCATGCTCAATCAATACAAATCACCATATCAATACACGATTGAATAAAAGTCATATGATCCTTTTTTGTTTGATTTCTTTTTTTTTGGTTTTTCAAGACAGGGTTTCTCTGTGTAGCTTTGCGCCTTTCCTGGAACTCTGTAGCCCAGGCTGGCCTCTGGCTCTGGTGCTAGGTTTAAAGGCGTGTGCCACCACCGCCCGGTGTTTTGTTTGTTTTCTTTTTTTTTTTTTTTCTTTTTTTTTTTCAAATAATTTTTTTTTTATTAATTTATTTTGCAATACAATTCAGTTCTACATATCAGCCACGGATTCCCTTGTTCTCCCCCCTCCCGTCCCCCTCACCTTCCCCCCAACCCCCCCCCCCCCCCATTCCCATCTCCTCCAGGGCAAAGCCTTCCCCACAGACTGAGGTCAACCTGGTAGACTCAGTCCAGGTAGGTCTAGTCCCCTCCTCCCAGGCCGAGCCAAACAATCCTGCATAGGACCCAGGTTTCAAACAGTCAACTCATGCAATGAGCACAAGATCTGGTCCCACTGCCTGGGTGCCTCCCAAACAGATCAAGTCAATCAACTGTCTCATCCATTCAGAGGGCCTGATCCAGTGGGGACCCCTCAGCCATTGGTTCATAGTTCATGTGTTTCCATTCATTTGGCTATTTGTCCCTGTGCTTTATCCAACCTTGGTCTCAACAATTCTCGCTCATATAAACCCTCCTCATTCTCGCTAATTGGACTCCCAGAGATCCACCCGGGGCCTAGTCATGGATTTCTGCATCCAGATCCCTCAGTAGTTGGATGAGGTTTCTAGCACAACAATTAGGGTGTTTGGCCTACTCTGGTGATGGGATGGCCAAACACCCTAATTGTTTGTTTTCTAAGACAGAATCTCATCACGTAGCCCAAACTGCCTGCAGCTTACAAGTAATTTAGGCTGGCCTCAAATTCATGATAATTCTCTGCTTTAGTCTCTAAGATGCTGAAATTACTGGTGTAAACCACCATGATTGATTTCTATTTTTTGTATTTTGAGACAAGAGCTCACTAAGTAGTCCAAACTGCCCTTTAACTTATCATCATCCTGCCTCAACTCCCTGAGTACCTACCTACATTACAGGTGTACACCACCACACCTAGCTTGATCTTTTTTAATAGGTACAGAAAAAAATGTGTGACAAAATATAATAGTCTTGATAAATATGAAACTCAGCAAACTAGGAATAAAGAGAATTTGTTCAACTTGACAAAAAGCATGTAGTCATAATGTACAATTAAGATCTTTCTATAAAGCAGAGAAATGGAATATTTTGCTTAAGATGGATAATTAAGCATTTTCCCTAATCTCATTTAATGAAACATCGGTGACCTAACCAGTATATAATTCAAGAAAAATAAATTAAAGTGATACATATGGTAGTGGTGGGGCAGTAAAATGTAGTGTGTTCTCAGAGGTCACAATTGCCTAAAGAGCCCACAAAACAATCTTCTGGACATAAGTTTAACAGGTTAAAGGATTCAAGATCAATATTCAAGTAGCACAACTCAATTCTATTTTTATACATTGGCAATTAATGAATGATTGGAATCAAAAATTGAAATTAGTTGCCATTTACAATAGCACAAACAAACAAAAATTCCCACTGAACACCAAGCTCCCAAAACAGCAGGCAGAGACTCCTGTTGGTTTACATTTTCTTTTATTTACCACTGGTATATCTAGGTTCTTCTGGAAGACAGGGAGAAAATGTGTTTAGTACCATTATTACATTGATTGGGAGGATAAGAAACATGAGCAGTATGATATTCTATTAACTTGCCCAGATGCTCTGACAACCTATATAGCTGCCATTCATAGACTAAGCCACATGAGTTTTTCCTGTAATTCTACATTACTGCTCCTCTGATGAGACAGGGAAGGTGTCTGTCAAAATGGCAAAGTCCACGGTCCAGGTTTAAAATTCTTTGATCAAAAAATCCATTGGGCAACATTGCAGAAGTTAAATAATACCAGGTGCTGGTGTGCTTGCATACAAAGTGAGAAGAGTCAAGAAGTCAATATTTTTGTAGTCATTTCCAGTCAATATTCATTGAAGTCTCAGGTAGCAGAATGATGTGTGTATTGTAGCTAGAAACAGAGTCTCTTTCTCTAACTGTGAATGTTGAATATTTTATCACACATGTCAAGTGTAATTGATCCCAAATGTTAACTATTAGGCAGATATTAAACATTATTATGTAAATTTATATTTTTGACATGGAAACATGTCTTTGTACAGTATATGTGAAATTCATATACATTAGGAAATTCCATTTTTTTATAAAATTATATGGGCATATGTTTATATGGCAGAAAATAGAAATGTATAGAACAAACTTCTATGATGTGAGACTGAGTGATTAATAATCTACTGTATCTGCATATTTAACTATTATAACAGTTTTATAATTTTGTTTAAGAATCTATCTACTTGGAGTAATAATATATTACTTAAAGATTGTGTAAGATATCATATGATTTACACATACTAATTTCATAGAAATCAACATCATTCTGGCAACAAAAGCAAGGCCTTTTACTGTCCCTATGTACAAGGCTTTTTACTGTACCTATGAACAGTTGACTGTTCAGTTTGTTGAAATTTTTAGGTTTATGGGACTGTCTTCCATATGAACCAGGGAAACCCATTCAAACTCAAAGCTCTGGTGGACAAGTGGCCTGATTTTAATACAGTGATGGTCCGTCCTCAGGAGCAGGTAAGTTATATCATGGAGTGACTATGACTGTAAGTTTACCATTGCTGTGTGTCTAACATGAACCTGGAAATATGTAGGCTCCAGGGAAACAGAGATAGACCCTGGTGATGCCAGGGCCTGTTCTGGATGGAAACAAGATAAGCACATGGAGTCTAAACTGATGAGATAAGAGATAAAGAAAAGAATGTGGGATCAAAATCAGAAAAAAGAAATAACAAGATGTTAGTAATACACTCTTATTTTATAGTAACCTCAAATGTACATGATTAAATTTCTCAATCTAAAGATGAAGAATAGATAAATGGTTTAAAAAAAGCAAAAAACACAAGACATAGTACCAAATGGTTTAATACTGAGTACTACAGACAGTCTGAGAAGGATCAGAACTAGTACTCACTTTTCTGTTTTGTCTTGTTAATGTGTGTCAGATAGTGTTGAGCCTTCTAGCCCAGGGTGGCCTGGAATTCATTCTGTAGCCCAGGCTGTTCCAGATTCTTGATCCTCCTCCTCCACGTTCTGGGATTACAGGCATACATCACCATGCCTAGATTATTACTGCTTATTACAAAATAATAGACCTAGAAGAATTCTTCTATGTGTATTTTATGAGGCCACTACCACCTTCATACTAATCCATAGAAGATAAGATAACTGCTAGCAATTTCCTTTAATGAATATTAATGGAATATTAGATAAAATATTAGAAAGCAAGTTCAATGACATCAAAAACATTATCATCCATGGTTAATTGACGTGGCATGCTATCATGTAGGGCTGGCTTAGCACATGCAAGCCAGCAGTTGTGGTCCATCAAAGCATCACATGGCCATGTCAGTGGATGACAAAAAAATTATTTGAAAGAATCTAATACTCTTTTTTTTGACAAAACTTCTTTTTTTTTTTTTTTTTTTTTTTTGGTTTTTCGAGGCAGGGTTTCTCTGTATAGCTTTGCGCCTCTCCTGGAACTCACTTGGTAGCCCAGGCTGGCCTCGAACTCACAGAGATCCGCCTGGCTCTGCCTCCCGAGTGCTGGGATTAAAGGCGTGCGCCACCACCGCCCGGCGACAAAACTTCTTAATAGTCCATATATAGGAGGAAAGTACCCCAATACAAAAATAAAACTGGCATTTGATCCTGTAATCACTCTTCTGGGCAGAAATATATACAGAAATGATATAAAATCAGTGCTGCAAATGTTTATACTGCCGTATTTATTGGATACTTATTTGTAATACATAAGAAGTAACCCTGGAACCCACAGACAGATGAATGGGAAAGCTGATATATGTATAAAATTAAATATTATTAGCAATATAAGAAAGATATACTATTTATTGTCTTCTAAAATATAGATTAATGGAAGATACTGTGGTAAGTGAAATAGGCAGTCACAGAAATAATTATAATCTTACTTACATGTGAATTAAAAAATTTTTCTATGTATCTGAAAAAGTTTTTCTGTGTATCTTAACAAAACCAAAAACCATGTAACTGATGGTGATGAGCAAGGAGGTACATGCCTAAGGCATCGAAGAAACAGATATATAGACTAAAGAAGCCCAAAGATCTAACGTGCAACATGCAATTTTACTCTATTTACTGCTAAATTAGTAAAGTTCTTGCTGCTATTTCCAAAGAAAGAAGAGTAATTATGTGAGACAACAGGTCTGCTCATTGGCTTCAGTATAGTAAACATTGTTATTATTATGTGTGTGTTTCATAATATCACATGTACCTTAAACATACACAATAACATTTATTAAAAAACCTCACCAAACAACCTACAATATAAACTAAAAATGAATCATATTTTTTTCAAATGTATTGATAAGATGGATTGTCAGTTGTAGTTTTGTCTAGCTGCAAGGGCATTTCTGTGCAATGTTTTCTGGCTAGCCTGCCCTAGCTGAATATTTGTTCTTCATTCCTCCCCTTTATCTTAAAAAAAATCCCAGCTGTCATTTATTAACTTTGATAAGAGCTTTCTGAACAAATTATGTTGTGATTTTTGCCAGAAATACAGGTCTTTTCTGAAGAATGGTGCTTTGTGCTTTACAGTTTAAAGAAATCATGTTTTGTTTTCGTATGACTTTATTGTGTATACATAAAAATTCGAATACAAGTTCATCTGGCCAATTTCAATATTGTTGTGCTAAAAATGTATCTATGGGCTGAAGAGGCCATTTGCTTTGCAAGTTTGAGGACCTGGGTTCAAATGCCTAGAAGCCCCATAAAGCTCTATAGAGCAGTGCATGTGTGTAAACCCAGCATTCTTACAGAGAGGTGAGACTTGGGAGACAGGAGAATTCCTGGAAGTTTGACAGGCAGCTAGATTTGTGTTGACATCAGCAAACAAGAGTCCCTGTCTCAAACAAGGTGGAAGGTGAAGACTGGCACTCACAGAGGCTCTCTGACCTCCATGCACATCCCACGTCCCTTTGCAAACACTCTGTACACACAGAGAGAAAGAAAAAACACGTTTGTTTTGAGGCTGTTTGGAACAAGAAGAGTTACTCTTATAAGGCCTTTGACAGTATCGCTCTTCTTTTTCCTGACTATTACTAGCCCAGGGAAGAATGTTTCATAAACCATCTTTAGTTGATTTTGAATTGTAATGAATATATAAATTTTAATAAAGTTTAATAAATTTTTTTCCATAGAGTGGAGTTTTTTTTTTACTTGATTTCATGATGTTAATAATTAAGAAATGCTGCTGACATTTGAAGAAAACATTTCTGCTTAAGTTTAATGAATAAGTTTGAAAATTCCAGCAAGGATGGGAAAGGAGTTCCTGAACCCCTAGCCCTGGTTGAAGGTGGTGGGTGGCTGCTCAGGGAAGGAGAGCCACTTCTCTTTGGGCAGTGACCACTGGCACATTGCCCATATTCTGATGGGTGACCCCAAATACATATATATCTGGATGGTGCTAACCGGACTGAATGGTTGTTTTTAAAAAACGAGGAAGTGAAATTGGAGAGGAGATACATTGGGAGGGGTCTTGAGGAGTTGGAGGGAGGGAGTGAGGTGAACGTGACTAAATGTATTGTATATATCTGTGAAATTTTCAAAGAATAAACTTAAAGAATAATAGGAAATGTATAATGAAATTCTAAAAAAAATACTGAAATGACATGGAGTAGTCAATTGTATTTACTCTGTGTTGCCTGACCAAATAGGAGATGGCAGATGACCTTGATCACCATACCAACACTTACCAGATCTATTCTAAGAATCCTAAGAACTGTTTGGAATTCCTTGGCACACCAGAGGCCATCAACTGGAAACAACATCTGCAGATCCAAAGTAAGGGGACACGAGTGTGTGCTGTCTGCTGGGACCTCCTGCATGCACATCTGTAGGATCACCCTCCACCCTGGGCACCTCACCCTGCAACCTTTTTTCTCTTTCTGCAAACTTCAGAATCCCAACCTAATGCACATTTCTTGGTCTGGCTTCCACTACCTCTATGGTGGAACCAGTTTCAAATATTACAGACTATGGTGTTAATAGACGAAGCAGTGAGTATGTAGTTTTTGGTTAGCTGAATGTATTTTGAAGACATATTCAGGAGCCCTCAGAACAACTAGATGGGAGACCGAGCGTGGCCTCTGACCTTCTGTTCCTGGAACAAGAATGACAGCTTGTGACACAGAGCACTTGCCAGGTCACCAAGATTTATATCTAGTGTGGTTGCAAATGTGCTCTCTGGAGTTAAAGCCACAGAGAACTTCCTGGCTCTGCCTCCAAGTTGTGATTCTGGAGCAGATGACTTTCCCATTAGTCAGTGTCCTCACGTGTAAAAACTCTGATACTAAAAGATACTGAAACATAGAATCAATGAGAGGAATGAATGAAGCTTAAGATTAATGCCTGGGCATAAAACATGCTCGAACAAGATTGGCTATTATTTAAATATGCTCCTGTTCATAGAGACATAGTGAGGGTTTTTAGTATTCTACTGGACATGAGAGAAAATATGTCTGTGGAATAACTTATGGATGGACACAAAGGAGCCATACTAGAGGCAAGGTTTTCTGACTAAATTTTGTGTACATCTTTGGACTACTTCTTTGACCTAGAATGACAGTTACTTGGCCCTGTTTCACTCCTTTCTAGGTTCACAGTCTAGCCTGAATGAAGCTATAATGGGCCTTGCAGCTGCTAAGCTGGTCAAAGTCAAGAGATCACAGTTCATTCTCTATATGATGCCTCAGACAGCAAAGAAACTGGTTCCTTTCCTGATGGAGAATGTAGAGAACTTACATAATAAACCTGGCAGACCCCGGGCCATGTGAGTTGGGTTGATGATACTCTGTTCTGCTCAGATCTCTCTTACTAATGTAGCTCCCTAACCTCCTACACAGCCCACTCCCAGGACAATTGCTTTAAAAACATAACATGGACTGTGTGATCTATATCCTCAAATATCACAATTTTTAAAATTGTTTTCAGGAGTTTTATTTGTCTGTACTTGTGTATGTGTGTAGATGTGTATGTAAGTATGTGTACACACATGCAGGAGTCAAAGGACAACCAGGTCCTGGTTCCCTTGGGCACCATCCATTTTCTGGTTTTATTTCTTTGCTTTTTGAGACGGGAACTCTCACTGGGATTTGTCTGATTAGGATAGGTTGTCTGGCCAGCCAGGTCCAGGAATTTACCTGTCTCTGGTTCCCGAGAGCTATGATTACAGACTTGTACTTCTATACCCAGTTTTAAACAAACATGGGATATGGGGATCAGACCGAGGACTTCATGTTTTCTGTGAAGTAAGCACTTAATTCCGTAATCCTGTCACCAGTTAATTCTCAGCACATTGTGAATGAAGTTGCAACTCACTTTGGTCCCCATAAGACATGAGTGTACTCATCCGGTGTTGGACACCGTCTTGTCCCTGTTTCCCTCCCTCCAGCTGCTCTGTCCTTCTGCTACTTGATTTTCATTTGCTCACACATGCTCACACTGCATTGGCTTTTTGCTTGTCTGAAATGTCCTTCCTTCAAATCTTCACACATTCCCCCACCTCTCTCTTTGCTGGTTTCTCACAGTCTCATTTTTATTCCCATTGACACTTCTTTTCAGAGCACCTCATCAAAAGCCACTTACAATTATTATGAAAACTAATTTTATTTCCTTTATTGTACTTTCATTAGCTGAAATCAGCTTGTTTAAAAAAAATCATATATCTACCTATGTGTTGCTAGAAGCCTGCCAGAATATTTAGATTTCCCTAGGGGTAAGGATATTGAGTGAGTGAGATGTCTCAGTGGGCAAAGGCACTTGGGACTAAGCTGCAAACCTGAGTTCAGTCCTTGAGACCCACATGGTGGAAGAAGAGAACCTGCTCTCACAGGTTGTCCTCTGACCTCTACACATGTCTCCAACAATCAATAAATAAATGTAAAAATTTAGAAAAAAGAGCAAGAATTCTTTTTGTGTTGTTGAGAGAGAGAGAGAGAGAGAGAGAGAGAGAGAGAGAGAGAGAGAGAGAGAGAGAGAGAGATCCTTAATAGGAAGAATGGTATCCAACATATATTAAGTTCTGGTTTTGGAAATGAAAATATACTCACATCATTTCCTCCTTTTCATCCTGTGCCTCCCTTGATCCTTTTCAAACTTATGGACTATTTATCTTTAACTTTATTGTTACACATGTGTATGTTCACACACAAACATACAACATGCTCAGTCTGTTTATGTTACTTGTAGGTATATGATTTCATGGCTGACCAATTGGTTGGAAAACCAATGAGGAGGCTCATCCCTGGGGAAGGCTCTTTCTCCTGCTCTCAGAATTTGCTAGTTTCCTATAATTCTTTAGAGGTATGGCCCAATGAGTTTTCCCCCTTCCATATTATCATGTCAATTGATGTTGGTTCTTAATAAATATGTGTTTAATCAATCAACTTCACAGAAGAAATGTTTTCCAATTGAGAACATTTAGGCAAATTTGTGGTGATATTTTATTTGTGCTTTGATAAATAAAGCTTGCCTGGAGAATCAGAGGTAAAAGCCATTATAAGTAAACAAAGAAGTCAGGCAGTGATAGCACACACTCTTAATCCAATCACTTAGCTGGCAGGATCTCTGTGTGTTCAAGGGAACAGAGCCAAGTGTGGTGACACAGGCCTTTAATTCCAGTACCAACCATAGAGACCTGGAGGTCTGTACAGACAGACAGAAAGTGACAGAGCGGTGTAGGAAGAGGAAGTGAGGTAGCTGGGCTAAGAGAGCCAATGAGAGGGCAGAAAAGCAAGGCATATAAAGCCTGAGTAGACAGGAAGTCACGCCATTTGGAAGCTGCAGAGTTGGTAAGGTAAGGTTGGCTGGTGGCTTTTCCTATTTCTCTGATCCAAGGCTTTCACCCCTATATTTGTCTCTGTGTTTTTTACTTAATAAGATCATTTAGAAATTCATCTACACAAATTATGTATTTTCCTCCAATGATTTCCAGGGTTGCACAGAGCAGCACTGAAAACTGATGGGAACTTGATGTGCAGATGTTCAATCCCATGGGCCCTCTGGTTCAGTGTGCCTGGAAGAACTTTGCTCACACTGTAAAGGACATTAGAACTCAGAGAGCACTTCCTCCCCCAGAGTAGCACTGGGTCCACTTGTCAGGGGACAGTCAGGACAAGAGATTTTTTTTTATATTTAAAAAAATTTTTATTCGTTTTACATACCAGCTACAGATTCCCCTCTCATCCCTGCTTCTGCTCCCCCTGCCTTCCCCCTCAATTCTCCCCCATTCCCTCCTCATAAAGGGTAAGTCCTCCCATGGGGGGACAGCCCCCCTGGTACATTCAGTTGAGGTAGGACCAAGCCCCTCCCCCCTGCATAAAGGGTCTGTTTGAGTTGGAGTTTTCTTTCTGTTTTTATTTTTTTTAATTCATTTTACATACCAACCACAGATCCCCCTCTCATCCCTCCTCCTGCTCCCCCTGCCTCCCCCCCCCCCCCCACATCCTCCAACGGGGTAAGTTCTCCCATTGGGGGACAGCTAAGGCTGGTACATTCAGTTGAGGCAGGACCAAGCCTCTCCCCGATATATCAGGGGTGAGCAAGGTGTCCTACCATAGGTAATGGGATCCAGAAAGCCGGCTCATGCACCAGGAATAGATCCTGATCCCACTGCCAGGGGCCCCTCAAACAGACCCAGCTACACAACTGTCTCCCATATGCAGAGGGTCTAATCTGGTCCCATCCAGGTTCCACAGCTGTTAGTCTAACGTTCGTGAGTTCCTTTCAGCTTGGTTCACTTGTCTCTGCAGATTTCCCCGTCATGATCTTGACTCCCCTTGCTCATGTAATCCCTCTTCCCTCTCTTAGACTGGACTCCCGGAGCTCGGCCTGGTGCTTGGTTGTGGATCTCTGCATCTGCTTCCATCAGTTACTGGAGGAAGGCTCTAGGATGACAGTTAGGGCATTCATCAACCTGGTTACCAGGGTAGGCCAGGTCAGGTACCCTCACCACTGTTGCTAGGGTTGTCCTGTGGATTCCTGGGAATTTCCCTAGCACTAGGTTTCTCCCTGACCCCATAATGTCTCCTTCTATCAAGATATCTCTTTCATTGCTCTCCCACTCCGTCCCTCCCCCCAGCTCAACCATCCCATTCCCTCATGTTCTCATCCCCCATCCCCTACCCATTATTGCCCTCCCATCCCCAGTTTACTCATCCAGATCTCCTGTTTCCCCATCCCAAGGTGATCTGTATATCCCTCTCAGGGTCCCAGGAGACTTTTTTATGGTTCATGACAGAGAATAGGCTCTGATAGGGAAATGGCTTGTCCACCGCATGATGAAGGGCACAGTTGTGACCAGAGTCTGGATCCTCTGGTTATGCATACTGAGAGGAATTTTTACCTCATTGCAGGAGTCTTCACACTTTAGTTTCCATAGAAGGAGCTATCTGCATTCCATGCTGTTTACCCTTTGAACTCCCACTTTACCTTGTATTCAATATGGCGGCCAAAGACACTCAAATACCAGTATTGAAGATTTCATGATATGAGGATTGGGAAGAAGGCATACTGTAGATGTAACCGTCTTTTTAAATAAGAAACACAGAGCCGATTAATAAATTAAATAAGAAACAAAAAGCCCAAGAGGTCAGAGCAATAGCTAAGAGCTAAAAAGCTTACCCTTCACTGCCGCTGCTGTCCTCCTCAGCCAGAGAGCTACTTCCTGTGTGTCTGTCTTCTTACAGACTTTCTGTTCTGCCTTTTCATTTGTTGTAAATCCAACCACATGACCTCCTCGTCACTGCCCATCTATACAGACCTCCAGAGCTTCTATGGTTGGTATTGAGATTAAAGGTGTGTGTCTCCATGCTGGTGGTATCCTTGAACACACAGAAATCTGCCTGTCATGTGATTGGGATTAAGGGCGTGTGCTACCACTGCCAGACTTCTGCTATGGCTTGCTATTAGCTCTGATCCCCAGGCAACTTTATTTATTAACATACAAACAAAATCACATTTCAGTACAAATAAAATATCACCATATTTCCCCTTTTCTATTTCAATAAAAAGGAAAAAGGTTATAACTAACATAAGAAAAACTATATAAAAAGTACAATAACTATATACCATATATACAAATAATAAATACTCAAACAATGTCTAGTCCATTTGCATTTGACAAATTCAGAGAAAATAATTCCATTATCTGTCCTATTTTGGTAAGTCCAATATGTACCTAATTCACTTTCTATCCTGACTAATCTTTAACTAACTAATCTTCGGCTATAACTAACTAATCTTCAACTTCCTCAGAGATCCAAGAAGGAAGTAATATTACCTAACAAAAATACAAACAGGAAGTGCATGCAAGCAACTTCCAAAAAAAAATGTGTGTTGATAGAAATAGCCAGCTGTCTCTCTCTACCCTGCAAGACTCCCGAAAGTTGCTTGCATCCTTTTCTCATTTCTCAGGTAATATTATATCCTTCTAAGGTCTTTAATGTAGTTGAAGCTAGATAGTTACAATTTTCCTCAGTTATGATAAAAGATAAGTTAGATATGAAACCTTAGACTCACAAAAATAAGATAGATAGGATATCTTCTTTTTTTTTTTTTTTTTTTTTTTTTTTTTTTTGGGTACCAAAATTCTTTATTTGAAGAAATGGTACAAATTAAAGAACTTAAGCGGATGTTTTGGTGCGACTTTTAGAAAAGATACAGGCAGCCCGACATGCATGCACGGCCTCAGTGACCAGTGAAGTCACTGGTGGCTTTGGGGAAGTCAGCTCAGCTGTCATCACTGTGTCCCAGGGTGTGCTTGTCAAAGAGATATTCCGCCAGGCCGGCTTCAGGGGCTCCCATCTTGCGGAGGTTGGTCACGTGGTCACCCAGTTCCTTGATGGATTTCACCTGCTCGTTCAGGTAATGGGTCTCAATGAAGTCACACAAGTGGGGGTCATTCTTGTCAGTAGCCAGTTTGTGCAGTTCCAGGAGTGACTGATTCACACTCTTCTCCAAGTGCAGTGCGCACTCCATCGCATTCAGTCCGTTCTCCCAGTCATCACGGTCTGGTTTCTTGATATCCTGCAGGAAGATTCGGCCACCTCGTTGGTTCTGTAGCTTCATCAGTTTCTCAGCATGCTCCCTCTCCTCGTGAGATTGGTGGAGAAAGTATTTGGCAAAGTTCCTCAGAGCGACATCATCCCGGTCGAAGTAGCAAGACATAGACAGATAGACGTAGGAGGCATACAGTTCCAGGTTGATCTGGCGGTTGATGGCAGCCTCTGAGTCCTGGTGGTAGTTCTGGCGCACTTGTGAGGGAGACGCGGTGGTCATGGCAGCGGCTGGGCGAGGCGCGGTGGCGACGCTGGAGCGGCGAAGCGACGAAGTTGCAAAGGGTTCTGGATCGGAGCAGCCGGCTGGGGTCGGAAGGGTCGAGCGCCGGGTTCCGTTCAAGCACTGTTGAAGCAGGAAACCGCGGCGACTCTGGGCGAGAACGTCTCTAGGATATCTTCTTTAATTTTGGCCAAATAGACTAGTTATTATAAATAGACTAGATATTATAAGTGTAATTCTTGCTTGATAATTCTTTTGTTATCTGTAATTTTATTATGTAAAAGTTAAAACCTTCCTTTTTTAAAAAAAAAAGAAAAGGGGAAGTGCTGTGGGATGTTCTGTATGTCAAGTGTGTTGCTCTGATTGGTTAGCAAATAAAACACTGATTGGCCAGTAGCCAGGCAGGAAGTATAGGCAGGACAAGCAGAAAGAAAAATTCTGGGAAGTGGAAGGTGGAGAGATACTGCCAGCCGCCACCATGACAAGCGAGATGTAAGGTACCGGTAAGCCACAGGCCATGTGGCAACTTATAGAATAATAAAAATAGGTTAATTTAAAATATAAGAACTAGATAACAAGAAGTCTGAGCCATTAGGCCAAACAGTTTAAATAATAAGCTGTGTGTGTGTTTATTTTATAAGTGGGCTGTCAGACTGCAGGGCTTGGTGGGACCTGGAGAGAAAACTCTAGTTCAAAAAAAAAATGCTATAAAGCACCTCCCATGCAAGCCTGAAGATTTGAGTTAAGATCCCTAGAATATCCATATGTCTGTTATCCTGATGCTGATGTAGTAGAATCAAGAAGATCACAGAGGATCACTGAACAGCTAGTAAATAGGTGAACTCCAGGGTCAGTGAGTGAGGCTAAGCAAGATTGAGAAAAGCATCCAACATCACACACACACACACACACACACACACACACACACACACACACACACGATTCCATGCTTCTAAAGTCGTGCTTTGCTCCTTGTTAGCATGTGCTTTTGAAATAAATTTATTCTTTATTTGTCCATTTTCTTATCTATATGATGTCACATGCTCTATTTCCTTTGGGGAGGTGGGTCACAGCAATGTTGAGAACAGCACGGAGTTTTTGTGAAGATTTAACTGCTTATGTTGCTTATGTCCTGGGTACTTGTAAGACAAAATCTCTTATAACATTAATTTCTGTCTTCTGATAGAATGGCTATTAACCCATTCCTTCTAAAGAGGACAACAGGGGAACAGATGGGCATTAACTTAAGTTAGCTGCCTACTGTCACATGGCTAACCAGACATTGCCAAGCTGATGCACGCCATCACTGCAGTTCTCATACCTCACAGTAGGGTTTTGTGAGGAGGGACAAATATTTCACTGTGCATGATATTTAGGGCTGCTCTTTTTCTTTTTTTTTCTCCTCAACAGCAACCAAGAGATGTTTAAACTCTCATCACTAGATGTTACCCATGCTGCCTTGGTGGATAAATTCTGGCATTTTGGTGGCAATGAGAGAAGCCAGAGATTCATTGAGCGCTGTATCCAGACCTTTCCTAGCTCATGTCTTCTGGGACCTGAAGGAACCCCTGTGTCTTGGGCTCTGATGGACCAAACTGGAGAAATGCGAATGGCGGGCACTGTGCCTGATTACCGGGCACAAGGCCTCATCTCCCACATCATTCATACTCAGACTTTGGTTATGGATGAACTTGGCTACCCGGTATATAATCATACAGACAGAGCCAACAAAATTATACAGAAAATGAGTCATACTCTACAACATGTCCCTATGCCCTGTGACTGGAATCAGTGGAATTGTGTACCTCTGTAACTCTGATGCTGAACACTTGGCTGTGTTGGGTAGGCTGTAATAAGCTGGAGGAGTGGATGGTGGACATAGGTAAAACACACATTGTAATGAACAATAAAGGAATGGGCATTGCTTGGCCTCTGGGGAAGCAGTATGAATGGCCAACAGTATACCACAGTCCCTGCCCTCATAATAGCTTTCAGATCCAGCAGATGTAGCATAGCCAGACCTGTCCACTGAGCTACTGGCTTTGTTCAGTTTTCTACATTCTGGATGTCAGTGACACTTCTATTCAGCTGCACATTACTATCCTCATGTGGCTTATTGCCCATGATCAGATGTGCACATTACTATCCTCATGTGGCTTATTGCCCATGATATGGTGCTGACTTGTAAATAGTGTATGCTTTTCTCTCTCACTCTTTCCTTTGTTTAGGAGCTAGAGTATGCCTCATCAACAGGTACTTTGAAATGATTGCTTCACTGGTAGACCATTGATTTCTGTTTAATAACCATGCTAAATACTGCATGAATAAATATATGATAGCAGTTGGATATGGTATCTGGAAGACTAATTTTTAAGAAAATTTAAATGTGTACAACCTGAGGCTTTGGGAATAAAAATAGATAATAAAAATGTATTCTATAGTGAAACAAATTCACAAATCCATCACCTCACATATTTACCATATTTTGATTTGACATTGAGTAGCTAATCTCATTTAGTATGAATCTCATATACACTTCAATGGTACTATGATATTAATACTATAAGTAGATCTCTAGATTTTCTTAGTAACAAGTCAGAAATTTTGTATTCCTCTGATACCCATAATCTCTTTGTCACTTCATCCCTAACCTTGGTAACTTGCATTTTGTTCTCTATTTCTGTGCTTTTAAAAATTGTTTTAAATTTCATATATAAGTGAATTTATGTGTTAGCTTTTTTCTATCTAGCTTATCCCACCTGGTATATCACCCAAGCTCATTCACTTTATGGAAAATGATAAGAACTTGTTCTTGTAAAGGACAATATTATTACATTGTGATATGCATTTTTTTTCATGCCAGTGTTTCTTTATCCATTTGTCCATCAGCAGACATTTAGGTATTTCCCTATCTTGGCAATTTATGAATAATCGTATAAAGAATTTGCCTTTATGAAGTAAAGACAGTGGTCTTCATTGTACATATGTCCCAAAGAAGGATTTATAGATAACATAATTCTGTTTTTTAATTCTTTTAAAGTATCCATGCAGTTTCCCATAATGGCTGTGCCAATCAAGAATCTTACCAACTATGCAGAACAGTTACCTCTTCCCATATCCGTGCCAACAGGTTTTTTTTCCTTTGAGAATTGCATTCATATATACAATATATATTGACCATATCTGCCTCCACTGCTTCCAACTGCCTTTACCCCCACCCCAACACATCTTCCTCCAAAGCATCAAAGAAGTTAAGAGACTTGTCTGTGGGAAGAGGAGACTGTACACATTCCTTGTCTTTTGACTGGCCACATGTTTAAGTAAGTGGGCTGAAGAAGACAGAAGAAGAGGGGTCTGCTTCTATAATTGGGGTAAGGGAGGACCCCACTCCTTTCTTGTAGTTGGCCTTTGTGATTTATGGGATCCACGGGTTTACCCTGTTGATGGTAACAATTCAGTGGAGCTTGTTTTGGAGAAAGTCAAGGTTAGTTACAATGGCTTCAAATCACAGGTGATGGGAATGAGAATTAATGTGCCAAGAAAATGCAGAATCCCAATGGAAGACAGAGAAGAATATGTGCAGACTTGCACAGTGCCAGTCCATTGACTGAAGGAACACACAAGCTCTTTTGACTCTCTGTGTAGGTAATAGCTACTCATGTCTCTGGTTCTCTAGTTGAGCATCTTCTTTTTTTATATTAAGAAATTTTTTTCATTCATTTTACACACCAATCAAAGATCCCCTCTTCCCTCCTCCCGCTCCCCCAGTCTTCCCCTCCCAACTCACTCCCCCACTGCCTCCCCACACACACACAAGAAGGCAAGGCCTCCCATAGGGAGGCACATTCAGTAGAGGCAAGTCCAAGTCCTTTTCCCTGCCTCAAGGCTTCAAGAGGTGTCCCATCATAGGTAGTGGGCTCCACAAAGCCCACTCATGCATCAGAGATGGCGTCTGATTCTACTGCCAGGTGACCCCCCAAGCAGATCAAGCTACACAACTGTCTTGCTATGCAAAGGGCCTAGTCCAGTCCCATGTAGGCTCCACAGCCATCGATCCCACTTTCATGAGTTCCCTTTTTGGTCGTCCCTGCAGGTTTCCCCATCATGATCCTGATGCACTCTTCTTTCCTTAGCAGAACTCATGACTAGCTGGGAAAATAGTACTGATCCCAAGAACCCAGAGACTGTCAAACATCCTTTCTTAGTTGTTTCACATAGTAAAGTTGGGACTGAAAATACCTTCTCAATGAGCCTTGTCTGTTTTTAGAAAGGTGGAGCAAATGTTAATATGTGTTGTCAATTTAGAGCGAAAAGCCTCTGCCACCAAGAAAATGTAAATCAAAATTACTTGAAAATTCCTTCTCACTCTAGTCAACATGGCTATCTTTAATAACTCAAACAGAAAATGCTGGCAACAATGAAGCAGAGAAGGAACCCTTATAAACTACTGGTGGCAATGTAAACTAGTTTAGCCACCATAGAACTCAATATAGATGTTTTTGGGAGAAATTAAAAACAACACCATGTGTTCCATCCATACAGGAGACATACCCAGAGAATCAAAGGCTACTACAGATATGCCCGCATACCTATGCTTATCACTACACTATCCCCAATAGCCAGGGTATGCATCGGGGTAGGTAGCCATCCATAGATGAATGGATAAAAGGAATGTGTTATATACATGTACAACAGAGCATTGTTTAGTTAAGAAGAATGAAATTACATTACTTACAGGAAAATGTACAGAACTGGATGGGATCATCAGTAGAACAGGTAGGCTCACAGAGATAAATATCAAGTATTTTCTGTCATGTAGAAGCTAGATATGAGAGTAAAGAAAGAATTGTATTTTAGGAGATTTGGAAGAGGAAAAAGGATCTCTGCAACTGCCTCCATCAGTCACTGGACAAAGGTTCTATGATGACAGTTAGGTTATTTGATAGACTGGTCACCAGAGTAGACCAGTCCAGGGACCCTCCAGACCACTGCCAGGAGTTCAAGGTGGGGTCATCATCCCTGTGGAATCCTGAGAGCCTCCCCAGCATCCTGCCTCCTCCTATTCCCATGATGTCCCCATCCATCATGGCATCTCCCTCCCTGCCCTCCCACCCTGTCCCCATTTCAGCTTGACCCTCCCATCTCCCCATGGGAATTCAATTGATGAGAGAGAGGAGCGATTCTGCAGGCGGGGGATGTCGAGATCATGATGGGAAGACATGCAGAGATGGCCGGCCAGCCACACTAGTAGAAGTCCATGAACTGTAGACTGGTGGCTGTGGAGCCCCCACGGGACTGGACTGGGCCCTCTAGATACAGAGGACAGTTGTTTGGCTTGAACTGTTTAGGGGGCACCCAGGCAGGGGGATCGGGATTCATCCCTGGTGAATGGGCAGGCTTTTGGGAATCCGGTGCCTGTGGTGTGATGCCTTGCACAGCCTTGGTGAGTGGGAAGGGGCTTGGACCTGCCTAGGCTCAGTGTGCTGGCCTCTGCTGACTCCCCTTGATTTGAGATGTGGGGCTGTGGGGTGGCTTGGGGAGAGGGCTAGGGGGTGAGAGGAGGGAGGAGATGAGATCTGTGGGTGGTATGTAAAGTGAGTGGAAGATTTCTTAATAAAGAAAAATGAAAAAAAGAAGAGGAAAATGGGTAAAAGGAGAGGAGATAAGAAAGGGTAATGGGGGAGGCAAATTAGCATATAATTTACTACTGTGGAAAGTAAAAATATATCTTATACATTATGATAATATCATAATGAAGCCCCTTTGTGGAATTTTAAAAAAGAACAAAAGCTATCTGGACTGAATACTTTTCTGTCTTCAACACAGTAACCATCAGTTTCTGTCTCCATAAAAGTGAGATTAAGAGTTCTCCTCCCTGGCTTCCTGTCTAGACTGTTTGTTTTTTTTGGGGGGGGTATAGGGGAGAGAGGTAGTCCAGAAGCCTTCTATGTTTCTCATTCTCAACTGTGAATCTGCAGTCATAGATACCACTGCAGAAGAAGTTTCCTTGACATTTACAATCAGTGACAGCACAGATCATGAGCTTACACATGGTTTCTGGTGACAGCACAGGGACCATAGACATCCACATGTCCTCCATCATCCATCAGCATGGACCACTCAGCGTGGTCTCTGGCAGCAGTTCAGACCACAGACATTAAAGCAACCCTTGGGCACAGCATAGACCATTGGTACCATTATGATCCTTGGCCACAGCACAGGCCATGGACATTGACATGGCCTCCAGTGGCAACACAGACCACGGGCATGAACATGACTTCAGGCAGCAGCTCAGACCACAGGCATCCACATGGCCTTTGGTGGCAATCCAGACCACAGACATCAATATGGCCTTCTGAAGGAGCCCAGACCAAGAACACCCACATGGTCTCCAGTGGCAGCAAGGACCATGGAAAAAGGGATTCTTACTCCTCTAACACTGCAGGCCAGTCATTTCCCTTTATGCCACGCATTAGAAAAAGAGATATGTCATTGAGCTTTATGAATCAGGCCTCCTGCCTTGTGCTCTTGCTGATATTTGGTGGTAAAAATGGGGAGGAAGAGGGTATTGCTTATCTAACTGTCCCTTTCTACTCTGCTGGCTTACTGCACCTTTGGCTGGCATACCAATGGCAAGTGGAGCAAAGAGCAAGGTGGTGTTTAGAGAGAGAAGTTCAGAGGGCAAATGTTAGCCTCATCTTGCAGAGCAAGTTCCTACAGCACGAGACCAGTGAAGGAGGGAAGGGTTAGATTTCACTAGAGCTGGTACCAAGAAGTTTTTGTCAACATGCTTAGTGCAAGGTCCACATTTCCAGCCTCAGCTCAGTTAATTTCTGGAAGAGACATACCAAAGCTCACTTGCTCTTCAGGTTCCCACTGAGCCTGCTGCATCAGAAGGGACTCCCAGAAGTCCAGTTTTACAAAGACTGATTGTGGAGGCAGCTTTCCAGGTGAGGATTTTTCTCAAAGTAGCAGGTATGTAGGATGAAAAAGTCTAGAGGCCAAATGAACAACACAAGAACTTTAGGTCATAAAATGATTGTGTGGGATGCATAGGCAATGAGTAGGTTTTAGCTGTTCATTAAAATATCTATCTATCTATCTATCTATCTATCTATCTATCTATCTATCTATCTATCTATCTCTGTATCTATCTATGTATCTATCTATGTATCTATGTATGTATGTATGTATCTATCTATCTATCTATCTATCTATCTATCTATCTATCTATCATCTATCTATATATCCATCTATCATCTGTCTGTCTGCCTGCCTGCCTGCCTGCTGCCTGCCTACTATCTATCTATCTATCTATCTATCTATCTATCTATCTATCTATCTATCATCTACCTACCTATCTATATTGGAGGCATGTGTACCACAGCCCTCTTGTGAAGGACAGTGGACACTTGGAAGAGTTATTCTCTCCTTCCACCTCTGTGTGAGCTTTGGAGATCATACTCTGGTTGCCAAGCTCGTGTAGTAAGCACCTCTGCCTACTGAGCCATCTCCCCAGCCCATGGTGTCAGCTGTGCTTGCCAAGCGTACAAACAAACAAAATTCTCAATACCTATTGACATAATGCAGTGTGTTAATTGCTTCACTCTGGCAGCATAAACACATGCACATACCCACAAATTTAATATAAAGCTATGCACTGTATGTGTTTGTATGCTCTATAAAACCACATGGTATACCTTAAATATACAAAGCAACATGACTTGTAAAAGGTCATTATTGCTTTTCAACATTTTCCTCCTCTCAAGTGAATGATATCAAAATGATTATACTGAGTGACTCCCAAAATATGTACCAAAAATGCCTAAGGGAAAAATAGTAATTTCATTTGAAGAAACACATAGCATGCATGTATTCTGTAAAAGGTAGTTTATCAAGTATAATGAAAAATTCTTGGATACTTCTATGCAGCAAATGAAATGTTTTGTGGTTTTTGGAAGTGGTGAATACAGAACCTACTGTGTGGAGGTACTGCACTACTGTGCTCAGTCTTTTCTATTGTGTTACAAATCGGTAGGTTTCTTTGCCTACTACTGGTAAGAGGGTTATCACACTTAAAGTCAGAAAGGTAGCAAGAATACACAGCACAGAGATATTACTTATTAATCAGATAGTAAGCAAAATTTATGTTCAAGGTTGCATCTGAAGACAACTACCACAGTCTAATTTTGAATTTACCTATGTTTTCTTTTAAACTCATGCTTTGCATGCTACTTGGAAGCTATTGTATGCCCTGTATGTTCTGATTGTACTTTAATACTTTCCCCCATGCCCACATGCGCTGTATATCATGCCTGGAGTTACTGTGTTCATGCTTTAGAGTTATCGTACTTTGCTAGATTGTGTTTTACATTTCCTTCCCCCACTTACAAACATTGTAGTTGTATTTAGCATGTACCTGTGTTTGTACAGCTTTATAAAATTCTGTTCTGTTCTTTTAAATCTGCTTTCATCAGATTAATTTCCATTCCTGGCATGGCAGGGTCAGCAACTCCAGAGTCCACTTAGAAGTTGCTCGGTACTACTGGCTACAGCATGTCAGGCTTCCTGGGAAATCTCACTATAGGTAGCTTTAAACCTATCCTTTTTATTGGGCACCATGCTTGGTTGTTAGTTTCTGTATATCCTAAAAAGGTGGTTCTAAATAACACCATTCAAGGAACTCAGCAATTTGTCACACCACAGATTTAACATAAAGCTATACATGGCATTTTTTTTTTTTTATCAGTTTAGAAGTATTTTATTATTTTTAATGATTTATTGTTATTATTATCATTATTATTATTATTTACATTCCCAACCACAGTTTCCCCTCCCTCCTCTCCTCCCAGCCACTCTCCCCCACATTTCCTCTGCCTGCCTCCAATCCCCCCATCCCCATCCACTCCTTTGTTTCTATTCAGAAAAGGGCAGGCATCAGCCCAACATGGTATAACAAATTGCAATGAAAATAGGCACCATCTCTCCTAGTAAGGCTAAACTAGGCAACTTGGTAGGAGGAAAGGGTCCCCCAGAAGCAGGCAACAGAGTCAGAGACAGCCCCTGCTCCCACTGATAGGAGTCCCACAAGAAGACTAAGCTACACAATTGTCACATATATGCAGAGGGCCTAGGGCCAGTCTTGCAGGCTTCCTGGTTCTTGGATCAGTCTCTTTGAGCCTCTATGAACCCAGGTTAGTTAATTCTGTGGGTTTTCTTGTTGTTATACATGGCATTTTATTCTCATGTAACTCCTGATATAACCAGCAGTGCTGAGGGAGCACACAAAAAGGGGGTGAAGCTTAGATTCGGGGAGTCAAAGTGAACAGGCTGACCGGATTTTTTTAGTGATTAAGTCTGTCGGAAACTTCTGCCCTTTGACTACCGGGAACATAACTGCAATCTGATAAAACTGGGTTACTTTTCTGTCTCTACAAGATAAACAGCAAGCCATGGTGGAACATGGTGTGCTCTCAGCAAGTGTGTGAGAGGGGCTTGAGGTGAGAGCTTTGGGGAAGCAATCAAGGGGACTGCTATGCCTCCAGTTTGTGCCCTGCCAGAATTCAGGGTGAAGCAGGAACGTGTAGAAGTAACAGCTGCATGAAAACTGGATATGTTGCCTGGCACAAGGCTGTTGGCTACTTTTAGAGATATGACTTATTTTGGTCTGTGCTGAAACTTGATTATTGGATAGGCTGTTAGGTTTGTTGTTTTGTTCTTGCTCACTCCATTACGGCCATATAATGGCATTGTCTGATGCTACTTTTCTATTAAAGCATTATGTTTTCTCAAATTTTTAAATGTGATGATTGGTGTTGTCAACTTGGCAGAATCTAGAATCATGTGGGAGATAGATAGGCCTTGGAATATGCCTATGGGAATTATCTTGATTATGTTTATTAATGTGGGAAGACTTATCTTAATTGTGTGTGGGACCATTCCCCCAGGCAGAGAATCCTGGACTGTACATATGGAGAAAGAGCTGAGCACCATGCATGTATTTACCTTTCTGTGTTTCTTAAGTGTGGCTGCAATGAGGCCAACTGCTTCAAGCTCCCACTGCTGGGACTTTCCCAGCATGATGGACTGTGCCTTGAACAGTGAGCCAAAACAAACCCTTTCTTCAAGTTATGTTGTCGAGGAGTTTATCACAGTGACAGGAAAGGAATCTAAGACAATACATTATGGAAAACAGAATAGGATCTTGGTCTAGATAAGCGACCCAGGGGACAGAAACCAGTATTAGGGCAAACTGATTCAGTCTTTCTCCTAAAACCCACAGTGGGAAATTTCTCACTTCCTGAGCCTAACAACAGTCACCCTCCCTGCTGAACAATAGCAGTCTGCACCAGCTGCTGAGAAGTTAGTGTCACACCTTCATCACATGGCTTAGATGTCTTCATAGAAAACCAAGTGATCACAATGACCATGCAAAACACAGCTATCATCTCAAAGGGAATTTATTCTTGAGTCAAATATGTATCCACAACCTGGGAACATGGATTCAGGCTACCCCAAACATTCCAACATAGACATGGTTTCATGAAGTTCTATAGTCACAGAACAAAAGGAGACCATAAATCAAGGCAATTTCCAAGGATGTGGGTGGGAACATCAGGGAGGTTGGTCACAGAAAAGTGGGGACATCTCTGTTGTAGGTCTCACACGCTGCCTGATGACAGGCTTAGCTCTGGGGTGGGCAGATGTCAGGAGTCTCATAAGCTAATGCATTCCCAGAGGTTTTTCCTAACAGCTGAAACACCAAAAGGATCTTCGATCCTACCTAGAGGTGAGAAATGTGTGGCCATTAAGGGTTCTGAAGATAGCTAGCGAAGATTCTGGCTCTGAATCTACAATATCTAAGTTCTCCACAGTCACAGAGTTCTGATTAGTCATCCAGCCTGGTAGAGTATTTGATATAGGCGTGGTTTTTTTCTTGGAACTTTGGTTCACAGCAACTATCCAGTCTGTTCTGGACTTTTGACTTTATTCCACTGACGTATTTGTTTACCCTTATGCCAAGCCACTGTCTTGATAATGTTAGCTTTCTACTAATAGTAAGGCTTACACTTAGGTGAATTTCATCATCAGTTGTGCCCCTTCCCACAAATGGAACCTGGGGTGTTTCATGACTGATTTGATCAATTTGTAGATAAGTAACATTTTATTTTATTTTTTTTATTTAGATGTGGTTGTTTATGTGCCACATGTGTGTGGGTCCCATGGAGGTCAAAAGAAGGTGTCAGAGCCCTTGGAGCTGGGAGTCACAGGCAATTGTGAGCTGATATAGGTGCTGGGAACTTGAATTTGGGTTCTCCGGAAGAGCAACAAGTATTCTTAACTGCTGAACCATCTTTCTGGTCCCTATCTTTTTTTCCCTAGAGGTTTTTTTTTTGTTTGTTTTGTTTTTGTTTTTTGAGACAGGGTTTCTCTGTGTAGCTTTGGCGCCTTTCCTGGAACTCAGTCTCTAGCCCAGGCTGGCCTTGAACTCACAGTGATCCGCCTGGCTCTGCATCCTGAGTGCTGTGATTAAAGGTGTGTGCCACCACTGCCCGGCCTAGTTTTTGATGTTGCTGTTGTTCTTGTTTGTTTGTTTGTTTTTAATTTAAGACTTTTTTAAAATTCATTTCACATACCAACCACAGATCTCCCTCTCATCCCTCCACTCACCACCCCCAGCCTTCCCCCCCCACCTCCTCCCTGCCCCTGCCTCCTCCCCCCCATCCTCTCCTCCAAAAGGGTAAGGCCTCCCATGGAGAGTCAGCAAAGCCTGGTACATTCAGTTGAGGCAGGACCAAGCCTCTGCCCCCTGCATCAAGGTTGAGCAGGCCTCCCACTGTAGGTAATAGGATCCAAAAAGCCAGCTCATGCACCAGGGATAGATCCCACTGCCAGGGGCCCCTCAAACAGATCAAGCTACACAATTGTCTCCCTTATGCAGAGGGCTTAGTCTGGTCCCATGCAGGCTCCACAGCTGTCGGTCTAAAGTTTGTGAGTTCCAACCAGCTTGGTTCTGTTGTCTTTGTAGATTTCCCCACCATGATCTTGACTCCCACCCCACCCCCACCCCCCACCTTTGCCTCCCTATCTTCTACTGGACTCCCGGAGCTCGGCCTGATGTTTGGCTGTGGATCCCTGCATCTGCTTGCATCATTTACTGGATGAAGGCTCTATGATGACAGTTAGGGTATTCATCTGGTCCCTATCTTAACAATAAAGAATCTTATGATTTTTCCCTGTGTGCTCCACTGTGGAACTTTTAACACTCTGTCTTTATCAATCTTTCTCTGTCACTGTCTAATCTGCTGATGATCACATACTATGTTTTTCATGTTAAATGTTGCATTGTTTTCATTTCCATGAATTCTATCTTGGTCTTCTAAAAAATTAAATATTTTTTAATTCTGGGTTTGGTTTTTGTTTACTGTTTTAGCTAGTGCTCTCTCTCTCTCTCTCTCTCTCTCTCTCTCTCTCTCTCTCTCTCTCTCCTCTTATCTTCTTTCCTCTGTCTCTGTCTCTGTGTCTGTCTCTCTGTCTCTCTCTGTCACACACACACACACACACACACACACACACACACACACACACACACTTCACTATGACCTCCTCAAACTTCAATCTTTGTATACTCAAAGCTGTGAGATACTTTCTTTTGTTTCCATTACCCAGTGCCTCAAATTGGAAACTTCCTTCAAAACTTAAGGTGATGGTAATTGGTTGTATGGATGGATCCCATGGCCTGGCACATGGTAGACTAGGGGCTTTGCCAGTGAAACCATCCTTCTAGCTTCTTGGTACTTTCCTTTCTCTAAGACCATAGCCCTACTGTCATTTGGCAGCTTATGTGTCTTAGTTACCTTTCACTGTTAACTTCACACAGCCTAGAGTCATCTAAGGGAGAAGTTGCCTAGATCAGATTGGCCTGTGAGCATGTCTATGGTAAATTATCTTTATTGTTAATTGATGAAGGAGGGCACTCCTCTGTGGGCAGCACCATTAGTCCTGAGCTGGATAAGAAAGCATGAGCCCTCTCTGTTGTTGATTCAGCTGGAATCTCCCGCTCCCCCAAGCTCTCTTTCCCTCGACCCTCGCCCTTCACTACCCCCACTCATGTCCAGGCTGTTCATGTAGATCTCATTCCATTTCTCTGTCATTGGGCGATCCCCGTGTCTTTCTTGGGGTCCTGTTTTCCAGGTAGCCTCCCTGGTGATGTGAGTAACAGTCCAGTCATCCCTGTTCCACATCTAGTATCCTCCTATGAGTGAGTACATACCATGTTTGTCTTTCTGAGTCTGGGTTACCTCACTCAGGATGATTTTTTCTAGATCCATCCATTTGTCTGCAAACCTCATGATGTCATTGTTTTTCTCTGTTGAGTAGTATTCCATTGTGTATATGTACCACATTTTGTTTATCCATTCTTCAGTTGAAGGGCATCTAGGTTGTTTCCATGTTCTGGCTATTACAAACAATGCTGATATGAACATAGCTGAACAAGTGCTCTTGTGGTGTGGTTGAGCATTCCTTGGGTATATGCCCAAGAGTGGTATAGCTGGATCTTGGGGGAGATGGATTCCCAGTTTTCTAAGAAAGCGCCATATTGATTTCCAAAGTGGTTGTACAAGCTTGGAATAGGAGACCATGGTAAATGAAGACCACATGAGAATAGGAAGAAGCAAAGTGCTAGAGAGGCCCACAGAAATCCACAAAGATACCCCCACAACAGACTGCTGGCAATGGTCAAGATACAGCCCGAACTGACCTACTCTGGTGATGGGATGGCCAAACACCCTAATTGTCGTGCTAGAAACCCCATCCAACTACTGAGGGATCTGGATGCAGAGATCCATGGCTAGGCCCCAGGTGGATCTCTGGGAGTCCAATTAGCGAGAATGAGGAGGGTTTATATGAGCAAGAATTGTTGAGAACAAGGTTGGATAAAGCACAGGGACAAATAGCCAAATGAATGGAAACACATGAACTATGAACCAATGGCTGAGGGGTCACCAACTGGATTAGGCCCTCTGAATGGGTGAGACAGTTGATTGGCTTGATCTGTTTGGGAGGCATCCAGGCAGTGGGACCAGGTCCTGTGCTCATTGCATGAGTTGGCTGTTTGAAACCTGGGGCCTATGCAGGATCGCTTGGCTCGGCCTGAGAGGAGGGGACTGGACCTGCCTGGACTGAGTCTACCAGGTTGATCTCAGTCCGAGGGGAAGGCTTTGCCCTGGAGGAGGTGGGAATGGGGGGTGGGCTGGGGGAAAGGTGAGGGGGGCGGGAGGGGGGAGAACAAGGGAATCCGTGGCTGATATGTAGAACTGAATTGTATTGCAAAATAAAAAAAAAAAAGAATGGATAAGCTTTAATATCTCCATTCCCAAATTCAGGTGAATAAAGTTAAGAACTGAAAAAAAAAAAAAAGAAAAAGAAAGCATGAGCCTATGAGCAAGCCAACAGGCAGTGTTCCTCCCTGGTTTCTGCTTCAAGTTCCTGCTTGAGTTTCTGCTCTGACTTTCCTCAGCTATTAAATGTAACTTGTAAGCTGAAACAAATCCTTTCATTGCTTAAGATGCTTTTGTTTGGAGTGTTTTATCACAATGGCAAAAATCAGACTAGAACAACATGAAAACTATGACTATTTCAGGTGGGAAGATAAATCCAGTTCCTGTTGCCCTTTCCTCTGGTTTTAAAAAGCACACAGTTGCATTGCTCTTGGCCTGGAGCCTGATAGCTCATGCATGGCCAGGCCAGTTTCAATTCCTGTCCTTTTGCCCTCACTCAGAAGTCATTTTTATCTCTTCTAAATATCACTATTTCATAACAGAACATGGTGACATAGATCCCCTTCTCTTTTATGTAGTTTAGGTGGGACCGACATGATGTGGTGAGTCAATTTTTAAAATGCTAATTTCTTATTACCTGGTAATTTTAAAGAGTGTGTGTGTGTGTGTGTGTGTGTGTGTGTGTGTGTGTGTGTGTGTGTGTGTGTAGGATGCTCGTACCCTGACATCTAGCTGAAGTAAAAGGAGAACTTGCCTGTGGGAATTAGTTCTCTTTTCCTCTACCATGTGGATACTGGGGATCAAACATAAACCACCAGCCTTCTCAGCAAGCATCTTTTCTCAATGAGCCATCTTGCAAGCCCTAACATAGTATTTTCTAATGTATAACATAGACAAGAATGATGCTTAGAAAGGAACCTATACAAGAAAGCCACAAATCAGCCGGGCGGTGGTGGCGCACGCCTTTAATCCCAGCACTCGGGAGGCAGAGCCAGGCGGATCTCTGTGAGTTCGAGGCCAGCCTGGGCTACCAAGTGAGTTCCAGGAGAGGCGCAAAGCTGCACAGAGAAACCCTGTCTCGAGAAACCAAAAAAAAAAAAAAAAGAAAGAAAGCCACAAATCAGTGATAGCATGAGAACAGCAGCTGGAATGTGACTTGGTTATAAAGGTTCATTGTTTATATCTAAAACATGGTAATGTACCCTACATTAAAATGGTTGCACCAAAACACCGCACAATGTTAACTCACATGAGGAGATGGAAGAGGAAGAGAAACACTAGCAATAGAATAAATAACACAGTTGAGTATTGTTTATATGGCCAACACTCTACCGAATATGCTGCATGTTGGTCAATCATTTCAGCCCCACAAACATTCTATGAGCCGGATGATGCTATCATCCCACTTATCTTTTATGAAACCAAGACACAGATGCTAAGCAACTTCCTGAGTAACATCATTCATGGAGATGCCAGGAGAGGTCCTGGCACACTGGAAACTCAAAAGAATAAAATGCACTTGTTAATGTAATGTAAATCCAGTGGTGAGAAGAGGAACTGAGAAGGTGAGAGAGAGACTCCTGTGCTTCCTTCAAGTCCTGTGTTTCCTTAAGGCTGGTGAGGATGTTAGTGAAGGGGAGATTTGGCTAATCATACAGAACTGGCTACTTTTGTTTCTGTCATTAATGAATGTCCATTTATTATTTCTCTAGGCTAAACTGTCCTCATGATTGTCCCACTGCAAGGTGCACAAATGCTGCAGATGCTGGAGAAATCCTTGAGGAAGTATCTTCCCGAATCCTTAAAGGTGACCTCAGAAAATGCTGAAGGCAGCACGGAGAAAGTGGATGTGAAAAAGAGCTTAACATTTATGCTTCACTGTGTGTGTGTGTGTGTGTGTGTGTGTGTGTGTGTGTGTGTGTGTGTGGTGTGATTGATGTGGTGTGTACATGCATGAATAGAATACGTGCATGCATGAAGAGGACCAAGGTTGATGTTTAATGTCTTTCTTGATCACTCTTTACCTTTTATGCCGAGGCAGGGTCTCTTGCTGAATCTGAAGCTCACCAAATCAGCTAGTGTAGCTAGTCAGGCTGTCCAGGAAACTCCCCTGCCTGTGCCTCCCAAGCAATGGGATTACAATTATAATTACAAGTCAGCACTGCTAGGCTTCTGTGTGGGTACTGGGGGTCAGAACTCTGAACTCCAGTCCTCACCCTGTGTGCTAAGCGCTTTATCCACTGAGCCATCTTCCCAGCCCTTATGTGATATTATTCTGAACCACTCACTCCATACTTCATGTTTTCTGCCAGTTAATTTACATCACCTCTTTTCAGCTTTTGCCACTGTATCTGTGTCATTGGTTAAGAATATGGAGATATAGTCAGGTGTGGTAGTGCATACCTTTAATCTCTGCACTTGGAAGAGTCAAGAGGCAGGTGGTTCTCTGTGAGTTCAAGGCTATCCTGTCTACATAGTGAGTTCCAGGCACAGTGAGATTCTACCTCCATTTAAAAAAAAAAGAGTGTGGAGATATAAAGAAGTATTTTAAACGTGATGGTCGTCAGGATTGCTCAGGTGACAGGTGCTTGCCTACAAGCCTGACAGCCTGGGTCTGACCTCCACATCCCACTTGGTGGCGGGAACGAACTAACTCCAAAGAGCTTCCATGTGACCTCCACACACATGCTGTGACACACACATGCCCCACACATAAAACACATAAATAGAATGAGAGAATATGGAGGGGCAGCTATTTCCTCATATCTCACCGGCAATTAATTGCAACACAAGTCATGTACACACATGGATTTTGCCCTCTGCTGACTGAAGTTTTTCTGTTGCTTCTTTTCAAGAGCCCTTCCTTAGCCCTTGAGATTCCTGGGAGTTTTCCTCCACAGTTAGCTGAGGGTACATATTAATGTTTAATCAGTTCATTTCAGAAGAATGCTTGCCCTTGTGAAAAGTGAACCATTTGAGAGTGCTGGAAGTTAGAAATGGGTCTGTTACTCTGAACTTAATGCATATCAGAATATTTTGGACTTGACTCCTGATTTTTCTCCAAAACCCAGTACAACTGAGTCGAGATCCTGGGGTTGACTGAACCATGTAGATAGATATAAATACTTACATTTGAACTGTGTAAAATCATCTCTAGTGGTGGATTCAGAGCCTTGATTTTTTTTTTTTTTTTTGTTTTTCGAGAGAGGGTACTTTGATTTTTTTTTTTAATCAAATGAGGTGAGGTCTACTCTAGTGGAGTTTAAGTATAATCATGCTTGTGTGTGCTATGTATGTGTGTGTTTGTGTGTATTGTTTATGCATGTGTATGTGCAAGTGTTTATGTGTATGTTTTCTGTGTTTGTGGTGGTGTATGTATGTATGTATGTGTGTGTATGTACATATTTGTGTATTTCTGTGTGTATGTATGTATGTGTGCTTATTTGCATGTGTATGCTTGTGTGACTGTATGTGTGTAAAATAGTTCATATGTATTTAATCTGTTTGTATATTTCCGTGTGTTTGTACCCATGTTTGTGTGTGAGTATATGAATGTTTGTGTTTATGTGCATGCATGTGTGTGCCTTAGAAGAAAAATATTTCCAGATTTGTGCCACTCTATAAGACATTGCTACAAAATGCATTTAAGATGAGTAGATTCAGTTCCTTCTTTCTCTAGCAGATTTGCTACTCCATATTTATAAAGAAGAAAAATATTAGCATTCTTTTATTTGTAGCTTGTTTTATTTTATTTATTAATAATAAGCTAATAAGGGAACCAATCCTATTATTTACCACCCAAATAAATCTGCTTCAAATAAAACAAAAGCCAAAAACCTTATTTTAGTAAAGCCCACTGATATAAGCCAAGACCTTCTGTGGATCCTGGTAATCCACAGGAGTCAGGAAATCTCCCAGAGAGAAAGCAAATTTTTCTTGAAAATTATATTTGACACGCTATGGACAACTAGTTTGAGTAACTGTTATGTTGAACAGTTACTTAGAAAATCTGAAAGCTAAAAACTTTTTTTACATGCTCTGTGATATAGAGTTTTAAAATGTAAATTTCTCTATTCCTTACGTTAAAAGTGAACTCAAACATTTTAAGAAAACTCTAGGTGTTTTCCAGTGGTTTTGTTGAGCTCATGGAGTGAGGTGAGGTGGCTCTCTCAGCTTCTCAGCTGTTATAAGGGAATACTTAACTCTTTAGTCACTTACTAAAGTGCACACTTTCTCTCAGCCTGGAACAGCCATAAAGAAAGTTGTTCCTAAAAATCATTGACTTTATTTGTCTGAATATTTTACTATATATGTTATGGCTCATATTTGAAGACAAAAATTTCACCAGTTGAGTTGGGAAAAAAGTAGTGTGTGAGGTTGTTTGTCCTAGATTCTTCCTTGGCTCTTTGTCATCCCCAAGTGTCACAATTTCATAGGACTAATCTGTCCCAATCGCACAAAGTGCTTTTCCATTCCTCTTAATAAACTAACCATCTCACTTCTTTGCAGGTTTATGGGACTGTCTATCACATGAACCATGGAAACCCATTCAACCTAAAAGCCCTAGTTGACAAGTGGCCTGATTTTAACACAGTGGTTGTCCGCCCTCAGGAGCAGGTAAGGAGCTAGGTGTGAACAAATACGCTTCTAGGGTTATTTGTGTAGAATCTGAAAAAGTTTATCCCAGGTTATATTTGGAAATATACATATACATGCATACACCTATGTACATGTAATAACAATTAATGGGGAAAGGGTCTTGAATTTGAAAAAGAAAAGGAAGAAATATATGGGAGGTTTTAGAAGGAGGAAAGGGAAGGGAAAATGTAATTATAGTATAATCTCAAAAAAAAAGTTGATCACATAGAAGTCAAGAGTATAATGGAAGTTTCTAGAGATGGGGTGGGGTGGGAAATTGGGGTAATACTCATGAAAAGATAAAAAATTACAGTTAAAAGGAAAGAATAAGTTAATGTGATCTATTGCACAGCATGGCGACTAACTGTATTTTATTCTGAAAATGGTGAGAGAGACGTAAAGTGTTCATACTAAAAGTTCTACTGCTGTATATATTTTAATTAGCTAGGTTTATACATGTCACATGTATGTACATACATAGCTGTATGTTACACACTGACATTTCAATTTGTGTTGAACCAAATGTATGGCAATGGCCCCATCAAAATACATTGCCTATGCTGGGGTGAGACCTCAGTGGGTAAAGTACTTGCTATGAAAGCATGAGGGCCAAAATTTGAACTCCAGAGCCCACTTGAAAAAGTCTTGTGCAGAGGTGTGTGCTTGTAATCCTAGTGTCAGAGAGACAAGATGGTAGATTTCTGGGGCTCATTAACCAGCCAGCTAGCTTGCTAGGCATGATCCATGATAGACCTTGCCTCAAGGAAAAAAGATAGATAACACCTAAGGAAGTACATCCAAGGTTCTTCTTTGACCTCCACATATAACTACACATATGTGCAACACACACACACACACACACACACACACACACACACACACACACACACACTCAGTACATCTCCTAATGGCGTTGTAACCATTTTAATTTGTGTAATCACAGTCTATGATGGCCCAATGGTTAAGAGCACTGGCTGCTTTTCCAGAGGACCTGGGTTTAATTCTCAGCACACACATGATGTCTCTCATCATCTGTGACTCTAGTTCCAGGAGATCCAGTGCCCTCTTCTGGCCTTCCTGACACCAAGTATGCATGAGGTACACAAATACTCATGCAAGCAAAACATTCATACACATAAAATAAAATTTAAAATGCTAAAGTACAATGAAACTAGCACTATAGTCATAAACAATAAACAATGAGTATTATCTCTCCTTTCTCCATGATAACAGGATATGGCAGATGACCTTGATTACTATACCAATACTTACCAAATCTACTCTAAAGACCCCCAGAACTGTCAGGAATTCCTGGACTCTCCAGAAGTAATCAACTGGAAACAACATTTGCAGATTCAAAGTAAGAGCAATGGGAAATGAGATCAATTCCTTCTGTGTCTTGTCTCAAAAGATCCCCCTCTTCCCCACTCCCCAGCCAAGTTCCATGTCCTCAGCCAGATGTCCATGCTTTGACATCATTAAATCTACTTGTAAAGTGAAAAGTATAAGAAAGAGTTCTTAGGTTGAACAGAACCTATAGAATGCATGTATATTTATATATAATAAAGGAGGATTTATTAGCTTGGCTTACATGAAAGGGACTATGTAGACCAATAGTGGCTATATGCACATTGGAGAGGCAGAGAACTCGGTAGCTACCTGGTCCACAAAGCTGCATACTTTGGCAATCCTAGTTTGTTGCTAATAGCCTAGACATTTCCTGGGGAGTTATGGGTACTGTGCTCACTTTGGAAGGCTGAAGAGACCAAGTCTGATATCAGCAGAAGGTGATAACAGCGAAGGCAGACAACAGACAGTGTGAGGATGTTGTTTATCCTCAAACCCCTCTCCATCTGGCCTACCCATTGGAAAGTGTGAACCACTTTGAGGGCTGGTCTTCCTCCCCCAGGCAATCTTGTTCCAGACTCTTCCAGAGGTATGTCTCTTAGATGGTTATAAATCCTGTCAAGCTGACAACTGAGACCAACCATTATAATAATCCCTGTTCCCAAAAATGTGTGGCGTTGTTTTAGATGTGTCCAGAATCCTTAGGAAAAGTGGGTGCAGGAGTACAGCTTCACCTTGGAATCCCATGTCTGTAATGATATTGACAGTTCATGGTGTCACAGGGTACCTCTAAGGTCATCAATAACAACTATCCTGATGATGAGCATACTCTTAGAGACAGACTCCCTAAGTTGGTATCTATTCGCTCCTCTCTATCTGATCCTTAAGAAGTGTCTTGCCCTCTCTGAGATCAGAGTCTCTGCATATAAACATGAAAGTGAATAGGAGTTCTTAAAATACGAGACAGTGGTGTAGGAGAATACTATTTTAAGGTATGTTACTTTTGCTTATGTTGCATTTGTTTAACTCTGTGAACCTATGTTACTGTGCCGGTCTAAAACACCTGATGGTTTAACAAAGAACTGGCCAATAGCAAGGCAGGAGAAAGGATAGGTGGGGCTGCAGGCAGAGAATAGAAATAGAAGGAGAAAGCTGGGAAGAAGAATTGGAGATCTAGGATGAAGTAGCCAGAGAAGGAGGAAGACTCCAGGGGCCAGCTTCCCAGCTACACAACCAGCAAACCAAGAATAAGAGAATGGGAAAAGCCCAGAGACAAAAGGTAACCAGGATAAGTTAAGTTAAGTTAAGGAAAGCTGGCTAGAAACTAAGCCAAGCTAAGGCCGGGAATTCATAATTAAGAATAAGCCTCCATGAATGATTTATTTGGGAGCTAGGTGGTGGGCCCCCCAAAAGAGTAAAAGACAAACAACACCACACCAGCGTTTTGAACAGAAAGAGCTTAATGTAATACTGGGTGTCCTGGTTAGGCCTAATTGTCCACTTGACACAAGCTAGAGTCACTTGGGAAGAGTTGTCTCAGTTGGGTAACTGCCAAGATCAGATTGGCTTAGAGAGCATGTCTGTGGGGCATTGTTTTGATTGCTAATTAATAGAGGAGGGCCTAGGCCACTTTAGACAAGTAGCCCTGGACTGTAGCCCTGGACTGTATAAGAAAACTAGTTAAATGTGAGCATGTGAACGAGCCAGAGAGTAAGCCAGCAAGCAGTTCTGCTGCAGTTTCTGCCTTCAGTTCCTGCCCTGATTTCCTTCAGTGACAGATTGTGACCTGGAAGTATAATGCAAATAAACCCTTTGTCCCCAGTTGAGTTTCATTATGGTGTTTTGTAACAGCGACAGTATGAAACTAGAATGGGGGATAGACCAGTTAACATTTGCTGTAACAGAAAATTTTTAATGAAGTGAATCAACAATTCAGTTTGGGCTTTGCAGGCTGCTCATTACTGGTCTCTATTAGATGTGTTCATGTATCATATGGTAATTGGAGAACTCAATACATGTTGCTTCACCATAGACTCACTCACATGTGTAGATGGTGGTTCTGGCTATCAGTCAATACCAGCTATTGATTGTAATGATGGTACAATGTGACTCTGGCCAGCTACCCTAGGCTGGTTTATATGGCAGTTGGTCTCAAGGTAACTAGGATCAAAAAAAGAAAGTCTCAAGGTCTAACACCGTTAAGCCTCTCCTTGCATAAGTTTATATTCCTATTGTCAGATGGGGTATAGAGTGGGACTGCTCCAGGGAACAGATGCAAGGAATTAAGGTTAAATTCCAAATCATTGCTTCAATAGTCCTCCACATTGGAGACATAACTCAGAAGATGCTGGCTACCATATTTTCTAGCTCATCCTCTTTGATTTTCAAAACTACACAATTATATACCTTAAAAAATTTAGTTCCAGTCTTGGTCCATTCACAAAATGACTATGAATTAATTCATCCCCTATCATGTTTTCATTTTTGTCAATCAGGGAAGATTATGCCAGCCGTGACTATATGGCCTTTCACACAGCAGCATCAGCATGACCATAATCAAGCTTTATCTTAAATATCACACTTCCTATCCCATTGGAGAGCCCTCACCCAGAATGTGTCTAGCCATTACTTCCCTCCTTAGAAGTTCACTGTATGTTTTCTTATAAACCCATCTAGGTTCCCAGTCCCGCCTGAATGAGGCAATACAAAATCTTGCAAACATTCAGTCTTTCCAAGCCAATCACGCAGAAAACATCCTCTTTGCGGCATCAGAGACAATCAAGACACTGTTCCCTTCTCTGCTGGATACAAAGAATTTGTCTCTGGGTAGTGGCAAGCCCAAGGCCATGTGAGTTTGACAAGAGCTGCTGCATATCCCTTACATCTCTCTCCTACGACCCCCACTGCCTGGTCCTGATTTTACTCTGGTCTTTGCTGCCCACACTCTAGGAGGTGACCTCCACCCATGCTCATGCAAGCAACTCTAAATTCAGTTGGTTACACTACACACACAAAGGAAATGAAAGGAGAGGAACTTGTTGGTAAGAGGTTCAGTAGAGTGAGAGCAGTAGAATTAAAGTATTTAAGAGTGTCTAAAACTAATATAACTGATGACATATATTCATGGAATTTTAAATAATAAACTTTTTAAAAGTTTGAATTATAATAGTTCCAGTAAGATGGTTCATCAAGTAAAGGCTTTGATGGTCAAGGCTAACCAACTGAGTTACCAAATTCGATACCCGGGACCAACATGTTGAAAGGAGAGAACCATCTCCACAGCTTCTTTTCTGATCCCTAGTCTGTGTACATCTCTACCTTCCTACTCATCCACACATACGAAGTCATTAAATAAATTAAGAAGGAAAATGAAAAATGATCAGAATAATCTATAAAAGTATAAATCTGATCACATTCCTCTTTGTTCATATAATTGTAAGAGTAAAGTCCTCTGTTCATTGCTTAACACATTATTCTTGCTCATTTCCTCCAGCCACACTGGCCTTTCTATCCTTCTAACATAAGCCCATCTATATTCCAGGGCTTTGCATTTGTTGCTTCTCCAATGCTATGCCCCTCAAGATAATAGAGGTGGGAACAGACCATACCCTTATACTCACAGACTTTGCTTTCTTCTTGGACTCTCTACAGCAATCAAGACATATTTAAACTTACATCCTTGGATGTTACCCATGCTGCCTTGGTGAATAAATTCTGGCTTTTTGGTGGCAATGAGAGGAGCCAGAAATTCATAGAACGTTGTATAAAGAAATTCCCAAGTTCCTGTGTCTTGGGACCTGAGGGGACCCCTGCATCCTGGACCCTAATGGACCAAACTGGAGAGATGCGAATGGGAGCCACCATGCCTGAGTACCGGGGCCAAGGTCTTGTCTCCTTTGTCGTCTATTCACAAAGCCAGATTATGAAGAAACGTGGCTTTCCTATTTATTCTCACACAGACGAAAGCAATACTGCTATGCAAAAAATGAGTTACTCATTGCAGCATCTCACCATGCCCTGTGCCTGGAACCAATGGAAGTGTGTGCCTGTGTGAAGCTGGCCTCAAATACAAGATGGTGTTGGGTGGGTCTGGGGATGTAATTGGATGGTGGACAAAGAGTAGAGGTGACCAAAAAGAAAGAATAAATGGAAACCAGACACAAAGGAGTGGTGCTGTGTTTGCTCTGGGGAAGTAGTGTGAATGGCTGACAGACCTGCCATTGTTCCTGTTCCTGGGTTCGAAGCTGGCCTATGTCCTTCTGTACTGAACTCATGTCATTTAGTCCCTTCACATTTCTGGGATCTATATGACACTCCCTTATCAACTGCACAGAGCTCCAAATGGTTCCTCTTGGAAGCCCTAGTGCACAACTTGGAGACTTCCGCTAACCTTGCTAGTGATGACGAGATAATGTTTTCTAGCTACTGTGCCTTTTCCCTCTCTGCCTGTGGCCTTTCCTTCAGTGACCAGCAAGTGTATTCTCCTCATCAGGTCTGTAGAAAGTAGCACTCCTCTGCTGGCTGCTTCATGTATATTAAACACATTATGCATGGATCATATAGTTTATTAGATTAAACACAATATACATAAAATAGCAAAGGAAGATATTAAGGAAAAGCCTAACTTAGGTTTTCCAGTTCCTTCTTAGCCCCAAGAAAGTGATGCAATGTGGCTTTCAAAGACTTGGCTTTCCAGCCTATTGAAACCCTTTAGGAGTAAATAGAGTGTGCGGTTGGTCGCACAAACATAAGCTATATGGCTTATGCTAAAAAGAACAAGTGATAAGTTATGGAGAGTAAAATATGGATGCACCCAGGTAGGAGCTGAGGGCAGAGAAGCCCAGCCAGGACATTTCCTGTCCCATCTCTTCTTATGACATTACTTCTGGTGCCTGAATCTATTAAGCACAGACAGTTATGTCATGGGAAGGCTTATTGCTAATGGGAGCAGGAGGAGAGAGCTCCTAGGTTGGGACATGTTTGCTAGGACAGTTCTCTGTCCCAGTAGCAACACTGGACAGCAGAGTGCTCTGTAATGAATGAAGGTGACATCATTCCTGTTCATCTCTACCCTGGTGTTACGTTATAGAAGTGGAGATCCAGTCCCACCAAGTCCAAAGTAACAGCTGAAGTTTAATTTCTTGGGAAGTGAAGACACTGGAGGTTCAGTTGAGAGCAGGGTTTCTCAGTTTTGGCACCATGGACATGTATCACTGTATGATCCCATATTCCAGGGATCTAGGATGTTTGCCAGATTCCTATCTATAAGGTGTGAGTGGAACATTCCACCACTCTTTTTTCTAGTTCCCCCCTCTGTGAGTGTGTGTGTGCGTGTGCATATGGTGGTGAGAGTGCCTTCTGTTGTACTCCATCCCACCTTTTCGAGACTGTCCCTCATTGAACCTGGACCTCGTCAATTCAACCAGACTGGCTGGGCAGCAGGCCCCCAGGATCCTCCTCTCTCTGCTTCCCCAGCACTATGATTCCAGGCAGGCATTGCTGTACCCAGCTTTTTACATGGGTCTTGGGGATCCAAACTCACGTCTTCATGCTTACACAGCAAGCACAGCATCAACGGACCTGTCTCCCTGTCCCCCATCACTCTTCTGATAACTGGAAATATCTGTAGATATTAATGTCCCTTGGGGACTAAGTGGTCATTGGTTGGGAAACACTGTCTGATAGCTGTGGTCCTCAAATTTATGCATACATCAGAAGCACCTGGCATAGTAGCCAGGTGCTGGTGTACATCTGCAGCCCCGATACTCAGGAGGCCAAGACAGGTTACCTTGGAACTAGGAATTCAAGGTTAGTTTGAGAAGATGGAGACCCTGTGACAAATTCAGGGAAGAAAACAAGGTAAGAAGGGAGGGAGAGAGGGAGTGAGGGGAAATTTTCTTATAAATCAGACTGTGGGGCTTCATACATACTTTCTGTGACTTAATGATCGTGGTAAGACCCCTAGATGTTACATTTCTAATGGGTTTTCAAGGGATTCTGATGCTGTCAGTCTAGTGATGGTGCTTTCAGAACTATTTGTTTAGAAAAATAATGAACATTTCTTCCCCAGGACTATGGATGGAAATTCATATTACCCTCTGCTTTGTAAAACTTATATACATTTACCAATCTAAGGGGGACCGAGCTTTCCAACACACTGCAATAGAGCCATTTACATCTTTTCTGTCTCTCTTTTTTAAGCTTCTTCATGTTGATTTGTTTCTTTGGTTGTTTTTCCCCCCTTGTTGTTCTTTTGAGCTGGCCTTGCACAGGTTGGCCACAAACTCACCGTGTAGCTGAGGATGACTTTACATTAATGACAGTCCCGTCCCTACCTCCCAAGTGCTGAGCTTGCGGGAGTGCACCACTAACTCTGGTTCTCCAAAGCTTGTCTTGCTCTGGAAGTTTCCAGGTCAAAGGCACAGTCTCAGACCTCTTGTTTTCCATTTACCTTGTTTTCCACATACCTATTCTCCATGCCAAGTACAAAGAAGACATATCACATCATTAAAGCATTCATCAATGTCAGTCATTAATTGTCATATTTTGTTCCTTTCCATTGGTCATGCGATTGGTGGAAATTCCTCCTGTGCTCTTGCATTAATTTGAGTGTCAGTCACAAAAAATGGATGTGGCAAAAGCAATACACTATTAATGTATATTCCAAACTCTGATCTCAGGATATATCAGTGTATAAAAGGATTTCTGTGAGATTTACATTCTACAGTCATTAAGTGATATGACCTCTGCAATTAAAACTTTAAATCCCTGAAGAAAGAAACTGAGAAAGACACTAGAAGATGGAAAGACATCCCATGCTCATAGATTGGTAGGATTAACGTTGTGAGAACGACCATTCTACCAAAAGCCATTTGCAGATTTAATGTAATCCCAATAAAAAAATCTTCATGATATTCTTCAGAAGTATGGAGTCTAAAATTTGTAAGATTACATACAAATGGCTTATAAAGGCCAGAATTCATAATATATATTTAAAGCATAGATATGGTATGTCATATTTTACTATCATATCTCAGCTGTGGCTCAGAGTGAAATTACATTTAAATTGTGCTGCTCTATCATGGAAATTATTTCATATGTTGCAAATACGTAAAACACTACAGATTTATGAAATATTTGTACAGTTTTCTACTCTAATAGTGATTGTTCAGGGCCATTTTTTTTTTACCAAGGTGACATTTGATAATGCCTATAGACATTTGATTTGTCATAAATCAGTGGAAGGTTGGGGTAGAGAAAGGAATGTTGCTCCAGGTATCTAGTCATTAGGAACGGAGAATGAGAATAGAGCTACATATCCCATGGAGCATAGCACAGTACCTCATGACAAGAAATTATTATGCCAAATAAAATCCATAATTCAGAAGGTGAGACTCTTACTCAAATAATTAGCATAAATTAGCATAAAAATTCTTTTCTTGGAGAGGAAATGCACCATTCCAGCTTATGGAGACTGTTAAACTAGCATAAACCAGTGCTGTTTAGCAGATTCACCTCCAGAGAATTGACTGAATATGCTGAATGTCATTTTTATTATAATGTCAATAATTTCCTAAATTTAAGAAGGAACTATTTAGGGATTGGAGATTTAACTCAGTGGTAGAGCACTTGCCTAGCAAGTGCAAGGCCCTGGGTTCGGTCCTCAGCTCCAGAAAAAAAAAAGACAAAATAATAAGAGACTATTAAAACTCATCCTGATTTGTGCATTATATTCATACCTTAAGTTTTTGTATCCTTATATATGTCCACCCAGAGCTGTTGTATACATAACAATGCCACAACAAACACTGGCAGGCATTGTGATGAACACACAACACACACTACAGTATTGGTCATGCATTATCAAATTTAACTCTTATAATAAGGTCTGGAGGCAGATCTCAGACCACTTTCATTTTGATGATAGATAACATGAAGTGCAAGGGGCTTAGATAAGGAACCAATATCTCCCAGGAAGAAAATGAGACTGTGTACCCATGCGTGTGGAAAAATGAGACTGTGTACCCATCCGTGTGAATGCAGCTATTCTCAGAGCCCTAAACTTCATGCCAAAAGCTATATCTTTTCTTCAGGACCGGCATTGCTGTTTGTGGGTGGCTGAAATGCAGCCTTTATCTGCTACTTACTAGACTTTATCTGTTGAATACTAGACATTCATTTTTAATGAATACTATAGACAATACTAGACATTCTACTATGTAACCCCATGCACTAGGCTTGCGGAAATGGAAACAATAATTAAGCAAAATAAAAAATCACCCCAAATTCATTAACATTGTTTAAGTTGAATAACACTCTGATTAGATCTAAAGTTTGGCTTTGTCTGAGACTCTGCATAATTCTGAATTAATTACTCAATTTCTTTGTTAGCAAGTTACTTAATATAAAAATAGACATAATGACTAACCAATTTAATGGGGTTGTTTAGAGGAATAAATGACTACATATGATTCCCCTAACACATAGCATGTTTAGAAGTACAGACTTCAAGATCTTATTGGGGGTTAGAGAGATGGCTCAGGGAGTAGAACACATGCATGTGGGAAGTTTGTCAGAGACAAATGGAAGTGGCTAGTTTGTAACAGAAATAACTTAAGAAAGTTAACTACAGTATAAAATTTATAGTATATTGACCTAATATTTATTCTTAAGGATTTTTCTTTTCTTTTTTCTTTCTTTCTTTTCTTTTTTTTTTTTTTTACAATTTTGTGGGGCTGTTTGCAAGCACATGGGCATAGGTGCTTGTAAAGATCAGAGGCATCAGAACCCACGGAGTTGGAGATACAGGTACTTGTGAGTCACCAACATGCATGCTGGGAACCAAACTCGGGTCCTCTGCAAGAGTAGTAAGGGCTCTTAACTACTGAGCCATCACTCCAGCCCCCTAATATTAATTTCTTTGGCCAAAAATCCATTTTTTAAAACCCAAATGGGTGGTGTACTTTCAAGTAAAACATGTACTTTGGGGGCACATTTTGCTGGGAGTCACATAGTCTATGCTTCTTATATAAACTATTATTTCTGTCTGATCTCATCATTTTATAAAACCAACATGTCCACATAGAATTTCTCAAAAAGGTTGGGTGTGGTACAGCAAGCCTTTAATCTCAGTTCACAGGAAGCAAGGACAGGCACGTGTCTGTGACTTTGAGGACAGCCTGCTCTACAGAGTGAGTTCTAGGCCAAAGTTATGTAGTTAGATCCTATCTAAAACAAACAACCAGACATAAAAGATATTTTTAAAAAATTCTTAAAAGATAAGATAGAATAAAAGAAAAAAACTTCAGTTCATTAATATAGGACAACTTGGTTCTTATGCTGCTTAAAATGAGTTCCAGGACAACCAGAGAAACCGTCTTGAAAAAACAAAACAAAACAAAACAAAACGCCTTGAAGCTGGGGACCTAGTCAGTAGAGTGCTCACCAGCGTGCATGAGGACAGGGTTAGATTCCCAGCACCACATAAACCAGATGTGGTGGCACAAGCCTATGTACCAACTCTTGGAAAGTGTCAGAAGAAGGGTCAGGAATTGAAGAGCATCCCATCCTCTGCTACACAGTGAACTCCGGGTCAGATTGCCTTACTTGAGACCTTGTCTTAAAAACAAGCATAACAGTCAGGCAGTGGTGGCACATACCTTTAATCCTAGCACTCAGGAGGCAGAGGCAGGTGGATCTCCTGGATCTCCAAGATCTCCAAGTTTGAGACTATTCTGGTATATGAGGCGAGTTCAAGGCAGCCAAGATTACCCAGAGAAACCCTGTCTCAAAAAACAAAACAAGCCGGGCGGTGGTGGCGCACGCCTTTAATCCCAGCACTCGGGAGGCAGAGCCAGGCGGATCTCTGTGAGTTCGAGGCCAGCCTGGGCTACCAAGTGAGTCCCAGGAAAGGCGCAAAGCTACACAGAGAAACCCTGTCTCGAAAAACCAAAAAAAAAAAAAAAAAAAAAAAAAAAACCAACCAAACAAAAACAACAACAATAACAAAACTTCTTACTCATAACAATAGCGCTACCAGGCTTTTTGAAGCCACTACCTATGATGGGACACCTCGCACAGCCTTGAGGCAGGAGGGGCTTGGACCTGCCTCTACTAAATGTACCTCCCCATGGGAGGCCTTACCTTCTTGTAGGAGGAAATGCGGGGTGGGTTGGGAGGGGTGGGAGGAGGGAAGAGGGGGATCTTTGATTGGTATGTAAAATGAATAAAAAATTTCTTAATAAAAAATAAAATAAAATATTTCTGGTTACCTAAAAAAAAAATAGTGCTATCTATTGCTCTTTTTGAAAAATGCAAAGTGCTTTGGTATTCTTGTGGGAGGCCAGCTCGAACATTTTCAGGGGTTCTTATGAAGAGGAGAGAGGGATAAGAAAATATTAGAAAGATAGCGAAGAGGAGAAAGACAGAAACACAGGATAGCTTCTGGAGGACCTGGGTCAATACCCGACGGCCTTTTCTGTTTATTCAAAAGGACTTTTTATAACAATGCCAAGGGGTGGAGCAAAAGACCTCCCCCTTGCTTGATCAAAGCACACCACACAGCCAAGTGTAGACCCTTCCAAACACCTGGTAACCACGCCTGTGGTCAAATCATCCCATTATGCAGCCCTGCTGGGTAAAGCAAGCTCAGATTCTCAGAGTAAGTTCTCACTAGGAAACCTCTGTGGGTCTCTACACATCCTGAAGAAGGCTCCTTCTAAAAATATTACATTTGTTGCACTGTAGCTACTTAATTACCAAATCCTTTACTTCATTCTCACTAATTTCCTTGATATTTCTTTAAAATTCCAAGTAAGCTCGTGCTTCAGGGTCTTTATACTTCCTGCCTCTGCCTCCATTTAGCTCTCTAGAAGTCACCATCTCCGTCCCTATTTGAACAGCATATAAAATATTCACTCTCCATGTGTATCATCCATCCTCCCCAGTATTCTACACACTCCTTAGAACAGCTCCTAGACTACATGTTTTTCATTTGTTTATTTATGTCTATTATCTATCTCCCTCAGGTAGATTGTAAACTAAGGAAGACTTTTTTTTTTTAATCAACTGTCTTTGTAATATAATCCCCAGGGGATGAGAATGTCTGTTTCATTGTAGATTCTAAATAAGTGTTTACTGAGTCCAGACGTTAAATAGGGTAACCATCTGATTTAGAGTGTATCATGCTTTACATGCTTGTATACTTCTAGAGGTACTCAAGACGTACCACTAATATTCCAGTTTGCTGAGGTATTTTAATCTAAATTCTCACTCATCACAATAATGTCAGTTTGCTAGGTGATTTAATTTGGGAAATTACTTCATATTTATTTATTTACACTTGACTGAAATCATTATAAAAGCCTACATTGGATGCAAATTGACAATATGCATCGGTAATAAATATAATAAACATTAAGTATTCTAATATACTGTATAATATTCATGCATTTGATTTTGATTATTATGAAGCTCAGTAATACATGCATCCTGTTCACAACAATGTACAGGTGTTCAATACTATTGAATAGTATACTTAAAAAGGTAAGTTATATAATTATTTTACCATAAAATCACGTACACACACAATTTCTGTTTCTTTCCAACCTGAGTTCATCCGGATGAAATCAGAGACTCACAGGTAGAGCGCCCTCTAGGGGCAGATTAGAGGAGTTTGTTTTTGTTTAGGTGGTTTCCTTGTCACTTAGTGTGCAGAGTTGAGCTTCAACTCTATGGTTCCATTGCTTTTCCCTCTTTATGTCTCACTAACCTCCCTCTGCCTCTCTTTTTAAATCCACAAAATATAAAATTTATTGTTTTCAATGTCACTGACATTTACTGCATACACTGAAATGTCCAGCTATTCTAGCTACACAGTCTAAAACACTTTCAGTAGCCTCACGGGAGACCCATAGCAGCTAATCAGCAACACTTGTTTCCTCCTGGGAATCACTGATCTGTTCTCCTCTATAAATTTACCTATCCTGTGTATGGCAAGAGTAGTAAAACATGCCACTTTTTATTCTGGCTACTTTGACTTAAATCTTATTTTAAATCACTTCTTGGTCTTTTGGTCAAGATCAAGCATAACTACACGTTGAGGTTCCCCAGCAGTGCAGCATGTGTTAGCACTTGGATTAATTTATGGCTGAATAGCACCATACCGTGTGCTATGCCACAGTCTGGTTTATCTGCTACCAGATGATGGACTTCACCTGCCTTTTTGGGGTGGTGAATAAACATGATCACCATATAGAAATTTATCTTGAGTTCTTTTACATCATTGAGCATATAGTTAGGAGTGGCAGGTCTATATGATATCTTAATTTTCCTTAGTGAGTAACTGCCAAGTTGTTTTTCACAGGACCTATCCCATAATAACTGTGCTTTTGGTTTTGAAGGAGTGTATTTAACAAGTATAAGGCAAAGCAGTCGGCAGGTAAAGAGGGACCCAGGGAAAGTCTTCTGTGTGGACTTCCAGTTTCCCTATCCCACCACAGACATCTTTGAAGCATCGGTGTAGTTGGGTCCTTTCTGCCTGGGAATGATTTACCTCCAGCTGCATTCAAGGACAGGGTGTCTAATCCAACAAGATACCCTGCTTCAGTTCTCAAGGACTTTTTAAAAAATTTTTTTAAGGTTTTGATGTTTTCTTTTTCTGTTCTCTGACTTTTCCTTGTTGCTGAATGTAGAGGTTCTTAATGTATTCTGGATACTAAATCTTTACCAGATAAGTGATTTGCAAACATTTTCTTTTCTTCTGTAGTTATGTGTACTTTCTGGATAGTTTTCTGCATTACTTAATTTTCTCATCCTGTGATAATAAAACACTTGGCAAGACTAAAGGATGGAGGGTTTGTTTTGGTTAGTGGAGTGAGGGTTTGGGCTGCTATTAGTGGCAGGAGCAGGCAGAAGGAGCAGCTGTGGACTGTGGCGGCAGAAATGTGAGGTTGCTTGCTCACACTGGGGCAGATCAGGAAGCAGAAAGGAGAATTCAGGTCCTGAAAATGGTCCTTTCAAGACCTGTGAAGAATTGTGTTGGAAACTTCATGGGGATTGCATTCAATCTATAGATTGCTTTTGGCAGCCTGGTCATTTTTAATATATCAGTCCCATAGATTTCTTTAGATTTACTGGTCTGAGATGATTTATTTCTTGTGTTTTCTTGGGGGTGGTTAACCTCTTCAGGTTGGAGTTTTTATTCTGGCACCCCTTCTGAGAGCTGAATTTTTAAAGATACTGCTTAAATTTGGTTTTATTGTGGAATGTCTTTCTTTCTCCACCTATTGTGCTTGATAGGTTTTCTGGGTAGAGTAGTCCGAGTTGGCTCTCAGAGTTCGTAGAACACCTGCCCAGGCCTTTCTGGCTTTTAGAGTCTCCACTGAAAATCAGGTGTTATTCTTTTTTAAATGTACAAACACATTGTGCTTTCCCAGTGTAGCAGAGTGCCTCTCCACATGGTGGATGATTGCATTTGATGTCTAGAGGCTGTGACAGGCAATTCTTGAAAAAGTCTGGAGGCTTTTAAGTTTTTTGTTTGTTTTTGTTTTTTGAGACAGGGTTTCTCTGTGTAGCTTTGGTGCCTTTCCTGGAACTCACTCTGAAGCCCAGGCTGGCCTCGAACTCACAGAGATCTGCCTGGCTCTGCCTCCTGAGTGCTGGGATTAAAGGTGTTCACCATCACGCCGGGCGGTGGTGGCGCACACCTTTAATCCCAGCACTCGGGAGGCAGAGCCAGGCGGATCTCTGTGAGTTCGAGGCCAGCCTGGGCTACCAAGTGAGTTCCAGGAAAGGCGCAAAGCTACACAGAGAAACCCTGTCTTGAAAAAAAAAAAAAAAGGTGTTCACCACCACAGCCTGGCAGTTTTTAGGTTTTAAGAACAGCTTTCAGCAGAACATAGTGGCTCATGTCCTTAATTCGAGCTTGTGGGAGACAGACACAGGTGGATTTCTGTGAGTTTGAGTCCAGCCTGATCTACATTCCAGGACAGCCAGATTTAACGTTTTCCTTAACTTCGGTATCCATTTCTTCTATCTTGCCTTCAGTAGTTGTATCTCCTCCATCCCTTGTACTCTGTTGGTGAGGAGTGCCTAATTTTTTCATTTCCAGTTTTCCCTCAGTTTGGGTTTTCATCATTGATTCCATTTTGAACAATTTTCATTTCACTCCACTGTTTGTTTGTGTTTTTATAGATTTCATTAATGGACTAGTTAATATTCTCTTTAAGGTCCTTGAGTGCATTCATAATAGCTATTTTGAAGTCCTTCTTTTGTGTTTCATCCATATTACATTTTTCATGGCCTACTGTAGTTGCTAGGCTCTAGTGGGGACATATTGTCCTGACAATTATTGACTGTGTTTTTATGCGGGCTTTTAGACATCTAGGATTTCTAAATGTTTGTGATGATTGTAATTCTCTATGTTGTCACTGGCCTTGCCTTTTTGGGTAGATTTTTGTGGTTGTTAGTTTCTGTTGCTCTCTCTGGAGCTTAGGATCATGTGATGCCTGTGGGTTGTTTGGTAGGGATGCCTCTGATTCCCTGCCAGGTGTGACTGCTGGAGGAAGTCCCAGATAGAACTTGGTTCTATGTTGGAAGTTGACATGCAAGAATGCGAATGGGCTAGCAGGGTGTGGGGCGAGAGGGTCCACAGGAGGGAGGAAAGTTGAGTCTGCCACGAGGATCTGTGGAATCCACAGGGAATGGTGACAGAGAGGGAAGATAGGCCCTAAAGGTGGTCTGCTACAAGGCAGGGGATGAGACTGCGGAACTGGAATTGGAGAATGGAAGGAGAGTGAAAGTTGCCTACCTGGTTCTCTGGCCAATGTGACCAGCAGATTTCTAAGGAGAGGAGTTAGGCATAGGGTAAGGAACTAAGAGAAGGATTGCATTAATCTAGGAAGAGGAAATGAAATACATAATTATGGGTTGATGGTGGAGGACTAAAATGGGAGGATCAAACATGGGGGAAAGGAAGAGGAGTGAGGGAGAGAATATGGGGAGGGACAGCTAAAACTAAGGGCTATTTTAGGGGTCATATGGAAGGACAGTTAAAACTAAGGGCTATTTTAGGGGTCATATGGTAGGACAGTTAAAACTAAGGGCTATTTTAGGGGTCATATGGAAACCTAATACAGTAGAAGCATCCTAAAACATATGCATATATGAAGGTTATCTAAATGAAATCATCAAATAACAGGAAAGACAGAGCCTCAAGTAGACATCTCTCACCACCAAATGAAGCTACTGGTTCCAGGAATGGGTTACAGCTACTCAAGTTGTTGGCCAAAGGAGTCTTATGGAAACCCCTAAACAACTTGGGCTGCCAACTGGTTGCTCTCCACAAATTGATGGTAAGGCCATATTGCTGAAGACAACACCTACATAACTCATTGAACATGGAGAAGCCAAGCTATTGCTAACCTAGAGCCTTAGTTCCTACTGACTAGTAGTGTTCATGGTCCTGAAGGCATGCTACTAAAGGACAATGATAAATACCAACCATCTACAAAATCTTTGATCTACAATGGTGACCTACATGCAAGATGCGCTAGCACAATAGTGACACAAAGCTTGTGGGACTAAAGAACTAATGATAATAAATGCAGAGACCCACAACGGACTTTGTGCAAAGAAAGAATGAGAGACCCTGGAACATACTAAATGTCATATCTCCACCAATTCCCTCTCTTTAGGGCTCATGGAACTTGTAGAAGAGGAAACAGAAAGAGTGTAAGAGCCAGAAGGTCTTGGAGGACATCAAGAAAACAAGGCCCTCTAAATCAACATGATCAAAGCTCGTATGAACCCACAGAGACAGACGCAGCATGCACAGGGTTGGCACCAGGTTTGGCCTGGTGGGGAACCATTGCTAAGAGTGGACGTGGACACAAACCCACATTCCTAGCCCAGAAGCTATCTCGTATTGATAACCATTCACAAATGAAAGATTAGTTTTATCTAATGAAGTCTCACAAACCATTCAAATCCATTTTAAGGCCAGGCCCTATGACCAACAGTAGATTTCTGTAGCTAGAGTTTTTCTGCCTGGCCCACAGTCAGGACAAATCTCTCTCACCCGCCAGTCCCAAGCCGCTCAAACCCGATCAAGTAAACACAGACACTTATATTGGTTTCAAACTGTATGGCCGTGGCAGGCTTCTTGCTAACTGTTCTTACAGCTTAAATTAATCCATTTCTATTAATCTATACCTTGCCACGTGGCTTGTGGCTTACCGGTACTTTACATCTTCCTTGTCCTGATGGCGGCTGGCAGTGTCTCCCTATCTCAGCCTTCCACTTCCCAGCTCTATTCTCCTCCTGTTAGTCCCGCCTATACTTCCTGCCTGGCCACTGCCAATCAGTGATTTATTCATTGACCAATCAGCAACACATTTGACATACAGACCATCCCACAGCACCTCCCCTTTTCTTTTCTTAAAAAGGAAGGTTTTAACCTTTACACATCTCCAAAGTCAGCTTGGTATATTTGGGAATTTGGGCGTAGCTTCTCTTACTACTTCCTGCTGGAGGGGGGCGCTGTATCTTCTGGGGAAACAAAGAAAATTTTAGGATCATGGAGTAGTCCGTGAGGCTGTATCATCTGAGCCAGTTGTCTTGAAACGGTTCTGGATGTTGGATCATCTGGGCCATGGTGTCATCGGAGACCTTTCAGGGGGTCTTGGCTGGTCAAACCTGATGTATCTTAATCTGGAACAAATCCATAGCCTCTGGCTTTCTGTGGGAACAAAAGCAGAATCTCCTTTCCAAAGCAACATATCCTTATATCCAAATTTTGAAGTCAAGGTACCTTTAAAATATACATTTTGGCATAACTCAACAGCTTTTGTAATCAAATGTTTTTTTTTAGTTACGAATATCAAAGATAACATAATCCAGATTCTTTGTGTGGTAGCCATCTTTATGTGGCTTATTTTTTATATTAGCTTGAGCCTATTGCCTTAAACTGCAGCCTTCTAAGCCTGAAACGGCGCTGGTGCTGTGGCTGCTGGCTCCGCCCACTTCAGCTTCCCAAAATGGCGGTGATACATTTTCCGCCAGCTCTGGGAGCCATCAACTCTCAGAAATAGTGGGTCTATGCTTCTATCAAAGCAGCGTGTAGCCCAGAAACCTCTTTTTTTTTTTTTTTGTTTTGTACTAGCAAAGGCTAAATCCACCACACAGCTTAATGTGCCACTTGCAGAGACCTCATTCCCGCCGTACTGCAGGTCGAGCATGCACGCCAGGAACCCGCCATAGTAGCTCAAACATGCAGGCTGCCGCTAGCTTGAAAGAGACAACTAGGAGCTGTTTTTAGCTCCGTTTTAGAATCTTTTTACTCAGGTTTTAGGTGGAAACTCTTGCCACCACGTTGGACGGTGCTGTGGGATGGTCTGTATGTCAAATGTGTTGCTGATTGGTCAATGAATAAATCACTGATTGGCAGTGGCCAGGCAGGAAGTATAGGCGGGACTAACAGGAGGAGAATAGAGCTGGGAAGTGGAAGGCTGAGATAGGGAGACACTGCCAGCCGCCATCAGGACAAGGAAGATGTAAAGTACCGGTAAGCCACAAGCCACGTGGCAAGGTATAGATTAATAGAAATGGATTAATTTAAGCTGTAAGAACAGTTAGCAAGAAGCCTGCCACGGCCATACAGTTTGAAACCAATATAAGTGTCTGTGTTTACTTGATCGGGTTTGAGCGGCTTGGGACTGGCGGGTGAGAGAGATTTGTCCTGACTGTGGGCCAGGCAGAAAAACTCTAGCTACAGATTTCCAACACAAAAGTAACTCAATGGCATTTTTGAGATTTTTTTTTCTTATATTGCCTTGGACATTTTTTTCTTTATCTCTTTTTTCTCACCTATAGATCCTTTGCTTATGTATTATGGTTTCTGATTTTGTGTTCTTAAGGGCTTTCTGTGCATGCTAATGTGTGTGTCTCTATGTCTATATGTCTTTCTTGTGCCTTTTCTCTGGCTCTCCATTTTTCTGTTTGCAGGTTTGTTTTGTTCTATTTAAGTTTGCTTGTTTTCATTGTTATTTTTTCTTTTTTTAGATGCCTGTTTGTTTACTGATGAGAGAGAACATGAAAGGGCATGGATTTGGGTGGGTGGGGAGGTGGGGAGAATCTGGCAGTATTTGGGGGAGGGTAACTGTAATCAGAATATGTTGTATGAAAAGAATATTTTTTCAAATAAAAAAAGTAAAACATACCAAGAATGTAGTAAATAAAGGCAGTCTAAACAGTCTAAACATGGAAAAAAGATGAATAACGCAAAAAACCCCTCATTTCCCCAAGACATTAAGGAAATAAAAATCAAAACAATTTTGAGATTTCACCTTACTCCATTCGGAAGGGTAAAGCTCAACAAAACAACTGAAAACAAGTGCTGAAAGGGGTAGAGGTTGAAAAAGTTCGCTGTTGGTGGGATTGCCAACTGGTGCCACTACGGAAAGAGGTGGAAAACTAAAACTAAATCTTCTGTGTGATTCAGCTATTCCATTCCTTGAGAATGCCCAAAACACTCCACATCCTACTCTACAGATGCTCAGCCATGTTCATTGCTGCTCTAATCACAATAGCTAGGAAATGGAATCAATTGAGGAATAGATAATGGAACTGTAGTACATGTACACTATGGAATACTGATCAGGTGTAAATGAAAATGAAATCGTTATCTTTGCAGGTAAATGGCTGGAACTAGAAAAAAGTAGTTTTGAGTGGGGTGACCCAGATCCTGAAAGACAAATGCCACATGTTATCTCTCACTGGAGGCTCCTAGCTCCAGAGTTTCAGGTATAAGTATAGTTCTCGTGCCTCGTTAACTTCTTTTTGCCACAGATGAGACCAATTCAGAAAACTGCAACCAATCAAAATACAGTTATGGATCCCAGTTCCAGTAGACACATCCATCTATAAACAACCCCTACTCCTAAAGACTCAGAGAACATTGCAGAAGAAGTGGTAGAAAGATTGTAAGATTCAGAGGACCAGGGGATTTTTTTTTTCATTTTTCTTTATTAAGAAATTTTCTACTCACTCTACATACCACCCACAGATCCCCCCTCCTCCTTCCTCCCACCCCCTAGCCCTCTCTCCCAATCCACCCCACATCCCCACATCTCCTAAATCAAGGTCTCCCATGGGGAGCCAGCAGAGCCCAGCACACTCAGCCAAGGCAAGTCCAAGCCCCTTCCCACTGCACCAAGGCTTGCACAAGGCGTCACACCACAGGCACCAGATTCCCAAAAGCCTGCCCATGCGCCAGGGATGAATCCCGATCCCCCTGCCTGGGCGCCCCCAAACAGTTTGAGCCAAACAACCGTCTTCCGTATCCAGAGGGCCTAGTCCAGTCCCATGCGGGCTCCACAGCCCCTAGTCTACAGTTTATGGGCTTCCTCTAGTGTGGCCGGTCATCTCTGCATGTCTTCCTATCATGATCTCGACGTCCCCCACCTGCAGAATCCCTCATCTCTCATCGATTGGATTCCCAGAGCTCAGCCTGGTGCCTGGCGATGGATCTCTGCATCTGCCTCCATCAGTCACTGGACAAAGGCTCTATGATGACAGGATATTTGCTAGACCAGTCACCAGAGTAGACCAGACCAGGCACCCTCTGGACCACCACCAGCAGTCCAAGGCCAGGACCAGGGGATTTGCTGTGAGGTTGTGTCTTCTAGTAACATCAGAAGATTCATTCATAAAAGTCTCACCAACGTGACTGTCTAAACAGTAGCTAAGCAAGAACAACAATAATAAACATGCCAGTGGAGACCACAAAGCCTCAGTCATACACAAAGAACTACAGGCAACGAAGGAACGCTGAGAGCGGGAGAAACGGTCATTATAGGAAGAACACACCAGGGGTTATCCAATACCAAATGCTCAGCACTGAAAACAAACACACAAGAAGTATTACAGTGACTGAGCAAGGAATACTTAAAAGTATATATGTATGTTCATGTACATATGTGCGTGTAACAACAATTGATGAAAAAAGAGGTCAAGAATTTGAAAGAGATCAATGAGGGATATATGGGAGGGCTTAGAGGGAGGAAAGGGAAGGGAGAAATGATGTGGTTTCATTATAATCTCAAAAATAAAATAAAAGGAATAGACAGTTAAAAGAAACACCTAAAGCTGCACAACAAAATAGTAATCCTTGACAATTCTATTATATATTATTTCAAAATGTGTAATTTTGTCAATCAGAGTAGTGGAAACATTCGAATGAAATATTTTTGACATATTGAAATTTATGCTTTTTGTTTCATATTACTATTTTTGTATATTTGTATATGTACAATACACATATGCATACTTGTGTGTGTACACATGTGAGCTGCTGTGTAAGTATGCATGGGATGAGGGACAAAGTTCCACCTTGAATGTTGTGCCTTATTACACTACTCACATTGTTTTTTGAAACATGGTTTCTCACTGGCCTGGAACTTACTGATTGGGCTAGGATGACTAAAAAGTAGCTACAGGGATGCACCAGATTTTGCCTTCTCAGTGTAGGTGTAAAAAGCATGGACCTGTTAAGTTGGTGCTGGGAATTGAACTCAGATCCTTGTGTTGGCACTGTAAGCAGTTCACCAACTGAGCTTTGTCTCCAGCCTATTTTTATTTTAAAATAATGTTACTACAAGTATCTCCCTATTAGATTTCTTCTTTCCATTTTTATTTTTGCTGCCTTTGTATACTATGTAAATTAAAAATTAAAGATAAAAATTAAGTAGTCCACTGTGCATGGATTCTTATTTTTTTATAGTTCTGCTTAGTTTTCTATTTCTTTGTTTTTGGTCTGTATGGCATGCTGTCATGATTACTTTAGCTTCATAATAGTTTATGAAACTGGAAAGTGTGAACCACCCTGTGTTACTCTAATTTCAAATTATTTGGGCTCCTAAGTTCCCATTGCAATTCAATATACATTTGTTGTTCCCTAAGGCTCAGGGAACATTGCCTAAGTTGGGTCAGAAGACTGTAAGAGCCAGAGTAGTTGATGTCTGCAAGCAAAACAGTATTTGCAGGACATACTAACACCATTGCACACAGTGACTCATAGCAACTGTGACTGCATGCACAAGATTAAGCCGACCAGAATGCCAGCCCTGAAGGGAGAGGAGCTGAGGAGTTATTGGTAGCTGATGGCTGCTGATGGAGAGATGAATGTCAGTTATCCTCAGGGCATGGCCTGGAGAAGCTACCCATGCTCCAGTAGGTAGCCTTCCACCCATGTGTAGCACGAATCTCTAAACAGTCTTATTAAATAAAAACAAACCTGAAATATCAGAGAGACAGAACAATGCTATGGGATGTTTTGTATGTTAAATGTGTTGCTCTGATTGGTTAATAAATAAAACATTGATTGGCCAGTAGTCAAGCAGAAAGTATAGGCAGGACAAGGAGAGAGGAGAATTTTGGGAACAGGAAGGCTGAGGCAGAGAGATGCTGCCAGCTGCCGCCATGAAAAGCGAGATGTAAGGTACCGGTAAGCCACAAGCCACGTGGCAACTTATAGACTAATAGATATGGGTTAATTTAAGATAGAAGAACTAGATAACAAGAAGCCTGCTACGGTCATACAGTTTGTAAGCAATGTAAGTCTCTGTGTGTTTACTTGGTTGGTTCTAAGCAGCTGTGGGACTGGCGAGTGAGAGAGATTTGTCCTGACCATGGGCCAGGCAGGACTGGAGAAAACTCTAGCTATAGAACAAGCCACAGCTAACCTCACCTTGCCAATGCCTCAGCTGATCTCACTTCCTCTAACTGGAAGCCTCTGTGTCCTCATCCGAAGGGATCTCAGCTGAACTGCTGCTAAAAGCCTAAAAGCTTAACCAGGCTCTAGTTCCTGGTCCTTACACCTTACATACCTTTCTGCTTTCTACCATCACTTCCTGGGATTAAAGGAGTGTGTCACTATGCCTGGCTGTTTCCATTGTGGCTTTGAACTCATAGAGATCCAGACGGATCTCTGCCTTCAGAATGCTAGGATTAAAGGTGTGTGTGCCACCATTTTCTGGCCTCTATATCCAGTGGCTGTTCTGTTCTCTGACCCCAGATAAGTTTATTAGGGTGTACAATATATTGGGGAACACAATATCACCACACCCATGATGTACAGGCAGCACTGAGTGGACTCAGTGGGTTCAGCAACAACTACAACAACAACAAAAACAAAAACACATGAAGTTGATAGGGGAAAGTGGTGGAGGGGAAAGGAGAGAAATCAGGCAGCAAATGGGCTGCATTTGCTGAAAACAAGATGTATAAAATTCTCAAACAACAACAAAAATGAGTAAAAAAAAAATCATGTAATCTAAAACCAGCTGTGGTTTCATTGCTTCCTTCTTAATTGTCTTTTAAGGTTTTTTTTTTTTTTTTTTTTTTGACTGTTTGGGGTAGATGCTTCAGGAACAATTTTGAGCAGAACAGATAAAAACAAGAACACTTATCTTGTTGGTAAACTTACATAACAGACTTTCCTCCTTTCTCCTTTACTAGTTTCAGAAATGTCACACTTGGTAATTCATTAATTCATTAAATTTGCAAATGGGACTGGAGAGATGGATCGGTGGCCAACAGCACATTTTTCACTTGCTGAAGACCCAAGGTCTCTCATGTATAACATTAACTATGAGATTTAATAGTTGTTTTATAGTTTGTGAAAGTCACATCTATTACTAGTTATCTGACCAACTTTATCATGAAAGAAAACATTGACACAGCTTACATTTATCATACATTAATAAGATTATTCGGTTTTTCTTTTCTCTATGTTATATTAATTCATTTTTTTTACATGATTGACTTTTACATATTGAAGCACCTATAAATTTCTTGGAATAAAATATTGTTTCTTACAGTCTTAGTTACTGTTTTATTGTTGTGAAGACACATCATGACCAAGGGAACACTGATAAAAGAAAGCATTTACTTAAAGACATATAGTTTTAGAGGGTTAGTCTCTGATCATCATGGTAGGATATAGACAGGTATGGTGCTTGAGTAGTAGCTGAGAGCATTACATTTTCAGGCAACAGAGAGAGAGAGAGAAAGAGAGAGAGGGAGAGAGAGAGGGGGGAGGACCTGGCTTGGGCTTTTGAAACCTCAAAGCCCACTCACGGTGACAAACCTCCTATATCAAGGCCACACTTCTTAATCCTTTCCAAACAGTTTCCCTACTTGATGACTAAGCATTAAAATATAGGAGCCTATGGGGACCATTATCATTCAAACTACCACAGAAATTATGTTTAGGCACTGATGAATTTCTTTTATTTTTTTGCATTGATAAATGTACATTAAATAGAGATATTCTCTAATTTTATTTCCCTGACATTTTTGACTGGAGTTGGTTTCAGGAAATGCTGGCTTCACATAATGAGTGAGGAAGGATTTCTTAGTAGTGTCTGTGTTCATAAGAAAAAGCTTTAGGAAAATGTAAAGTTTGGCTAGCTTCATTTGCAATCAGCAAACAGAGGAAACAGATAAAAAAAAGGTAGTGCCTGTCTGCAATTCCAGCACCCAGAAGGCTAATGATGGTCTGGGCTATAGAGAGACTATATCACAACACACACACACACACACACACACACACACACACACACACACACACACACCACAATGAAAACAACCAACACACACATCAGTTGAAAACAACTGATGAATGGAAGGAACAATGTGTAAAATTTATATTATGAAATACAACTTCATTACAAAAAGATTCTTCCACTGATAAGGCAATATACAAACAGACCACAAATATAACATTCTAAGTGAAAGGACTATAGGACTAGAACTAATGAGTACATTTCCTAGGGTCTAGGTAAAGCCATTGTAACAAAGATTAAACTGTGTGGACAAAGAGTTTAGTATTTTCCAGGGCAAGCAGGTGGAAGAGCATGACAACTTTGAAAACATGTAATAAGAATAATTATGGTAGGATAATATGAATATACCTTTCACCAAATTGTATACACTATATACTAAAAAGTTTATTGCTGTTTATAAATTATACATTAATTAAAAAAAAAGAAATAATGGGTGAAATACATGTATAGACACATTTAAATCCTCTAGCTTGGTCCCAGCTGGGAGTGTATTTCTTTCTTAGAACAGTGAAATGAGGACCTACAGATGTCCTCATGGAGAACATCCCCAGAGAGTTCAATGAATCAATAATGCCCAACTAGTTTACATACATTGTTCTCTGCAGTCCAACATTAGTTTAGAAGACCAGACAGCACACTGGCCACCTTTGGTCATCATTCAGTCATCTGAATGTTGGTGTTCACACATACACACTGGCTGTCTTCTGACCCAGAGATTGCCTAGGAATCTATGACCATGGTTGAGAAAAACACCCAAGATAAAAACTATACTGAACAACCTCAGAGAAGTGACCAGTTAGCAAGCTCTTCTGTCTGCCTTCTTACACTTGAGCTCTGCAGACACAACTCTGTGTATTATATGGGAGAGGCAATGTTATAATCTTTCTTTCACAAGTACAGAGGAAGTGAGAGAGCCCTCTAAGGACACAGGGAATGCACGGTAATCTCATGGCTGGGGTGTTGAGTGTCTGTCTTTTCTCTGGTTTTTGCTGCTTTAGAAAGTTCATCACCTTTTGCTTACTCCCTGCCAGAGAGCCCCTCTGATGATCCCCACGTGTTACTCCATGGAAGGACTTCTCATTGCAAACACACTGTTCAGAACTGGCTGTCACTCTTCTTCAAGGAGCAAGGTAAGCTTCTATAGTCATCATCCACTTTTAGTGAAAAGTCCAGCTCCCACAAAAGCAGTATTAGCAGAACCCCCATGAGTCATTTGACACAGAGTTCAAGGGCCTGAACCCTTTTCTAAAACACAGAGTTTATTAAAATTCTGTCACTGGAGAGCTGAATGGTGGTTATGAACTATCAGTGCCCTGCTTTCTAAGAGTCCTAGTGAAACAGAGATGAGGCACTGGCTGGTCAGGTAGGGATTTGATTTTATTTGTTGTAATGTTGACTTTTCATTGGAGGCTTATTTTTGGAAATTTATTTATTTTTATGTATATGGATAGTTTGCCTGTATATATGTCTGTGTACACATGTGTAAAGTGCTGGTCAAGGCCAGAGAAAGTCATTGGACCTAATAGAACTGGAGTTACAGATGACTATGAGCTGTCATGTGAGTGATGGAATTTACACTTAGGTCATTTGAAAGAGTACTCAGTGCTCTTAACCACTGAACCATCTCTCCAACTTTATGGTGGACATTAAAAGAGTAAGGTAAAATGATTAACTTTTAATTTTAAAACATTATAAATAAATAAGCAAAAGACCTGACCTTAATTTTAAAAGTTTTTCCTTAATGCCATAATTTTATTTTTCCCTTATGTGTAGAAATTTATTCATAGACCATCCATATAGGTAAAAGTAAATAGGATGAAACTGGTTTTAATATTGAATCCTGAACTTTATAACAGCTGTAGAAATACTACTTAATTTCATAGATTATCAATTGTCTTAATGGTAAATAAGGAATGCTATTATCTATTTTATACATATACTACCACACTTATATGCTCACAAGTTACACACATACCAGTTCCTTATTATGTGTTGTAGCATCTAATATATTTAGAAAGTGATTGCGCTGTTAAGTCTTACATGCAGCTCTCAGCGGCTAGGCTTGTCAGGTGAGCTGCTGAAACGAGGAAGAGATGAACAATAAGAAGCCGTAGTTGGTAGAGGATAGAAAGTTCTCTAAGAGCTTGAAATTCAAAGAAAAATATTTAAAAGTATTGTGTTCATATTAGAAAAGATTCAAATAAAAACTTCAAACATAGATTTTTCACTAAAACAAGCCATGAACTTAAACAATCTATGACCTTTCAACTTTTGATGATGTTTGTGTTTCAACCAAGTCATGGCAACCCTAAGCAAGAGAAAGACAGTGTACTCCAGCTGAAATACAGATATGCAAGAAGATATTTAAAAAAAAGAGTGGCTCATTTGGAATACAAATCCTGGGGATCACATAAGGAAAACACTGGACTGATTGTGTAGAAAAGAGAGTTCATCACTCATCCACACCTGATGCCTACATATTACTACAAATTTTCCTCAGCTCTCAAGAAGAGCAAAAGTTCCATTCTATTACCTGCTGTTGCTGCTGCTGGCAACATGGCTACCAATCACACAACTCTGCTAGACATCAGTGTTTTCTTCACTTAGAAAATACATATCTTACTTAATTTAGACAACAATACCTCAGCATTGAATACATTATCATCTTTATTTTGTAGATATGGAAAATCTGGCTTGGGAGAGTTGGGCTAGGGCCAGTGGTCCTTGGGCTGAAAGTTAAGACTGGAATGCAATTCTCCCCTGCCATTTTCCATCAAATACAGTGGCTGCCCCTTAAGCAACTGCTGTCCTAATCAGCAACTGCAACTCCTCAGCTACCAGCAGTGGTTGGCCTCAAGGACTGCAGTCGCTGGGAATTCTGTTCCCTCAGGCACTAGCTCTCTCAAGGCCAGTTCATTACCCCCCTATAGAACTCAGGATTCAAAGGTTGTGGTGAAATTCTGCTCGCTCAGAGAGGCTGAAGAGCAAGTAGCTAATCTTTCCTCCTAGCGTGCTGCTCCCAAATGCAGCGCATCCTTCTGCTTCGTCCCCACTTAAGAACCCTAGCTACACATGGTTTCTCCCTACCACTTCTCTCAGCTTGTTGCTGACTCAGCCTCCTGACCGTGGGTTAATTTTATTTAATCAAACAAATGTAAACTGTCTTTGCATTGTTAATAAAAGCAGTAGGAAAAAATGTAACACATCTTAAAATAATATTCCACAGCACTCTCCCAAACCAAAGTTCTCTGCCTGATGCTGCCAGGTACCCTACCCTTCTTTGCTATAATTATCTCTGTGTTTATGGAAGCCCTTTCTTTTCCAATCTTCTCACTAGATCTGTTTGGCATGTGTCTCTCACTGAGTTCACTGAGGAAAGCCCAAAGACTGAGGTGATCTAGGAAAGATAATGACTCTTTATAATAATAATTCAACTTGATTTGAATTCAGTTGACACTACTGAACTTGATAACCACTTTCTCTGGGACCAAAGTTTGGCTTGCAAATTATTTTATTTTTCAACAAGATTGTAACTCTCAGGCACTGATGTTCTGTCAACAAAGAAAAAGAACCTGCTATTTAAATTTGTTGAGAAATCAGGGGAACTATGTGCAAACATTTCCTTAGGGCAGGACATGGCACATTGCACACATGGAAGTATGCCAATGCTTGAGGATGGGAGAAAAGATAAGATGATTGATGCGTTAGTTTCACAAATGTAACATTGAATAATCCATTCAATTTTCAAAATGGTGCTGCAGCTAGGGTCCATCCATAAAGAACACTTGCAAAGGACTTGAATTATGTCACCAGCACCCATACCCAGTGGTTCACAACCACCTGTAACTCCATCTCCAGAGGAACTGAAGACTGAATTCTACAAGCACTTGCACACACACATGCACACCCCTCCAAGGACATATACACATACATAAAAATAAGTCTTGAGAACTACTAAATTTTCAAAACATTAGTTCACAAATATGTAAGACTTAAAAACTGGAATGTGAACTTTGACATTTCATTAAATTGCCTGAATTCCTCTAGAAGCTGATAAACAAATATTTAATCGTTGATGGATGTGCTGGAGCACACCTTTAATCCCAGAACCCAGGAGGCAGAAGCAGGCAGATCTCAAGGAGTCTGAGGTCAGCCTGATCTATATGAGTTTCAGGTGATCCACGAGTCTATACTGAGACCCTCCCCATTTCTATTATTGTGATTCCCATTACTTTGTTTATGTGTATGATAGACATGTGTGGGTGCATGCATGCTGTGGCACTGACATGGCAGAGGACAACTTTCATGTGTTACTTCCCCCCCTTTCACTGTGGAATCTGAGGACTGTACTCAAGTCATCTGCCTTGAGAGATGTACTTTTACCCAGCGCACCATCTCATTGGCCCTAGATGTTAAGAGTGTTTAGAATCTGTGTTTTTATTATAATGAAATAATACCTGACAGTGGTACAAAGACATTTCAAAGTCTCGGCAATCTCTTTACATTATCTTTCCTACAGGGCATCTCCTGATTTCCAGATAACACTGATGGAGAACAGGACAGAGGTGACAGAGTTCATTCTCCTAGGACTAACCAATGCTCCAGAACTGCAGATCCCTCTGTTTATCATAATCAGCCTTATCTATTTCATCAATGTGGTTGGAAACTTAGGGATGATTGTGCTGATTCTCTGGGACTCACGACTCCACACCCCTATGTACTGTTTCCTTGCTAACCTGTCTCTGGTGGACATCTTTTACTCCTCAGCTGTCACTCCAACAGTTTTGGCTGGACTTCTTGTAGGGAAAAAAGTTGTTTCTCACAATGCTTGTGTGGCTCAGATGTTCATATTTGCAGCCTTTGTCACTACGGAAGATTTCCTTTTGGCTGCAATGGCCTTTGATCGCTATGCTGCAGTGTGCAAACCCCTGCACTACACCACCACCATGACTCCAACTATGTGTGCATGTCTGACCATGGCCTGCTATGCTGGTGGTTTCCTGAATTCTTCCATCCACACTGGTGACACGTTTAGACTGTACTTCTGCAAGTCCAATGTGGTCCATCACTTTTTCTGTGATGTTCCAGCAGTCATGGTTCTCTCTTGCTCTGATAGACATATCAGTGAGATGGTGCTTGTTTATGGAGCAAGCTTTGTTATCTGTTCTGCACTCCTCCTGATTTTGATATCCTACACATTCATCTTCATCACCATCTTCAAGATGCGCTCAGCTGCAGGATACCAGAAAGCTATGTCCACCTGTGTTTCTCACTTTACTGCTGTCTCCATTTTCTATGGGACTCTCATTTTCATGTACTTACAGCCCAGCTCCAGCCACTCCATGGACACTGACAAAACTGTCTCTGTGTTCTACACCATGGTCATCCCCATGCTAAACCCTGTGGTCTACAGCCTGAGGAACAAAGAGGTGAAAAGTGCATTCAAGAAAGTTGTGGAGAAGACAAAATATTCCCTAGGATTTTGAGTTTAGTGTTTTATGGTGCACTGTAATACAGCTTCAGGGCTCTCAGGTCTTCTCCAGGTACCTAGTGACATTTCCAGTCTACACTGATGTTAAGTGGAATATCCTTTTCTTTTAAATGTTTCTATTTTAGAAAAGGGAGTCAATGATGTAAATGCAATACCTGTTTTAGAATTGCTAAAGGGAAGTTTAACACATGTTGGTTATATTTTTCTAAACACTCATAGATCATATTGTTTATTTATCATTTCTACATGCCACTATTAGCATACCTGTAAAACAAGAGGCAAAGAAAAAGTCCATGAGAAGAAGTGTCTGCTTGTGTGCCCACATGGCCCACACGGGCACACTTACATATAGGTGTAGAAACATGCCTATAGTACAGTGACACTCTGCTAGTGTTCTCTTTCACAGGTGTGTACGCCCATACTCTGCATGCATACGTGTATAATGTTTGTATGTGTATGAACACGTGTGTGTTCAATTGTGTGTGTGTGTGTGTGTGTGTGTGTGTGTGTGTGTGTGTGTGTGTGTGTGTATGATGGCTGTCTGTCTGCCTTATTGATTGAGGATTTCTCAATTAAACCAAGATCTCTTCCATCAGCTTGTCTATCTAGTCAGTTTCCACTGGTGATTCCCTGTTTCCACCCTCCCAGTGCTGGAATTATATACATCATGCCCTCTTGGTGTTTATGCATGTTCTGCGAGTCTAAACTGTGCTCTTCATGTTTGCATGACATTTGGTTTATCTACAGGGTCATCTCCCCAGCTCTACTGTTAGTTTTAAATAAACATAATTTAAATAACTTATTGGGGGAATAGAATACCACTTTATGATTGTTTCTCTTCAACTGGGGTACGACTACAAGCGATCCTAATGATGTAGGTATATATTCATATACTTGGTATATTTTACTGAGAGAGAGAGAGAGAGAGAGAGAGAGAGAGAGAGAGAGAGAGAATCTTAAATGAAATAGAATTTCTGTGTGTCTAAGATATTTTATAGAAGCTTAATTTTTGCCTTATACATTTCAAAGGGAAAATTGTGTAGAATATAATGAACGTGGAGTGAAATCAAAGTTATTGTTAATTTATTGTACATAACCATCCACATTTCCACTGCTCTAAAAGTGCCCTGGTACTTTCATGTTTTCCATATTTTCTCTCTGGAAGTGCTACTGAATGCTCAGTGATGCTCATTTATCCCTAATATGGTTGTATCATCTCTTGTCACTCACACAATCTCTACCCTTGCTCTTCTCACACTGATCTCCTTGATGATCTTCTCAAATTCAAGAATGTCTCCACCTCAGTGTGCTTGAGCTTGCTGCTCCCCTGCATGGAAGTTTCCTTCACTACATTCAGGTCTCTGCTTAAACAGATTGAGAACCTTCCCTGACTCCTATATAAGACAGTCACTTTCCTTCACATTTTCACTGTCCCTCCACTCTGCCTGGTCCTCACAGTACTCGTCAGTACCTCAACTGCAATCTACATCTAAATGAGAGCGTTAGTTTGATCTATTTTAATTGCACATTATTGCATGATACTCCAATAGAATTTTGACATACTGTAGATACTCCATACATATTTGCTAAATGAATGAATAAATTAATGAAGTTATGTCCAGCTGTATTATGAAATCTTTGGACCACTGATGAAGCACTGATAACCATAGCATAAACCTTATAAACAGATTTTATTGTATATAGACATGCAGTGTATTTGAAAAGGCACAGACTATTTTCTGAATTGTTAAGGCATTTTGGGTTTTATTCTCACTATACAATTGCAGGCTCCATTTGTGGGCTACTGGATTATTTTCTAAAAATCCCATTTCAAGTGAATCATCTCATTCTTTTGACTTTTAAAAGAAGAATCGTAAATGATTTCTGTCTGCCACTGGCAGATAAAAAAACAGCTATTGACCATTCAGCATTGCTGAGCTGCAGTCACATGTTCTTTACAGGGAGAGATTTTATGTACTGAATATATGCAAAGGTCTCTAGTTGATTTAGTGTGCATATTTATATGTGTATACACACAGTTGTACATGTTTCTGTAGCTCATTATCCTGATGATGTTAAGCTAAACACAAACTCGTGTTAATATCTGGCTCTAACCCAGCTGTACATTGAATCCACCAGTTACCATTTGTAACTTTCTCCTCTGGTTGCTTAGAAACATGAGAGTCACGATCTCCTATTCATAAATTTATTCATTCATCTTCACTAAATAAATGAAGAAATCCCATAATTGTTCATTGCCATCTTTATGAGAAATGAATTATGTAGTAAAAGTGTCGCTTTGGATGGGAACACAGGAATAATTTTTGCTGTCAATGGAATAATTTCCTTTTTGGATTGTTTATGGCTAGCATGCCATAATGGTTGATGAGGTTATTCTTGAATCTTCACACTTTAAGAATTTTTAGTTAATGTATTTTGAGCATTAAAGTTTAAGTTATAAGATCAAATTATCTTAAAATGTATATTTCATTTTGTCATTATCAGATAGTTGTTTTAATTTAGTTTTCTTAACTGTTCTAAATAGACCTTCTGGTACATTTCAGCAATCTACTTTGTGCCTGATATTACATGAGAGGTTTTCATCCTTTCTCTCTTGAGTGTCACATTAACTGTGGGGTTTAAGAACTGTTTATCTTATGAAATTCATATATAGCCTTAGCTATCTTTATCACAAAAGAAAACTTTGACAAGTGCTTATTCAGTTTAGCAAAATGTTTGCTTTTATTTTCTCTTCATTATAGTAATTTGTTTTATCGTGCGGTTGACCTATGTAGTGAAGCACCTTTTCATTCTTGGAATGTCATAGTACTAGTTTGTAACTATGTTTAAACTGTGACATATTTATTTTGTTCACATTTTTTGATAACCATATATGTATATTCAAGAGGGATATTGTCTGTAATTTTTTTCTTTGATGTTTTGTCCAGCTTTGGTTTCAAGAAATTTTGACTTCTCAGAATGAGCTACAAAGTGTTTCCTTGTATTATTGGTGGTCATAAGAAAAACTTTAGGAAAACAGAAGTCAGGCTAGGTTTGTTTGAAGTCAGCAAATAGTGGAAACAGCTGAGCAAGGTGATGCATGTCTATAATCCCAGTACTGAGAAGGCTAAGGCTGGTCTGGGCTAGAGAGAGACCCTGTCTCAAATCACAAATAAACAAAAATAATCACAACCAAAACAGCATTAGGTGTTGCTTAACTGAGGGACAAAAAATATGCCAACTGATTATAATATAATATAAATGAACAATAGAAAAGTTCTCTGGTCAAAAAGGCAAAACTACAAATGGACCTCAAGTATAAAAATCTAAGTAAAAAGGACCAAAAACAACAATTACATTCCTTCCCAAAGGTCTGGTTAAAGCCATCATCACAAAGGTAAACGTATCTGTACAAAAAGGTTTTGTGTTTTGAAGGTCTACTATATGAGAGAATAGTTGACCCTCCAGGAGCTTGGAAAAAATTAATGAAGGATGGTCATGGGAATGGTAACATGAATACACTTTTGACCAAATTGTGAAGGATATCTACTTAAACATTTATTCATTGACATCTATAAATTGTACATTAACTGGAGAAAAGAGGAAATAATGGGTGATAAAAACATTATTGGTACATATAAATCATGTATCTTAGATGCAGCAAGAGTTTAATTGCTTTTCATTACAAAGATGAAATGACTTACAGGTGCCCTCACGGAGAACATCCCCAGAGAGCTCAATGTCTCCATAATGCCTGGCTAGCTCATATGCACTGCCCTTTGAAGTTAATCTTGCTGATCCACTTTAGAAGAGCCAGATGGCAAGATGACCATTTTGGTTATCATTCAGTCATCTGAATGTTGATATTTTCCCACACACACTGGTTTTCTTTTGAATTGGAGATTTTCTAGGAATCTTCAACCATGGTTGAGAAAAACACCCAAGATAAAAACTATACTGAACAGCCTCAGAGAAGTGACCAGTTAGCAAGCTCTTCTGTCTGCCTTCTTACACTTGAGCTCTGCAGACACAACTCTGTGTATTATATGGGAGAGGCAATGTTATAATCTTTCTTTCACAAGTACAGAGGAAGTGAGAGAGCCCTCTAAGGACACAGGGAATGCACGGTAATCTCATGGCTGGGGTGTTGAGTGTCTGTCTTTTCTCTGGTTTTTGCTGCTTTAGAAAGTTCATCACCTTTTGCTTACTCCCTGCCAGAGAGCCCCTCTGATGATCCCCACGTGTTACTCCATGGAAGGACTTCTCATTGCAAACACATTGTTTAGAACTGGCTGTCACTCTTCTTCAAGGAGCAAGGTAAGCTTCTATAGTCATCATCCACTTTTAGTGAAAAGTCCAGCTCCCACAAAAGCAGTATTAGCAGAACCCCCATGAGTCATTTGACACAGAGTTCAAGGGCCTGAACCCTTTTCTAAAACACAGAGTTTATTAAAATTCTGTCACTGGAGAGCTGAATGGTGGTTATGAACTATCAGTGCCCTGCTTTCTAAGAGTCCTAGTGAAACAGAGATGAGGCACTGGCTGGTCAGGTAGGGATTTGATTTTATTTATTATCTGTTAATGTCTCATTGGAACTTAAAAAAATATAAACTAAAATGATGAGTCTTTAAAGTAAAGAAAGGACTATAACTTATTGAGAAAAAGAATCAATGTTCATTTCAGTGAATCCCACTTAAATCTCATAATCTCATTTTAAATTTAACCACAGACATTTATACATAGAATGTACATATGAGTAAAAACAACAGCTTTTTGTAAGGATGAAACTACTTAAATATGGAATAATCACTTCTGAAACTAGTTGTGGAAAACTAGAATATCACTTAATTTCACAAACAATGAATGGTAAACAAAAAGTGATAATATGTTTTATTCTCATACAAGCACAATTATATGCAAATGCAATCACACACATACTTCTTCATTAGGCTTTTATGGCATTTTTGTAATACCTAGTATGTATATGTGGTTGTGTGTATTAAGGTTTGCCTAAAGCCTTATTAGCTAGGCTTGTCACGTGAGCTGCTGGAAGAGTTTGAAGAAACCTAAGAAGAAGTAGTAGTTGATAGATGCACTTCTCAGGGCTTAAAATTCCAATAAAATGATTTAAAGGCACTAGGTTTATATTAGAAAAGATTCCATCAGAAACTTCAAAAATAGATTTTTCACTAAAATAAGTCATGAGTCTAAATATAATACACAATCTATGAACTTTCAACTTTTGGTGGTATTTGTGTTTCAATCAAGTTAATGGCAGCCCTAAAAGCAAAAGAAGGAAAATGAACTAAAGCTGAAGTAGAGATATGTAAGAAAATCTTAAACAAAAGAGTGGCTCATGTGGGTTACTCAGAACAATCAATCCAAAAAGCAGAGCATGAGCGATTGGGTTTCACCTAAGACCCACTGGACTGTGTGTAAACAAGGAGATTTCCAGTTGTCAACATTCATCCACATCCAATGCCTTACAAGTTGCCACAAACTTTTCTCAGATCTCAAGAAGGGCAGAGTTCCATTCTAATCATCAGTGGTGATGATGATGATGATGATGACGAAAACGACGACAACATTGACGACAGCAGCATAGTTAGCAAAGATGCAGCTCTGCTAAACATCAGTGTTTTGTTCATTTAAAAATAAATTTTCTCCTTTAATTTAGAAAACAATACCTCAACACGGAATACATTATCATCCTCATTTTGTAGATGTAGAAAATTTGGCTTGAGAGAGTTGGGCCAGGGCCAGTGGTTCTTAGGCTGCAATATAAATCTGGCCTGCAATTCTCCCCAGAACCAAAGCTCTCTACCTGATGCTGCCTGGTACCCTTCCTTCCATTGTTATAATTATCTGTATGTTTATAGAAGCCCCCTTTTGCTCTGGTCATTTCACTAGACCTGTTATGTGTATGTCTCTCACTGAGTTCACTGAGAAAAGCCCAGACTGAGGTGATCCAGCAAAGACTAATTATGGCTAATCATGAGTTGCAACTGATTTAATCTTAGGTTACACCACTGAACTTGATAACCTTTTTTTTTCTGGGGCCAACACTTACCTTGCAAATTAGTTTTATCAACATGTATATAATACTTGGCCTTTGGTGTTCTAAAATCTAAGGAAAAAGTAGTAGCCATTGCTCAAATTTGGTCAGAAATATGGGAGTATATGTGTAAAAGTCTCTAGAGAGCAGTCCTTTGCACGTTTCACATAAAGAAGTCTGTAAATGCATATGGTTGGGAAATGGTGAACTGGCTGATTTACAACCTTCAGAAATGTTATGTTGGGTAATTCATTGAATTTCCAAAGCATCAGCCCACAAATATGTAAGACTTAAAACTGAAGTGATGACCTCTAAAATTACTTCATTCAGTTGACTGAAATACTTTTGACAAAAATTTCTCATTTAGCTTATGCTTTACTTATAGAGAATCTTTCATTTTTGTTGGGAGTGTGTGTGAATATGGGGTGCATGTGTGTGTGTGTGTGTGTGTGTGTGTGTGTGTGTGCATCAGTCAGTGTGTAGGGGCCAGTGGACACCTCTTGAGACTTGGTTCTTTTCTTTCACACTGTAAGATCTGAGTATTGAATTCAGACTATCAGACTTTGTGGCAAACACTTCAACTAAGTGAGACATCTTATTGGCCCTAGTTATAAAGAAATTTGAAACACATATTTTTATTATAATGAAATAAGCCCTGCCTTTAGTATCAAGATACATAAATTTCTTGGTAATCTCCTTTGTGCTTAATAAGCTCTCCTTACTTCTCTTTACTATAGGGCATCTCCTGATTCCCAAATAACACTGATGGAGAACAGGACAGAGGTGACAGAGTTCATCCTTCTAGGACTAACCAATGCACCAGACCTGCAGGCTCCCCTCTTTATCATGTTCATGCTCATCTACTTCATTAACATAGCTGGAAACTTAGGGATGATTGTGCTGATTCTCTGGGACTCACGACTCCACACCCCCATGTACATTTTTCTTGGTAACTTGTCTCTAGTGGACATCTTTTATTCCTCAGCTGTCACTCCAACAGTTGTGGCTGGGCTTCTTGTAGGAAATCAAGTCATTTCCTACAATGCTTGTGCTGCTCAGATGTTCTTATTTGTAGTCTTTGCTACTGCAGAAAATTTTCTCCTGGCTGCAATGGCCTATGATCGCTATGCCGCAGTGTGCAAACCCCTGCACTACACCACCACCATGACTCCAACTATGTGTGCATGTCTGACCATGGCCTGCTATGCTGGTGGTTTCCTGAATTCCTCTATCCACACTGGTGACACGTTTAGACTGTACTTCTGCAAGTCCAATGTGGTCCATCACTTTTTCTGTGATGTTCCAGCAGTCATGGTTCTCTCCTGCTCTGATAGACATATCAGTGAAATGGTCCTTCTTTATGGAGCAAGCTTTGTTATCTGTTCTGTACTTGTTGTTATTTTGATATCCTACATATTCATCTTCATCACCATCTTCAAGATGCGCTCAGCTGCAGGATACCAGAAAGCTATGTCCACCTGTGTTTCTCACTTTACTGCTGTCTCCATTTTCTATGGGACTCTCATTTTCATGTACTTACAGCCCAGCTCCAGTCACTCCATGGACACTGACAAAACTGTCTCTGTGTTCTACACCATGGTCATCCCCATGCTAAACCCTGTGGTCTACAGCCTGAGGAACAAAGAGGTGAAAAGTGCATTCAAGAAAGTTGTGGAGAAGACAAAATATTCCCTAGGATTTTGAGTTTAGTGTTTTATGGTGCACTGTAATACAGCTTCAGGGCTCTCAGGTCTTCTCCAGGTACCTAGTGACATTTCCAGTCTACACTGATGTTAAGTGGAATACCCTTCTCTTTTAAATGTTTCTATTTTAGAAAAGGGCGTCAATGATGTAAATACAATACCTGTTTTAGAATTGCTAATGGGAAGTTTAACACATGTTGGTTATATTTTTCTAAACACTCATAGATCATACTGTTTATATAACATTTCTACATGCCACTACTAACATACCTGTAAAACAAGAGGCAAAGAAAAGTCCATGAGAAGAAGTGTCTGCCTGTGACCCACATGGGCACACACAGACAAGAATCGAAAAGTATTCAGATATAGATAGAATATTCCTTTTTGGGTATTTTGTTTTTGTTGACTTTTTTGCATCTGTGTGTGGTGTATGTGTTTGTATATATGCATGTTTGCATATATGTGGGCATGTGTGTGGATGATCGTATACCTGTGGAGACCAGAGGATGGGAGTCTTTCTCAATGGTTCTCCACATTATTCTTTGTGGCAGGCAAGTGGACACAGACCTGGCAGAGTAGCTAATCTAGCTAGCAACCTTTCTCTGGAATTCTACCTCAGTCTTCTGAGTGCTGGTATTGTAGATGTGCCCCTGTGGCCTCAGTGCTGGTATTACAGATGGGCCCCTATGCTCTCCTGGCATTTATGAGAATTCCAACTCTGGTCCTCATGCCTGCATGGCAAGTGATTTATCCTCTGATCCATCCCAGCCCCACTGCTAGTAACCAATAAAAACAAGTTGAGATAATATACTGGGGTATTGGAATATCACATATGATTGTTTTTCTTTAGTTGAATAACTATTCTAATTCATCTAAGTGATGAAGGTTTAAACACATGTGTCCATATTTTTGGTGTATTTTGTTGAGAGAGAGATCTAAAGTATTTTATACAGTTTTAGTTTTTTTCTTTTTCTTTATTCTTTTTTCATACAATTCATCTCAACTGCAGCCTCCTTTCCTTCCAGTTCCCCCGACTTTCCCTCTTCTCCAAAGCCACTGCTCTTCTGTTTCCCTTCAGAAAAGGGCAGGCCTTCCAGTGATATGAACCATACACGGCATAACAAGATGCAATAAGACTAGGGATAAACCCTCATATCAAGGCTGGATGAGGCAACTCAGTAGGAGGAACGTGGTTCCATGAGCAGGCAAAAGAGTCAGAGACACCCCCAGTCCCACTGTTAGGAGTCCCACAAAAACCTCAAGCTAAACAACCACAGCATGTATGAAGAGGGTCTAGAGCAACCCATTCAGGCTCCATGACTGCCACTTCAGTCTTTGTGAAGCCCTATGAACCTTGCTTAGTTGATTCTGTGGGCTATGTTCTCCTGGTGTCATCCACCCCTCTGGCTTCTACAATCCTTCCTCTCCCTCTTACAAGGGATTCTACAAGCTCTACCTAGTGTTTAGTTATGGGTCTCTGCATCTGCTCCCGTCAGTTGCTGGAGGAAGCCTCTCAGATGACAACTGGGCTAGGCACTGATGGATGAGTATAGCAGAATATCATTAAGAATCATTTCATTGACTTTTTGTTGTTGTTGTTGTTGTTTTGTTTTTGTCAATCATGTTCGGTTCTACTGTTTATCTCTGTGGTGGATTGAAAGAAAATGACCCCCACAGGCTCATAGGGAGTGGTATTAGTGGAGGTATGGCCTTGTTGGAGTAGGTGTGACTTTGTTGGAGGAAATGTATCACCGGGGGTAGGCTTTGAGCTCTTAAATGCTTAAGCCAAGTTTAGTGTGACATTCACTTCCTGCTGCCTGTGATTTAGTGTAGAACTCTCAGCTCCTTCTCCAGCACCATGTCTGTCTGCATGCCGACATGCTTCCCACCATGATGATACTGGACTAAACCTCTGAAACTACAAGCCAGCCCCAATTAAATGTTTCCTTTATAAGAGTTGCCATGGTCATAGTGTCTCTTCACAGCAATAGAACCCTAACTAAGTATCTGAGCCATCCTGTTTCTGGATCCTGACACTGCAGGCTGAATTGGGCATGGGCTTCCTCTTGTGGCTTTGGCTTGTTGGCCACATCCACAAGTTCTGAGCCACCATTTCCCCAGCACATCTTGCAGGCAGAACAGGTTGTGGGTAGATGGTTTTGTGGCTGGGCTGGTGTTCCAGTCTGACCACTGAGAGCCTAGTGTGGTTACAGAAGATGGCCATTTCAGGCTTCATATCCTCCATTATGAGGAATCCTTGATAAGGCCACCCTTATAGTTTCAAGGAAGTTTCCACATCACCTCCTAGATACCCATCCAGTACTCTCTCCCTCTGCTCCTCCCTCCCTCACCTGATCCCTCCTGTTCCTGTCTCTACTCACCCCAAGTCCACCTGCAAAATCTATTCTATTTCCCCTTCCCAGGTTAAATTCTCTATTAATGAAGCTAATTTATAGAATTTTGTTATATTATAAATTTCAAAAGGGAAAATTATGCAATGTATAATGAAAGTGGAGTGAGAACAAAGGGATTGTCCATTTATTGTAACTACCCACACTTGCACTGCTTTAAAAGTGCCCTGGCACATTCATGTTTTCTATGTATTCTCTCTGCAAGTACTTCTGCATGCTCAGTGATGCTCATTTATCCCTAATATGGTTGTATCATCTCTTGTCACTCACACAATCTCTCCCCTCACCCCACTCACACTGATCTCCTTGATGATCTTCTCAAATTCAAGAATGTCTCTACCTCAGTGTGCTTGAGCTTGCTGCTCCCCTGCATGGAAGTTTCCTTCACTACATTCAGGTCTCTGCTTAAACAGATTGAGAACCTTCCCTGACTCCTATAAGAGACAGTCACTTTCCTTCGCATTTTCACTGTCCCTCCATTCTGCCTGGTCCTCACAGTACTCATCAGTACCTCAACTGCAATCTACATCTAAATGAGAGCATTAGCTTGATCTGTTTTAATTACATGTGCCTGCTTGTTACCCATGCTTGGCACTGCTAATGTGGCCAAGAAGCTGAGACTATATAGGTCATGGACCTAGAAAGAAAGCATTCTAGTAAAGGAGCACAGCAATAAAATGATTCCTAATGACATATTGCTACACCCATAGATCAGTACCTTGCTCAGCCCTCATCAGAAGAGCTTCTTCTTGTAGTAGATGGGAACTTATGGGGACCCACAATTGGACAATGCACAGAGTATGGAAGACTTACAGTGCTTACTCCTAAAGGGGACATTATCAAAACCCTCCTCTCAAGGCTCAGGGATCTATGTAGTGGAGGAGGAATAAAGGTTGCAAGAGCCAGAGGTGATGGGTAACTTTCAGACACAACAGGACTGAATCAGTACATATAAATCAACAGGGTCTGTGGTGGCATGCACAAGGACTGCACATGTTCAAGTCAGATGAGGTCCCAGCACTGAGAGAAGGGAAGTGGACATGGGCTCCCTACCTTAACAAATAAGCTATCTGCAATTGATACCCACTGGTAAGGAAAACATCCATTTTCTTCAATGGAGTCTCATTGGATATATTAACCACTTATCAAGGCGTTCCATATACCCATTAGTAGTTGGCCAACACAAAATAAATTCAATGGTATTTTTGTGGACTTTTTGTCTCATTTTGCTTTGTTTTGAGCATTTTTTCTTATTGGTCTTTTGGTTGTATATTTGAGTCCTGTTTTGTGCTTATGTTGTATGGTGTGTTGCGCTGAGATGGGAAGAGAACATAAAGTTTGTTAGGTAGAGAGAATCTGGAAAGCATAGGGGTAGGGGAAAACATCATCAAAACATATTGTCTGAAATTTTTTAAATAAAAAGCAATAAAAATAAAAATTAATGCTTTTTAGGCATGTTTTCATGGAGATTGATTTGTGAGATATATGGTTTATATTTGACATTTATATTCTTTGCATATGGATACTCAACTCTGATAGCAGAGTTTGTATTTTCAACACACTCTGTATTTTTGTCTCAGTCTGTTTGCACCACTATAGCAGAATACCAAAGATAGTAATTTATAATTAACAGAAATTTCTTTCCTCATACTTCTGGAGGCTGTAAAGCTCAAGATTAAAAAGCTAAAGTCTGGGGAGGGATTTTATCCTGAATCATTCATGGCTGAAAGACAAAGTGGGAGCAAGAAAATCCCAATGACTTGAACCATTTGAGCTTATAATTCTGTCCCTTAAACAAAGTGAAACAAAAATCGTTTCTTTGATCCATTTCATTTATTTTCCTTTAAATTGATATTTTCAAACATCCCATTTTTAACAGCATGGATTATTTCTTCTGCTTGATCTGTTCTTCTGTCACTGTTTTCCATCACATTTTAAATTTTAATTATTGTGTTTCAGCTTCAGATTTGTTTGATTTAAAATGTTTTTATTTCAGTATGTCTTTATATATTTTCATTTTGGGCCAATTATTGTATTTCTACCTTATTTGAAGTTTTGTTTTCTAAAGGTTCTTTGAACATCCTTAAAGCGGACATTTTGAATTCCTTGTCAGCATCTCACACATCTCACTCTCCTTATAAGTCACTACTACTTTATTTTGGCTATGTTGATGGCTTTCTTCCTTGATTGTCCTTGACTTTGTAGTCATCATTTGCTATCTGTAGACTTGAAGAAGTAGAGACTTACTTCAATCTTTAGAAAATGGGCTTCTCTGGCAGTGCAAACCTGTCTGGGGATCTGAACAGACTGGTGTAGACTCTGCACCTCAGGGCCCAGTGACTGTTACAGCACCCTCATACTGTCATATTCTGAAATTGGTGGTGTAATGGATGCAATCTATAGCCACTGAAGATATCGCTATACTGAGGCACACACAAACCCTGGAAGCTTTAGGTCACTGAGGACTGCCTGTTGCTGATATTTTGTTAGGAACAAAAAAAGTACAGCAGGTGGCCAGTAGTGATGTGAACTGAAGATGATTGTGTCTGCCTCACAGAGACTATGAGTTCCCACCTGATGCCAGGGAAGAGTGGAGACAGTGGAAAGGTGATTGAGACTACTGTAGAGCACTGGAATTGGTTCCTGCATCTACCTGTGATGAGGGTCCAATGATACAGCCCTGTCTTCCTCCTTTGCCCTTAAACTTTGGGGCTTCTTTTGCTCTACCTTTGGATCATTTTTATTAAAGATGCATTTCACTGGGACTGGAGAGATGGCTCAGTTGTTAAGAGCACTTGCTGATCTTACAGAGGACCTAGGTTTAGTTCCCCGCACCCACATGATGGCTCACAATCATCTGTAACTCCAATATCAGGGTATCTGATATCCTCTTCTGGTCTCCTGCTGGCACCAAGCACAGCACATGCATAGTATACACACACATTTGCACACGCGCGCGCGCACACACACACACACACACACATATGAAGGCAAAACACTCATAAACAGAAAATAAAAATATAATTTTAAAAATGTGTATTTTGTTTTACTTTTGTGTGTATGAGAGGACATAAATGTACACAAACATATGCACATATGCCCACAGAGGCCAGACTATACAGTGTTAGATTCCCTGGAGCTGGAGCTACAGGTGATTGTGAACTGTCTAATATGGGTGCTAGGAACCAAATTCAGGACCTCTGCAAGGGCAGCAAGGGCTGTTAATCACTGAACGATCTTTTCAGCTCTTCGATTGTCACTTTTGCTTCCACATAGGAAACAATACACACTCCTTCTGTGCCTCTTATTTCACCTAATGTAAGTCAGTTCTATCCAGTTTGCTGAAAATGACCAGATTTCATTCTTAATTTTGGTGGAAAAATAGTCCATCTATTTTGTAAGATTTTCTCGATTAATTTTTTTGTTGGCAGGCCCCTAAGTGGATTCCATATCTCTGCTAATGAGAATAATATTGTAATAAAGATGGGAGTGTGGGCATCTCTTTGAAATATTGATTTTTAAAAGTATCTTTTGTATATGTATATCCAAAATGGAATAGCTGGATTGTATCATAGACCTATTTTTAAGTTTTTTAATGGACCTCTGTACTGTTATCACAATGGCTGTATGGATTTACATTTTCACTAACAGTGTATAAGAGTTCTTTCCCCTATACATGTTCACCAGCATTTATCTTTACTTTATTTGATAATAGATATGATTACAATATGAATATATATCCCTAGGGCTTTGATTTGCATTTCCCTGACACCCATTCATGTGGAGATCTTTCTGATATTGTTGTCCATTGTAGTTCATCTTTCGAGAAATGTCTATTTAGGTCATTTAGTCATTTTTAAAAGTTTTGTTTGACATCTATTTATTTATTTGTGTATGTGTATGGGCATGTGTGTACCACGACACATGTGTGGAAGTCAGAGGACAACTGGAAGAAGCCGATTTTCTCCTTCTATCATGTGTGTCCTGGGTATCTAACTCAGGTCAGCAGACTTGGAAGCAAGCCCCTCTACCCACTGAGCCACCTCACCAACCCAACACGTAGTTATTTTCAATTGAACTTTTTGTTGCTAAGCTTTTTGTTTGGTTTGGTTTGGTTTTTGAGACAGGATTTCTCTGTGTAGCCCTGACTGTTCTATAACTCACTCTGTAGAACAGGCTGGCCTCGAACTCACAGAGATCTGCTGGCCTCTGCCTCCTGAGTGTGGGGATTGAAGGCATGTGCCACCACCACCCTGCCTTGTTGTTAAGTTTTTGTGTCCCTATATATTCTAGATATTAATTACTTACTGTATTAATGGATTTTAAATGTTTTCTCCAACTCTACATGTGAAACTTTGCTCAGTTTATTTTTTTGTTGTTGTGTGTTAAGTGCTTTAGTTGGGTATGATTTCTTTTGTTTTTATTTTTTTGATCACATACAAAACACTATTATACATAGTGCTGTTTAAAGTCATATTCTTTCCTCTAATAGTTTAGTTATTTAAGGTTTTATATTCAGAGGTTTTTTTTTTCTTGTTGTTGTTTTTTCATTTTGGCTTCATTTTCATATAGGTTGAGAAATAGGAGCCAATTTTTGGCCTTTTGCATAATATATCCAGTATTCCAGAAGCCACTTCTGAAGAGGCCAGGATGTAGGGTGTGTGCGGGGTTGGGGGTGGGGGTTCAGTAATCCTTTGGCAGAAAGTGTGTAAATTTATTCTTGGATCACTGCAGGGATTTTTTTTCTTTAAATCTAGGCTTGCTTTGAACTCAGTCTTCCCACCTCCACCTCTCAAATGCTGAGGTGTACTGTGCTTCAGCTGCAGTACCATGCTGTTTAGATCACTATAGTTCTGTAGTATACCAAACTCTCTCTGCACGTTTTTTTTTCCTTTCTATATATGTATTTTTGCTGGTGAGGTTTCTTGGGTATAGCATGTTGCTTATTTGGTTTTTTTTTGTTAAGCCAGTCTTTTCACTGGGGAAATTTAGTTAATTTCCAATCAAGGTTAATATTAATATATGAAAACTTACTCTGACCATTTCATTTGGGTGTTTATTTTCTTTTTATTTATTCTTCTCTCATATATTACATCCTGACTGAAGTTTCCCCTCCTTCTTCATCTCCCAACCCTTCCCCCCCCTCTTCCCCAGATCCATTCTTCCTCTGTTTCCCTTCAAAAAAGTGCAGGCCTCCCAGGGATATCAACCTAACAAGGCATAGCAAGTTACAATAAAACTAAGCACAGATGCTCATATCAAGGCTGGACAAGGCATCCCACTAGGAGTAAAAGGGTCCCAAAAGCAGGCAAAAGAGTAAGAGATTGCTCTAGAACCCAGACCCTGAGACACAGCCATTCCCAGGAAACCTTACCCAACTCTGTCCCAGTTGCTGGCCAGCAGGGAAAACTCCTGTGGGCAGGTCCCCCCACCAAAATTCCCCATCAGACCCTGCAATCTACAAGACTCATGCCATACCCCAATACCCATCCACCTGTGACCCCAGTAACTTCCTGAGACATGGAACCTGCCAGCTCTCATTGGACCAAGAGTAGCTTCCTGAGACATGGAATCTTCCAGCTCTCATTGGACCAAGAGGGGCTTCCTGAGACACAGAATCTATCAGCTCTAACTGGACCAAGAGCCCCAATAAGACCAAGAGGAGCTCCCTAAGCCACAGAATCAGCTAGCTTGGATTGGACTAAGAGCACCTTCCTGAGATACAGAATCTGCCAGCTCCAATTAACCAAGAACTAAAATTGGACCCAGAGGGGCCCCCTGAGACACAGACACAGCAAGCACAGGTTGGACCAACAGCAGCTCGCTCAGACACAGGCACCTCTTGCATCTATTAGAGGAAGAGATGGATAGATACCAGTGCAAAAATACATCCAAGAACATAAAGAGCAATATGGCATCACCAGAACCTAGCCCTTCTACAACAGCAAGACCTGAACAACACAATGTAGAAGAAGCAGAAGATAGCGACCTTAAAAATAACTTCATGAAGATGCTAGAGGACTTTAGAGAAAAAAATGAAAAATCCTCTTAAAGAAATTGAGGAAAAACAAACAAAAATTGGAAGAAATCAATAAATCCCTTAAAGAAAACCATGAAAAAGCAATTAAACATGTGAAGGAAACAGTTCAAGACCTGAAAAGTGAAATAGAAACAATGAAGAAGACACAAACAGAGGGAATGCTGGAAATAGAAAATCTGAGTAAATGAACAGGAAACACAGATGTAAGCATAACCAACAGAATGCAAGAGATGGAAGAGAGAATCTCTGATGTAGAGGATACAATAGAGGAAATATATTCATCAGTCAAAGAAAACACCAAAGCCAAAAATGTCATAGTGCAAACATCCAGGAAATCTGGGACATCATGAAAAGACCAAACCTAAGAATAATGGGGATAGAAGAAGGAGGAGAATACCAACTCAAAGGCACAGAAAATATATTCAACAAAATCACAGAAGAAAACTTTCCCAACTTAAAGAAGGAAATACCTATGAAAATACAATAAGCTTATAGAACACCAAATAGACTAGACCCCCAAAAAAGTCCCCTCACCACGTAATAATTAAACCACTAAGCATACAGAATAAAGAAAGAATATTAAGAGCAGCAAAGGAAAAAGACCAAGTGACTTATAAAGGTAGACCCATCAGAATAATACCCGATTCCTCAATGGGGACTGTGAAAGCCAGAAGGTCCTAGACAGATGTAATGCAGACACTAAAAGACCTTGGATGCCAGCCTAGACTATTATACCCAGCAAAACTTTCAATCACCATAGACGGAGTAAAAAAGATATTCCAAGACAAAACCAGATTTAAACAATACCTATTCACAAATCCAGTCCTACAGAAAGCACTAGAAGGAAAATTCCAATCTAAGGAAGTCAGATATACCCATGAAAACACAGGCAATAGATAACCCCACAGCAGTAAACCCCAAAGAAGAGAAGTACACACAGACTACCACCAAAAGATAACAGCAACTAACAATCACTGGTCACTAATATCCCTTAATATCAATGGACTTGATTCACCTATAAAAAGACACAGGCTAACAGAATGGATACGAAAGCAGGACCCATCCTTCTGCTGCATACAAGAAACACACCTTAACTTCAAAGACAGACACTACCTCAGAGTAAAAGGCTGGGGAAAGACTTTCCAATTAAATAGACTTATGAAGCAAGCTGGTGCAGCTATCCTAATATCTAAGAAAATATACTTCAAACTAAAATCAATCAAAAGAGATTGAGAAAGACATTACACACTCATCACAGGAAAGATCCACGAAGATAAAGTTTCAATTCTAAACATTTATGCCCCAAATACAAAGGCACCCACATATATAAAAGAAACATTATTAAAGCTTAAATCACACAACAAACCCCACACATTAATAGTGGGAGACTTCAACACCCCATTCTCACCACTGGACAGATATGCCAGCTCAAAACTAAACAGAGAAATAATGAACCTAACAAATGTTATGACCCAAATGGACTTAATCCTTATCTACAGAACATTCCACCCTAACAAAAAAAAAGAATATACCTTTTTCTCAGTACCCCATGGAACCGTCTCTAAAATTGACCACATACTTGGTCACAAAGCAAATCTCAATAGATACAAAATTTGGAATAACCTCCTGTATTCTATTGGACCACCATGGCTTAAAGCTAGATTTCAACAACAACAAAAATTACAGAAAGTGCTGTGGATATCGCACTGTATAAATAAAATGATGATTGGCCAGTAGCCATGCAGGAAGTATAGGCGGGACAAGCAGAGAAAAGAATTCTGGGAACAGGAAGCTGAGGCAGGGAGATGCTGCCAGCTGCCGCCATGAGTACCAACATGTAAGATACTGGCAAGCCACAAGTCATGTGGCAAGGTATAGATTTATAGAAATGGGTTAATTTAAGATGTAAGAACTAGATAGCTAGAAGCCTGAGCCTAGGCCAAACAGTTTAAATAATATAGGAGTCTGTGTGTTTATTTTATAAGTGGGCTGTGGGACTGCCGGGGATTGGCGGGAGCTGGAGAGAAACTCTCCAGCTACAAGAAAGCCTACAATCTCATGGAAACTGAATAATGTTCAACTGAATCACTAATGGGTCAAGGAAGAAATAAATAAAGAAATTAAAGACTTCCTAGAGTTCAATGAAAATGAATATACTACATATTCAAACTTATGGGACACTATGAAAGCAGTACAAAGAGGAAAATTCATAGCACTAAATGCCCACATAAAGAAGTTGGAGAAATCTCAACATTAGTGACTTAACAACACACCTAAAAGCTATAGAACAAAAAGAAGAAAACTCACCCAGGAGGAATAGATGCCAGAAAATAATCAAATTGAGAGCTTAAATCAATAAGATAGAAACAAAGAGAACAATACGAAGAATCAATGAAACAAAGAGTTGGTTCTTTGAGAAAATCAAGAAGATAAACAAGCCCTTATCCAAACTAACCAAAAGACAGAGAGAGAGCATCCAAATTAACAAAATCAGAAATGAAAAGAGAGACATAACAACTGACAACGGGGAAATCCAGAGAATCATCAGGTCATACTGTTTCTGCTAAGATCTTCTTTTAGTCAAATTTGAGGTTCTTTAGTGTGATCTGGTACATTTTCTTGCTCTTTACCTTGGGCTTTTGATAGGTTGACTATGATACTCACTGCAGAGACCTCTTCTGACAAATCTACCTGGAGTCTATTGGCCTTCTTCGATCAGAAAAATAATATTCTTCACTTCCCTCAACCATCAAACTTTCACAGTTATTTCATTTTATAGGATTCCTATATTTTCCCTTGTTTATGTGTGTAAGACCTGGAAATTTGAAATACTTGATGATGTCCACAATTTTTGGAGACTATCTTTAATTTTTGTTTTGTTTCTTTGCTTGTTATCCATCTGATTCAGAAATTTCTGTCTTCAAGATAAGAAATTATTTTTTTTTCTTGGTTTTGTCTCTTGTTAAAACTCTCAGTTATATTTTTTAAAGTTTAATTTACTGAGCTCTTCATTTCTAAGATTTTCTGTTAGGTTCTTTTTCACAATCCTGCACTTGATGAATGTCCCATTCATATTATTAGTTGTTTTTATGGAATTTCTTGTCTATGTTCTTTTTAAAAAATGTATCATTGAGAATTATTAGAATACTTATTTGAATTACTTTTTTGTTTGTTTTGTTTTTCAAGACAGAGTTTTTCTGTGTAGTTTTGGTGCCTTTCTGAGAGCTTGCTCTGTAGACCAGGCTGACCTCAAACTCACAGAGATCTGCCTGGCTCTACCTCTGGAGTACTGGGATTAAAGGCATGTGCCACCACTGCCCAGATTCATTTGAGATCTTTATCAAGTATTTCATCAATATCCTTTCCTTTTGAGTTTGTGACTAGAGAGTTAATGCTTTCTTTTGAAGGAGTCATTCTACCTTGCTTCTTCATATTCTTTGATGTTCTGTGCTAAGATTTTCATATCTGGTGGATCAGTGTTCTCTACCAATTTTGTAGGGTAGGTTTCATAACCTTTTTTCAGAAAATATGTCTTGGTATATCAGTTTGGAAGGCTCTGTGAGATTTTTTTTTTTTTTTTTTTTTTTTTGTTTTATACATTCATTTATTGTTCCTAGTTTCGTTCCATAACTTAGCTATTGCCAACAATGATGAAGTAAGTATTTTTGTAATACATTGACTTTGAGTCCTTCGGTAGTTTTACTTTCAGGAAGCTCCATATTGACTTATTCATAGTGGCTGAATTAGTAAATTCCCACCACCACTATATAAAGATTCCTTTCTTGATCCATGTTCTGAACTCAAGAGAGCATTATTGCTTTCCTTAAGTCTTCAGTCTTAGCATCAGGTGGATCCTGTTATTTATGCACAGGTTCATTCATTCATTCATTCATTCATTCATTCATCATTTGTTTATGCTCCTGTGAGCCAGTCATTCTGCCCCTGTTGTCTGTATTAGTCCTTTATTTACAGCTTTAATCATTGCTCATGGCCTGGATTCTTTCATGTAGTGCCTCTCTCACATGATTCAACTTGTAAAATTATTTATGTATAAATCCTGACTACTGAGGGATCTGGATGCAGAGATCCATGACTAGGCCCCGGGTGGATCTCTGGGAGTCCAATTAGCGAGAATGAGGAGGGTTTATATGAGCGAGAGTTGTTGAGACCAAGGTTGGATAAAGCACAGGGACAAATGGCCAAATGAATGGAAACACATGAACTATGAACCAATGGCTGAGGGGTCCCCACTGGATCAGGCCCTCTGAATGGATGAGACAGTTGATTGGCTTGATCTGTTTGGGAGGCACCCAGGCAGTGGGACCAGATCTTGTGCTCATTGCATGAGTTGGCTGTTTGAAACCTGGGGCCTATGCAGGATTGTTTGGCTCGGCCTGGGAGGAGGGGACTAGACCTACCTGGACTGAGTCTACCAGGTTGACCTCAGTCTGTGGGGAAGGCTTTGCCCTGGAGGAGATGGGAATGGGGGGGGGTGTTGAGGGGAAGGTGAGGGGGACGGGAGGGGGGAGAACAAGGGAATCCGTGACTGATATGTAGAACTGAATTGTATTGCAAAATAAATTAATAAAAAAAAAAAAAGAAATGAAAGTTAGTAGTTAGACATTACAATAGAAGTTGTAGTCATATTAGATATGTTTTAAAAATTGAGCAGATATATTTTAGACAGGTCATCTGTGAGATTTTTTTCCATTCTCTATGTACTTTTTCAGCTGTAACCAACAGCTTTCTTTGGGTTCAGTGTAACTGGCAGTAGAGTCAGAGAACTCAATGTCTAAGCATAAAGACAATCTAGCAGCCCAGATAGGAGTGATGCACACACAGCAGTGTGGCTAGAGTATGGGTTCATAAGCAGTGGTTCATGGAGAAAGACCACACTGAGAGCATGGACATCCATTTTCAGTCCCAAGAATACTGTGTGTCACAAATATCATCCATGTGGAAGGACAACAAAAGTGAGATCACATCTGCCCTCAAACCTAGCATTGGCATGACTTTAGATTTTGGGTTGGGGCAGTACAAAGATAGAGAAAACAATAATGGAGAGTAGAATGAGTATCATTTTTAAATATCATTTGGTAATGAAAAAAATGGCATAGTTTACTCCATAAAATGGCCACATGGAAAAGAAATTTCAAATGTCATGATATTAATAGCTTTGTTTGGCAATATATAAACTAATACAATGTAGACAAAATTCTAAATGGTCTTATTAAATAAGAAACACAGAGCCAAATACAGAGTTAAAAGCCCAAGAGATCAGAGCACTAGCAAATAGCCTTTAGCTTACTACTCACTGCTGTCCTTCCCCTGAGAGAGAGCATTGTATCCCCATAAGATACAGCACCCTCATCCAGCAGGATGTAGTATGAGAAGCTACGCCCAAATTCCCAAATATACCAAGCCGGCTTTGGAGATGGAATTGGCTCACTCCTTCTCTAAACCCAAGCATATTGCTGAAAGAAAAGGTTGAAGATTTTTTCTGTCACATATCAGAAGAGCCCTCTGGTGTGGGACAGAGCAAAACCAATATTTTTATTTAAAGCAGGTTGATTATAAATGTGATCTCTTTCTAAAGAAGAAAAGGGGATATAGATATGATAGGATAAATAGTAACAACTTCTTCAAAAATGTTTTACATTGCTATGGATTTTAGTTTATTGATACAAGTTTAAACTTAATTTTGTTATTATATATATGTATATATATACACTCTTGTTTGAGGTATTATGTTTATGTAACTCATTTAAATTGTAATGGATAATTAAGAAATACAGATTAATAATTAGTCTTCTATGATAGTCAAACTTGTAGCCATGTTAGTTAAGTTTTCTAGGTGTATATATAGATATATTTCAGATAGATAAGTAATCTTAAAACACTTCAAAGACCTACAGAATATGGCATTTAAAATCTCTTAAAAATTTAGACTTTCTGGACAGTGAGACATGTCTGCTCCTGGCATCATCAATTTACTTCAGAGAGGAGGATGGGCATTGAAGACACTCTGTAGTTTATCTTCTTGGCAAAAATAGCCATTTTTGCAAGAAACTGTTCTTGCCTGGACTGCTTGATCAACTGGACATGTAGGATCCATAGGAAGGTGACCAATGAACTTTGCTTGGCAAAATGGTCCTTCAGGTTCCTGATTCACAGAGGAAACTGCCAGATATTCTACAGGACACAGAGAAGTGACTGAGAGACTCTAGGCCTGTGGGCTAAAGACAGATGCCCCAACTTTCCAAAGGAATTTTGGATAACTGTCCAGGCTTCCAGCTGTCTCTGTTTACTCTCCCAAGACTCCCAAAAGTTGCTTGTGTCCTTCTCCCATTTCTCAGGTAATATTATATCATTCTGGGGTCTTTGATGTATTTGAAGACTAGATAGTTATAATTTCCTTAGTTATGATAAAAGATAAGTTAGATATGAAACCTTAGACTCACAAATATAGGAGATAGAACATCTTCCTTAATTTTCCCAAATACAAATTGACTAGATATTATAACTAAAATTCTTGCTTGATGATTATTCTGTTATATGAAATTTTACTATGTTAAAGTTAAAACCTTCCCTTTTGAAAAAAAGAGAAGGGGAAGTACTATGGATGCTGTGAATGTGTTGCTCTGATTGATTGATAAATAAAATGCTGATTGGCCAGCAGCCAGGCAGGAAGTATAGGCAGGACAAGCAGAAAAGAGAATTCTGGGAACAGGAAGGCTGAGTAAGGAGACACCATCAGCTGCTACCATGAGTAGCAACATGTAAGATACCAGTAAGCCACAAGCCATGTGGCAAGGTATTGATTAATAGAAATGGGTTAATTTAAGATATAAGAACTAGATAACAAGAAGCCTGACATGGCCATACAGTTTATAAGTAATATAAGCCTCTAAGTGATTATTTTGTAAGTGGGCTATGGGACTGTGGGGGCTTGGCGGGACCCGGAGAGAAACTCTCTAGCTACAACATAATTCTTCCTAGGTGCTGTAGCTACACTATATACATGCTTTATTTCCCTAATTTGATTATGTGTTCTTAGATCACAGAATTGTATGTATTGTGGTTTAGTCTAAACTCATGATTACTGATTTTTTTGGCTAGAGTAAGGATATTAGTTAGAGTCATGACAGAAAAGCAGAAGTTGTTTATTGAGATTTGATCCTAAGCAATAATGCGTGTGACTTAAAAAAGTCACTGTAAGTTTGGATCTTCTGTCTGATAAAGAAGATGAAGTACATATAAGAAGTCATTTTGGGAGGGAAAATGGATTTAATGTGGGAGAGAACACATGCTTACCAGAACCAAGGGAAACTGTCATTTTTTTTCTAACTCTTGCTTTTGTGGTGTGGGTGTCCTTCTAGTCTCCAACACAAGGCTGAGCATACACAGTTTGTCATTGAGACAGAGAAGCTGATAGCAGAACTGGGGGGACTTGCCAGCCTATACATTATCTTGTTTCAAGAGGTAAGCAAAACAAAAACAAAAACCAAAACAAAAAACAAAAATTAGCTACTACTTCAATTCTGTCTCAAAACCTCCATAAAAAAATCTCTCTTACTGCCCACATTAGGTGGAAGTGTGCAAGGAAGAAAATTCCAGGATGTGTTCTGTAGCTGAAGTTTTCCTGGTCCCGCCTGGCTCCCGCAGCCCTGCAGTCCCTCAGCCGCTCAGCCCCAAATAAATACACACACAGGATTATATTATTTTTAAACTATAGCCATGGCAGGCTTCTTGCTAGCTAGCACTTATATCTTAAAATAACCCATTTCTATGATTCTATACTTTGCCACGTGGCTCATGACTTACCAGTATCTTTACATCTTGCTTCTCATGGCGGAGGCTGGCAGCGTCTGCTCTGTTCTTTTACTCCTTCCTCCTCTCTAGTTAGAATGTCCTTCCTAACCTTATTCTGCCTTACCATTGGCCAAACAGCTTTATTTATCAACTAATCAGAGCAACACATATTCACAGCATACAGAATGATGTCACCCATCAGAGTTCTTCCAAGCTGAGTAGATACATCACAAATCCCACCATATAAGTTTTTAATAAGTCAATTAAAATTATTTTATGTAAAAATTAAATCATAAAATTTATAGCAAATTATAGCAACAATAACTAATTGTTGCTATGAGGTTGGGGTATGGATCTATGGTAGAATATGTGCATCAGCATGTTAAGCCCTAGATTTAATTGCCAGCATCAAAAAATATTGTTGTTATGATTAAATATTTGATTTAGCAATGCCATAAACTTCTTTAAAAGAATACAATGAAGTTGTTTTAAAAGGTAAGAAATAAAAGTTCCTTTTTTTGGTTAAAAAAATGTAACAAAAATTTTAATCAGCAAATGAATGGATGGATGAATATGAGTAGATTGTTAATCAGGTTCCAGGATAATTGTGAGTGTCACCTTGGCTTACAATAAAGCTGTATTAAATGTTTTTTTAAAAGTTAAAACAACTTCCAGATTTAAAAAATGAGTTATCTTATTAAGAAGGTTGTTGAAAGATGGGGTAATGAGGAACTATTACAATTTGAAGAGAGGAGACTTTTACTAGGGAGACACCTCAGAGTACAATAGCTGCAAACATTTGAGAGGTGGGAAAGAAAGACATTGGGTACACTTGTGTTTCATGCAGAAATAAGTACTTATCTGCTTGCTAGTGTTGGCTCTGGTTGAGGGTGGTTCAAAGGTCACTTGACCTTAAGTTTGATCAAGTCAGTTAATAGGAACTTGGTTTTGATGGATCAGTGAAGTTGAACAGTACAGTTAATCATTTAAGGACCAGAATGGCATGATAGTGTTTATATTAGAGGACTTTAACCATAATTTCAACCTGTTCTTGGCATGGGTTCAAAGAGATGTTGTAGGCTGAGAGGAGAAAAATATGGCCAGAGTTTGGTTAATAAGTATTTTTCTTCTCATTTTCCATTGGGTATTAGCATGTCAGCTCATCCTTTATGAGTCAAAGAGAATTCATGTTCAGTCTTGTTCTTGGTGAACAGATCTGGGGGATCAGTTTGTGTTAAATCAAGTGGGTTGAATAGGTTCTTGCAGTAAGTTATTTCCAGAGGGCAGGGTGAAATGAAAGTCTCTTTAACCATTATTATTTTGCTGAGTCACAGAGCCTGGTGATAATGTGAGCATCATCAGCCCTTAAGATTAACCTACTAGAATACATTTTGGCTTTCCTTTGGAATTAGTTCAGTAGACTTTCATGTATATTTATTTAAAGGGTATTGCTAAGGATTTTTGCATTCAGTATCAAAGATTCCTGAATACTAATGAGCAGAAAAAACATCTGTACTTTTTTTGGAAATAATTTGGAGCTGATGAAACTCTGGTACACTATCCTGAGAATGTAAAACAATACAGCGGCTTTGGAATAAAATTAGCTTCTTATCAAGTTAAACATATAGTCATACCACTACCTTGAATATAGACTCCAAGGAAAAAGAAACATGTACACACAAAGATTTACACATCAATACTACTAATAGAAACCTTGTTCAAAATAACTTATAACTAGAAACAATTCAAGTGTCTTCCAATAGTAATAGATATAGGCACTCTTACACCTGTGCCTAAAATGCTATTCAACAATGGAAAGATGCATTATACAATAATTTGTATTTGCTGAATAAATATAATAACTACTCTTAGTTGGATATATTAACACATGCTTAGAATTCCAGCACCCCTAAGACTCAGGTAGATAGATCTCTATGAATTGGAAGTCGGCACAGGCTAAGTAAGAGAACTTAACACAGAAATAAATAAGAAGGGGGTGTAAGAAGAGGAGAGGAGAGGGGAAGGGAAGAGAGGAAAGGAGAGCAGAGGAGACAGGAAGAGATGAGAGGAGAGAAGAGGAAAGGAGTAGAGGGGAAGGGAAAGGAGAGGAGAGAAGAGAAAAAAGAGAAGAGATGAGCTTCAAAAGAAGCTATGTACTAAATAATTTCATTTACTTGATATTTGTCACAGAAAAACTACAGGGTGAGTATTCAGAATAGTGATTCCTTGGGAAATGGAGTCAGAGAAGGCCATGAGTAGGAAAGGAACACAGGCAAACTTTTGATGAGTGTTGGAAATGGTTTAAACTGTTAATATGTTGTCAGTTACACAAATATTGTATATACACCAATATCTAAAATTTGTAAATTTTCTGTATATTTTTCACTGCTATGCAATGATTGGGAAATATTCTCTGTACCCTTCCAAGAACAGTGTTATATAAAATGTGGGAGGCCTGTCCCCACTTTTTCCCCCATTGTACTCTTGAGCAGGGAGAAGTGAGAAATATTTAGATAGAAATACAGAGGAGAGAGATAGAACCATAGGATAACCTTGGGAGCGCCTGGGTCAACACCCACCAGCCCCTTCTGTCTCTGCTAAAGGGCTTTTAAAGGAATGCCAAGGGGTAGAGCAAAAGACTTCCCCCATCACAGCCAAATGCAGACCATTCCAAACATCTGGTCATCATGCACATGGTCAAGCCATCCCCTAATGCAGCCCTGCTGTGTAAAGCAGGCTCAGATCTCACTAGGAAACCTCTGTGGGCTGCCACAATAAAGCTGTGCATTTCTTCCAGTAGCCCCACCCCCTAAATGACAAGCTACTAGCACTTAACTTCTTCCTCCAGGATGACCTCCCCCATAAGTTGTTATTTAATACCAAGAGGTCAGCCCTAAAAGCATATACATATGAACAACACTAAATGAACTCAGCAGTTTGTTTTTATGTTTTTATCTATGTGACAATAGTAATTAAAAAAGAGGTAAAGAATGTGGAAGAGTGAGGTGGGGCAGAGAGAGACTAAAAGAGTTGGAGTAAGGAAGTGCAAAATGATCTAAATACAAACTAATATATAAAATTCTCAAAACAAAATGATTTTTAATATATATTTTATTAAAAGTAATTTTTTCCACACAGTATATTCTGATTATAGTTTCTCCTTCCACAATTTCTCCCAGATCCTCCCCAACTCTTCTTCTCACTTACTCACCTCTCTACCTCCCCACCTTTTTATCTCTCCACCTCCCCACCAACCCAACTACACACTTTTTCTCTCTCTGTTTAGAAAACAGGAAAACAAAAAAAATTAAAAAACAGAATAAAAAAAAACCCATAGACATACAGATACATACAAAACAAAACCTATTAAAAACACCAAATTGGAAACCATAATATATGAGCAAAAGACCAGTAAGACAAAGTAATGAGAGACAAACAAACAAGCTGTAAGATTTCCACAGCTGCAAAGTTGACTGAAGCTAACATGCTCATATTTAGCTTAATGTCTGCGGTGGTTTGAATGAAAATGGCCCCCCTAGACCCATAGGGAGTGGGACTATTAGGAAGTGTGGCCTTGTTGGAGTAGGTATGCCCTTTTTTGAAGGAAGTGTGTCACTAGGGGTCGGCTTTGAGGTTTTAGATGCTTAAGCTAGGCCCAGTGTCACACTCTTTCTGCTGCCTGGTGATCCAGATGTAGAACTCTCAGAAACCTCTCCAGCAGCATATCTGCCTGCATGCTTCCCACTGTGATGATATTGAACTAAACCTCTGAACTGTAAACCAGCCCCAATTAAATGTTTTCCTTTATGAGTTTCTGTGGTCATGGTGTCTCTTCAGAGCAATAGAAACTCTTAGAAGTTGGTATTAGAAGTGGAATATTGCTATGATAGGCCTAACAGTGCTTTTGTTTGGAAGAAATACAGACTTTGGGACTTTGAATTAGAAAAACAGCTGAATGTTTAAGTGGGTACTAACAGGATCATTGAAGACAGTGGTGCTGAGGGTGATTTGAACTGTGGGGGTCTGGATTAAAAGATTTCAGCGGAGTAGAGTATTGCCATGTGGCCTAGAAACCATTATTGTGATATCTTGGTGATCAAATTAGGGTTTTATTACTGTGAAGAGACACCATGACCACTGTTGTATTTAAAAAATGGCAGGCGGCTATCTTGGGTTGGAGCCAAGGGGCGGCATGGTGGGTGAGAGAGAGACATACCACGCAGACAGTGCTTATGTGGAGGATTTTATTAAGGGAAGGGAAGAAGGGACCACGTGGGAAGAGAGAGGAAGAAGAAGAGAAGTGGACCGGGCCCTGCCTTTTAAGGGGTGGGGCAGGGGGGCAGGGCACGTACACAAAGACCATGTAGCAATGAGCACATGACATTGTCAGTACCCTGAGCGAGCCAAGGTGTTGCCTGCTTACTGGTTAGGTCTCCAAGGGGCTGGCCAGGTAATGTCTAAATGCTAACAACCATGGCAACTCCTATAAAGGAAAATATTTAATTGGGGCTGGCTTACAGTTCAGAGGTTTAATCCAATATCATCACAGTGGGAAGCATGGTGGCATGCAGGGAGACATGATGTTGGAGAAGGAGCTAAGAGTTCCACATCTGAATCAGCAGGCAGCAGGAAGAGAATGAAACACACTTCCTTCAACAAGGCCACACCTCCTAATAGTGCCACTCCCTATGGGCATATGGGGGCTATTTTTGTTCTTCCACATTCCACTCTCTAGTCTCCATAGGCTTATAGCGATATCATAATACAAAATGTATTTGATCTAACTTCAAAGTCTCCATAGTTCATAAGTCTCAAATTTGTTTAAAAGTTCAAAGTCTCTTCTGAGACTCAAGCAATCTCTTAACTATAAGCCCCTGTAAAATCAAAATGAAAAATCAGATCATGTATTCCCAACATACAGTGGCACAGGATATACATTACCATTCCAAAAGGGAGGGAAAGGAGCATAGTGAGGAAATACTGGACCAAATCAGGGCCAAAAAAAAAAAAAAAAAAAAGTAGGGCAAACTCTAAACTCTGCATCAGCATATGTGATGTCAAAATGCTTTTCAGATCTCCAACTACTTTCATCATTGTTGACACTAACACACTTCTTTATTTTGGATAGGTTCTACTCCCTGTTAGCAGCTTTCCTTGGCAAGTATCCCATGACTCTGGCATCTCAAACATTTTGGGGCCTCCAAAGTAAGTCAGGCTTCATTTTCAGATTCACACAATGGTCTCTCTAGGCCTTCATGCAGGGACACCCCTGACACATGCCTGGCCTCAGCAGCTTTCCTTAGCTGTGGAAGGAGATTCGATAATCCCCTTTTTCTATCCTTGACACTAAATCTAGAGCCATGTGGCCAAAGCTGCCAAACTCAGCTGCTTGCTAGGGCTGGAACATGGTACCTTGTTCAAATGCATCTTCACTAGCTTTCTGTTTTTGATGATTTCCTTCACTGCCTAAGCTTGGCTGCTCTGGAACTTGCTCTGTAGACCAAGCTAGCTTTGAGTTCTGAAATCCACTTGCCTCTGCCTCTCCAGGGCTGGGATTAAAGGCATGCACCACTACACCCGGTCCTAAGCTTTTCCTTAATTCCTTTTCACAAGTTGGAAGCTTAACCAGGTGGGGTCTTGCCCAGAGGTCACCACTCCCTTTATTCTATCTTTTCTTTAATCAAGCTTTTCTTTAATCTGTTTGTCTTCTTGAACACACAGGATTTAGCTTCATTCCACTTGCTGCTGTCCCTTTTCTCTTGAATTGTCCATTTTGTATTTTTCCATGCTCAATTTGCTTCTTTTCATGATAGATCTTCATAAGAGTGAACACTAATAACCACATGACAGAGTCATGAGTAGGCTGTTCCTAAAATTTCCTCTGCCAATGCCATTAATCCAAAATTCTTGAACAGTCTCAGGTAGACTTTTTGGACAAGAACAAAAAGCAGCCATATTCTTAGCAAAAAAAATATCACAAGAATGGTCCTTTAGGACATATACAAATATCCTTCTCCTCTAAAACCTCTTGAGCCAGGCCCCTACAGTTCAAATCATGCTCAGCACTACTGTCTTCCATGCTCTTACTAGTACAACCACAAGCAGCAGGAAGAGAATGAAACACATTTCCCCCAACAAGGCTATACCCACTCCAATAAGATCATACACCCTAATAGTGCCACTCCCTATGGGCCTATGGGAAACATTTTTATTAAAACTACCACAGTCAAAAATGAGGCTGCTTTCTGCCCCTGTCCAAAAAGTCTGCTTGAGGCTAAGTTGAAGAGTTATGGATTAACAGCTTTGATAGAGGACATTTAAAAAACAAAAAAACCTACAATTGACTTGGTTTATGTTGCTTGGTTATTAGTGGCTAGTCTTATGCAGATCTATAATGACAAGGTTGAAAGGAATTGGAGATCTGAAGAGTGCTTTGACTTCAGACATGGTAATGCATAGTTTGGAGTTTTCCAAAGTTTTAGGCCTTACTTTGGTCCACTATTTCCTCATTATGCTCTCTTTCCCCCTCCTTTTGGAATGGTAGTATTTATCCTGTGCCATTATAAGTTGGAAGTATATGATCTGCTTTTTGATTTTTATTTTACAGGAGATTATATTAGTCTCATAAGAGACCTTGAGCTTTGGGCTCCTAAAAAGTGCTGACAGTGATAGCCAATGGGGACTATTGAAGTTGGACTAAATGCATTTTGCATTATGATATTGTTACAAGCCTATGGGGGCCAGGGAGTGTAATGTGGTTGTTTGAATGAAAATTGCCCCCGTAGGCCCATAGTTAGTGGTACTATAAGGTGTGGTCTTATTGGAGGAGGTGTGGTCTTTTATGAGAAAGTGTATCACTGGAGGTTTCAGATGCTCAAGCCAGGCCCAGTGTCACTTTCTCTTCCTGCTGTCTATGGATCCAGATGTAGAACTTTCAGCTACCTCTCCAGCACCATGTCTGCCTGCACCATGATGATAATGGACTAAATCTCTGAACTGTAACCCAACCCCAATTAAATGTTTTCCTCTACACAATTTGCTGCAGTCATGGTATCTCTTCACAGCAATAGAAATCCTAACTAAGACAGTTTCCTAAATAATTGTGCATCTAATAAGAGATTAAACACATGATTAATCTGTGAAATTGTGATAAATAAATCTCCCTTTTGGTAAACCCTAAAAGATTGTATATAATTGTGATTGAGGCAGAGATTTTGTTTCAGAAATAGATAAATGTTCTTCTACCCTAGAATTTCATTATTGTTTTCAAAAAGACATTTTCCCCCAAAGGGACTAGAATGTTACCAGAGATAAAGAATATAGATTTTTTTACTAATATATAAAGCTGTTAATTCACAAGAATATATAACTTTATGAAGTGTATACAACTAACGAAAGAGACTCAAAATGCATGAGACAAAAGCCATGGAACTAAAAGGAATAATAACAATAATAGCCCACAGTGTATTAAAGATTTCACCACTCTTCCCTCAGTCATTTTTGAAAAATGTGGGAAATGTACATCTCTGGATGACCTGAATATCTGAACAATACTGTGACCAATACAAACTAACTGACATCTTGAAAATATGTCTTCCTTTTACAGAGAGATGGCTCAGCATTTGTTGCTCTTCTGTAAGAACAGGTTTAGCCTTATCAAAGTCAGCATTGTGGAAAATCCTTCACCTCTTCAGTTTCTGAAACCCTCATGGGAGCATTTACACTGGGAAGAAGCCCTATGTGTATAAGCATTGTACAAAAGCCTTCAACAGTTCTAGTTGCTTTAATGTTCATGAAAGAATTCACTCTAGAGAGAAGCCATACATATGTAACCATGTAGAAAAGCCTTTAGCAGTCATAGTTCCTATTATACACATAGAAGAATTTCACACTGGTAAAAATTTCTTGTTTGGAATAAATGTGGACAATAATTTATAACGTTTAAAAGACTTGTGTAACCAGTCTTTCTTTGGACCACCAGCCCCTAAATAATGACATGAAGACTTCTTATTAATTATGAAAGCTTGGTCTTAGCTTAGGCTTGTTCCCAACTAGCTCTTATAACTTTAATTCACCCATTTATATTAATCTACATTCTGTCATGTGGCTCATTACCTCTGCTCAGTACCTTGCATCCCACTTCCTCTGTGTCTGGCTAGTGATTCCCTGCTTCACAGATTCTTCCCATAAGTTCCTCTCTCTTTACAGAAGTCTTGCCTATTCTCTCCTGTCTGGCTATTGGCCATTCAGCTCTTTATTAAACCAATCACAAGGGGCATTGGCAGGGACACATCTTCAGTGTTCAAAAGGGTCATTCCACAACATTTCCCCATTTTTGTCTAAATAAAAAAGAAATATTTAACTCTAATACAGTAAAACTATATACAATAAGAACAATTAACTGGGCAGTGGTGGTGCCTGCCTATAAGCCCATCACTCTGGAGGCAGAGGCAGGCAGATCTCTGTGAGTTCAAGGCCAGCGTGGTGTACAGAGTGAGTTCCAGGAAAAGCTACAAAGCTACACAAAGAAACCCTGTCACAAAAAATAAAAAAAGAACAATTATTAGGTAAGAATTATATTCACAATGTTCACTTCATTTGTATTTGGCAAATTCAGAGAAAGTAATCTATTATCTATCCTATCTTGGTGAAATTTGGTACTCACCAAGATAGTACAGATAAACCACTTTCTTTCGTAACTTGCGTTATCAACCTAGAAATATCATTTTAGACCCTTTAAACATTTTCTTAGATGAACAACTTAAGCTTTTATGTCTCACAATCTTACATATTTTACATCTCTTTCATAAGTTTGTTTTCTGAATTTAGTAACAAGGAAAACTGTAAGACTATAACTAATTTAGTCTTTACCCCCATAAGAGACCTGAAAAAGATAAAATGTTACCTGAAGTACAGAGCAAGCAACTTACAAAACTATAAAAATGACAGAGACAGATAGTTTCCTAGACAGTCACCCAAGGTTGTTCTACAAAGTTGGGGCATCCATCGTTGGCCTGCAGGCCTGAATATCTGACATATTTTCCTGAGAAGCAGGAATTTTGAAGAATTGGCCTGCCTTGTCTTGACAAAGTTTGTCAGTCAACTTCCTTTGTGACCTGCTTGTCTAATTTGGACAGCATAGTGTCAGCAGTCAAGGCAAGGGAAGTTTCTTGTCCAGTGTCTAGCTTTGATATATTTTAAGTACACTCCATATGGAGATTCTTTGATGTCCATTTTCTTCTCTGAAGTAAATTGGTACTGACAGGGGCAGGATTTTCACTGTCATGAAAAGTTTTATGTTATTAACACATTTTAAATTCTGTAGATCTCTGAAGTGTTTGAAGACCACCTATCTATCTAAAATATATCGTTTAACCTTGAAAACATACCTAACTTGACTACAAGTTTGATTGTTATATATGACTAACTACTAACCTGCATCTCTTATCTTAAATAGTTTGTAATAATAGCTTTTAAGGGATAGAACTTTGCATTACATTTTAAAATGAGCTGCCATAGGTACAATACCTTAAACAAAGGTAGAAACATATATACAGTATGTTAGAGCAAAAATAACCTTAAATTTGTATAAATATGCAAAATTCCATACCAATGTAAAATATTTGAAGCTAGTAGTTGCTTTTTAGTTTAAAAGTAGATTCAACTATCTACTCTGTTATCCTATACCCTTTTTTTCCCCACCAGATAGGAAAGAAAGAAGGATAGAGGAAAGAAAAAGAAAGAAATCCCTTAATCCAACCTCCTTTGTTTAGTTTCCTCCCTGACCATAACCAGTAACAACTTTCAACTAACCCCCCAAACAATGACAAACATCCATAACCCACTGAATGACCAAAAACCACTCACTCCACCTCTTAGGAATGTGGGTGTCATATTCTTAAAATTCCTTCGGTTGTCTGAGGGCAACAGTATCTTTAGAGGACTCTGAGAACATTTGGATATTGGTCAAGTCCTGAGACAGTTAGTTGCATCATTAGTTGTCCAGTCTCTGTGTGATGGGAAAGTACAGGGCTTAACTGAAGTCCTGGCTAGAGTAGTCTATAAGGCTGGACCCTCTCATCTAGAAGTTTTGCAGTTGTCCTGAGAAGTTTTTAGTCTGAAACTGTTATTTGGGTGGTGTTTGTCAGCTTAATGGCATTACTACAGTCCACATGGACTTTACATTGCAGGGCCCATCATCTTTTTGGAGACCTCAAATGTCACTCTTAGGAATGGTCATAGTTCATTAAAGAAAACTTAAACATTTTAAATGCCATATACAGCAGCTCTCTGAAAGGTTAGAGGACCACAATATATTAAGTACATTTGGGGTACACAAACTTAGTTCCTAATTACCTGCTTTAGACTCAAATCCAAAAACATGTACAAAAAGCTAGATGAGGTTTCTTTCTAAAATTGTTAGTTCTCTGTATGACAACTACTATCCCAACAGAAAGCTTATATATACACATAATGATTTTATAGATTTTGAGATAATATTTATATCTTAAGAAAAGCTTTAAAGAATCAAAGTAAAACTGAAAGATTACGAGAATAGTGGCAATAGAATAGCCCCTTAATTTTGGTTTTCTTCTGTACCATACCAGGTGGCTCTTCAGAGATGAGACAGAGATTTTGGATTTTCCTTTAATAAGCATGCTCCAACTTCAAAGCCAGCTTTAATTTTTAATTGAATTGGGACCACAAAAAGGCTATTTGCCTTTTATGTTTAGAGAGAGCAGCAAGCATTTGGGAAGATTTCTGAAATTGCACCCTATTGGAGGCAGGCTAAGCCATTAGGTCAATTTACTCTTTTTCTTGGGACATTTTCTCTTGATGGTTCATCCGTCTTCTTCAGGTGTCTCATTTGTCCAGTGGTCTCTGGATTTCTTTAGTTGGATGCTTTCAATCTCCTGAAAAGACAAAAGCAAAATCCTGCTCCAAATCTAACTTTGGGGAGTTTCTTTTCTTTTTTTTTTTTCATACTTGATCAAATGAAAAGCATTTGTTAGTCTTATAAGTTAGTTTATATTGGATGACCAAGTTGTTTGATGAACTATTGCTTTTCCTTAATCAGAAGGTTTCTCCAGTTCAAATCTACTTTTTATCAATCTTCTTTTATTATTAAGAAATTTTTTTATTCATTTTACATACCAGCCAAGGCCCCCCTCTCCTCTCTCCTCCTGCCCTTCAGCCTTCCCCCCAACTCAACCCCCATTCCCACCTCCTCTGAGGCAAGACCTCCCATGGGAAGTCAGCAGAGCCTGGTATATTCAATTGAGGCAGGTCCAAGCCCCTCCCCCCTGCACCAAAGTTGCATGAGGTGTCCCACCATAAGCACTGGGCTCCAAAAAGCCCACTTATGCACCAGGGACAGATCCTAATCCCACTGCCAGGAGGCCCCCTAAACAGATCAAGCTAAACAACTGTCTCAACTATCCAGAGGGTCTAGTCCAGTCCCATGGGGGTTCCACAGCTAGTGGTCCATAGTTCATGAGTTTCCACTAGTTTGGCCTGGCCATCTCTGTATATTTCCCCATCATGATTTCAATGATCTTTGTTCATAGAATCGCTCCACTCTCATGAATTGGACTCCTGGAGCTCAGTCTGGCACCCAACTGTGGATCTCTGCATCTGCTTCCTTCAGTTACTGGATGAAGGCTCTATGATGACAATTAAAGTATTCACCAACCCTCTCGACTATTGCTAGTAGTGTAAGGTGGGGTCATCCTTGTGGATTCCTGGGAACTTCCCTAGCACCCTGTTTCTCCCTATTTCCATGTTGTCTCCATTTATCATGGTATCTCTTTCCTTGCTCTCCCACTCCTTGCTCTGCTGAAACTGAGAAGCCTTTGTAAGGCAAAGGGCATAGTCAAATAAGACAAAATGACAGCCTACAGAATGGGAAAAGAACTTCACCAACCCCACATCTGAAAGAGGGCTGATTTCCAAAATATGTAAAGAATTCAAGAAACTAGACATCAAAATACTGAACAATCCAATTAAAAATGGACTACAGAGCTAAACAGAATTCTCAACAGAAGAATCTCAAATGGATGAAAGACATTTAAGGAATTGCTCAGGCTGGGTGGTGGTGGTGCACACTTTTGATCCCAGCACTCAGGAGGCAGAGGAAGGTGGATCTTTGTGAGTTCAAGGCCAGTCTGGTGGTCTACAGAGCAAGATCCAGGAAAGGGGCAAAGCTACACAGAGAAACCCTGTCTCAAAAAAAAAAAAAAAGCACTTAAGAAATTGCTCAACATCCTTAGTAATCAGGGAAATGCAAATCAAAATGACTCTGAGATAGCATCTTACACCTGTCAGAATGGCTAAGATCAAAAACACTGATGAATGCGAATTCTTAGCTGCCTGCTTTAGCTGCCATGTCTGACACTTGATTCCATGCCACTTTTATGGGATTCATGTATTGCTCTGGAACCAAGGGCCAAATTAAACCCTTTTCTTTGTGGATTTCTGTGGGCCTCTCTAGCTGCTGGCAATGGTCAAGACACAGCCTGAACTGACCTACTCTGGTGATGGGATGGCCAAACACCCTAATTGTCGTGCTAGAAACCCCATCCAACTACTGAGGGATCTGGATGCAGAGATCCACAGCTAGGCCCCAGGTGGAGCTCCGGGAGTCCAATTAGCGAGAAAAAGGAGGGTTTATATGAGCAAGAATTGTTGAGACCAAGGTTGGATAAAGCACAGGGACAAATAGCCAAGTGAATGGAAACACATGAACTATGAACCAATGGCTGAGGGGGTCACCAACTGGATCAGGCCCTCTGAATGGGTGAGACAGTTGATTGGTTTGATCTGTTTGGGAAGCATCCAGGCAGTGGGACCGGGTCCTGTGCTCATTGCATGAGTTGGCTGTTTGAAACCTGGGCCTTATGCAGGGTCGCTTGGCTCAGCCTGGGAGGAGGGGAATGGACCTGCCTGGACTGAGTCTGCCAGGTTGATCTCAGTCCGCGGGGGAGGCTTTGCCCTGGAGGAGGTGGGAATCAGGGGGTGGGCTGGGGGAAAGGTGAAGGGGGCGGGAGGGGGGAGAAGAAGGAAATCCGTGGCTGATATGTAGAACTGAATTGTATTGTAAAATAAAATTTAAAAAAAAATTAAACCCTTTTCTAAGATCACTTAGATATGAACTATTATCAAAGCAACACAAAAGGCACATCTATAAAATTATACACCAGAATTATTATCTCATGTATTTGAAGAGAAGTATGAAATCTAAAAGGGTTACTTATCGTTTAAATTTATCAGCCTTTTGTCCATATTAATTTACATATGTAAACAAAATAAAAAGAGATATTATAATGCTTGAACACATTATTGAAAAAATTTAGATTTTTTTGAAATAATTAATTTTTTGTAATTGAATGTAAGTATGTTGGCTGAAATCATAACAATTCATATATATTCAGATTTCCTTTGGTATGATTTTTTTTTCAGATCCTCAATTGGAAATGGTGTGCAGATGTAAATGCTCAGGCCAACTCTCATGACTGATTTCTTCCAGCAGGGTACCATTTTCTAAATCTTCTCAAATGATATCACAGATTGAAAATGATAGATTACTCTGACTTCAAGCCTACATGCTTGCTTTTTGTTACATGGTCCAATTTATTATGGAGAAAAACTCTGTAATTATTTAGATGCCTCAAAACAAATGTTACCAGAATTATATTAGAAAAACATTAATGATTGAAAATTGGTTTAAAAGATTTGTTTTTATTTTAATTATGCTATGAGTATGTGTTTCTTCCTCTGGGTATATGTATGTGCATTCTGGTTCCCAAGAAAGTTAGACCCTTGGAGCTTCTTGTTGCAAGAATTACTGGAAGTCATGCAAAACCAGATCTTGGTCCAGGGAATGAACTTGTGTTAAAGGCTTGGCCATGTCTCTATCCCTGTCAATATTTTAAAGCTTTTTATATCATCTTGATGTCAGGAAATAGATAGGTATTCATACAAAAGAAAACACTATTTATGTAAGCAATTTGGTTAAGACTTTAGATATCACAGTTGTTTTCAGTTTCAAGGAAAAAACCTTTTTTAAGTCTTTTCATTGTAGATTTGAAGAAAATAAATTATTAACCAGGTTCGCTAAAGACTGATGTGAAGATCCCATTGTGGCTTCTATTTTACAACATGTGAGAAAGATGTTGAAGTATGGGATATGTGTGGCAAATTCAATTAGTAAAGTTTATTTTGTGGTCCAAAAAAAAAAAAACCACTGATGACAGCTTATGTTGAAGAGGATGTGGAGCAAGGGGGACACTCCTCTGCTGTTATTGGGAATGCAAACTTGTACAGCCACTTTGGAAATCTGTATGGCAGTTTCTTAGAAAATTGGAATCAATCTACCTCAAGACCCAGCTATACATCTCTTGGGCATATACCCAAGGAATGCTCAATCATAGCACAAGGACACATGCTCAACTATGTTCATAGCAGCATTATTCATAATAGCCAGAACCTGGAAACAACCTAGATGCCCCTCAACCAAAGAATGGAGAAAGAAAATGTGGCACATATACATAATGAAGTACTACTCAGCAGTAAAAAAAAAAAAATGACATCATGAAATTTGCAGGCAAATGGATGGAACTAGAAATATCATCCTGAGTGAGTTAGCCCAGACTCAGAAGGACAAAATGGTATGTATTCACTCATAAGTAGATACTAGATATAAAGCAAAGGATAACCAGCCTACAGCCCAAAGCTCCAGAGAAGCTAACTAACAAGGAAGACCCTAAGAGGGATGCATAGATTGCTCTATGAAGGAGAAATAGGTGATATCTCCATGAGCAAACTATGGGGAGCAATGGAGGGTAAGGGATGGAGAATAAGACCATAAGAAAACAGTATGGTTTAGCTGGAAAAGGGAAGAAGTGGGAGAGCAAAAACAAAACCTCTTCCTCAACATAACACGTATCTTGGTTTCTATTCTGAAGTTAACACATCTTTAAATTATACAGGCTGATTTAAATCAACAGTTTTTTTTTTTCTATCCAATGTCTCTCTGTGGCTGTTGTTTCTTTCTCATTATCTTTCAAAAATTTAAAGTTAACAAAGCACTGGGTAATCTATCTCTGGGGGAGGTCTTCATTATCCATTTCTGTTTATTAAGCATATCTTTTGAAGCACAATAGATCTTTTTATAATTGCTTGTCCTGTAGGGTTGAGTGTATAGTTGTTATATTCAAAAACTGTTTTGTTTTACTAGAGACATACACTGGGGCATTTTCAGTCTTAACTTGTACAGGTATCCCCATAATTGCCATGACTTCTAAGAAATGTGTAATTACATAATCAGCTCTTCAGAACTTAAAGCAGTTGCCCCTTGAAATCTTGAATAAGTATCTATGGTATGGTGCACATACTTTAATTTCCCAAACTCTGCAAAATGAAACACATCCATTTGCCAAATTTAATTTCTTTGACTACCTTTTTGGGTTACTTTCTTCAGGTAATGGAGTTTGGTTATACAAAGAACAAATAGTACATTTCCTTATAATTTCCCTGACTTCTTGCCAAGCAATAGAAAAATCTTTCTCTAAAACTTTGCTGTTAACATGATATTTCTTATGAAATTCTGAGGCTTTTCGTACATTTTCTTGTTTTCACTAGGGAGTCTTTCTAAGGCTGTATCTTATCAGTAGTAAGTCTTCCTAAAGCTTGTATCTTTTTTTTTTTTTTTTTTTTTTTGGTTTTTCGAGACAGGGTTTCTCTGTGTAGCTTTGTGCCTTTCCTGGGACTCACTTGGTAGCCCAGGCTGGCCTTGAACTCACAGAGATCCACCTGCCTCTGCCTCCTGAGTGCTGGGATTAAAGGTGTGCACCACCACCGCCCGGCTAAAGCTTGTATCTTATCAATAGCAAATCTTTCTAAGGCTTGTGTCTATCAATAGTAAGTCTTTCTAAGGCTTGTATCTCATCAGTAAAATTTTCATATTTGGCACAGTTATCAAACCACTTCTTAAGGATAAAATATGAATTATCAAACTGATAGTAATTACAATCAACATTACATCAATACCAGCAAAGTTGCTTATCCATTCATTTATTTTTCCATTTTCAATCCATCAATAGTAGCACTATACAGAGTCCTAACTCCCTGCATTTTGTTTTTCCCCATTTTTAATGTGAGAAAGATTTTTCTTTTTAATATTACTTAACTCTCTTAAGAATTTCCCGTGTCTGACCAAATCTACTGACTTCTTAATTTGTCTTCCATAATTCCTAAGCATGAGCCCAACCTCTGGAGTCCATGTGAGCAGTGTCAATGGCTGGAACAGAGCCTCTCAAAGTTAATTATCAGCTGCAGCAGCATTGGCTAATGTGGCTTCTCTGTTCGTGTGCTCATGCCCCACATTGAAATACCAGATATAACCAGACTTTGTTTGGACCATCAGCTCCCAAACAATGACATACAGACTTCTTACTAATTATGAAAGCTTGGCTTAACTTAGGATTGTGTAGTCAGACTTTCTTGTTGGTCACTAGCCCCAAAAAATGACTCATTGATTTATTATTAGTTATGAAAGCTTGATCTTAAGCTCAGGTTTCCAGACTAGCTCTTATGACTTAACCTGTTTGTACTAGTCTACATTCTACCACATAACTTTTACCTCTTTCTCATCCTGTATGTCCAACTTGTTCCAAGTCTCTCTGGTGTCTCTTCTCCTCTCTTTCTAGAATTCCTCTCTCTTCCTGAAAGTGCTGCCTATTATCTCCTGCCTAGCTATTGGCCAGTCAGCTTTTATTAAACCAATCAGAAGACACCTTAGACACATCTTTATAGTGTACAAAAAGATTATTCCACAACATTTCCCCATTTTTGTCTAATTAAAAGGAAAGGTTTTAACTTTAACACAGTAAAACTATATGCAATAAGAACAATTATTAGGTAAGAATTACATTAATAATGTCCAGTCCATCTGTATTTGGCAAATTTGGAAAAAATACTCTATTATCTATTATCAACCTAGAAATATCTTTTTAGACCTTAAAATGTTTTCTTAGATAGATAACTTAAGCTTTTATCTCTTTCAACCTCATAAACTTTACATCTCTTTCATAAGTTTCTTTTCTCAATTTGACAACAAAGAAAATGATATAACTATCTAGTCTTCAACCCCATCAGAGACCTGAAAATGATATAATATTACCTGAGTAAACAGGAAATACAGAGCAAACAACTTCCAAAACTATAGAAGTAGCAGAGACATCTGGCTTCCTGGACACTCACCCAAGATTTCTTTGCAACACTGGGGCATCCATCTTAGGCCTACAGGTCTAGAATATCTAACAGACTTTTTGTGAAGCAGGAATTTTGAAAGAATGTCCTACATTGATAGAGCGATGACAGTTTGAACTTGAAATGTCCTATGTTGTCTTGGTCAATTTTGGCAATCACCTTCTTTTGTGTTCTGCATGTCCATTTTGGATAGCATACTATCAGCCATGAGAAAAAGATAGTTTCTCTCCCAGTGTCTGGCATGGCCACATTTAAAGCAAACTCCACATGGAGGTTCTTTGATGCCCATAATCCCCTTTTGAAATAGATTGGTGCTGTCAGGAGCAGACGTGTCTCACTGTCAAGAAAAGCCTTAGGTTATTAAAACATCTTAAATGACATATTATATCGGTCTTAAAGTGTTTGAAGACCATCTATCTATCTAAAATATATCTGTTTGAACTTGAAAACATACTTAACATCAGACACTGGGAACAACAATTAATAAATGGGACCTCCTGAAACTGAGAAGCTTCTATAAGACAAAGGACACAGTAAATAAGACAAAACAACAGCCTACAGAATGGGAAAAGATTGTCACCAAACCCACATCTGACAGAGGACTGATCTCCAAAATATATAAAGAACTCAAAAATTGGACATCAAAGTAACAAACAATCCAATTAAAAAATGAGCTATAGAGCTAAACAGAGAATTCTCAAAGGAAGAATTTCAAATGGCCAAAAGACCTTTAAGGAATTGCTCATCATCCTCAATCATCAGGGAGATGCAAATCAAAATGACACTGAGATACCATCTTATACCTGTCAAAATGGCTAAGATCAAAAACACTGATGACAGTTATGTTGGAGAGGATGTGGAGCAAGGAGAACACTCCTCCACTGTTGGTTCAAACTGGTACAGCCTCTTTGGAAATCAATATGGTGGTTTCTCAGAACATTGGGAATCAGTCTACCTCGAGACCCAGCTATACTTTCTTGGGCATATACCCAAGGAATGCTCAATTATACCACAGAGAAACATGCTCAACTATGTTCATAGCAGCATTATTCATAATAGTCTGGCGTCCAATGTGGTGGCAAGAGTTTCCACCTAAAAACTGAGAAAAAAAGATTCTAAAACAGAGCTAAAAACAGCTTCCTAATTGTCTCTCTCAAATGAGCGGCAGCTGCCAGTTTGAGCTACTTGTGGGTTTCTGGCGTGTGCGCTCGACTTGCAGTTTTGTGGGAATGAGGCCTCTGCAAGTGGCACATTAAGCTGCGTGGCGGATTTAGCCTTTGCTAGTTAGTACAAAACAAAAAAAGAGGTTTCTGGGCTACACGCTGCTTGGATAAAAGCATAGACCCACAATAGCTCCCAGAGCTGGTGGTAAACTACCACTGCCATGTTGGGAAGCTGAGGTGGGCGGAGCCAGCAGCCGCAGCTGCTGCAGTTTAAAGCAATAGATTCACAATAAGACAGATTCAGATGTAATAGTTTACAATGTGTGTAAAATATACGTAGGCTTAAAAGAGACAAAAAAGGTGATATATGGTGATATATACAGTTATATAAACAAATACATAGTTTTAAAAAATAAAGTCTTTAAAGAGACAGTAAAATTAATATAAAAAAAATAAGCCACGTAAAGATGAATATTACACAGAGAATCTGGATTGTGTTGTCTTTGGGATTTTTAACTGCAGAAAAACATTTGATTGTAAAAGTTGTTGAGTTATGCCAAAATGTATATTTTAAAGGTACCTTGACTTCAAAATTTGGATGTAAGGATGTGTTGCTTTGGAAAGGAGACTCTCCTTTTGTTCCTACAGAAAGCCAAAGGCTATGGATTTGTTCCAGATTAAGATACATCATCTTGACCAGCCAAGACCCCCTGAAAGGTCTCCGATGACACCATGGCCCAGATGATCCAACATCCAGAATGGTTTGAAGGCAACTGGCTCAGACAATACAGCCTCATGGACTATTCCATAATCCTAAAATTTTCTTTGTGTCCCCATAAGATACAGCGCCCCCCTTCAGCAGAAAGTAGTAAGAGAAGCTACGCCCAAATTCCCAAATTATATGTAATTTTACTTTGTTAAGGTTAAAACCTTCCTTTTTGAAAAAAAAAAGGGGGGGGGGGGGAAGTGCTGTGGGATGTTCTGTACGGCAAATGTGTTGCTGATTAGTCAATAAATAAAACACTGATTGGCCATTGGCTAGGCAGGAAGTATAGGCGGGACAAGGAGGAGAATAAAGCTGGGAAGTTGAAGGCTGAGTCAGAGAGACACTGCCAGCCGCCATGATGACAAACAACATGTGAAGATGCCGGTAAGCCACGAGCCATGTGGCAAGGTATAGATTTACAGAAATGGATTAATTTAAGCTGTAAGAACAGTTAGCAAGAAGCCTGCCACTGCCATACAATTTGTAACCAATATAAGTCTCTGTGTTTACTTGGTTGGGTCTGAGCAGCTATGGGACTAGCAGGTAAGAGAGATTTGCCCTGACTGTGGGCCAGGCAGGAAAACTCTAGCTACAATAGTCAGAACCTGGAAATAACCTAGATGCCCCTCATCTGAAGAATGGATAAAAAAAAGTGGCACATACACACAATGGAGTACTACTCAGCAGAGAAAAACAATGACATCATGAAATTTGCAGGCAAATGGATGGAACTAGAAAATATCATCCTGAGTGAGATAAGGCAGAGTCAGAAAGATAAACATGGTATGTACTCACTCATAAGTGGATACTAGATGTAAAGCAAAGGATAACCATACTACAACCCACAGCTCCAGAGAAGCTAACAAGGAAGACCCAAAGAGGGATGCATGGATCACCCAGGGAAAGGGAAATAGATGAGATCTCCATGAGTAAAATGGGCATGAGGGATGGACAATGGAGGATAAAGGATGGGGGATGAAAACATAAGGGAATGGGATGGTTGAGCTGGAACAGGGATGGAGGGGGAAAGCAATGAAAACAATACCATGATAGAAGGAGATATCATGGGGATAGAGAGAAACACAGGGCCTGGGAAGTTACCAGGAATCCTCAAGGATGTCCCCAGCTTGTACTAGAAATAGTGGAGAGGGTGCCTGAACTGAACTGGCTTATCCCAGTGATCAGATCGGTGAATACCCTAAGTGTCATCACAAAGCTTTTCTCCAATGACTGATTGCTGTGGGATGGTCTGTATGTCAAATGTGTTGTTGATTGGTCAATAAATAAATCACTGATTGGCCCGTGGCCAGGCAGGAAGTATAGGCGGGACAAGGAGGAGAATAGAGCTGGGATGTGGAAGGCTGAGTCAGAGAGACACTGCCAGCCGCCATGATGACAAACAGCACGTGAAGACGCTGGTAAGCCACGAGCCATGTGGCAAGGTATAGATTTATAAAAATGGATTAATTTAAGCTGTAAGAACAGTTAGCAAGAAGCCTGCCATGGCCATACAGTTTGTAACCAAAAAAAAAAAAATGGTGATATATAGAATTATAGAAACAAATACATAGTTTTAAAAAATAAAGTCTTTAAAGAGACAGTAAGGGTAGTATAAAAAATAAGCCACGTAAAAATGGATATTACACAGAGAATCTGCATTGTGTTGTCTTTGGGATTTTTAACTGCAAAAAAACATTTGATCATAAAAGATGTTGAGTTATGCCAAAATGTATATTTTAAAGGTACCTTGACTTCAAAATTTGGATGTAAGGATATGTTGCTTTGGAAAGGAGGCTCTGCTTTTGTTTCCACAGAAAGCCAGAGGCTATGGATTTGTTCCAGATTAAGATACATCAGGTTTGACCAGCCAAGACCACCTGAAAGGTCTCCGATGACACCATGGCCCAGATGATCCAACATCCAGAATGGTTGAAGGCAACTGGCTCAGCCGATACACCCTCATGGACTACTCCATAATCCTAAAATATTCTTTGTGTCCCCATAAGATACAACGCCCCCTTCCAGCAGGAAGTAGTAAGAGAAGCTACGCCCAAATTCCCAAATATACCAAGCTGACTTTGGAGATGTGTAAAGGTTAAAACCTTCCTTTTTAAGAAAAGAAAGGGGGACATGCTGTGGGATGGTCTGTATGTCAAATGTGTTGCTGATTGGTCAATAAATAAATCACTGATTGGCCCGTGGCCAGGTAGGAAGTATAGGCAGGACAAGGAGGAGAATAGAGCTGGGAAGTGGAAGGCTGAGTCAGAGAGACACTGCCAGCCGCCATGATGACAAACAGCATGTGAAGACACTGGTAAGCCACGAGCCATGTGGCAACGTATAGATTTATAAAAATGGATTAATTTAAGCTGTAAGAACAGTTAGCAAGAAGCCTGCCACGGCCATACAGTTTGTAACCAATATAAGTCTCTGTGTTTACTTGGTTGGGTCTGACGGCTGTGGGACTGACGGCTGATAGAGATTTGTCCTGACTGTGGGCCAGGCAGGAAAACTCTAGCTACAATAGTCAGAACCTGGAAATAACCTAGATGCCCCTCATCTGAAGAATGGATAAAAAAAAGTGGCACATACACACAATGGAGTACTACTCAGCAGAGAAAAACAATGACATCATGAAATTTGCAGGCAAATGGATGGAACTAGAAAATATCATCCTGAGTGAGATAAGGCAGAGTCAGAAAGATAAACATGGTATGTACTCACTCATAAGTGGATACTAGATGTAAAGCAAAGGATAACCATACTACAACCCACAGCTCCAGAGAAGCTAACAAGGAAGACCCAAAGAGGGATGCATGGATCACCCAGGGAAAGGGAAATAGATGAGATCTCCATGAGTAAAATGGGCATGAGGGATGGACAATGGAGGATAAAGGATGGGGGATGAAAACATAAGGGAATGGGATGGTTGAGCTGGAACAGGGATGGAGGGGGAAAGCAATGAAAACAATACCATGATAGAAGGAGATATCATGGGGATAGAGAGAAACACAGGGCCTGGGAAGTTACCAGGAATCCTCAAGGATGTCCCCAGCTTGTACTAGAAATAGTGGAGAGGGTGCCTGAACTGAACTGGCTTATCCCAGTGATCAGATCGGTGAATACCCTAAGTGTCATCACAAAGCTTTTCTCCAATGACTGATTGCTGTGGGATGGTCTGTATGTCAAATGTGTTGTTGATTGGTCAATAAATAAATCACTGATTGGCCCGTGGCCAGGCAGGAAGTATAGGCGGGACAAGGAGGAGAATAGAGCTGGGATGTGGAAGGCTGAGTCAGAGAGACACTGCCAGCCGCCATGATGACAAACAGCACGTGAAGACGCTGGTAAGCCACGAGCCATGTGGCAAGGTATAGATTTATAAAAATGGATTAATTTAAGCTGTAAGAACAGTTAGCAAGAAGCCTGCCATGGCCATACAGTTTGTAACCAAAAAAAAAAAATGGTGATATATAGAATTATAGAAACAAATACATAGTTTTAAAAAATAAAGTCTTTAAAGAGACAGTAAGGGTAGTATAAAAAATAAGCCACGTAAAAATGGATATTACACAGAGAATCTGCATTGTGTTGTCTTTGGGATTTTTAACTGCAAAAAAACATTTGATCATAAAAGATGTTGAGTTATGCCAAAATGTATATTTTAAAGGTACCTTGACTTCAAAATTTGGATGTAAGGATATGTTGCTTTGGAAAGGAGGCTCTGCTTTTGTTTCCACAGAAAGCCAGAGGCTATGGATTTGTTCCAGATTAAGATACATCAGGTTTGACCAGCCAAGACCACCTGAAAGGTCTCCGATGACACCATGGCCCAGATGATCCAACATCCAGAATGGTTGAAGGCAACTGGCTCAGCCGATACACCCTCATGGACTACTCCATAATCCTAAAATATTCTTTGTGTCCCCATAAGATACAACGCCCCCTTCCAGCAGGAAGTAGTAAGAGAAGCTACGCCCAAATTCCCAAATATACCAAGCTGACTTTGGAGATGTGTAAAGGTTAAAACCTTCCTTTTTAAGAAAAGAAAGGGGGACATGCTGTGGGATGGTCTGTATGTCAAATGTGTTGCTGATTGGTCAATAAATAAATCACTGATTGGCCCGTGGCCAGGTAGGAAGTATAGGCAGGACAAGGAGGAGAATAGAGCTGGGAAGTGGAAGGCTGAGTCAGAGAGACACTGCCAGCCGCCATGATGACAAACAGCATGTGAAGACACTGGTAAGCCACGAGCCATGTGGCAACGTATAGATTTATAAAAATGGATTAATTTAAGCTGTAAGAACAGTTAGCAAGAAGCCTGCCACGGCCATACAGTTTGTAACCAATATAAGTCTCTGTGTTTACTTGGTTGGGTCTGACGGCTGTGGGACTGACGGCTGATAGAGATTTGTCCTGACTGTGGGCCAGGCAGGAAAACTCTAGCTACAACTGATGAAAGCAGATGCAGAAATTCACAGCAGGCAGAGCTCCAGGAGTTCAGTTAAAGAGAGAGAAGAGGGATTCTATGAGCAACTGCATCAGTACCATGATGGGGAAACATGCAGAGACGACCAAACCAAACTAGTGGGAAATCATAAAAGTTGGATCACTGGCTGTGGAGCCTACATGGGACTGGACTAGGCCCTCTGCATGACGAGACAATTGTGTAGCTTGATCTGCTTGGGGGACCCTTTAGTGGTAGGATCAGAATCCATCTCTGGTTTATGAGCGGGCTTTTTGGAGCCCACTACCTATGATGGGACACCCTGTACAGCCTTGAGGCAGGGGGAAGAGCTTGGACTTGCCTCTACTGGATGTGCCTCCCCATGGGAGGCCTTGTCATCTTGTGGGTGGGAGTGGGACATGGGTTGAGAGGGGGAGGCTGGGGGGGGGGGTTTGAGGAGGAAATTGGGGGATCTTTGATGGGTATGTAAAATCAATGAAAAAATTTTCTTAATAAAAAAACATACTTAACATGGCCACAAACTGGATTGTTAAATGACTAACTACTAACCTGTATTTCTTAATTATCCTACATAGTTTCTAATAATAATTTTTAAGGACTAGAACTTTACATTACATTGTTAAATGAGCTGCTTTTGTAGAATACTGCAAACAAGAGTAGTAAAATATACAGTATAACAAAAATATACTTAAATATGCATCAATGTACAAAAATCCATACCAATGTAAAAAATTTAAGACTAGTAGTTCCTTTTTTAGTTTAAAAATAGTCCATAATCTAACCTTTTATTCTATCATTCCTATATCCATACTTTTTTCTTTTCAGAATGAGATCTCTGAATTTAATCTCCTTTGCTTAGTTTTTTCCCTGACCATGACCATTAGCAACTTGTTACCAACTCCCCTAAATGATGATAAACATCCATCATCCACTGAACAACCAAAACCCACCCACCTCCACCTCTTGGGAATGTGGGCATGTTGCTCTCTAGGCTGCTTTCTGCTCTTCAGGGGCAATGGCATCTTTGGGGACCCTGAGAAAACTGGGGTGATGGTCAAGTCCTGAGAGAGCTAGCTGCATCATCTGTTTCTGTGTAATGGGAAGTGGAGGGCTTAACTGAAATCCTGGAAAGAGTAGTCTGGGATGGTGAATCCTCTCACCTAGCAGCTTCGAACTTGTTCTAGATGTACATTTTTGAGGAAACTGTAACAGAGGCATTCTGAGAGGCCAGATCATGTGGGATACTTGTTTTTATTGGTATCTGGTTTTTGTTGTTGTTGTTCTGAAAACACACAAACTTTAAAAGGTAACATAAATATCTGCATTAACACAAGTATGGAAAGCACACTGTGCATATGTCAGCTAAAGATGATTTTTTGTTTTATGTTTGAGTAGGCAGTCCCTTTGGATCGCATAACTGAACTGTAATATACATCTCCATCCTTGCCATATGAAAGGATGGCATGTAATAAGAAGTCATGAGGACTCTGTAGCTAGCAAGATTTATCATGTCTTATCCAGTTTCAGAGCTGTTTTCATAGTGAAGGGATCAGTATATACACTACCAATATTGTAGTTTTTCTTGTTTTTATTTTCATGTCTGTGACCAAGATTTTCAGATCTCCCCTGATCAAATCTGATCTTTATTAATTTTGAAGAAATCCAGAGCTTTTCATCTCCTGTGGAAACAAAGGCATATCCTCTCCCACAACACAATACATTTCCTGACTTCCATTCTTAACATATATAGGCTAGCTTAATTTAGCAATTTTTTCTATAATCCAGTGTCTCTCAGCAGCATTTGTCCTTTGCTCATCAGCATTCAAAAAAATTTAAAGTCAACAAAACCCATACAGGATCCAGATGCTCTGTGTATTTTTCATCTTTATATGGCTTATTCTATTTATATTACTTTATTCTCTCTTTAAAGACTTTACTTTATTATTTTAAAATTATTTAACTTTTTAATGACTGTCTATACCCATTTTCTTTTCTTTCTTCTGCATCTAAACACATTTTAAAGCATTCTTTACCTGCTTAGAGGGTATTTTTGGTCTGGACCTAGCTTTACTAAGTACCTGTTGTGTTCTCTGACTGTGTGAGCCAAGCCTCAAACAGCTAGATCATCCAATGTGTGGCTCTACTTTGCATATGACACTGGTGGCTGGCTCTGTCCACCGCAGTTCTGCCTGTCTCAGCCGTGCCTAACCATCCCAGCTCTGGAAGCTTCTGTGTCTGTGCTGGGGTAGGCATTTCTATCTAGTCTCCCACTGGTAGCATGCCATTCAAGTGCTCTGCTACAGAGCAGGGCCTTTTAAAAGAGTCATGCCTCTGTATGCCATGAGTACCAAGCTCACCTGAGAGACTGCAGTTGCCAGGAATCTGCACCCGACTCTGTGTTTGGAACTTTTTTTTCGACTTTCTCAGACCTTATGTGGATATACATGACCTCACGTTGGGTGCCATATGTAGACAGAATTTCTTGTGGGTTGCCAGACCCCAAATAATGACACAGAGACTTATTATTAATTATAGAAGCTTGGCCTTTAGCTCATGTCCCAACTAACTCTTATAAATTAAATTAGCCTATTTGTATTTATCTGTGTTCTGTCATACAGCTTTTACTTCTCTCCCATTCTGTATGTCCAACTTGCTCCACATCTTGCTGGAAGCTCCCACCTGTCTTCTTCCCAGAGTTCCTTTCTCTCCCCCAGGACTCCCACCTATTCTCTTCTTTCTAGCTGTTGGCCATTCAGCTTTTTATTAAACTGGTCAGAAGGCACCTTAGGTAGAGAAACATCTCCACAGTGTACAAAAAGTTTATCCCACAGCAGTCTTGTCTGTGGGAGCAGTGTGTGTGAGCGTTTCTGTGTGTCTCATTCCTTACAAAAACCTATATTCTCTTTAACTCCATATCCAAGGCATTCAGTGCCACCCCTGACCCCCGCCACAGGCTCTTACAAGCATATGATGCACATACATACACAGAAAAATACTCATACCTTAGATAAAACATGCTCATAATTAAATTAAAAAATTTTTGTTTGATGATGTTGATATGATTCGCTTCCCTGACATTCCTGTTGCTTAGAAACTCAAGACAAACAGTAAACTCTCCAACAATTTAAAAAAAATATGTTTGGTTCCCAGAATCCATGTGGTGACTCATAATCATCTGTAATTACAGTTCCAGGGAATCAAATGACTTCTTTTGATCTTTGTAGGCACCAAGCACACATGTATACATACACATATGTGCAGATGAAACATTAGTATACATAAAATAAATAAGTAAATAAACCTAAAAAACAAAAAAATGTTCAACAATAGCAGAATGCATATTCTGTACAAGAGTTTGTGGGACACTTGCCAATATAGACCATTGTGGTGATATACTGTGCACCCCAATAAAGCTTATCTGGGGATCACCCCAATAAAGCTTATCTGGGGATCAGAGGACAGAGCCAGCCACTAGAGTAGACACAGAGGCCAGACAATGGTAGCACACATCCTTAATCTTATCACTTGGGAGGCAGAGATCTGTCTGGATCTCTGTGAGTTCAAGGCCACACTGGGAACAGAGTCAGGCAGTGGTGACACACGCTTTTAATTCCAGCACTTGAGATCTCATGCCTTTGCTTGGAAATCACACACACCTTTAATCCCAGGAAGTGACATGGCTGGGTGGAGAACCGTATATAAGGCGTGAGGAGACAGGAACTAAGCAGCAGTTCAAGTGAGACCCCTCAGGGGTGAGGACTCAGAGGCTTTCAGTCTGAGGATTTGTGGAAACAGGATTGGCTGAGGAGTTGGCGAGGTGAGGTTGGCTGTGGCTTGTTCTGTTTCTCTGATCTTTCAGCTTTTGCTCTAATATCTGGTTCCTGGTCTTTTCTATTTATAAGACCTTTTAAGATTTGTGTTCCAGACCATTTTTAAGGAACTGGTATCATGGTAAGTACATTTTCATGCAACAGTGGATCCAAAAAATGAATATTGTGGATGTATCGGGAGACTCCACAAATTGTTTATAAGAACACAGTTATAAAGATGCTGTGTTTTAAAATGAAGAGATAAATTAAGAATGTTTTAACTGAATGAGAATATGACAAAAATTTGTGGAATGCAACGAGTAAGTGAAAACTATGCTTCATTATGTACTTATATTTTCAAATAAGAGTCTAATGTTTTATATTTATACTTAAAAATTAGAAACAGCACACAGCAAATGATCCTCAAGGTAAGCAAAATAGATGACAGTATTAGACTAAGAGCAGAAATCAATGAATGTCAGTGGATATAATAAATGAATGGATCCAAAATTGGATTATTTGAAAAGATCAATACTATTGATAAATCTATAAACAAACTGACCATGAGATAAACAACAACAACAAAAACCCCTCTTTACCAACATCAGGAAACAAATAGGGGATATTACCCCCAACCCAGAAGACATTATAAAAAATATAAAGGACTATCCTTAGCATCATACTTAGGAATTTCATAGCTCATTCTGTGACAAGCACAAATTACCGAAGATCAGAAAAGAATGCACAACCCTAGCTCCACCACTTCTGGGCCTGAACCGGCAGAGGGCACAGATGGCTCCCCCATATTTCTTGGTCTTGGTTTGAGGGGTGCATAATCAACCAGCAGCCACTTGGCCCCTTCCAGACCTGAGCTGATGCTCCCCTCCCCCCAGACTTCTTGGTCTGGGAGGAGAACAATCAGTCACCTCTGGCACCAGGCAGTCACGCACCACCATACCAAGTGCTGCCTGAGGTTAAAGGTCCGGGCAGAGAAGAGAGGAAAGGCAACAGCTCTGTGTCATGCCTTGCAGCTTGGGAGGTCAGAACTCAACCAAGTACCACCTGTGACCCAACCAAGAGCACTGGCTCTCAGTGGTCAGTCACCATTGTGGTGAGAGAGCACACGGTGGGGAGGTGGAAGAGAGGGAGAGGCAGAATGGTTCGTGGGCTGGGGAGAGAGACAGATCTGGAGAGGTGAGGGTGGTGAGGAATGGGCTGGCATGAATGACCTGCTGGCTACCTGAGTCCAGGGTGATGTCCAGACCTTGAGTATGGCCAAGGGTGAGGTCTTGGTCAGGGGCTCTGAAGAAGCTGAGGGAGCATGTGTTGATTTCTGTGGCTCCTATTGCAGTTGGGGGCGGGGCCAGTGTTGTCAACAAGGGCCATGGTATCTTCCTGGCCAGGGCTGTGACCGAAGGCCATGTATGGATCCGTGGCCCTGCTGCAGCCAGGGTCTGTATCGATGATGTTTGTGGCCCGTGTTGTCACCAAAGACCAAATAGATGCCTGGGGTCTAGGCTGCAAGTTGTGGCCATGAGGGTCTCCAAGGGCGATGCAGCCACCAGGGATAGGCAGATCTGAGTAGCCTACACTGTTACCCAGGGTCATGGTGCCATTTGGGCCAGGGCTGCTGCCGAGGGCCATGTCTGAATCCATGGCCCTACAACAGCCAGGGTCTGAGTTAATGTCTATGGCTCCTGATACCACTGAGGGCCATGTGAATGACTGGGATCTAGTCAGCCAGGTGAGAACGTGTTAGTATCCTAGGACCATGCCTCTGCTGGGACCATACTGATAAGGGTGGCCTGTGCTGCCACCTGGGGCCATGGAGACATCTGTGTACAGGTTACTCCCTAGGGACATGTCTGGGTCCGTGGCCTTGCAGTGGCCGGGGTCTGGATTGGTGTTCGTGGCTCCTGTTACTTAACCACCGAGGGCTCTGCAGATGCTCAGGGTCTGGTCAGCCATCTTAGACCATGTTGGTGCCCTAGAGCTAAGCTGCTACTGGGGCTATACTGATCTGGGTGGCCTGTCCTACTACCAGGCCGTGGTGACATCTGGGCCAGAGCTGCTGCCAATGGCCGTGTTGGGTCCATGATCTTGTTGCGGCTTGGGTCTGAGATGATGTCCATGGCCCATGTTAACACAAGGGCTCATTGGAGCCAGGCTGTGTTGAGCCAGACCTGCCCTTCACTGGCCCTGGAATAGCTCTGCCCCTCTCTGGATACTGTAACAGGAGAGCTGGCCCTGCCCCTCACACGGGAGAGCCTACCCCTGCACTCACGGCCCCACCCCTCACCACAGGTGTACACCTCACCTGGGCAGCACACTAGAGCTGACTCTGTGGTCTGGGATGCAGGTGAGCTGATCCTGAGGGTGTGAGAGCAGGAGCGTTGACCCCATGCCTCATCTTCCATGTGGTGGCATGAGAGAGAAGGATGCCCTTCCCACCTCACCCATTACCACCTGTGGCAGGTGAGAGAGTTGGCCCCTGGGCCACAAGAGTGGGGAAGCTAACTCTGACCCTTACTGGCTGGAGTACACAAGAAAGCCGGCTCTGCTCCCCATCTGGGCAGCACATTAGAGCTGACCCTGCTGTTGGGGACACAGGTGAGCCAGCCCTAAGGGTGTGAGAGAAGGACAGCTGACCTTGACCCCCCTCCTAAGACCCCTACAGCAATTGGGAGAAAGGGCCCTGCACCTTGTCTGGGCAAAATATTAAAGCTGGCCCTGGTGATGCGAGTGCGAGTGACCCGGATCTGAGGCCCCGAGAGCAGGAGAACTGGCCCCGCCCCTTGCTGCAGGCAGCAGTGGGTGAGCTAGCCCAGGCAGTGCTGGAGAGCTCTCCTGGGTGGTGACCATGAAAGAAAGCTGGCGGGCTGACCAACCTAGTTACTACCCAGGCCCAGAAATAGGCCTATAAGTTGGCTCACTCCAACATCCACTGAATCTATGAACTGTTAGTGCTTGTGAAGGGGATGAACCCACAGATCCAAAACAGCAGGATCTCCATGACACAGGACAACAACAGGATATCCATGAAGAGCCCCGGTGAAAACCCATTATTGGTGGTGCATCAGAAACCAGAGGCCTCAAGGCAGTTCAATGACTCTGGCAATGAACATTTGCAAGTAAAGGGTAAACTGTGATACTTGATGGGCCACACTACAGTCTCCATGACAAGGTTCTTTTTTTGTTTTGTTTTGTTCTGTTTTGCTTCTTTGTTTTGTTTGGGTTTTGGTTTTGCTTTTAAATTTGGTTTTGATTTGGGGGTGGGAGGTTGCAAGGGCAAAGGGCCGATGTGAGGGGATGGAGAAATACATGAGATTGGAATGCATGATGTGAAATCCACCAAAAAATCAATAAAAGTTAAAAAAAAATGAAAATGTTTAATTGCCTTTAAAACCTATGTTAAATTCAACACAAATTCTGCCTGTCCTCCATCCATTAGAAAATTGATTTTGTGCCGGGCGTTGGTGGCACACGCCTTTAATCCCAGCACTCAGAAGGCAGAGCCAAGCGGATCTCTGTGACTTCGAGGCCAGCCTGGGCTACCAAGTGAGTTCCAGGAAAAGGCGCAAAGCTACACAGAGAAATCCTGTCTCGAGAAACCAAAAAAAAAAAAAAAAAAAAAAAAAAGATTTTGTAATTAACGTTTTCTTTCTATTTATTCTATTCACCTTTTACCTCAAGAATCTTGACCTTACTCATTTCTCCATCCCATTATTTCTGCCCTCCACCCCACACAGCACCCCCCCCCCAATTAAACAAAATTTAAGAGAAAAAAGGAAAAAATAAAAATCTCATCATGGAAGCTGCAGTGTGACACAGTGAGTCACGTCACGCACCCCTTTGTCCAGACATCTTTACTTGCAAGTGTTCATTGCAAAGATTCATTGGTCTGGTTGGAGGTCTCTGGTTTCTACTACACTATCGATGCTGGGCCCTCAGTAGGACTCTTCTTGAATATCCTGTTGTTACTTCTTCATGTGCCATACACTCATGTGGTTCACATAGATACATGCAAGCAGAACACTCGTACACACAAAGTAAAATAAATATATCTTTGTCAAAAGACTGTTATTGCTGACTGCTTGGTCTGCATCACTGTAGGCTGTCTGAAGCACACACAGGCATGAGAAAGAAATATGGAGGAAAATTTCAGCTGCTCTATACATGAGGATGTCTGCTCTGTATGTGTATAGATAAGGAACTCTAATTATTACAGAACTAATTTCACTGCTGGCTTCCATCTTGTTACTGTAGCAGGAAACTGGAAAGGGTGGAATGATGAAAGATATTTTCTAGCCAATCATGTATCCTTTCTAGTCCTGGTCAGCTGTTTTCCTGTGGACTGAGAAAATAATGTATGAAAAGCAGAGAGGGCATACACTATCAGAATCTTAAATTTGCATAGTCATCCTCCTGGGCACACATCTACGGGAAGGACTTGGATACTCCTGACTCTCAAGACAGCCAGAATTTTGTTTTCCCACTTTTCAGTAAAAAACAAGGTCCAGAGTACATTCTCAGTCTAAAGATTTCTGTAAAACATTTACCAAAACACTGAATGCTAGCATTTCAGGGAAGATGTGCTGCCTGTTATTTGTTCTGAGGAGTCTCTCTGTGTGGATGCAGATTTATAGGTAAGGGCTTATCATAGAACAATGGTGATACCTGGTCCTTTCCCTCATACAAGGTGGGAAAAGTCAAACGTTGATGGTTTTAGATAGGAAGTACTGATCTTTTTTGTGGGTGCCTATACAGTGAAAATGGGGAGTTTATTCAATTTGAGAAGCATGTATACCTATCATACGGAAAATCTCTTTTTTCTAAATTTTGAGATTATAATTTGATTACACTATTTCCTTTCCCTCCCTCCAAACTTTCTATTTACCCCTCCAAGCTCTCTTTCAAATTCATGGTCTCTTTTTAAACTAATTTTTATTGTATGTAAAGATTTATTTACATACATATTCCTAAATACAACCCATTCTGTCCATAAAATGCCTATGTTTTTATTTTATGTTTGTATTTTTTTTTAGGGCTGGCCATTTGGCAGTGGGCAACCAATGCTTTTCCTTGGGGAAGGCAACCTCTTCCATTCCCAGCTTTCCTCTCTGGACTGTAGTTCTTTAGGTATAATCATGTGGACTTTCTCCATCCAGTTTGGTGTGTTTATTTGTGTCAAAATTCTTGAGAGAACTGTGGCAGGTTTTCCATTCCAAACAGATAAGCACTATGGAGAGATTGTGAAAGCTGGCTAGTATATTTGGTTAGCAATATTTGCAAAGAAGCATGATGCTCCAGCTAACATTGATTCAGCCCCTGTGGGACAGGGATGCTGGGCAGATGATAATACCTTTAATTCTTTTTTAATGATACTTTTCCATTTAAATTTAATTTACACAATATATAAAAACATAAAAGTTGCACATTACATAGTGGTTGGTTGGAGACCACATAATTCAGTACAAGACATCAATGTGATGTTTAAATCTAGCTGTACATACCCATAACCTCAATATTTATTATCTTTGTGGTAAAATTTGTCTGAGTTGTTTCTTCTAGTTCTCTGAAATACACAGTTCGTGGATGTTATCTATAGTACCCTACTGTGCAGTAACACATCAGAGGCACTGGCTACTACTGTGGCTAAATTCTCATTGAGAAACTTACCCAGATCTCCCTCTTCTTTACCATTTCCAGACTCTGACAACTACCACTTCACTCTCAAATTCTTAGAGGTATTGAGGTGAGCTTTTTAAATTGTTTTTGTATAAATCTTGTGGTTCTTAAGCTTTTGAAACTTCTTTTTTCACTTAATTTAACAATCTCCAGACTTTTCCATGTTGGTGTAAATGATAGAGTGCTAGTGTTTGTGTGTGTGAGTTCACATGATCATTTATTTGAAATTGCATATGTATGTGGCAGTGGTCTTGTGTATGTGCTTACTTGTATGTGGAGCCCAGGAAAGTCTCATCTGTCATTCCTCAGGGGTAGTGTACTTTGTTATAGTTTCAGAAAAGGTCTTTCATTGGCCTGTAATTCACCAAGAAGGTAAGACTGCCTGAAGTAAAGCTCTAGAGATCCTCCTGTCTCTCATCCCCAGCAGAGGGATTAAAAGTATGAGTCACTGTGAGTGACTTTTATTTTTTTTTATTTTCTTTCTTTTTAATACCTTTAATTCTTTAGGAGACATCTCTTTCATTGGATAAATACTTACCATGAGAGTAAAATGTCTCAGGAAAAACTAAGATGGGACATGCTGAGAAATATTAAGAAGAATATAAAGCAGTTTCGCTGTTAATTCATATTATCTAAAAAAGGAAGCAAACATTTCTAAAATTTTAATATCATTTTAATTTATTTTCTGTAATTTTCCATATTCTGATGCATATTGCATATTAAATGTGCATAAACTCATGCATAATCAAAGCTTATGTACTACTTTATTTTATATGTTTTATCCTTTTAATTTAGTGCTTTTCCACTTGTACATGTGTATCATAATTTTTATGTTAATAGTTCTTTAGAGTAGTGACAGACTGTGAGCTTATGATTATAATCTCATCACAGTTTGGACACAGTCACTGCATTTTTTTCTTCTGTTCCTTAAAGGTTTCATAAAAAAATATTCTTTGGATTCATTTTATCTGAATTGTTCTACCTGGATGTATTTTCAATAATGTGAAAACTCAGTCTGAGGAGCCTAAGCCAAAATGGACTTTATCCCTTAACAATGCTAAGACTTCCCATTTCTATAGCCTCTTCAGGTTTCAGTCTCTACCATTAACTGGATATCATGCTTTTGTCATTATTGTCATTGCACTTGCTCATTTATCATTTGTTTATTTATTTGTGTGTGTGTGTGTGTGTGTGTGTGTGTGTGTGTGTGTGTGTGTGCTTGCACATTTCTCAAACACTCTCATGTTATTCAGTTTGCTGGCATTATAACAAGGTCTGAGATTTTATACCAAATTTACTTTGCCTTTTGTGTTTGTGACACACTTAGGAAATGTTTCTATAAAAAAAATCAGATTGCCTATGGGATATTAGATGCCTATTTTGATACTCTCCAGGACATAAGAATAAATGGAGGAAACATTTTTGTTTCTTTTGCTGAGAGATAAAGTGTTGTTATTGGCATCTACTAGAAGCCTGGGGATTCTGTTATATGGTCAGCAGCATACATGATTGCCTTTAAAAACAAAGAATGAATTATCTTGGCCAAAATATAATAGAGTCCAATTTTAGTGTCTCTGCTCTGATGTTACCAAGGGGTAAAAAGAAAAGGCATATATCAACATTACCATAAATGAGGATGGGAATACTATACAGAACTACAGACAATAAAAGAATGATAAGAAAATAGCAAGACAAGTAATACTAAATGCTACTTGAAAAACATAGAAATCTACTGCTGTAGAAGCTTCCTAGAATATATACCTATATGAATTCAATCTAAATGGTGTCTCCAAATAATATGGGAGACAGGGCCCCAACTAGACATCATAAGCCATGAAATTAAAACTCCAGGTGCCAGGACTGCATAACAACTTTTTGAGTTATTGGCTGAAGGGGTCTGCTGGAATCCCCAAACATCACAGGCTATTGCTAAGGCCAACACTTACTTATATCATTGAGCACAAAGAAGCTGAGCTGGTGAATTTTCACCCTTACTGAATAGTGTCCGTGATACTGGAAGATACTTTGTACATTACTGGAAGAGAAAGGTAATTATCAATATCACCCAGTTACAAACCCTGTGATCTAAAACAGTGACCTACCTGCAAGATACACTGGTACAATAATGGCACAAGTATTATGGGAGTAACCAACCACTTTTTTTTTAAAAAAAAAATTAGGTTTAAGTCCCTCTCTGTGAAATGTAACCCATACCTGATATTGTTAGAGTGGCCAAGAACCCAAGACTAGATATATCATCATAAACTTAGGGGAAAACACAATTGTATTATTCTGCTAAAGGAACATTGCAATAAAATGACTCCTAATGACATACTGTTATACCCATAGATCAGTACATTCCTCAACTCACATCATAGAAAGTTCTTCTTGTAGTATACGGGAATTAGCACAGAGACCCAAAACTAGACCATGTGCTGAGAATGAGAGATTTTTGGAGCTCTTAGTCATAAATGGGGCATCTTCATCAAACCCCTCCCTTCAAAATTCAGGGATCTATGTGGAACGGAAGGCAAAAAGATGATAAGAGCCAGAGGGATTGAGGACTCCAAGGCAATGGTGTCCTTCAGACACGAGGACTAATGCATACACAAACTCACGGAGACTGTGGCAGCATACCAAAACTTGCATAGGTTTAGGTCAGGTGGGGGTCTCACCACAGAGACAGGGAAGTACAGTGAGCACAGAGTCCCACCTCCAATCAAAGACCTAGCTATTGGAAAATGACAGCCTCTTTCAAAAGTAAAATCTGTTTTCTGCAAGGAAGTGACACTGGGTATGTGAACCACACAAAACAATCTCCCTGGTATTTTTGTGGATCTTCTGTTTCCTTTTGCAGTCTTTGGGCCTTTTTTTCTTATTGGTCATTTGCTTGTTTTTTATTTATTTTCATTTTTATTTCTTGTTTTGAGAGAGAAAGAGAGAGAGAGAAGGAGTTGGGGAAGGGGAAACATGATCAAAATATGTTTCTTGAAAAACAAATTTTAGTAAAAATGAAGAAGAAAATGAGCATCCCTGGAACTGGAGTTACAGAGGGCTGAGAGTTACCATGTGGGTGCATTGAACTGAACCCACATCCTGTGTTCAACAAGTGCTCTTAACTGTTGAGAATCATTTCTCTAGAGCTAATACCTTAGCTTTTTTTTTTCTTTGAATCAGGGTTTCTTTGTGAAGACCTGGCTGTCTTGGAACTTGCTCTGTAGACCAGGCTGGCCTCAAAACAGAGATCTGCCTGCCTCTGCCTCCCAAGTGCTGGAATTAAAAGGTGTATGCCACCACTGCCTGGCAGTCCTAAACATTTTTAAGGGTACCTCTTCCTTGTCCCATTACTGTAATTAATAGCTATTGTTATTTAGGAGATTTTACATAGTGAGAAATCTATCTTTTATCTCTAGGAGATACCTGTTTTTAAATAATATTTCCATTTATTCTTTGAAATTTTGATACATAAATACAGCATATTTTGAGCTTAGCCATTTTCTACTACCTTTTTCCAATTCCCTGGGGACAAATACACCTATCTCCTGACTTCATGTCCACTTTTAAAATTATTGTTGATAAACTCTTGAGTCCAGTTAGTGCTGAATGAGTGTGGAGACATCCACTGGGCCCCCCACTCTCTCAGTGTCTACACACCCTCACCCCAGTCCCCCTTTTCCCTCCTCATTACCATGTCCCAGGCCAAAATGTGTACAGAGATTCCCTGCTCAACCACTGGTCACACCTGCCAGAAGATGAGCCAGAGAACAGAAACTAAGGAACAGAACATCCATCCAGCAAAGACAAATTCACAAATCAGCTCCTAGAACTATAATCACCCAAAACCAGCTTTTTGGCTCTAATTTTAAGATCAGGACATATTTCTTTCACTGGCTCTGATTCTAGGGACAAAGTGTGTTTCTTTGGCACTGGTTTCAAAGTCAGGTATGTTTCTTTGGTTCTGGGTTTAGGGATAAAGTATTTCTTTCTCTGGCTTGGGTCCCAGATACAAGATGTATTTCTTTTACTGGTTCTGGGTTCCAGGGTCAGGGTGGGTTTCTTTAGCTAGCCCCCTTTCGCTACATAGACTCTAAAAGCCAGAAGGATCTGGACAAATGTCCTGCAGACTCTATACCCAGCAAAACATTCAACCATCACAGATGGAGAAAATAAGGTATCCCATGATAAAGCCAAATTTAAACAATATCTATCCACAAATCCAGACCTACAAAATGTACTGGAAGGAAAATCCCAACCATGAAAATGTGGGAAATTAATAATCTCACACCAGCAAAAACAAAATAAGGGAAACACACACACACACACACACACACACACACACACACACACACACACACACACTGCCACCACTACCAACAACAACAACAACAATAAAAAGAACAGGAAAAAAATCATTGGTCATTGATATCTCTCGATATCAATCGACTCAATTTCCCAATAAAAAGACACAGATGAAGAGAATGAATGCAAAAACAGGATCCATCATTCTTCTGCATACAAGAAACATACCTCAACATCAAAGATAGATATTACCTCATGGCAAAGTGTTAGAAAAAGGGTTTTCAGGCAAAAGAACCTAAGAAACAAGCTGGTATAGCCATTATAATATCTAATAAGAATAGACTACAAACCAAAATTAATCAAAAGAGGTAGGGAAGGACACATCACATTCATCAAAGGAAAAATCCACCAAGATGACGTTTCAGTTCTTAACATCTATGCCCCAAATGCAAGGACACCCATGTTTATAAAAGAAACATTACTAAAGCTTAAATCACACATTGAAACTCACACAGTGAGAGTGGAAGATTTTAATAATCCACTCTCACCAAAGGTTAGGTCATCCGGTCAAGAACTAAGCAGAAAAATACTGGAGCTAACAGACATTATAAACCAAATGGACCAGATATCTATAGAACATTTCACACAAACTCGAAAGAATATACCTCCTCAGCACCTCATAGAACCTTCTCCAAAACTGACCACATACTCTGTCACAAAAGCAAGTCTCAACAGATACAAGAAAATTGAAATAACCCCTACATCCTATCAGACCATCGTGAATTAAAGATGGATTTCATCAATAACAAAAACAGAAAGTCTACAAACTTATGGAAATTGAACAACTCTCTACTAAATGAAAACTGTGTCAAGACACAAATTAAAGATCTTCTAGAATTCAATGAAAATGAATACACGACAAACCCAAACTTGTGGGACATAACGAAAATTGTGCTAAGAGGAAAAGTTCGTAGCATTAAGTGCCTACATTTAAAAAAAAATAGGAGAGATCTAGCAACTTTACAGCATACCTGAAACCTCTAGAACAAAAAAGAAGCAAGCAAACCCAAGAGGATTAGATAGCAGAAAATAATCAAACTGAGGGCTGAAATCAATAAAATAGAACCAAAGGGAATAATACAGAGAATCAATGAAACTAAGAGTTTGATCTTTGAGAACATCAATAAGACAGACCCTTATCCAAACTCACTAAAAGACACAGAGAGAAAAATCCAAATTAATGAAATCAGAAATGAAATGGAGGATATAACAACAGACACCAAGGAAAGTCAAAGAATCATTAGGTCATAATGTACTCAACAAAACTGAAAAATCTAAAAGAAATGCATAATTTTCTTGATAAATAACACAAAATTAAATCAAATCAAGATCAGATAAACAATTTAAATAGACCTATAACCCCTAAGGAAATAGAAGCAGTCATTAATAGTCTCCCAACCAAAAAAAAAAAGCCCAGAGTCAGATGGTTTTTAGCACAGAATTCTACCACACTTTCAAAGAAGAGCTAATGCTAGTACTCCTCAAATTATTTCACACAATAGAAACAGAAGGAACATTGCCAAATGCATTTTATGAGGCCACAGCCGCCCTAATATCCAAACCACACAAAGATTCAACAAAGAAAGAGAATTAGAGGCTAATTTCCTTTATGAACATAGATGCAAAAATACATTTTAAAATACAAACCAAATCTAAGAACACATCAAAAAGATCATCCACTGTGTCTAAATAGGCTTCATCCCAGAGATGCATGGACAGTTCTACATATGAAAATCAATCAATGTAATCCACCATATAAACAAAATGACAGCAAAAAAAAACCCCACATGATCATCTCATTAGATGCTCCCCACCAAAAAAAAAAATCCAACACCCCTTCATGATAAAAGTCTTGGAGAGAGCAGGAATACAAGAAACATACCTCAGCATAATAAAGGCAATGTACAGCAAGTTTATAGGCAATATCAAATTAAATGGAGAGAAACTCAAAGCAAGTCCACTAAAATCAGGAACAAGACAAGGCTGTCCACTCTCTCCATATGTATTCAATATAGTATTTGAAGTTCTAGCTAGAGCAATAGACAACTGAAGGAGATCAAGGGGATACAAATTTGAAAGGAAGAAATCAAAGTGTCAATATTCACAGATGATATGATAGTATACATAAACGACCCCAAAAATTCTACCAGGGAACTCCTACAGCTGATAAATTCCTTCTGCAGCTAAGTGGCTGGATTTGACCACAGAATCATATGACCTAAAAAGGAGATAAGAGGAAAAGCTTAGTTTAGATCCAGATCCCACTGGCTTAGTATTGCTATGGTCTGAACGTTTGTGTCTTTCCTAGGGTCCTATGTTGGAAGGTCTTACCAATATGATGGGTAGTAAGTAGTAGGAGCTGGGAGCCCTTGGGAGGTGATTGTGGCGATATTTTAATTGTGCTGAAATGTGATTTTATTTGTATGTTAATAAATAAAGTTTGCCTGGAGATCAGAGGTCATAGTGAGCCAGGAACAGAAGTCAGGAGGTGGTGGCCCACACCCCTAATCCCGATCACGTGGCAAGCAGAGTCTCTGTGTGGTCAAGGACACAGCCAAGCGTGGTGACATGAGTCTTTAATCCCAGTACCAACCATAATGACATGGAGGTCTGTATAGACAGGCAGTGATGAGAAAGTCATGTGGCTGGGCTTAGAGCCAATAAAAAGGCAGAACAGAAAGGCAATAAAAACACAAGTCAGACAGGGAGAAGCTCTCTCTCATGTTGGAAACTATGGCTTGGTGGTAAGCTAAAGGGTAGTCAGTGGCTCTTTGCTAATTCTCTGATCTCTTTGGCTATTACCCCTGTATTTGGCTCTGTGTTTCTTATTTACTAAGACTGTTTAGAATTTCATCTATAGGTGATTGTGTCACCTTTTCAGATGTTATCGATGCCTTCAGAGGTTAAGCTCCAGAGAGCAAGCCTACTCCCTTCATCCCAAGAAGACACAGCTAGAGGGTGGAACTCTGCTTTCTATCTGCTAGATACACCCTCTAGCTGTGAGCAGAGTTCCACGGGACAAGAAACATACCAATGTCTTGATCTTGGACTTCCCAGACCTGTGAGAAATAAATTCCTGATGATAATGGGCTGTAACTCCTGATCTTTAGAGGCAGTCTGGACACACTATGAAAGTATCTTCTCACACATGACTTGCTATTGTCATTTCTCTTTTTCATCTTAGGTATTGGAAGAGATGTTCTACTTACAGGGTTCTCAGATGCTTCAGTCTCTGGAGAACTCCCTGAGGAAGTATCTCCCTGAGTCCTTAAAGGTGAGAGTAGAACATTCTCAGAGTAACTGAGGACCACACCCAGCTATGACAGAGGAGGGAAAGAGGTCAAGACCCACTGAGCACTGACACCATGGCATTTTTCTCAGCTATGCTTTTGCTACCAGAATAGAAAGAAGTCTCAATAATGTCACTTGCCCAATTAAAAAAAAAGCAAAGTGCTCTTCTCCACAAATAAAACACATCACTGTTTACTTCCAAATGATACTTCACAAGTTTTGTGAGACTCTTTCACAAAATAAAAACTTGAAAGAAAGGTGGAGATATAGGTCAGTAATAGTGTTTGCCTATCCCGTGCGAGGTCCTAGGTTTAACTGCCAGTAGAGAAAAAAAGAATTTTCCTGATTCTTAAATAACAATCACTATTTAGTTAAAATCATGTTGGACATTAAATAATAAGGATTCTGATCTTATTTACATTTTGCTTTAGTTGTATTCCTGATGTGACTCTAGCAGGGGAAATTTTTTTAAAAATATAAAATAAATTAAAATGTGTATCATCAGATGTCTTTTGTAGAATATATTATCTCAATGAAATAAGATTTAATGTACAAGAATTTCCAGTTCTCTTTTTATGTATCACATAGCTCAGTATAGAATTTTCTGTGAACTTGGATTTGATCTATAACATGTTCTCAGAACAGGTGAGGTAAAATTGTATGTCATAAAATATACAAATGGCATGGAAATCAAATTTTTATAGATTGACCTGGCACAACAGGGGAGTTCATGAGTTTATTCATAAATCACATCATTATTTGCATTTTATTTCATTAATGTTTAAAAGATATCATTGTTAGAATAAGTAACTAGACACTAGGGACCATTTGAAAGATTCATTTATTACATCTTTCCAACAAAAAATCATAATGTCATAGGAATGATCCTTGTTCCAGTCAAATACGTTGCAGTTTCCTATTTCTTTGTAATGTGATGACAATTCTACTGTGTTGAAATATTTAGGTTTATGGGACTGTCTTCCACATGAATCAGGGAAACCCATTCAAGGTCAAGGCTCTGGTGGACAAGTGGCCTGATTTTAATACTGTTGTTATTCGACCCCAGGAGCAGGTAAATTGCAATATAGAATAAATATGCCTGTATCTCCACATTTGTTGCATTCCTAACATGTGTCTGACTGTATGGTAGATTCTACATCCTACTCCCATCCTAAGAAATAGAAATGAATTGTAATAATGTCAACTAATACTCTGCTTGAAGGATAATACACGAAAATCCACAAAAATTACAGGGTGTTATAAAGTGTACAAGGAGGGAAACACACAAAGATATAGTAATAACCCAAGGAGAATGTTAACTAAAGGTACAGATGGTACACTTTTATCTTCATCCATGTTTTTGTTTTGCTTGGTGACAAAGTTCCTCCGTCAGCACTGACTAATTTGAACTGCAAGCATACTTTATTACTTCATTATTTCTTACATCTTGTTTGTAGGATTTAGAGGCAACCGATGGAAAGTCATATCAACTTAAGATCATGTTGAGACACAAAGAATAGTTTGATCTTTTATTATAAACATTAAAACACTTCCTAAGGGCTGGAGAGATGGCTCAGTGGTTAAGAGCACTTGCTACTGTTGCAGAGGACCAGGCTTTGGTTTTAGGCACCCACGTTATATGGAATCTGACATCATCTTTTGATCTTTACAGGTATTGCACACATATGATAAACATACATACATGCAAGCAAAACATTCATACCCATAAAATAAAAATAAGTAAGTCTTTAAAGAAAAGGATATTTCCTAAGCTAGGTTTGTATACTGTAACAAGTTAGTTCTTAGTTCCGTTGACAACTATTATCCTAAGGTAAAACAAGTTTCTTGTCTTTAAAAATCACTGGACTTGAAATAATCCAGCTCATTCTCACTCTATCACAACTTTCCATTGTAATATCAGCTTCCCACTGAGATGCTGCTCTGCATTTATATCAGTTGTCTACAACAAGGGCAATAAAAGAAGGTAGAAAGTTCTCATTCCCCATCCCCTCCCCTCGAAAGCCCCCACCCACACCCCCCATCCCCCCACCCCGCCCAGTTTACTCATGGAGATCTCATCTCTTTCCCCTTCCCAGGGTAATCCATGTATCCCTCTTAGGGTCCTCCTGGTTACCTAGTTTCTCTGAAGCTTTGGGTTAATCTGTTCATTCTGAGCTTTACATCAGGCTTGGCTGACTCCACATGGGAGCCCTTACCCTTTTGGAGGAAGTGATGGAGGATAGATTGAGGGGGGAGGGGAAGTGGGAGGAGGGATGGGAGTGGGATCTGTGGTTGATATGTAGAATGAGTGGAAAAATTTCTTTTTTTAAAAAGAGATTTTCTATTTATTTTACATGCTAACCACAGATTCCCCTGTCCTCCCTCCTCCTGCCCTTGAGCCTTCCCCACAACTGACCCCCCATTCCCATCTACTCCAAGGCAATGTCTCCCATGGGGAGTCAGCAGAGCCTGGTACATTCAATTGAGGCAGGTCCATGCCCCTCCTCCCTGTACCAAGGCTGTGCAAAGTGTCCCACCATAGGCACTAGGCTCCAAAAAGCCGGCTCATGCACCAAGGACAGGTCCTGATCCCACTGCCTGGGGGCCCCCTAAACAGTTCAAGCTAAACAACTGTCTTGCTTATCCAGCCGGCCTAGTCCAGTACCATGGCGGCTCCTCAGCTATTGGTCCACAGTTTATGCGTTTCCACTATTTTGGCTATTTGTCTCTCTACTTTTTCCAGTCATGGCCTCGATATCCCTTGCTCATGAAATCCCTCCTCTCTCTCATCAATTGGACCCCTGGAGCTCTGCCTGGGACCCGGCCTTGGATCTCTGCATCTGCTTCCATCAGTCAGTGGATGAGGGTTCTATGATGACAGTTAGGATACTCAGCTATCCAATCACCAGAGTAGGTCAGCTCAGGCACCTTCTCGACTATTGCTAATAGTCTAAGGTGGTGTCATCCTTGTGGATTCCTGGGAACCTCCCTAGCACTCTGCTTCTCCCTATTCCCATGATGCCTTCATTTATCACGGTATCTCTTTCCTTGCTCTCCCACTCTATTCCCATTCCAGCTCAAACCTCTCACTCCTCTAAGCTCTCATCCCCTGCCTCTTGCCCTCCATTACCCCCTTCACTCCCAGTTTGCTCATGTAGACATCATCCATTTCTCCATTGCTGGGTGATCTATGTGCCCTTCCCAGGGTCCTCCTTACTAGCTGGCCTCCCTGGATCTGTGGGTTGCAGTAGGGTTATCCTTTGCTTTACATCTAGTATCCACTTATGAGTGAGTACATACCATGTTTGTCCTTCTGAGTCTGGGCTACCTCACTCAGGATGATATTTTCTAGTTCCATCCATTTGCCTGCAAACCTCATGATGTCATTGTTTTTCTCTGCTGAGTAGTACTCCATTGTGTATATGTACCACATTTTCTTTATCCATTCTTCAGTTGAAGGGCATCTAGGTTGTTTCCAGGTTCTGGATATTACAAATAATGCTGCTATGAACATAGTTGAGCATGTATCTTTGTGGTATGAATCAGCGTTCCTTGGGTATATGCCCAAGAGTGGTATAGCTGGGTCTTGAGGAAGATTAATTGCCAATTTTCTGAGAAACTGCCATACTGATTTCCAAAGTGGCTGTATAAGTTTGCATTCCCACCAACAGTGGAGGAGTGTTCCCCTTGTAAGAATCTTGTACAATAAAGCAACCTCTGGAGGCATCATGATCCCTGACTTCAAGCTCCACTATAGAGCTACAGTAGTAAAAACAGCTTGGTATTGGCATAAAAACTGACATGTGGACAAATGGAATCAAATTGAAGACCCTGACATTAATCTGCACACGTATGAACACCTAATTTTTGACAAAGAGGTCAAAACTGTACAATGGAAAAAAGAAAGCATCTTCAACAAATGGTGCTCGCATATCTGGATGTCAACATGTAGAAGATTGCAAATAGATCCGTATCTGTCACCATGCACAAAACTTAAGTCCAAGTGGATCAAAGACCTCAACATAAATCCAGTTACACTGAACCTGATAGAAGAGAAAGTAGGAAGTAGTCTTGAACACATTGGCACTGGAGATCACTTCGTAAATATAACACCAGTAACACAGACACTGAGAGAAACAATTAATAAATTGGACCTCTTGAAACTGAGAAGCTTTTGTAGGGTAAAGGACACGGTCAATAAGACAAAACAACAGCCTACAGAATGGGAAAAGATCTTCATCAACCCCACATCTGCCAGAGGGCTGATCTCCAGAATATTTAAAGAACTCAAGAAACTAGACATCAAAATATATAACAGTCCAATTAAAAAATGGGCTACAGAGCTAAACAGAGAATTCTCAACAGAAGAATCTCAAATGACTGAAAGACATTTAAGGAATTGCTCAACATCCTTAGCCATCAGGGAAATGCAAATCAAAAGGACTCTGAGATACCATCTTACACCTGTCAGAATGGCCAAGATCAAAAGTACTGCAGACAGCTTATGTTGGAGAGGATGTGGAGCAAGGGGGAAATTTTCTTAAAAAAAAAAAAAAAGGAGGTAGAAAAAAGGAATGACTACAGATGGTTAATGCTACAGGGAACAAATCAGAGATTATTCTCAATTCCAAGTTGAAAACTTTTACCAACATGAATGTTGAAGATGACTTAAATATTTTATAAGGCAGAGCAAGAAAATCAATAGTTTTAGCTTCAGTATCATTATATAGTATACAATATTTTACTTAATATCTCATTAAAATTAGAGGAATAAAAGCATTCAAATTACACATTAGTGGAAGTAATATTTCTGTGATATGTCCCTTGATATTTAAGTAGTCCCATTATGGATTTGTAAGCTTGATATATATATATATACATACATATATCTTATACATATATATTCATTTATTTGCTTTATGGGGTTGTAATTTACTAAATAATAATAAGCTATTTTTGAAGGACTATCTCATTACCTTTATCATTGGTTCCCAATTTGTAGATGCATATTCTGATTCTGTTTTCAGTATAGACTTTAATATCAGAACATTCATATCCCAGAGCAAGGAGTATTCTTTTAGCTGAATATTTTGCTTTTAATTTGTTATTTTGACTCTTCCAAATGAATTTTATAACACTCTAGTTTCCCTTGAGTTGGGGTAATATTTTTCAGGCTGTTTTTGCTTTGAATTGAGTCAAGGCTTTTTCTCTTGATTTCTCATTGTAAATAATTACAACATAAATCCACAGGAACCATTACTTTTAATATTCTAAAATCTCACAATGTAACTGAATACCAATATAACCAAACACCACACCACCCACAAACATTTTGGTTTATTATTCTTTTCTGAAACAGGACATGACAGATGACCTTGACCACTACACCAATACTTACTTAATCTACTCCAAGGATCCCAACAACTGTCAGACGTTCCTTGGCTCATCAGAAGTCATTAATTGGAAACAACATTTACAGATTCAAAGTAAGACAACCAGGGTATCTGTGGGCTGTTGTTACTTCCTGTGTACACAGGGTGGAAGTCATTGTTCCTTTCGAACAAGCACCTTACATCCCACACACATTTTTGCAAGCCACAGACACTTAGCATGCTGCTGTTTCTTTGCTCAGTGTCTAACCCTACCAAAGGGAACTCCTAAGAGCTTCAGAGTGTAAAGTTTGCAAAGGAAATTTAATTTTAATGTAATTTCTTACCATCTTAGGATTTATTCTTTAGTATGCCCATATCTTATTAAAGAACATAAATAAGGGAGCAATTATCCTACCATTCCATCTCTGCTTTATTACATTGTCACATTTTCAAAGGAAAGTTTTAGTAAACAAGACTATGCCTTTTGGAGTTGCATGATCTAAGATTGAAACCTGACTAAACCAGTTATTAACTGTGTGGTAAAGGCTAAATCACTTCTGTTATGGAGACAAGAGTTTCTGTGAGAAAAAAAAAAAGGATTATAATACTATTCCAAAATAGAGTCCTTAAAGACTAAATGAGGCATTTATTGGAAACTTCTTAGGAATATCCTATCTAGTTTTATAGAATTTCAAACCTTCTCAATATCAATTCAAAACAACAATTATTTTAGCTTACAATTGTATGGGTAGGAAATTTGCATCAGGCTCAGCTAGGCAGCTCTACTGGTCTCACCTAGATTCACACATAAGGGCTAAGTCACCTGGAGCATTATCTGTGGGCTAATAGGAATATGTTCATCACAATCCCAAGTCTGGTGTTTCATAATAACATTGTGCTAACTCTTAACTACAGGGATGGAAGTAAATTGGGTGACATGTAAATGTCACAGGATCAGGAACAGAAAGTGAAAGTCAACCTCAGTGCCCTCTGAATCATGTTTACTAAATCACATTCTTCCCATGAACCTAAGCAAGGTATATGAGTGAACAAAAGCCAATTCATGATGAAGGGAGTCATATTAGTGCAATAGAAAGGCATTGAGAACCTTATAGTAATAATTTAATGGTTTGAATACATAGAAATTATGAATTCAACTTCAGTTGTCCTGCTTCTAATTCATCTTCTTTGGTAACTATAAATGTACTCTTAAGTAGCCAGGGTTTGTGATTCCATCCAAAACTTAAATTTAAAAGCTACATGGGAGGGATATAATCTTTATCATATGATTCCTGTCCAGATTTATCATAATACTTGATGATCCTATGTTCATATTCCCTTGATTCCACTGAACAGCCTTTCCTAAATGTTAAGATGAATAATGGTATGTTGTTTGCTTCCTCATTTCCCCCATCAAGGTTCACAGGCAAGCCTGGACAAAGTTATAGAAAGACTTGGAGCCATTAATTTGGGCAATGTAAAGCACACACAGTGCTTTCTCTATATGATACTTGAAACAGCAAAGAAATTGGCTCCTTCTTTGGTGGATCCCAAGAACTTAGTACACAGCAGTGACAAGCCCAAGCCCATGTAAGTGTTTAAGAAGCTGTTCTGCAACATTCAGCCTCTCACTAATGACGTACATCCTGTGTTAGACTTCCAAAGTGATCATTAAGAGGTCACCTTAAAATACAGGGCTAAAATCAATGCACAGGTGATCCATCATTGTTTTGGAATCTAGAAGGTAAAAATCAAAATTTGAGAAGTGCTGTATTGCATTGGAATCTACAGGGTAGAATTTCTTCTGATCTCTTCCAGCACCCAGTGCCATTCCAGGAGTACCTTAGCTTTGGGATGCATTTCTCTACTCCCTAAAAACACTTCCACATGACCTTCTTTATCCTCTATGTCTTTTTCTCTTTTGTTTGTTATGAGGACACTTATCAATAGACTTGGGACCCACAAAATAATTGGGATGAGCTTATATTAAAGTCTTAAACTTGTATATTAAAAGATCCTTTTTTAAGCAAGATTATCTGCATAAAAGGGCTGTCAAGATGGTTCAGCAGCTAAAGGTGCTTGCTGACAAGTCTGATTATCTGAATTCAATCTCTGGGACCTACGTGATGAAGAAGAGAACCAACTCCCCAAAGCTGTCTTCTGATTTTCACACAGGAGCATGTAACATCCATATGTATCTATGCAATTAAAAACTGTAATTGCCTATGCAAGTTGAATGTGGGTTACTGTTTAACCTGCCAGGCCCTCACTACCTCTGCTAGCTTTGGCCCTGGTAACTATCCAACCAATATTCTGCAGAGTAGCTGACTAATCACAATAAAATTTAAATAAGAACTAAATCTCTCTCCTGCTTACAAGATTTCAATGCTTCCTGACATCCTTTCAAATATTTCTGAACTTCTCAGCCCTCTAAGAAATTTTCATCTGCCTCTCGGGCCTTACATTTAATCTTGTTTCTTCCCTTCAAAACTTCTAACCTTTGTCAAAAACATTACAAGTTCATTTTAAAAACATGAACTGTTTTTTAGACATGAGTCCAAAATCAGAAGCTGAGTCATTCTTTAAAGCAAAGTGTTCTGATGGTGGAAGTCTAAAGAGGAAGAGGTGGATTTTATAGACTGAGAAAAGCTAACATAACACAAACAAAATTTTGTCACTTCAATGTTATTTCCTGTGTAAAATAGGAAAGGAAGATATACATTAGAATTTGACAGGTTGTTTCACATTGGGTTACTTCAAGTTAATTATTTTGGTATGAATTAAAGCAAAGGAAACCTCATTCATGTTCTCTATCTCTCTCCTTTGCTCACTCACTCACTCTCTTGCTCTCTCCTTCTCTCTGTCGGAAAGTCAGTTAACAATCTAATATTGGTTGTGACATGAAGCATTTATGTGAATGATTTCATATTGGTTCTAGTGTTAAATCTAAATGCAGAAGTTAGTGTACAATAATGCTACACCATAGCTTTCTTACCATTTCTTCTTGACCTTCATGAGCTCAGACCTCTAAGATTATCTCCTATCTATCTAAATTTTCTCTCTCCTATGCAGGTCAATCTTTATATGAATGACTTACTTTGTTATCCAGATCTGCTCACAGGTTACTTTATCAGAGTCTTGTGTAAAACACCTCAATAAAAGTCACCACTGCACAGGATTTAGATTTATTTTGCTCATAGCCCTCCTGAGTGTAGTTGGAAGTTTTCCTGTGCTTGCCCAGCACCAAGATCTCACAGGCACTTATAAAATTCCTGTGTCCCACCTGGTCCTGCAACCACCCAGACCCAAATAAACACACAGAGGCTTATATTATTTTTAAACTATGGCCATGGCAGGCTTTTTGCTAGCTAACTCTTACATCTTAAATTAACTCATTTCTATAAATCTATACTTTGCCACATGGCTTGTGGCTTATTGGTACTTTACATCTTGCTTCTTCTGACGGTGGCTAGCAGTGTCTCCCTTCTCTCTTTTCTTCCTTCTTCTCTCTCCAGTTAGAATGTCCTGCCTAACCTTATTCTGTCTCACCATTAGCCAAACAGCTTTATTTATTAACCAATCAGAGCAACACATTTTCACAGCATACAGAATGACATCACCCACCACCTGAGTATTTGAAACTAGTTAATTTATTCTACAGATTTAATGTTTAATTCATCCTCTGACAATAATGAAAACCCTGCAAGAGCTGGGATCATCAGTAGCTGGCACATAGTGGGTTTTAAACAAATACGTGTTCAGTGAATTCTCTGCATAGAACAACTGGGTTCTGATAAAAATATTTTGAACACATTTCACATTGTCCCCATTTATGTTGAACTTAATGCTGAGTAGAACCAAAAGCTGGCAGTATGTGATTTGAGTATGCTCAACCCCACAAGTCTTTGTGAAATTTTCTACCTAGAAGAACTCTGTTCTCTTTGTATACTACATGGCAACCTGCAGAACACTCCCATCTAGAAGCTACTGGGAAGTGTTGTCCTGCTATGAGCTAGAGGTTAGTCTAATCTCTTGACAGAAAGTGGAATCTGATGGTGGAATAGCTTGCTCAGCACGTGGGTGACAGAACCTGTAACTGGAGTGGAAATAGCGTGTCTAGCTCCACCTCCAGAACTCATTCCAAAATGACTCCTGAAGCTTCCTCACACCATTGCAGGTGTCTTCAGACATCAGGACTCAATGACAAGGGCCATCATTCCACATTTCTGCCCATCTTTGCACTTGACTTTATCTTTTGTGCATCACAATGCCTAAGGACTACAGGATACCAAATTCTGTGATTCTGCACTTTGGCTTTTCTGTTTGCTACATGTGGTTTAGTAAGCTTGCTTGTCTGCAAAACTCTTTCCTTTTACATAAAACAAGACTGATCATATTTCAACTTTCTAACTTGAAAGATCATATTTGAACCCTCTAACTGGAAAGATAATGGTTACAGGCAAATAAAAATTGGAAATGTTGCCTGGAGCACTTTTACTACCTGTTAGGCACTGAATCTGAGCCCCCATCACACTGACTGGCTAGTCTACAGTACAAGTTACTTATGAGCCCTGCTTAGAAGATGAGGAAATGCAAAAGATGAAGAGTAATTAATCAGCAGACTCATGTACACAGTACTGATAGGAACTCAGGCAGTCTAGCTACAGAACACACAATCTAAGATAGTCTACTTTTTGCCTCTTGGGGCAATTTAGGGGGAAAAAATAAAATTATTCATAGCCTATGTGATTAAGGACTGCTCTTTTCTCTTGTTCTCAATAGTAACCAAGAGTTGTTCAAATTCGCTTCACTGGATGTTACACATGCTGCACTGGTAAATAACATCTGGCATTTTGGTGGCAATGAGAAAAGCCAGAAGTTCATTGAGCGCTGTATCCACACCTTTCCCAGCTTCTGTATTATGGGGCCTGAGGGGATCCCCGTGTCTTGGGCCTTGATGGACCACACTGGAGAAATGAGAATGGGAGGCACCTTACCTCAGTACCGGCGCCAGGGTCTCATTTACCATATTGCTTCCCTCCAGATTCAGACTCTAGGAAACCTCGGCTTCCCCATGTATGCACATGTAGATAAAGCTAACTTCACCATTCAGAGAATGGCTGCCAGGATGGCTTATGTCACCATGCCCTGTACCTGGAACCAGTGGAATTATGTGCCTCTATAAAGCTGGAAAAGAGTGATGAAGGGACTGTGCTTGTAGATGGAGAAATGGCTGAGTGAACAAAGAGAAGTAATAAATTGTCATTAGGTGGGTGTGTGTTTCTAGAAAGCAGAGGTACATCATGAACTGCACATACTATTTCTCTGCCCTCGTATTTCTCATGCACTTAACTCCATTTCCTCATCATGCAGAAAGTCACTTTCTCCTGCTCTAACTCTGTTACAGGCCCCACATTCTCAGGATCCCTCTAACACAGTGGTTCTTAAAATGCTATGACCCTTTAATACAGTTCTTCATGTTGATGACTCCCAACTATAAAATTATTTTTGTTGCTACCTCATAACTGTAATTTTGCTACTGTTACAAATCATAATGTATATATCTAAGTTTTCTGATGGTCTAAGGTGACCCTTGTGAAAGGATTGTTCAACCCCCAAAGGTGTTGCAATCCACAGGTTGAGAACACTGCTCTAACACATTTAGCTGAATTGTATTATTTTCTATTTTGCTTTGTTGGCTTTTGATCCATGCTCATTAGCCAATAGGTTTATTTTGTGACCTATCCCACTACTCACATGCATACCTCCTCTGGCTTTCTGTAGTTTTTCTTTTATTGGCTGGAGAAATAGCTTGTCACCTAAAAAGGTCTATTCAAAATCATTCTCTCCCAGGTCACTTCCTAGATGTTGTGTTGTTAATATGTACAAACTACTACACATGCACATACACATGCACAACACATGTGGTTCAATTGTAAAATTATTAGAAAAGAAACTAGGGATCAGCAAGTAGAGGTGCTTGCAGCTAAGCCTGGTAACCTGAGTTTAATTCCTAGGACCCATGTTGTGAAAGAAGAGAATCAATTCCATCACATTGTCCTCTGACCTCCACAGGTATTCTGTGACATGTACACTCACAAATAAATAAATGTAATTTAAAAAAATACTAGTTTTGTGTATTTTTCAATGACTTTTCACAATTAGTTCTTACACCAAGAAAGAGAAATTAGCATTGTTGTAAAGGCTGAGCTTTGTTACTTCATTCTAATGTTTATTTTTAATAAATCTATTCTCTATTTATGGAAACAAATGCTAGAAGGCAAAGCACTGTAGGGAGAGAAGAAAACTGTTGTGTGTTATTTTGATCATGTTCTGATAAATAAAGCTTGCTTGGAGTCAGAGGGCAGAGCTAGCCACTAGCCTACCAAAATTAACCACAGAGGTTTTGGAGGACTGAAGACAGTTAGAACAGGAAGTAGTAAGGTGGGGCAGAGAGGGATTGTGGCCCTTTTGGAGGAAGGAATGGAGCATATTCTGGTGGCTTCTCTGCTTCTCTGATTCTTCAGGTTCTTACCCAGGTATCTGACTCCCAAACTTTTATTGATAAAGAATAATTAGATTAATTCTTCATCTTTTGTCCAAATTTTGGGGCACAGAAAAGTTGCAGCTGCTATTGGCAGCCACCACCACAGGTCACAGATGCTAGTTTCCTATCTTGCCTCAAGCCCTATGAATGAGTCTGGGATTTTCCTGTTGTAGCTTCTCTACAACAATCTCCAAAGACCATGGGTACCTGGGCTCCAAATGCCACTCAAGTGAACATCCCACTACTAGCCAGCTCTGCCTTCAGGCAGCTCTGTGCTCTCACTTTCTGCCCATTACAAGTGCTGCTTCCCCATGTTCCCCTGTATGTAGCTAGAGTTTTCCTGCCTGGCCCACAGTCAGGACAAATCTCTCTCAACTGCCAGTCCCACAGCCTTTCAAACCCAACCAAGTAAACACAGAGGCTTATTTTGCTTACAAACTGTATGGCCGTGGCAGGCTTCTTACTAACTGTTCTTACAGCTTAAATTAACCCATTTCTATTAATCTATACCTTGCCACGTGGCTCGTGGCTTACCGGTATCTTCACATGCTGTTTCTCATCGTGGCAGCTGGCAGTGTCTCTCTGACTCAGCCTTCCACTTCCCAGCTTTATTCTCCTCCTTGCCCCGCCTACACTTCCTGCCTAGCCAACGGCCAATCAGTGTTTTATTTATTGACTAATTAGCAACACATTTGCCATACAGAACATTCCACAGCACCTGTATCTGCCTTTCAAACAGCTGGCTCCTTGGCTCCTTTTCCCCATGGGCTGTGGGCTTCTCCTGGACCCCCTCCTCAGGCTGCTGCCACACTAGGTCGGCCTCTTTGACACCTTCTCTGGCTTCTATTGCTGCAACCACCACATACTATGTGTGAACAGCTGCAGCTGTCCTCAGCCAGGCTGGGCACCACCTGTGTTCTCTGCCCAGGTGTGCTATGCAGCTTCAGCCAGCCTCACACTTCACTGTCATTGTCAGCAGATGTGATGAGACACCTGAGAATTCTTAATGGGTAAATTAGTTTAAAAAAAAAGAAAAGGAGAGAGAAAGTTTTTTCTCACTTTAACAATGGGATACATGATGCATGGAGTTAGGTCTCTATAGTTACACAATGGATGGTTTGAAAATGGAACAATTAAATAAATGGATAATCAATTTAGCTGGGAGTCATAATGTCAATTATCATTTTAATAATTCTTGTTTTATCCCTAAAAGTTTTGGTTGATAACAATGCCAAATATGAAAAATTGACTGATAAGATAAAGTCCTTAAAAAGACAGACTAGTGGAACTAAGAAAAATATTCACACAGAGACAGAGGAGTTTAGACCACACCATGGCATTATGAAACTGAAGGGGAGAGGCCCAAGGTTATTACAAAACCAACCTTAATTTATCTAGTTATCATTTAAGAGAATGGCCACCTGATGATAGGCATCCCCAAGGCTATTCAGAAGTTAACTAGGAACCTATAGAAATAAATGTTAGATTTTAAGAGATGTAAGGGAGCAATAGTTTCATATGGTATACATTCACCTTTTATGAAGCAAATGTTAAATTCATAGGCCATTCAGAACAGAATTATTCCACAAGATTAGAAAGATTTAGTTACAGCAGTATTGGGATCTGGACCTCAGTTACAGTGGACTATCTGGTAGAGAGATGAAGATGTCATAGGACAACAAGGTAGGGTTAGAGGTTGTAAGATTTCCCAAGATCAAATCCTTGGTGAAGGCCATTATGCTGATGTGGGAAAACAGGTTATATTTGATGATCACACCTTCTCCCTGTGCTGTACAGCAGCTTTAAATACTTGGGACAAGATTAAAGAATCAGGAAAGAGAACTGAACCATTTCCTAAAATTGTACAAGGCCCAAAAGAAGCCTTGACTGATTTATTTATTTATTTTTTTTGCAAAGATTGACTTCAGCTGTAAATAGAATGAAATCATATCCAGAAGTTAGACAAATATTAATTGAATCTTTGGCTTTTGAACATGCTAATTCAGAATGCAAAGGGTGATCAGGCCTTTAAGGCAAGATTAGCACCAATAGATGAATGGATTAGAAGTAGAGCTGATATTGGATCTCATGATTATGATGATACTTGGATAGGAGAAGTGACTGCTAAAAATTTTAAGAAAAATCAAAAGGTTAGATCTTTTAATTGTGGTAAACCAGGTGAACTGAAAAGGAATTGCATGCAAGGTGTTCTCAGGAAAAATGTTTTTTTTTTCCCTAGGGAGAATCAAAACAGAAGGCCCTAGGCTTCTGGAATATGCAGACAGTATGGCAAAGGCTGACATTGGACTAATAAATGCAGATCAATATGGAACAGGCAAGATAACTGTTTGGCATCAGGAAATGCCATACAGGGCCTCTTTCAGGCCACTGTATCAAGTTTGGTTTGGTCATTCCTTGAATTGGGGAATCTCCTCCACAGAACAATTAAAAGACATAATGCTTGTTATAGAAAACCACACTGCTCTGGATGACAGAACAGCATTTGAAGATAAAACAAAAATTTCAGGAAAAACCTAAAGCAAATATTTTGGCAAATTTCTATAAGTGCTCAAAGACCAAAGTTAAAAATACAAATAAATGGCATCGTAATTGAGGATTTGGTAGACACAGGGGCAGATGTAATAATAAGTGCACCAAGATCTTGGCATCCAATTGGCCTCTTCAGGAGGTAAATGTTCAGCTTTTAGGGATTGGAACTTTATATCAAGTAAAACAAAGGGCAAGATGGATTGAATATATAGAGCCTCAAGGACAAGAGAGGATGATTAAAGTCTTATGTGGCTAACATAGCAATGAATTTATGGGGCTGTGATTTGTTACAGCAATGGAATATTAGATTAACATTCCTCTAATCTCGGAAACAAACCATAAACTACTGTATGTTTCTGGGAAAAATATTAAAAGCTATTATAAAGAATAGTCACCAGCCATTCAGGTTGTACATAAACAGGGGACAACAGCTGCTGATCTTTCAAAGGTACCAACAGCCCTACTTTTAAAATGATTAACTGACAAACCTGTCTGGGTGGAACAATGGCCTTTGACATCAGAAAAATTGCAGACCTTAGAAGAGTTGGTACAGGAGCAGCTAAATGCTCAACATATTGAAGAAGAATCGACCAGTCTTTGTAATTTTCCTGTGTTTCTTACTAAAAAGAAATCTGGAAAATGAAGAATAGTAACAGATCTAAGAGCTATTAAGAAGGTGATTCAGCCAATGAGCTTTTTACAGTCTGGAATTCGCTTTCCTTCTCTATTACCTAAAGGGTGGTTTATTACAGTGATTGATTTAAAATATTGCTTTTTTACTATACCTTTGCAAGAGCAGGATAGAGAAAAATTTGCCTTCACAGTGCATAATTATAATAATTGCAAGCTTATCAAAAGATATCAATGGAAAGTCCTTCCACAAGGAATGTTAAACAGCCTTGCCTTGTGTCAATATTTTGTACAACAGCCACTGGAAATAATTCCTAATCAGTTTTCTCAATCTATAATTTACCATTATATGGATGATATCTTACTAGCTAATTCAAATGCAGATACCATATAGAAAATGTTTGAAGAAGTAAAGAAAATTTTGCCTTGTTGGAATTTAAAAATTGCTCCTGAAAAAAATACAAAGAGGAGATTCTATTAATTGCCTAGGATATAAGATAGGTTTACAAAAAATTCAACCACAGAAAGTACAAATCAGGAAAGATCAATTAAAAATTCTTAATGATTTTCAAAAATTGCTGGGAGATAGTAACTGGCTACAGCCTGCAATTGGATTGACAACACAAGAACTAAGTAATTTATTTCAAACGATTCAAGGTGATAAGGAATTAAATAGTCCAAGAAAATTATCAGTTGAGGCTGAGAGAGAATTGGATTTGGTAGGAAGGATATTACAGGATGCACATGTGGATCATTTGGATTCACAGCTTGATTGTATTCTGGTTATTTTACCTTCTACTGGAATTCTAATGTAGAGAGAATATGATATCTTAGAATTGATACTTTTACTATACAAACAGTAAAATATTAAAGACCTATGTAAAAATATTTCTGAGTTGATTCTGAAAGGAAAATTAAGACTTTGTCACTTAGCAGGAATAGACCCAGCAGAAATTGTGGTACCTAATGCTGAAATTTCCTCATTATGGACAGAAAATGAAGAGATTTTCAAGAGATTGCAGTATTTTTTTTGGGGGGGGGGGTGAGATAAACAACAAATATCCCCAAAGCAAGAGACTTCAGTTTGTAAAGAGAACTAATTGGATCCTTCATCACATTGTACAGGGAACACCAATTTCTGGAGCCCCTACGTTCTATACTGATGCAAACAATCAAGAAAGGCAGGTTTTAAGTCAGGAAATTGAAGTAAAGTGGCTCAAAGCCCTTATGATTCTGCTCAAAAGTCAGAATTATATACTATTCTCATGGTATTATTATATTTTCCAGAACATTCCAGACATTACACTGCTTTGAGTTCTGAAAAGGCTGATTCTGTAGCTATATATTTATTAAAAGTTATGGCCATCGTGAGAATACCTATACAAATTAAAACTGAAAATGCTCCAGCATATGTCTCTAGTAAAATAAGACAGTTTTTTGCATATTACAACATAAAGCATGTTACAGGTAGAACACATAATCATACAGAAAAAGCACTTATAGAAAGATTGAATTGAACTCTAAAAGATACAATTAATAAACAGAAAGGGGTAATTAGGACACCCAGAGATAAATTGCACAATGCTTTATTAACTTATATTTTTTAAATGCTAATGAGAAAGCAATGCCAGCTGCAGAGACACATTGGATAATAGAAAAAACTGCTGAATTAAACCAACCTGTATACTTTAAGTATGTGTTGACCTCAGAATGGAAACCAGGATATGTGTTACACTGGGGAAGAGGTTTTGCTTTTGTTTCCACAGGAGAAGAAAAACTGTGGATATCATCAAAGTTGATAAAGATTAGATTCAAACAGATCACCTCTTGATTAGAAGAGGTGATTGCTCATCAAACAACATGACCATTCAATATAAACTAACTTATAAGACTAACAAATGATTTTCATTTGATCAGATATAACTTGCCAAAAGGAAAACTCACCAATGTTAGGGTTGGGGCAGGGTTTTGTTTTTGTCTTTCCAGGAGAATGAAAGCATCCAACTAACAATTCTGAAGACTGCTGGACAAATGAGACATTGGAAGAAGAAGGATGAATCATCCAGAGAAAATGTCCCAAGAAAAAGAGTAAATTGGCCTATTGGTATATCACATTTCCAACAGGATGAAATTTCATAAATCTTCCCAAATATTTGTTTCTGCTATTCTCTACTAACATATTAGTGCAAATGGTCTTTTTGTAGTCCCAGTTCAATTAAAAATTAAAGTTGGCTTTGGAGTTGAAGTATGGCTCTCTCCTTCTCTAAACTCAATTACGCTTATTAAAGGCAAAACCAAAATCTCTGTCTTGTGTCAAAAGAGCCACCTGATATGGGACAGAAGACAAACCAAAATTAAAGGACTATTCTATTGCCACTAATCTCATAAATCTTTTGTTTTATTTTGACTCTTTAAAACGTATAAAATTTATATTATTTCAAAATTTATAAGATTTATATATATACATTTATTTAAACTTTTTGTCATGATATTAATATTCATATAGAGTACTAACTGATTCTAGATAAAAAGGCTTCTTCTAGCATCCTGTATATGATTTCAGGTTTGAGTCTCTATTAGGCTCTATTAGGTAACAAGGAATAAGTTTTTGTACTCTGGATGTACATAACAAATTGTAGCCATTTAACCTCTTTAAGATTTGCTGCATATAATATTTAAAATGTTTACGTTTTCTGCAGTAACTATGACCATTCCTAACAGTGACCTTTGAAGTCTCCAAAAGGAGGACAGGACCCCACAACAACGATTCCAACTCGTTTGTGGTAATGCCACCAAGCTGACAAACAGCACCCAAAGATTGGCTTTGGACTACAAACTGCTCAGGACAGTTTCAAGGTGGATAACTGAGATGGTCCAGCCTCACAGACTACTGTAGTCAGGACTTGAGATAAATGCTGCACTTTCCCATTACACAGAGACTGGACAACAAATGATACTACTAGTTTCCCCAGGACTTGACAATTATCCCATTTTTTTTAGGGTTTCCTAAAGAGGCCATTTCCTCCAGACAACAGGAAGTAATTTTAAAGACAGAAGCAAAGACAGTAGGAGTGTGTGATATTTTCAGCTATATATTTATATGTTATCTCTCCATCCATCCATCCACCAATCTATTCTTCATCTATACGATATTTTATTTATTTTAAATTTATGTCCTGGAACCCTGAGGGGTAGAGTGGGAAGACAAAATGAGAAATGAATAAAGATGCTTTCTGGCAGAAAGACTCACACTGCTAAAATTTTCAAAATATTTAATCCTTAAAAATACCTGTGTGGTAGCAGGCAAAGGGAACATTATTCTACATGATGGAAACTGGAGAGCAGTTTGGGAGGGTGCCCTCCAAGATCACACATGCACTAAGCCTTTGAGTCAGTTTTGGGAGATCCAAAGTTTGGTACTCTTTTGTTACAGTTGCTCATCTTGGGAGTATTGTTTTCTTTCTTTCTTCCGTAGGCCTGTAGTACAATGTGAGTGGAATTATAGAATATATTTTCACAACAAATCAGTTGAAGTCAAGAGCACTCACTGTTTTGTCAATAGGGGAGCAGAGGAGACACTGAAGAATTGTCTTTCTCCCTGTTGGAATCTAAGAATTTAGCTTTCAGAAGTAGCTAATCTGTGAGTTGAATAACAGACATGTCCAGTCTTCTCTTTACAATGTAGGTAACACAGTTCAATCTGGCTAGTAAAATAGAAAAAATTTTGCAAAGTGTATTATAAGTTCCTATACAGATGTGCATTTTCAAAACTGAGAAACTTGGAGTGGGGATTTGGGTCACTTGCTTAGCTTGCATGGGGTCTTGAGTGCCAACTCCAGCACCCAAAAAATAAATTAAAAACTGAGAAATCTTTTATGACTGACTTAGGGGGATATGCAATTCAGAGACTTATTAGAATATCATTTTTATTAAGAAATTTTTATTCATTTTACCTACCAATCACAGATCTCCCTCTCCTCCATTCTTCTGCCCCTCCCACCTTTCTCCTCAACCTCATCCTCCATTGCCTCCTCCAACAAGGCAAGGTCTCCCATAGGGAGTCCACAGAGCCTGGTACATTCAGTATAAGCAGGTCCAAGCCCCTCCCTCTGCATCAAGGCTCTGCAAGGTATCCCCCTACAGGTAGTGAGCTCCAAAAAGCCAACTCATGCACCAGGGATAGATCCCAATCCTACTGCCAGGGGCCTCTTAAGCCGGTCAAACTAAACAACTGTCTCCCTTATGCAGAGGGCCTAGTCCAGTCCCTTGGAGACTCCACAGCTGTTGGTCTAAAGTTCATGAGTTCCCACTAGTTTGATTTGATTGTCTCTGTAGGTTTCCCCAGTCATGATTTTGGTGCCCCTTGCTCACAGAATCCCTCTTCTCTTTCTTCGACTGGACTCCTGGAGCTTGGCTTGGTGCTTGGCTGTGGATCTCTGCATCTGCTTCCATCAGTTATTGGATGAAGGTTCCATGATGACAGTTAGGGTACTCACTGATCTGATTACTGGGGTAAGCCAGTTCAGGCACCCTCTCCACTATTGCTAGTTGTTTAAGCTGAGGTCATCCTTGTGGGTTCCCCCTCCATCATGGTATCTCCCTCGCTGTTCTCCCCCTCTGTCCCTGCTCCAGCTCAACCATCCTGCTCCCTCATGTTCTTATCCCCCATACCCCCACCCTCCATTGCCCCCCATCCCCAGTATACTCTCCTATATTTCCCCTTCCCAGCATGATCCATGCATCCCTCTTAGGGTCCTACTTCTTAGCTAGCTTCTCTGGAGGTATGGGTTGTAGTCTGGTTATTCTTTGCTTTACATCTAGTATCCACTTATGAGTGAGTACATACCGTGTTTGTCCTTCTGGGTCTAGATTACCTCACTCAGGATGATATTTTCTAGTTCCATCCATTTGCTTGCAAACCTCATGATGTCATTGTTTTTCTCTGCTGAGTAGTACTCCATTATGTGTACGTACCACATTTTTTTTTATCCATTCTTTAGTTGAGGAACATCTAGGTTGTTTCCAGGTTCTGGCTATTATGAATAATGCTGCTATGAACATAGTTGAGCATGTGTCTTTGTGGTATGATTGAGCATTCCTTGGGTATATGCTAAAGAGTGATATAGCTGGGTCTTGAGGAAGATTGATTCCCAATTTTCTAAGAAACCACCATATTGATTTCCAAAGTGGCTGCACAGGTTTGCATTCAACAGTGAAAGAGTGTTCTTCTTGCTCCACATCCTCTCCAACATAAGCTGTTATCAGTGTTTTTGATCTTAGCCATTCTGACAGGTGTAAGATGATATCTCAGAGTCGTTTTGATTTGCATTTCCCTGATGGCTAAGGATGTTGAGCAGTTCCTTAAATGCCTTTCATCCATTTGAGATTCTTCTGTTCAGAGTTCTCTGTTTAGCTCTGTAGTCCATTTTTTAATTGGGTCGTTTAGTATTTTGATGTCTAGTTTCTTGAATTCTCTATATATTTTTGGAGATCATCCCTCTGTTAGATGTGGGATTGGTGAAGATCTTTTCCCATTCTGTAGGCTGTTGTTTTGTCTTATTGACCATGTCCTTTGCCTTACAGAAGCTTCTTAGTTTCAGGAGGTCCCATTTATTAATTGGTGCTCTCAGTGTCTGTGCTACTGGTGTTATATTTAGGAAGTGGTCTCCAGTGCCAATGCATTCAAGAATTTCCTACTTTCTCTTCTATCAGGTTCAGTGTAACTGAATTTATGTTGAGTTTTTGATCCATTTGGACTTGAGTTTTGTGCATGATGGTAGATATTAATCTATTTGAAATCTTTTATATGTTGACATCCAGTTATTCCAGCACCATTTGTTGAAGATGCTTTCTTTTTTCCATTGTACAGTTTTGGCTTCTTTGTCAAAAGTCAGGTGTTCATAAGTGTGTGGATTAATGTCAGGGTCTTCAATTTAGGTTGGATTTTTCCTTCTAGTGCTTTCTATAGGGATGCATTTGTGGATAGTTATTGTTTAAATATGGTTTTGGCTTGGAATGTCTTGTTCACTCTGTGTATAGTGATTGAAAGTTTTGCTGGATGTAGTTGTCTGGACTGGCATCTATGGTCTCTTAGTGTCTGCATTACATCTGTCCAGGACCTTCTGGCTTTCAAAGTCTCCATTGAGAAGTCGGGCGTTATTCTGATGGGTCTGCCTTTTAAGTCACTTGGCCTTTTTCCTTTGCTGCTCTTAATAAACGTTCTTTATTCTGTATGTTTAGTGGTTTAATTATTATATTGCGAGGGGACTTTTTTGGAGGGATCTAGTCTATTCAGTGTTCTATAAGCTTCTTGTATCTTCATAAGTATTTCTTTTTTTAAGTGGGGAAAGCTTTCTTCTGTGATTTTGTTGAACATATTTCCTGTGCCTTTGAGTAGTATTCTTCTCCTTCTTCTATCCCTATTATTCTTAGGTTTGGCCTTTTCTTGGTGTCACTGATTTCCTGGACATTTTGTGTTATGACTTTTTTGGTTTGAGTGTTTTCTTTGACTGATGAATCAATTTCCTCTATTGTATACTCCACACCAGAGATTCTCTCTTGCATCTCTTGTATTCTGTTGGTTATGCTTGCATCTGTAGTTCCTGTTCATTTACTCATATTTTCTATTTCCAGCATTCCCTCGGTTTTTGTCTTCTTCATTGCTTCTATTTTAATTTTAATTTTCAGGTCTTGAACTGTTTCCTTTACCTGTTTAATTGCTTTTCTTGGTTTTCTTTAAGGGATTTATTGATTTCTTCCAATTTTTTGTTTGTTTTTTCCCTCAATTTCTTTAAGGGAATTTTTCATTTCCTCTGTAAAGGTCTCTATCATCTTTGTCAAGTTATTTTTAAGTCACTTTCCTCTGCTTCTTCTATGTTGTGATGTTCAGGTCTTGCTGTTGTAGAACCGCTGGTTTCTGGTGGTGCCATATTGCTCTTTATATTGTTGTATGTATTTTTGCACTGGCACATACTCATCTCTTCCTACCAATAGGTGCAAGAGGTGCCTGTGTCTGAGTGAGCTGCACTTGGTCTGATCTGTGCTTGCTGTGGCTGTGTCTCAGGGGGCCACTCTGGGTCCAATTGTAGCTCTTGGTCCAATCAGAGCTGGCAAATTCTGTGTGTCCAGAAGCCTCTGAGGTCTCAGGGGTATGTGAGAATTTTGGGTAGGGTGTGGGTCTTATAGATTGCAGGGTCCAATGGGCGGTTTTGGTGGGGAAGCCTGCCTGCAGGAATCTTCCCTGCTGGCCAGCACCTAGGGCAGTGATGGGTGGTGGTTCCCGGCCATGTGTTATGCCTCAGGGCCTATGTTCTAGAGGCAGGACTCTCTGGGTGGGAGAAAAGTCACTCACCTCTGGGTGTAATCAGAGCTGGCAGATTCTGTGTCTCAGGAAGCCTCTGAAGTCGCAGGGGAATGTGAGGATTTGGGGTAGGGCATGGATCTTGTAGATTACAGGGTCCAATGTGAGGTTTCGGTAGGGAAGCCTGTCCTCAGGAGTCTTCCCTGCTTGCTGGCAACTGGGGCTGCAATGGGTGGGGATTTCCAGACACAGATTGTGCCCCAGGGCCTATGTTCTAGAGGCAGGACTCTCTGGGTGGGGGAAGAGTCACTCACCTCTTGGTTCAATCACAGCTGGTGGATTCTGTGTCTCAGGAAGCCTCTGAGGTCACAGGAGGATGGCAGAATTTCATTCTTAAAAGAGTTTTGAAACTTCCAAAATTCAAAAGCACTTTCAGTCACATTTTTTAGGTTAAAATAAAGTTGCTTTCTTTGTTTGTTTGTTTGTTTTGAGGCAGGGTCTTACTATGTCGACCTTGAGTTCTGAGAGATCCACCTGCCTCTGCCTTTCAAGTGCTGGGATTAAAGGCCTGGGCCACCATGCTTGTCTAACATAGTTTTTAAATGAATAAACTAAATAATATGAAGTTGTAGAGAAGAGAGTGGCTATTTTCCTAAGTTTAACAGAAAGTGAGAATTTTTAGTTGACCAAATTGCAAAAAGGATGGAAGATAGTCCAAACGGATGGGCTGATTTTTGCAGGCTCTGCTAAGCCAGCAGAGGGCAGCAGCAGTAGCTAAGTCCTACAGCAGGAGTGGCTGCTTCTTGGGATAAACGCCAAGGGACTTTAGTCTATAGTACAGTAACTAATAAGTATTGCTGATCTTCTATTATAACTCAACCTTTGGGAAACTATAACCTCAAGACATTGGCGGCTCCATCACTTGAAAATGAGGAAAAATGGCCTGCAAGAGGGGACTACCTCCCCAAAGAAAAGGTCTTAAAGTGGAATCTGCAGGAAATAAATCCATCTTTCCTTCCTTCAAGGGGTCTTCCTTGTGTTTCAGGGATCACTAGTGAGAACTGCACACAGGGGATGCAAATGAGACTTTTGATCATGAATCACTGGGGTTTTTTTTTTTTTTTCAAGACAAGGTTTCTCTGTGTAGCTTTGCACCTTTTCTGGAACTCACTCTGTTTCCCAGGCTGGCCTCAAACTCACAGAGATCCGCCTGACTCTGCCTCCTGAGTGCTGAGATTAAAGGCATGCGCCACCGCCACCTGGCATGAATCACTGTAAGAGTAGAGAGTAACAAGCAGAAATTTTAACTAGAAATGACTAAAGTTGTAATTCAGCATCACTGCTCCCCACTTATACCTACCAAATTTTCTAATTCTCAGTAAGAACTGAATGGAGAGAATTACTGGGTACACTAAGAAATGAATGAATCAAAATAAAGTAATAAAAGGGTTCTTTTAGCTCTATTTCATTTTCCTTTCCACTTCTATAATTTTGCACATCTAATATTCAGTTATTACCTAATCCACAGAAAAATTCTTATACCGTGCATATTGTAACAAAGATTTTATTTAACTAAAATGTTTAGAAACAGAGAGGATGTAAGAACTAGAGGATGAGGAGAGCTACCTATGCTTTCTTCTGGATGTGCTGTGGCGGCTGCACACATCAACTCCAAACAGCTGTGATTACCAGTAAAAGACCTGCCCAAGGTTAAGCAGTTGAAACCCCAGCATTAACATGGCAGGGGTTCATGAAGTCCCATCCTAGCTGAGGAGTCATTGTCAATTGATGACTGCTTGGGGAAGGAAAGGGAGTTATTTTTGGAGGGTGGTCACTGGTAGGCTGTCCATGCCCCAGAGGATGGCTGCACACCCACATGCATCTGGGGGCAGCACTAATTGGACTCAGTGGGACACACACACACACACACACACACACACACACACACACACACACACACGTGCGCACAGAATCACACAGAAGACAAAAAGTTTGGAAGAGACATGTTGAGATAGGTTCTAGAGAAAGCAGTTAGTGGATATGATCAAAATACATTATATACATATGTGGAATTATCAAATAATAAGTAAAGTAAAATTATACATACACAAAGATTAAACATAAAGGAATCAGAATGAAAATTGTCTAACTTAATTATTAAAAGAAAAAATAAAGCTGTAACAGCTTTTCCCCACTGTCTTAGTTACTTTTCTATTGCCATGACAAAGCACCATGACCAAGGCAACTTACAGAAGAAACAGTTTATCCAGGGCTTAGAGTTTTAGAGGGTGAGTTCATGAGCATCATGATGGGAAGCATGGAATCAGGCAAGCGGGCATGGTGCTAGAGCAGTAGCTGAGAGCTACTAACTGGGAGTGACTTGGACTTTTGAAACCTTAAATCCTGCCCCAGTGACACACCACCCCAACAAGATCACACCTCCTAATCATTTCTAAGTAGTTTATCCAACTGAGGACCAAGCATTCAAATATATTAGCCTCTGAGGGCCATTCTCATTCAAATAACAAGACTCATCCATTTTTTTTTAGATTTGTATCAATCCATCTGATAATATCTGCTATTGAGAAGAGAATAGGCACCATAGCCATACCATCCTGAATGCATCTGATCCCCTTTGATCTTGGAAACCAAACAGGGTTGACCTTGTTAGTACTTAGAAGAAAAAGGTGATGAATTGATGAATGCCCTATCCATTATTGGAAGGAATGTACATTTCTGTGTCTTCTAAGGGGTGGTATTAGAAGCCATGTTTTGGAAGGAAGAAGCTCTGCTGTGGGTCAGTAGATTTCCCAGAGGTTCACTTAAACTCAGGGGGGGAGAGAGAGAGAGAGAGAGAGAGAGAGAGAGAGAGAGAGAGAGAGAGATATTTTCATCAACTCCCAGCCACACATTAGCAACACATTAGCATTTCCTTCCATTACAAATGTATACATAAAATTACAGTAAATTTTCATTCCTGTTGGCTGTGCCCTGAATGGTGACAAGATGATTTCATGTCTGATTTCTTTTGCTGAGGATAAACTGAAAAATCATCTGCTCTTACTTATTTAATGTAAGAACATAATCATTTAACAAACATTTGAACCCACTACTAAACTTTGCCATTAGATTTTTTTGTTAGCTAATGAGTTAGTCACTATTTTCAACTTAGATAACTGTATTTCAATATCATTTTGCTTATTCCATAGTCCATATGTTTTATTTAGTTAGTAGCCCATCACTTATCCTGAAAAGGAGTCCAGAGGCCTTGCCAGATTACCAAAGAGTTAACTGAATACAGTCTCTTAATAGCTACACCTTTAGGGAAGAGGAGTTCAGTGACCAGCTTTTAATTATGTCAACAAAGTCTCAGGAAACAAACAAAACAAAAATCAATAGCATGACACAAAACACCATGGGCTAGAGGGATGGGTTGGTGGTTAAGAACACTTTCTGCTAAGCCATGAAGACTGGAGTCTGGATCCAGCACCCACATCAGGTGGCTCACAAACACCTGTAACTCTAGCTCCGAGGGATCTGACATCTCTTATTGGCTCCCACAAGCACCCACACACACATGAGTGTATACACTCACACAGATACAAGCACGTGTATGTCCACATAAATAGAATAAAATAATTTTAAAAATTCTTGGCTATCCAGCAAATGAGAAAAGGCCAAGTGTGCTCTTTCCCTAAATTCTTTTTATTTTTTATTAAGAAATTTTTTATTCATTTTACATCCCAACCACAGATCTCCCTCTCATCCCTCCTCCTGCTCCCACCCCCAGCCTTCCCCCATCCTACCCCCCATCCCCTCCTCTGAGGGTAAGGCCCCCATGGGGAGTCAGCAAAGCCAGGTACATTCAGTAGAAGCAGGTCCAAGCCCCTCCCCCTGCATCAAGGCTCTGCGAGGTGTCCCACCATAGGTAATGGGCTCCAAAAAGCCAGGTCATGCACCAGGGATAGATCCTGATCCCACTGCCAGGGGCCCCTTAAACAGACCAAGCTACACAGCTGTCTCACTTATGCAGAGGGCCTATCCCAGTCCTATGGAAACTCCACAGCTGTTGATCTAAAGTTCATGAGTTCCTACTAGTTTGGTTTGGTTGTCTCTGTAGATTTCCCCATCATGATCTTGATGCCCCTTGCTCATAGAATCCCTCTTTCCTTTCTTCGTCTGGACTTCTGGAGCTTGGCCTGGTACTTGGCTGTGAATCTCTGCATCTGCTTCCATCAGTTACTGGATGAAGGCTCTATGATGATAGGGTATTCACCAATCTGATTACTGGAGTAGGCCAGCTCAGGTTCTCTCTCCACTATTGCTAGTAGTCTAAGCTGGGGTCATCCTTGTGGATTCCTGGGAACTTCCCTGGCACCAAATTTCCCCCTATCCACATGATATCTCCCTCTATCAAGATATCATGAAATTTGCAGGTAAATGGATGGAACTAGAAAATATCATTCTGAGTGAGGCAACCCAGACTCAGAAAGACAAACATGGTATGTACCCACTCATAAGTGAGTACTAGATTTAAAGCAAAGAATAACCAGATTACAACCCATATCTCCAGATAAGCTAGCTAACGAGGAGGACCCTAAGAGGGACACATGGATAGCCCTGGGAAAGGGAAATAGATGAGATCTCCTTAGTAAACTGGGAGCGAGAGGGGAGCAATAGAGGGTAGGCGATAGGGGATGAGAACTTAAGGGAATGGGATATTTGAGCTGGGGGAGGGACGGGGTGGGAGAGCAATGAAATAGAATTATTTTCAAAGCAATTGAAAGTTACAGGCTCCATTTTGTAATTGGTACTCTGTAGGGACTCAGCTTGGCATGACTGCAGCCATGCTGAGTTGTAAATGCAATGAGTACCTCAAGTAGCATGACCTATTTTCCCTACATAGTGAGCATAGTAAAGGCAGACAGCATTGCTGAGTAATATGTGGAGCTCCATGACCAGATACTGGCACCAAGCATGTGCCTGACTCTTTCATATTAGCTTTCATAAACCAGGTATATCCCAGGTTGGAGGAGATCACTTTCATCTCTCCCTGAATTTACTTCAGATTTAATCACAGAGAACCATTCAGTCTTGCACCTACCCAAAACCATACTTCTATCTGTAAAGCCCTCAACCCAATAAGTTGTACTCTTTGCAGTCCAGGTTCTGTCTATCTTGGGGGCAGTTCCCATAGACAGAAGCTTAGTTGTGCTGGAGCACATTACCTGCTAAATTTAAAAAATGTATTTAAGCTTGTGTTTTTTTTACTATCAAAGTAAGAACTGAACAAGCATCTAGTGTCAGTCTTGCACATAAACTCAGAAACCCAATGTAATTCATGCAACCATATGTCCATCTCTTCCCTGAAATTGAAGCACAAAATTTTGGATTATTATTGTAATTTGATTTTTACATTTCACCTGCTGAGGCAGGATTAGTTCTGTTTTTGTCATTCATTCTACCTAATTACCATACTTGAAATACTTTATTAGACTTAAATCTGTATTCCATTGATTTTAATATTCATCTTTTTACTAAAATTTTAAAACTATTTATTCACAAACACTTTTTTTTCTGGAGCACGTATTTCGATTAAATGCATTTTGCATTATGATATAGCTAGCTACAGGCCTATGGGAGTCGGGGATTGGTATGTGATAGTTTGAATGAGAATGGCACTTATGGACTCATATAGTTGAATGTTTGATTCCCAGTCAGTAGATTGTTTAGGAAGGATTAGGAGGTGTGGCCTTGTTGTAGGAGGTGTGTCACTGAGTGTGGGCTTTGAGGTTTCAAAAGTCCACACTAGGCCCATTTTCTCTGTCTCTGTCTCTCTCTGTCTCTCTGTCTCTCTGTCTCTCTGTCTCTCTGTCTCTCTCTCTCTCTCTCTCTCTCTCTCTCTCTCTCTCACTTCTTGCTTGTGGATAAGATATGAGCTCTCAGATACTGCTCCAGTACCAGGCCTGCCTGTCTGTCACCATGCTTCCTACCATGATGTTAGTCTTAGGTGTTTCTAGAGACACCATGACCACAGAAACTCTTATAAAGGAAAACATTAAAATGGGATGGCTTACATTTTCAGAGCTTTTAGTGCATTATCATCATGGTATGACATGATGGCGTGCAGGCAGACATGGTGCTGGAGAAGGAGCCAAGTGTCCTACATCTTGACCCATAGGCAACAGGAAGTGATCTGAACTAAGTGTAGCTTGAACATAGGAGACCTCAAAGCCTGCCTCCACAGTGACACACTTCCTCCAAGGAGGTCACACCTCCTAATAGTGCCACTCCATATGAGCTTACGGGGGCCAATTACATTCAAACTGTCACAATGCTCATGGACTTATACCCTCTGAAACTATAAGCAAACTCCCAATTAAATGCTTCCTTTTATAAATTGCCTTGGTCATTGTGTTGCTTCACCTCAATATACTGATTCTTTTTTTAGTTAGTCTTTTTTCAAAGCATCTGTTCTAGTTACTGTTCTATTGCTGTGAAGAGATGCCATGTCCAAGGAAACTCTAATAAAAGAAAGTATTTAATTTAATTTTTAATTTAATAATAGAAAGTATTTAATTTAATTTAGAGGTTTAGTCCATGGTGGTAGGCAGGCAGGAATGTGGTTGAGAGCTCACATCCTGATCTGCAGATAGTGGGCAGGGAGAGACTGGGCCTGTTGTGGGCTTTTAAACCCCGAAGTCCAGCCCCAGTGACACACCTTCTCCAATGTCATATCTACTACAAAAAGCCCACCCCTTCTAATCCTTCCCAAACTTGTCTACTAACTGGAGACGAAATGTTCAAGTATATGAGCCCATGGAGGACATTCTCATTCAAACCACCACAGCACCCATTGTTCTATTTAAAGTTTGAGCTCTTTGGCCACCGAATCTTGATGTTCCCAAAGTCTTTATAGACATTTTATTCACATATTTTGGACATAGATTTTGGTTTGTTTTAAAAATTCAATGTCAGATTTTAAAACCTGATCAGGTAAGCCACGTTCTTTTCTTGTCTCTTGTTCTGTGTGATAACAAAATGCTAGCCAGAGTTGAATGCCTCATGAATAAACTGATTAAGCATAAGGTCAAGGATAGAGCAATTACTCAGGTATATCCTTTACCCAGGTATGATTCAGCACTGTGATATTCTCATCTGCTGACTATCATTGGCACCTATTGACTGGACTATAGTACTGTGAAGTTTTGCCCAATTAAGGAGCTAGGTCTCAACTCTTTCCTTAGTCTGTTTCCTTCTAACTGTTAAAACACTCCCTCCAGTTGACCCATCTCTTTCGGAGTGACCACAGGTTTTCATTCTATGGTTACTCGGGCAATCTCAATACATGAGGTGTAAGACTTGATCTGTAGATACTACCAGGGCAGGCTATGGCTCTTTGGGGCTCTAATCCTCGGTACTTTTGGGGAAAGAAAATACAACCAGTGCAAAGAGTGAAGCAAGAGGGTTCTCAGGGCTCTGCCGAGTCCCACTGAATTTTTGGAATATCCTGACTAAGAAGAATGTCTTTATTTACCTGAGAAGTTGATCCACCCCAGGTAGTTTACGCTAACAATATGATTTACGGTTGAGCAATGGTTTCTATCACCTAAGACCTTGAGGCATACTAGACTATTTTGATCTGTAGGGTGGGGCTGAAACTGAGGAACTTATGTCAGTCATATGTTCCTCCTAAGCCTCTGTGAGTGACTCCAATAAAAACTCTAGATACCTAGTTTCACGGGAGATTCTCTGTCCAACTATAGTTCCTACGTGTTGTCACAGACTTATGGGAGAAGGATGAAGCGCTGACTGTGTGCCATCCCTGGGGGAACAGAAGTGGCTCTTGCCTGTGCACTTTTTTCCTTTTGTTGATTTTACTACCCTGTGTCCTTGCTCTGTAATCACAATGGATAAGACATCTGTTCTGAGCTCTGTGAATTCTCACAGGGAACTGTCAGACCTGAGATTGTTACTGGGGATTCCTGACATAATACTTCTTTTAATTTTGTTCAGCCCTTTATCTGCTTTCAATGTGGGCTTTGGAATTGTGCCTTGAAGTTCAAAATCGCATCTCTGTCATTCACTGGCTGAGTATGAAGAAACAGCTTCATCTTTTGGTGGTGGTGCTTCAGTTGAATTGTCCATTTAGTGGGCATTATTGCTCTTATTCTCACAGTTTAAAGTGTTTTTTTTTTCATTTATTTTACATACCTACCACAGTTCCCTCCTTTCCTCCTGTTCTCTCCCCCACCTCCCATCTGCCCTCCCATCCACTCCTCCTTCATCTCCGTTCAGAAAGAGGCAGGCCTCCCATGGGAGTCAACCAAGCATGGCACATCAAGTTGAGGCAGGACCAAGCTCCTCCCCTGCATCAAGGCTGGGCAAGGCAACACGGCATGGGGAATAGGTTCCCAAAAGCCAGACCAAGAGCCAGGGACAGGTCCTGATCTCACTGCTAGGAAAACCACAAACAGACTAAGCTACAAAGCTGTCACACACATGCAGAGGGCCTAAGTCAGTCCAATGCAGGCTCCCTAGCTGTTGGTCCAGAGTCCATGAGCTCTCATAGCTCAGGTCAGCTGTTTTTGTGGGTTACCCTGTCGCGACCTTGACACCCCCCCAATCCCTCTTCCCTCTCTTCAGCAGGGCTCCCAGAGATCAGCCCAGTGAGTGCTTAGTATCTTATACGCAACCAATTAAACTCTTTTTCTTTGCCTAATTACAATTATTGTCACAAATAAATACTCTTACTTTCTAAGTTTTGAATATTTTTCAACAATATTATAATTTTTCTCATGAAAAATTCTTTTTTTTTTTTTTTGGTTTTTCGGGACAGGGTTTCTCTGTGTAGCTTTGCACTTTTTCCTGGAACTCACTTGGTAGCCCAGACTGGCCTCAAACTCACAGAGGTCCGCCTGGCTCTGCCTCCCAAGTGCTGGGATTAAAGGCGTGCGCTACCACCACCCGGCTCATGAAAAATTCTTTTCTCCTGACTTTGGTATTGGTGAAATTATTAAGGCCACTCCACGTAGTTAAAAGGGAGGTTTATTTTGTGGGGTAACTTGAAAGTGAAGGGATAGGTTACAGGGTCTGGGAAAGGTGTAGCGCAGTCTGGCAGTGTTCTTTGGAGAACTCTGCTCTGTCAACCTCCAACATCCAGGGTCCAGGAACCGAGCGAGCCAGCCCATCCTGATCTCGGGTCTTCAGGGTCCTCTCTCGGCCTCACCTTGTAGGTGTGACAGTTACCGAAGCATCAATGGGGGTTGGAACTTCCAGATCAAAGCTGGAATGGCTACCTACTACACTTTGGAGATATATAATTTACCTTAAATATCATTTACTTAATTTATTCTTCAGTATTTTCTTCAGTTTCTAGTTTCAAACTTGCCTCACATTGTGTAATTATTCTCCTGATTATTGATTATTTTTTATTTCTATGTGTTACTGATCTCTACAGTGGTTGACAAAACTCTCCAAGTAGGCTAGACCTGCTGGCCACAGCACCCGGGAATCAGCCTATCTCTGCTTCTCCTGGACTGGGACTCAAAATGCTTATCATCATGCCTGGCATTTTCACATGAGTTCTGGAGATAGAACTCAATCCTCATGCTCATAAGGCAAGCGCTTTACCAGCAGAGCTATCTCTCTAGCTCTCACAGATTGCTTTTTTTTAAACCTCACATACTCTCCACAACTTGGCATCTTAGTATGTGTTCCTTCCTCTTATCTGTAGCTCTCCACCATGCCCCACTTTTATTCAATTTAGCCACACTGCACCTATGGTGTACGGCATAGTGAAAAGAGTACAGAGTTGAAAAGTGCCCAAGTCTTTTTTTTTAGTTTTTCGAGACAGGGTTTCTCTGTGTAGATTTGCGCCTTTCCTGGAACTCACTCTGTAGCCCAGGCTGGCCTCAAACTCATGCTGTGGGATGGTCTGTATGGCAAATGTGTTGCTGATTAGTCAATAAATAAAACACTGATTGGCCATTGGCTAGGCAGGAAGTGTAGGCGGGACAAGGAGGAGAATAAAGCTGGGAAGTGGAAGGCTGAGTCAGAGAGACACTGCCAGCCGCCATGATGAGAAACAGCATGTGAAGATGCCGGTAAGCCACAAGCCATGTGGCAAGGTATAGATTTACAGAAATGGATTAATTTAAGCTGTAAGAACAGTTAGCAAGAAGCCTGCCACGACCATACAGTTTGTAACCAGTATAAGTCTCTGTGTTTACTTGGTTGGGTCTGAGTGGCTGTGGGACTGGCAGGTGAGAGAGATTTGTCCTGACTGTGGGCCAGGCAGGAAAACTCTAGCTACAGAGTTGAAAAGTGCCCAAGTCTTTTTTTTTTTTTTAGTTTTTCGAGACAGGGTTTCTCTGTGTAGCTTTGCGCCTTTCCTGGAACTCACTCTATAGCCCAGGCTGGCCTCAAACTCGCAGAGAACCACCTGCCTCTGCTTCCCGAGTGCTGGGATTAAAGGCCTGTGCCACCACCACCCAGCGTCCAAGTCTTCATAGTACCCAAATTCCAATGATTTCTAGCAAGTTTCTTATTTTTCTCTGTCTCAATGCTGCCAACTCTAAAATGAGAAAAATAGAGCCTTTGTGATCTCATGATTATAAAGATTAATTTGCACTCTACCATAAATATGTGGCAATATTTCACATGTAATAGGGACTGGTTAAATAGTAATTGTTATTGGAAAATTTATTATGATACTTACATGGTGATCAGATATTCTTCAACTACCTGAAACCCTGTCAGATGAAAATAAAGAGGTCAATGTTTTCACTAGGGCTCTGTATTACTTTTCTGCGGTGTGAAAAAACATCTTGACCAAAAGTAACTGAAGGAAGGTAGGGATTATTTTGGCTTATTATTCCAGAAGGTTAGTGGCTGTTGTGGCAGGGATGGCGTGGAAGCAAATGGTTGAAGCAGGAAACTGGATGATCACATTTTATCTGCAAACTTGAAGCGAAGAGAAAACAGGAAGTTGAGCCAGACTGTATCCACAAAGCTGACTCTAGTGACATACATCCTGTAGCAAAGTTCCACCTTCTAAAAATCCCTTAGCCTTCCCCAAAAGCACAAAAAATGGGCAATCAAGTATGCAAACATGTGAGATGATGATTTCTCATTCAAACCACCACAATTTTACCAGGACACTAGGTCATCATGGAGACTGATTTCTTCTTACCATGGTTAGTTTTCCTCTGAAGATATTTTTCTTTTTTTTTTTTTTAAATTTTGAGGGTGTGTTAAAATAGCTTTTTATTTGTTTATTTATTTTTATTTTTTATTTTAGAATTTAATTTAATTTTACATATCAGCTACGGATTCCCCTGTCCTCCCTCCTCTCGTCCCCCTCCTGCCCTCCCCCCAGCTCACCCCCCATTCCCATCTCCTCCAGGGTAAGGACTCCCCTGGGGATTCAGCTCAGCCTGGTAGATTCAGTCAAAGCAGGTCCAGTCCCCTCCTCCCTTCACCCAGGCTGAGCAAAGTGTCCCTGCATAGGCCCCAGGTTCCAAACAGCCAGCTCATGCACTAAGGACAGGTCCCGGTCCCACTGCTTGGGGGCCTCCCAAACAGTTCAAGCTAATCAACTGAAGACAGAGTTTTCTATACCTCAAGATTTTCAAATAGATACCACCCGTGGTGGACATGCTGTGCCTATTCTCCATTCCTAGCGTCCTGCGGTCTGAATTTATTTCAAGAATGCTTTGTTTGCCTGTTCCTGTGTTCTGATGCTCCTTGTCCATTGGACATCTACAGGTCTCAGCCTCCCAAGTGCTGGGATTACAGTCATGAGGCACTACAAACAGTTTATCCTTTGAGTTTTCATAAAAGGCTCTCCAAAAGAGGTTTCTTGAAGTCCTACAGAGGCTGCCTGGGGAGTGGCTGGAGGCTGTGCATTGACAGCAATCTTCACATCGGCCTCTCTCTTGTGGGGAGGTATGTACAGTGTACCATACCTAACTTGAGAGGTTTTTTTTCTAGTTGAATGATTCCCAGACAAAGGAACACTCAAATGAAGGAAGAACATGAATGGTCAAAGATCTTTCACAGGCAGCCAAATTGCCCTTCCTGGGGATTTTACTCAGTGAATGAAGTTTCTCTGATCCTTCCCCATTCTTTAATTAGCCCAAAGTATAAAACACTAGGCTGTAAATTAAATATGTACATGCAGCAGGTGCCAGAAGGAACTGAAGGGACACAGGGATGCCATCGCTTACTTACACAGGCCTTGGCAAGAGTCTCTTGGAATAGTAAAGTTATGTTTGATAAAATTCAAAGTGTGGAATGTCCTCATTTGAGTTACAAAGGGTAGAAGGTGGTGAGAGAAAGTGCTCTGACCATCAGTCTCTACGTAAAACTAATTCATTTAGATTATAAAACAGCTGACAAAGTGATGTCTCTCTTCTTTTTAAACTATCTGGAGAGGGGGCTGGAGAGATGGCTCGGCAGAAAGAGAACTTGCTGTTCTTCCAGTGGACTCAAGTTAGGTTCCCAACACCCACATCAGGGATTCACAACTGCTTGTTACTCCAGCTTCAGGGGCTCTAATGCCCTCTTCTGGCCTCAGTGGGCAGTCCTCTACACACAGAGACACACAGAAACACAGACACAGACACAGACACAGACACACACACACACACACACACACACACACACACACACACACACACACACACAAACACACACAAATCTACTCAACCAACCAAACAAAAATTCTTTCCATGAGAAAGGAGTGTCTTAGGCTGATAACTTTTGTTGGCACTGCCCTCTGCTGGTAGATGAAGCCAACAGTGGGGTGGGGTGGTGGTATTGTGTTCCCCAAAATATTGCACACCCTAATAAACTTATCTGGGTTCAAAGAACAGAACAGCCACTAGATACAGAGGCTAGAAAATGGTGGCACTCACACCTTTAATCCTAGCATTCCAGAGGCAGAAATCCCTCTGGATCTCTGTGAGTTCAAGGCCACAGTGGAAACAGCCAGGCATGGTGACACACGTCTTTAATCCCAAGAAGTGAGCCTTTAATCCCAGGGAGTGATGGCAGATAGCAGAAAGGTATATAAATCGTGAAGACCAGAAACTAGAAGCATTTGGCTGGTTAAGCATTCAGGCTTTCAAGAAACAGTTTAGGTGAGATTCATTCTGGATGAGGACTCAGAGGCTTCCAGTCTGAGGAATCAGGATCAGCTAAGGAATTGGCAAGGTGAGGTGGCTGTGGCTTGCTCTACTTCTCTGATCTTCCAGCATTCACCCCAATACCTGCTCCAGGTTTGTTTTTATTAATAAGACTCTTTAAGATTCATGCTACAGGGTGGTACAGGCCTCCACAATAAAACAAACTGTTCACCACCAGAGGAATCTTTTCTGCTTGGGGCCCCATTGCTTTCTAAAACTGGCAGTAAATATGGTCATGGATAATAACCTAGTTTAAAAAAATGTGCCAGCTGGGCGTTGGTGGCACATGCCTTTAATCCCAGCACTCGGGAGGCAGAGGTAGGTAGATTTCTGTGAGTTTGAGGCCAGCCTGGTCTATAAGAGTGAAATCCAGGACAGGCACCAAAAACTACACAGAGAAACCCTGTCTCAAAAAAACAAAACAAAAACAAAAACAAACAAACAAAAAACAAAAAAATGCTGTAAGCCAAGAAGATTGAATGGCTACCCTTTAATTTTTACTCATGTGGACACTGCTGTACTGCTGTACGCTCTTTTATATTAAAAGCTTGCCTGGAGCTAAAGTTACATGCAGTTGTAAACTGCCTGATGTAAGTGAACTAAAGCCAGGTCTTTTGGAAGAAAAGGAAGCACTGTTAGCCACTGAGCCATCTCTCCAGCCTCTGTGTACTTTCTTAATTATCACCTCCATCTCTACTAGGCAAACGACAACCTGAGTAGCCACACAAATCTAGATAGTAACCATAGCTCTGTACGCAACCCATTTCACTGACAGAAATGTTGCATCACTAATTCTGATCCGTAACAAAGCAGGATTTCTGAGAGCCCTCCTTGTATTAGTTACTTTTCTATTGCTGTGATAAAACACCATGACCAGGGAAGCTTATAGAGGGAAGAGTTTTATTTGGGGCTTATAGTTCCATGCAGAATAAGAGTCCATCACCATCATGGCAGGGATGGCAGCAGGCAGGCCATGGCTACTGGAGCTAGAAGATGAGAGCTGAGGGCACACATCGCAAATCATAACGAGGAAGCAGAAAGAGCAAACTCAAAACAGCACAAGACTTTATCCTCTTAAAACCCACCCTCAGTGACATACCTCCTCCAGCAAGGCTATACCTACCAAGCCTTCCAAAACAGATACCAGCTGGGGACCAAGTATTCAAATGCTCAGACTATGGAGGACATCTCATTCAGACTAGCACAAGTCTATTGGTCATAAAATACATTGAGTTCATGGAGAGTTTACCAGGAGGCCAGGAAATGATAGAAGGTTTCCCTTCATGGAGACTTAAGCAGGAAATGGACTAAGTTATTCCTGCTCCCAGCTGTGGTGTGGAAAGGTATTATTGCACAGTAGACCATGACAACATTTGGTGGTCTGGGGTCTAGGCATATAACCAAATGTAAGGCATATATTCAGCATGTGTAAGACCCTGGGCACATGTGCAAGGCCCTGGGTACAATCCTCATAACACAAAAACAGATAAGGAAGCAAAATTTGATAGTTCTGTGATCTAATTCAATTAACCTGGACAGCACTTTTCTGAGCTATGGTATGTTAGCCAGGAGCTCAGCTGGGTCCAGGTATCAAAATGGCTCTTACATGTTGAATACCTGTGTGAAAAAAGCATGAGGGCTGAAGTGGGCTGGGTATGGGCAGAGTTGAAACTCCTTTAGTAAATAGTCTATGATCTCTTCCTCTTCACAGATAGCTTGATGGCTCAGGTTCCCAGAAGTGGAAGCTTCCAGATTGTTTTAGGTGTAGAGATGGCTTCGGGTCTACCATATTGAATTAGTTAAAGCAAATCATAGAACCAAAGCATGTTTGCTGAGGGACAAGGATTCAAAGGGACATTCATATGGGAAGGATGACTAAGGGGTTACTGTTTTGGAGACCAGGGAGGGTCTGTACAAACTGGTCAGTGGTTAAGAGCACATACTGGTTGTCCAGAAGAGTTAGATTCCCAAGATCCATATCAGGCAGCTCACAATCACCTGTAACTCCAATTCTAGGGGATCCAATGCCTGTGGCCTCTGTGGACACTGGCACATATGTACATATATAGATAATTAAAAATAATTTGAAAATTAGAAAGATGTCTAGCTGTTGAAGGAAGAACAGAGCATAATAACTCCAAATTAGATATCTATATCACCCTCTATCTCCAAGGCTCAGGGAACATCATGGAACAGGGGGCAGAAGGATTATAAGAGTTGAAGGTCAGAGAGGAATATTGCAAAATTGTGCCATCTAGATACAACAGAGCCATTGTACTCATGAACTTACAACAGTGATGGATGCCTGCATAAGATCAGCACAAAATCAAGTCAATCAACATTCCAGTGTAGATTGGGGAGGGGAATCACAAGGCCCACCCCTAGCTAAGAGCTATTAGCAGTTGATGGCTGCTGGGGGAAGTAGAATCAGTATCCTTGAAGGTTGCTCATGCCCCAGTGCATTTCACTACCATGCCCATAACTGGACTCTGTGTCGAGGAGGGGGAGAGAGAGAGAGGATAGAATTTGAGGGGTCATGGGAGATCTGGGGAAAATTAGAAGGAGAAGTGTGGGATGGATATGATTAAAATACATTGTATATATGCATGACATTCTCAACGAATGGCTAAATAACATTTTAAAGAGAATAGAGCATAAAGCATGGATAAAAGCACAAAGCTGATAAAAGTTAATAGGTTGGGATAGTGTCAAGTGTCAGGTTTGTAAAAGAAATTAAGAGAGCAACTGATCTGAAAGTGAGGGCATGTTCAGATCACCTAGAACCTTGACCATTAGGCCCAGCAACTCGGCTTATCTTCATCCAGTATCTCTCAAAGCTAACATACAGACAGTGACTAGGGGCTGCCAGATACCATTTTCCCAAATACCATGAATATAAATGTTGAAGATGGCAACAGGGATTTGATAATGTCTCAGCACTCAGGATGAGAAATTATCGGGAATTGGAAACTTTATTTAAGGCAATTCTGTCAAGAGAGAAGGGGAAGGCCCTGTTGTGATTGTGCAATAGAATACCACAGTCTAAGGCTGGAGGGTAAAACAAGATAAGCATATTTACATACTCTTAGGGCAAAAACTGTCTCTTGGGGCTTTCCACTGAAGACCTGATGGATATTTTGGGAACTTCCTATGATGACTATCAAGACATTGGTCTAGGTGAGAGTCTCTTGCAATAGTGAAGTTATGCTTGATAAAATGAAAGGTGTAGATGTGCCAATTTAATTACAAAGGCCAGAGGGCAAGGGCAGAGAGAGAGAGAAAGATAAGGGAAGTTGAACAAGTCTGCTCCACATTCCCGAATGTGCATTGAAACCTTGACTCAGACTCCAGAGTCAACCCTCTGGTACCATCCAGTTACAAAAATTTTTTTAGATGAAAGCACCAAGTACCTCAGAAGGAACAAACATCAACTAACTCAGAAGTAACAAGTCTGCTTGGGAACTGGCCTGGCCTGATGCTTTTCCAGGCCTGCCTTGTCCTGTCCCTGATTTCTGACTAACAGCCGATGTAGATTCAGTGTAAACAATTTGCACCTTACTTCCCCAAGTGCTTCCAGCTCTTGGATCCAGTGGACTCAGTCCTAATTTTCCACAAGCCTTGGTAGCAGTAGTTACAGACCATTCCTTTTCTGAAAAATATCTATAATACCTCAATAAAGTTTTAAATTCAAGATTACCTTTGCCTTAGGAATTAACAGGCTGCTGAAGACAATGGACCATTAATGACATGTGAGTGTGACATGAAGAGAGACTTCTGAGGCCTGAGATGTTTTGGGTGTGGTCATTTTGGATGTCACAACTCAGTTTTTGAAAGTTTAGTTCAGGAAAGCTTGAGAAACTGTTATGAACAGGCTTAATTTGTAATCAATGCCATCAGCAAGGACCCAAGGCAGGCTTTTGTTCTGGGGTAGCCAAGATTCCAACTGTTTTTCAGGAGGTTGGGACACTGATTGTGAGGTTACAATAATCCTCCAGGGAAAATATAATGTTGATATGAAATAAGTTTTTTTTAATTTTTTTACACATTTATGTATTTTTAAATTAAATTTATTCATTTATTTTACAGCCTGATCAAAGTTTCCCTCCCCCCTCTCCGCCTATTCCCTCCCCCTACCTCTCCTCCACCCCACCCCCAAATCCACTCCTCCTCTGTTTCTGTTCAGAAAGGGGCAGGCCTCCCATAGGCATCAATAAAGCATGGCACATCTAGTTGATACTGTCCCCTTGTATTAAGGCTGGGCAAGGCAACCCAGTATGAGGAATAGGTTCCTAAAAGCCAGTCAGAGCTTTAGGGACAGCCACTGCTCCACTGCTAGGGACCCCACAAGTAGACCAAGCTACACTACTGTCACATATATGTAGAGAGTCTAGGTTGGTCCTATGCAGGTTCCCTGGTTGTTGGCCCAAACTCTGTGAGATCCTATGAGCCCAGGTTAGATGATTCTATGGGTCTTCTTGTGATGTCCTTGACTCCCTGGCTCCTACAATCCTTCCTCCCTCTCTTCAGCAAGATTGCCAGTTGGCCCAGATGGCCACTTCAGGCTACGTAACCCCCATTTCTGAGAGTCTTAGCTGGGGTCATCCTTGAGGTCTCCCTTGCACCAGGTTTCTACTTGATCCTGAAATGCCCCCCCCCCCCCCCCGCTTTCCAGTCTTCTCTTCCAGTACTGTCCCCTGCCTTCTACCCCCCAAACCTGATACCTTGTGTTCCCATCTCCATCTGTCCCCAGTCCATCTACTAGATCTCTTCTATTTCCCCTTCCCCAGGAGATCCATGCATCCATCTCCCCCCTTGGGCTCTTCTTGTTACTAAGTCTCTGTTACTTGTTGAGTAAACCTCCTACTCCTTGTTACTAAGCTACAGTCTGTGGACCGTAGCATAGTTATCCTTTACTTTACCTTATAATATCCACTTACAAGCGAATGTTTGTCTTTATGGGTCTGGGTTATCTCACTCAGGATGATTTTTTCTAGTTCTATCCATTTGCCTTTGAATTTCCTGATGTCATTGTTTTTGACAGCTGAGTAATAATACTCCATTGTGTAAATGTACCACACTTCCTTTATCCATTCTTCAGTTGAGGGGCATCTAGGTTGTTTATGGGTTCTGGCTATTATGAATAAAACTGCTATGACCATAGCTGAGCAAGTATCCTTGTGTTATGATTGAGCATCCTTTGGATATATACTCAATAGTAGTATCACTGGTTCTTGAGGTAAATTGATTGCCAATTTTCTGATAAATTGCCTATTGATTTCCAAAGTGGCTGTACAAGTTTGCACTCCCATCATTAGTGGAGAAGTGTCTCCCTTGCTCCACATCTGTGAAATGTGATTTTGCAGGGCACAGACTAATTCAGACATGCTGGTCAGGGTTCTCCATTGACTCTTTCTCTCCCAGCTCTTTCACTTTGATGGTTTATGGTCTTCTTAAAGCTAAACCATGGAGAATATATGTATCCATAATCAGATGAGGTACTGTGAGAGCTAATGATATGTTTTAAATTTAAATTACTATGCCTAAGGGATCTGTAAAACAAAATGCCTCTAACCTGAAAGCCTCACTTGCACAACTTCCTGGAATGCTGAGGGCTGTTGTTCTTGTAAGATAACATGCCAAATATTTTCACTTCTGTAAACAAGCTTGGTTGCCCTAACTGCACAGGATGTGCTTGATCAAACAGAGGCAGAAGGTACATAGGCAAGAAGTATGTCAGGGTGTATGCTTACCGCTGATTGGACAAAGGGAAGTATGTGGCCTTGTGGGTTTTACTTTTATAAGCCCCTGACTAATGTAATTCGCCACCATACTCTAGGAATCCCTGGTATGGACTTGGCCAGTGTTTAATAAAGCTTGATTCAAATTTGGCTCAAAAATTGTGGTCTTATTCTTTCCTGATGGGATTGATAGTAGATCCATGAGCAATCTGTGTATGCATCTATGCGTGTGTGTATGTAATCAAGTGAGTTAGACCCATGATTAATCTTGGTGTGTGTGAATATGTGTTTCTATGGGTGCACATGTTTCTGTGAGTTCCATGTACACATCAACAGTTCTTCAAGGACAACCTTAATTGTCATGCCTTGGGAGTTATCTTATCTCGTTTTTTGATACAGAATCTATCACTGACTTTGAGCTCAACAAGTAGGCTCAGCTGGCTATCAGGAAAGCCCCATGGATCCTCAGGTCTCTGCCTTCCTGAGGCTGGGATTATAAGTGCATGCCACCATAGGCAGCCTTTTGTGTGTGTGTGTGTGTGTGTGTGTGTGTGTGTGTGTGTGTGTGTGTGTGTGAAGCACTTTACCAATTGAGTTATCTCATTGGCCTTCACAAGTGCTCATCTTTAAGGAGAATTTTCACAAGAAATGTCAGGAGACTGCAGGAAATAGGATTAGAAGGAGGAGGAGTGACTTGATAATTTTTTTCAAAAAATGTCATATTTTTTAATTAACATCTAACAATTATATATACTCAATGCCCATAGTACTGTGTGATATTTCCTTTCATGTATACAATGTGTGCAGGTCATATCTGGGTAATTTATCTATCACCTCAGATACAGATCATTTCTTCGTGCACTCTTTGCTGGGTTTTCTGAAACCACATTTTTTTCCAATGTCTTCTTTGGCTTAAGCAGTGTTTTCCTATATATGATATGCTGTAGGTGGGGGTGAACCCAGAAGGAAGAGGGGTTATGGAGAAGCTAACTCAAAGCCCCTTTCATATAGAATTGAGGGTAAGAAAGACCTCAGAACTCCAACTTAGATTTAGGGTCCAGGGACATTGAACTGTTAGCTTGCCAGACTAAAAGTCCCTCAAATACCCTTAACTGATATAATTCTGGTTAAATTATTCTTTGATATCTTTCTCTTCCTTACATGTACAGGTGTCTGGAAGAAAAAAGAGGGAGCAAGGAGGTTAAATCACTTTTACAGGGTCTCAAAACCACCAAGCTCAGAGCTATATAAACAAATCCCCAATTCTATAGAACTCTTCCAAACTCTCCCTTTCAACTACTTCCTTTTTAATGTCTTCTCTTCCCCTTTTCCAAACACTCAATTTTTAAAACATATAGTCAGTTAATAGGATTTATTCTACTTTCCTTTCTGCTGCTATAATAAACACTCTAAACAAAAGTAACTTAGGGGAGGAAAGGATTTATTTTGGCTTCTGTTTCCAAGCTACAGTCCATCCACTGAGGGAAATCAGAGCAGAAACTTGAAGCAGTAACCATGTCGAAATTTTGCTTGTTGGCTCTCTCTGTGTGTCTCATGCTCTGCAAGCTTCCTTGTACACCCAGGACCACATGCCTAGGGAATGATACTGCCTACAGTGGTCTGGGCCCTCTGATAACAATTAACCATCAACACAATCCCTTACTCACATGCCTGCAGGCCAATTTCATGAAGATCACTACCAATTTGAGATTTTTTTCCCCCAGATAATTCCAGGCTGTGTCAAATCGGCCTTTAATGCTAACTAGGAGAGCATTGTTGAAAACCATGACACATCATTCTTATTCTTATACTGGTTCTCCTTTAGAGATATGTCGAATATGAAATGAGCCTCCACAAGCAGGGTAAATACAGATCTAGTAACTAACCCGAGGAAGGTCATTTGCAGCCTTTGTTAGTCCTGGTTGGTTGGTGTAGCTAGAGTTTTCCTGCCTGGCCCACAGTCAGGACAAATCTCTCTCACCCGCCAGTCCCACAGCCGCTCAGACCCAACCAAGTAAACACAGAGACTTATATTGGTTACAAACTGTATGGCCGTGGTAGGCTTCTTGCTAACTGTTCTTACAGCTTAAATTAATCCATTTCTATAAATCTATACCTTGCTACATGACTCGTGACTTACCGGCATCTTCACATGCTGTTTGTCATTATGGCGGCTGACAGTGTGTCTGACTCAGCCTTCCACTTCCCAGCTTTATTCTCCTCCTCGTTCCGCCTATACTTCCTGCCTAGCCACTGGCCAATCAGTGATTTATTTATTGACCAATCAGCAACACACTTGACATACAGACCATCCCATAGCAGGTTGGACTTGCAAATTGCATGGGGTTAAATATTTTCACTACTTCTCGTGCTCATCTGCAATACTAGTCCCCTGCATTTGTGTTCCTCGTGGATCTTAGTAAGAGTGTGCATAGCCAGAGGGGTCTTGGAGGAAAGAAATGTATAAGGTGCACTAAACTAGAAGTACAGTACAGTTCAGGGACAGCCCAGCCGTGCTGTGCTGTATCCTTGTATGACCTGTCCATATCCCTTCCTTTCTCTGGGAGTCAGTTTCTCTGTGGGTAAAAAGTATATGTCCTAGTTCAATGTTTTGCCAAACAGCATATGCATGTGAGTCTGGCTGCATTCCTGCATTTGTGGATTATGTACTGACTTCAGGTTTTCTCTGAGAAGCACAGCTAGGTTCAGCAGGTCTTTTTCACCTTATATAACCCCCTTTCTCTTTTAATTTCCATAACAAGCATTTGTCACCATTTTCTAAAGTTAACAGCTAAAACATCCTGTTTGAGCCTTTTTAAAAGGAAGTCATACTTCTAACCCAAGGTCACCCAGGGTCTCAGCATTCAATGCTGAAGGCTCTGCAGCTTGAACATTTCTAACCCTGATCAGAACAATTGGGGGATGTGTGCTCTGGGCACCAATTGACCCCTCCTAATCTCTTAGTCCCAGCACTTACTGCCTAGCTGGTAAGAAAACATCTTCACAATTTTCTTTGCCCTCCTATTAGTTTCCAATCCAAACCAGCAAATGCAAAACTGCTATTTAGCTCAAAGTATACTTATTTTCTTTCAGAGTCATGGTTGAGAATGCCCACAAACCTGACCTAGGTCCAGGGAGAGTGCTAATAGCAAAACATGTTTGCATGCACTCATAATGACCTGAGGGGCTTGTGCCTGGCTCAATGGACTAGAAGTGGCAAAGCAGCAATGATTCCTTGTTCTTGGCATAGAAAGGAACTCCAAGAGGGAAAACAGCTTTGTCATTTTCCCAGATAACAGCTTCTCTGCAACAAACAACCAATCCCAAGTCACCTTGGCAGAAGTCATTCATACTTCTAGTGAAGCTAGAGTTTGAAAGGGACCACTGGAGTAGAGGAGTGTTAGACTCGGGACTCAGACAACCTGAGATCAAACCCAGGTCTTGGCCAAGTCTCTCGGCTCACCTCTCTGAGATATTAGCATCTGCACCACACACTGTGACGACAGTTTACACCCTATAGCTGAAGCCTGAAGAGGACTGCATTGTTCTTAGCCTGCAATGGATGAGAAGTAGGATAGGGAAGACATCCAGGAGAGCGGGAAAATTCACTTGATGCAATGACAAAGCCCGGATTCCAGTTCACACCTTTAGAGGTAAAGGGCAACCGCAGTAACAGGACAGTGAGCCTCTTCCTAAACACACTGGTTGAGAAAGATTCCTGCTCCAAGCATCCTGCTCCAAGCACCCTGCTGCAACTCTGTTTTACCAGCACTATCAAATATTTCCTGAGATGGCTAATGCTGGTTATCAACTTTACAGAATCTAGGATCACTTAGGAGACAAACTTTTGGGCATATCTGTGAGGGAATTTCTAGACTGAATTAATTGAGGTCGGGAAACGGATTCTACATGTTAGGGGTATCAGTCCATGGGCTGGGGGTCCCAGACTAAATAAAAAAGAGAGTGCAAGCTGAGCACCCAGCACTCATCTCTCTCTGTTTGATGGCTACAGATACAGTGAGACCATCCCCTTTACTCTAGGGCTGTCATGACTTTCCTACCATGATGGACTCTACCCTAAAACTGTGAGCCAGAATAACCCCATCTTTCCTTCCTTAATTTTTTTTTCCTGAAGTATTTTGTCATAGTGACAGAAAAGGTAACTAATGCATGCCCTTTCCATGAACCTTGTTTAAAATGCAAGTGCCCTAGGCAGCAGGAAGAAATGTCAAGTACAGATCAGAGTGGAAACTGTGCTTTGGCTTCAAATGAACGTGGTTGCAAATGCCAGCACTGCTATGTACCGTGACCTTGGCACTCTACTTGGCCTCTCTAGATGTAAAAGACAGACAGTGGGAGGTATGATGGTATTACAGAGCATCTAGCCCATGAGACTCATTTGAGAGTGGTTTATCTCAGGAAAAATAAAAGTCCCTATAAGGCTTCAGAAAGAATACTACGAGAGAAAATCTTGGATTTGAGCTCTGTTTTTATGAAGCTGGGGTTTATGGTATACAATAAAATAGAAAAAATCTTGGATGTATTGAGCCTGCTTGAGATAATGTACACTGCCAATGTACCAAGGTACTAGAGCATGACACAGTTGCCACCACATTTGTTGGCACTGTCCTGTACCTGACTTAGTTCAGAAGAGGGGTTCTTTCTCTACTGTATGCTAACAGCCCATGGGGAAATCCACCTTGAATAAGGGTGACATCCCAGGTTCCATGTGTCACAGACTGGCCCAACAGAGAGAAGAGGAACTCAGCTTTCCAAGTCCAGAAATAAAATTGTTCCTGGTTGTACACAGTGGTAGTTCATTTTTGAGCCTTACATTTGCAGGCTTTAGTAGCAGGATGCAGCTACCTGCAGCATGTGGCAAGGGTCAAGGAGCTAAAACACTAGGTGCTTGATAAATGTGAACATTTGTTCTTATTACAGGGCTGAGTTCAGAGGGCCCCTGAGCTGTATGCATCCTTTCCTGATAGAATCAAAAGCCTGGAATCTGTCCAGGTTTCATTCTTGCATGCTTCTGATAAGGGGTGTCCTTGCTATTCTTTCCACTGGAGAGCAACCTGGGAGGGAACTAACTGCTCATTGACAAGGAGCCTGCTTCCAGCTGAGTCAATACCCTGAGGCTGGGCATATTTCAAGTCACAGGTGGTAGACTTCCCTTCTGTAGTATAAGTCATAGCAGGACCTGAGAGGCAGCTGCAAAAGGGAAGCCTTTTGCCTTACTCTTCTGTAATTCCTGGTCCTCAGTGGGCACCACAGGATGGAGAAATCCTGGGATGCCTGGCTTCCAAAGTTACAAATACAGAACTCACAGATGCTATGGTTGTACAATCAATGCAATGTGGAACCTCACTTCTCTGAGAACTAATTCCACGTATAAAGTAGGTGCCTAGGTTGAATCTACAATGTCCTTTCAAGGTCCATTCATTGAAGACTTGGTCCCCTGGGAGATGCTATTGGATACTGACAGAATCATTTTTTTTTTATTTTAGATTTATTTATTTTATGTGTATGAGTGTTTTGCCAGCATGTGTGTATGTGTACCACTGCAGGCCTGGTGCCTCTGGAGGTCAGAAAAATGGTGTTGAAACCCCTGAAGCTGGAGTTGAAGGTGGCTGTTGGCTGCCATGGGTTCTGGGAACAGAACTGGGTCCTCTTCAAGAACAGCCAGTGCTTTTAACCCCCAGGCCAATGAAGTAAGATTTTAAAAGCAGTTTAAGGTAAAGTTAACATACATGGCATATATGTTGGAAAAAGTCATGCTATAGCACTGAAAGGTTAGGAGTTCCCAAATTACAAGTAAACTCAATCAACAAGTTTGGAAGTTCAAAGATCAGGTTCAGATGCAAAGAGCCTTTGGGAACTTGGCTTGAGGAGTTGAGTGCAGAAAGAATAAGAAAGAAGGGAAGGGGAGATTTTATTTGTACTAAATCCTCCATCTATTTCTCCTTCTCCTTTTCTTCCTCCTTCCCTCTCTCCTTTTCTTGTATTAATTCTTCCTCCTAAAGATCACCTTTTATTATGTGCCAAAGATATAAAGCATGGAAGCAAAGATTATATTTAAAAAAAAAATCTTTGTGAGCTTGGGACAGGGAAAGGTTTTTAGGTATTGTCAGGGACCAGCTCCAACCTGTTGAACAGTCCTAGAAGGGAGGAGTGAGAATTAAGAAATAATAGATATGGAAAAATAGAGAGATAAAGGATAACACCTAATGTAACAGATGTAAAAGAAAAAGACAGACCCACAGAGTAGCATCGGGAGGGCTCTGGGTCAATACCACAGTCGCCTTAAGTTTATTCTCAATGGAATTTTTGTACACCAGCGCGGGGAGAGGCAAAAGACCTCCCTCTTTCAAGATCAAGGTACAAAGTGCAAACAAGTGTAGACCCTTCCTTAATTTTCAAAACACCTGATAACCATGCCTTACGGCAAAGCATCCTTGAAGTGTAAGACACCTGGTAACCACGCCTTTGGTCAAAACCTCTTTTTATGCAGCCTTGCAGGGCAAAACAAACTCGGACTCTCTGAGCCTGTGTCAAGATGGAATAAGGCCTCACTATGGAGTCTCTGTGGGCCCCCACAACGTACGATATCAAAAGAACCTGTGGAAAACAAATTAATAAATTAGACTTTATCAAAATTAAAAATGGTGAAGAGGAGAGGATACCAAGTCTGTGAAGCACAATATCCATATAAAACATTGGCCAGCCAGTGGCTCAAAGGGAAGGGGCCTGTTTTTGTAGTAAGGTTTTACTGGAAATAGCATCTGCATTTGTTTATTATTTATAACTGCTTTTGTGTGGCAATGAGAGAGTTGGATGGTTGCAACAGAAGTCTTATAGCTCATAGGCCTAAAATATTTAACTCTACCTTTAAAAATGTTGTTTGCTAACCCTTGATATAGAGCACATGTCCAAGATGTACTAATTAATCCCTTTATCATGATAGTAACCAGTTGTAAAGTAGGCATACTGCATGCACCATGGTCCAGTTCCCTCTAGCCTAGAGCAGCTTCCCCCTAGAATCCAGATCCTCCAATTTACTCCATTGGTGCTTTGCAGAAGTCATTATCTCTGTGGAAAAGATCGGTAAGCACTGGTATGAAACCACGTTTTCCATTATACACTGCCTTTGTCACGCCCTGTACCTGACTTTGCTCTCTCATTTAGATAGCGCTTGGTGAATTGTTTGCTTATACTAGGGAAGACACAGACATGCCTTTCAAAAGCCCACACTGGAGGAAAAGAGCATGCATATAAACAACTAATATGCGATGTTTTGAGAAGTACTATAGTTACGTATTACAGCAGTCATAGCTGGTCTGTAGGGAATAGGCTTCCCAGGGAGATCTGCAACCACAGATGGTTAGTCGATCTGTCTGTCTGTCTGTCTGTCTGTCTATCTATCTATCTATCTATTTATCAATTTATCCTTATCTATCTTACCTATCAGCTATCTATCATCAATCTGCATGTGCATATATGCACATGTATATATATTGTGTATATATTACATAGTTTCTTCTACATACATACATATCCATGAGTTTTAATTTGTAAATTAGGTGCAGTAAGAAACTAGGCACCATCGCTACGGATAAAATGGAACAACCATAACAATGTTCTATAATGAAAATTATATTAATGTGTTGTCTCTTGAATAACTCAAGATAAATATTAATATGTTCAGACTATAGCTGACAATGAGCAACTGGATGGTGAAAAGACAAACTATGGGCAAAGGGGAACCAATCACTGGTTCTGGAGCTTCGAGCCAGTCAAACTTTCTGAGCTTTGGTTGTTTCCTCTGTAAAGTGGAAATGAGAATAACAAATATAAATAAGGAAGGGGTTGTGATGAGGGTTACATGTGCTGCTAAGTATAAAGCACCAAGTCCAGTGTCGGGGCTCAAGGTCATTAATGTCAGCAGCTGTGATAGTGTCAGTAGTCAGGAGTAGAAGCAGTCATGATAGTAGCTGATGTGTAAAAATGGCCAGAACAAAGGGAGAGAGGACTGGGAGATAGATAGATACTGATCAGGGATCATTTCACAAAGAGGTGACATCATCTGGGTCTAGAAGCATGAACACAAGTTAGTCACTGCTGCAGTTTTGATCTTAACCATCTCCAAAGGCCCATGTGTTGAATGCTTGGTACTGTCTGGAACTACTGGGTGGTGGTGGAATTCTTAGAAGGTAGGATCTGATAGAAGGGCTTTAGGTTATTGGGGGTCTGCCTTTAGAGAGGAGAGTAGAACCTTGTTTATTTTCTCTTTTTCTGCCTTCTGGCATGTGGCCATGAACTGGTGAGTTTCCTAAGGTCTAGTCCCATCACCTACCCACCTTCCTTCCTCCTGTCTCCTGTCCCCCACTTTTCCTCCTCTTCCTCTTTCTTCTTTTCAGACAAGTTCTTACTATACCTCTCAGTCTGGCCTGGAACTCACAGTCCTCATGTTAATGACAGGATTATATATGTGTATGCCTCCAAGACCTGCCATGTCCTTGTCTTGATTCTCCACCACAGACTGAAAGCAATGGGGCCAAACAATCATGAACCAAAGTCTATGTGATTGAAGCAGAACATTTTTCTCTTTATAAATTGTGGGGAGCCTGGCCCCACTTTCCCTCCAGTGTACTCCTGAGTAGGGAGAAGTGGGAAATATATAGATAGAAATATAGAGGGGAAAGAGATAGACAGAAACACAGGATAGCCTCGGGAGAGCCTGGGTCAAAACCCACCAGACCCTTCTATCTCTTCTAAAGGGCTATTTACAGAGATGCCAAGGGGTGGAGCAAAAGACCTCCCCCTAGCACAGTCAAGTAGAGACCCTTCCAAACACCTGGTAATCACACATGTGGTCAATCCATCCCCTTATGCAGTCCTGCTGTGTAAAACAAGCTCAGATCTCACTAGGAAACCTCTGTGGACCCCAACAATAAATCAACCATCTCAGGTATTCTTTCATATATAAATTTGACTAATACAGACATAATGAGAAAGATGAAGGGGACACAGAGAGAATGGTATGTGATGGACTCCTCCTTAGAAAATGCAGATTTTTCCAAGATGAGAAATGAAAAGTGAGGGGTTTCTCACCACCAAAGGCTCTGCCCTTGGATTTGCAGTCCTCTTTAGGGCTAAGTCGGAGAATGGACTTGACCCCTGGTGGTTTCCTCCTATTCTTGCTTTCCTTTCTTCCTGTCTTAGACTATTGGATCTATGTCTATAAAACAAAATTGGAATTCCTCAGCAATATGTTTAAGGCTCTTGAGGGCTAAGCCCCACCTTCTCCTCTAGTCTCATTCTTCACTCTTTTCCCATTCTGCTACTTTGCACATTCAACTCAGCTCATGCACAAACCTAGACACTATCCAATACCTAGTCCTCATTCTTGTTTTCTGCTCGATTTATTCCCTCTCATCCTATTTGGGAGTGGCTGCTGCTTGGTTTCTACCTCATTTTCAAACTCTCCATCCTTCTCTCCAACTCTCCTTGGAAAATCTTGTCCCATTTTCCAGAATTATTTTTTTTCTCCATGCCTGTGGTCAGTCACACTGTTCTGATTTAGGCACTCAGTTTTCACTTTTTCATGAGTTTGCTCTCATAAACCCACCTGCCCACAGCAACTTGAAGCTCATTTTAACAATATAATATAAATTCCATTATGTTCTGACTTAAAACTTTCCAATGATTATTTGTAAACATTACTTGGAAAATGCATGGATTAAAAGTAAGATTTATTGGCTTGTTGCAAATAGGGAGGCAGCTGAACTCAGGGGGGCTTGAGATACCTCCAGAGGGAAATGTTAAAGATATTTGTTGTATGATTCAGACTTGGGTTAGTTAATTTGGGGAAGGATTCATTAAAGTATAGTTTTGTTCTGGATTCTGTGCTATCAGAAAGCAATGGTGATTCCACCATTAGGTATCTAGACATCATTTTAGATAGGAATTTTTGCTCTTTGCTATCTAGGAAAAATAGTAAAAAATAGGATTAATCACACACTGACTTTAGAATTATTTGTGTATTTGCTTGTGCTCATCAGTTTCCTTTCCATACATAACCTTGTCACTAGTGAGAGAAATGAATATAACTGCTGATTGCTAGAATTGAGCTTGCAGTCCCCAGAGTACTCTGGGATTATTACAAGTTGAGCTGAAGTGCATAGCTCAGTGAGCAGAGACAATATAAACAACCTTATAGAATTATAGCCTCAGACCGAGTTACCCTGAGACCACATAATAGAAAAAAACAGCCCATTTCATAATTTTGTCAACACACAGACACAAATAAGTTCATGGTACCATCTACAAAGTAACACCTTATAAAATTGCGTGTGTGTGTGTGTGTGTGTGTGTGTGTGTGTGTGTGTGTGTGTGTAGCCTGAGCCCTATCTTTGGCTTGTTGTTTCTTTAATATTGTCTTCTTTGATCACATCTCAAAAACCACTGTGCAAGCTCAACCAACCATTTTAAAGACTTTCTTCTTTTGGGCAGTTGTACAGATTCATCTGTTGCCCTGATATCTTGTTGTCTTTGGGGTTGACTTAGTACTCAGCACAAGGGCTTCCACCAGCTTGATTGGGATTTTCACAGTTGGATGGAAGCACACAAAAATGGGCTTAGTTCTTGTTTAAGGCTGTGACAGCTCTGGAAATCTTTGTGCTTGGTCATCAGGGTGAGTGAAGATGGTCATCAACACCTGGCCTCAAACTCATGATCCTCCTGCTTTAGCCTCTGAAGTTTGGGGATTATATGCATGCATCAACGTACCCAGTTCTTCACCACCTCTTGTAAAACAATATTGACACTCATTCTACCTCTGTCTAGTGCCAATGCTCTCTTTGTCTGTGATGATGGGTTGTGGGTGAAGCCCAACCTTGAAGGTACTTAAATCTGTCTTTGTTTGATTGTAACAACAGACAGAGAGCTGCCCCACTTCCTGATAGTGTCCAATTAGAGCAAAGCTCTGTCCTGCTATCAGCCAATCACAGCCTAAAATGCCAAAAGAGGTTTTAATATGCTCTTCCTGAAATACTCACAGTTCCTCTTGGATCATCTTCCCTCAACACAGCTGCTTAGCAGGATTGTGTTCCTCCTGGCCTCTGGCTGAAAGATTTTGTTCTTTTCATTTCTCTTCTGCTCAGTTGGCTTCAGCCCCATCAATTTTTCATTTCCTTGAAAATAAGAAACTCTGTCCTGCCTTGGGGATTTGTACATAATAGTGTCTTTACTCAGATTTACTAATGGTTGATTCAGATCTCAGGGAAATGTAACCTGAAAATTAAGGTAGAGTAAAATAGCAAAGCCTTCTTTAAAATGGTGAAGAATGTTAGATACAAACCATTTACTATGGCCAGAAAACAGATCCTGGCTATTTTACATAACCTGTTGTTTGTTGCTGAGGTTTTACCAACAAAATACTATAGAAAATGCAGTCTCCCAGTTATAATTCCATTTTATTTCCCTGTAGATCTGCATTGACCAGAAAAGTTCATGTGTAGATCCTGACTCAGGTGTAGAAGGAATGAAGCCCTAGAGTACTGTCCCTCAAGGACTTCTTTGTCTTTGTGGCTACTACTTTCAGGAACTTTCACTTTTTCTACACATTTCTTACCAATATCTAAGCTATACTATTGTGTATTACTTGTCTTCACTCACCAGAACGCAAACTTCAGAAGTAAAGAGCTATGTTGTATTTGTCTCTATGTCCTGGTAGCATCAGTATTCCCAAGGCTTACTTTGAGCAACACTGTATTGTCAGTGAATTCTTCTGCCTCCAGCTGTGTTCAGCTCTAGTGCAGACACAGCTGTCTCAGATACATTCTGGAACAAAGAGTTGATGCTAGCACTCCTCATCTTTAAAACTTTCATGGATTCTTTTTTCAAGATGTCATCATTTCCCTCATTCTCTTTGAAACCCTCAGAAAGCCTTGCAATTTAGCCACACTGAATGGTCTCAGACATGCCACAAGCCTCCCAGTAGCCAAGCCCTGACAAATGCCACTGAATCTAACTACAGTGCTCTTGCCTGCCTCTCTCTTTTATTATTATTATTCTCTTAAGGGCAAAATCCTCATCGTCCTTCAATGCCCAACTGTCAGGTTGCCCAATTTTAAAGTGTGTTTTCTGTGCTTTCACCACTCTGGGTTATCCACATGAACTGCTAAGCACACCAAATCCTGACAGCTGTGTAGCTGGAGAGTTTTCTCTCCAGTCCCACCAAGCACCAGCAGTCTGACAGCCCATTCATAAAATAAACACACAGAATCTTATATTATTTAAATTGTTTGGCCTAATGGCTCAGGCTTCTAGCTATCTAGTTCTTACATCTTAAATTAATCCATCTCTATAAATCTATACCTTGCCATGTGGCTCACGGCTTACCAGCATCTTCACATGCTGCTTGTCATGGCGGTGGCTGGCAGTGTCTCCCTCCGCCTTCCTGTTCTCTCAATTCTCCTCTGTTAGTCCTGCCTATACTTCCTGCCTGGCCACAGGCCAATCAGTGTTTTATTTATTGACCAATCAGAGCAACACATTTGACATACAGACCATCCCACAGCACAGTTGTATTCTGCTGTCATTTCCAAGGGACGATGGGTGTTTCAAGTACAATCAATGATCAGCTATGCTTTATGCCTTCACTGTTTCCTTTGTAAAGCAAAGATCTTTCTATGTATCTTACAGACTTCTAAAGAGGAATATAGGAGAAAATGTCTGGAAAGCAATTAGAACAACACCTGGCACAGAGTAAATACCACATACACTTATCTTTATCATTCACTTCTGTGTCAGCAGAGACCCAAAATAGTTCTGTCAAAACGCATTGCTGTTAAAATTGGTTGAACTTTGGCAGGCAACTTCCAAAAGTTGAACTTTAAAAGCTTTACGGTAGCTTGAAAATATTGGCATTATTCTCATGACCTTTCAAGTTATTTGTATAACCCTCAATCTCTTGCTATCTTGAGTTGGGCATAAGAACTGGGTTGGTAGCTGTTAAGCAAGAGAAATTTCTTAACTCTTACCCTAGCTTTATGACATGATCAACATCTGACCTGAAAACATGTTTCTTGGAATATTATTTAAAGTCTTCTCTGGGTGCCTTCAGTCTTGGGAAGGATTTTAGAATGTATTTTACATCTCTCACCATGTCATAGAGGGATAGGATATAGGATATTAGATTACAACAGAGCTTGTGGTTGGGGAGTAAAATGTAGGGTTATGAGTTGCTAAAGCTATGAAGGGTTCCAATACTTGGAACCATTGAGTTTCAAAGGAGCTAAGTCCTAGAGCTTCAAAGGGTTATTAGAGGTACAGGAGCTGAAGAGGCTGAGTGTTAAGATAATGAGGATGAAAGAGACAGCTGATGCCTTCTGAAAGCTGGTCTAATGGAGAGGCCAGAGGGTGCAGTGGTGTGTGTTTGTGTGTGTGTGTGGTGCAGACTTATATGGCAGTTCTCATTCTTTCTCTTTGGAGCTGGGATATTGGGACAGATTTTGGAATGTCTTTGATTCTCTCACACTAGGTGCCTAATAAAGGACAGGACTAAATGAAGTTTGAGTTCCTTCCTGTATTAAGAGGAGGGTGTGGGTATAAGAAGGATGAGTCTAAATGCATGCTTTAACACATCTTGGGTGGTGCCTTGGCTCTCCTGTCTAGGGCTTGCCAGGTGTCTCCAGGGCCTGTCTGACTATACTACAGAGAAAGCCATCTTCTGTGTACAGTGAACAGCCTGTGCCTCAAACTCTCCAGCGACATAGGATTCCTGGGGGCTGGGAGTGAAGTTGGGTTGGTATTTTGTAGCCTAAGGTCAACAAGGTAAAAACTAGGTTATGACCCCACCAGGTACATCCTGGGGAGAAAATGACAATCTCTGGAATATTTAGAGTACACTCCTCAGTCCAAAGTGTAACTTGAATCTAAGCTGCTTGAGTTATTAAATACACTTGAAGTTCACATGCCATTTACAAGTACATACAGATAATTTGTCTGAACTGTGTAACAACCTGTGAGGTCAGGTATTTGTCATCATTTCCATTTCATAAGTGAGGAGCTCAGAGAAAGTGACTTGTCCCAGGTTGGGAACTTAAATTGGTTTTGTTACCCTTTGGGACAAGTTGATACTGGTTTTGTCCAAGGAAAGTGAACTATAGAGGTGAAGGTGGATTTCAGAATCGGATGATCTTGGTCACCAGGTCTCTCACGATATGAGAATAGAAGAAAGCTTTGAGACCAGAATTAAATCTTCAGTCCTGTCATATGCTAGAGGAATAAACTTGAACAAATTAATGCCCATTGTCATTTCCCTCATCTGTGAAAGACGATAATATCTCAAAGGATTAAATAGCATGAAACAGTGTCAAGTTGTCTTATATGCTAAGTAAATGCATTGTTCTTTCCTACTACATCATCATGCAGACAGAAATACACACTCAGCAATTTTATTTTCACCTATGTGGTTTGTCACAACTTAATTTCTACCTCTAAAATAACCAGAAATGGACTCTTCAGAGATCTTTTTCAGCCAAAGGCTTGGCTAGGAATAAAATACTTCAAATTAAACCAAATCTTCATCATTTACAGCCTAGGTGATTGAACTACATATTCAGAGAGTTGCAGGAGCATTTGGCCTGCTGGTGTAGGGGCACTCAGCCTTTTCCAGTCTGCCTGACCCTGGGATTTTTGCCCAGTGGCCTGGCATCATGGAGATTTACCCAGCATGCTTGATCGAGCCTGGCCCTGGCTGAGAGGATTACATTTCATCCAGTGTTGAAATCACTTGAAATTCCCCTTGTTCATCCAAAGACACAGAAATAAAAGAAGTAACTTGTGGTCTTGCTGAGAAGAGAACTCTATTGTTAGCCATTCTAGCATCTTTTATTTTCTGTGCCCAAAATAGATCGATCCAAGAAACATTCTTTTGTTAAGAATCTCAAGCACATGGATGTTTTTATCTTAAACACCAAACATTTCATTTTTTTTCTTATCAGTGATAGAGTTCTGTAAAAGCTTTTGTGGTGAGATTGTTCTACTGCCTTTTACTTTTGAATGCACCAGCATTTAGAGGGTTCATTTTCGACCATGAAGCTTGAAGCTGACGCCAAACCATCTCTTTTAAAGATTTCCCTGTTCCCAAACCACATTATACCACAACCAGGATCAACTGAAACCTCAACTCAACCCCCACTATTCCTCATTTTGGTGGAAGCCTACTTCTATGTTGCTAACCCTTAATAAAAGCAATAAATGAGCTGATGCTTTGGTATTCAGTGAGGACCCAAGGACGCATGATAAGTCATTTGAAATTACTTTTCAGACTTTTTCCCTTCTGGCCAGAGGTCACAACAGTGTCATTGGGCTTTCATCCACAGCAGTCAGAAATAACAGCAATATCAGGGCTATGACTTTATACTCTGCATGTTTTACTAAAACAATTACTTCTCTCAATTTCCAGCATCTTAAAACTGACTCTTTTCCATGCTTGGCCTCAAGTTTGTGCTAAATTTAAGTCTTTCATATCATCACCTTAAGGAGATTTTGTCAGGCCTCATTCATGCAATTCAGGGAAACAGAATCTTCAGCCTCAGAGAACTTTTTGGAGGGTGTGGGGTAGAATCTCTCTCTCTTTTTAAAACAATGTAAAGGTTAAAGGGGAGGAACTGAACTTATATATCTTACTATGATTTTCTAGCAATTCTATCCATAGACAGGAATATGAAATAAGGGAATAAAATCTAAGGAAAAATCTCATTGACCTTGTGAATCCTTAAAAACTATACCCTTCCAAATATGCTGGGACTGGAGCTCAGTGTAGAGTGCTTGCTTATTATGTGAGGCACTAGGTTTCATGTCCCATGCTGAAAGCAACCCCTTTCCCAGGCCCATTAAGATCTTTGGTGTCCACAGTACAATTATCTGCATTATTAAGATACACCTAGAGCATTGGCACATTGTCAGCCTTTCATTCAATTTTATGCCTTTCTGGTAAACACCATGCATTTTCTACATATGCCATCTCTCACACGGGTTTATATTTGTGTTATATAGCTAAGTACCCATTTACCCTTTTATTCTTTCCTTCTCTTGCGACAGTCTATGTAGTACTAAAGCTGGACCAGGCTGGCTTTGAATTGAGTCTTCCTGCCTCTGCTTCCTGAGTGCTGGGATTAAAGGTGTACACCACCATGCCCAGCTCCACCCACCCCCTTTAAAAATTAATTTGTGTATGTGCATGTGTGGCACATGTGAGTCTGCATGCATGCTCAGGTCAAAGAGGGATGCCAAGTGTCTTCATCTATTATTGCATTATTGTCTTGAAACGGTGTCATAGGACACTTACTGTTTTGGTAAGGCCAGTGAACTCCCAGGATCCACTCTGCCTCTGTTCTCCAATGCTGGTGTTACAGGCACACACAATCATGCTCAGCTTTCACATGTTTTTGGGTATTCACACTCTGGTCCTCATGCTTGCAGGACAAACACTCTTACCCACTGAGACATCTCCCCACTCACTCCCTGCTCTTTTTTTTCCTGAAAGGTTTCTACATACTGCTGTGAGGCATACTTTAAGTTTCTTGTTTTTCTTCTTGGGGTATATGTACGTACACATTCTTATTATGCAGTCCAAGCCACCCTCTAACTCCCAATCCATCAACTTCCTGAATGCTGGGATGCTGCCATACACCACCAAGTTTTTTGAAGATGAATCTGATGACACAATAGAACAGGGCACTCAAGAAACTCACCATTTCTTTGAGCTACAGGACTGAGACATCTTTCTATTTCTTCTCATTTAATATTTGTACTTTCTCTGGGCTGCCTTCCACTTGGAACCTATATACATATTCCTTCATATGCAACTGAATGCAGCTTAAGCCAGACTCACTGAGTTCTGAAAATCCTGCAGTATCTGTCACACCTGTGAGACACAAAAACCCTAGGAGAGGGGTCACTCATGACGTATTGTTCGTAATCTTGTTATTCCCCCTAATGAAATTTTAGACCCACTTTTTTTCAAACATGAACCTTGTTAACATACTTTATTAAATGGAAAATGCTGCTGACAAACATAACAATTTAAAAAGCACAAATAAAATAAGCCTTTCTAAACAAAATGAGAAATTATCTATACCAAAATCACAAATGGAATATAACAAAATAGGCCTTTTATGGTGCTGGGTCCAGATGTTTACCGTGTCTAACTTGTTTCCTTGAGCCAACTTGTTTTTTTCTATTGGAGTCTATTCTATATTGTACTACACCAACCCAGAAACACATTTATTTGTGGCTTTAATTGATCTCTTTCAATTCTTTATAATCCCACCCTAGTTTTGGTCTCTTTATTTTATACACACACAACTGTATTTTCACAAACACAGTAGAAAGCAGGGTCTCACTTCCTCTGAGCTACTACAGTGCTTGGCTGAGTCCTGTCACATACTTGATCAGAGTTCTAGCCTGCATAGAACCCCTTAGAGAGGATACAAGATGAATCACATATCCCCACCTCATGCAACTTATGGAAGTAGCCCTCTCTGACTCATGGTTCATTTATGAAGCAAGATGTCATGATTAGATGTGGCCCCCAACTCATGATCTCTCAGGTTTAACTAAAGTAAAAAACAAATGGTACGAACAAATTGTTAGATTCACAATGCACCAGTAATGCATAGGCCTCAGCGAAAATGACCTTCCCCAGGGATGTGTTTCCTAGTCTTCCATGCTGTGTGGCTCTCACAAGAACATTAAAAGTGGAGCGTTACTGTGTTGTTTAAGAATCTCTGGCATTCTCAGTGGGGACCAACCAGACCTCATCCTCCCCTCATGACTAAGCCTAGAGAATGTAAGGTGATGGAGCTCTGTGACTCTTTAACCTGAGTATTCCACTCACTGTCGAATATCTAGTTATAGTACCTATATCACTCATCTGTTAACTTGCTATAAAAAGTGATTAACCCAATCATCAAGTACACTAGTCAACACTAAACCAGTCTATTAATGCATAGCCTCAGCTTCCAAGTATGGAAGTACAGTGGGCCCCATTTTTCCCCCAAATAGAATCTGTAGATGTATAGTTGCTGTTCTTTGCCAGGTGTGGGCAACAAATACTTGAGGATGGCTGTCTTTTGCTGACTTCTGAGGATGTGTAGCAAGTGCTGCTTTTCAGTGCTAGGGACAGATTGCATGACACATCTTCTAACCCTCTGAGACAAAGATGTAAAGTTATCTAGAATATACATAAAGCCATGCAACACTCATTGCCTCAGCACAGCAATGTTATTTTTATTATGGTAATTTAAACAGGGATAGTCTAGGACTTCCTATTTCTTTATTTAGTCTTTTCAGAAGTCAACTAGAACTAGTAACAATTTCTCTTCTGCCTGTAAGGCTGTTAAATGCCTAGAAAGGCCACTTAGTATCAAGGAACGTCAAAGCACGAAGGTATGAGGATAGTGCCCTTGTTTCTACTCTACTGTATCACCAATACAAAAAAAGCATGTGCACACATATGTATACACCCAGAATATCCCTGTATATCCATCTGTTCATATGTGAGCCAACCCTACTTGATGAAAATGCCTGTAGTTTAAGGTTTTCAAAAATTGATTCTGAGAAAACGAGGCCTTAGGGAACTACCTATATCTCACCAGAACAAGAAAGGAGAGGGAAGGGCTAACTGCTACATTTGCTTGTCCTTGGGCCCATAATGGCTCTCATGTGCTGAGATTCCCATCTGATGAGAGGAAATGACACGGAGGTCATGGATTGACCTCACGGTCCACTGTGAAAGCTCTTGAAGGACCTTCAGGCCCCATAGCTTCTTCTCAAAAAGGCCACCATTTCCAACAGTGACAGGCATCCTATCAACCTCATTTTCAGGGATCTTCTGTTCCAGAAGCACCATTAACTCCTCTAGCTGGTAGGCAAAGGCAGAAACTTGGAGCAGAAGAGTATGTATTGCCTGATGGAAGTCACCTTCAGTTGGGGTGAAATGCACCCTCTGGTCTTCTAAAAGCTTGGCTAACATCCCATGGAAGGTACGGTAAGCCTGGAGGTTCTCTTGGAGTCGCTCTGCCTCAGTCATCTCACTCCATCGATCAGTGCTTGCCACTGGCACACCATCCACAGAGTCCAGGCTGATATTTTTATTCAGGCCCTGATGCTTCACCTGGCCGAGGATATAGCAAAACATGGTATGTTCGATATCATCTCAATTCCTTTCTTCAATCGCAAATAAAATCTCCTTCACTTCTACAGTCAAAGACCCAAGTTGTAGAGAAAATGTCTAGAATAGAAATCCTTCATTTGGGGAGCCACGATCTTGAAGGACTATCTGAATTTCCCTATTCCCCCATGTTTACTCTCATGTTGAGATCAATCCTTTAAAACATAGTAGGAACTGGGTTTAAAAGAGTAACCATTAGAGTCTAATAAATGGCAAGGCTTTTCAAAAGTTATCAATTCTTAGAGAACATAAATTTGTAACTTTATCTGAGGCCTGGAATAGTATCACAGCAGTCCTTTAGTTGGAGGCCCTTAATGAGAAAACCCAGAACTCTACTTAACCTGAGCATTCTACCCACTGTCGAGTATCTAGCTATAGTACCTTTATCACTCATCCGTTAACTTGCTATAAAAAGTGATTAACCCTAGTCAACACTAAACCAGTCTATTAAGGCATAGCCCCAGCTTCCAAGTATGGAAGTACAGTGCGCCCCATTTTTCCCCCAAATAGAATCTGAAGATATATAGTTGCTGTTCTTTGCAACTAAATTAATTAACCCAGATGGTTAATTTAACATTTCTACAAGACTCTAGCGAATATTCCAGGGAATATTTTTGACAAATCTATTTAGTTACATGTATACTTCTGATGTGGAAAACTAAAATGTAGATAGCTTATACTGTACAGAGGGAAACTATAAATTTCTCCAAAATTCCATTAAGGTTCTTCCTAGAGCTACAACCCTTTTATTTCCAAAGCTCAAAAATTCTATGAAGAACCAAAACTTAGAAAGTCTACTGTCTATCCTGGTAGGAGTCAGAAAAAAGACAATCAACTAATGTATCTTCTCACTCAAGGAAAAGACCTGTCTCTTAAGCAGCCTAGGAGAAGACAGTAAGGTTATGAGTTTTCTCAAGGGAGAGGCCATGCCAAATTATAGGTGTTTAATATATGAATGACAATTAAGACTAGTTTTCATAATTGGTTATGGGTTTAAACACTGATGGTTAAGAGTTGAGTTGAAAACAGACAACAGCAAAATAGACAACTTACATAAGATTCCATAAGAGCAGTCAGGTCTGAACGAATCTTCCTTGCTAGCCAGATAGAACGGCTACAGAGGTCCCGGCGGTGAAGGGTCAGAGGTGACTGCTCTGCAAAAGCCATCCTAAATCAACTGTCCCAGGAAACAAGTGAGCTGGTTTGCCTCTGTCTTCACTGGGCCAAATAAGAAATGTGACTCCCACAGACTAAATCCACTGGGCATTCTCTAATGGGATTGTGCACCCCCATCCCCACCCCCTGCCTGACTCAGAGGTGGCAGCAAATTCCTGGCTGTGGATTTTTGTGCCTGTGGAATCAAAGGGCCCTTTTTAATCAGTCTTTTTTTTTTTTTTTTTTTCCGAAGCGTCTGCCTCCATCTCTCTCCTCCACTCAGTACTTAGCACTTGTTTTTATGTCATTGTTTTGCTTTTGTACTTAGCAACAAGGTCACTATCACACTAATCCTCATGACACCCACCCCTGCCTAACATAGTCTGTTATTTATACATATAATCTGTTGACTTTATTCTGCTTTCTACATTCTATTTTTTTTAATATGGTAAAGTGTATTATTGAGTTAGGTGCCATTTATTAAATACTGTCTTACAGCATTTAAACTTCATTTGATTCCTAGGGTTATTCTGGGCTATATATTAGTTCTCTTTGGGTGTAAATAATATTTTCTCATTTGATATATAAGAAACTATCAAAGAAGTTAATCCAATAAACTAGATTCGTGTTTCTCCACTGGTCTTTGGGTTTATCCTGCCTCCCCTCTCCCTTTACCATTTCTTTGTGTAGCTCCTGTTTTGTGCAAGAGACAAAGACTGTGTGATACAGGTCCTTTGTAGCATCTTTCCATTCCCATACTTCATAAGGTTAATTTAAACTTGTTTAAAAATTAGCTAAAGGAGCATCTCTAATCTCAATCATGGTGCCTTCCTAGTAGCTACAGGATGTGGAAGGCACTGTTTAGGCCTGTTTGCTCCCAAAGGAAACACCCAACCCTAACTTGGTAATATTTCTGAGGCAGTTTTACTCAAGTGACAACACGCTTCCTTTTCTTCCCAGTCCCAGTCATACTCCATGCTAAACAAGGCTTTGAATGAATGAACAAGGCTTTGAAATGAGGACAAAAGAGTTAAAAGGTGCTTACAGATCTGCCATTCTATCGTACTGCACTCAGTGGGTGATGCTAATTGGCTAAAGTTTAAAAGTTTCATCCTTAAATGGGTCAATGAGTGTCCCTATTTCATATCACACGTTGCCAAGAAGTTCAAACATTTGCCATCTGAGGAGCAAGTTGACATAGGCATATAATAAATGAGGAATGACTGTCATTGAACTTTTACCAAGGTTAGACTATGTTTTCTCTTTAAATTAGAACTTGACATAGGTATTAACAGCTTTGTCAAGAAGCACTGATGTTAAATGCAACCAAGGTTCTGTCATTATCAGAGTAAACTGTATTTCACAGTATCCTAATGTCCCCAAGTAAGCAACTGAAACACCATTTGGAGGCTGCCAAACACGGAACTACAAGGCATCTCAGCATTAGAACCGCTACCCAACTCTCAACAAAGAGCAAATAGCAGCATACAAAAGCCTACCCTGGGGGAATCTGTTTTCTTCATTTAGCAGCATCAACTGTTTTACTCTCGGATGACTAACTCAGTACAACCAAGGAAGACCAGTTGCTTCCAGGAAGACAACTTTTATTTTTCTTCTTTACATACTTATTTTGAATATGGTTACCTAGATTAAGAGAAAACAAGATTTTAAAAGCAAAGTATCCCTTTTATTATAATTTTTTTTTTTACATAACTTTTAAACCTAAATCAAGTAACCACCTATCTCTCATCACAGGAAAAGGGTCCTGCACATTTCAACAGGCAAAAAAGATTTTAGGAAATATAACTGCCCCATTACAATGTTCTGATTTTCTTGAGTATATGGAAAATTAGAAGGACAGGAGCTAAACTGGTCTGCAGTGAGGCTGTAAAACCTCACTTAGGTTGGTGGTTGGGTTCACATTCTTCCTCCAAACAGGTGTAAGGGAGGTCCAAGTGCTCTATAATGATGTTGTGCATGCTCATCCCCAGGACTCCCAGTCAGTGTCTGACTAAATCCTGTAAAATGTATTAGGGTCTAATTATGTAAAATACACCAGAAACCCAAGCAAGGAGTATGCATAACTCCCAGAAATACCGAGTAATTATCACAACTATATCCATAAAATTTAGACTTGCCAATTGAAAATGAAGGTATGACTAGTTATTTAAAAGGTAGTAAGATATGAGTATGAAATATCTATCATTTTTTAAGATTAAAAGGACTCCTTAAAGGACAATTCAACAAGTGGCATGGGAAGAAATAAAATGGGAATGGTGCTTAGTTTGCTCATATAGATTTTTACTATGCTAGCACTTGTTCTCAAAAGAAAAAAAAGTTCATGAAAAATATCTTAAAATTTATTGCAAACTGCTACAATAATTTATTGTCAGCAAATGGTAGCTATGAAGATGACCCAGCCCCCTTTACATCCCCTCCCCCAAATGAGAGGACAGGAAGTTTCTAATTATTATAACTAGTTGCTTTCCTGGGGAGGGGAGTGAGGTACAGAAAAGAACATTTCTCCCCATCCCAGAAAGAAGAGATGTTTACAATGCAGTCTGCTTTTCTGTGGGTGGCTATATCTGATGGATGAGTAATCACTCTAAATGAAATTTATGGAGACAGTCTAAATGTGAAAAACAAAGGGTAAGTGTAGGATACATATATTAGCTAGAGAAACAGTATCAAGTAGAGCAACTTTGTTGCAGTTCCATTTATAATTACTCTTACAGTATTTTCAAATCTGTGTACCAATGTACCAAAGTCAATATACATTTCAAACCAATGTACCAAAGTCAAACTCTGTGGGGTAGGACAGCCTGTCTTCACGCCTTCTCTTCCCTTTCATGGAAGGGATGGCAAATCCTGCAACACTAGAGAAAACAATAATGTGTTTAAGATTGTTCCTGTAGGTGTCTTCCTCCCTCCTCCCTGGCATCCCAACCAGTGACATTGGTGGGTGTACAGTAAGTGTCTTTCAGAGATGACATTTTTTTGAGAAAAAATTAAACAGAGAAAATTTGATAAACTCCATAGTTTTAGTGTTTGTGAAAAACAAGCTGTTCCTTATTTTGTTCTCAGTCAGACTCTTAATTTTCCCAACAGTCATCATGTATTTCTGACAACCGGCCAGGTCTTCAATGGCAGATTTTGGAGCACACAGGGAGGAACTGCACTTCTAATTCTCAAAAAAAGGGAAGCTGAATTAGGGTTTTAGTCTTCTGAGAGGTATAAGCATGTAAAAACACGATCTGCGTCTCCCAATGATATTAATAATCCACAATGCATTAAAATTCCTACTCCAAGGAAAATAGATAATTCGGGGAAAGCCAAAGACATTATCACACAGATTTCCACCTTTGTTTATGTCTATTCAAATTTTGTCTTTTCTATAGGGGAAACAAGACACAACAGTTTTCTCTTAACCAAAACTCTAGGACTCTTAATTTTGTTCCTTCATGAATGACACGGTCTAGTCTCCCACTAAGGGAGAGCTGGAATGACCAATGACAAAACCAAAACCGAAATCAAAACAAGGAGCCAGTTAGGTCAGCAGGGAGATAAATGCAAAGAAACAGTAAGGACAAAAAGAGAAAATAAATTCACAGAAGAAAAAAATCTTTTAAGTGTGATTCAGACCTTGAACAACATTCCTCATCCCCTCAAATCCTTGTATCTCAAAAGAGCACACTAGTTACCACAAACCTATCAACCTTCCCTAAGGCTTCCAAAAAAGCACTAGGCTACTGTAGTGATTCTGTTAGTGCTGAGGACCAGCTTTCTTTAAAGGCCACTGGAAAACTATGATTTTAGAGGCTGGCTGTGCTTCTTTAACTCTAAGCCTTGCCTTCAAAGTACCTCTTGTAGGAAGGATCCCATGTCAGAATAATCTACTCTCCCAGCCCCACAAAACATAGCAACAAAGACCCTCCCCCCCCAAAATCAGACTTTCCATTAATAAATAAGGAATCTCAGGTTCCACAACACAAAAACACACATGTTCAAAGTGCAAATTTCTGCCATTAGCCTGGGACTTTTCTCACTGACATAGAGCCCTGTCTTACAGCCTTACAGAAGACTGTATGTACACAGGGCAGTCCCCTCTCTCTTGGGAGCCTGCTTCCAAGCAAGTGAGCACCATTAAGAGCCATATGGAGGTTTGGGAGGGGGGACTGAGGTGCTGGGATCCACTGAAGGGGAGGGAGGTGGTCCCCATGTATCCTTCCTTCCCCAAACCCAGTAAATAATGGAAGAGGGGTGAGAGATATGTGCTGTTTTAACAGCATCCTGCTAAGGGGCCCTAAAGTGCCAAGTCAAGCTGCCAGCCTTCAGAAAATAGAATTATATAATATTTGATAAGTGTTGGTTGTTGCAGTGGGGAGAAGCCAGAGCCATAGGGCAGCAGTAGAGGAGAAAAGATTTAAATGACAGTAATATATTATTATGAGTTAAAAGCTGATCCAGAGCACATCAGTTATAGGTTGGGAAAAGGAGATCTGCCAATGAGCAGGAAGTCAGCTGTTGGCTGGAACCAAGTATGCTGCTGCTTTTTCAATGACCTTTCTGGTAAAGGCAACATCAATGTTTTAAGGATGAGTGAGGGGAGTTCAGGGGAAGGGGTAGAGGGAGAGGGAAGGAGAAGGGGGGATAGAGACTCTGTGTTTGTGTATGTGTGTGTGTCTGTGTGCTGTGATCCACAATGCAAAGAGCAGGCCCTTCAGTTATTTTACTAGATTTTAAATGCTTTAAATTTTTTTTTTTTTGTCCTTTTTATCTTTTAAATACAAAGTCTGCACTGTCCCAGTGCCCAAAGTCTTCCTTTGCACTAAGGTCCAGGAGAGTCTGAATCTTCAATCAGAACCTCTGTGGTAGCACCGAGAATATCCGAGTTCATGACCAGCCCTTCAGTGCCCCCACTGCTGCCGCTGCCCACAAAGATCTTTCCATCAGCCATAAGGCTCACCCGTTCTGTCCCACTGCAGTATGACTTAGACATCCCTTCAGCTTCTAGCAGTAGGCACTCTCCAGATGTTGAGTTTCCCAAGGGCTCAGGAAGAAGAGGAAGCCCCTGAGCATCTGCAGGTTGTGTCAGGGGCTCTGGGTTAGTGCCCAAAATATCTGTGCTGGTGATGAGGGCGCCTGCATTGGCTGCCAGAGCTTCTGCAATCAGCACCTCAGGGTGGCTTTTTGCTTTGTGTGCCACTACGCTGTCCTTCTTCTCAAATTTTTTGCCACAGATATTGCAAGAAAATTGGTAGAAGGAGTCTGCATCATGTTTCTTCATGTGCCAATTAAGGGATGCCTTTTGTCGACAAGTAAATCCACAAATCTCACATCTAAAGGAAAGCCAAAGGAAATGAATGATCAAGCAGAGAACTATTAAATCAAGTACCAGGTGAGAACTAAAAAAATTACATAAACACACAATAATTCATAGCACATACTTCTTATGAAGGATTAGGAAACCGTTAGATGGAAATCTAACTAAAAAAAATTTGTTTGCAAAGCAACAGCAAACAAACGAACAAAAAAAGTCCTATTCAAGTATATAGGCAGCACAAACTGTGTTCCATGACTTATTTCAGAAAGGGGGTTGGGCAGGGTGGCTTCGAAGTAGTTAAGGCAGAATAAATTCTCAAACTAATAAAAATATATTTATAAAGAACAGCAAAACAAAGTAAAAGTCAACAATAACTCCCCAATGAATATCTAGTCTTTAATTTAGTAAAAGTAAATAGTGACAACTGAAATGTTTACAAGGGACAAGAAACCTCCAAGAGAGGTAAATGCACTCCTACCCAGATGTTGACTAGCAAGTAAATACTCACTGTAATGGCTTCTCGCCCGTGTGAATCATCCGGTGTACTGCCAGATTGTGGGAACTCTTGAAGGCCCGAGCACAATATTCACAGATATAATCCCTCTGATCTAAGATGAAAAATAATGTGGTTAATGTAACCACATTATTATTATTATTCCATTATTATTATTATTATTATTATTATTATTATTACTATTATTATTATTCCATTAACCACATTATCATTATTGCATTTTCTGCAGTTTGCAGGTGAGCAAGTCTTCTGGCAGTTAGTCTACAGCACACAACACCCTCTGCAATGAGTAAATACTTTGAGCAAGCTAAATTTAACAACAAAAATATTGTTTTGATTTTATTTTCTATCCATGAAGTCAGTCAGTAGAATAAAAATCAGCTTAAAAATGTAATTCAAGAAGCCAGTATTATTTTAATACCCAAGCTACGTACAGACACACACAAAAAAGAAAACTACAAGCCAATATTCCAGATATACAAAGATACAAAAACTATCAATAAAATACTTGCAAACTAAATGATCAAGTTGGTTTTATCCCAGAGATGCAGGGATGAGTCAATCAATATATGTAAGTAAACAAATCATATAAATGGGCTTAAAGTAAAAAATCGTCACAAGACCACCTCAATTCAAACATGAAAGTCTTTGACAAACTCCCAAATGCTTTTATGGATAAAAATCCTGAAGAATCAGACTGGAAAGAACAAACCTTAAAATAAAGGTTATATATATATAAAAAACAGCCAATAATCTCATAAAACCAGCAGTTCCCAATCTGTGGGTCGCATCCTTTTGGGGGTTGAATGACTTTTTCACAGGGGTCGCATACCAGATATCCTGCATATCAGATATTTATATTATGATTCATAACAGTAGCAAAATTACAGTTATGAAGTAGCAATGAGAATATTTTTTTTTATGGTTGGGGGTCACCCCAACATGAGGAACTGCATTAACGGTCGCAGCATTAGCAAGGTTGAGAACCACTGTCTTAAATAGAGAAAAAGAAGTCAATAAACAATCCCATTAAAATCAGGAAGTATCAGAAAGAGATTTTAGGAGGTAGAGGGTCAAGACAGCTACTGTGAGATAGTCAAAAACCAGAGGACACTGGGGGTGCGTGGGTCTGGCAGGAGTTCAGGGGAGGGGTAGGGGTTGAATATAATCAAGATATGTTGTTATGAAATTCTCTAAGAATTAATAAAAATATTTTTTTAGCGGTCCCAGCTTAGGATGAACATCTCACAGGTCTAAGTTACAACATTTCTTGTTTTTATGACCAAATAACAGACAAGTAACTGGTGAAATGCTTTATATCATTGTTACAGATCAGCTGATTGCAATCCACTTGAGAGAAAACTTGGTCCATGGTGACTATCAGGAAACAGAAGGAGAATGCAAGTCCTTAGCTCATTTTCTACTTTCTTCCTTTTTATGCAGTATAGGAATCTAGCTGGCAGTTTAGTGCTGATGCCCATATCCAGAGCATCACTAAACTTTTCTAGGAACCCCTGAATAGACACACCTAGAAATGTGTCTGCTAGGTCAATCTAAATTCCCCCATCAAAACAAATAAATAATTATCAAGAACAAGACAGTCCACTATCCTCACTCCTTCCAATATTGCTTGAAACGATAAGGTAAGGAAATTAAAAATGTACAAGTAGGAAAAAGGGTCAAACACTCCTGATCTGCAGATGTTACCATATTATGTATAACAAAGATCCCCAAAATTCTACCATAAAACTTCTACAAACTATAAACAACTTCTGTCAAGTTGTAGGATTAAAAAAAAAATCAACTTACAGCAGCCTTTCTATATACAACAAAGAATGAGATCATGGGACACAGTCTCATTGACAACAGCCTTAAAGTAATTAAAATATCTAGGAATAAACTTAAATATGGAGGTAAAAGACCTCTACAATGAAAAGGAAATCCTGAATAGAGAGAGAGGAATGCACTAGAAAATGGAAAGACCTCCCATGAGTATGGATTGGAATTAATATTGTGAAAAATGACTTTTACCGAAAGACATTTATAGACACAATGCAATACCAATGAAAAGGTTCACAACATTCTTCACAGAAAAGAATAAAAATCCTAACATTCATATGGAACCCCTAAAGACCCTAGACAGCTAAAGCAATCCTGAGCAAAAAAGAACAATGCTAGAAGAATAACCATTCTATATTTCAAGATATATTACACTGGCACAAAAATAAACACGTAGATCAATGGAACAAAAGAGAAGATCCAAATATATGTACATATAACTACAGCCATCTGATATTTGAAGATGCTCTGCTGTCTAGCATTATGTAAACTTAACACAAGCTAGAGTTTCTTTTGAAAGAGGAATTTCAACTGAGAAAATAGCCCCAGTAGATTGGCCTGTGGTACTTCAGGCTATGATTGATGATTGCTGGGCCTAGTTCACTGTGGGTGGTGCCACCCCTGGGCAGGTAGTCCTAGGGTTAGCCAGTAAGCAATGTTCTTTTATGGTATCTTTAGTTCCTGCCTCCAGGTTCCTGCCCTGACTTCTTTTGATGGATTGTGATGTTGAAATATAAGGAAAACAAACCCCTTCCTCCCCAACTTGCTTTGGGTTGAGATGTTTTTTACAGCAATAATTTTTAATTATATAACTATTAAATTATATTTGACTATAAAATTTAATAATAAAAGGATTCCAAACACAAAACTAGAGACAAGACATCATATTCATGAAATGGTGCTGAGAAAATGAGATGTCTACTGAAATCAGGTCCATATTTACCATCTTGCACAAAAATTAACTGCAAATGGACCAAAGACCTCAGTATGAATCATGAAACACTGAAATTGCTAGAAGAAAACTTAAGATATAGGTTTAGGAAAGACTTTCTAGATAGGATTCTATTTGTTGAGGAATTAACACCAACTGACAAGTGTGGTCCTCTTAGGGTTTTATTGTTGTGAATAAAACATGACACCATGACCACAGCAACTCTTACAAAGGAAAACATTTAATTGAGGCTGGTTTACAGTTCAGAGATTTAGTCCATTTATTATTATGGCAAGAAGCATGGTGGCATGCAGGCAAAGGTGGTGCTGAAAGGTCTACATCTGGCAGCAGGAAGAGAACAATCCACACTGCCTGGCTTGAGCTTCTGAGACCTCAAAGCCCTCCCTCAGTAACATACTTCCTCCAACAACATGATGTCTACTCCAATAATGCTACACTTCCCAATAGTGCTAGTCCCTGAGCCTATGGGGCCATTTTCATTCAAACTTCCATAGGGTTGGTTCTCATAAAATCGAAGCTTCTGTACAGCTAAGAAAACAATTGAATGAAGAGGAATCCTATAGAGAGGGCAAGAATCTATGCCTCTTATACATTTGACAGAAGATTAACATGTAGACTATATAAAGAACACAAAAAAAGAATCAAGAAAACAATTCATTTCGAAAATGGGCTGTGGATCAGAACAGAGTTACAAAAGAAGAAATAAAAGTAGCTAAGATACATCATGAAAAGTGTTCATCATCCTCAGCAATTAGAGAAATACAAATGAATATCCCTGCCACTGACAACAAATGCTGAATGGAGGAAGGAACCCTCATCCACTGTTGGAATTGCAAACTGATGCACACACTTTGGAAATCAGTGTGGAGAATCCTCAAAAAGCTAAAAATAAATCTACCAAATGGCACAGCTATTGCACTCTGACAATGCCTAAAGAACTTGAAATCCCACTGTATCTACAGGGTTACTTGCTGAGTCATGTTCACTGCTGCTCTACAGAAGCTAGAAAATGGAAACAAATGAAATGTCTTTCAACTGATGAATGAATAATGAAAGTGTAATCTCTCTCTCTCTCTCTCTCTCTCTCTCTCTCCCTACCTACCTACCTACCTACCTACCTACACAATGTTTTATTCAGCTGTGGAGGAAAATGAAATCATGAAATTTCCAAGTAAATGGATGGAACTAGAAAAGTATATTGAGTTGGGTAACCCAGATGCAGAGAGACAAAAGTTCTCTATCACTTGTGGTTCCTAGCTCCAAGCCTTCAGATGTCAGTATATTAACTGGAATAACCAGGCCAGGCCCAGCATTTAGGAGGCAGAGTCAGCTAGATCTCCGTGTAAGAGCAGCCTGGTCTACATAGTGATTTCTAGGTCAGCTAGGGCTATATAGTTAATCTTGTCTCAACAAACCAAAATAAAACCCACCCAAACCAAAAATCTAGTATAAATAAGGGAACCAGAACCTCAATCCTAGTTGTACCAACATTCCAGATACTGAATAAAATGGTTAGGATTTTGTGGTGGTTTAAATGAGAATGGCTCCCATAGGCTTACATATTTGAAGGAAACCAGAACCTCAATCCTTGTACCAACATTCCAGATACTGAATAAATTGGTTATGATTTTGTGGTTTGAAAGAGAATGGGCCCTATAGGCTCACATATCTGACTATCTGGTTTCCTGTTGGTGAACTATTTAGGAAGGATTAGAAGGTGTGGCCTTGCTGGAGAGGACTCACTGGGGGTGAGCTTTGAAGTTTCAAAAGCCCAAGCTAGGCACAGTCTCTTTCTTTCTTTCTTTTTCTTTTTTTCTTTTTTTAGATGATTTTATTTTGCTTTTAATAATATATTGAACTAATACCCTTCTATAAAATCTCCTCAAACCAAATACATAGTTTTGAAAACCTCATTATTTCAAAGCCATCAAACTAACTCTTGCATAATTTATAATTTTTTTTTTCTACCAGGTTGATCTCAGCCTGCAGGGAAGGCTTTGCCCTGGAGGAGATGGGAATGGGGGGCGGGTTGGGGGGAAGGTGAGGGGGGTGGGAGGGGGGAGAAGAAGGAAATCCATGGCTGATATGTAGAACTGAATTGTATTACAGTCTCTTTCTTAGCCTGCAACTTGTGGACCGGATGCTACTTCCCCAATGCCATGCCTGCCTGCTGCCATGCTCCCAGCCATGACAGTGGACTAACACTCTGACTTTGTAAGCAAGCTCCCAATTAAATGTTTTCTTTAATAAAAGCATTTTTCTTTTATTAAAAGAGTTGCACTGAAAATGGTATCTCCTCACAGCAACAGAACAGTAACTAAGATAGACATTAAGTGCATTTTCCACGAGTTTTATTCTTTAAAATATTTTTTCATAATGTGGAAGATGTTCACATAAAAACAAACAATCTAACATTTTAAAAAACCCAAATAACAGCCGGGCGGTGGTGGCGCACGCCTTTAATCCCAGCACTCGGGAGGCAGAGGCAGGCGGATCTCTGTGAGTTCGAGGCCAGCCTGGGCTACCAAGTGAGTCCCAGGAAAGGCGCAAAGCTACACAGAGAAACCCTGTCTCGAAAAACCAAAAAAAAAAAAAAAAAAAAAAAAAAAAAAACCAAATAACAAACATTATAGCTTTCTATTGGAACAAGTTGATCCATATCTAAAACAGTAAACATGTTGTTTCAGGTTAAATGATATCTTTTGTATTTTAAAATAGACAGGTAGCAGGCAGCCTTAGTGGGTTGAGTCAAGGGGCACGGCGGAAAGTCATTCACACCCTGCAACAGCACTCACATGGAAAGTTTATGGGGGGGGGCGGGACGAGGACGGGACAGGAGACACAAGAGCTGAGGAGAGAAGAGGAAGAAGAGAGAAAGAGAAGAAGAGACAGGAAAGAGGGAAGACAGAAGGCCTCGTGGGAAGGTGGGGGGTTGCTCTTAAAGGGGACCTATATAGATGACACTTTTAGGACCCTGAGTAGGCCAAAGTACTGCCTGCTTACTGGCCAGGTCCTCAAGGGACAGGCCAGGTAATACTTAAATGCTAATAATACCCAGATAATATTTCAAATAAATGCAAATGCCACTTGTATTTCTTTATCTTATTTGTCACCCTGCATCTTCTGCACTAAAGTATTTCCTCATTTCATTGTAATTCCCTTCCTCACCTCAGGTTTCATAGAACTTAAACGAATCTAGCATAATGTGGAATCAATAACATAAAGGATCACTGTACTATGCTTCTACTACTTTGGTTAGGGAGCCAAAGGACAAAGATACGTTGAATAATTTGTTTTTAATAACCACTACATTTTCTATCCCATTTAAAACTACTTGATGCAATCACAGTAAATCATGTGTAAGTTAAGTTGTCAACAATATCTACTTTAATCCAATACTCCTTCCCAAACAGCTTTAACATGTGTACCAGTCAGATGATAAGTGGCTCACTCAGGAGGCTGAGGAGTGAGCTATGTTTTTCCTCAAATTTGAACATACACAGCTATCACCTTAGAGATACTAATGAATATGCTGATTCATCACATATGAGAGAGGGCTAGCAAAAAAACCCAAATGCTGCCAATGCTGGCTATTCTGTGTTGCACACTATACAAGGTCTGAAAATACAATTCTAACACAGAAACAACAGCATCACTCATATGTCCCACTTCGTCTTCCTGACAATCAGCTTAGAACATTCTAGTTTCCATGGAGCACAGCAAGTACGGGGTACCCACTTGATAAGTTACATTCACAAATGGGGCCTGCATATACTAATTTCCAAAGGGAAAGATAACATTCTGAAATTATATTAACCAAATATAAATATTTGAACCAGAATGCATTTTAAAAGTTTCTCACAGTGGATTTGGGGTACTTAGCTAAAATAGTCTAAGCTGGCTGTCAGGAAGACTTTCAGTGGGACAAAAACGGTACAGAGAGAGAACAAAAAAAAAATTATAGCATGTATTCAGGGAGCAAAACAGCAGTCCTCCTCTGCACTGACCCCTCAACTAATATAGTATGAAGAAATGACTGTAGACTTTGGGGAAATTAATGTCCAAAAGTTCATATCCTGGTATTTTGCAAATGTCTACTATGTTGCAAGTTCTATATAATAAATAGAAACACATGTTATCTCATTTCATCTTTATTACAATCAGTCTGTCATATTGGTACCTGTAATTTATACTTAAGGAAATGTGAAAAGTAATTGGCCTAAGTGAGAGTATATACATCATTATCAGCTAGGGGAGAGACATATTTTTTCAAGGGGGAATTTTTATTCTTACGGTCCAAGACTGAGGACGGAACACATGCAATTATCAAGTGTGAGATGCATCCATTTACTACTATATACTATTAATAGGCAACTCTATGTTTAAAGCAGAATTTCATTCAGATTGTCAGTGGCTCTAAATGAACAGAATTTGAGCCTATTCCATAATACACATTAGTCAGCTCCTGTTTTTGAGTTGTTTCTATAGGAACTAGCAAACAAATTCAGTAACTACCTTTTATGATCTCTACACATACAATCATCTCTAGCTATTTAATAGAAAAACATACAGGAAAGCAAACCCCTACTGTTTAGGATTTCTCATTAATGTTCATTCTACTTTTATTCCTAATAGCTACTACCAAGTTTCTATCTTTGTTGATAAGTATCTACCTGAAGCAGAGTTGAAAGATTCTGTTTGTTTAATTAGGTAATCACTGGCAAATTTTTTAATTCTTTTAAACTTCTGGTTTCGTATAACTGAAGTTACAGTCAGTTATCTTTTGGGATTGCTCTCCACTTTATTCTTTGAGGCAGGATTGCTCACAGAACCCAGAGAGCACTGATTCCTGCTAGTTAGCCAGATTGCCCTAGAGATGCTATTTCCCAAGTGCTAGGATTATAGGAAGCCATCTACTTGGCTTTTATATGGGTCCTAGAGTATCTGATCTCTGGTCCTCATGATTGCAGGGCAAGCACTTTATCCCAACATCAAGGTTATTTTAAGACTAGAAACCAATGAACGTCAATCCCAATACATGGGAAACTATAGTAGGATGGGTTGAAGTTTGAGGCCAGCCTGGTCTCCACAGTGAGTTCTAGTACAGCCATGGCTTCTTAATGAGATCTTATATCTCCTCTATCTCCAGCTCTTAAAACAGGTTCTGTCTATGCAATCCAGTCTGGCCTACAACTCAAACTCCGGCTTTAGTTTTCCCAGTGCTGGGGATTATAGGTGTGTGAGCCCAAGCTCAACTAAAAAATGGCATATTTAAATTTTTATATGTTTATATTTTATTAACGTTTATTTTCCTAACTTTCTCCCACGCTTCTCTGCTAGGACCTTTTAAGAAGACTTGTATTAGAAAAATCTTGCTACATTACCAGACTATATGCCCAAACTGCAGTTCACTTGGCTACATGATAAACCATTTACTTAGAAATGTACCTGTATGATGTTTGGCATGTCGCAGAAGTTGTTTCTGGAGCCTGAAGAGTCGTCCACAGGAGGGATGGGGACATACATATTTTTTTTTCAGCAAATGCTGGTATTTAATGTGGTGCTAAAATAGCAAAAGGAAAGTGAAAAGGAAAATCTCAACATTTCTTTTTTCTTTTTGCTAAATCAAAAAGGTTCTAAAGGAAAACTAGCAGAGTAAAATGGTAAAGAACACAAGGTATGAAACAGACCTGGATCTGCACTTGTCACTCACTAGCAATGTGATCTTAGATGTACTTAAACATTTCAAGTTCTAGTTTTCATTTGCAAAATAAAAACACAATAATGGGTATACCAAATGGCACACACCAAAACCAAAACCCAGTAGCTATTACTGTAACAAAACTATACTCCAAAAGTAAGTTATTAGTTTCTCATATTTGCTGCTAAAGACTAACAGGAATTTCCCAAGTAGCATTTCACTATTTCAATTCCCTGTTTCCTGCCAGACTTGTACATACCCCAAAACCCAGCCAATTAAATATCTATTCACTTAAGGGAAAACTTAAAAAGACCAAAAATTAAAAAAAAAATCATTTTGTACTATCTCAAAGAAGTCACTAGTTTGAATGCTATATTCATTTTGTCCTAATATATATTAAAGTTAAAATCTACTATTCTGTGTCTTTGTGTATTGTTTCAATAATCTGTTATAGAAGACTTCTTCAAACCATTTCGGAACATAATGTAACACTGTAAAAATCCAAGAAGTCCTGTACTTGGGCTCAGGTTTTTCAGTTCTTCATTAGTATTTCTTTAATAGAATGTGCTAAGGTGTAAGTGTATCCCCCAGGGTTCCTGTGCTGAAAATTTAAATCTTCAATGTAATAAACGCTGAGATATATTCTGTCCTCACAAATGGATTAAAGTTGTTAACAAAGTGAACTCAGATCCCCGTTTTCTCCTCATGCTTCCTTCTTGTCCTTCAGCCTTACACTACTCTGTGATGAAGTAAGAAGACCACTTTCCAGATGCTGGTACCACATTCTTAAGACTTCTAAGGGAGTCAGAACCAAAAGCCAATACATTTGTTCTTTAAATTACTAGTCCAGGTATTCTGCTAAAGAAGTACAAGTGGAGTAAAGACGATTTATGCAATTTTATATTTAGGAATATTTTTCTTCACATTTTGTATCAGTGTTTATAAATGCCACACAAATTGACATCTTAGGAGATAAGTAAGGGACACTGTATCAAAGACTGTCTTGTGTAACAACTTCACTGACCTGCAAATAGCGAGGGTGAGCAAGAACAGTCCCACATCCTTCCATCTCACAACGGACATATTGGATTGGAGGTTTTTTTCTATTACCAAAATGTTAGAAAAAAGTTAGCAAGAGAACTGGTATTCTATATATAATGTGATAATAGAGGTCTCATATAAATTAAAATATCTACAGTAATACATAGGTTTCAGAAAATTTGTACTCAAGTAATCAAACTGCCAAATGCTTGAGAGTTTAAAATAGCATGAATAAGCTAGCAAGCTATAAAGTACTGAGGATTTCAGACGACTCAGCATCCTTCAACGAAAATGAAAACACACCATCTGTGCATCATGGCCACTAAGGAAACCACATTTGTGAAATTTTCAGTAAGCCACACCTCCTCTGCTTATGAAAGCTAAAGTACTCAAACACTTATCGAAGACTTAAAGTATAAAAAAGGAGCAGAAATGCCTCACCTCCTCTTGGGTAACCGTGGACTTTTGTCATCTTTTCTCCTTCTCCCTCTCCTATAATTTAAGAAAGAGCAGTTTACTAAATATTCTAGATGGAAGCTTATGGAGATAAGGACGGCTGAAGCACAATCCAGGGGCCAAAGAACAGGTGGCAGACACAGAGCATAACCAACAACACAAAAAAAACAAAGGCATCTGGCCATCAAGCCAGATTTACTCTGAGGTAATTCCACTCATAAATTATTCTTTATCTTGGAGTAAACTAGGCATTACTATGGAATATCTGACTAAATTTCAATGTTATTACTTGAAGGCTAGTTATAGTAAAGAGTTCACCATCTAAATGCAATTAATCAAAAAAGACAATCAAGAAGATAATATAACACTTAATCTTATTTCTGCACAAAGTGTACACCATATGGAAAGTTTTTACAGAATTAAGGCTTCTGCATCATTTAACCTATTAGTTTTTGAGATTTTGTTTTTCCCCTCGCTTTCTCTATTCCCTCTGTCTCCCCATAGACTGTCTTTTATATATTACTTTGCAATGAAACAAAACCAACACCAAAACAAACTTTCAAACTTCTGAGAAGTTGCCCCAAAGAAACTCAAGTTGCTTAACATGAGCAGTTTACACACACCTTTTGTGTACTTAGGTATTTTATTTGAGAGGGTCTCATTATGTAGCCCTGGGTGGGCTGTAATTAGCTATTAGGTTGGCCTCCCAGGTGCTGGGATTAAATGTATGTGGCTCTATGCTCGAATGTGTGTGTACATGCACGTGCACACACACTCTCATGTACCTTGAAGTCTGTCTACTAGTAGTTTTAAAAGGAAGGTTTCCACTTTTTGTAGAAACTGCCTACTCACTTCCTAGGAGGCTCCTCATCTTCCCTAATTTCATTCTCTTCTTCTTTCACCTCTACTTCTACTTCCACTTTAATTTCTTTCTTTTCTTTCTCTTCTTTCACCTTCCCTGATTTTCTCCGTGGCTTTGGGGTTTCCCTGCAAACAGAAAAACATTTCAATACAAAAATTCTAACAAAGACTTCATTAAAGGTAGTGTATGATACCAGGTTAAAGTTTAGTATTTATCATTATCTCATTATTCTGAAGCTGTGATTCTCAGCTTACAAACTACAACTTATCAATTGTGCACACCTCGACCCCACAGCAAGGATATATATATATATCTAAAAATATAAAATGTCCATGGGTGAATACTGCTTTATACTGGCTAATTTTATGTCAACCTGACACAAGCTGGAGTCATCTCAAAGTAGGGACCCTCAACTGGGAAAATGTCTCCTTAAGGGGGAAAACCAAGTCCACTGTGGATGTGACCAACCCTGGGCTGGTGGTACTGGATTCTGTAAGAGGGTAGGCTGAGGAAGCCATGAGGAGTAAGGTAGGAAGGAAGCAGTGTCCCTCCACGGCCTCTGCCTCAGCACCTATCTCTGGGTTTTCACTCTGCTTGAGTTCCTGCCCTGACTACCTTCAGTAATGGTCAACAGGTGTGGAAGAGTATAAGTCAAATAAACCCTTTCCTCCCCAACCTGCTTTTGGTCATCACTGGTCTTCATAGCAATAGTAATCCAAATTCAGGCAGGTCAAAAACATAAAAATCAAATCTTACTATAGTTGCAAAGAGAAATAAGATAATGAGCAAAACAATTCTAAACATTCCAAAAAACCTTATTAAAACATGCACACATCTATTAAATAGTACAGTTAATATTAAAGTTCAATAGACCAAAGAAAGGGTTATGTGGGAGTAAGTTGTTATAGTTGCAAAGCAATCACTCATTTAAAATTATTTTTATGTTTATTTAATCTTGCAACAAAAATAAAACAAACATATTCAACTGTGTATTCCTACTTATTTTTCACTAGCATACACAGTAAAATTTCAAACATGCCTTTCAAGGTGAGGCTTGTAGGTCTCATCTCTTGGATCATCTTTGAATGGTATTTCTTCTTCACTGACTAACATCTCTTCTTCCTCCTCCTCTTCCTCATCACTACTAAAAATAAGCAAACAAATGATAAATTCTGGCTCCAAGGATTATCTGATAGGACTGAATTAGAATACTTAAGACACAGCCAATCACATTACCTAAAATTTTTATCCTTATGATCTGATTGGACTACATTCTAAGCTCCTTTTTTTTAAAAGAACTTAGACTTAGAACTTAGACTCCACAAATAAGATATACTATAACATTTTTAAGTAAAAACAAGAAATAATTGTCCAATGGCACGAAGACTTAGACAACTGAGTTTGTAATTCTATGTCTGATAAAAAAGACAAAAAGATTTAATCAATATTAAATTACCATGAAAGACATTGCTGACAGAATAATTTCACCCAGAGAATATACTCAATACATGTTTTTGGAACTAGGAAATCAAGTTTTGTGTTTTATAGTCCATTTAAAATTAAATGTGGAATATTAAGTGTGATATATTAAAAATGAAGTTAATTTAACAGCTCAAAATTCTATCAAATAAAAGTCTCAATCATTTAATGCAACTGAATATTCAAAGATTTAAGTATGGAATAAACTTTGTACCTAACGCCACCGGGAGACTGGTGTTCTTCTGGAACGTCTAGAAAATAAAACCAAAATTTATTGAGAAACACATACAAGACATTTTCTTTTCATAGCCAAAGATTAAGTGAAATCACTGAAGCAGTTCTGTAAATGGAGACTATCTACAATGTATCTAAAACAAATCCTACCTACATTATCACTTGTCCCCAGAAATTTAAGACATTTAGGTAAATGCTCAGCATTACATTTAAGATTAAAGAACCAATTAGGCATTGGAGTAATAATACTGTATTTGCACCGTACCATAATCAAGCTGATCTGTAATTGGTTCTGACTTGCAGACAAGTTGCAACGAACCAGTCTTGGACCTAGAGCTGCGAGTATTCTCAGTGTCTCGAAGGCGAGAGATAGATGTCCTGCTACTACTGCGCCAGCCCCGGCTAGATCTAGTTGCAGAAATGGAAACTTCCTGAGGGAGGACAGAATCATCTTCTTTCTCTTCCTTGGGATCTAGATGAAAACATAATTCTTTTCAAGTTTTCAGTTAACCAGCAAAATACTCCCCCCCCCACAGGTTTATTAATAAAAAACAAAACAAGAAGACACTAAAATAACATGGGTCTTTATTTGAGCCTTGTGGTCGTTTGAATTGGAATGACCCACATAGGCTCATATATTTGAATGCTTCATTATCATGGAGTGGTACTATTAGTGTGTCCTTGTTGGGGTTGGTGTGGCCTTGTAGGAGAAGTATGTCACTGGTGGGTTGGCTTTGGGGTTTCAAATGCTCAAGCCAGGCCCAGTATCTCTCTCTGCCTGTGGATCTGGATGTAGAGCTCTCAGGCACTTCTCTAAGACCATGTCTGTCTGCATGCCACCACCTTTCCTGCGATGACAACAATGGACTAAACCTCTGAACCTGTAACCAAGCTCCAAGTAAATGCTTTCCTTTATGAGAGTTGCCATGGTCATGGTGTTTCATCACACAAGAGTGGTATAGGTAGTATTCCTACAATCTACCACTTAGGCTCAGATAGTAGAAGGATCATGACTTAAGGCCATTGGGATTATAAACAAACAAACAAACAAACCAACCCAAAGGCAACTGCCCACTAGAACTGAATGGTCAGAACCCTCTGCTGAAGACACCACATACTTTGGTTACAAGACAAAAATCAAGGTGGAACTGAATTGGATGCTTTGCCTTCTGCTGACTCAACTTTATAGGTCTGAAAGGTGCTATGCACACTACTGAGAAAGTCATCAAGTCTCATTCAGTTGTGGACCCTACATTCTATTGTAGAATGTAGAATCAGCATTCTACAATACTGATCTACAATACTGCCAGACATGATATACCCATTTGTATAATAGTGGCATAACTGTTTTGGGGTGATCAATTGCTTTCTGAACTGGATTTGAGGCTCATTCCATCAGAGGGAATCCATGCTTATTAGGGACAACCTGGTCAAAGTCCCACAGCTGGTTGGGAGGTGGGATATGTTGTCGGTAGGGAAACCTATTAGTTGTTTTCCTAACCAGACATGTCACATTGCTTTCGTTTATGTTTACATCTAGTGATTAGTGCTTTCTCAGCCTTGATTAGACAAGTTTCTTTTTGCAGTGAGCAGTAGGTTAATACAGAGACGCTTAACTGGTTAAAGTGCTCAGAATAAGTGATTGCTGAGGGCTCAGCCACTGTCCAGGACATCTATATTATCCACTTCAAGGCTTAGGGAAGGGAGGGAAGAATATAAGAATCAGAATATGGGAGACTGTGTTGTAAAATGCTATGTCCTGAATCTGACATGGCTACTGCACTCATAAAAAAAAGCACAGTGGCTGTTGTTATCTGCCTAAGACTGGGATTTTCAACATAAGGTCTCACTTGTCTCTAAGGAGGCAGTTAATGCTTGCTGGGGTAGGGGCAGTAATACTGCCCTGGGACATGGCCACTCTACAAGTTGCCCTTGTACCAATGCTCATGCAAGCAACCCTAATTAAATGTAGTGGTATGCATCTATGTGTACACACACACACACACACACACACACACACACACACACACACACCCAAATACTAAAGCAGCACTTATCCTAATGTTGCTACTCTATGTAAAATACTTTTCATTGCCAAACAGTACTTTATTTACTAAAAATGCATGTAAAATAGACCCAAGCAATTAATTCATGGAATTCTCACCATTAGCTCTAAGTTAAATTAAGAAAGTAGTCTCAGAAAGAGAACCAGAACTCGGGGACACAAAAAGAACGATAGTTCTGGATATTTCAGTAATGTAATGTTGCAAAGAATTACTTAAAAGGATTTTCCTAACAGGAATGCCTTTTTTTGATGCTAAATTTTACTTAGAATCACACCACGAATTTAAATTCATCTGTACAATAACCTCATGGTAAAGTTTAATTTCAGTATTATTCTATTTCAGGCTCTGTAAAGACACTGTATACAGGTGCACAAACCATTTTATATTATCTTATATTTTCTCACATTTTTAGGGTGAATGAGATGGGTTATCCTCTTTTACACAGCATTGAAGACTTTAGCACTAGCTTAAGTATCCAGAATATGTACAGCTAGTAAATAAAGGTAGTTTTTATATTTAGAAGCTAACCCACATGGACAGTAGATAACCTTTTAATAATTTTACAATGTAAAAACCTTTCTAAAAATAATGTAAAATTTGAGGCAACATCTGACTGCATAATTATAAAATATAGCAAAAGTTAAACAGGAGCAAAGTCTATTTAATAATAGCCTAATAGAAAAATGACACCTCAGAAAAAAAAAATTACAGAATGGGAGAAAATATTTGCAAATTATGTCTGCTACAATACTTTAAATACATAAAATGCATCTTTCAATTTAAAAAAGGCATATAACTAGAAACGTAAGCAAAAGATATGAACAAACATTTCATTAAAGATAAACAAGCTAAAAAAAAAAACCCCAAAAAACAAAAACCAAAATCACATGCAAAGACACTCAAAATCAGTCATTAGTGAAAAGCAAATCAAAAGCCTGATGAGACCATAATTTAATACTGACTAGGATGGTTATAAAAAAGAACAGTGTTGGAGAGAAACTGGAACCCTTGTACAATGCAAAGATATGTAAGACTGGGCAGGAAAACAGAAGATTCTCAAAATGTCAACACCAAATTACATATGATCTAACAGTTCCTAGTTCATGTTATGATTTGGATATAATGGTCCTCCTCCCCCAAGACTCAGGTACTCAAAACTAAGTCTTTTAGTTTCAACAGCTTCAATGCTGAGCCTTGACAAGCAATAGAATCATGACAGCTCTAACTTCAGTGAATTAATCCACAGATGAATTCCTGCCTTAGTAGACTGTTAGGAAGTGGGCCTTCCTCCTGGCTGCTATAAAGCATTTTTCCTTCACTGTAATAAAGTGGCAGCCTATACAATGGGAAAAGATTTTTTACCAACTCCACATCTGATAGAGGACTAATACCCAAAATATATAAAGAACTCAAGAAACTTGATCTAAAAAAACCAAATGATCTAATAAAAAAATTGGTTACTGATCTACACACAGAATTCTTCATAGAGGAAACTCAAATGGCTGAGGAACAAAGAAATGTTCAACATCCTTAGTCATCAGGGAAAGGTAAATCAAAACTACTTTGAGGTTACATTTTACACCATGAAAATGGTTAAGATCAATAATGCAAGTGACAGCTCATATGGCAAGGATGTAGAGTAAGAGGAACACTCATATATTGCTGGTGGAAGTGTAAACTTGTACAGTCACTATGGAAATCAATATGGTGATTTCTCAGAAAACTGAGAATCAATCTACCTTAAGATCCAGCTATACCCCTCTTCGGCATATACCCAATGGACACTGCATCCTACCATAGGACACTTGCTCAACTATGTTCATTGCTGCTCTATTCATAATAGCCAGAACCCTGAAACAACTTAGATATTCCTCAAGAATGGATAAAGAAAATGTACATTTACACATATTACTCAGTGTTAAAAAGTATGACATCATGAAATTTGCAGGCAAATGGATGGAACTAGAAAAATCATCCTGAGGTAACACAGATTCAGAAAGATAAATGTTGTATGTATTCATTTATATGTGGATATTACCCATTAAATAAATGATAACCAAGCTACAATCCATAGATCCAGAGAAGTTAGGTCTAGGGGGAAACACATGGATCTCCCTGGGAGAAGGAAATAGATTTATGGATGGATTGGCGGTGGGAGTGGGGGGGTCAGGTGGGGAGGAGGTGCAGATGGATTGAGGAAAGGAATTCACAGAGACAGCTAGATTTGAGGGGCATCTGAGAGGTGGTATGGAAACCTAGAGCAGTGGAAACTTCCTAAAATATATGATGGCAATCCTAATGAAGTATCTAAATAATAAGGGAAACAGAATCCCAACTAGCTATTTCTTATCACCAAATGAAGCTTCTACTACTGGGACGAGATTACATCCAATTGCATTGTGGATGAAAGGGGTCCCATGGAAATCCCCAAACAACCCAGTCTGTTGACAATGGTTTGCTCTTCTTAAATTGATAGCAAGGCCCCATTATTGATGACAACTTCCACATAACTCATTGAACATGGAGAGGATGAGCTGGTACCTACATAGAACCTTCATCCCTATGTTCTAGTGTATGTGGTATGGGAAAGTACTCTGCAGGCTACCAAAAGAGAAATGTAAACACCAACCTAGACATAAAACCTTTGATCTACAATGGTGGCCTGCCTGGAAAATTACACTAGGGCAATGGTGGCACAAATCTGTGAGAATTATCAACCAATGTCTGTTTGGACTTAAGGTCCACTCTGTGAGAGAGAACCCATACCCAATACTGCTTGGGTGACCAAGAACCAGAGACTAGATAGCCCAAGGGGTAAGACCAAACACTATTGGTCTAAAAAAAAAGAAAGGTAACAATAACTCCTAATGATATTCTGCTACACTCACTGATCAGTGCCTTACTCAGTCATCATCAGAGCAGTCTCCTTCTACAGCATATGGGAACAAATACAGAGACCCACAGCCAGACATTACACAGAGAGACAGATCTTAGAACACAGCTCTAAATGGGATATCTCCATCAAATCCCTTCCCTCAGAGCTTAGGGAACCCCATAGAAGAAGAGGCAGAAAGAGTTTAAGAGCCAGAGTGGATGGAAGATACCAGAATAAGGCCCCTTTAAATCAACCAAACAAAGGTCATATGAACTCAGTGACTGAAGCAGCAAGCACAGGCTGGACATGGAAATGCACCAGGTCCCCTGCATATATATTATTAAAGCTTTCAGTTTAGTATTTTTATGGGACTCCCGAATGTGTGAATGAGTGGGTCTCTGATTCTAGTGACTTCTCATGGGCTCTTTTCTTTCTGTTGGTTTGCCTTGTACAACTTCAACAAGATGGTTTTTGTTTTATTTTATTGAATTTGGTTTGTTATCTCTTAGAAGCCTGTTCTGTTCTAACGAGAGTCCGAAAGGGAATGGATACAGATAGGAGAGGGGGTAGGGAGTAACAGTGAGGAGCAGAGGGAAAGGAAACTGTATTCAGGATATATTGTATGAGAAAAAAAAATCTATTTTTAATAAAAGGGGAAAAATAATTATGACTCACTACAGGCCCAGAAACATAGGCCAAATGATAATGGATGCAAATCTTTGAAACAAGGAGCCAAAATAAATCTTTCCTATTTGTAAATTATTTTCTTTATCCTAGTAAAGACAAGTCACATGTCAAAATGTGAAAACAGGGATTTAATCAAACAAATGCTTACATAGAAATTGTATATTATCACAATTCATAATGGCCCAAATGTATAAATAACCTAATCAACATAAGGTTGTGTATCTAAACTATGAGTTACTTTTGTGTCTACCTATCAAAAAAAGGGCCAACATAAGGGAGGAAAATTTACCTTTGCTCAATTTCAGCTCATTATGGCAGGAAGATGCAGCAGATTCTGACATCATAGCACGGATTGAAGAAACATAAATTGCAGCTAGAACCAGGGACAAGTTTAACTTTTTGAGGCTTGCTTCCAGTAACCTAATTATATTAGCCAGGCCTTATCCCCTGAGCCTTCAAGATAGTGTGAGAAGCAGGAAAACATGATCCTTAAAAAAGTGTGCTATGCAATAAACACCAGACACAAAAGTCACACATTATATGACTCCATTTATGTGAAATATTCAGAAAAGGACAATCTAGAGACAGATAGTAGAAATTACTATTTGAGGTAGGGGATGGAGTCAGGATTGGGGAGAGGAGGAATATTACTCTTAAATAGTATAGTGTACCTCTTTGGTGGTAATGGAAACATCTGGAGTTTAGACAGGAGTCCATGGTTGTACAATACTGTAAATATATTGTCTTAGTGTTCAATTGCTGAGAAGAGATGCCACAACCAAGGCAACTCTTTTAAAAGAAAGAATTTGATTGGGCTTGCTTACATTCTGAGGCTTATTTAGTCCATTATTGTTATGGTGGGAACCATGGAGGCATGTAGACAGACATGGTGCTGGAGAGGTAGCTGAGAGTTCTACATGAGGATCAGCAGGCAGTAGGAAGAGTGTCACTGGGCCTGGCTTCTGAAACCCCAAAGCCCACCACCAGTGACACACTTCCTTCAACAAAGTCACACCTACTCCAACAAGGCTATAGGTGGATGGGGGGTTGGGGTAGGTGGGAGCCAGAATAGCTAAGGTTAAAGAAGACATTTGGACAAGAGTGGTTAGTTTTATGAACTGAGCCAAGATATTGACACTAGCAACAGGAATGTTTTTTTCTAATTCTCCTAAGCAGCAAGACAAAGCTAAATAGAATTCCAGGAATTGCAGCCATTTGGCCATGGTGAAATATATTAGATGGGGCATCCCAATATTTAGTCCTCTGACTTTCAGGTTACTCATTTATCTCAGGCTTAGCAAAGCTAAATACAGCTAATATCTGGTTCTTTGCTGAAATAGGATGTGTTAAGTTGAGTTAGAAACTGGTGTAAAAGTCTTTTTAGATCTTAATTGTGTCTTATGGAGAATTAGCAAACCTCAAATACCCACCTAGTGCCAGCAATTATTTTTTCCCATTTCTCTAAATAGAGTTCATAAACCCTACCAAATAATTATTTTTCATCTTTACAGACCAAGGAGAGGAAAGCAAGTAACAAACTTCCTCATGCTCACTCATACATTAAGTTATGGAGCTCACAATTGAAGAGTACAGAAAAGTCCAAAGTCTACATCCTTCCCACTATAGGTACCTAACCACAGAAAAGAGGAATGAACATGAGGGGTCAATGTAAACTTCCTTCGGATTTGATAATTTACAACTAGACAAGGGCCAAGATCCAATCTATAAAATACAGTGACTTAAAAAGACCCATAAGAAAGATGTACATGATATTTGTTTTGAAACAAAATGGGAAGAATTCTTTTTTGTGAACACAAACCAGGAGAAAAGGTGATGGATTTTCAAACCACAAGAAATTACATGACCCACAATGTTGTTCAGGTTCACTTATTCTTTTCCTTTTTTTTCTGTTTGTTTTCTGTAGGTAAAGACAGGCCAGTCTCAAATTGAGTATTTGTAGTTGAAGATGACCGTATGTGATCCTGAGTGCTGAGATTTAGGTGAGCAACACCATTAATATAGGGAGCTGGGAACTGAACTCTGGAAAGGCTTCTAGTATGCAAGACAAGCTACCATCTGAGCTGCATTCTCAGCTTGATGGTTCTCTTATTTTGAGTTAACTAGACTCTATTTGTGTATATATGTTAACACTTAAATTAGATCTTCTAGTTATCTGTTTACTACTATTCAGTACAGAAACAAAGTATAAACTTAATAAACATACACATTTTATGTGATATTAAAAGTGTAGGACAAAATAACCCAATTATCATAGTGCCTTTGACTTTCATAGTACATTAGGTACATTAGTTCCGTTTCTTAAAAAAGCACCAAAAGACTGGTTTTGCTTTCTCTTTAAATGTAGCTCTTAATTTGTGTTCATTAACTTAATGGCCTCTTTACCTGACAATTAGCTCAATGTTTAATAGATATCCCTGCACTCCAAAGGATAAATAAGTAATAGCTAGATGACAGTGTAACACGAACTGCTAAATGGTCTTATTAAAAAAAATCTGGAGCCAGATATTGGGGTGAAAGCTGAAAGATCTCTTTTTCTTTTTTTCTTTTGAAACAGGGTACCATGTAGTCCAGCTGGCTTGAACTCTCTACATAGCTATGGTGGATCTGAACTCCTGATCTTCCTGCTTCTGTCTCTCAAATGCTGGATTACAAATGTGCTACCACACATGGCTTCAGATCAGTGTTTACACAGAAGCAGGGCTTGATGGCAACTCTTGTAATTCTAACACTTAGGAGGGTAAGGCAAAATGATTCCACAAATTTGAGGTCAGCCTAGGCTACACAGGAAGACCTTGGCTCAAAAAAGATGAAAGTGACCTAGGTTTGGGGACAGTGTAGGGGGATAGAAAGGAAAATAGGGAACAGATATGATCTTATTTCCTTATGTATTTTATGAAATTCTCAATAAGGGTAATTATTAAAAAAAATAACAGAATCAGGTGACTAGCAACGAAATAGGCTATAAAGAACAGCTTGTGAAAGAAAGGGCATTAACACTGGAGATGTAAAAATTCTATGAAGGTGCCTATGATGGTATACAAGTTTAGTGATGTATTATACTGCAAACGTGACATAACTGAGAGAGACATTATCACTTTTATGGTTGTACTTTCCCTTTAAAAGCTACCTAAAGGTTGCCAGGTAATAATGTCTAGTCATCTAAAAGAAAGTAGCCATATGCAAGAGAACCTATAACTAGGCAACAGCTGCCATACATGCCAGATGGCCCTTTCTGAAGTTATCTGATTTCACAAATGCCCAATGAGTCCCAAAGAATAACAATTACTCACCCATTTCAGAAAAATAACACATTATTTTTAAGACACTAAATTTAGTGTGGTTTCTCATCTAATTCAATAAACCAATTTTAAATTTCCTTATGTCTCAGTGCCTTCATTTTTAAATGAAAGGTTAGGAGAAATAAGCTCTAAAATCATATCTAGCTCATTGATATACTCTTCAAATTCCAAGAGGTTAGATGGAATTAAAAAGGTATCAGAATTAATCAAGGTTTTAGAGTGCTCAGGAGACTTCTTGTTCAACAGAATACACATATATTTTGTTTCAGCTTGCTTTTAAAACCACTAAACTGACTGTGAAGGGATAAAATTGACTTAATCATAAAGTCAAAAGAACACACAAAGAGCCAGTGCAACCACATTTCAACGTTTTATGAGACTGACTCCAGACAGTGATAAGAGACTCTGAAGGTCAAATGAAGCAGTGAGGCAAATAAGAAACACAGTATGCATTTAAACCATTCCAGAAAGGTTCAATAATTGGAATTACAATGTCATTTTTCAAAGTGAGGGTGTAGGGGAAGAATACAAAGAGTAAGTTTTCCAAAGTAGTTTGACATTGGTCTGGGTAAGCACATGCCTATATCCCTAGCACCTGGGAGCCTGAAAGAAAAGAGAGAATTTAGTTTTACTTTTAGGTCTGCCTCAGCAAAAACGAAGAGATTCTATCCCCAAAAATGTTTTGTTCACAGAGATCCCATGCTACCACGTGTTTTTACTATTTAGAAGAAATAAAACAAAAGATCACCCTCCAACCCCAGTTAGCAAGATACACAAGAATTTCTCTTTAAAGACAATGAACTGATCAATGGAAAAGCCATATCCATACTATTCATTTTTATATTAAGACAGCCTAAAACTATGCAGTGCATGCTGGCTTCAAACTAAGATTCCCTTGTCTGCTAGGATTACTATATGCCACTAGGTCGGCATCAAACTCCTACTTTTAAAAGCTTCTTGTCTCACATTAATGAAAGAAAATAAAGACCAATTCATCACATACTTCTATTCTGCATTTCCATACTTTACTAAAAAATAAAAGGAACAGCAATGTGAGAACCCTGTCTTTTGCATACAACTCAAGAAATCTTTGAGAGTATATATATAGTAAGTGTCTTTGTACGCTAATGAACAGACTGTTGCCTAGTAGTTTCTGGGTAGCTTTAGGACGTCAAACATTACTAAGATTAATGCACAATGAACATTTGGCACTTTTCTGCCTCACCTGCAGGGAGTCAGGACTTAAGTTAGTTACCCACTAACAGCCAGCGATTAAATCAATCATACTACTCAGTGAAGCTTCCAGAAACCCCACCCACTCCAAAAACTGCTTGAGGGAACACAGGTTCCTGGAGTGTGGTCCATCAAGACAGGCTTGTCCTATGCATCTATATCCTTTGTAATTTCCTTTATATCCTAATTGTTTCTCCAAGTTCCACGAGTAACTCTAGCAAATTAGTTGGCCCAATGAAGAGAATGTAGAAATATTTTAGTGTTGGTGGGAAGGACTAGGAAAAAAACCCAGGGACCTGAGACTGGCATTGGAAGTGGTGAACAAATCTGTGGGCACAACCTGTGAGATGGGATGCTATCCCCAGGTAGGCAGTACTGGAACTGGGTATCAAAATGAATTCAACTAGAGCAGCGGTTCTCAACCTGTGAGTCTCCTTCATAATAGTAGCAAAAATCACAGTTACGAAGTAACAATGAAAATAATTTTATCGTTGGGAGTCACCACATGTGGAACTGTATTAAAGGGTTGAAACATTAGGAAGGTTGAGAACCACTAAACTAGAGGAAAGCCAGATATTATCTTATACAGAAAAGACCGGCCGCTTGGCATGCAAAAAGAACAAATCTCTACACAAACAGGTGTTATGTGACCTTTGAGAATTTAAGATAAACAGTTTGTTAGTCCTACATTGTCAGAACCAGAAATTTGAGGAAAATTAAGAAGAAAACTAAACAATTTACAAAAAAAAACCCCAAACAACAACAAAATAACCCCCCTCCCCAACAAAACAAAAACCTCTATTCACACAATTCTAGAGACAGGCAAGTCTATATAAAGACGCCAGTCCTAGCCGGGCGGTGGTGGCGCAGGCCTTTAATCCCAGCACTCGGGAGGCAGAGCCAGGCGGATCTCTGTGAGTTCGAGGCCAGCCTGGTCTCCAAAGCGAGTACCAGGAAAGGCGCAAAGCTACACAGAGAAACCCTGTCTCGAAAAACCAAAAAAAAAAAAAATAAAAAAAAAAATAAAGACGCCAGTCCTGCATCATGTACAGGGGGATCACAAGGCAAAATTAAAAGAGGGAAACAACTGAGAGCTTAAAAAGGCATAGGTATTTTAAAAGTCAATCCAATAATGAGGCTTTTTTTTTCATTTGTGTGTGTGCATACTTTGGGGATTGAGACACTTGCTGACTTCAAACTCATAAATGTCCTGTCACAGCTTCCCAAGTCCTGAGATTACAGACCTTTACCAAAACATCCAGCTAAGAACAGAAGTTTCATGGTTAGTTAATTCTTAGTATTAATATGCTTGTGCTGTAGTATCTAGCTGTTGGCCTGAACACTGATCTAGATCAGTTGAAAGACTTTAAGACTTACGTTTTCGGAAAAAATTCAAAATTCAATCTCAAGACTGTATCAGAAACCCCAAATTTCCAGCCTAGAATTTAGATTAAAACAAAAGAAAACAAAACAAAAAACCAACAACTAACTCAATTTCTTGTTGGCTGATGCTCAGCTTCTCAAAATTCATTTTTAACTGACAAGTAATTATATTTAGTGGTACAGTAAATGATTCTAATTTAGCCTTGTCTCAGCACATACTTCAACTGTATACTTAGCATTATAATAACCAGGCAAGGCTCATTTAACCATCAATCTTGATTTTTCTGTGTTTGTTTTTAAGAGACAGGGTTTCTCTGTGACCCTGGCTGTCCTGGAACTCATTACGTAGACAAAACTGGCCTCAAACTTGGAGATCCACCTGTCTCTGACTCACAAGTGCTGGGATTAAAGGAGTGCACCTTTACTGCCTAGCCAATTTCCAATTTTTAATACCACATCCAAAATGCCTTAAGAGTGTAGCCATGAATAAAACCTCCAGAGATGTCTCTGAAGGCCTGCAGTCCCCATGAACTTCCAGGTCACCCCTGCCCCCAGCCCTGAACAGCTCCTGTTGTTGTTGTCTCTCCTATCTTCCTTACTATGCTACCCTTGTGTGGGGCCTGTGCCTATGCCACTACTCTCCAGGGTCTGTGAGTACTAAAAACTCCCCCAAAGTGTGCTTTTATGTAGTAAGACATAGGAAAAAGCAAATGCACTCTGCAAGAAACACATGCAGGTGGATCCTTGGTTGCTGCTCTTTTGTTCCAGCCTTTGGTGATCGCCAGCTAAGCTGGAGAAATCTGGAAGTTACAGTCAGAGCATGCACAAAATGTTTGGTGTTTATATTATAAAGCTTCAATTAAGCTAATTAACATAATTGCCAGTTAAGTAATTTACCATTTTTGTATGAGCACTAAAAATGACTTTAACAATCTTGAAATGTCTATTACATTATTACTTACTGTGCTAAAGTGCAATACAATAAAGCACTGAAATGTACTCCTGGAGTCTAAGCAAAACTTGTGCCCTATCATCAACAGACCTCCTTCCCCCAACCTCTTAGCCTTTAGTAACCACTCTGCTACTTGTATAACAATTTACAACTCACATAACATTAAAGTAATACAGCATCATTTGTTTCTCTATCTGGCTAATTTCATGTAATGTTCTCTACTTCCATCTGTAAATGACAGTTTCTTTTTTGCTAAAGGATATTAAGTTATGTAATATACATTTACTTTTTGTTGTTCTTGTTTGCTGGAGAGAAGGCTTTACTTTGGAGCTCAGGCTGGCCTGGAATTTGTTGCAATCCTTCTAAGCCATCTGAGGGCTGGGATTTACAAGTATGAGCCATATGCCCATCTATAAACACTAAACAATAAAAACCCCACAGTTATAAATACTGATAAACTCATAATGAAATTATCAACTCAAACGTATAACTAGTATCAAAAGGAATTGTTAAGTGTTAGTGATAACTAGAAAAAGAACACCACACTATTGATGGATATAAATTAGCAAGCTAATCTGAAAAAATGGTAAGGAGGTTCCTCAAAAAACTAAAAACAAAAAACAGTTCAACCAAGAAAAAATAAATTGTTGCACTCTAATTCACCAAATTTGGGGGAATGAACTTTTGTCAAGTTGTCTTTCTGATTCTTAGAACAGAAAGCTAATATTGCAAATACCAGTTAGAAGTACTATATTCAAGACATACTATTTTTGTCTAGCAAGGTTACTGTTACTACTTGAAACCAAAAGATAACACAATGAAGAAAACAAGGCTTAGAAAGTGTTATAGAAAAAAAAAAAGAAAGTGTAACAGAAGCAAAGTTATAAACAGAATCAACAAATAAACAGCTAGGGATAAGCTGAGAGTTTATGATTAATGAAGCCAGCAGGTGAGCTGAAGACAAGAGTTTCCTCTTTCAAACTGCACTAACGTTAGACTAATGAAGACATGAAGGAGATGGGAGTTTGAAAATATTCAGATCCAGAATCAAGTTTTCATCTTTCCCCAGCTGCACAGCTACCCATCATGCTAGTACTTCCAGATTAAAATACTCAAGCAAAAATCATTTCCAGAGTAGTTCAAAAATTTTCCTCAAGAAAAATCTATTTTCTGCTCTGATGAAAGCAATTGCCTTTAAAAATTTATTTTAATAAGTCCTCTAGTACTCATTACCTATCAATACTTCCCCATATAGTAAGAGCTCCAAAGTGATTTCTGAATAAGGAACACAGACCTTCCACATCTGGCAGATATAACACTTTCCAACAAGAACCTTGCTAGACAAAAACAATCATGTCTTCTTCCTGTATTTGAGATATTAGCTTTACAGTCCAAGAATTAGAAAAAGAAATTCGAGGACAAAGAAATCACCAATTCAAGTTACTAATCACACTGCCATTCTTTCAAATTGCATAAAAATCCAATTTTTAAATGTGACTTAAACATCTGCAAAGCGTACTTTATAAAGAACAGAAAACTTTTCACCAAAGAAGTTACAGATATATAAAATGTCATTTATATATATTTACAGGAACATACATCACACACACACACACACACACACACACACACACACAATGCGCGCGCATGCTACTAGTAAGCTAAAGCAGGAAGATTCTGAGTTATCTTGGGCAACACATTGGGGTTGTGTCTCCACCAAAATTAAAGATAAAATAGCAATGCATAATTGAACCTTAAAAGCTTACTAGTTAATTCTACAATTAAGTTAACTCCAGGAATTGAAAACTGTCCATGTTAGATGAGACCAAGAGTACAAACAAGAAATGAAATACAATTAAGGAGTGTTATTTGGCCCAGTTTAGAATTTAATTTCAAAGATCACAACTAAGGACTAGAAAAAGGAGAATAAAATTGGCCTAACATGATGGAGGTATTTTAAATAACTCAATTTGCAAAGCCAGAATGAAGTCTCATATTTAAAAGTGAACACAAGCTTCCTTTTATAATCCAGATAAGCAGAAAACTACACTCAACATCAACATGTTATTTTATTTGATAAACTGTAAATAGAAATGACTTATTCACCAAGGTAAAATCTTAGCAAACTTTTCACATTCTTCAAACTATGAGTCCACCAGCTATCAAGATTTGCCTACACTTTACTACTGTTACACATAATTTTTGTTACTTCTTAAAAAATGGCTAGCTTTAAAAATTGGAGTGGCTTTTATATTATAACCCATTATTGAGTTTCTAAATTCAAAGACACTGTATTTTTCAAATCTGCTTTCTGTGTCATCGAAATAGATTCTAACTCTTCCAGTAGGCCTACTGCAAAAAGTCACCTTTGAATGGAAAGCACTGAATAATCAGGCTGAAGTGTAGTGCCTTTTCTATTAGACTACAAGACAGAGCTTCCTATATGTGAAGAGGAAGAAGGAACCTTACCTTTATCAGCTGCTATTTTTTCTATGCACCTAAAAGAAATTAAGAGTCAGATGTTAAATGAGTACTTTTTGTGCATTTCCTTAAAACACAAAAGTATTTATTTTAGATTCATCTCTACAATAATACAGAAAGCATCTACAAGATGTTCAAAGCAAAATCTAATTTTCAGCAGTGGTAGAAATACCCTACCTATAATATACTATAGCAACTGTAAACAAGTTTTTAAAATATTGATTAATGTAAAGAGTGGCTACCATAGTCAACAGCACAGAAACAGTAGCTTTTAATCACAAAAAACCCCAAAGAAAATGTTGCTAATTTTATTAAAAATGGTTATGCAAGAAAATGAATGTCCTTTATTTTATATACATACAGTAAATAAGACTGAAATGACAACATCTAAGATGTGCTCTAAAACACCTCTGTCTAAAAAAGGAGGTAGGGAAGCAGGTGTAGCAAGGATGGTAAAAGATGTCAGTAACTCATCTCACTGATAAATATGGATGTTTTGTTACATTTCTTCCTCTACTTTGTATTTATCGAACAACCTTATTAACAAAATTTAATGAACTTTAAGAGTCCCTAAAATTGATCACTAAATCCAATAAAAATTTCTAGAAAGGCAATATATGCACAACTCAGATAAATACTACTTATACTTTATAAATTAAATGCAAGTAAAAGGGTCAAATAGTTATAAGCCTACTGACTTAAATTACAAAGTGATCCCTATGATTTTAATTTGGGATAGCAAATGTAACTGGAAAGACAGTATTGTGAATTTCATATCCCTTCTCCAAACTCAGAAGTAAATTGGCTTCCTATTTATTATAAAGGTACCACATAGTATCTAGCAGCATAAAGATTGCAAATAAACTCAATGTAATTAAAAGATGTTTTGTGAAAGAACAGCTGTCACTGTGCCTAATTTTTAAAAGCTTAGTACTACTAGCTCTGCCACAACCTTCACAATTAACAATTGTGAACCACCTTTACTTTAGTAAATGGAGCACTAAAAACATACCTATTGGCTGTCTGAGATGTTTTTGAAATAGTTCAATGCTGCTTCTACCACCATCCTTATTGCCCCTAGGATCCTAACACTCAAGATTCCAATGCTGTGGAACTGAAGCTTTCTAGAAACAAAAAGCTTGTGTTTGTCTATTCAGAATATTCACCTCACCCATCCTTCTTACTATCCACAACCCTTCAAGCGAACACAGCAAAAATGCAGGTTTATTACTATTTTACTTTTGACAAAAAAACTCCACAAAGAACTCTGAACTCCATATACTAGAGAGTAAAACAACACTCTTCTTCATGTGTCACTCATCTTAACCTAAAGATGACTTCCAAAAACATTCAAGGCTTAGTTTAAGAAGGTTATGCAAGAGCTATATTTTAAGTTTCAAGACTTATTTGTTAAAGAGTTTTAAAATCTGGAATATACAGATATCCAATTTTATACTATAGAATAAACGTATTTTGCCTCCTACCCTTGTCTGAATTTGATTTCACTGTTTGCACATGGATACTTTATTAAAAGCAGAAAAGCCAGGCAGGGTGGTGCACGCCTTTAATCAAAGCACTTGGGAGGCAGAAGACAACAGACATATCTGTCAGTTGGAGACACAGTATGGTGTACATACATACAAAGTTTCAGGTAAAGGCTACATAGTGAGACCCTGTCTTCAAAGAAAGAAAGAAATAACCAGAAAACCCTAAAAGCAACCAAACACACCAAAAAAGAAAAACAAAGCAAAACACCTAAGAAACAATAAGCCAAAGAAAAAAATTATATCCTTAACTTTCAAATTATACCACATGCTTCTTGAAGTACACCCACATTTGAAATGAGAATCTTAAAATACAGAAAACAATGAGCTTACTTCTTGAATAACATGAACACAAATTTGTACAAATTGAATCTAAATTCCTAACTACAAGCTATTTAGGTTGTGTATAATGAGTCTTAGCATTTAACTTTATGCCTTCCTCCTGAATACAGTCACTGAAATTTACTTTCTTGTATTCATATTTTGTATTATTTTAATTCTCAAAAACTTCAATGTGAATTAAGTTGTTATACAGTCACGCTTACGAAAGTATAACCTGTTATTCAGCTGTAAAGCTCCTGTCACAAACTCAAAATATCCACAACAGAGGAAATAGCTCTCAAGAAGATGGTGACTTGCTCAAGGTCACTTAGCCAGAGAGCAGTAAAAGCTGAGACATCAAATTTTTCAGCCTGAATATCAAATTGAAGCTTTTTCCACTATATAATTTAGTAACACAGGTTTCAGTTGATCCAAATCTATGTTTTCAATATTTTAAACAACTTTGTACATACTGCTATTTCTTTAATTGAGAGAAACAAATATAGGTTAATAGCTAATTGCGTAGGATTTTGTAGGTAAAAAAGCAGGGATAGGGAAAATGGATGAAAAAGTAACTAGAGAGGGAAAGATCTGAAAAGAACAAATAATTAGTATAGAAATTAAGTTTCTCATCTCCTTTTTAAATGTCATTTTATTTGGAAGAGAATAATCAAGGTCAGAGTTCAGGACACTGACACTCAAAACTGCATGTCTTAAAGGATCATATAGAAAAGTGAGTTTAAAAACTTGTCACATCTGTAAACCTTGTACACAAGTTTAATGAGTGCTAATCAACATTCCCTTTCTCAGCACGGTCCTTAAATACAAGGCCAGGCCTAAGTTAACATTCTATTGTCTCAAGGATTAACAGTACTAGTCCCAGTTACTTTTCAGGTAACTTTTCAAGATTCCTCTGGTTTGTAGGCCACTGAATAAGTAAAATGTGCAATAAAAATGAAAATTCATTTTAAGAATGATAAAATTTGATCTTAAATATATGACCAAGGGATAAGTCTGAAGGCCAAAGAAGGTAAAGATCACTGTAACTATTTATAGTACTAGATGAGAAGGAACATTAAGATTGCTTCTTCCCCTCCATAACAAATATTGTGATCAAAAAACAGGCAAGCAAGCAATCATATTCATCCAAGATCAACTGTTTCCACAATTATATTGTGGGATTCAAAATGTCCATCAGTAGTACTTCCTATCATGTGGGGAAAAGTAAAATACTATTATTCTATATATAATTTTACTTAATTCAGATGTACTTAACTCTCAAGTGGCAGGTAAGAAATTTTAAAATACTTGTTTATGTAAGGTAATACAAAACCATGCAACTTAAAAAAATTGACACAAAAAGATCACTACAAAGTATTCCTGTCGCTGCTATGCCACCACTACTCAAAATAGCAAGTTGAATTTAGTATTTTACTGTGTGAGACAGTCTGAAATGGTTCCACAACGTATTTAATACGCACAAACTCAAGTCAAAGAGGTAAGCCCCGCCCCCAACTGTGCACAGATGAAGAAACCGAGGTACACATAGGTTAAAGAATTTGCCTACGGAATTTATGCTCAATTAAGATTAATGATATACATATTTTCAAGTTTGTGAGTTAAATATTTATGAGTTTAAGATTTCTGAAGCATGTACATACAGCAGTGACAACTCTCAATTCAGCTTAAGAATTTGTAATCACTAATTTTGAAACAAGCTTGTTTTTAAGCTTTAAAAATGTCCTAGGTCAGCCGGGCGGTGGTGGCGCACGCCTTTAATCCCAGCACTCGGGAGGCAGAGGCAGGCGGATCTTTGTCAGTTCGAGGCCAGCCTGGTCTACAGAGCGAGATCCAGGAAAGGCGCAAAGGTACACAGAGAAACCCTGTCTTCGGGGGAAAAAAAAAATGTCCTAGGTCTAAGGTAAGAAAGTCTTTGTACTGCTACTGGAAAGTTGCAGGTTATCTGAAACTGAAATCCCTGCCCTTCGATTTTCTCTGCCCCCTTTCCCACTTGTAAATCAAATGACATAAAATTCTCAACAATGAATAAGCTAATTTGATTAAAACGTGTAACTTTCTAAGCTCATGTACTTAATTATTCTGAGGTATTACTTTAATAAGCAATTTAAAATATTTACGCTCCTGGCTATCTGTTAAGGGCCTCTATTAGTTCAAAGTAGCAATTCAGATCAATCTAATTTTAAGAATGAAGTATCTACGTCAAAATATACGCATGAAGAAAAAGTACATATACTGCTTGGTAAAAGAACTACACATCTAGTTTGGTTATATAAAACAAATTGCCACAGCCACGTTTTCATCCTGACGGTAAAAATGAACCTGACGATTTAGGAGGGCGAGAAAGGCTACTTTTAAGTGGCTCGCAAGCTACTTAATAGGGTCGGGCAAAAACATTCTTCAAGGCTAGTACCGCGCTGCTGATTTCCTCACGGGAATGTGATGTAAAACTGGATGCGATAGGCTGACAAAGGGGGCGCAGAAGCCAGAGGACTGAGCAGGCGGGAAGCAGAGGGTATGCAGCCTGCACAGGGTGACTTCGGGCGTGGGCTGGCGGCCACAGGCTGCGGAGCAGCAGGAGCCCGGCCGCTAGCGGCGTGACATCTGGCGTGCCGAACCGGCAGGGGGCAGAGCGAGCGGGGTGTCACGTGGAGCGGGTGCTACGGGAGCCGGGAAGGTAGTGCGGATCAGAGGGGGGTCTTCCCCAAAGCCTCAAAGACTGTGGTACTCACTGGAGTCGCGGACTCTTCTTGCCCTGAGCAGGAGACGGGGGCTTCGCGGCCGCGAGCTGCTGCCCGGGGGCGTCGGGAGGCCTGTGGCTGGGGCTGCTCCTCCGCCGGCGGGGATACTCGGCCTTCCTCCGGCGGGACACAGCGGCGGCGGCGGCGGCCGCAGCGGCCCGGCCGCGGTCCCGACCTCCCCTCAGCACGCGGCTGCTCGCGGTGCCTGCAGGCGCAGCCGCCGCTGCCGCCGCCGCCGCCGCCGCGCCGGGCCGGGGCTCGTCCGAAGCCGCGTCGGCCGCCGCTGCCTGGCCCCCTTCCTGGTCCTGCTGCTCCGGGGATCGCGGCTCCTCCGTCTCCCCCGGCATCGGGGCTCGTCCGTCCCCCACCCCTGCGTCCCAGGCGGCGGAGGCGGCGGCGCCCGCGGCGCAGCTCCCCCCGCCCCCTAGGCTCCCGGAGAGTCCGGCTCCCTCACTCCGGAGCACCGCTCTCCCCCCCCCCCGCCCCTCCGCCCGCTCCGAGGGCGCCCCCCCCCCGCCCCCTGCCACTCAAGCCCGCGACCGCCGGCGGCGCGCACGCGCGCACCCGCACAGACTAGCAGTGGACCAATCGGGAAGGAGGATCGGCCTCCCTGCCCCGCCCCTCGCGGGCTCACACGCAGTAGCGTATTCGGTGCCCTCCCCCACCCCTTCTTTCAGCCAATCAGGAAACGGCTCCGAGGGAGAGCGCGAGGTTTCCTTCCCCGCGCACCCGTTCTCACCGTTAAACGGCTGCGTCTCGCGACAATCCCAAAGTGACCTTTTTTTCCCCCCTCAGGAGTTCAGCTCAAGCTAGGGGCGGTGGGAGGGGCAGGGCTGGCGAGGGCGGTGGAGAGGACAAAACGCACCTTTACCAGCTTCGCGCGCATCTCCCCCCCCCCCAGCCGGCTGCGCGCGCACCTGCCTCCCTGAGGCGCCACTGTTCCCTCAAGGGCTCTTACTAGCCTAACAAGGAGCCTGGACGTTATCCCGCCTCCACCCGGACCCCCACCTTCCTGCTCTGGCCTTTCTGTCCCCAGCGCCGCCAGCTCTTGAGGGGAGAAGGGGTAAATTATTTGAGTTGCCGCTTCTCCTTTAAGAAAAAAAAAGGCCCCGTCCGTTGCCGGATGAAAGTCTCCGAAAAAATGGCGGCGATAGGATAGAGGCGGGGTTAAGGGAATAGCGCGGGATAGTCTTGAGGCGCATGCGCAGGGCTAATTTAGCCCACGGCATTCTGGGAAACGAAGTCTTACTTAGTCTGTGCTTCCTGGGAAAAGATGGGAAACTAGAGGCCGAGAGAAGTCTGGGAGTTTTTGATTGATTCACCACGGGAAATGTAGTTTTCTATCCACATTCCGAGTTTACGGCCCAGAGAGGCACTGCTTCCGGGTTAGGTCGCGACGCCTGCGTACAACTGGCACAGATACTGAGCCAATTACTGGTGCCTGAGACTAAACTGCTTCTTTTTACTGTTAAGCTTGGCGTTTGTGTAAGTTCTCCGAAGTGCCCTCGTCACAGTCCCTAGTTTGGTTTGGTCACTTGACGTCTCCTCTGCGACCTGCTGTCATTCCTCCATCTTGTGTTGACCCCCTCACCCGTGAGGCCCTGGAGGTCAGGGACTCGTTATGCTTCTGCCATTTCAATTTTAATAAACTACGTAGGGACGAATTGTAAAGTTGTTTCCTGGTAGGAATTGGGCATTGAGCTGGCTTTGGTTGTGGTCCTTGAGCTGGAGCTGGAGAGAGGGTTAGCGTGACTCCCAGTGATTTATGTGGGGAAGCTAGCGGTCGCTCATGCTCTCCGCCCCAGTGCTGCATGCCTTTGCGGTCTGTAGATGTTTCTGCAGCACAGGAAGCACAGTCAGAATAGCAGCTTTTGACTAAGCGTATGCAACTAAGTAGTTTCCTGATGGGTAAAGGGGGGTGGGGGGTTTCCATTTGTTTAAGCCACAGCTGGTGATTCTGCGGCCTCTTGTGTTCCTTTCCCTCTTGTACATTGTAGGTATTTCTTTCTTTCTTTCCCTATTATACATTGTTTGCAGTCCTTAGTTTCCTTTTTATACATTGTAATCAGGGAACAACTTGCAAGGAGATTCTTTATCCCTTGAAGATGGAAACATCTCCAGTTAAGGTCTACACAAGAGGATGGAGATACAAGGTTTGGGGATCTAATTCTGAATTTTACTGTAAACATGCAGTGAAATTTATTTTTCTTTCCAGCATTTGGCTCACTTGCCCCACAGATAAGGCAAATGATTTTTAATCTGTATTGAATCTTTGGTTCTTTCAAAGGACTAGTGTTTTCAGTTGTAAAAACCGACAGTGTCCCTAGGAACGAATTTTCAAGTTGTATTTACAATGAGCACGTTTGGAACAGCACTGACATCCAATGGCTGCTTAAAGTAATACAAAAGCGAGCCCCTTAAAAAGAGATCTTAGTAAAATGAATGACTTATTCCTTTTAAGAAACAATCACTGTACTATAGGAAAAAGATAACATACTGAAGTAAAACTGGATTATATAGTAAGTTAGTAAGGCTATCTCTTTATTCTGTTCTTTTAGCCAGTTACTATTCCTTGGGCCTGTTTCTCTACTGGTAAACACCGGGACAAAACCCACTTCACAGGGCCATAATTACAGTTCTAACATACTGACTTCTCAAGGTGGGTCTGTTATAAATGCTTTCTTCCTTTTGAGATGAACTAAGGCTCAGTGATAAGATAAAAAATTGACCTTGCTTATTGTTTGAAGAAATTGTTACAAGGCAATGTGAACTGAGTCGGGATTGTGAGTAATTCAGATTTTAGTACCTAGTATCTTAAATTTGCTGGATTGACTCTTCCTTAGCCTGTAGATGTTTGCATTTTGGATAACTGTATAAACCAGTACTAGAGAATTCAAAAGTGAACCTACTTCTATTCAACTTTAAAGAATTTATAATCTGGGTCGGTAGATTGCTCAGCAGATAAAGGCACTTTGCTGACAAGTCTGATGAGCATCATCTATGGGCCCCAGGTGGTAGAAGGAGAGACTTGACTCCCACAACTCACGAGTGTCCACACACACACACACACACACACACACACACACACACAAATGTAATTTTAAAAACTTTTTTTTTTAAATTACAGTTTGTCAGGGAAATCGGGTCAGCATGACTGCTGAGTAAGAAAATAGAGATAGTGAAATGAAATTAGTGCTGTTTAATCAAAAATTTTAAGGAAGGAGCCTATGCTTCCATGGTCCTCTAATTTTACAGTGGAAAAAAAAAGGAAGCCAGAAGTGGGCAGCGGGATACTTAAACTTGGAAAAATTAAACCCTTGTATGTGGTGGGTGTTTAAATTTTGGAGAAAATCAACGTTCAGTCTTTATAACCACCCTGCCCAATGTAGCATCAAAATCTCGATCTTGCACGTCTGCCATTCTCTGTCAGCACTATTTAAAACAAAACTGAGCTACTAGAAAAGAAAATAAAAAATTCAACAAATCAAAAGTGAGGAAGTGCTAAGCAAATACAGGAACTGAAAAAGGTCATAGAGGCTGCTTTGCACTGTCTCATTCAGTTCCGTTGTGGTCCCCTTCTTCACCACATGCCAAAACAGTTCTTCACAATCTTCAGGACTAGAGCATCGTGGGTGTAAGACCATGGAAGAGCTGGGTGAGTGAGGGGCTTTTGTAGACGCTCTGAGGAAGTGTGGACTTGGTTACCATCCATCCCCATGTGTGATGAGGTGTCTTCTAGCCAAACTGAGGATAGTGCTGAGAGATTCTGTTTTCGCTTTTGTCCTCAGTTCAAACAAGAGTGAGGCAGGAGGAACTATGATTGTTGGGGGAACTATAGGGTCTGTTTGCAGAGGCACAGTAGGCAGATAGTTGAGAGCTAATCACGGAACAGACACCCAGAGAAGCACTTTTAGAAGAAAATGTAATTGAATGTGCTTTCCCCCTTGGCAGCTACTGGAGATCATAGGGTGGCTCCACAGCTAGGTGATTGTGGTAATATGATTTTGGAAGAAAAAAAAAAACCCAAGGTTGGAAAAAGGAGAGGAAATAAAATGAAGGCAAGGAAGGAAGACAGGAAAGGGAAAAGGAAAAAAAGGAAAATAGGGAGAGTGTGGGGAGACAATGAAATCACAGTGCAGAGTAAAGGGTCTGTAGAGGTTGCAGAGGCCGGTAGGATACTAATAAACTACAGAGGTAGCATCGCTCTAGTGGTTCTTGTTTATCTTTAGAGAAATCTTGAAGGAGCAGATTCCTTGGCCAGAAATCCAGTCCTTCCTTCCACGCTGAGGTCAGGAGAGCAACAGTAGACATGTCACCAGCCACTCTGCCCAGAGAAACCACAGATTTCAAAGCTCGGGAGCTGTGAAGTCTGCCTCCTTGGGACTCATTTCACACACACCTTGGCAGCTTTTACTTATTTGTTTGTTTACGTATAGCATCTTTAACATCAAGTTGCTAACTTTCACCCTGTTTTCAAGCTGGATTAATTCCACATTGTCTGTGTGTTTGTAGCTATGCAAAAACTGCCAGCAATAACAAAATGCATAGCTTGTACATTGTCTTTAAAAAGAATTCTTGGGGTTGTGTTTTGAGGGCTGAAGAAACAGGAAGAAAGAAGGGGAGCAAAATGAATTATGGAGAAAGGGGGTGTTTAATAAATGCTGAATTATTTTGGCAAGAAAATGTATTTGGAGACTGTGGTAAAAGCTGTGTGTTGAACTTTGGTGTAGAATACAGATTATTATTATTATTATTATTATTATTATTATTATTTATTTTTTTTTTTTTTGGTTTTTCGAGACAGGGTTTCTCTGTGCAGCTTTGCGCCTTTCCTGGGACTCACTTGGTAGCCCAGGCTGGCCTCGAACTCACAGAGATCCGCCTGGCTCTGCCTCCCGAGTGCTGGGATTAAAGGCGTGCGCCACCACCGCCCGGCTCAGATTATTTTTCTATATAATATTAGTTATTTATTCTTTGAGAATTTGATGCATGCATATCCTGTGTGGGTATTGAGGGAATTTCCTTTTCTCCATGGAGTTTTACCCATTTTTTTTTTCTGAGAGGATCTTATTTTGCTTTATTTTATGGATATTAAACTTTTATTCAAATTTAGTTCAAAAAGTTAAAAGACAACTAATACAGGGAAACCTTAAAATGTGTTAATCAGTTTAATGTTTGCAGCAGCCCTATGAAATAGGTAGTACGTTTTTTTTTTCTTTAAATAAAGAAAAGCAAAACTTCTTGTTCACTCTCAGGAGCTTCTGACACTAAGAGCAATTAAATGACAATGTTACAAGTTGTTCTCCTATGTTAGAAGTATGTTTGTTCTGGTGGCTAATGGAGTAATAATGTTTTTTAAAAAATGTATGCTTTTCTATTTTCTGAGTAGGATACTTGTCAGGGAAATCTTGCTCAGAGATGTACAAAGTATGCACCTTTGAAAGCTAATGGTGTAGATTATCCAGGGAACTTCAGGGCAGTGGACTGCTGATGCTTGCATTTCACAGTCTCTTCAAATTGTCACCATTGCATGGAGGGTGGTGTTGCCTGTCTGAAATCCCAGTACTCTAGAGGTGGAAACAGGAGGTTCCGAAACTTAAGGTTATTTTGGGCTATTAGAAAATTTGAGGCCAACCTAGACTACATAAAAGCCTATAAGAGTCTATCTCAAAAAAGACAGACATGGAGGCAGAAGCAGTTAGATCTCTGTGAATTTGAGCCAGACGGTCTACATAGTACGTTCTGGGCCTGCTAGGGCTATGTAGTGAGACACTGTCTCAAAAAACAAAATGAAACAAAAGGCAGGGAGTATCTGCCAGGAACAATAGTTTAACTACTGTCATCCCAGCACTAGGGAGGCTAGGTTGGACAACTGCCCAGAGTTTGAGGCCAGCCTGGGCTGTGCTAGTTGCAGGTTTGCTTGGGTTAGAGTAAGACCTTGCCTTAAACAGCAATGAGCCAACTTGGGGTGGAGTTTTCTTTCTACTTCTGTAGAAATTGTATCAAGGACAGGTTGGCTCAGGTGGGCACATCCTCCCTCTCTGCTGTGCTGCTTTGGATGTTAGTAGCATGCATTCACCTAGAAGGTTTCACCTAAATCTTTGCAATTTAGGCATGAGATCATTATAACCTGTAGAGACCCACAAGCAACTTGACTTGGGGGTGAAGGTTGATACTCAGTTTCCACAGATCAAGGACTAGGAAGAACTGCAGTCTTCAGTCAAGTTTCACTCACCCCAGTAATCTTATATTTGTCACACCAAAAGTAGTCATCTAATTTAAATTATAGAATCTGCATGAAGCAAAAAGAGTAGCCACAGGGTACTGGTGAAATGTGCACTCATTGGAAACAGGAAGTGAAAGTCCTGTTAACTCAGGAGCAGAAAGCAGAGTTTAATAGATTTGGTGAGCTGATGCTTCTGAGGATTACTGCATACCTTTGCTGAATGATACTCCTATCTCATAATCTTTAATATAAACGGATTCTAGTGATCCAGGAAGGCCTCTGACTTCTGATTGGATCAAAGCTTAGAAAATAGAAAAGAGAATGACTCTATTTAATAGATGTAGAATAAAATGTTGGAATTCTGAAATTCAGAGTTGAGTCTGGCCAATAAAATTCTGAGATAAAACTTTTGCTTTATTGTTCTGTTTTCTTTACTCCAAAGAAAACCCATTTCATTGTAGAGAGTTAAAAAAATACACAGAAGTAGAGAAAACATTTTAACAAAATCTAAGCCTTTTGATCAGTGTCAACAATCATCAGCTCTTGACAATCTTATTTCATATTGTTTTCAAAAAATTTCAGATATGAAATTTATCTATAAATATTTCAGCCTTAATCTATTACACAAATATGTGTAATTTACAAAAACAACCATATTAACAGTGTCACACACACAATAGCTAATAATGAAATAACATTATCATACCTAAAATTAACTGAAGTCACTTTAATGTCAATATTTTCAAATTCCTAAAATACTATATTTAATATTATTGACTATACAGCATTAAATATTCTTTTTAAAAATTTAAAAATTTAATTTTTGTTATCAACTGTCTTCTTATGCAAATAAAACTCATGCTGAACACTGAATTCAGAATTGCCAAAGAGGATTTTTTTTGTACTTGCCTTTAAGTTTTTGATCACAAGTTCAGCAAAGTCTCACACAAATACTCTCAGTATTCTTGATTGCTTCATTTTTTTAAAATTATAATTCTGATCTAAATTGAAATTAGCTATATGTCTCTTAGGACTCTTTTAATTATATATGTGCCCCTTCTGTCTTTTTTTTTCTTGTCAGTTTATTTATTGAAGGACAGTCTGGCCTAAAGAGATTAGTCCAGTTTGGTTATTTCTGAAATGGTGTATGAAGGTCAAAATTTTGTGATATGGATGATTGAGAAAGTTCTACAGAAGATTTCTTTTGTGAAAACAAAACGATTAGATAGATCTTCCTTATAATATTGAGAAATACACATCCTTAATCTGGGGATGTGGTTTGGTGGCACATTAACATACTTTTATGTAGTATATGTAAGTTCCTGAGTTCAGCATTGTGAAGAGGGAAGACAGCGGGGGTAAGACAGTTTTTGAGCTGCTGCTGCTGGCACACCCATGTAATCCCAGCACTCCGGAAGTGGAAGCAGGAAGATCATGAGTTTTAGGCCCTCCTGGTCTGGTTGGTAAATCAGGCCAAGTTGCTCTATGGCAATCTCTCTTAAAGACTAGACAGATCAAAACCCTCATTCTCTCAAATATGAAATACATGTTTGTTTTTTAATAGCATGTTAAGTTCATTTTCTTTATTTGAGAATTTCAGAGGTAGGCAGGTCCTTAGAAATCACACAATCTAATAATGCTTTGTAAGCTTATAAAAACTAACATATTTAAAAAATCCACTGAAGTTCAAAAAAAGACACTAAAGTATCTTGACTTGCAATTTGAAAAATAATTGTTCAATCCAATTGCTTCATCACGTAGATGAAGAAAGACCTTCAGAGAACATGCTGTGCTTCAGATGACTCAGACAATCTGGTCATGATGGCAACTCTAACTTACAAGTTTGCAATGCTTACATTGGAGGTGGGGCTCAGAGAGCTCTCCTTGGAGTTCAGATTCTGTGCTCAAGAGCCTGTGAGAGCTACACTCTCTCTCTCCTGTGTATGAAACGAGGACAGTAATGTCCTCTACCTCAAAGTGCTAGGATAACATCTTCATACACTGTGATGGGCATGGGCTAATTTTCATTAATCATTGTGATTAATGACATTACAACAGGAAAGTACTAGCAAAATGCTTGTGAAGCCTATTGGAGTTTTCCCAAGAAAACTGCAAAAGAAGTCACGATTATTTGGATTGCTACCTCTTACTTGATTGGGCAATATTTTAGTTTCTTTCTTTCTTTCTTTCTTTTTTTTTAAACCAACCTTTTTCCTTTCCACATCCAAACAAACACTACCAACAAAAAACCACTAATACATAAGTTTTGTTGTTGTTGTTGTTATATTCTTGGGCTAATCCTTGAGATCTTAGACTAAAAAAAAAATCAAGATTAATGTTTTGCCTCCCCACTGTGGTTGAGATATATAGTATGAGAGAATAAAAAAAGAATGTTTGCCTCTTGGTATATTTTGAAAAACCTTATTTTTTTTCTAATATGAAATAAATAATTTTTTTTTTGTGTGTTTGTGTGTATGATCTGGTTAAAAACCAATACCTAGAAGCCAAATTGTAAAACACTAAATTGTAGAGAGCATATGAAATTGAATGCAAACATAGGAAATATCAAATGGACCATAATGTAATTTCCTCAGACATCTCCTAGGACATGTCACACTCCTGAAGTGAGGTGTTGAGGGAGGGAGGTATTTGCAAATTGTTGTCATCCCAAACAAGAAGAGAATATTTAAGAAGAAAATAATTCTGGAGACTCACAAATTCTACATTATTCCCCCTTTGTTTCCTGTGATGTAGATGCCTTATTGGAGGAATTGGAACGCTCCACCCTCCAGGACAGTGATGAATATTCAAACCCAATTTCTTGTCACCTCGATCAGCAATCCAAACAGGGGAGCCTACTTCCCCAAACTCCAAAGACCTTGTCATCTCAGAGTCACACAAGTCCCTTGAAGGTAACATTTCATCTATTGTAGTATTGTAGACAATCAATATTTGACTGCACTTCTGAAAATTAATTGTATCCCATATAAAATTATATTAAAGGAGAAGCATATATTGAGAACAGAAAAAAGTATCATTTCAATATTAATTTAAAAATAGTTGCTTTTGGAAAGAGGAGAAAATTGAGAAAATTACTGTAGAGTATGCCTTTGAAATGATTTTCTTCTAGTGAAGGCTATTGCCTCATTGTAGCTAGAGTTTTCCTGCCTGGCCTACAGTCAGGACAAATCTCTTTCACTTGCCAGTCCCACAGCCACTCAGACCCGACCAAGTAAACACAGAGACTTATATTGGTTACAAACTGTATGGCCATGGCAGGCTTCTTGCTAACTGTTCTTACAGCTTAAATTAATCCATTTCTATACCTTGCCACATGGCTCGTGGCTTACCGGCATCTTCACATACTGTTTCTCATCATGGCGGCTGGCAGTGTCTCTCCCACTCAGCCTTTCACTTCCCAGCTTTATTCTCCTCCTTGTCCCGCCTATACCTCATCCATGCTGGCTACTGTTATGTTGCTCCCAGACTACCAGAGGTGGCATGTTACAGTGTGACTAGAGTCATACCCACTAAAATCAGGGATCACCTGGTAGTTTAGACAAGTCTTTTGGGGGTGACTGTACAGCTGTTACTTCATTGGTCTTACTGCTGAATAAATTCAGAAATTGTTTTCATCTAGCTAGAGATTGTAAAGCTCTTAGCAGCCACCATGAAGAAACTAAATCCACCAGAGGTGACTATTTTAAAGCCCAGAAATCTGATGTGTTAATTTATGGTTAAGTGTTAAAGCTATCAAGTATATATTTGCTGACATGTGTATTTTCTTCTTTTGGATCAGTATGCATAAACCTTTATTATAATTAATGCTTGCTTAATGAGGATGCAGTTAGTACAAGAGACACTGGGTGGATGTTCTTCATATCTGGTATTTGTGAACTGTGATGTTCTGATTCATTCTTGGGTACTCATAAGGAATTAGTATTCCAGACTTTGAATTTGAATGCAGGAATAGGTAGTTTCTAACTTCTCAGATTGCTTATCTGACTCTCTACTAGAGAGTAGTTGTTGAAATTCTTAAACTACAGCCATAGCATCCTAATGTTCTCCTGCATAGATATCTGTACTTTATTTATTACATAGCAGCCTCATAGAGCCTTGACATAAGACAGACCATGACATTCTTCTACCCTCACTCTGGTGGTGTTTCCCATCTCATCTGCAGTAGAAGCCACAATGTTGCACTGAGCTTTGTGGATGACCACATCCTTGCTTACCTGCAAGAGACCTGAGCTTTTGCTTATTTTCCTGACATCTCATTGATTTCCTTTCATGTAATATTTTCAATTTGTTTTTGAAGTTTTATTATTAGTATTTGAATTAATATATTAATATGATTATGAGTAACTCCAAAAGGTGACTAATAATGACTCTTCCTGATCTTGTTCAGACAAAATCCCAGTAATATCACCCTTTCATGACAGTATTGAGGGAGATGACTAAGAAGTCTAAGAGTGGAAATGTGAGCTAACTCCTCTGGTCTTAGGTGGGAGCAGAAGAAATCTGCTGGCCACTTGGTATGCTGCCAGTCACACCCTGCTATGGTCCATGTGATGCATACATGGAACATCTGGGATCAGTAAGTAATAAGGAAATCATGATTAATGACATAAATGATGTTCAGGAAATAGAATTTAGTATTCTTGTCATCACAAATACTATATTATGAATGTTATTAAAGCATTTTGTATTTGTATTTGTAAATTTCTAATTGTTTTATTTTGTTAGCACTAAAGAAATCTTAATATTAATCTTTTGTCAGTTGGCTTAAAGCAAAACAGAAACAAAATCTTCAGGTTTGATTTTTTCAAGGCAGTTATGAGGACTGGTAATTTGCACAAAACATCTTTTAATGTTTTCCAGTCACCAGAGGGAATGAGGAGAGATATTACTGTCCCTTTAAGAATCAGGAGACATCAAAGAGGTGAAGAATTAGCATGTACTTTAGATTTAATACTAATCTAAGAAGCATGTTCCTGAAGATGACAGTTCATACATAGCTGTAGGAAATATATTTGCAGATCACTGTGAAATACACATTTCCACTTCTAGCAAACCACCCTTGTAAACATTTTTTTTGCTGATTTTCAATTTCACATTTTCATCTGCATATAAGTAAAGTGGAAGGAGTAGCTTTGAAAACCATCAAATAATGTCAGTCTTAAATCACTGTCATCAGAGGTGTCAGAAAATTAGAGTATTCCAACCTCTTTATTTTTCATCCAATATATAGCATCAAAATAAAACTCCTGGAAGTTAATTTTCCTGTTAAAGAGAAAACAAACAACATTAGTCAGTACAGTGAGTTGAAAAAGTATTGAAGATAGCAAAATCTTCTGGTAAGAATAAGAAAACAGACTGTTAGTGGAACACAGATAGCATCATGGTAATAATATGTTCTTACCAACTTAAATCTAACAGAGCAGAAATGAATTTGGAGTTGATTGTGAAGTACACAGAATTCTTGACTTCATCAAAACAAACAGCAACATTCTGCCCATCAAAACTAAAATTTTCGCCGGGCGGTGGTGGCGCACGCCTTTAATCCCAGCACTCGGGAGGCAGAGCCAGGCAGATCTCTGTGAGTTCGAGGCCAGCCTGGGCTACCAAGTGAGTTCCAGGAAAGGCGCAAAGCTACACAGAGAAACCCTGTCTCGAAAAAACAAACAAACAAACAAAAACAAAAACAAAAAAAAAGAAACTAAAATTTTCAAGACTGGCAAATGTCATGCTAGTCATTTTTTTTCTAGGAGTGACATGAAAAACAAAGCAACATCTAAGCATGGCATGTTAATTTTCTTTATGTGTTGGCTCTTGTTCTCTGGGTTTTGGAAATGTCCTATCCTCATTTCATAAAGCTTAGATTGCACTGTGTGCAAAATCAGCTAGAGAGCTGTAATCAAATTATTCAATCAATATTGAATGAAAAAGTGCTTCTTAACAATCTGCAATCATATACAATTGAGTTTAACAAAAGGAAGCAGCTCCAATTTTTTTCCCAGAAAAAAACAAGAGATGAGAGCTCATGTAGCTTAATTGCTTAATTTAAAACGTGCTTCTAAAATTTCTTGACTTTGATGGATTTTTGACTTTATTTTATTGGATAAATTTATAAACCAAAATGTAATAAAATTATAGAAGTCAATGAGTTTGCTCTTACTCATCCCTTACAAAAATATGTCAAAAAGAATAACAAATAGAGACATCTTCAAAATTTGGGCTTATTAGAATATTAATGGAGAAAGATGCTGTGAATGGAGGTGGCTAAGAGAAGACACATGGGAATATTGTCTTGGACAAAGGAGAAGAGAGAAAGCCTGGGAGTGGGTAAGAATAAAGAGAGGTAGTGGGAAGGAAAGAAAACAAATACTGCATTTTATGTCATATATATCTTTGATGTATTCTATGTATGATATAAAGACAAAAGAGAGACTTGTGGAGTGGAATTAACCATGAGTGAAGGGGACACAAGGAGGTGGTGGGAGGTAAATACAAGCACAGTGCATTAATATACGTGTATGAAAATCCCCAATGAAGTCCATTATTTTGTGCACTAAGAAAATTAATTAAAAGAAGATATTTTCCTGAATGTATTTATACGTTTTAGTAGAGAAAAAGAATTGAGAATATGTTCCACAGAGCAGAATGTATCCTGAACGTTCAGGTTCATCAGCATTAAGATCACATCTCTACTAAAAGCACTATGCCCTAGAGAAAAGCCCAAGTTAAAGATAACAGCAATCTCAAATCTAATAACCACAAAATGTAGCTTTGGAGAACATTACAAATTCAAAAAATGACAGCACTATATATTTAAAAAAGTCAGCATTTCAAAGGAAAATTCCTAAATCAAAATGTTAGAGCAAATAATAACCACATTACCAATTAAAGTATGTGACTATATGTTGAGAGTTGTTTTCTTATGCTGTTTTAAATGTGTAAGTAATAAAAAGAACACTAAAGAAGTTTCCCATCATGTGTATAGCTATGTGTTGTTTTTAATTATTCTGGAGAAATCTGTGTAGAAAATAAATTTCTTCAGGTATGGTGGCTTGCATTTGTTATCCTGGCACATCGAGGAGAACGAGAACTTCAAGGCTAGCTTCAACTACATAGAAAGTCTGATGCTGGCCTGGCCTACATGAGGCTCTGTCTCAAAAAAAAAAATAAGAAAAAGAGGTTTTGAGCAAAATTATTGTTATTTCTATTGTGATTATTTTGAGACAGTTACCATGTAACTCAGGCTGTCCACAAGCTTGCCATCTTGCCTCAGTTTTTCAAGTGCTGTGGTTAAAGGCATGAAGGCATGAACCACCACATCCTTACCTTCATTAGAATTATTTTATAGGTCTACCAATACAATACAATGAAGTTGTTTGGCTGGAATATGTACTTTATTAGGGAACTGTGATACATATATTTGTAATATCAATACTGATGAAGATGAGGCAGGAGCTTGAGTTCTGGACTAGATTACTCTCTCTCTCTCTCTCTCTCTCTCTCTCTCTCTCTCTTTCTCTCCCTCTCTCTCTCTCTCTCTCTCTCTCTCTCTCTCTCTCTCTCTCTCTCTCTCTCTGTGTGTGTCTTTCTCTCTTCTCTGTCCCCCCTCTAAAAATTTAAATGTATTATTTCTAAAGACCCCTCTTTCCCTTGTAAGCATCTCCATTTGAGCTGAATAAATGTATGTTTACTACTTGCAGATCTAGCCCCTCTGCCTGCTTCCCTGCACAGGCCACATAGGCCTCCTTGTTGCTCAACAGTCATTCCCATTCATTCCTTGCACATGATCAACATTACCCTGATACCTGATTGCTTTCCTTACTTCATGTAAGTCATTGCTCAAGTGTCATCTACTCAAGTGAGTTTTTCCCCATCAATGCATTTATAACTGTTTCTATTGCCACATTTCTTAATTTCTACTCCTTGATTAACTTTTATATCTACTTCTTGCTAATAAAATATAAGCTCTGAAGTACTCAGTTTTTTTTTTTCTTAAGCTGGGTCTCAAGTAAGCTGGACTGACTTTGAGCTCACTGTGTAGGGAAGGATAAGTTTGAATTCTTGATCCTGCCTCCAGCTCCCAACTGTTGGCGTAACAGGATTACACCACCATGCCAGGTTTATACAGTGCTAGGATTAGAACCCAGAGCCTCATGGATGCTAGGCAAACACTCCTCCAACTGAGGCTACATCTTCATTCACCAGAATATTTGGCTTTAGTGTTGTTGCTTTATTTTGCGGTTTGGATATAACATCCTAAGCCCAGGAATGTATTGGTTACTCAGTAAGTATCTGTTCAGTGAATAAATAGATGAATTGCTGTCCAGCCACATCTTTGGTTGACACATTATTACTTTTCATAAGGCAAGTTTGTGTTCTAGCCTTCCCTAGGCACCATTGTGCTTAAAGGGCCTTCCCCTGAGCCACCATATTGTTTTATGCTTCCTATCTGAGGATGATATATATCTTTATATCTTTGTTTTTAAGGCAAGGAGGGTAGTACTTGTTCAGGTACCAACTTCTATGTTTAGAATTTTTTTTTTTTCTGCATGATGGAAGGTAACTCTGCCTTTGGAAACATTTAAGCAATACACTACTTATTGCTTTTGTTGCTTATTATTGTTATATTTATTATTATTATTGTTATTGTTATTATTATTTGCTTTGAGACAAGTTCTTAACGTTGTGCCCAGACTAATCTGATACTCATGCTTCTTTTTCCTCAGCCTCCCAAGTAGCTTGGATTACAAGTGTGCACCATCATGCTATTCTAGTTATCCCCTTTGGAAGCTACAAACTTCTCTCACTCTCTATGTTGATAAGCACCAGTGTTCCGATACAGATGTCATTCTTTGCTCTTTTCTGTCACTTATGTCTTAGGTGCAGCTCGTGTATACGACCAATATCCAGGAGCCCAATGTCTACAGGTATGCTTTGGTTTCTGATAAATAATTTCAAAATTAAAAGTTATTAGGTAATTGTTGTTAATAATTGCAGTAATTTGGTTTGTAAAAATTATTATTGGACTTCCTCCATATCTCTTCCCAGAGCCTTTGAACACAGGCAGAACCCTTCTATGCTGACTTGGCAACCTCCCAAGGTATCTTTCCTCCAGACAGCTGTCCAGGCTTGGGGCAGTGGGTTTATGTATTTTCCTTACCACCTGAAAAGGACAAAAAGTTCCAGAGTTAGCACAGATGTTTTGGCATTTCAGTTCCAGGTATCATGCAACAGTGCTCAGAAGAGAAAACACACCTGAATAAACTTAAGCAAGGGTCCAGCAGTGTCAATGCCAGGATCAGGGCTACAAGAAGACAACAAGGGTCCATCACAGACGAATGAGTGCATACTTGTACTTTCTAGGTCTGCTCGGAGTTTATGTGGTGGAAGAATATCCCTTTAGTAAAAGTTACACATGGAATAGATTCACTTGCTAAATCATTTCTCCTGGTCAAAGCAGAACCAGTAGTCTAAAACAGACAAGAAACAGAAAGGCCACCTCTTTCATGTCTTTCTCTTTAATCATAGCTTTCAGTAAAAAAAAAAAAAAAAAAAAATTAGGCTCTTTTTTAAGGATTCGTGCTTGGCATGGAGTGCTCCACTGCTCTATCTGGTCTCAGAATCACGGTACATAGAGCACACATGGGAGGCTAAAACAGGGAAAGGACTTGCGGTACATGAAGTCATTTAAAAACTTCCCAGGTGAGGTCACTTTCTACTGAGGTGGGAGTGAAGCTAGTTTATTAATACACATTACCTATTTATTCCAGCTCCAGGAAGTGGTGGGTGAATACTTCTTCATTGTCTTCACCCTCCTGTTGTAGTTAAAAAAACAAACAAAAAGAAAACAGTGCCTGTATTCAAGAGGCCCTCAGCAAATGTGTGTTTTCTTAAGATGTCAATAGAAATACATGTGAATACTCAAATTGTAGTATGAAAACCAGTCCAAGCACCAGCCATTTTCTGGTATGTCTGGCATTGTGATCAATTATTTGATCGCGACACTATCTTATGGACAGCTCCCCCCCTACAGCATTGGGTCTCTGGCTTCCTTTCCTTTCTTTGTCCTGTGCTCTGTTAGTTAGGGCCAGGCCATTTTTGTAAAGGTCTTTCATTTACTTGTTTTTCTAGATTCTTACTCTCCCCAGGCTTATAGCTGATTCTATATATATATATATAGGTCCACATTAACAGACCACCCCTCAGCACATACACACACCAGCCAGATATCAGAGATAGCCTGACTGCAAGCATAAATCATGGACTGTCATCAGTTAGGTGGTATAGAATCTCCCCCTTTCCCTGAAGTGTATAAGGGACTCTCACTCTGCCATTTGGACCTGAACTTCCCTCAGAGCCCCCACCACGCTGCCTTCTGTCTGTCTATCTATGGCATTAATACTTCCTTTAATAAATCTCATATCCAAAAAGCAGGCTATCTTGGGAACCCTCTTGAGCCCCAACTCCTAACTTTTCATGCTTTAGGGATCTAACCCTGGTGGTTGGATTTTTCAGGCTCCAGGACAGTTGGCTGTCATGGGCTCTGACCAATAAGAAGTGCTGGAGATACTAGCAGTTGCAGAGTAGGAAAGTGCAGGGCACTTGCCCTGGTCCTGGCCCTTGACTTTGCAATGTTTCTATCAGCAGCTGCATCTCTGTAAGCTAGTGCACTGAACAGAGACCCTGGGCTCTGATGAGGATGATGTCATGCATTTTGTCCTTTTAGCTTAGGGGTGGTGAAGACTTGCTGCTGCTGTAGGTTTTTGGTAATCCCCATATGTCTTCTGTTTTGCTTATTAGCTCTCTCCCCATCTGTATAATTGATTTTCTACATTAATTCCATTTGTTTACTCAAACCTGCTTATATTTTCTGGACTGGAATACTTTGACTGATATACTATCCATTACCAAGTCATACCTACAGTGCATATGTGTGTGGGAGGATGATATAAAACCCATCCATAACTATGTGGGACTTTTATAAATTTCCAAGGTGGCATGAACAGTAGCATGCCAACACAGAATGCTAAACTCAGAAACTAGATTCCCACATTGGTTTCCATCATATACTCTTGTTTACATAAATGAGCTGCACATTGCTCCCAGTAATCCTTGAAAGTGTGCTTTGTAGCAACTCTGACTGCAGCACTGGGATATTTCTAACCACTGTGCATCAATAGCAATATGGCAGTAGTTTCTAAGTACATCTATTTCATGAGCAAAAGTAGCAGTTCTAATAGTAGGGAGGAACAGTTCACAAAATATAACAATTAAACAAAGGAAAACTCAGCACAATGAAGCTCCTTTGTTGGGAAGTGTACATTCTGTACATTCTTTCAAATATGTTTGTGTTGTGATCTGTATTATTAAAATCTTCAAATCACAAAGCAGCTTGTAGCTCATGACATAGCAAAACATTTTTCCTATGTTTAAAAGGCCAGGGACAGATCAGATGTCTCTAATGTAAAGTTTCTCTCTTTTCAAGAATATTTCCTATAATGGGCTTCTAATTGTGACTCTCAGCTCTTCAAGTTTGCATTTCCTGTGTAGATTAGTATTTTGCTGAGTCAGCTGATGTTAGAGACTCTTGACAATGGTCCCTTCTATTTATATGCTATGCATTGATTCTAGTTGAAAAGAGTATGGGCATGTTTTTGAACATGAACAAATTTTCTCCATCTGTAAGGTGAGGAGGCTCTATGAATAAGGAGGCCCATATAAAAAACTACATTTGGAGCTGGGGAGATACCTTAGCTGGTAAAGTGCCTGCTGTGCAAGCACAAGACTAGAGCTTGAACCCTGGAAGCTGTGGAGGGGGATTTTTCATATTGTTCTAGGCCTTGCTTCTTAAATTTAACAACATATGGTAGAATTACTTCTCAATTTATCTAAGTCTATATGTACATTTTTTAGCAATTACATGATGTTCTGTAAAATGGATGAACCATAATTTATTTGGCTAAAACACTATTTAGTTTACTTTTTATTTGCTCACGAACCCTGTATTGTATTGAACTTCCTTTGTTATACCTCTCTCCTGCTATGTATGTATATATGTACATGTATATCCCTAATTTTTCTTTTTGTCTTTGAATTAATTTTAAGTTAGCATATGTATTTGTTCCTTTCTGCTGCTGTGATAAAATACAAGGCAACTTGTGGAAGAAAGAATTCATTTGGGCTTACGGTTCTGGAAGGGATGAAGGTCTATCATGGCAGTGAGGCATGACAGTTAGCAACAAGCATGGTGGCAAGAGGAGGAAGCGAGGAGGTCACAACTCCACCACAAACACAAAGCAGAGAGAGCAAACGGGAGAGCAGGGCTATAAACTCTCAAAGCCTTCTCCTAGTGTTGTGCTTTCTTCAGCTAGGCTGAACCTCCCAAAGTCTCTTCCAACAGCATCACCAAGTGGGGACCCAATTCAAATGGGGAACCGTCCCAGCATACAAAGTTAGTGGGTGTTCTTATGGCATTATCATACCTGGCATTATACTTTGTTCTGATTTGTTCCTCTCTCATTGCCCTTTCAAGTGTTCCTGTCTCCTCTCTGGCTATTTCATTTCCTCTCCCCAAATAGTCCTAGTTTATATTTTCATGTTTGTGTTCAGTTTTTCTGTAGGATGTAGATTTAAAAGTGAAGTTGCTGAACTAAAGGGTACTTACATTTGAAATGTTGATAGATTCTGTCTTGAAGAGGGTTTTAGGAATCTGTAAATTACCTATGGCGTGTGTGTGTGTGTGTGTGTGTGTGTGTGTGTGTGTGTGTATAAATAAATGTGTATAATCTTGATTAACAATGCATATTGCCAAGTTTTTAAAGTTGTGATTAATAGGTAAAAATTCATTTCTCCCTTAAATTGTTTGCTTAAAGATTGATGGGATCAAGCATATTTTTGTATGTCAATGTGAAACATAACTCTCACTTCAAAGGCGATCTGAGATAGTTTACTCTGAAGCCAAATATAAGTGACCATGGCCTGTGAGCACACATTTGTTCATGTTACAACACGGTAAAACTTAGATCAAGTTTTCATAGTACCAAAACCAGGAAAGTCATTAATCAAGAAATGCTCAAACACATTAGCAGAAACATTACGGAGGTGGGTTGAAACCTCTGTTATAGGCCTCAGTACTAATCTGATGGTATTCTTACTCTTAATGATTGGTGGAAACTAAGATTTTGTTAAGTTAAAGCATTCCACAAGATTTTATCTGTTAGTCACAGGATATTATATGAGCAAGAAATGACTATTTATGGGCCTAAATATAGCCCTAAACAAATTTCAATTAGGCTCTGGACCTGCAACATTCCAACTTCTCTACAGTCATTGAAGTTCAAGTCAATTAACCAGCCTTGCAGATTTAGTTGAAGTCACAATTACCTTTTGGAACTTCCGTTCATGTCTATAATAATAAACATGTATGTTTATCATTCTTAAACCTGATTTTAAGCTCATGTTTCACTGGTTTGCTTTTTTAATTTATAGAAGTTTTACAAACATTTTGTATATGATTTAACTATAATACTTTTGCAAAATAGACTTTATTAATATATTTCCTTTTTTGTTTTATTCCAGAGGATTTTAAAGAAACCTTTTCTTTATTTTTAAATTAATTGTTTATGTATATGGATATTTTGATGCAGTTATGTATTTGTAGCATTTATATTCCTGATGTACATGGAGATCGGAAGAGGGTGTTTGAGCCCTTGAAACTGGAGTTAAGGGAGTTGTAAGCTGCCATGTGAGTTCTGGGAAGCAAACTCAGGTCCTCTGCAAGAATAGTGTGTGCCCTTGACCTCTGAGCTATCTCTCTAGTTGCCATCATTTTAATTTTATTCCCTTGGTTAAAATGCCTTATAGGCTCTAAGTTTTAAAATCATCCATTTCCTTCTAGTATTTTAATGTTTAAAATTTTTTTTTATATTCAGTTCCACTCACTTGTTCATGTTTGATGTGTTGAGGGCTATAAGTTTATTTTGTTCTACACAGATTTTGATTCATTGACTCATTAAATATATTGCTGATTCTTTGAAATGCCTCATGCAACGTACTGGAACTTTACAGGTGCAGGGGCCTGCTTCTGTGTTTTATAGTCTACTCCTTTGATCAGTTCGTTCTGTTACCGTTGCACACATTTAATTATTGTCATTTGCAGTGTTGCGTGATAACTGCTTGCTCCCAATTACTTTTATTTTATGAAATGTTACCTTTATTGGGACAAACTGTTTGTTCTGAAATTTGTTTTTTTTTTTGTTGTTGTTATTTTTGAGATAGTGTCTATGTATCTTTGGCTGGATTGGAACTCACACAGATCTGCCTGCCTGTGCCTCACAGTTGCAAGGATTAGAGATGTGTGTCACCATGTCCAGCCTTTTAAACCTTACAAGTTTTTTCATGGGTGTTCTAGCACATACATTTTAATGTAATCTTATTGATAGCTCAAATAATTCTTCTGGGATTTTTATGAAATTTTATTGAATTTGATGTGGGAAAGTGACACATAGTATACATCTCCATTTATGTAGGTCTTCTCTTTGATTTATTGTACATATTCAATGTTTGCAACATAATATATAGGATACATATAAATAGTGAATGTTTACTTTAGTCAAGTGTGGCAATGCCATTATGATAAAAATATCTGTTATATTCTAAGAGATCGGAACTTTTCCTGGACTTTACAGCCAGAGTTAATAGTACACCTTAAGGTCACTTAAGACTTAAGACTGCTATCCTGCTGTATACTCAGCCTGTTTGTTTAACATACTTTTAAGAGAACAATGTAACAACCAAACTTACCTACCTTGAATTTCCCATGTAATCAACTTTGATAACCATGCCAATTCATAACTGTAATCTTAAATTATGTACTCCTGACTTGAGTAGTGTGTGTGTTATGATAATCATTTGCTGAAAACAGAACAAAGGCCAATAACAGCCTTATAAAACGAATATCCACCATAAACGTTGAATGAAGCATGGATATTGCTTGATAGCATTGGTTTGTTTATTATTTGGGTCAGTTGGTGTCAGTTTGAATTAGTGTCTTTATCCCTTATAAAACTCTGTTAGAGATTTTGTAAAGTATCTCTCATTCTTTACTCATGCAACACTTTCTGTCCCATTCAAGAAATACACAGCAAAAGCACTTCATTAGAAATGATGGAAGACACAAGGAGAGCAAAGTAGAGAATTCAAATGTAGGCTTACTCTTGGTCAAATGACACCAGTGAGACGTGTTTTATTGATTTTCGCTCTTAATGCAACACTGATGAGTTATTGGTGACTCTGAGGTTATTATTAATGTGCTTAAGCTGATGTAATGAAGCAAATGAACAAATTTTTAAATTTAGTAGTAATCTCAAATATGCACATTTTTGTTACCTATAAACCCCAACTTGTACATTAGATCTCTAGACATATAGGGTCCTCTGGCCTGTTTTCATTTCTTGTCTACTTTCTCACTCCTAGGAACCATTGTTTTATATTTCTATATATTTAATCTTTTTACATTCTACATGTAAGTACAATGATGCAATATTTTACTTTTTACTTTATTTCATTTTGTACAATGCTTTTTAGGCTTATCTATGTTGAATCAAATATCAAGATCTCTTTCTTCTCTAAGATTGAATTATATTCCAGTGTCAATGCCATCTATCACAGTTTAACTTCCCAATTCATTCATTCATCAATCCACAGACGCTTTGATTATTTTCATATCTTAGCTATGTAAATGACACTATAAGGAACATAGGATCACAGACTTCTTTACAGTGTGTTGGTTTCATTTCCTTCACAGAAGAGGGACTGGTGGGTCATATAGTAGTTCTACTTTTCATTTTTTTTTAGAAGTCTTCACAGTGTTTCTCATGGTGACTACACCGACCTGCAGAGCACTGGCAGTTTACAATGCTTTCATTTCTCTACACTTTTGCCAGACCTTGCCTCATGCTATGATGGGTATAAAGTGGTATTTCTTCGTAATATTGGTTTGCATTTTTCTGGTAATTAATGAGGGTGAGCACCTTTTTGTATACCTGATGGCTGTTAGTCATTTTTAGAGGAATGCTTACTCAGGTCCCTTGGTTACCTTTGAAACTTTTTATTGTGTATGACTTTAAAAATAATTTAAAAAATTTCTATTAAAATGCAAGCAATGGCTTTAAAGCTCTGTTCTAATGTTGCTTGGACTCTAGTAATTGAGACATGTCCAGCACTTTTCTTCATATACTCGGGAACAAATAGGTTATTTATTTATTTATTTATTTATTTATTTAGAATAGCAGCTGTTTTTAAATTACTCCCTGTCTCTGGTTTTTAGATTCATATCAAATAGGTGAATAGGTAAAACTGTATCCTCTAATACTTTATGTGTGACTTAATATTTATTTGAGTTTTCATGTGTTAGTATAACTTTTTTTCCTTCTGTCTACAGTGAGGTCCAAGAGCCAAAGGAATCAGTACCACCTCCTAAAACCTCAGCAGCTGCTCAGCTGGATGAGCTCATGGCCCACCTGAGTGAAATGCAGGCCAAGGTGGGTGCAGTATGGATGATAAAGTCTCTGGGTTCCAGAGAGGCACCAAGTTAGCATGATAGTAGTCAGTTCTTCATCCCTGCTTGGGAATTCTAAGGTAGTATTCATTTTCCTAGATTACATTTAATTCAGTGGAGAAACTCATTTGGACATGAAAGATAACATGGTATAGGCCTTGATCTGGAGGAGATTGGGTGTTCTTGGGACAGCCAGTGATAAAACTCTGCAATGTTTTTAGAATAAAAGGATGGTGATTTTCCAAAATGAGTGGAGCAAACCCCACGGATTTCGACAGGTTAAGCAGATTTTATCAGAGAAGTTGTGATGGGATTTAGGATGGACACTGAAGAGTAGGAGAGGTATGGACACATAATGATAAGAGTTGGAGACAGCCTTGATGGTAAAGACTGCACTAAAGGCATGACGATGTAGAAGGTCTATTAAAAACACATACCTGAGCAGGATAAAGAGGCCAGTAGGCAAGCTGAGACACAGAGCAAGGGAGGCCAAAGTAGGAAGGATGAGTTCTGAAACCATGATAAATTTTGCTTTTTTTTTTTTTTTTTTTTTTTGTAGAGTGAAAATAGCAAACTCTTGGTTCCTGGCAGAGAGCAAAATCCAGATCAGGAGTCTTAAGCATTTATCAAGGACATAGACTTAGAATTTCTTATACAGAGAATTCAACCTTTTAAAATCTGGTTGGAAGTTAAGATGCATAATCATGAAATCAGCATGAATGTTTAAGGCAGACTGTTAAAATTTGTATGATAGAGGAGGGCAGGGGCCATATCAGCATGAGATTCCCAATATCCCACATAGTACCTATCACACAGTGAGTAAGTAAACACGTAGTTGTTGGAGGGACAGATGAAGAAATGTCGCAGACAAGGTTCTCTGATCACTAACACTCTATAAAGAGCTAACATCAACACTAAAGTTGAGTGAATTAACTTGTGCTGCATACTTGATGATGCTAGAAAAACAGTCATATTAGGAAATTTATGTTGTGTTTTCTTGTTAAAGTATGTCTTGGAATATTTAAATTTTAACTTAAAGTGTGTGTTTTAAAACTAAACAATACATATACATTGCACAAAATCAAAAGTACAAATATGTTTATAGTAAATCATTTCCATGTCGTTTGTCTTGGACTGTCCCATTTTGCCCCCTGCAGGTCATCAGAATATACTGCATTTGACATATATGTCCAGAAGTGTTTTGGAATATGCAAGCAAAGAGATGTAGATGTAGAGAATATATTGTTATTTTTTTACTTAGTTATTTTTCAAATATAAAATTAATAACAACTTTGGTACCTCTGGATGTTAATCCTTTGGATAGATACCTCTCGAATACTAACTTCCATTATATAGAGGGGAGGAAAGAAATCTGTTTGAGGATCAATTTTTTGAAGGGAAATGAGCATAATGAATAGTAAAATAGTGTGAGGTTATTATAGGCAGTGAAGACTGGATAACCAGAGGCCTGAAGGCAAATATTAGCAGAACCATTCAGGAGAACGTTGGGAGCCAGCCTGCTTCAACAAGAAGGCTTTTTAATTGTGAAATAGAAAATGAGATTGGGAAGACAAAGTGAGGATAGTGGATGTGAAACTGTGAATATTCATTTGGTGATAAAAAAATTAAGGGGTAGGCAGTGGAGAGCCACTATATCTGTATGATGAGATAAACATTATGTAGGTAGATGGTAGCAACTGCCCATGAAGAAAAGGACATGAAATGATGAAGGAAAAAAAAGTAGGCTTTGTGTGTGTGTGTGTGTGTGTGTGTAAAACTGACTTGAGTAATTTATAATAACTTTGGATCTGTCTTTGAATAAATGCAACCACACTACCTTTTCTCCTAACACTGGCTTTAAACATTACACAAATCATTACAAAGTATTGTACATCTGCTCCATCATTCTCAGATTTGCCTCCCTTCAGTCTCACTTATCACTTTAGGATACAAATCCAACTTTTGCCATAAAGGACCTAGGTGACCTTTTGCTTTTCTCCCCACACTTCTGTATGTCCAGTCTTGGTACTTTTGTTCTGACCCTGCTGATCTTGTAACTTTTTTTCCAGTGTGCCAAATGGTTTCATCCCTTGGGCCTTCTTTCTCTTAGGAATGATCATCTCACTAATATCAGTATATCTGGGTCTTTATGTACATATACTCAAGTATCACTTCCTCAGAGGCACTTTCTCCTAAATCAGTTCATATTCACCATACCATCCTCCATCACAACTATCTCTTATATAACGTACAACTTTTCCTTATCTGACATGCAGCGTATGTTGATTACCTGCCAGTCACAGAATGAAAATTCTAAGAGGCTAGAAACTTGGTATGCTTATATTCTGCCTCATAACAAGTTCCTGGAATACTGACTGTGACAAATTAGGTGCTTGGCAATTAATAAATGAATGGAAAGGAGAGATGACTAATTTTCACCTAGGCTCACTGTAAGAGCTACAAAGAGTATAATCTTCATCCACTTGATTTTTTTCTTTTTTGGCAAACAGAAGGTTTACTAATAAATGACAAATGATCAGATTTCATTTTGCTCAAAGATTTTAAAATGAAGTGGAAATAAAAGTGTTTTTATTGGTGTCTCCAGTTCCTTGAAGGAAGGTTAGGGGAAGACAACAAGATCAGCCATCAGAGGTAAAGGGATAAGTTGTATGGCAAATGTCAAAAAGAATAAAGGTGCACACAGGCTGATTCCTATTTATGGTTCTTTTTTTGTCCAAGGTTTCAGTGACAGCAGATGCCAGCAAGAAACACTTACCAGACAAGCAGGACCACAAGGCATCATTGGACTCAATGCTTGGGGGTTTGGAACAGGAACTGCAAGATCTTGGGATTGCCACCGTTCCTAAGGGCCACTGTGCTTCCTGCCAGAAGCCAATTGCTGGGAAGGTGGGGTGATCCAGGATGTTGGTCCAATCGGTCTGTGTCTGTGGGTATCCAAGAATAGCTCTTTTTCTTTGTATTCTAAGATATTTTAGTAATTGTTAAAAACCACCAACTGCTTATATTATTCTGGACCCTGAGCTTAGTGCTCTGTAAGTATTTCTGCATTTAATAGTTGAATCAACTTTTTTTTTTTTCTTCCCGAGATAGGGTTTTTCTGTGTAGTTTTGGTGCCTGTCCTGGATTTCACTCTGTAGACCAGGCTGGCCTCAAACTCACAGAGATCCGCCTGGCTCTGTCTCCCCAGTGCTGGGATTAAAGGCATGTTCCACCACTGCCCAGCTTAATTAACTTTTTAAGGAGGTTTTATTTTCATGTCTTTTGCAAAAACAAGGAAGTCAAGAGCTCAGAGACATTGGCTGGCAAGACCTAGGTCTAGTAAGAAAGAAGCAAAGGGAACATTTGAGTCCAGGATGGTCTAGCTTCTGAGTTTGAATTCCTAATCATTTTTATTCACTGCCATTACTGAGATGACCTCTCTCACTGCTCGCTCTCTTCAGACATTTCTGGACTTAAATTTATTCACTACAATGTCAGCTAAATGTAACCTTAAAAAGAGATACTGAGACTTGCTCTGAATCATTATCACCAAATCCACATAGTACAGGGCTTTCCAATTTGACTCTGAAAGGTTGAGAAGCAAGGTGCTCAGAGCTGAGGAGTAAAATCTGCTTGGCTTCTTTATTAGTCAATATGGCACATCCCTTTTACTATCCTTTAAGAAATGGTCACAGATGACCTTAGTGTAACCTAGATCTGGGCCGAGGTTGTGTCTAACTCAGGAGGTGTTGTCTACATGGAATGCAGCATACAGAGTGCTGCACTGCCATGTCAGGCTCTGTGATATCCGCAGGTGATCCATGCTATGGGGCAATCCTGGCACCCAGAGCACTTTGTCTGCACTCACTGCAAGGAGGAGATTGGCTCCAGTCCCTTCTTTGAGCGGAGTGGCTTGGCCTACTGTTCCAAGGACTACCACCATCTGTTTTCTCCACGCTGTGCCTACTGTGCTTCTCCCATCATGGATGTGAGTAACTCCCTACCCCTGCCAGCTTCCATGTAGTGTCTGATCACTCATTAGGAACACTGGACATGTTTTACAACTCTGTAGCCTTCTAATACCTCTGCATGTGTCCATTTGCAGAAAGTGCTGACAGCAATGAACCAGACGTGGCACCCAGAGCACTTCTTCTGCTCTCACTGTGGAGAGGTGTTTGGTGCAGAAGGTAAGAGGAGAGGCTACAGCTAACCCCAGGGTGAGAGATGGGAAGGCCTGCAGCACTGTTCCTTGAGGACTGCTGTCTGCTGAGTTTCTCTTCTCAGCACTGCCACTTACAAGCCAATTTCATGCCTGGAAGTCATCTCTCCACCTTTCCCTAACATTACCACTTTTAGTTTAAACTGATTTTTTTTTGAATTAAAGAAGTAAAAATTCATCATTTAAAAACAGATTGTGCCCTCAGGAGATGGTTGGTAGGTGAAGCCCTTGCTGCACGAAATTAAAAAGACCTGAGTGAATCCCTAGAATCTGCTTAAAAGCTAGGCCTGGTAGTGCAAGTCTGTGACAGTAGTGTTCCCACCAGAGATGTGAGGTGGAGACAGGAGAATCTTAGAAGCTCGCAGGCCAGCTAGCCTAATGTACACAGTGCAAACAAAAGAGACTGTCTCCAACATGGAAAGAAAGGACTGCCATCAGAGTTGCTCATGACTTCTATACATGAATCATGGCATATGCTCTCTGCTTGTACTCACACAAACATGCAAACGCACAATTACCCCCTCCCCCCAAACACACACAGTGTGTCCCTATTACTTAAAGGTATGAACCGTTTTTTTTTTTTCCCTTGGAATTAAAATTTGAGTTGCTTTCCTCTAGCTTAGTTTTCACTATAATTGCCACTAATTTACCTGATAGAGCCATGAAATTCTTATCAGAACAGTTAGCTGCATCTGGTAAGAAGTCTGCTCCATTTTATTTTATTGGTGATCTGGCAAGAGAGGCCAACCCTCCTGCTCCAACCTGAAATGCTTTCTTCCTGCTAAGTAGCAGTCATTCTGGTTCTTCTCCCTAAGTTAGAGTCTGCTGTTACTACCTTTCTCTTCAGATCCTCTGCTTCCTGGACCCCATTTCTTCTTCCTTTGATTGTGTTTTGATAACTTCGTACATGTTTAATGTGCATCCTGATTGCTATAATTTTCTTTAATGTCCTATCTACCTCATTTTACCTCCTCCCTCCTCCTGACGTGTAGTACCCTTTCCACACTGATGACTTTTTGTTGTTGATGATATTTTTGTTTGTTTGTTTGATTGTTGAGGCCCACTGAGCTTAACCAGGTGGGAAAGCTTTGATGACAGAGAAGCTGTTAACTTGCCAGTTTTTCTTAATTCACCTTCCCCCGCCTCGCTCCCAGTGGGGAACTTGATTTATTTCTTAGGTATGCTAGAGCACCCACTCTACTAAATACTTTCAAATAGTCCCTGTGTTTTGTGAGAGGGTGGGGCATCAGATCTTCCAGTGGCTTTTCAAACTTTGAGCCAGTCCTGTCTAAAGTTGAGGGGTACTTTGCATTCAGTTGCTGGGAGATCTCATGCTAAAGACTCCAACAGTGAAAGTGGCTATCCCTTTCAGCCTTAGTTCTGTCAAGTTAGAGGCCACTCCTGTAATTTACATTATAAAAATGAAACAGAACAAACAAACAAAAACAACCATCAAAAACCCTTACTGATACTGCATAGTGGCATCTCCTTCCCTTTTCTCCTTTTCTTTGTGATTCTTCTATAATTTAGATAATTTCTTACATGTTTTTATTCTGCCCTTGAGTTGCCTCAATATAGAATTCTATAGGAATTATATTAATATATAGTGGGAACTGTTTGCACTCATAATTCTTTTTTTTTTTTTTTTTTTTTTGGTTTTTTGAGACAGGGTTTCTCTGTAGTTTTGGTGCCTTTCCTGGATCTCGCTCTGTAGACCAGGCTGGCCTCGAACTCACAAAGATCCACCTGGCTCTGCCTCCCGAGTGCTGGGATTAAAGGCGTGTGCCACCACCACCCGTGCACTCATAATTCTTAAAACTGCATTCAGCTTCTATAACTGAGAGGTTTTCATTGAGATTCTATTTTCATGTTTTATACTACCCAAATTTTTATTGCATTTTTATTTTGTCTGTAAATGTGAGACTACCATGATGTACATGTGTAACAAGAATCTTAAAAGGTCTTATTAAATAAAAAACTCAGGAGCCAGGTATTGGGGTGGAATTCTGAAAGATCAGAGACAGAACAAACCACAGCCAACCTCACCTCTCCAACTCCTCAGCTGATCTTGTTTCCTCAAACTGGAAGCCTCTGAGTCCTCATCCAAATGGATCTCAGCTGACCTGCTACTAAAAGCCTCTAGTTCCTGGTCCTCACACCTTATACCTTTCTGCTTTCTGCCATCACTTCCTGGGATTAAAGACATGTATCACCATGCCTGGCTATTTCCAGTATGGCCTTGAACTCACAGAGATCGGGATAGATCTCTTCCTCCCAAGTGATAGGATTAAAGGTGTGTGTGCCACCATTTTCTGGCCTCTACGTCTCTCTAGTGGCTGTTCTGTCCTCTGACCCCAGATAAGTTTATTAGGGTGCACAATATATTGGGGACACAATATCACCACATACATGTGGCGGTCAGAAGACATCAAGTGCAAGTCAGTTCTCCCCTTCTGCCATGTGGGTCCCAGTGATTGAACATAGGTCTTCAGGTGTGGCCGCAAGTTCCTTTACACACAGAACTATCTATCATCCCTGTTTTCTCTTTTCTATGTGACCCATTTTAATAGTTTGCAAGGATTTATTTTTCTGAATTGTCCTGGCATCTCACCCGCTTTTTATTGTTCATTTTGTTTTTGGATCAGCAGAGTGTCTTGTTGCTCCAGCTAGCTTCAGGTTTACTATGTAGGTGATGATGACTTCCTACATCACCTCCCAGGTGCACACATGCATATGGATGCTGGAGGGAAACCTTAGGTTTTATTCCTCAGCTGCCATAATTTGTATGTGTGTATGTGAAAGAGAGAGAGAGAGAGAGAGAGAGAGAGAGAGAGAGAGAGAGAGAGAGAGAGAGAGAGAGAGGGCCTGAAGCTTGCCAAGTACAATTGGCTGTCTGTCTAGTGAGCCCCAAGATACCAACTGTCTGTCTCCCCAGTTCTGGATTACAAATGTGTGTCACTATGCCTGGTTTACTTGTTTGTTTGTTTGCTTGCTTGCTTGCTAGCCTATTTGGTGGGTTCTTTCTGGGGATGTAACTCAATTCCTTGTCTTGTGTTTACAAGGCAAGCACCTTATTGACTGAGACATCTGCCCTAAAGTAGAACTAGAAGGTTGAAGGGATGGAATTTGAACTCATTTGGTCTCATTTCTGTAAGTTCCACACCACACCTTTGCTAACATATTCTAACTGCTTTTTGACCGAGACTCAATTCTCCTGTTGCTAGATCTTACTTTCTCAGTACTAATTTGTACTTTACTGGGCAATAGACACAGATACAATAGCATTGACATAATGTACTAACAAAGTTCTTTGTAGTGATTTGCCTGTGCATTGGAGCTTGTTCAATGCACTTAATAAATCATTGGGTCTTTCATGTCTACATTGCACTTTAGTTAAGCAACACTTTTTATTGAGTAAGTCTAAATCACACTAAAGTGTTTCATATTTGCCTTTATCAGTAGCAATAGAAGTATGAGAATTAATTAGAATAAATTAATAAATAGTCATTAAATGAATACTGTCTGTTGCAGAATGCTTTCCTCCCAAGCATAACAATCATACCCTTCATCTGAGCAGGGGTGGCTACTTGCAGGAGACCCTAATTGGGCTTGTTGACTGTAGGTACTCCTTCATAGAAAAAGGGGCTAAGGAAGTTCATTTCCTGGCCAGCTGAATGTGATTCTGCTCTAGTGGTCCATGGTCTTATGTTCTCGAGAGGTGCTAGAACATACAGTGTGTGTAAGGTTAGTGGAAGAGAAACCTCTATCTATGCAGCTATAAGGAAGTTGTTGTCCATGCTCAGGGAGACTTTCTGGTGGTGTGGCTGCTTCGGGGTTACCCACACTCTATAAACCCAGTGAACTCAATGATCCCCTAAGTTGAACTTTCGTGGAATTGTACTTTGGTTTATCATTGATGACCTATAAGGAGAGGGTGGACAGCACTGTCCGTTGAGAATTATGATGTAGAAATTGCCTGGAAACAGGTAAGGGCATATTTGAAGAACAGCCATAGTTATGTACAAAAGAAAAATGCCCAACCCTTAGGATGGCTGGAAAACATCTAGTTTCATTGTTGGGCTCCTCCTAACCTTACAGGGTTCATTGGTTTATTACGATTTGAAATAAGCATGAAATCACACTGAAAACATGTATTAATAGAGGCACATGGCAATGAAGCCATTTATTAGTTAGAAGCTCCTTTTGGGTTGTAGTTCCATTCTTTTTCCTGGCTTTTTTGTAAATGGGTCTCCTGCCATATGGTCAGTCCATTAATTAGATAGCATACTGACTTTTATTCCAGGCTACATACACATACAGAGTTTCAACAATAACAGCTAAGCCATGAAACCTCCTGGGAAATTAAATTCATCTGCATTCTTCTTCAATTCAGAGAATCCCTCTTTAAGGCTCAAGTTTCTAAATGCATTGGTCCTTACCATTTCTCCTAGGGGACTATGTCCTCAGTGTTACCCATCTTTCTTTTTAAGTGTTCATTATCCTAGCCATGCAGGTCCTCTTTAATTTCCCCTGTGGCTAAGAGTCACACTGGAGTGAGAACACTCTTCCTCTCTCTGTGGTAACTTTTAATTGTCAGTGTCTCTCATTCATTCTCTTGAGGTAATTGGCCCCGGAGAGAGCCTTTGGGACAGTAATGCTGAAACTTTCCCAATTTATTGGGTTACTAAGTATGGGAACATTATAGCAAGTTTGGTAGATTGCTTTGATTCCCCTCCCGAGACTCACCCAAGTTGAAATGGAGGCTGTTACTCCCCTACTGTCTCACTCTGGAGACCAACTGCTCTGCAGATTCCTAAATGGGGTTCATACCTAGGTTAGGTGGTGTGTCTTGCAGCTTTCTTAAGAAATACCAACTTACATCACTTGGGGGCATGTTAAAAATGCAAAATCTTCAGTACCATTCTAGAAACAGTGAATGAAAACCCTGGTGTGGGGGTGGAGGAGGCGGGCAGGGAGGACCTAGCAATCTACATTTTAACAAATTCTCAGGTGAGTGAAGCATGCTGAAATTAAAAAGAATACTGTTTTACACAAAAGCAAGACAGATGCCCATAGGTGGGTTTTTTTTTTCCTTAAGTAGTAGGGGTTTGACATTCACTTTCTCTTAAACAGACACTAGACATCTTTTGAATGGGTCAGAAAAGAAAAAGAGAGAAAAGTAAAGCAAGCTTTTTGAGTCTGTGGGGTTGAGAGGAAAAACACAGGGCAGGCATACTTTGGATTCTCAGACCCATAGGCTTTATAATTTTGCAAACTAACCCATTTTTTAAGAGAAGGCGTAATTGAGTGAAGCAAGCTATATCCAACAGTGGCAAGAACTAAAGGCAAGAAGAGCAGTTGTGTGATTTGGGTCATAGCCCTGACATCCTATTACAGTTTTGTGATCTGGCTACTGTGATTTCTAGAATGTTTCTTGAACAGGCAGCTTGAACAATCCACTAAGTACATTTTGTTGCATATCACCAGGCTGTTGAGGCACAGGGTGGGTTTTCGTGTTTACACAGTTTTGATTAGGAGATTCGCACTTAGTTGATCTACCAGTTCCCATGGAGAGGTCAAATTTAGGATGCATTTAAGTTAGGGGTGGAATGTGAATTTTATCTCTTCTCCTGACTGTTTGCTATGGATAACTTATCAAAGATTATTACTATTTAATGTTATTTTATTTTAAAATATTTTAAATATTGGGGGGATAATGGTAGCAAGACCAATGGTATCTAGTTTCTTTCAGAGCTAATGTTCAGTGAGGGAAGGTAGACTATAAGATGACTTAAGTGCTATCAGACTTAAGATGAAGTAAGTGCTATAAGGACAATGAAGACAGGTAAATTGACAAAGAAGGACTGGCTTGATGCCTCTGAGAAGATGACCATTTGAGCTGACTCACAGTTGTATCAATGTCAGGAGCAGAACTTCAGATCAAGGGAACACTTTGTATCAAGGTGTTAAGGAGAAATAGCCCTTAATACTTAGACTGTGATCCAGATTCAATGCTGAAAGACACCTGCATTATCTCCTTTTTGAGCATGGGGATACTAAAGTTGGGGGGCAGTTTACAATAATGAACTCATGGTCTGCTTCTAATGTAGCTTTAAAGGACTCAAAGACTACAACTATGAATCTTTGATTTTATCTTTTCAGGCTTTCATGAGAAGGACAAGAAGCCATATTGCCGGAAAGATTTCCTAGCCATGTTCTCACCTAAGTGTGGTGGCTGCAACCGCCCTGTGTTGGAAAACTACTTTTCAGCCATGAACACTGTGTGGCACCCAGAGTGCTTTGTGTGTGGGGTTTGTATGCTCAATTACCTTCGATTTTAGGGAAAATTAGAGTATTCTTCTCTGAGAGGACTAGTTGCTACTTAGTGAGATAGTTTCTAGCCCAAGATGAGGAATCCATGTTAGTTTTATTACTTTTTTTTTTTTTAAAAGAAGAGTAGCACACAGCACCCATTGTGGGTGTTTGCTGGTCTGTTTTGCAAATGTGTAAATATAGCCTTTGTTTGTCAAGGACCTGAGATAAGTCTTACAACTGGCAGGTAACTGGCAGGAGTTTTGAAGATGAAAAGTTTACTTGGTGGCATTATTTCTTGACCTGCATTTCTTTTGTCTGTCTTCACTCCATCCTTAGGACTGCTTCTGCAGTTTTTCTTCTGGCTCCTTCTTTGAACTGGATGGCCGTCCGTTTTGTGAACTCCATTACCATCACCGCCGAGGGACCCTCTGCCATGGCTGTGGGCAGCCCATCACTGGCCGCTGCATCAGTGCCATGGGGCACAAGTTTCATCCTGAGCACTTTGTGTGTGCTTTCTGTCTGACACAGCTGTCGAAAGGCATCTTCAGAGAGCAGAACAACAAGACCTACTGTCAACTCTGCTTCAATAAGCTCTTTTCACTGTAGTCCCCTTTGATCCACATCTACTTCTGAGAAAAGGGCAGGGAAGAGCACACTTTCTTTCCCTGACCTTCACTCGGTGGGGCTAATAGAGTACAAGCAATGAACAAATAAGGGAATTTCTCGATGTTACTAGACTTACAAACTTATTTTTGAAGCTACTTCTTATTTTTTAATTATGTATTTGCATTTAGATTTAGATCATGCTACCAGGACCCTCTGAAGGCATATTTCTCATGTGCACAATTCATTCCACCACTGGTTTTCTATTTCTCACATTTTACCTCTGCTGATGCCCCATTTAGATCTTTAGCTGTGGGCCCCAGAGTCTGACTCTTCCTTTCTCTTAGGAGTCATGACACTACTCTTAAGCCCTTAGTGCCTTTCCTCAATGCATTTTGCTAGTTTAAGAGGAAGTATATTTTAACTGACATCTGTGATGAATAAAGCAGCTTGTGGTTTTGGTGACTCACTGTTACATTCATGTGATAGATAAACTTTTTGCTTCCCGTATTATAGAATACCAGATACTATTTGTGCCTAAATTTGTATCCCTTCTCTTCTTTCCTTACATACAGCAGATATACCCCTTTTTAATCGGAAGAAACTAAAAGAGGAGACCTATTGTTTATAACACATCTCTTCAGTTTGGGCCTTTAGCCATTTTATTTTTCAGACGTAAATCTTTGAATCATTACAAGGTAACAAGGCTTTTAGAATTTGTTTTCACTTTATCTAAAAAGATCTGATTGTCCATTAAATACCTTACAAATGCATTTCAAAAGTGAAAAATGAAGAATGTGTCTCCTTCAAACTCAAAACTGCCTCATGGAGACAAATGACAAATGTCTGTACATAGCTTCTCCGAGGAAAGATGTTACAAAAGATTAAGCGATGGTCCTTTAGTTTGGACAGGAAAGCCAAGCCACAAACAATTAGCAATTGTTCTTTCAAAATACTTTAGGCTAATTTATAGAAAACTTTACAAGTTATTGAAGAATCTGACTTTCTTAGATCCTATTGGTTTGTTTCTAAAGTAGGCTGCACATGGAGCCGTGCTTCTGTAAGTGAGGCACTCTGGGGATGGTGTGCTTTATTTTCTTACCACAATCTCAAAAATAGTAATTATTATTTTTATTATAGCAAAAAGCATAAGTGTTTTTAGAATCCTGGATTCTGAGATTACAGGCAAAATCCTTTTCTCTGGAAGTTCCCCACCCCCCCAAAAAAATTAGGACTAAATGTGTTATTTTAAAGTTGGTATGAAAATAGTACTTCCTAGAGAATTAAAATGAACTAAGTGATTCTTGCCGAGATTTGTTACATGTTTCCTTTGCTAGGATGGATAAAAAGAGAGCTTTGAGAGTTAAAAAGCAGTAGTGACAGTTAATTCTATGAAATTAGGAGTATATGTCAGAGGCCACAGAGATATGGATCCATCTGGCCTTCTGTCCTGTTTGGCTGGCTGAACATAGCAGATGAGCAATGCACTTTCAGCTTCTTACTGTCTTTTCCACTGTCTCCACTGATGACATCATGGCAGGTGTGAATAAGGCAGTGTTCACAGTCACTTTGGCAGGTTGACAAAGTAAACTTGAGGTTTTAGTGCAAAAGGAAAAATGTTCAGGTGCTGAGTGCTTTTGTTTTTGTTTGAAGAACTGGCTGTTTTGAGATCCTTTACAATCCAAATATTTAAAGATATCAGAGAAATGTCAGAACTCAAAAGCATTCAATTAAGAATGACAACATTCTCCTCTCATAGTAGATGTGGTTATATGTTTGCTCCAGAAGAGATGCTGCCTTGAGACCCAACCTTTTAACAGGAAAACAACCCTTGGGTAAATATTCTCCTTAAGAAGCATCCCTCCCATACCAGAAGTACATTATTTAAACTGATTACCTAACTCCTTTTTTTGGTTCTAACTAACTCCTGAGTGTACAAAACATAAAACCCTAACTCCCAGGCAGGGCATTTCCATCCCTGGCTATATGTGTACAGAAATAAATTTATCATAGATTCAGAGCTCTGCTGTTGAGGAAGAGTTCCCACCTGACCCACTATTGTGAGATATTGAGTTCTCCAGGATGATGCTTTGATAGACACAGTTGCTTTTCCTTACAAGTTTGGTCATGTGATCCTCTCATGGTATGTGTTGACTGTCAGATGTGTGTTCCTGTGTTTATTACTTATATGGGGGAGGGAAAGTACTTTTTATTTTCTAGCTCTTATAAACAAAACTCCGTGAGTCATCCTAATTAGATTATCATAAGTCACGTTCCTATTAGTGAATATGAATATATTGCTGGGGGAATGGATTGTGCAGTTTGACATGAGATAAGCTGGAATCATTCACAGAATAGAGGCCAGATGGATTAAGAGTTCTAAAACCACACAGGTTCTATGAAGGTTATGGGAACACTTAAAAAACGTGGGTGTTAATTGGTTAACCTCAAACTCATATGCTCAAAGTGAACATTTTAAAGATCTTCTTACTTTCATAGAATTTCCAAAGCAAGTAAGTAGGTGTTGCTTGTTCCTTAACGGAACATATCTGAAACTTCAGAGTTCAAAAGCAGAGGGAAGCCAGGCATTATGGTGTCATGAAACATACAGAGCAGAGGTACTGATTGCTTTTATGAACACAGAATTAAGAAGCATCATAAGCTGGGAAGACAGTCCATTGCTTGCTGCTTCAAGCACAAGGACCTGATTTCCATCCCCAGAAACCATATAAAAAGCCAGGTGTGCTGATGTACACTTATTTTTTTAATTAAGAAATTTTTTATTCATTTTACATACCAACCACAGATCCCACTCTCTTCCCTCCTCCCACCCCCAGCCTTCCCCCCCACAACCCCCCCCCCCCGTTCCCTCCTCACACAAAGTAAGGCCTCCTATGGGGAGTAGGCAGAGCCTGGTACATTCAGTTGAGGTAGGTCCAAGCCCCTCCCCCTGCATCAAGGCTGGGCAAGGTGTCCCACTATAGGTAGTGGGCTCCAGAAAGCCAGCTCATGCAGCAGGGATGGATCCTGATGCTACTGCCAGGGGCCCCTTAAGCAAATCAAAATACACAACTGTCTTGCTTATACAGAGGGCCTAGTCTAGTCCCATGGAGGCTTCACAGTTGTTGGTCTAAGGTTTATGAGTTCTCACTAGTTTGGTTGTCTCTGTAGGTTTTCCCATCATGATCTTGATGCCCCTTGCTCATAGAATCCCTCATCTCTCTCAGACTGGACTCCTGGAGCTCAGCCTGGTGCTTGGCTATGGATCTCTGCATCTTTTTCCATTAGTTCCTGGCTGAAGGCTCTATGATGACAGTTAGGGTATTCACTGATCTGATTACTGGGGTAAGCCAGTTCAGGTACCCTCTCTACTATTGCTGGGGTCATCCTTGTGGATTCCTGGGAACTTCTCTAGCACCCTGTTGAAGTCTCCTACTACTAGTTTGTGGGGTTTAATGTGTGATTTAAGCTTTAGTAATGTTTCTTTTACATATGTTAGTGCCCTTGTGTTTGGGGCATAAATGTTCAGAATAGAGACTTCATCTTGGTAGATTTTTTCCTTGATGAATATGTAATGTCTTTCTGGATCTCTTTTGATTGATTTTAATTTGAAGTCTATTTTGTTAGATATTAGGATAGCTACACCAGCTTGTTTCTTAAGTCCATTTGATTGGAAAGTCTTTTCCCAGCCTTTTACTCCAAGGTAGTGTCTGTCTTTGAAATTGAGGTGTGTTTCTTGTATCCATCAGAAGGATGGATCCTGTTTTCATATCCATTCTGTTAGCTTGTCTTTTTATAGGCGAATTGAGTCCATTGATATTAAGGGATATTAATGACCAGTAATTGTTAATTCCTGTTATCTTTTGATGGTAGTGTGTGTGTATTTCTGTTCTTTGGGATTTGCTGCTGTGGGGTTATCTATTGCCTATGTTTTCGTGGGTGCATCTAACTTCTTTAGGTTGGATTTTTTTTTCTTCTAGTGCTTTCTGTAGGACTGGATTTGTGGATAGGTATTGTTTAAATCTGTTTTTGTCTTGGAATATCTTGTTCACTCTGTCTATGGTGATTGAAAGTTTTCCTGGGTATAGTAGTCTGGGCTGGCATCCATGGTCTCTTTGTGTCTGTATTACATCTGTCCAGGACCTTCTGGCTTTCACAGTCTCCATTGAGGAATCGGGTGTTATTCTGATGGGTCTGCCTTTATAAGTTACTTGGCCCTTTTCCTTTGCTGCTCTTAATATTCTTTCTTTATCCTGTATGTTTAGTGGTTTGATTATTTTGTGGCAAGGGGACTTTTTGGGGGTGTCTAGTCTTTTTGGTGTTCTGTAAGCTTCTTGTATCTTCATAGGCATTTCCTTCTTTAAGTTGGGAAAGTTTTCTTCTATGATTTTGTTTGTATATTTTCTGTGCCTTTGAGTTGGTATTCTTCTACTTCTATCCCTATTATTCTTAGATTTGGTCTTTTCATGGTGTCCCAGATTTCCTGGACATTTTGTATTATGACTTATTTGGCTTTAGTGTTTTCTTTAACTGATGAAACTATTTTCTCTGTTGTATCCTCCATGCCAGAGATTCTCTCTCCCATCTCGTGTATTCTGTTAGTTATGCTTGTATCTGTAGTTCTTGTTCGTTTACTCAGACTTTCTATTTCCAGCATTCCCTCAGTTTGTGTCTTTTTCATTGTTTTTATTTCAATTTTCAGATCTTGAACTGTTTCCTTTACCTGTTTAATTGCTTTTTCTTGGTTTTCTTTGCTTTTTTTTAAAAAGGGATTTATTGATTTCTTCCAATTTTGGTTGTCTTTTCCTCAATTTCTTTTAGGGACTTTTTCATTTCCTCCTTAAAGACCTCTATCATCTTCATAAAGTTAATTTTAAGGTCGCTTTCTTCTGCTTCTTCTATGTTGTGATGTTCAGGTCTTCCTGTTGAGAACTAGTAGGTTCTGATGGGGCCATATTGTTCTTTATGTTGTATGTACTTTTTCACAGGCATCTACTCATCTTCCTTCAATAGGTGCAAGAGGTGTCTGTGTCTGAGTGAGTTGCTCTTGTTCTAGTCTGTGCTTGCTGTGTCTGTGTCTCAGGGTCCACTCTAGGTCCAGTCTTAGCTCTTGGTCTAATTGGAGCTGTCGAATTTCTGTCTCAGGGAGCTGCTCTTGATCCAATCAGAGCTGTGGGATTCTGTGTCTCAGGAAGCTGCTGAGGTCGCAGGGGGATGGGTGGGTTTGGGGTAGGGAGTGGGTCTTGTAGATTGCAGGGTCCGATGGGGGGTGTTGGTGGGGAAGCCTGCCTGCAGGGGTCTTCCTTGCTGGCCTACAACTGGGTCAGCGATGGGTGGGGGTTGTGCCTCAGGGCCTAGGTCCTAGAGGTAGGACTCTCTGGGTGGTAGAAGATTTACTTACTTCTTGGTCCAATCAGAGCTGGTAGATTCTGTGTCCCAGGGAGCTGTTGGGGTTGCAGAGAGAGGGGTTGGTTTGGGGTAGGGAATGGGTCTTGTAGATTGCAGGTTCAATGGGGGGTGTTGGTGGGGAAGCCTTCCTGTAGGAGTCTTCCCTTTTGACTGGCAGCTGGGGCAGTGATGGGTGGAGGTTCTGGGGCACTGATGTACACTTGTAATCCCAGTGTTGGGAAATAGTGGAGGCCAGTGGATTCCTGGGGCTCAAAGGCTAGCTAGCACAACTCAATTGGTGAAAGACCATCTTGAAAAATAATACACAGACACATATATACAACCTGTTTATACACATACCTGTCCTTCAACCCGCACCCCCCCACACACACACCATCCACTGAAAAGAAGCACCAAAGCCAGATTTTATTTAGGAATGTGAAACAAAAACAAAACTCCTAGTTGAAATAAAGTTGAAAAAATTATCTAGCATGCTCAATGCTCTGGCTTCAATTCCTCAGAACTGCAAAAAATAAAACAAACACATATTTGGAGATGAGGAATGATTCCTATTGAAGATAAGTTAAAAGTGGGTCTTCAGTAAAGGCGATAGCAACATTCCCTAAAATACAAGACTGGAAAAGCTCCTGTCTATCCCCAGGACACAAAATGTTGGTACTGAGAGAATGTGCCACCAGCACTGCAGCTAGGGGCTGGGACCCAGAGCTTAAAGGGAGATGAAAATCTCCTGAGACTCACGGGGCTGATAAATCTTGGAGGAGAGGCAGTGCCTGAGCCGTACTTTCCACACAACTGAAACAATTTCTGGTGCACAGCAAGGCCCCAAACCTATTCTGTAAGAAGTGAGACAGTGTGTGGGGGAGGTTTCCTGCCCCAGATAGGATAAGCACATAGTGCCTAAATTAATGTTGTGTGGGAAGAAAGCTGCTGCATTCAGGATTCTGGAAAATTGCATAGATTTTTCTTGCATGTCAATGAAGTAAATCCAGCTTCCCTCCCTATCTTAGACACCACCCACTGAATCTTTTTTTTTTTTTTTGGTTTTTTTGAGACAGGGTTTCTCTTTGTAGTTTTTGTGCCTATCCTGGATCTTGCTCTGTAGACCAGGCTGGCCTTGAACTCACAGAGATCCGCCTGGCTCTGCCTCCTGAGTGCTGGGATTAAAGGCATGCACCATCACCACCCAGCCGACACCACTGAATCTTAACAAATGTATTATAGGATTCATATTTTTGCTTGGGATAACTACACAATTCCAAATAGGGCTATTTCAGATCATAGGACTGAACAAATATTGTCAACAATGTATAGACTATAACCCAAAGAATGCTTTGTTTGATTTTAGACTACAATGCTTTTGAAATTCGAAGTGTTGTACTGGGTAAGAGAAACTGATGTAATTGAGGATAGGTATGGGAAATCAAGTGGAAGTAAGGTTTTTGTGTGTGTGTGTGTGTGTGTGTGTGTGTGTGTGTGTGTGTGTGTGTGTGTTTAGCTTTCCATGATCCATATCTTGAGTTTAGTTGTTTAGTTTCTCCTTTCTGTCTGTGGTCAAATACCTGACAAGAAACAACTTACAGGGAAGCAGGCCCTGTTTGGCTCGTGGTTTGAAAGTACAGCCCATCTTAATGGTGAAGGCGTAGCAACAGAATGAAGCTACTGCTTGGTCATATCTGTGTAGATCAGGCAGCAGAGAAAGAAGGATGCATGTTCACAGCCAGTGTTCTCCATTTACTTTTTCCTTCATTCCAAGACTCTAGTCCAAGGAATCGTGAGGCCTACATTTAGCATGGACCACTCCCTCAGTTAATTCCCTATGGCAAAGCCCTCAAAGGAAACCCTTGGTATCTCTTAATTCAGTCAGTTTGACAATCTAATAACTGTTCTCCTCTACTGAGGATTTGCTCAGGACAGACATGTGACTCTATAGTGTCCCCTCCATCAGGATTTCCTGAGAAAGAAGAGTTCCCATCTGTTTGAAATGCTAGCTGTGAGAATAATACAACCCATAGCTGCTGAAAAATATATTATCACTTAAAGAGGAGCCTGCTTGAGAAAGAAGCTAACAAAAGGAAAGTAGAATTGAATGATAGAGAGGTTCCTTCCACTTTTAAAAGCCACCTAACTACTATATCAGCAATCTAGGCAATGACATTAATGAATTAATTCTTGTCTCCTTCTAAACTGATTTGAGTTGGTATTCTGTTACTGATAGGGTGTATGGAACAGACATTCTGACTTTTACTAGTTTAAAGTATAACAAATGGATGAATAAATAAAACAATCAAACATGTTCAATGTATATACCCACTAACTGCCTTCATAAACACTAATAGATAAAAATAATTTATGGCCATTGCTCTATGCTTCTTTACACTATAACAGTGAAACTTTTTTATTTTAAGTATAAAGTGTGGTCATATATACTCATATATGTGGAACAAAATCTTGCTTCCTGTACAATTTTCCAGCAAAGTTGAGGAATGTGTGTTGACATCACTACAGAGAAGGGGATGCTTTCATCTTAAGAGATTCAAAAGTGTCCTGGAAATCGCGATACATGTGCCTTTCCTAGTTCTCACTTATGGAAAGCTGTTAAATGATATTACCACAACTTTGCATGTATATGGTGAAAAATAGTTTTTAAACTTTGTATCTAATTTTCAAACAAAAAAGTTAAAAAATTAACTACTTTTTTATTTCAAGCACAGCCACATTATGAGTTAGAGATACATTGATGTTGTGAGGGGCACATACACTCAATATAACAGCCTTGTACTTAAATTAAGGTTATCAAGAGATTGACAATATGAAGACCACTTCTAGTGATTCTGAGAGGTGATTTTAGGCACACCTGGATATTGAGGTGATTTCCATTATGTTCAATGACACTTAGAAAATATAACAGGCTGGGCGGTGGTGGCGCACGCCTTTAATCCCAGCACTCGGGAGGCAGAGCCAGGCAGATCTCTGTGAGTTCGAGGCCAGCCTGGGCTACCAAGTGAGTTCCAGGAAAGGCGCAGAGCTACACAGAGAAACCCTGTCTCGAAAAACCAAAAACAAAACAAAAAAAAAAAAAAGAAAATATAACATTCCCTCTGCAGGTGTTCTTTTACATGTCAGATAGGAGTTAAGATATATTACAGGTGTCCACATGGTACCACATGGTACCCAGTCATTCCCTGTCCCCCTCCAGTGTGTAGCCCTATGGGTCTCTGACCACCCACCCACAACTTTTCCACAACACACCAAATGTAGCCTGAGTCTCATAACTAGTGTTCTGGCCTACCCTAACTACCCCTGCCTTCTAACACAAAGGAGCTCTTAACTTCAACCGGGAACCTCCCTACCTGTAACCACTTGCAGGTCCCTTCTGTACTCCTTGCAACCATTCCACTTGTGGTATCTACATTTCCCACATTCTCCTTCAGGGTCTAGCCCTCTGAATCTCCCTGACTGCCCATCTACTCCTTCTCCACAACTCTCCGTGTCTATCCTAGCTCCCACATACAGTGCCCTGTCGTCCTAGTCTGGCTTCCCATGTTTGCACATATAGAAGAATCAAATTAGATTCATACTTATCGTCCTGCACAAAACTCAAGTCCAGATGGATCAAAGACCTCAAACATAAAACTAGATACACTGAATTTGATAGAAGAGAAAGTAGGAAACAGCGTTGAACTCATAAGCACAGGGAAAGACTTTCTGAACAGAACACTGTCAGTGAAGGCACTAGGATTAACAATTAACAAATGAAACCTCATGAAACAGAGAAGCTTCTACATGGCAAGGGCACAATCATTCAGAAAAAGCAGCAACCTACAGAATGGGAAAAGACTTTCATCACCTCCATATCCAATAGAAGTCTAGTATTCAAAATACATAAAGAACTCAAGAAACTAGATACCAAGAAAATAACCCAATTGAAAAATGGGGTCGAGATCTAAGTAGAGAATTCTCAATATAGGAAACTCAAATGATTGAGAAACAAAGGAATGTTGAACATCCATAGCCATCAGGGAAATACAAATCAAAACTATTTTGAGATTTCATCTGACATCTGTCAGAGTAGCTAAGAGCACAGAACAAGTAGTAACTCATGCTGCTAAGATTGTGAAGAGAAACACTCATCCATTGCTGGCAGAAGTGCAAACTCATTCAGCCACTGTGGAATCACAGTGGCAGTTCCTCAGAAGGATGGGAATCAATCTACCTCACGATCCAGCTATACCACTCTTGGGCATATACCCAAAGAGGGTTCATTTCATTACAGAGATACTTCTTCAAACAAGGTCATTGCTGCTCTCTTCATAACTATCAGAAATTTGAAACAGTCTAGATGTCCTTCAACAGAAGAATGTATAAAGAAAGCATGGTTCAAATGCACAAATTCATTTTATTAGTCATTAAAAAATGACATCATGAAATTTGCAGGGAAATGGGTGGAACTAGAAAAACATCATTCTGAGTAAGGTATCCCAGACCCAGAAAGACAAATTGGGTATCTATTCACTTTTATGTGGGATACTAGCTGTTAAGTCAGTGATAACTAAGCTACAATCCATAGAACCACAGAAGTTAGTTACAGAATAAGAGATTAAAGGGAACAGATATATCTCATTAGGAAATGGAAATGAATTAGATGTGGATAGAAATGGGAGATGCTGGAATCAGAGGATCAGGTGGGGAGGGGAAGGGAAAGGGGGTTGTAGGAGAGAGTACAAGGAGAGATAGATAAAATTAATGGGCATTGAGGGGCAGTATGGAATACAGTAGAAACTTCCTAATAAATATATGCAAAATATATATATTCATACATATATGAATGCAAGATAAATGTTATTGCCAAATAATGAGGGAAACAGAGTCCCAAGTGGCCATCATGTGTCATAAGGAACCTTCTAGCACCAAGATTAAGTTACATCCATCTGAACTTTTTTTTTGTTTGCAAAAGAGGCTTCATAGGAATTGTTAAACAACCCAGCTCACTGCCAAGACTATAGATTGTTCTTCATAAACTGACAGCAGGCCCCAACTGCTGAAGACAACATCCATAGAACTCATTGAACTCGGACAAGTAGGCTTACATAGAGCCTTCACCCCTGTGTTCTAGCTTCTTTGGTACAGGAACAACTTCTGCAGGCTATTAAAAAAGAAACAAACACCAACACAGGCACAAAATCTTTGATCTACAATGGTGTACTGACTGCAAGATAGGCTAATTTAATGGCACAAGGTTTGTTGGAGTAACCAACCAATGACTGATTTGACTTAAGGCCCACTCTACGAGATGGAACCCATACCTGACTCTTTTTGGTGACCAAGATAGATAGCCCCAGGGACATAGGGTAAAAGCTAATACTACTGCTCTAAACAATGGCAGCAGCAACAACAACAGAAACAACATAGCATTAAAATGACTCCTAATGATATTCTGCTATATTCATAGATCAATGCCTTGCTCAGACATCATCAGAGTTTACTCCTGCTGCAGATGGGGACAAATACAGAGACACACAGCCAGACATTAAGAGACTGAGAGCCCTCGTAATACTGTACCCTAAACAAGTGTCTCCATCAAATCCCTCCCCTCAGAGCTCAGGTAACCCCATGAAGAGGAGGCAGAAAGAATGTAAGAGCCAGAGGGGTTGGAGGACACCAAGAAAACTAGGCCCTCTAAATCAACATGATCAAAGCTCATGAACCCACAGAGACTGAGGTAGCATGCACAGTGCCTTCATGGATCTGCATTAGGGCCTCTGCATATATATTATGACTTCCAGTTTAGTGTTTTTATACGATGCTTGAGTGGGTCTCTGATTCTTGTGCCTTCTCTTGGGCTCTTTTCCTTCTGTTTGTTTGTTTTGTCCAATTTTAATGTGTTTTTGTTTTATCTTATTATTATCCCTTAGAAGTCTGTGTTTTTTAATGAGAGACAGAAAGGGAATTGATTGAGAGGGGAGGGGAAGCAGGGAGGAACTGGGAGGAATAGAGGGGGGAAACCATAATCAGGATATATTACATGAAAAAAATAATCCACTTTCAATTAAAAAACACACACAGGAAAGAAACATGTAGGAAATGTGGACATCATGAAAAAAACAAACATTTGAATTATAGGCATACATGAGGAAGAAGAATCCAAGTCAATGACATAGACCAGATTTTCAATAAGATCATAGAAGAAAACTTCCCCAAACTAAGGAAGCACATTCCTCTATAAATGCAAAAAGCACACAGAACATCAAATAGAAAAGACCAGAAAAGAAAATCCTTACAGCACAAACTAAAACACTAAGTATACACAACAACAACAACAAAATACACCAAAAGCTGCAAGAGAGAAAATATAAGCCAAATATAAAGTAAAGCCATTACTAAACAATTATTTCTCAGTGGAAACTTTGAAAGCTAGAAGAGCCTGGAACAATTCATTCTAAACCTGACTCTGATGGCTAGCCTTGACTAATATACCCAGTAAATCTATTTGCCATGGCTGAAGGAGAAAGAATATTTTTCCATAATGTCCGCAGCCTTGAAAAATTTATATTCAATGGACCAAATCTAAAGATGATGCAGGAAGCATTTCTTAGAGTTGAAGAGAGGAAGAAGCATAGTATAGAGACCATGGAAAGAAATATGAAGCCATAGCAAAACACAGAAAACTACTGAGAACACAAACAGTAACAGCAAAAACAATACAATGATCACAATTAACACACACATTTCAGTATTAAGAGCAAATACCAGTGCCCTCAATTCTCTAATAAAAAGACATGGGCTAACTGAGTGGATCAAGAAACAAAATCTACTTATCTTTTGCCTACAAGTAACACGTTTAGTTTTAAAGATAGGCACTGCCTTAGAGTAAAACGACAGACAAAACTACTCCAATCAAATGGACAAAGGAAGCAGGGAAACATTGGTATCCTAATATCTGACAACAGAGACTTCAAAATAAAATGAAGTGGAAGAGATGGAGATTTTGTTATAATCAAGGGAACAGTTAACCAAAAAGACATTACCATCTTAATTATATGTGTACCAAACTCGGAGTACCCAATTTCATAAAAATTCTACTATTTGATTTAAGTACACAGATTAACATCAATCGCTTAATAGTAGATAATTTTAGTACTTCACTTTCTTCAACAGACAGGTTGTCTGGACAAATAGACAAAAACAGAGAAACATGAAGTGTTTGACATCAAGCATCAACTGGGCTTAAAATATGTCAAAAGAATATTACACCCAAACACCAGTGAGTACACTTTCTACACAGCAGCATACCATCCTAGGACACAAAACATATCTACAAATTCAAAAAGTTTGAAATTACTCTGTGTAGCCTATCTGACAGCAATGCAACAAAGCTTAAAATTGACAGCAAAACCTGTAGTAAATACACAAACTCATGGAGATTAAACAACTTATTCTTTCATGATGAATGGACCAAGGAAAAAAATCAACACAAACAAAAATTTTTCTGAAACTAAATGAAAATGCAATCCAACAAAATCATTGGGACACATTGGAAGCAGTCCTACAAGGGAAATTTATAACTCTTAAGTGCCTCCACTAAATAAAAATCAGAAAGAGGACAAGTAAATGACTTAATGACCTGACTTAAAAAGATGAAAAAGAGAACCGACCAAATCTAAGCCCAGTCTATGGCAAGAAAGAATAAAAATCAAAGCAGGAATCAATAGAATAGAAACAAAACAAAAAATAGTGAATCTAAGAACTGGTTTTTTTGAGAAACTAAACAAGACTGGCAGACCCTTGGCCCAAGTAACCAAAAGCAAGAGAGGACCCAAATTAACAGAAGCAGAAAGGAACAGGGAAAATTACAACTGGCACACACACAAAAGAAAACTACAGTCTATTATTTGTGGTAAACAAAGACTCAAAAATACTCCAAATATTTGCAAACAGAATACAGACATAAGTCAAAAAGATTATACACTATACATGTGTTGGCTTCATCCTTGCAGTGCTGAAATGGTTCAACATAGGCAAGTCAATAAATGTAATAACTTATATAAATGGATTTAGAAACAAAAATCATGTGGTCATCTCAATAGATGCAAGACAAGACTTTGAAAAACAATTCAATATACCTTCATAATAAAAGTCCTAGAGAGAGCTAGACAGAATATATCTCAACAAAATAAAAGCTATATATGAGAAAGCCACAGTCAACATCCTTGTAAATGGGAAACAGCTTGAAGCAACTCCACTGAAGTCATAGTTGCAATAGGGATGTCCATTATTCCCACTCCTTTTAAATATTGTATTTTAAACACTAGGTGAATCAATAAGGAATACAAATGGGGAAAGAAAAAGTCAAATTATCCCTATTTACAGATGACATGATACTATACACCAAAATTCCTCCAAATTATACCAGAAAAAGTGATGTATAAATTCAATAATGTGGTATAATTCAGAATCTACTTGCACAATTCAATAGTTTTTCTGTACACCAACAATAAACGTACAGAAAAAGAGAACATGAATAAACTCACATTCACAATAGCCTCAAAATTTAAAATATCTAGAACCTAACCAAGGAAATAAAAGACTTCTACAATTTCTTGCAGAGGACCTGGGTTTGGTTCCATTACCCACATTGCTGCCGACAAACACCTGTAAACATGAGTTCCAAGTGATCTAATGCTGTCTGACTTCTGTGCACACCAGGCATGCATGTGGTACATAGACATACACACAGACAAAACACTCATACATATAAAATAAATAAATACAAAGATAAAATAAAAAATACTATTACAAAATTTTCAAGCCATTGGTAATCACAAAGTACTTTGAGAGTGTGGTAAAGCCATTTATTCACAGAGCTTTATAATATCCTTACCTCTAGGTAGCTTAATAGGTTTCACCTAATTTAGTGGTGGTAGATGAGTGTGAGAAAGAAAGAGTGGTCAAGTGCCAATATCCCCACTTACTATGGAAAAATGATTGATTAGATGCATACACCTAATCATTCAATTTACTGATTTAGCTAGAATCATTGTGTTCTGTGCCTTTATATTTTATTAATGCGTGTGTGTGTGTGTGTGTGTGTGTGTGTGTGTGTGTGTGTGTGTGTGTGTGTGTGTATGGTGAATATATGTGTGTATGTGTTCATGTGTGCACACATGTGCATTCAGAGACCAGAGGTTGACTTGGAGTATCTTTCTCAATCCCTTTACACTTTATTTTCTGAGTCAGGCTTTCTCACTGAACCTGGAGTTCATCAGTTCAGCTACGCTGATTGTCCAATGAGTTGTAGGGATCATCCTGTCTGCCTCCTCAGCACTAAGATTACAGGTGCACACCACTGTGCTTAGTTTTTCACATGGGTACTGAGATCTGAAATTAGATATCCATGATTGCATGGCTGGCACTTTACCAAATGAGGCATCCCCATACCTTGTTCATTCTCTTTAGATGCCTTCTCTTAGGTTCTGTATCTATAATGTTAAATGGCTCTAAGAGACGTGGGCTATGGAGTGAACATTCAAAGGAGAAGCAGGTACACTAAAGCATCCAGGCAGTCCACCTCTCTAGGGTTTGCTGTTTGGATATAGTGACAAAAACAGGATCCCTGGAATCATATCAAGACAAGTTCCAACACTGATTCTGTAACTTGAAAATGACATGAATCTTGGTTGAGTTGCTTACTTTCTCCAAACTTCAGTTTCCTAATATGCTAAATGTGAGTACTCCCCACATGGGTTTGCTGTAAGGATAAAGTGAGATAATAAGTAACTTTACTTATAAAATGCAAATTCAAGGGCCTTGGGGCCAGTGGTTCAGTGGTTAAGAGGACCAGCATCCACATGGTAGTTTACACATACAGCCCCAGTTCCAGAAGTTCCAACACTTATGGTCTACATGGGCATTAGGCACACATACAGTGGATAACAGTCTGAGAAAGAAATCAGAGAAACATCACCCTTTACAATCGCCATAAATAATACAAAATACCTTGGGGTAGCTCCAACTAAGCAAGTGAAAGACCTGTATGATGAGAACTTGAAGTCTCTGAAGAAAGAAGTTGAAGATGTCAGAAGATGGAAAGATCTCCCATGCTCATGGATAGGTAGGATTAACATAGTAAAAATGGCAATCTTACCAAAAGTAGTCTACAGATTCAATGCAATCCCCATCAAAATCCCAACACAATTCTTCACAGACCTCGAAAGAACAGTACTCAACTTCATTTGGAAAAACAAAAAAACTGAGGATAGCTAAAAGAATCCTTTACAACAAAACTACCTCTGGAGGCCTCACTATCCCTGACCTCGAGCTCTACTATAGAGCTATAGTAATAAAAACAGCTTGATATTGGGATAAAAACCGACGTGTGGACCAATGGAATCAAATTGAAGACCCTAACATTAACCCACACACCTATGAACACCTGATTTTTGACAAAGATGCCAAAACTGTACAATGGAAAAAAGAAAGCATCTTCAACAAATGGTGTTGGCATAACTGGATGTCAACATGTAGAAGATTGCAAATAGATCCATATCTATTGCCATGCACAAAACTGAAGTTCAAGTGGATCAAAGACCTCAATAGAAAGCCTGTTACACTGAACCTGATAAAAGAGAAAGGAGGAAATAATTTAGGAATGTTCCCTGTATTCCTGATCTCTCCAAGACCTTTATCATGAAGTGGTGTTAGATTTTGTCAAAGGCCTTTTCAGCATCTAATGAAATGATCGTGTGGTTTTTTTCTTTCAGTTTGTTTATATAGTGTATTATGTTGACAGAGTTTCATATGTTGAACCAATCTTGCATCTCTGGGATAAAGCCTACTTGATCACAGTGGATCTATTTGGAGACGAAGAGCTGAACTGATCTTGTGAAATGGCCAAACCCTGAAGGCATCAGAGGAGTCTGATCAAAAGTATATACTCAGGAATTAAGAGATTCTGGGAGCAATAGAAAAAAATACATTCAGTGCATGAGAAACTAGTAACACACAAACAGAACATTAATTTAAGTTATCCCATAAGTTAATGAGATACTCTAGAGTCTAGACTCTCACTAGCTAGAATCCAAGACTGTTTCATCTAAGGTTACTAGCAGAGTCTAGTGTAAGACACTTAATTTTACAGAATCCTGAACACTTATATGGGAAAAGATCAAATTATTTCATAGCTCCAGATAGTCAGGGTCTTACCTGTCAGAACTATGTGCCTATAGATGACATTTTTTTCTTTACTCATCTTCTCTCACCCCCTCTGTTTAGTTCTTTGCATCTCTCTTTCTCTGTCTCATCATCTTCTCAAAATTTCTTATTTTAAGTAGGAAGGAAGAAATCTGAGTATTCAGAGTGGGACATGTGGAGAGAAGATAAAAGTTTACACAGTTGTAAGAGTGGTACAGAACTATTTGAGTTTTATCACTTAGCTGACCACCTGCTTGAGCATGATATAATTTCTTGTTTTATGAAATCTTTAACTCATTACAGCATAAGTTTTACATGGAGATATTTTCATGAGAGGAAAGAAAAAGTTAGCAAATATTCTTCACTTTTATAATTCACTGTACTAAAAAAAAAAAAAAACACTTTTAAGAATCTAGAGAAAGCCGGATGGTGGTGGCCCATGCCTTTAATCCCAGCACTTGGGAGGCATAGGCAGGCAGATCTCTGAGTTCAAGGCCAGCCTGGGCTACAAAGTGAGTTCCAGGAAAGGAGCCAAAACTACACAGAGAAACCCTGTCTTGAAAAAAAAAAGAACCTAGAGAAACAAGATGCTCTTGATCCTTGAGAACATTTCTAATTTCCCATGTTGATTCCTGAAAGGAAAAGTAGACCACATGACAAAAATACAGATTTTGTGTTTGAGAGATGTCTTATTTACTTACTTTCTAGAACTATGATATACTTCTGCCTTGTTGGGTATATTCCTTGTATATTAGCAAATTCTTTGAGAAGACCTTGTTCTTTTACTGATAAATAATATTAGGAAAAGATGTCAAAATTAGGAAAACATAGATGTTTTAAAATCTGTAGGATTAGTAAAATTACTATTTCTCAAAGAGTTGTGTGAATGTGAAATGAAATCACACATACAGACAAGGATTAGAATGTAGTAGACACCCTGTATGTATAATTCAGGAAATTAATATCCATGACTTAGCATACATGCTTCTTGTCAATTCTATGCCTGAGCTCATTTATAATTAAGCTTATCAGAAAACAGTTTCCTGAAAATACTTTTGTTCACAGTCATCTTTGTACTTGAACTTGTGCAATCTTAGCTGGGTTTATGAAAAATAGAGTTTTTCATAGTCTGTTTTTGATCATTTAAAAATTCCTCCCCATTGAGACTTGGGTAAAGAGCCAGCTTCTAACACAGGAAATCTCTGAGGTGAGGGAAAAGTGTGTATATTCAAAGATTCCTTTCAGGACACTTTGATGGGATTTTCCTGTTAATGATCTTAGCTTTCAACCAGAAGGAACTGGCTCTCCTTTGTCTCCTGAGGGATCTTTGGGGGAAGTTCATATTACAGCAATACCTTAGTCCCCTCAGGACTAAGATTGTTCGTTTGTATGTCACTGAGCTCTGGATTGGGCTTGACTCCTTGGAGATGTTCCCTTCAGAGGATCCTATTTACATACACACCAATCTCTCAGAGATCTCAGTCTCTCACTCAGTTTGGTGTGGTTCTCAGGGTAGGCTCTCCATAGCAACCTCTGAATTGCCTTTGCACTTTTATCACACTTGAAATTGAAAGACCTCAGAAACCAAACAGTTCTTTTTATTTTACAGGAGTCAAAAAGCCCAGTGGTTGAAGCCAGTTCTGAATTAGGATCTCAGAAGTCACAAGACTATAGGTATGTTTTCCTGACTTTTAATTTTTTTAAATTAAAGTAACATTCTTTATGTTGTGGGTAGAAATAAAGAGGTGGTCTTGGAGGAAGGAAGTCAGAATATAGATATAAAAGACCCAGATTCTATTTCCCAGGCTCCTCTTCTCCATTTCACAGAATAGATACAGAAGTTTCCGATAGGTACCTTTCAGGCACTTTGCTTAGACAAGACAACCATTGACATAGCCGTTACTAAATGGGATGTTGCCACCAAATGTCACTCATAAAACCCGAGAAACAATTCAAATGCTTGACCCAGAGTTGAATAAAGTCACAGATAATTAATTTATATTTAACATGGCTGTTGAACACACAGTAGCTGAATTTTCCCTTATTTTGCTCCAGTTCATTTTCTTTTGATGGTGTGAAGCTGATTTGCCTATAGTTCTACAGCAAATAACCATAAAGCTTATTATTTTAGCCAAGCATGGTGGCACATGTCTTTCATGCCAGCTACTCATAAGGCAGTAGGATCATTTTACCAGCCTGAGCAATATAGCAAGTTCTTATCTCAAAAAGGGCCCAATCTTAACCTATTATGTGGCATTGCAATCTATTCACTTGGTTAACTGGCATTTAAGTCCACTCTGTGGTTGCCAGTAATCTAGGCAATGAATAAATCATCCAACAAATGACAAACAAAATAGTATCTGTTACTTCCTTCATAAAATTTAGTCATCCTATTGACATTACAATTGGGGTATGAAGACTGAGGGAGTCTTCACACTCCTTTGATGCAATTCAAAATATGCTTGGATGGATTATACAATGAAATTGAGTGCAGAAGCATTTGTTCAGGTGCTTTGGATAAGAATTCAGAATTTACCCTAAGTCAGCTACATTTAATTCTTGGAATTAAATGTAGTTTTTATCTTACCTTATATTAGGAAAAATAGGTTGATATGTGATGTGGGATGGTTTGTGTTTTCTTGATCAAACAACGAGAGAAGTTGGCAAGCTACTTTCCTTCCTAGAATCCCTTCACCAATAAGCAACAACATTTGATTGGAACATTTGACCTTGAACTTGTCACTTCATCTCACCATGCCTCAGATTCTACCATCTTTATGATCTATATCATCCATATCTATGTTACCATCTTATCCATCCAACCACACAATTATTGAATGAAGATATGGACATGAACATTTTATAAATTCTGGAAGTATTCTTTTGAATAATCTTTAAAACTGGACCCACCATTAGGGGCACTGTATTTCATGAGATATTGTGATGATTTTTCACAGGAACACATTTAGGAAAAATTGGGGGGAATTGTTTTAAAATCTAGTAAAATCTAGTGAGTAGAGGCCAGAGAAATGGCTAAGTGTTCTGTAGCACATATGATCTGCACTGATTAATTGTCTAGCTTATTGTATTGATAAAGTTGATGCTGAGAACTCTGGCCCCAAGGAAGTGTATAAATGAGAAAATTAGTAGTTATGTGATCTCCAGGGGCAACACATGATTCAATTTTTAAATATGTTAGATTAGGACACTGTCTGCTAAAGAGACAGAGTACTGTGTCTGCTAAATTGGAAAGCATACAAATGTCCCCCCCCCCAAAAAAAAAGGCTGGGTAACTTTCATAGAATGTGTTGCCTGTTGGAGGGTTTAATTAAAACATGTAAATCTATGCACAAGTGAAAAAGGTTGAAGACATAAAACTCTAGGAAATTTCTCTAAGAGACTAAAGAGGCAGGAAACAATACAAATGAGGGTATTACTGGAACAGTGCTTATAAAGGTGTCCCAGGCTGGCTGAACCAGTTCTTATAAAATCAGGCACACTTTTTGAATGACCATCCAAATAGGACAGACCGACTGTGATGTCCTGTTCTTTCACGTTATATCAAAAGGGCTCCTTAGCAAACGGATAGTGGTGGCTGCTTTCTAAGGCAAACTAAGGCCAAGAGGAAACGAAGTGCTCTCCTAATTCCTGTTCCTCTCCTTCCCTTTTCTCTCTCCACATTTCTTCTCTTTCCTCTTCTTAGCCTGCTTCCCCCTCCCCTCATTGTGTAAGTAGGGACAGGCAAAGTCTACAGTGCAAATGCTTCTAGAAGAGGAAAAATAACTGAAGGAGGGCATGCTGCATAGTAGGATACAAGCCTTTCTCCAGTCCTGACTATCTCCAAATGTATTATTTCCTCTGAACATACTTGTACATAAGTCTAAACTAGTGTTTTGGCAGGAAATGTGGGCTCAACTGGACAAAATAACTGTAGCCTGCTTGTTGTTAATTTAAAAACATGAAAATTTATTTATGCTTTGGAATTGATGTTTTGTTTAATTTACCAAATGTTTATTTTTATGAGCAAGGAGCCATGGTTGACTGAGTGAGCCAAGGAATTAATACCATCACTGTTTCCAGGGTCTTAAATCAAGGTGAAGAACTGGGTGGCAGTATGACTAAATGTGTGATAATCAAGGCATAAGTGCTTTGAGGGTCCAAAGGGAGGAGGACTTAACTGTAATAGGACCAACAGCAAAAACTTCCACACACATATAAACTGATGCATATATACTTACATTAATATAATATGAAATATTCACTTATATTTTTAAAACCTAACTGCTATAAATACTACACCTTCTCTTTAGCTATTCTATGTTTTAGAAACAAACTTATAAGAATATTAGAAACTATATTTAAAATCTCTGGATTTAGTTTGAAATTTCCCAAGGTTTTAATTCAATTTCCAATGTTACCTTTATATGACTTTGGTCAATAATGATAGCTTTTTAGTACTCATGAAGAGATATCATATTTTTTTCGTATCAGATAGATAATGTGCAGATGCTATCACAAGGTTTGTGGGAGACATATATCATGGAATGGTGTGAACACCCAGTCATCACAGTCATGAACCAAAAAGGGATCCAGATATCCAATTTAGCAAGAAAAAAGGGAGTATAAATTATACTGCCACTGGAAGTAATCTAATGCAAGGTGGAAAAGTTCTCCACGTATTATAATTTACAGAGAATTATTTTGTTCTCCTTTTATTGAAAGTAGGTTCTTTTCTCATACAACATATCCTGATTACAGTTTCCCCTTCCTCTGCTTCTCCTAGTTCCTCCCCACCTTCCCTCCTATCCAGATCCACTTCCTTTCTGTTTCTCATTAGAAAGGAATAGGCTTCTAAGAGATAGTAAAACATAAAATAAAATACCATAAGATAAAACAAAGACTATCACTGCGAAGTTGGACAAGGCAAACCACCTGAAGGAATAGAGCCTAAGAGAAGGCACAAGAATCAGAGACCTACTTGTTCACACACTCAAAAGTCTCATAAAAACAGTAAACTGGAAGCCATATGCAGAGGAGCTGGTGCAGACCCACACAGGACCTGTGCATGCTGCTTCAGTCTCTGTGAATTCATATGAGCTTTCTTAGTTGATTTAGAGGACCTTGTTCTTCTGGTGTCCTTCAACCCCTCTGGCTCTTACGCTCTTTCTGCCTACTCCTTTGTATGGTCCCATGAGCTCTGAAGGAAGGGATTTGCTGAACACATCTCCTTTATAGATGTGTATTCCAGGCTCTCTTTCTCTGTGCATAATGTATGATTGTGGCTCCATATTTATTCCTATCTGCTATAGGAATATTCTCTGGTGATGGCCAAGTAAGGCATTGACCTATGAGTATAGCAGAATATCATTAGAAATCACTTTATCATCATTTTTTTTAGGACCAGCTGTGTTTGGTTTTACCCTAAGTTTATGGGCTATCTAGCCACAGATTGTTGGTTACCCAAGCTACCTCAAGTACGGGCTCCATCTTGTGGAGTGGGCCTTAAGTCAAATTAGATCTTGATTTGCTACGCCCACAAGCTTTGTGAAACCATTACTCTAGCATATTTTGCAGGCAGGACAGCATTATAAACCAAAGGGATTGTGGATTGGTTGGAGTTTACATTCCTCTTTTGGTAGTATCAGGCCCCAAGTGTTGATTTTAAGATAAAAATGTGTTAAATTCAAGTAGAGATTTTGGAGAGAGATACAGTGAATTCTATATATATTGATTTCTATAGTCTATGTGATTTAATTATACACATATACAAATTTCACAAAGTTTCTATTGAGACCATATTATTAAAGCAGAATGAAGCAGAGAAGGAAGAATGGATTCACATTATTTTACTTCACAGTTTTCTTTTTCTGAATGTTTAAAGGTGAGCAAGTCTCAAAACTGATGTTGCCAGATACAACCACGTAACAATGTGCATGCACATGCACTTTGAACTCGGAGATGCAGAGATAGATTTGACTTTGACTTTGGTTAATTAGGTATTCTCACTTAATATTGTGAAGTTATTATCTTTGTGATCTGTAAAATAGGCATTTCTTAGTTGATTGTAGTCATCTCAAAGGATTTAACACTAAAATGAAAGGGTAGATCATGGTACATTTTTTCATATATGTTAGTGTCCCATTTTTTTTATATCTTCAAAATGTCCTCTTTTATAGCTTCATGGCTCATTCTCTTTAATCACTAGGTAAAATTTAAGCTGACTGCAATGGAGAACAGCACAGAAGTGATGGAATTCATCCTGTTGGGGTTGACAGATGACCCCAAACTTCAGGTTCCTCTACTCCTGATATTTTTGTTCATCTACTTTGTCACTCTGATTGGTAATGGAGGGATGATGGTCATTATCTTCTCAGATTCCCATCTCCACACTCCCATGTACTTCTTCCTCAGTAATCTGTCCTTTGTGGATCTGGGATACTCATCCGCTGTAGCTTCCAAGATGGTGGCTGCATTGCAGTCAGGGAACAAGGTCATCTCCTACAATGGGTGTGCAGCTCAGTTTTTCTTCTTTGTGGGTTTTGCCACTGTTGAGTGCTATCTCCTGGCCTCCATGGCTTATGACCGCCATGCAGCAGTGTGTAAGCCTCTTCATTACACCACCACCATGACAACGGGTGTATGCACCATCCTGACCATTGGCTCTTATGTCTGTGGCTTCCTCAATGCCTCAATCCACACAGCAGATACCTTCAGACTCTCCTTCTGTGGTTCTAATAAAATAAATCATTTTTTTCTGTGACATTCCCCCACTCTTGGCCCTTGCATGCTCCAGTACACACATCAGTAGGCTTGTTGTCTTCTTTGTTGTGGGATTCAATGTCTTTTTTACCCTTTTGGTAATTCTAATCTCTTACGTCTTCATATACATTGCTATTCAAAGCATAAAGTCTTCTGAGGGACGAAAGAAAGCTTTCTCTACCTGTGCTTCCCACCTCACCGCCGTGTCCATCTTCTATGGCACAATCATCTTTATGTACTTACATCCTAGTTCTAGTCAGTCCATGGATACAGACAAAATAGCATCTGTGTTCTACACTGTAGTGATTCCCATGCTGAACCCCTTGATCTACAGCCTGAGGAACAAAGAAGTTAAAATTGCCTTCTGGAAAATACTCAACAATCTTTACCCTCTGTCTTTCAGTGTGAGGTGGAAGTAGGCAGGTAAGTAAGGGATACATCTCCTGAGCCACTGAGACTTTTGAAGTCTGAATAATTTCAGTTCTACCTTCCCCAAGAATAGTGATTATTTCAATAGTATAAGCAACAGCACTTGGAAATGTTTCATTCTGGAGGATGATCTTCTGTAGAACAAACATAACCTGGGATATTTATGCTTTCCTGAGGGGTTTTCTTGACTTTGTTTAAAGTAGATCAAAGCACACTGGTGAATGTGGTAAATTTCCACTGCTCTTCTGTCTCCTTATTCAACATTGTTTGAATAGCACTTAACATTCTAATACCAACAAAGTATCCTTCATTATTTTGAATGATGTATCAGAGAATGGTAGGGCTTGGACTAAGAATCAGATGATTTAGGATCAAATCTTAACACTGGCCCTCTGTCTCCACTCACTTTCCTACTTCTGATTCTTAGTTTTATGCTTCTGTATTCTCCATCTGTTTTTTACTGAAGTGCTGAGATAACTTTGGTAGCAAGTAATAAGCTACTTGGAATAATCCAACAGTTTCAATAGATGACCACCTAAAACTTTAACTTCAGTTTACATGCTTTTCTTTGGAAAGGCTGCCCTGCATTCTGTGCTTTTGGTTTCTGCCTAACATATTTACCAACACATACAGAAGATTTGGAGAAAATTGGCAATTATTCCAAGGATCATGAAAAAAGATATTTATCTTCTGAATTGAACTATTGCGTTTTTCAGAACTATCAAGTTTGGCAAATCTAATATAAACACATATAATACCATTCTAGATAGACTTTTACTTTTATTTTTATTTTTTCCATAATCCTCCTCACCTCTGGCTAACTGTTGCAGTCTGGTATTTTTTGATTAGCTTTTATAAGGATGAGAAAAGTCTGGCTGGATTTATTTCTTAAAGTAAGAGTGACACAAAGATGCACAGTGCAAGGCTATCCTCACTCATGTCTTGTTCCATGAGCCAAATGGTGTGAGAAAATGTGTCTGCATGAGAATGGAGTAGTGATTAAATTTGTTTCTTACATATTAACTTCTTGATGGTGTCTATAGATATAATTAATGAAAGTCACTATATAGTCCAGACTTTCAAAATATAAACAGATTTTGCCTGAACAAGAGTCAAAGGCCCAGAATATTGGCTGGTAGATAACGTCCCCTAGACATGACAGGGAAATGTACCCATTAACTCTTAACAATATGGTTCTATGAACAAGACCAACATAATGACACTACCAGTTGACAAGATATATACATGTCACAATATTAATTAAAGAAGACTTCGTGAGTTTGGGACAAAGGAATGTGGGAGGAACTGAACGGGGGAGAGAATGTGGTGGCAGTGATGTAGATGAAGCACTCATGTGTAAAGTTCTCAAGAAGTAAAACTATAAAATGAGAAATAAAAGAGAAAAAAGCAGAGAGTGTAAGCAAAAATAGTAGTTCAAAGTAGACCTAATATAATCATATTTTAAGTATATTGTTAAGTTAACAATGTACAGTCCAATTAAAACACAGTGGTGTCAGATAGAAAAATGAAAACCAATCTCAAAAAAGAAAACCCTCAAATGAAATACATTAAATTTTACCTCAAATACAAAACTGAGAAATCTCCCCCCCCCCCCGTCTGCCTCCTCCCCTCCCCCCAAAAAAACTGAGAAATCTTAACTGTGTATCTAGAACTCAAAGTTTAGTTTTAGATTGTATACAGGGAAGCCTCTATATAAGAAAGACACCTCATAGGTCTTGTGGAGAACAATGTAGCTAGAGTTTTCCTGCCTGGCCCATGGTCAGGACAAATCTCTCTCACCCACCAGTCCCACAGCCGCTCAGATCCAACCAAGTAAGCACGTAGAGACTTACATTACTTATAAACTGTTCAGCCATTAGCTCAGGACTACCATTGTCTAGCTCTTACTCTTTTTTTTTTTTTTAAGATTTATTTATTTATTATGTATACAGCATGTATGACTGCAGGCCAGAAGAGGGCACCAGATCTCATTACAGATGGTTGTGAGCCACTATGTGGTTGCTGGAAATTGAACTCAGGACCTCTGGAAGAGCAGTCAGTGCTCTTAACCTCTGAGCCATCTCTCCAGCCCTCACTCTTACTATTATACTTCGCCCATTTCTGTTAATCTATATGTCACCACATGTTCTGTGGCTTTATCTGCTGTCTCTACATGATGCTTCTTGGATGGCAGCCTGGTGTCTCCTCCTCTCCGCCTTCCTGTTCCCAGAATTCTCCTCTCTGCTAGTCCTGCCTATACTTCCTGCCTGGCTACTGGCCAATCAGTGTTTTATTTATCAATCAATCATCCACAGCAGAACAAAGCAAAGAGGGAGTTTTGGAATAGGAGGCCAACATGTAGGGGACCTAACTTTCTTGTCCCATGGTGACTACCACATGGAGACATAGTAAGCTTCTGAATTGGAGATCTAGAGAACCTACATAGAGCTTGTCTATTCTCTTACCCGCTGACTACCCCATTTATTCTTTCTCTACAAAATACCAGATACACACTGGATCCCACATACAGTGCCTTGGCCTAATCTGGCCTGCCCTACCTGAACCACAACAGAATTTTAGGCTTCAGCCAGTACTCTCCCTACCTATTACTCAAACAACAGGATTCTATTCCACTATATTCAACCTTTCCACCCAGCCAGATCTACCCTCACACTCCAGGTTTGGACCAGGGTGCATATCTTATGCTGGTATTGTCCCCTCTGTCCACATGCCTTCATTCCACTCAGGCCATTTCCAACAATATGACAGATACACAAACACTTGATTCCATATTATCTTTGCAATTTATCCTGCACGTTTGATATAAAGATTTCATGACTTTCTTGAGATCACATAGCTGATGAGAACAAGGATTTCCACCCAGCTACTGACAGTAGAATCAACATTCTTGTGTAGCACTTGGATTCAAACTCTGTTTGAGGGGGGTTTGACAGAAAATAGTACTCTCAAGGCCTTTAGATGATTAAGAACGGGAAGACCCACACTTTTCTGCCTCTACTGGGGTATATAGATTAAAAAAGAAATACACTTAGAAACTCAATTTACTATGTACTGTAACAGTTTTAGAATTTAGATCTTGAACTTTAATTTCTCATAGAGCTTTAAATGTCACAAGGATGAGGAAAGGTCTTGCATAGGGTTAGAGTAGAAGAGATTAAGAAGACAAGAAAAATGGGGAGGAGGAGAAAGGAAAGTGGAGACAGGTAGATGGAAGAGAAAGGAAGAAAGGACAAGACTGGAATTCATTTGATGATTGAATAGCTGCTTTCCAGACCCAACTCCAAATCCAGCATTCTTCAGCTCCCATACACCACGGAGAAAGACTTGGTTGTGAAGTGGATCCTGGGCTTTAGAGGCTGTCCATCCCTGTGAAAGGTGGATGTGCCTCCCCACTGAAGGACAGAAAAGGTACATCTTCTGCAAGGTCTAGTCTGGTGAGTCTCCCTGAACTCCCCATCCATAGCTTCATCAAAACCCTCCAGATCTAGCCTGGGTCAAAAATCCAGTGCCCAATGCTAGTCTGACCATCTCAACCTGCACTATAGCCAATCTCTAGGCTTCTTCCAGGTCCCATACCCGTGCCCTGGCCCAGCCACACCACCCCTCCCAGTACTAAAACCAACCTTTAGTTTTGCCAGGATCTGCCCTACCTGAAGCCACCTACAGGTCACTTCTGCACTGCACCCTGCTTAGTAACCAGACTTTAGACATCCTCCTCCAGGATCTAGTCCTGTGAGTCTCCCTGACTACTCCAACCTCTTTTCTGCTCCAACTTGCACTGCTCATAACAGATTCAGAATGAAAGAAGTCCACATACCCAGATCTCATTGCCAAAAATACCAACAATATGGAAAATCAAGTCGGTATCTTCTCTCTAAAACCCACCAGTACTGGAGAAATGTTGACTAATAAGAATTACCAAAAATTAGAATTATAGGCATTGATGAGGGAGTTAATGACAAATTAATGGCACAGACCAGATCTTCAACAATATTACAGAAGAAAATTTCCTCAAACTAAGAAAACACATACCCATAAAGAAACCTATTATTGGATTTAAAGAAAGAGATTAACAACAATCCATTAACAGTAGGTTATTTCAATAAGCCCACTTTCTCAAATAAAAAAAAACAAAGAAACATCAGAATTAACTGACATCATGCAGCAAATGAACTTAACAGATATCTCCAGAATATTCCACCCAAACATCTTCATAATACACATTCTACTCAGAAGTACATGAAAGCTTGTATAAGTGGACCACATCCTGGAACATAAAACAAATCATTACAAATTCAAAAGGATTGAAATCACTATTTATATCTTATATGATCACTGTGCAACACACAAAATTGAAAAAGAACAACCTTAAGGAAAATAAATGCCTGAATTATGACCAAAAACCACAAGCATAAGGCTAATGGAACTGATAAAGATAACCCAGGACTTGAAAATGGAATTCAGTGAAGAGATAGAAACATTGAAGAAGAGTCAACTGAATGAAATGGATTTGAAAAGCACAATAATACAATTTTAAAAACTCAAAGGAAAGCCTTACAAGCAGAAGACAGATTATCATGACTTGAATATAAAGTAGAGAATCTAGGCTAAGAAGGAATGCAAAATAAATTTTAAACACAGAGAGGGAACACATAGAAAATGTGTTTTCAGATCCTGATACTAGCTGATCAGTTAACTGTATTTGTACATCCAAATGTGGCTTCTCTAAGGAAGTTAGATATACCCATGAAAACCCAGGCAATAGATAATCTCACACCAACAAATACCAAAGAAGGGAAACACACAACACTATCACCACCCCCCCCCCAAAAAAAAATAAAAAACAAACAAGAATTAACAATCACTGGTCGTTAATATCCCTTAATATCAATGGTCTCAATTTGCCTATAAAAAGACACAGACTAACAGAATGGATAAGAAACAGAATCCATCCTTCTGCTACATACAAGAAACACACTTCAACTTCAAAGACAGACACTACCTCAGAGTAAAAGGTTGGGAAAAGACTTCCAATCAAATGGACTTAAGAAGCAAGCTGATGTAGCTATCCTAATATCTAATAAAATAAACTTCAAACTAAAATCAATTGAAAGAGAATGGGAAGGACATTACATATTTACCACAGGGAAAAAAGCCCACCAAGATGAAGTCTCAATTCTGAACATTTATGCCCCAAATACAAGGGCATCTACATTTATAAAAGAAACATTACTAAACCTTAAATTGCACATCAAACCCCATACACTAGTAGTGGGAGACTTCAACACCCCACTTTCACCAGTGGATAGGTCTGCCAGACAGAAACTTAACAGAGAAATAAGGGAACTAACAGACATTATGACTGAAATGGACTTAATAGATAGCTACAGAATATTCCACCCTAACACAAAAGAATATACCCCATGGAACCTTCTCTTAAACTGACCACATGCTCGATTACAAAGCAAATCTCAACATATACAAACAAATTGGTATATCCTCCTGTATCTTATCAGACCACCATGGCTTAAAGTTAGATTCCAACAACAACAAAAATTACAGAAAGCCTACAATCTCATGGAAACTGAATAATGCTCAAAAGAATCACCAATGGGTAAAGGAAGAAATAAAGAAAGAAATTAAAGATTTTCTAGAATTCAATGAAAACAAATGTACAACATACCTGAACTTATGGGATACTATAAAAGCAGTGCTAAGAGGAAAATTCATAGCATTAATGCCCACATAAAGAAGATGGAGAAATCTCACACTAGAGACTTAACAGCACACCTGAAAGCTCTAGAATAAAAAAGAAGCAAACTCATTCAGGAGGAATAGATGCTAGGAAATAATCAAATTGAGGGCTGAAATCAATAAGATAGAAATAAAGAGAACAATACAAAGAATCAATGAAACAAAGAGTTGGTTCTTTGGGAAAAGCAACAAGATAGACAAACACTTATCCATATTAACCAAAAGGCAAAGAGAGAGCATCCAAATTAACCAAATCAGAAATTAAAAGGGAGACATAACAACAGACAGTGAGGAAATCCAGAGAATCATCAGGTCATACTTCAAAAACCTGTATTCCACAAAATTGGAAAATCTAAAGGAAATGGACAATTTTCTGGATAGGTACCACATACCCAAATTAAATCAAGATCAGATAAACAATTTAAATAGACCAATAACCCTTAAGGAAATAGAAATAGTCATTAAAAGTCTCCCAACCAAAAAAAGCCCAGGACCAGAATTCCAAAGAAAAGCAATACCAATACTCCTCAAATTGTTCCACACAATAGAAACAGAAGGTATATTACCAAACTCTTCTTATGAGTCTGCAGTTACCTAATACCCAAGCCACACAAAGATGGAACAAAGAAAGAGAATTACAGACCAATCTCCCTCATGAACATTGATGCGAAAATACTCAATAAAATATTGGCAAGCAGAATCCAAGAACACATCAAAAAAATTATCCACCATGATCAAGTAGGCTTCATTCCCGGGATGCAAGGATGGTTCAACATACAAAAATCTGTTAATGTGATATACTATATAAACAAACTGAAAGGAAAAAAAATACATGATCATCTCATTAGATGCTGAAAAAGCCTTTGGCAAAATCCAATACCCCTTCATGATAAAGGTCTTGGAAAGACCAGGAATACAAGGAACATACCTAAACATAATAAAGGCAATACACAGCAAGCTGACAGCCAACATCAAATTAAATGGAGAGAAACTCAAAGCGATTCCACTAAAATCAGGAGCAAGAGAAGGCTGTCCACTCTTCCTATATTTATACAATATAGTATTTGAAGTTCCAGCTAGATCAATAAGACAACAAAAGGAGATCAAAGGGATAGAAATTGGAAAGGAAGAAGTAAAAATTTCACTATTTGCAGATGATATGATAGTATACATAAGTGACCCCAAAATTTCTGCCAGAAACTCCTACAGCTGATAAACTCCTTCAGTAATGTGGCAGGATACAAGATTAACTCAAAAAAATCAGTAGCCCTCCTATATACAAATGATAAATGGGCTGAGAAAGAAATCAGAGAAACACCACCATTTACAATAGCCACAAATAATATAAAATATCTTGGGGGTAACTCTAACTAAGCAAGTGAAGGACCTGTACGAGTGGGATTTTTGGAGCCTAGTGCCTAAGGTGTGACACCTTGTGCAGCCTTGGTGCAGTGAAGAGGGGCTTGGACTTGCTTCAACTGAATGTACCAGGCTCTGCTGATTCCCCATGGGAGACCTTGACTTGAAGGAGGTGAGAATGGGGAGGGGTTGGAGGGGGAGGCTGGGGAGCCGGAAGAGAGAGGAGGGGGATCTGTGGTTGGTATGTAAAACGAATAGAAAGTTTCTTAATAATAAAAAAATAAAAAAAAATCTTGACATTGATCCATGTAATTGTTACAGGTTTTGCCCCATGGCCATTGAGGAGGTCTCTAAATATTTTGTTAGCTTGAGAGAATATCATTGTTCCTACTAAGTGAGTACTAACTTGTAGATGAAAAAATTAATGGTCAAAAAACCCCTATACTTTGGGCTACTCCCTCTAACAGTGAAGACTGCAGTTAGGTCAAGTCCTCCCCTCTACCATGATGTTCCCTGAACCTTAGAAAAGGGAAAGCTTTTTGCAGTGAATGGTGGTGTAGGCAGAGATTCATGGCTGTACACGATGTTGATAATAAGTGATGGGTAATGACTCAGGTCTAAAGGAGATATACTACCCTCTCTATGGACATATATTTATATAGTTCTGTAGGCTTCAGAGTCTAAGAATGAAGGGCCAGATCTGATGAGATCCTTCTTGCTGTGTCACCAAATCATGGAAGCCATCTCCCAAAGACAAATCCTACATACCAGCCCAGAGAATGAGATTAGGCTACTTTTATATATATTATACTTTGTTGTAGGACAGTAACAACAACAAAGATCTGGTATCTTAATACTGTTTCAATAGCATTTAAATTTGAATGGGTTTTTGAAAAGCCATTTAAACTATAGTAGCCTGCACTCCTTGATACTTAGATCCTTTACCATGTGTCTTTCATTTTTTTTTTCATTTTGTTTGGTATGATATTTTATATACTTTTGGGAGACCACATTTAGGCTTTGCTGGAATATCTTTCTGTAGAGAAATTTCAGATGGGCCAATTTGAGCAAGACTGATTTCTTCTCTATCATTTTCCTCTGTATGCACTTTAGTCTAAATCAGTTGTATTTGCATGTTTCTCAAAGTGTTTATTCTTTAGTTTGTGGTTTTTTACATAATATTTAAATATAATATTATGAGTGAAGGTGGTATTTGCTTTATGTGTGTCTGGGTTGGTTAATTTTTGGCCATTATGGATGTAGTCCACTGGGATAAACTGACATTTCTCAATGGTTCAGACATTTAAGAAAATGTAAGTGGATGAAGTCCTGAAACCCACTTTATTTAGTAATAGACTCTGTGCCCCTGTGTCTTAATTGTCATGTTGAGGCATGGTCCTGAAAGTCATGCTGAAGCTTGGAAATCATCACATGTAGTGCAAACATATCCATGTTCTTCCACAGAAGCAGAGCAGATCCCCACAGATGCTCTAATCACCAGATCATTAGTCAGCTGAGATAGTGTTTGTAACCCCCATGGGATATATTTCTCCCTCAGAGCTCCATCGCTATATAATTTCCTCCTTGTTCCTGTTGTTTAACCTTTTAAACCATGACCTAAATATAGTTGTCTTCATGTTAGAGGGAACAGCCCAAGGACTAGAGTTACTTCGACCATTCATTTATTCAGATAAAAGTTAGTAGTCACTTATAGCAACAATGATCTTCTCTCAAGATGATGTATTATTTAGAGCCTACAACAGTGGCAATGGGGTAAAACAGTCACATAGACTGAGGTCACGATTCTCATTCTTTGTCAAGTATAGGGATTATTAAGTATTCTCTTATCTTCTTATAGTAAAAGTCTCAGACTGGATATTGTTCAAGCTGTAAGTCGATGAAGTGAGAAAAGATGAGACTAGAACATATATTTGTTGATTCCAAGAACACTAGTAGCCTTTTTCTTCAATGTCTTTTGCCAACTTGCAGTGAACTCTGAGACCTTGAAAATGCACTAAAGAAGACCCTCTAAGTAAAGAAAGATGTATTCTTTCTTCCAAGGACTGAATTTTTGGCTCGAGACCTGATCCTACACAAAGATGCTAGACTTGAATGTTGTGTTGTTCAGGAGAGAGGTAAGTCTCTATGCTGTACCCACTGTCTTCATAAAGTTGTAGGGAGATGAATCATGGCAGCTAAAAGGCTGATCTTTGCCTTTTTGTGTATTTGACTGCCTTATCTTTAATTTTACTGACCTGTTTCACATAGCTAGAATTAATGTGTCTAAATAACAATGAGTTTTTATTAGACTATATATGTTTAATGTGATGAATAGAAGAAAATAGAAGACCTTGATTTTTGTTTTTGCAAAATAGGCTTCTGTGGTTTTGAGAAAGTTAATTAATCCTTTATCTCAGTTTTTTTTTAAATCAGAAAATATGTTAATATTAGTTACCTGGACTAATTCTACACTGTTTTTTTTTCATTTTTTTGTTCATTTTACATACCAACCACAGTTTCCCCCTCCCATCCCTCCTCCTGCTCCCCTGCCTCTCCCCACCCCCACCCCCAAAATTTTAGCATTGTTGAATTGATGGAATGGGAGCAATATAAAATGTCATTGTAATCTTGGAGCTTGCCATCATTAAAAAAAATAGAATGGGTAGAGATCATGAAATAGGAGAGAAGTCAGGCCTAGAAGCCAGTTTTGTACATTATAATGCAATAACATAGGTATAAATTTATGCAAGAAACAACTAATTGTGAAAACGCTAACTCCTGATCTTAAGCTCTAGTTGTTCCAGTAGAAGCTCTTCTTAGTGGGTGATATAGTTTATGAACTAATAATTGATGTACTAAAGTGTATATGAGATCAACCACCAACATGTAGCTCTGAGACAATGAGAAAATATTGATTTCTGCTTGGTAGTGAGAACGAAAATAGCAAATAGTATCCATTGCTTTGGATAGCCCAATCTATGAAGCCTCTGGAGGCTAGGGGATATGCAACATGTATCAGTAGAGCTGTGCAAGTCTGGAAGTGAGCTCACAGTTTGTTGAACCACAGGGAGCAGCTGAGTGCCTTTGGGGAGAATGGAGGAGCCAGCAGCACCCAGCACTATTTGTGGCCTACAGGTGTTACTAAAAACATTGTTCCTTTCTTTAATGTTGATGATTTTTTTCAGGGTTTTCAGAATACTATAAAGCATTGCAGATCCATTTCTTGCCACTAAGCTGAATTTAAGAAATGAAGATTATTTTCAGAAAGACACACAAACTGGCATTCAGATTTGATTCCCACATTCATGGTTTTCAGCTATCCATACTGACTTTAGACAGTGTATTTAACACTCAGACAAATAATCAGCTAGTCAAATGAGTTACTTTCTTATACTCAGTTTAGGTTAGATGTAAAAAGTTTAAAACAGTATTTCTACATGACAGAGAGCTAAGATTTACTTAAGGAAGAACTTGGTTTTAGAGTTAACTTGTTATTTTCTTTTTCTTTTCTTTTTTTTTGAAGAACTGAAAATGTAATTTTTTTATATTTTTATTTTATAATTAATTTAATTTTATATACCAGCCACTAATTCCCCTGTCCTCCCTCCTCCCACCCTCCCCATCTTTCCCCCCCATCCACCCCTCATTTCCACCTCCTCCAAGGCAAGGTCTCCCCTAGTGGTTCAGTCCAGCCTGGTAGATTCAGTTGAGGCAGGTCCAGTCTCCTCCTCCCTACACCAAGGCTGAACAAAGTATCTCAGCATAGGCCCCAGGTTCCAAAAAGCCAACTCATGCACCAAGGACAGGTCCTGGTCCCACTGCCTAGGGGTCTCCCAAACAATTCAAGCTCATTAACTGTCTCACTTAACCAGAGGGCCTGGTTCAGTTCCATGGGGACTCCACAGCTATTGGTTCACAGTTCATGTGTTTCTGCTAGTTTGACTATTTGTCCCTGTGCTTTTTCTATCATGGTGTCAATATCTTTTGCTCATATAATCCCTCCTTGCTCTCGCCAGTTGGACTCCTGGAGCTCCACCTGGGGCCTGGCCTTGGATCTCTGCATCTGCTTCCAGCAGTCACTGGATGAGAGTTCTACCATGACAGTTAGGGTGTTCAGTCATCCCATCACCAGAGTAGGTCAGCTCAGGCACTCTCTCGACCATTGCCAGTAGACTATAGTGGAGGTATCTTTGTGGATTTCTGGGGACCTCTCTAGCACTTCACTTAGGATACAATGAAATGCAGTTCAGTTTCAATACCTGTGAATTGGTACTAATAATTCACATGACTCATGAGTTCTGATGATAAAGAAGCAGTTTCCAGATTGGTGATAGGAACACAGTACATATTAAATAAATGACTTGTACAGATAGTCATGATCAATTGTGACATCAATGTACATAAAATATCTGCATATATGTTACGGTTGTGTAGTTTGGACTTCTTGTGGGACTATTAACAGTGAAAGCAGGCGCTGTCTCTGACTCTTATGCTGGCTTTGGGATCCTAATCCTCACACTGGGTTGCCTCATCCAGCTTTTAATTTGATATGCCATGTTTGGTTGATATCCATGGAAGCCTGCCTCTCTGTGAATAAAAATGGAGGAGGAATGGATGGGGTGGGAGGCAGAGGGGAAGTGAGGGGGACTGGGAGTATATAAATGAATAAAATAAATAAGTTAAAGTAATATTAAACATTTTACAATAACAAAGCAGTGGAATTCTACCAGTATTTCTAATGGTGGAAGATGAGAGACTTGGAAGACTTCAAGAAAGCTTTGTACTTTGTGTTCTTTTTTGAAGAATGCATTGGTGCGAGAATAAATAGCATCTTGTAAGGATGTTTTGCATTTTTAAAGTTTGTACTGAGAAGTAAACGGCATAATACTTTAATCCGTAAGACAGTTTCCAAACCACACATGGTAGAACATGCTGAAATCCTGGCATTATGGAATCAAGGTCAGTGGGATTGGTGCAAATTCAAGGCCAGTCTGGTTAATATGTTTCAAAAAGGCAAAACCAAACAAACCACAACCAAAAGAAAACTTTCTGTCATTGCAGCTAATAATAACAAGAGACCAATATAGCCCCCAAGAAACTTTGTAGCTCTTATTTTGTTCTTTTCTGTTTTTTTCTGTTTATATTCTTAATTAAAAAATATATTATATAATTTCCCCCCTCCTTTTTCAGTCCTTCCATGTTAAATGAACTTGTTCCCTCTCTGAATATTTTTCCTTGTTATTGTTTTACACACACACACACACACACACACACACACACACACACACTCACCCTCCTACTTAAATATTAAACACAGCCTGCTCAATTCATTTAGTATTACTTGCATGTGTGTGATTTCAGGGCTGACACTTAGTATTGAATTGCCAGTTTTAGGAAGCTTATCTCTGAGGAAGCTATTTCTTCTGCTATCCACATTCCTTAGTTGCCTGTAGTTCTTTGTCTAGGGGTAGAGACCTGTGAGATTTCTCCCTTCCATGTTAGGTTGTCTGTTAGTGTTGTATAACTTCAGGTCTTGTTTAGCATATTGTTGAGGTATCATAGATGAAGTTCTTCTGTCGTTTTTTGAGAGAAACAATCTCACAGCAGATTTCCTGGCCCTCTGGATTTTACAATCTTTCTACCTCCCACTTCCATGTTGTTGCCTGAACCATTGGTGAAGGAGTTGTATTGTAGATGTAACCACAGGGGCTTGGAACTTGATGATTAGTTGTTTTCCACATTTTAACCAGTAGTGGTATTCTATAATGGTGTTTTTCTGTTTCAAAAAGAAGTTTCTTTGATGAGGGGTGAGACTACATTTATCTCTGGGTGTAAGTATAAATATTTAGAATGCAGTTAGGAATTATTAGCTGCTTTAGTAAAGTGACAATAAGAGATACTCCCCCAAGATTCATGATCTTACAGGCTCCCAGTAGTTGGCTAGGTTTTCAGCACCAAGCATGATTTCCCTACTGTTGAGCAGGCTTACATCCAATTAGAGAGCTGTTTGTTACATGGCTGGTATTTTGTTGTTGTTGTTACATAGTCTATGGTTCTTGGGAGAGGCACAAGTGGAGTAATTTCATTTAAACTTTACACCTATATGTAGATATATAGTTTATATGTATTTTATGTAATTTAGGTAAATAAATAATAATAATATAATTTCATATGGCTTTTACAGACATTCTTAGTGTTATTTTACCATCCTACCTCCCCCCTGTCCAAGTTGAAGTCCCTTCTTATTTTACTCATTTCTCCATTCAAATCATGTGTATTCTTCTAATCCCCCATTTTTTACAAAAGACTAAAATACTTTATTTTTATTGAGATATTTGTTTCAACTTGATTTCACATGTAGTAAATAAAGTTGGTAAAATATTTTGAGATAATTTCCAATATTTTGTTCAAAAATTGAAAAATATCTATCTGCAGTATTCATTCAAGTGAGTAATATTTAAGGAACAAAGAATATCTTAATCATCTGCTCTGGATAAATTTGCTCCAGATTAAAGACATCTGTATGTAAAAGCTAAAACCTCTGTTAATGCAGTAAAAGTTAAATACCGTTATTTTCTAGATGCCTTTACTCCTTATATGTGATTTTTCTCCCACATTTTCCTATTGTGATGAACTGCACATTGTGTGGACTAAATGAAACCAATATCATTTTAGGCAAATTATGCTGTAGTTAAGCATCTTTATTTATCATATGACAGTTCTTGACACAATGGGAATGCTAAAAAAGCTAGAATTAAAATTAATTAGTTTCACCTCATTTCTATGTAGTGCTATGGCCTGATTGATTCCATCACTAAACTCATATGTTGGATTCATTATGTCCAAACTGAGATTCAGGATGTGGAGTCTTAGAGAGGTGGTTATTACACAAGGAAAGAATTCTTATGAATGAAAGTAATGTCTAACGAAAGAAAGGCTGGAGAGATGGTAGCCTCTTTTACCTTGAACAGACGGCCAGACGATGTAATTTGTGAACTGGGAAACGCCATCAGCAGACAATAGATTGTCAATGCCTTTGTTCTTGGACTTTCTAGCTGTCCGAACAGTAGTACATGATGAATTTCTTTTACTTATACTATGTCAAATTTATTGTATTTTGTTACAACATACAGACGGCATCATGACGTTAGGCTATTCTGGTGTAGAATAAGGGATGCCTTTGTTTTACAAAGATAGAAGGATTTTGATATTTTCCAGTGAGTAATTTATCTGATAATTTCACGCCAGACTTTTTCTGGCCTCAATTCAGTCATCTGTAGAATTACTAGATTGAAATACATCATCTCTTCCAGAAAACATTATGATCTACCATTAATTTAAACTTAAATGTTGCTGCCATGACTTGCTTATTTCAGAATGCTGGAAAGGAACATTTATTTGCACAGTGAGAGAAGGCGTGTAGAGGCAAGCAGGGTGGATCACCAGTCTCCCCTCCATCTCTCATTCTGATCTCCTTTCTCTTTGCTGCAGGGAAGCCACATAATCCCCAATGGAGAACAGTACAGAGGTGACTGAGTTCGTTCTTGCAGGGTTAACAGATGACCCAAAGCTCCAGATCCCACTCTTCACTGTCTTCTTTCTCATCTATCTCAGCACTGTGCTTGGGAACCTGGGAATGATAGGGTTGATTCTGATGGACTCACGCCTCCACACTCCCATGTACCTTTTCCTCAGTCACCTATCTCTGGTGGACTTTGGTTATTCTTCAGCTGTCACACCCAAAGTAATGGCAGGTCTCCTTTCAACAGATAAACTCATATCCCACAATGCTTGTGGCACCCAGTTCTTCTTCTTTGTGGGCTTTATAACTACAGAAAGTTTCCTCCTGGCTGCCATGGCTTATGACCGCTATGCAGCAGTGTGCAAACCCCTGCATTACACCACCACCATGACTACAAACACATGTGCTTGTCTGACCATAAGCTCCTATGTCTGTGGCTTCCTGAATTCCTCCATCCACACTGGAAACATTTTCAGGCTCTCCTTCTGCAAGTCCAATGTGATAGATCACTTCTTCTGTGATGCCCCTCCTCTCCTGGCCCTCTCATGCTCAGACACCTCTGTCAGTGAGATGGTGATTTTCTTTGTGGTGGGCTTCAATGATCTCTCCTCTATTATAGTCATCTTGATCTCCTATCTGTTTATATTCATCACTATTCTGAGGATGCACTCATCTGAAGGACGCCAGAAGGCCTTTTCCACCTGTGCTTCCCACCTCACTGCAGTCTCCATCTTCTATGGGTCAGGCATCTTCATGTACCTACAGCCCAGCTCTAGTCACACTATGAACACTGACAAGGTGGCATCAGTGTTCTACACCATGGTCATCCCTATGCTGAACCCTCTGGTCTACAGCCTGAGGAACAAAGAGGTCAAGAGTGCACTACAAAAGGCGGTGGAGAAAGCAAAATTTTCTTTAGCACTCACATTTTAATTATATAAAATCTGCACAAAGACATTTTTTCTACCTATAGGTTAATCTTTGCTTACTTCAAGAAATGGCTTTACTTAGGTGCAATCTCTACTAACTACTTTTAAACCTGTGTTAGATTTCACTATTTTATCTTATTTTATCCTGGGAATAATGGTGATTGAATCTAGTGCCTGGCACATGAGAAGCAAGTTCCTTTCCACTGACCTAGACCAGATGCCCATATTTGGGCATTTTAATTAATAATATTTTCTGTGCTCTGGAAATACTGTCTTTCCTCCTAAACAGTTAATTGTTGCTGTTGGTGTCATTTAATGAGTTCCTGGGTTATTTATTTTGTATTCCTTATTGTGAGTAGCTAGCATTTTTTTTATTTTCTGAAATTATAATATAATTATATAATTTCTCTCTTTCCTTTCCTCCCTCCAAACCTACTATATACCTCTCTTTGCCTTTTCATTTTCATAGCCTCTTTTTTCATTAATTGTTGACACCCCCCATATATATATAACACACACACACACACACACACACACACACACACACACACACACATCCTGATTTGTCTGTGTTATGCTACTTACATGTATATTTTCAGACCTAATGGTTTGTTATTGGACAACCAGTTGGTGTTCCCTGTGGTGATATTTTGTTTGTGCTCTAACAAATAAAACTTGCCTGGAGAGCAGAAGGCAGGACCAGCCACTAGTTAACCACAGAGGCCAGGCAGTGGTGACACACACCTTTAATCCCAGCACTTGGGAGGAGGAAACAGGAAGGGATATGACTGGGCAGAGAGAGGAAGTGATAAGGCAGAGTGGAGACAGGAGCTCATAATCCCCCCGCCCCCCCCCCCCCCCCACCTTTTCAGGTTGAGGAGTTGGCTAGGTAGGAGATGACTGTGCCTTGCTCCTTTCTCTCTCTGATTTTTCAGCATTTATCCTGATATCAGGATCCAGGCTTTTGTTATTAAGACTAATTAAGATGCACGCCACATCTGGCATCCAACTTTTGGGACTCAAATTCATGAAAAAGCTGCTTGCCTGTGGTTTTGCAGCCACTGGCACAGACCGGAGTCACTACTCCACCGGCTAAGGCTTTTCTTTCTTTTCCTCAAGCATCTGAGCAAGTTGGGGCTTTTCCGTTGCAGCCTATCTGCAGCAAACTCCATAGGTTTTGGGCTCCTAAAACTGCAGGAGGTAGCTAGCCACTTTTGCACATTCCCCAGTGGGATGTGGGCTCTCCCTGGCCCCTCTCCTTGGGCTGCTGCCACACTAGGTAGCTGCCTTGAAAACTGCTTGGGCTTCTACTGTTCTACATAGAGCAGTGCGCTCCATACTTCACTGTCATCTGAATCGTCATTGTTGGCAGATTTGGTGAGACAATTGGGAATTCTTAAAGGGAGGAATTAGTTAAAAGAGAGAGTTTTTCCCACATTAAAAAGTGGCTGTGGACCCTGCATGAGACTGGACTAGGCCCTCTGCATGGAGATACAATTGCCTAGCTTGATTGCTTGGGGGGGGGCCCTGGGGGGAAGTATCAGAATCCATCCGTGGTGCATGAGGGGGCTTTTTGGAGCCTACTACCTATGGTGGGACACCTCCATGAAGCCTTGAGGCAGGGGGAAGGGCTTGGACTTGCCTCTACTGGATGTGCCCCCCCATGGGAATTCTTGCCTTTTTGTGGGAGGGAGTGGAGGGTGGTTTAGGGGGAGGCTAGAGGGGCAGGAGGAGGGAAGAGGGGAATCTTTGACTGGTGTGTAAAATGAATGAAAAAATTCTCTTAATAAAAAAATTAAAAAGAGGGAAACACTAGTATAATGGAGGGAGTTAGGTTTCTGTATGATAATATACTGGTTGGTTTGAAATGGGACAATTAAATGAGAGACTAATTAATATAGATGGGATTTATGTAATGTTAATTATAAATATTATCTGTTTGATCATTTTTGTTTTATCATTTAAAAAGTTGGTTAATATGAGTGCCAAAATAAAATTTTTAGAAAAACTTGTTAAAACAGATCATAGAGATACTCAGACCCAGACAGAGGAATTTAAAGGAGAACCAATCTCAGCATTGCATTATAAGGTTAGAGAGGAACAGCCTAAGGTTTTCAACAGCCAACCTTAATCTATCCAGTAACCTCATAGGAACTGCCAAATGATACATATCCCCAAGGCTGTGTAAGAGCTGAATGGACTTCTGTACAAATGTTAGATTTAGGAGACTCAAGGAAGTGATAGTCTCATATGGCATGCATTCACCTTTTGTGAAGCAGATGCTAAACTTGTCAACTTGTAATAGAATTATCCCTCAAGACTGGAGAGACTTGGTTACAACAGTCTTAGAGCCTGGTCCTCAATTACAGTGGAGGACCTGGTGGAAAGATGAGACTAAGACCATTGAACAATGAAGTAGGGCTAGAGGTAAATAGCCCATAAATCTCCCAAGACCAACTTCTTGGAGAGGGAGATTATGCTAATGTAGAAAGTCAATCTTTATATGATGACTGTATCCTGGTTTTATGCCGAATGGACAGCCTTGAATGCTTGGGACAAAACTGAAGAAGTAGGAAGAAAACTGAGTCATTTTCTAAAGTTATAGAGGGCCCAAAAGAAACCTTCACTGATTTCTTACAAAAATTGAATTCAGCATTAAATAGAATGATACCAAATTCAGAAACTAGACAGATAATAATTGAATCTTTGGCTTTTGAAAATGTGAATACACAATGCAAAAGGGTAATTAGGCCATTAAAGACAAGATCAGCAACTTTAGAGGAATGGATCTGAGATATTGAATCTCATAACTATGCTGATGCTTGGATAGGAGAGGTGATTTCCAGAGGTTTGAAGAAAAATCAAAATGTCAGGTGTTTCAATAGTGATAAACAAGGTCATGTAAAAAGGAGTTGTAAACAGGTCATTTCTAGAAACAATGCTTTTTCTAAGAATAATCCCAACAGAACATCCTTCCCTTCTGGAGTATGCAGAAGGTGTGGCAAAGGTGGATATTGGACTAATGAATATAGATCAATAAGGACAGTCAAGGTAATCCTTTGCCATCAGGAAATGCCTTGGGGGTCCTTTTGTGGGCCCCTATATCAAATTCGGTTCAGTTGTTTCCTGTCATCATGGAGGAAAGTCCTTCTTAGAGCAATTAAAGAACCTAATGCCTATCGTAAAAACCATACTGCTCTGGATGATAGAACAGCTATAGAAGAGAGAACAAAATTTTCAAGATAAGCCATAAATCAAAATTGATAATGATTATATTTTAACAAGAGAGACCTATTTATTAGAAGAGGTGATAGCTCATCAAACAGCATGACCATTCAAACTAAACTAACCTATAAAACTAACAAATGCTTTTCATTTGATCAAACATAATTTTCTATAAGGGAGCTTCCCCAAAATTAGGGTTGGGGAAGAGTTTTGTTTTTGTCTTTTCAGGAGAATGAAGGAATCCAGCTAAGGAATCTGAAGACCACTGGACAAAAGAAACATGTGAAGAAAAAGGACAAATTATCAAAAAAAGTCCCAAGAAAAAGAATAATTTGGCCTATTGATATATCATGTTTTCAACAGGATAAAATTTCATAAATCTTCCCAAATGTTTGTTTCTGCTGTTCTTTACAGACATATAATGCAAATAGTATTTTTGTAGTCCTAGTTCAATTAAAACTTCAAGTTGGCTTTGAAGTTGGAGGTGGCTTTCTCCTCTAAACCCAAGCATATTGTTAAAGTAAAATGGAAAATCTTTTTCTCATGTCAGAAGAGCCACCTGATATGGGACAGAAGAAAAAGCAAAATTAGGGACTATTTTGTTTCCACTAATTTCATGATCCTTTGGTTTTATTTTGACTCTTTAAAACTTTTCTTAAGGTATAAATTTTATCTAAAAATTTATAGGATTTATATATATATGTAAATATGTTAAACTTTTTGTCATGATATTAATGGTCGTATAGAGTACTAACTAATTTTAGAAAAAGCCTTCATCTAGCCTCCTGTACATGATTTCAGGTTTGAGTCTCTATCAGGTAACTAGGAATAAAGTTTTTGTACTCTGGATGTACATAAAAATTTTGATCCTTTAATTTCTTTGAGGTCATCTGCATATGACATTTAAAATGTTTAATTTTTCTGTAATGAACCATGACTATGCCTAACAGTGATCTCTGAAGTCTCCAAAAGGATAATGGGGACCCACAATAATGATTCCACCAGGACTATGAGAATACTAAGCTAAAAACTACCTAAAGATCAGATTTGGACTACAAACTGCTCAGAAAAATTTTGAGGTGGCTAGCTGAGATGATCCAGCCTCACAGACTTCTCTAGCCAGGACTTGAGACAAGCCCTGCACTTTCCCATTATGAAGAGAATGGACAACAAATGATACAGCTACCTCTCCCAGGACTTGACAATTAACTCAAATTTTTCTTTTCATGATCCCTTAAAGATACCATCACCCCCAGACAGCAGGAAGCAAACTTAAGAACACAACACCCACGTTCTCAAGAGGTGTGGTGGGTGGTTTTTGTCTTTTAATGGGTTATGGATATTTGTCATTGTTTAGGGTGGTTGGTTACAAGTTGTTATTGGTAACGGTCAGGAAAAAAACCTGAACATAGGAGATTAGATTAATGTTCTTGTTTGGAAAAGAGAAAAGGGGGATATAAAAATGATAGGATAAAAGGGTAGATTATTGGATCTACTCTGAAAAGTAAAAAGGGGGATATAGATATGATAGAATAAAGGGGTATATTATTGAATCTACTTTTACAAAGCAACTACTAGTTTTAAATATTTTACATTGGCTTTGATTTTGTATATTGGTACAAATTTGAGATCATTTTTGCTAGAACATACTCTATATACATTTCTCCTCTTGTTCAAGGTATTGTACCTATGTAACTCATTTAACAATGTAATGCAAATTTCTAGTCCTTGGAAGTTATTATTATAAACTATTTAGGATAATAAAGAAATACAGGTTAGTAGTCACCTATTACAATCGAATTTATAGTCATGTTAGGTATATTTTCAAGGTCAAACAGAGATATATTTTAGATAGACAAGTCATTTCATTTCAGAGATCTACAGAATACGGCATTTAAAATGTTTTAATAACATAGGTTTTTTTTTTTTTATGACAATGGGACATAGCTGCTCCTGGCAGCACCAATCTACTTCAAAGAAGATGGGTATCTAAGAAACTCAATATGGAGCTTACTTCTTTTGTGGCAAAAGTTAGCCATGGGTAAGAAAATGACCTTGCCTCAATGGCTGACAATATGCTGTCCAAATGGTTACAAGCAGGACACAAAAGAAAGGATTGCTGAACTTTGTCAAGACAAGGTAGGACAGCTCTTCAGAGAATCCTACTTCACAGAAAAGTCTGTCAGACATGCTATGCCTGTAGGCTGAAGATGGATGCCCCCAAATTTCAGAGGAACCTTGGGTGACTGTCCAGGCAGACAGCTGTTTCTGTCATTTCTCACATTTTTTAGAAGTCGCTTGTAATATTATTTCCTTCTCAGGTCTATGATGGAGTTGAAGACTTTATAGTTACAGTTATCATTATAGTTTTCCTTGTTACCAGATTCAGAAAAGAAATTCACTGAAGAGGTGTAAAGTGTTTAAGATTGAGAGACATTAAAAGACAGTTTTGGTAAATGCAAGTTAGAATAGAAAATGAATTAGGTCCAACCTATTGGACTCACCAGGATAGGACAGATATGGAGTATTTTCTCTGAATTGTCATTTGTTAATGGACTAGACATTGTTGATATATTTATTGTCTGTATATATTGTATATAGTTATTGTAGTTATTGTATATAGTTTTTCTTATATTAGTTACAACCATTTTTATTCTAGACAAAAAGGGGAAAATGTGATGATCTTTTGTTTGTGCTCTAACAAATAAAGCTTGCCTGGAGATCAAAGGGCGGAGTCAGCTACCAGTTAACCATAGAGGCCAGTGGTGGCATACCCTTTTAATCCCAGCACTTAAGAGGAGGAAACAGGCAGTGATATGACTGGGTAGAGATAGGAAATGATAAGGCAGGGTAGAGACAGGAGCTCACCCCCTTTTCAGGCTGAGGAGTTGGTGAGATAAGAGGTGGCTGTGGCTTACTCCTTTGTCTCTCTTATCTTTCAGCATTTACCCTGATATCTGGCTCCAGATTTTTATTATTAAGACCAACTAGTTTGTTTATATGGTGTATTACATTGACAGACTTTCATATGTTGAACCACCCTTGCATCCCTGGGATGAAGCCTACTTGATCATGGTGGATAACTGTTTTGATGTGTTTTTGGAGTCTGTTTGCCAATATTTTATTGAGTATTTTTGCATCAATGTTCATGAGGGAGATTGGTCTGTAGTTCTCTTTCTTTGTTGCATCTTTGTTTGGCTTGGGAATCACGGTAATTGTTGCTTCATAAAAGGAGTAGTGGAAACACATAAACTGTAAACCAATAGCTGAGGTGCCCCCATGGAACTGGACCAGGCCCTCTGGATAAGTGAGAGTTGATTAGCTTGAACTGTTTGGGAGGCCCCCAGGCAGTGGGACCAGGACCTGTCCTTGGTGTATGAGCTGGCTTTTTGGAATCTAGGGCCTATGCTGGGACACTTTGCTCAGCCTTGGTGTAGGGAGGAGGAGACTGGACCTGCCTCAATTGAATATACCAGGCTGGGCTGACTCCTCAGGGGAGACCTTGCATTGGAGGAGGTGGGAAAGAGGGTGGGTTTGTGGGGGGGAAGGCTGGGGGGTGGGAGGAGGGAGGACAGGGAAATCCTTGGCTGATATATAAAATTAAATTAATTATAAAATAAAAATATTAAAAAAAAGACTGATTAGGACTCATGCTACAGTTCCCTCTCTTAGGGAAGATTATTTCTTTCACTCTCAGCACTTCTTGGCTCTTTAAAAAATATTTCTTTTATTTTTTGATATTATAATATATAATACATCATTTATACTTCCATTTTCTTTCTTCATACCCTCATGTAGACTTTCTTGCTCTTTTTCAAATTCATTCTCTCTCTTTTGTTTATTATTATTCCATCTATCATCTATCTATCTGTCTGTCCATCTGTCTATCCACCCATCTACCTATCTAATCTATTATTATCTCATAGGATTTCTCATATCCACATTATATAAAATGTTTAAATTAATAATTTTCTCAATTTTTTTCTGTATGTATGTGTTTGCGTATCTTCAATGTGTCAGTGGTTTAAGGTCATCATTTTTATTTACAGCTGTATTTAGCCCCAATGTGGGCCTAAAATGACAGATGAAGATGTGTATGGTATTGGTGCATACCTGTAATTCTATCAATTGAGTGGTAGAGGAGGGAGGGTATAGAGCTAAAAGTCAACCTCAGCTACTTTGAGAGCTCAATGAGACATTGTCTAAAAAAAGGTTAAGTTCTTCCCAGACTTTCTGTAGACACACAAGCCTTGGACATATGTAGAATTTTCATGATCCAGGGCATGGTATGGAGATTTTTCAATTTTGCCATAAATTCCTTTAGAGTTTGGCTAGGGCACACAATCTCAACTTTAGATGTTCTGATTAAAGAACAATTCTGTTCATGTAGAGTCTGGTGTCTGCTTTCTTTAATTTCTAAATCACCTCTATCAATCCCAAACTAACATTTGGTGCCAAAACTTGGAAGATTTTTAGGTCATGTCCCCAAGCCTCTCTGGTAAATTTTTCCTAGCTCTCCTTAACTATTTCCTTTCTTTTTCAGATAACAATTCCCTCAAGAGTGTGTGTGGTTGCTTTCTGAGCTTAACGAAGGCTGAAGGGCTGCCGACTGTGCCCTGAAAGGCTCTAGCTTTTTGCAGCTTTTGTCTACATTAGCAGTGCAAGCCGCCTTCTTAGGTTTTATTGGTGTGTCATGTAAACTGAGTTTGGGTCTGTTTCCTCATCTCCTTTCTCTCTTGCTCCCTCACTATCTCACAGTCTCCAGAACAGAGGCCTTTCACTGTTCAACCACAGTACATTAAACACACAAACCAAGGTAAGAGCTGAGTTCAATCCACAGACGTCCTAGATTGACACCATTGTCCAGACACCAGGAGTCATCCATCTTTCTGACTTTGACTTTCAGCATTGAGCTTTACCTGAAGCCAAGTCACTAGAATTTGGACCTTAGGGGCTTATTCCAGCATCCAGATACTGGCTTTGCTTGGCAGGTCACTGGAATTGGGGATGTCCATTCTAGACTTTAGTCACTGGTTCTCAGCCATTTTACAGTTGTAGGTGATAAGTTATTACCAGAAACTAGCCCCATCCTTACTCTGCCTAAAATGGGGTTTACACACCATTAGTACACACTTTTGGATTGCCCTAAAACAAACCTCTAGGCATTAATTTTCCTGTTGATTAGGGTCCTAATTCCCCACAAACTTTCTCTCTCAGCTGTTAATCTGGCTAATAAGCCCCTCACTCTCTAAATTGAGCATATTAAGTTACATTAGCAAATTATCTTATACTGTTTCAGCCCATGAGATGTTATAAGATGGGATTTGGCTTTCTCATTCTAGATTCAAGCATCTTTATCTCAAAATATCCTCCAAACCACTGTCTTGGGTCAGACTGGCCCCTTGACTCTGTGACCGAGAAAAAGAGAACCAAACAGCCCATTCATTCCCATGTCTTGAAACAGGGCTGGTAACTTTCTTAGGAAACTCTCCAGAGCACCTTTATCTCTTGCTTCTCATCTTTTTCCCAACTCTGAGAGAAACTGAGTGCCATGATTTTAGCTATTCTAATAGCCACCTACAGACTCAGCTTCCATGAACTGAGAACATGAAATACCTTTCTGTGTTTTATTATTTTTCTATTTTGTGTCTACCTGCCTAGGCCAAAAGTATCTTTTCTTCCTATATCCATACCAACTCATCTAACAAAAATTTCTTTTTTTTTAAAGAGTGTAGTAATTCACATTTAATCCAAGAAATGGTGTATCCCTTAGGGACTCATGCCCAACTGGGACTGGGTTCACTTTCCCATGTGACTGAGTTCACCTTGAAACTATGTAGTTTGCTGCTGTCTTCTCTGGTGGCCACATTGAAATGGAACCAACAATGTAACTTGACTTCTACATTTATTAATAATGTCATAAAGAAGGCAAATGTCATGTGACCTCACCACCATCTTGGTTAATGTCACCACATGTCACAAGCAAGAATGCTGGTGTCCATAAAACTTTATGGTTCCACTGAGTCCTCTGGGGATCACTGCATCATTTTTGTATTGGACCAAGGAGAAAACACCAGACCTCCAAAGTGCTTACTTTGTAATTTTAATTTTTAATTTTGATACAGTTTTTATATGATACATTTACCTCCAACATTGATATACTAACAAAGGGAGCTAATATTTTGAGATCCATATGTCCCAAAAGAGACTCAAAAGATGAATTGTCAAGTGCTAGACAAATTGCTGCCAGTGAGGAGCTGTTACCACAGGCTCTGACAGATCTTAATTCCTACTATTTCTCCTTGGCATCTCCAGGCCCATTTTCCTCTAACTGGGGATAAAATGTTATCTCTCCTCAATACTCCTTTGTTCCACATATGTTTGCTTTGTTTCTGTCCAGTCTAACAATATATTTGCTAAAATATCTATCCTCAGGCTCTGAACGCAGGGTTAATGACCTAAACACCTTCGGTGGGCTGAGAAACTTCTGACAGGAAGAGTAACTTGACAGATAACACCTGTGGGCTGACAGGATCCCAGACACTTCTGATAAGGGTATCAACATACCATCTCCCCACTGCTATCTACCACTCTGAGACTGCAATTTCTGTCTTATGAAATCCCCAAGCACACTGTACCATGTGCCCACAGTTTCCACCACACCCTTTGGGGAGGTTGGGGTGGGGTGTAACACAGACTACCGGTGTCCTTCAGTTGTTCTGATTAAAGAATAATTCTCATGTTAAAAACAAAAAGTTTAGCTAGACTGTTATTTGTCCCTACTGATATTTATGCTTTAGAAAGCTGCAATGTTAAATAGTGCTGCTCTTTGAACATGTGCTCTAAGTACAAAGTTTTTCCTCACTCAGTTAACTGTGTTTAATGAAATAAAACCATAAACTGTAAATGGGCCCCTTCTAGGGAATTCTTAGAGGAATAGTGTAGCTAGAGTTTTCCTGCCTGGCCCACAGTCAGGACAAATCTCTCTCACCTGCCAGTCCCACAGCTGCTCAGACCCGACCAAGTAAACACAGAGACTTATACTGGTTACAAACTGTATGGCTGTGGCAGGCTTCTTGCTAACTGTTCTTACAGCTTAAATTAATCCATTTCTATACATCTATACCTTGCCATGTAGCTCGTGGCTTACCGGCATCTTCACATGCTGTTTCTCATCGAGGCGGCTGGCAGTGTCTCTCTCTGCTTTCCTCTTCTTTCTTTTCTCTCTGTTAGTCCTGCCTATACTTCCTGCCTAGCCACTGGCCAATTAGTGTTTTATTTATTGATCAATCAGAGCAACACATTTGCCATACAGAACATCCCACAGCACTCCCCCCCCCTTTTTTTTCCCAAAAGGAAGGTTTTAACCTTAACAAAGTAAAATTACATATAATTTGGGAAATTGGGCGTAGCTTCTCTTACTACTTCCTGCTGGAGGGGGGCACTGTATCTTATGGGGACACAAAGAAAATTTTAGGATTATGGAATAGTTCATGAGGCTGTATTGTCTGAGCCAGTTGCCTTCAAACCATTCTGGATGTTGGATCATCTGGGCCATGGTGTCATCGAGACCTTTCAGGGGGTCTTGGCTGGTCACACCTGATGTATCTTAATCTGGAACAAATCCATAGCCTTTGGCTTTCGGCATCTTCACATGCTGTTTGTCATCGTGGTGGCTGGCAGTGTCTCTCTCTGCCTTCCTGTTCTTTCTTTTCTCCTCTCTGTTAGTCCCACCTATACTTCCTGCCTAGCCACTGGCCAATCAGTGTTTTATTTATTGACCAATCAGAGCAACACATTTGCCATACAGAACATCCCACAGCAGAATAGTTGTATTTCTTTGGAAATGGCTCCTTTTATCATTGCAGTGGTTGTTAGGCTAGCATTTTCCTGAGCTATTACGGTTTTCACTCTAGTACCTTTCAAAGCACCTACAGAGCTAGGTTAAATGGCAAATTTAGCTATGTACAATAAGATGATGGTTAAGTCTAACCATGTTAGAATATCTCCCTATAAACATGTTAATCTGAATAGGTTTCAGAAAAAGATTTTCAGGAATGCTAAAAAATAAACAGGTTAAAAAAAACCTATGCCTTGTGTGGTGATATTTTATTTGTGCTGAAATGTGGTGATATTTTATTTGTATGTTAATAAATAAAGTTTGCCTGGAGATCAGAGGAAATAGCAAGCCATTAACACAAAAGTCAGGCAGTGGTAGCACATGCGGGTCTCTGTGTGTTCAACGCCACACTAGGGAACAGAGCCAAGCATGGTGACACATGCCTTTCATCCCAGTACCAACCATAGAGACCTGGAGGTCTGTACAGACAGGCAGTGACAAGGAAATGAGGAAGCTGGGTTAAGAGCCAATGAGAGGGCAGAACAGCAAGGCATAAAGGCATGGGTAGACAGGAAGTGACTCACTTTTGGGAGCTGCAGAGCCGGTGAGATAAGGTTTGTTTGTGGCTCTCACTATTCCTCTGATCTCTAAGGCTTTCACCCTTATATTTTTTTATTTAATATTTTTTATTTAATAAGACCATTTAGAAATTCATCTACAGCCCTGTTTTAAAATAACAACAACATGTAAGACACTATTTTCTCAGGAAAGAGAAATAATGGAGGCAAAGTCTTAGTCTTAAAATTAGTATTGGGATCACCACAGTAAAATTCATTGTTATACATAGTCTCATAGCCTCTGTTCCCATGTCAATCACAGTGAACCAACACACTGGATCACATTACCTAGGGAGTAGATGGATATCTTCAATCCCACTGCCCTAATATCAGCACTACATTTACCAAAACTTTATTTGCTGGACAATAAGATGGAGAAGTAGGCAAATGTTACCTTGAAAATTAGAGAAAGATTTGTGCTAATCTAATATTGAGTGAATATTGATGGTTCCAATGCCCAGAATACTGACAGTTCATGAACTGGCCACTAAATTCATTGTGCTATGAAGCTGGTGGCAGAATATGACTTGGCCCAAGTCAGACAGCCTTTTTTTTTTCTGGTCAGCATCATTTGTGTTTTGTAGAAAAACTATTAGGGAGAATCCTCTATCCATGCTGTCCAGGGAAGCAGGAAGGCTAACTGCAGATCTTTATCATCTCTCCCATCTCTTCTTCAAATACAACCCCCCAGTCTTACCACCAACTCTGTAGCAGACCACCTGGGGCCTCCCCCTCCTCTCTGCCACCATCTCCAACAGATCACACAACACTTCTCCTCCAGGCTTCCTTCCCATTCATCCTGTTATTCCAACCCCAAACTCCAAAAGCATTCCCCAGGAACCCACCAGCCAAGCCTGCCAGCAAAGCAGATAGGTGAGCTAAAGATCTTCATTCTGCCTCCTCTTCTCCACATCAGATTTCTCAGTCTCATTCCCAGTTCTGTAGCAGACAACCTGTTATGGCTTCTTCTCACCTTCTGTCCCAATTTCTAGTAGACTAAGCAGATCCTGGTGGAACACCCTGCCTTCCTTCCTCCAGTGGGCCCCTTAGCCCTCCCTCCTAGCCCATCCGCATACCTAAGTGTCAGATTCTAATACATAGTAACCACGTTTTATCCAGAACCTCCAGTGGCTACACCTGGGCAGGATCCTAGAAGAAGATCTACCAGGTACCACAAGATCCCTACCCGACAACACCCTCCCAAGAAGCAGAGAGGGCAACAGAAACCAATGAACAACACACACCCAACAAAGACAAGATCAGATATCAGCATCTAAAATTACAGTCATCCCCAACTCAGATGCCTAGATGCCAGCCATAAAAAATTCAATATGTCTTCACCAAAGCCTAGCAACCTACCACAATAGGCTCAATATAACATAGATTAAGGACAAGACAAAGACCTTGAAATAGCATTTATGACTATGATAGAAATCCTTAAAGAGTAATCAATAAATCCCTTAAAGAAACCTATAAAAACACACAGTAGCAGGAAATAAAAAAAATAGTTAAAGACCTGAAAGTGGAAATGGAATCAATAAAGCAAACAAAAACTGAAGGAAATCTGGAAATGAAAACTTTAGGAACTTAAACAAGAACCTCAGAGGCAAGCCTCATCACAATACAAGAGAAGGAAGAGAAAAATCTCAGGCACTGAAGATACATTAGAAGAACTGAGTACGTTGATCAAAGAAAATGTCAATTCTAAAAAACTCCTGGCACAAAACATTCAGGAAATCTGAGACACTATGGAAAGACCAAATCTACAAATAATAGGAATAGAGGAAGGAGATGAAATCTAGGTCAAAGGCCCAGAAAATATTTTCAACAAAATCATAGAAGAAAATTTCCCTATCCTAGAGAAGGAGATACTCACCAAGGTATAAGAAGCATACGAAACACCAAATAGACTGGATCAGAAAAGAAATTCTGTCAACACATAATAATCATAACATTAAATGTACAGAACACAAAAAGAATATCAAAAGCTGCAGGGGAAAAGATCAAATATCATATTAAGGCAGAATCATTAGAATAACATCTAACTTCTTCTTTTTTTTTTTGGTTTTTCGAGACAGGGTTTCTTTGTGTAGCTTTGTGCCTTTCCTGGAACTTGCTTTGTAGACCAGGCTGGCCTCGAACTCACAGAGATCCACCTGCCTCTGCCTCCCGAGTGCTGGGATTAAAGGCGTGCGCCACCACCGCCCGGCAACATCTAACTTCTAAATGGAGACTCTAAAGGTCAGAAAGACCTGGACAGATGTTCTGCAGACACTAAGATATCACAGATACAAACCCAGATTACTATAGCTAGCAAAACTTTAATTCACAATAGATGGAGAAAATAAGAGCTACATATTCATCCAGACCTACAGAAGGCACTAGAAGGAAAACTTTAATCTAAGGAGGTTAACACACCCCCAAAACAAAAGGAATTGATAATCTTGGATCAGCAAATAAAAAGAGGGGAAACATACACACACACACACACACACACACACACCACCACCATCACCACCACCACCACCACCACCACCACCACCACTACCACCACCACCAAAACAATGCTTACTGATAATTTTCAACAACAATGATCTCAATTCCCCAATAAAAAGACTAACAGAATGAGTTGAAAAAAGAATCCATCTTTCTGCTACATCCATGAAACACATCTTAACATCAAGGATAGACATCACCTCAGGCTAATAGAATGGAAAAAGATATTCTAATAATGAACCTAAGAGCAATCTGGTATGGCCATTTAGCATTTGAAAATATAAACTTCAAACCAAAACTAATCAGCATAGGCAGGGAAGGATACTCATCAAAGGAAAAATCTACCAAGAGGACATTTCCGTTCTTAACATCTATGCCCCAAACACAAGGGCACTCATGTCTGTAAAAGAAAGACTTCTACAGCTTAAATTACATATTAACCCTCACACACAGATAGTGATAGACTCTAATACTCCATTCTCATCAATGGACAGGTCATCCAGACAAAAACTAAACAGAGAAATACTGGAGCTAACAGATGTTATAAACCAAATAGATGATACCAGGGTCTGACATCATTGAAAGATACACACACACACACACACACACACACACACACACACACACACACACACACACTATATATATATATATATATCTTGGCTGTGGCTAGAGTGTCTGTGAGTACCTGAATGCATGGATAAACACTGCAAAACACTTCTCTGGGTAGCTTTGTGTAGCAGGGTGTAATGAGAGCCTCAATGGTCTATATATACCAATTTATTAAGGGGTTCTATGGGGAAAGCACACTCACTGATACAGGATAAGATAAATCCAGTTTCAGAGTTCTTGGAAAGATGGGGACCAATCACGTGCTGCTTCACACTGCCTGATCTGGTCTTCACCACCCAAGAGAGCTTGATCCCTTTTCTCCTCCTTTTTAAGAGGTCATGTAGTAGAAGCACTGCCTCTATCAAGCCAGATAGCCCAAGGTCATGGGCAGAGCAAACTCCCACTATAGCAGAGTGCTTCATGATGTCTTGTTAAATTTTAACTGCACTTACACCTTTATATCCTTGATCCTGTAGTAGATGATGACATGTAAATTACTGAGACACTCTAAAGACATCTTTCCTATTGTTCCAGGCCAGAACATCTAATCTAACTTGGTGTGTGTGTGTGTGTGTGTGTGTGTGTGTGTGTGTGTGTGTGTGTGTGTGTGTGTGTGATATGTTTGCCTGTGTGGAAGACTGATGATAACCTTGGGTGTTAGTATTCACTTTCCACCTTGTTTGTGACAGTGTCTCTTGTCTGCCATGCTATACACCAGGATACCTGGCCAGTGGCCTTCTAAGGATTTTCCTGTCTCCAAGTCCTATTTTGCTGTAGGAGTGATGGGATTACAGATACTTTGCAGTGGTTCTGGGAACCCCAATTCATGTCTCCATGCTTGTGCAGCAAGTATTTTACTGACGAAACTAGCTCCCTGGCCCCCAAATTCTACTTAATGGTACTAAATCTCTTCTTTTACTGCACTGTACTTGGGGCTAACTTTCCACACTCTTCTGGTCATATGAGAAGTTTTTCAAATCTTTCTGTTTTGCTTCTAGTTCTTACTGCAAATATGGTTTTTAAAAAAAGTAGCTGGTAATACCCATCTACATACTAAATGCTTCCCTGCTCTGAAATTTCCTCACCCAGGTTTATTAGTCTGTCACCTTTAAATTCAGCCTTACACTAAGTCTCAGAAGATGAACAAAATGTAGATTCACTCTTTGTCAGAGTATAACATAAATAATGACAAATCCAGTTCCAGATAGAGTCCTCTTTTCCACCTGAAACCTCATGATCACTGCCTTTATTGTTTGTGGTTCTATTGATGCTTTTATCTCAGCTCCCACTATAATTGTCCATTATGCTCTGTAACATTCTCAGGCACCTCTAGCTTTCCTCTCTAAGCCTTTCTAAACTATTCCTATAAATTAGTTGTTAATATTTCTGAACTACATTGTCAGAAATAGTCATAGCAATGATTCCCTTTTCTAATGTTTCTTGTGCTTGTCTCAAAACAACAGGAGGAAAAAACTACTAAGGCAGAGGAAATATTTCTTAGGCTTATGATCAGTGCTATAGTCCACACTATTTGTAATTCATTGCTTCTGTGGGTGTGGTGAGGCTGAATATCACACTGAAGGGAGTAATGGAGTAAAGGTGCTCACTCATGGTCATCCAGAAGCAACATCAGGCTTTGGAAATTATAGAGCTCTTTGAAGACAAAAAAATAAAAGCATGCACACTGTACTTTATATCAATATATTGAGTGCAACTTTTAGAATCACTTCAGTTAATTGTGCCATTTGTGGTTTTGTTATAATTTCTAAAGAACAACTGAATATGAATCCTTTAAATAATTTCATATTTAGCATTTCCTTACAAATTATAAGCTATCACTTATATTGGATCCATTCCTTGCCACTTAATGGTCTGTTGCTTCCTAGTAGAGTTATGGGGAGATTTGAAATGAACTACTTTATAATGTAATACCAGAAAATTACTTTAAAAGCGAGGAGAGTGAGAAGAGAGTGACAGCATAGGAAATGTGTTTCTGTATAGCAGAAATTTAGCAGTGTCTCTTTAAATGTACTAAATATCACATTATTCATAAATCAACATCACAACCAATGACCCAAATGTTTATCAAGTTGGACTAACTAAACTAAAGATCAATTATTTTATTCTTTCAATTTAAAATTATTTTTTGAGAATCTAAGAAATCTATTTCAAGTATGATAATCAAGTGAAAAACAGTTACATTTCTGCTCTTGTGAATTTTATATTCTATTTGGAAAGATAAATTAAAAACAAGAATAAAACAAGAAGCAAGAGAGTGATACAGGAGAATGGGACAGTGTAGGTAGCCTTTGGAGAATAGTTGGCTCATAAAAAGTGTCAAAGAGGATCTATGCGAGAGCAGCAAGTGAAGCAAAGATTTGGATGAAATGAGAACACTCCTTACAAAATGTAAAGGAAATGAACAAGATTGATTGATGTAAGAAAGAAGAAAATCAAAGAGGAAAAAGATTGGGAGAATGACAAAAGAACTTACTTAAAAACAAGTGGCCATCATGAAAGTTTTCAAAGCACTTTCTTAAAGAAAATTGTACCTCATAATTTCTCAGCTTGATTCAAATGCCATTTGCCAATGCCTAACAATATATGAATACATTACAATATTTCAATTGGCCCTTCATTTTCTTGTGCTTTTATTTTACCTTTTGAAATTTCAGGTTTAAATGTGCCATGGTTATAAAAAAAAATGACATAATCCAGCAGAAATGTTAATTCATAGGAAATTTCAGAATTCTTCATCTGTGAATGTTAAAGAAAATACATGTAATATCATTTAATTTTGATTATGTTTTTAACTCAAGACTCTATGCCAACATAGAGAGAAACAAATATTATTCAAATGTTACATTTTTATAAATCAATTGAGAGATTTGATTATAAACACTGTATTAGTTACTTTTCTATGATGTGATAAAATACAAATCAGCAAAATCAGCTTATGGAACAAAAAGTTTATTTGGGATTGTGGCTTCAGAGGGATAAGAGTCCATCATGACAGTGGGCATGCAACAAGAGGCAGGCATGGTGGAAGGAGCTGGGGGGGTGAAAGATCATATCTTCAATCACAAACATTAAGTAGAGAGAAAATTGGAAATGGGGCAAGGGTACGAACACTCAAGTTGCCAAGTCATGTACTTCATCTAGCAAGACTCTACTACCTAAACTTCCTCAAGCATGGACACCAACTGGGGACCAAGTGTTCAAATAGGTGAGTCCTTATGAGACATTTCTCATTCAGAACATCATACTTACTAAATGTCCTTGTAGTTTCCAGAGTTCTCCTGAGTCAATTGGATATAATATACATGAACAAATAAGAGGATATTTATTGTGACTATTGACTCATGTGATTTGGAGGTTAGGATGTATCTTGATATCATGTCTTCAAGTTTGAGAAGAATAGAAGCCGGTGATTAATGCAATCTTAGTTCAGAAGCCTGAGAAAAAGGGTACAACATGTGGCTGGTGTAAGTCTTGAAGGTCAAAGTCTAAACAGTCAGGACCAGATCATCAATTTTGATGTCTAAGTGTGAGAAGATATGAATTCTCAGTGCAAACGGGGAGCAGGGCAAGGACAGAGAAGAAGAAAGAGAGAGAAAGGCATAAAGGAAGAGGGAGAGAGAGGGGTTTATGTACTTCTTTGAGCTCTAAGACATGAGATCATGCCTAGCTACATAGATGAGAGGCTGTCTTGGTTTCTAAATTAACTGCTACTAACGCTAGAGTCTTGAACTCTTGGAAATATGATCACAGATACACCATTAATCCAGGCAGGTAAACACATAAAATTAAGCACCACAAATAGTCACATTATGTATATAATTCCATAAAATTTACCACATTCATGTGCATATCATGAACACTTTCATGTACTTCTTCTGTCTATAGTATTTATCTTTAAATTGCTTTATATGTTTTTGCAATGAGCTGTAGTAGGAAAAATACAAGTATTTAAGTGATATAACAGTATTATTAATGAGATTTTTGCAAATCTTAAGCTATCTTATATCATTCAAGTATACAATTTTGTTTAAACTACTTTTAAGAGTTTTGAAGAAGTAAGGATATTATTTCATCTACTTGAATTTGATGTAGACATCAACTCTAATTCCATACATGAAGGATATCTGAGAAGAATGAAGCTGGGAATTGTGTAATTCACAAAGTTAAATTAAAATCCTAAAATTTTTTCCCTTCAGCTAATGAATGAATTCTTCACCTTTATGAATATAGTATTGACTTTAAGAATGCATTCTTGACCTCCTTGTTCCTCAGGCTGTAGACCAGAGGGTTCAGCATAGGAATGACCATGGTGTAGAACACAGATGTAACTTTGTCTGTGTCCATGGTATGACTGGAGCTGGGCTGTAAATACATGAAGATGACAGTCCCATAGAAAATAGACACTGCAGTGAAGTGGGAGGCACAGGTGGATATAGCCTTTCGATGTCCTACAGCTGAGTGCATCTTTAAGATGGTGACAAAAATTAACATGTAAGATGTCCAGATAACTATGAGAGCAAAAAAGATATTGAAACTCTCAATGTAAAGAAGAACCAGTTCCCTAAATTGATTATCAAAACAAGTGAGAGCCATGACTGCTGGAACATCACAGAAAAAATGGTGGATCACATTGGACTTACAAAAGGAAAGAGTGAATATGTCCACAATATGGATGGAGGCATTCATGAAACTGATGACATAAGAGCCAATAATCAGCCATGTATACACATCTTTAGTCATGGTGCTAGCATAGTGTAGGGGCTTACATACTGCTGCATAGCGATCATAGGCCATTGAAGCCAACAGGTAATTCTCCACAGTAGCAAAGCCTGCAAAGAAGAACATCTGAGCAGCACAGTCATTGTAGGAAATGACTTTGTCTCCTACAAGAAGTTCAGTCATGACAGTGGGGGTGACAGCTGAAGAGTAACAAAAATCCACCAGAGAAAGATTACCAAGGAAAATATACATGGGCATGTGAAGCCGAGAGTCCAAGAGAATCAGTAGGATCATCCCCAGGTTCCCCAACAGGGTGATGGTGTAGATGAGGAGGAAGGTGATAAACAGGGGAAGCTGCAGGCCTGGGACATCAGTGAGTCCCAATAGGAGGAACTCTGTCACTTCGGTCCTGTTCTCCATCATTGTTGTCTTATAATCATTAGGTTCTCTGTAGCAGTGGGAAAAGAGGGTCATGATGATTTGAAGATTCCATTGAACTTGAAAAATGCAAACTATATTTAAAAAAGTTTAATATAGATTTTTACTCAATATATTTTGATCATATTCTTTCCCCTTGTCTCAGCTCCTACCAGATCCTTCCCACCCCTCTACCTACCCCAATTTGTACTTCTACATTCTATGAAACTAGCATAGACTTTAAAACTAGCTTGAGTGAATTAATTATACACATGTCATATTGAAGGACTCTTAATGGAATACAAAATTTAAAATTTTTATATATTTGTTGAGATGCAAATTAATAAATTCATGAGTATGAATTTTATGGATAATTCTGTCAGCTAATCCACTTTCCCTTATTTTAGCAAAACCTAACATTTCCTTGTCACTCACCTGTCAAGAACTACTATTGACTCTTTGAATATGTCACTTCTCTATTTTCTCTCAATAATATGTTTTATTTTGTTCTTCAAGTCATGATAATTATGAAATTAAATATGCTGACTAATTTATATTTATACAAACATTGAGTAGGACTCTCAGTTATAGACCATTCCAAGTTTTAACCCTTTGCTTCTGAGGATTTAGCTCTGAATTTTCTTAGGCAAAATTGAATTTAGCTCACCTCATTGACTTCTTTTGCTAAAACACAGCAAAATTTTTGAGTTTCACAATGAACTACAAGTTATTGACTACACAGTAATTTCATCTCATTTGCCACGTATTTCCTCATCTTTGGAGGTAAAATAAGAAAACAAACAAAATCTGGAAAATGAAATCATTCCCTTTTCAATATTAACAATGTCCAAAAAGAATCAACAAGTTCTGAACTGCCTTTTAATTTTTCCTCATAGCTTCATGCTTGTTTACATTTAGCACATATATATGCTAATGAAAAAATATATATTTCCATGAATATTATGAAAACCCTAAACATTCCAGAGGGTTGAAGATGGGTTTATGTGATACACCATAGTATATATACTCTGGGTAGCCAATGTAATGGTAAGTAGAGTGGGAGGATGCTCAGCCTGCATAGGCAGTTCTGAACAATATTACGCCATCAAATTTATCAGACTTAGAGATGAGGTTCCTGGGAGAGATAAAGACCTATCGTATCTGGTCCTAGCCTAACTTCCATGAACATCTTATTTAGTTCAACTTGAAGACAACAATGATGGCTACTTTCAGGTACTATTGGGAGAAATAAATATACATCAAAGACAATAAATTATGGCTGTTAACCACAGTCTATCAAGTAATAACTATCTTGTTATTGTCAGTGTGAGATGATGGTCTTTAAGTTTGATTAATGAAGGTGTATGCCACATTTAGGATTCTAACCACAAGAATTCTGTAAGCTTCACTCTCTTAACTTTCCTTTTGTTCAATACTGGGTCCACCAAGATGATCTTGGTTCTCCTGTGCTCCTTAGAGCATCCTTATTCTTTACCTACAACTGTCATCATATACCCAGTAATTCCAGGTCATTTTTCATTTCTAATTAAAAAAATTTATACTATTGTATTTATTTTAGTTTTTCTACAACAGCATGTCAAAGTACTTTTCAAATTAAAAACAAAGATAAGCATAATTGTATCTCTAGAAATAGTGCTTCTCAATTCCAGTGACAGCTCTCTTCTCTTACTTTACAAAATACAAGCATGACCATTACATTTTCTCCACATTATGATTCTGCTTGAAAAAAGAGACCACAAATTTGAAAGAGAGCAAGAGAGGTATATGGGAGGATTTGGAGGGAGGAAAGGGAAAGAGAAAATCATGTAATTATATTATAACCTCAAAAAAATGCCATAAGTAATAAAAAAAGAAAAATAGCCTGACTTGGGATGCTATTTTCCTTATGAATTTTTTATATAATACAAATGTCAATATATAACTTGTATTGGACCCTTTGTTGAAATGAGACCCTTTATTGAAGATTAGTCTCAACGTCCCAGAAGTAAGCCTGGCTTTAGGTGTGTCTGGACTGAGGATGCCGACCATGTTTCTGGGCTCCATTTCAGTGGTCAGCATTTCCCAAAAGTCTGCTTCATCTCAGACCTGCTGCCTCTTGCTGCAGAAGGTACTGAATAGTCAGGTCATTATAAAAACAAAAATTTCCTTAGAAACAATAGTTTAGTTGGGATAAAAGAGCCCATTTTTAAATTAAATCTCATGTTTTCTCATATTACTTTCCTGGCAAAATCCAATCATTGAGACCAAGTTTGATTATTTTCAGTTTATGTGCCACTTGTTGTGACTTCACAGATTTCTTTTGGTGGCAATTTCCATATTGGAAAATATTTTATTTGACTGTTTTTGTGAAATAACACTATTTATCTCTTTTTCTTTTTATTTATTCTTCTTCCATACTATATGTCCCAACTGCATCCCTCACAACCCTGCCCCCCTCAATCCACCTACTTAGCTCCCCTCTCCCTCAGATCCACTGCTCCTCTGCATCCACTCAGAAAAGAGCAGGCCTCCCAGGGATATCAACTGAACACAGTATAACAAGACACAATAAGACTAGGTGCAAACCCTCGTATCAAGGCTGGATGAGGCAACCTAATCTTAAAATAAATGATCACCTTAGCTACTTGAGGTGATAGACAAGACTTAGCAAATATCACAAGGGATTTATATATGAATGGGATGTCTGTGATTGTTCAAATATGGAAGAGAATTGTTACACTTTATCAACAAGAAAGCTGAATATTTGAGAAATGTGATGTTCTAAAATTACACAAACTGCTTGAGGAAAAAAAGTTCTTGAGAATCAGCATGAGATAGAGAGAATAAGGATTGAATTGTAGGTTAAAGCATAATTCATTTTTAGGAAACTTTTCATATTTCAAGACAGATAATTTCACTCTTTGGGCATTTGTGTTTGTAACTTTCACTGAGATGCAATTATACACAGATGTGATAAAGTCACCACTTAACCAATTGAAGTGTTATCTATCTTATTATTTGTTTATCATTTTTGGGATAGAATCATCTTGTCTAACAAATCACCAAGTCTCTGTAGTGAACATTTACAAATACTTCAGACTCACATTTGTTGGGTCATCCACTTAGAGCAGTTTTGAAAACATCTTTTTATTTTCAAGGAACTCAGAGCAGGTACATACAGCCCTCTGCTTCTACATGGGTTAAACTTCTCACTTTAATGTTTTTGCAACATAGATACTTACGATATTTCTATAAAAGAAAGAACATTCATCATACAGTAGTCAGTACAGAATCATGAAACCATGTGTGGAATGTTGCATAAGTAGTCTGAGGTGCTCTCTCTCAGCTAGTGGTCAAAGGTTCCAACCTCAGTAAGGGGGGAAAAATGAGTAAAATCATATTTACACGAACCAAGTTCCAAATCTGTCATTCATTTTTTTCTGTGCCCTTGCAAGAGTCACCTACTTCTTTCATATTTATAAAATCAACATAATAAAATCACATCTCAGATCTAATTTCCTAGTTGTTTCTATAAATGACAAATCACAGAGATAGATCTCTTGGAGAGGTTATCATTTGAAGATCATTAAATGTGACTTTTATCTTTGGCTATTTACCTTAATTATGATTGAAGGCTTTTAGCAAATCCTCAGGTAAAAGTGACTACCATTCAAAGGACTAAATGACATTCAATGTGTGTCCTTTTTACAATGAGATTCTGTGGAGTCTGGCTGGTGGTTCTGGAACAGAGGTTTGGAGGGAGTTTTGTTGACTTGGAGATCTCTGGAGACGTTCCTTCTGAGAATATCTGAAGTTCTTCATCCTGCCTTCTTAGGAAAGAAACAATTATTAGTCTGTGGGGATCAAGCTGGTTATGACTTTTTATAAAGTGAATTCATTTTCACTGACAAATGTTAAAAACAGGAATTGAGCATATTATTGTGGTGTGGTACTATGAGATGTTTCTGTACACACATACATTGTGTTAGGTCAAAACTCATGTTAAACATGTGTATTTTCTGAAATATTTATAATTTCTTCATGGTGAAGACTTTGGAAATCCTTCTTTTAAAAGTCCTAGCTTTTAAAAACACACAGCATTTTTTTATATATAGTCTCTTTACTGTTCAATGTCCTCTTGCTCCTATCTGGTTGTAAATTAGTACCAATTGCCATTTTAGGTTTCCAAATATAAATAAAGCTTAAACAAAAATCAAACTTTTTTTATTTTATTTTACAATACAATTCGGCTCTACACACCAGCCACGGATTCACTTGTTCTCCCCCCTCCCGCCTTTCTCCCTTTGTCCCCAGCCCACCCCCCATTCCCATCTCCTCCAGGGCAATTGACTAGACACACATTTAAGCCGGCACCTATAACTAAGCAGGTTAATATCATATGAAAACTACATCAGTTTAAGTTAAGGTTTGGCATTATGTTTCTAGGGACTGGGGAGATGGATCAGGCAGGAAAGTGCTTGCATCACAAGTATTAGGGCCTAAGTTTGTATCCTCAGTATCTCCATAAAAAGTGATGCATGCACGGTGACCCACAACTGGACAATATGCAGAGACTGAGAACCTTCAGAGCACTCTATCCTAAATGAGATGGCTTCACCAAACCTCTCACCTCGGGGCTCAGGGATGTAAGTGGAAGAAGAGGTAGAAAGATTGTGAGAGCCAGAGGTGGAAACAGTGTCTTCCACACACAACAGGACTCACGCACATACGGAGACTGGCAGCACCCACAGGGTCTGCACAGGTTCAAGCCAGATGGAGTCTCAGCTCCCAGCACTGAAGGGGAGAAGTGGACAGAGGGTTCTACTCCTAAACAAGAAGCTATTCATAATTGATATCCACAGGCAAAGGAAAAATTAGTTTCCCCCATGGATTCTCATTGGTATATCAACTATACTCCAGGGCAGGCCCCATGTTCAAGAGTAGTTTGCCAACACAAAATGAACTCAATTATTACTTTTGTGTGTGGCCTTTCTGTTTAATTTTTTGACATGTTTTGTTTTTATTGTTTTTATATTTTCATTTTTTTCTGAGAGGAGAGAGGGAGAGAGAGAGAGAGAAAGAGCGAGAGAAGAAAATGAGAGAGAGAGAGAGAGAGAGAGAGAGAGAGAGAGAGAGAGAACACAAAGTTGGATCAGTAGGGAGAAGAGTAAGATCTGGGAGGAGTAGGAGAAATAAAAAAATAAACGAAATACATTGTATGAAAAAAATTTAGAAAAAGATTAAATTGCTGCTTTAAAGCATTCCAAAACTGAGATTAAAATAATACTTATTACAAATTTTAAACATGTGACCCAAAGATTTTGAGTATTTGTATATTTATTAACTTACAACATTAATACATTATTGATAACAATAAAATTCTTGGTAATTGATAATTATAATAAATGTAATGTTTTGATGTGTATTACTCAAATATAACTAATTTTTCTTATCTCCATGGGTTTTTTTTGTTGTTTTTTGAGACAGGGTTTCTCTGTGTAGTTTTGGTGCCTGTCCTGGGTCTTACTCTGTAGTCCAGGATGGCCTCAAACTCACAGAGATCTGCTTGGCTCTGCCTCCCGCCCCCCCCCCCCCCCAGGGCTGGGATTAAAGGCATGTGTCACCATTGCCCTGCCATCCATATTTTTTTCTATTAAAATTATCTTATAAGCATATTAGTTTTATGTAATGCCTCAGCAATAATGGGCGTCTACCTTCCAAAGCAAGGGCTTCTACAAAGACATTTACTTAAAAATCTTAAAGATTTTTATTGAGAATTCCACACATGCAGAATATTATTTGATCCAATCCACTCTGATTCCCTTCTTTCCAATTCTTCCCCTATCCTCCTATCACCTTCTCTCTAAATTCATAAGCCCTCCCTTTTAAACCAATTGAGTTTGCTTAATACTGACTGGTATATGCATGAGTGTAGGGCTATCTACTTGAACTAGAAGGGTAGTCGTTTAAGGTTACATTCCTGAAAGAAACTCAAACAGTCATATTGCCAAAAGCTACTTAGCTATGGGTGGGTTTAAATGATCACCTCCTCCATTCAAGCTGGGGTTTGGTTGGTTTGATCTTGTATATGCAGTCACATTGCTATGAGATTATATGTATACCAGCTCTGTCATATTCAGTAAATACTATTTTGCTACAGACTTCCCCTACTTCTGGCTTTTATAGTTTTTCTACTCCTTTTCTGTTATGACCTTGGGGCTTTGGGGGTAGTGCCTATGACACAGATCTTCCACCTATAGCTAAGCATTCCATAGACTCTTATTATTGGCATGTTGTTCAATTTTTTTATCCCTGAATTAATCATCATCTACTGTCATAAGAGGCTTTAATGAGGGTTGAGCTATGCACCAATTTGTGGCTATAAAAATAAGACCTTAGTGGGAAGATCAATAGTATGTTCATTAAGCACAATAATAGAATTGAGTTTCCCCCTAGGGCTTATGACCTAGCCAGTCATGTTTCCTTGACCCAGTTAATGGTACAAGGCACAAATTTTGTCTTGTGAAGTGTGATTTAGAATCACCCAAAAAGGTGACTGGTTACTTTAACAACAATCATATCATTGTTGTCCCAGTGGACCTGTCTTTTCTGTCCAGTTACTATTGTTGCTTGGGGTCACAACTTGGCAAGACTATTGAATACTTTTCTCCCCCAGTAGCATAAAAACATCTTCCAGACCTATGAAAGCTAGTGAGTAGAGATGAAGCTTCTAGTTTGACACCAGCTTGATTTCTCTATGTCATATGCTTTAAGTATCGAGTATCTACAGTAATAGGATCTTAGCACAAAGTTATAAAAAGTAACCAAGAGTAATTGAAACAGCCTGATAATGTTTAGGGTACCTGTATGATCCCAGTGACCAACCACTGGGAACTAAAATAATCTTTACCATGGTGACAGACATGGATCTATTTGTAATCTTTTACATATTGACATCCAGTTATGCCAGCACCATTTGTTGAAGACACTTTCTTTTTTCCACTGTATAGTTTTGGCTTCTTTGTCAAAAATCAGGTGTTCATATGTATGTAGATTAATGTCAGGGTCTTCAATTCGATTCCATTGGTCTTTATGTCGGTTTTTATACCAGTACCAAGCTGTCTTTATTACTATAGCTTTATAGTAGAGTTTGAGGTCAGGGATGGTGATGCCTCCAGAGGCTGCTTTATTATTCAGGATTCTTTCAGCTATCCTGGGTCGATATCTGTCACCATGCACAAAACTCAAGTCCAAGTGGATCAAAGACCTCAACATAAATCCAGTTACACTAAACTTAATAGAAGAGAAATTAGGAAGTACACTTGAACGCATTGGCACAAGAGATCACTTCTTAAATATAACACCAGCAGCACAGACACTGAGCACAACAATTAATAAATGGGACCTCTTGAAACTGAGAAACTTTTGTAGGGCAAAAGACACAGTCAATAAGACAAAAAGACAGACTACAGAATGGGAAAAGACCTTTACCAACCCCACATCTGACAGAGGACTGATCTCAACAGTATATAAAGAACTCAAGAAACTAGACATCAAAATACTGAACAATCCAATTAAAAAATGGGCTACAGAGCTAAACAGAGAATTCTCAAAAGAAGAATCACAAATGGCTGAAAGACATTTAAAGAAATGCTCAACAAACTTAATCATCAGAGAAATGCAAATCAAAACGACTCTGAGATACCACCTTACACCTGTCAGAATGGCAATAATCAAAAACACTAATGACAGTCAATGTTGGAGAGGATGCAAAGTAAAGGGAACACTCCTCCACTGTTGGTGGGAATGCAAACTTGTACAACCACTGTGGAAATCAGTATGGCAGTTTCTCAGAAAACTGGGAATCGATCTACCTTAAGACCCAGCCATACCACTCTTGGGCATATGCCCAAGGAATGCTCAATCATACCACAAAGATACATGCTCAACTATGTTAATAGCAGCACTATTTGTAATAGCCAGAACCTGGAAACAACCTAGATGCCCTTCAACTGAAGAATGGATTAAGAAAATGTGGTACATATACACAATGGAGTACTACTCAGCAGAGAAAAACAATGACATCATGAGGTTTGCAGGCAAATGGATGGAACTAGAAAATATCATCCTGAGTGAGGTAACCCAAACCCAGAAGGACAAACATGGTATGTACTCACTCATAAGTAGATTCTAGATGTAAAGCAAAGAACAATCAGACTGCAACCCACAGAACCAGGGAGGCTATATAGCAGGGGGGATCCTAGGATGACTGTTGCTTATAATAAATTTTAGTTTTACTCAGTTACTGGGCAAGCCTCAATGAAACATTTCACTTTTAGGATAAGAATTTATACTGTATCAAGCTGATAATAGAAAAATAAATAAATTAATTAAAAATAATCTATACCTAGTGTTGGGGTTTCTATTTGTTAACTTATGATATCTGGGAGAGGGATTTTTTCTTGTTACAGAGTAACTGCATTAAAACTCTTTATGTATATCTGTATATTTTAAGAGACTTTTATACTAATTTTATAGTAGTGGATTTCATATAGTATTTTCAAAAATCTTTAGTGTTATTCCTTCTGAGACTTTCTTTTTTACCCCGCTCTCCCATCTCTGATCCAGTTTAATTCTTCCTCATCCATTATTATCCTTTCCTCCTTCAGACTATGTATATTACATTTTCTTTCTCCCGAAATCATCTCTCATTACCATCATGGTCCCGTACTAGTTTCTAGGTACTTTAATATAAGCATACATATGTAAGTATTCAAATACATAATCCATATATGAAAGTAAACAATCATTGTTTATCTTTCTGTATCTGGGTTACCTAACTTATAATGATCATTTACAGCCCTATCATTTGCCTGTGAAATTAATACTTTTATTTTTCTTTGCAGGTGAATAATATTCTATTATATTTATGTGTGTGTTTCACACTTGCATTATACATTCATCTATTATGTGTGTCTAAGCTTTCTCCATTTCTTAATATTGAACAGAGTAGCATCTAACATGGATGAGCAGGTATCTCTGTGATAGATTACAGAGTCCTTTGGGACTATGTCAGGACAGCTATAACTGGATCACACTATAGATCTATTTCTAGCTTTTGGAGGAATTTTATATTGATTTCCATAGTGGCTACACCAGTTTTTACTTCCATCAACAGCAAAAAAGTATTCTCTTTTCCCCTCATTGATGTCAGCATTTGTTATCTTTTGCTTTTGTTTTTTTCTTAGCCTTTCTTACAGGAGAAAGATGAAATCTCAAAGTAGTGTTAATTTGAACTTTCCTCATGATTCAGAATTTGAATATTTGAAGAACATCTGATAGGTAATTGTGTTTCTTCTTTTGAGAATTCTCTGTTTAGTTCCATGCCCAGATTTTAAGTTGGGTTATTTACTTTCTTGGTGTTCATTATTATTTTTTTTTGATCTTTGTATGTTCTAGATGCTAGGCATAGCCATTTGTATAGTTGGTAAATATTATCCCCATAGGTTTCCAAAAAGAAGAGATGTGTGTATAGTGCATACATGCATACATGAACGTATATGTGTATATGAGCATGAGATAGTGGATATGACCATATTCATTTAAAGAAATCTCTAAATCTGCTATTCCTTCTTGATGGGTGATTGCTTCTAATTCATTGGTTCTAGTCCACTTATTTTTAAAGTAGTTTCATTTTAAACTTCACAACTAGCTGACAATTATTTTAATTAGAATTAAATGGACTGGATAGTCAATGTTTTCCATATACTTAGAAAGTGAAGATTTTTCATTATAGATTTGATGTGAAATTAAAATCTGAATGTTACTGAAGATTTTGCACTTGCCACAACTTTTTCGAATGCACTTTTGACCTCTTTGTTCCTCAGGCTGTAGACCAGAGGGTTCAGCATAGGGATGACCATGGTGTAGAACACTGATGCCATCTTGTCAGTGCCCATGGTGTGACTGGAGCTGGGCTGTAAGTACATGAAAATGACTGTCCCATAGAAGATGGAGACTGCAGTGAGGTGGGAAGCACAGGTGGAAAAAGCCTTCTGGCGTCCTTCAGATGAGTGCATCCTCAGAATTGTGATTAATATAAACAGGTAGGAAATCAAGATAACTACTATAGAGAAAAGAGCATTAAAACCTACCACAAAGAAAATCACCATTTCACTGACAGAGGTGTCTGAGCATGAGAGGGCCAGGAGAGGAGGGGCATCACAGAAGAAGTGGTCTATCACATTGGACTTGCAGAAGGAGAGTCTGAAAATGTTCCCAGTGTGGATGGAGGAATTCAGGAAGCCACAGACATAGGAGCTTATGGTCAGACAAGCACATGTGTTTGTAGTCATGGTGGTGGTGTAATGCAGGGGCTTGCACACTGCTGCATAGCGGTCATAAGCCATGGCAGCCAGGAGGAAACTTTCTGTAGTTATAAAGCCCACAAAGAAGAAGAATTGGGTGCCACAAGCATTGTGGGATATGAGTTTATCTGTTGAAAGGAGACCTGCCATTACTTTGGGTGTGACAGCTGAAGAATAACCAAAGTCCACCAGAGATAGGTGACTGAGGAAAAGGTACATGGGAGTGTGGAGGCGTGAGTCCATCAGAATCAACCCTATCATTCCCAGGTTCCCAAGCACAGTGCTGAGATAGATGAGAAAGAAGACAGTGAAGAGTGGGATCTGGAGCTTTGGGTCATCTGTTAACCCTGCAAGAACGAACTCAGTCACCTCTGTATTGTTCTCCATTGGGGATTATGTGACTTTCCTGCAGCAAAGAGAAAGGAGATCAGAATGAGAGATGGAGGGGAGACTGGTGATCCACTCTGCTTGTCTCTACATGCCTTCTCTCATTGTGCAAATAAATGTTCCTTTCCAACATTTTGATATAAGCAAGTCATGGCAGCAACATTTAAGTTTAAACTAAATTAAGTAAAATAAGGTCATGCTGTGTTCTAAAAGGGATGATGTATCTCAATCTGGCATCGGATGACTAAATTGAGCCCAGGGGTTGGGGCATTTTTTTTTTTTATAAGTACATCACATTAATTGCTATCTGGAACAATCTCCAAGTATGTATTTGAACTTTCAAAAACAAGCACAAATTATTTTATTCATGGAACTAGAATCATTTAAGGTATAATTTAGTCAGTGTATTATATTATAATACCATGGAGTACACACCTTTTATTCATTTTCTGAGTTTTTGTTGTGTTTTGTTCAGCTTTCAGCTTTGTTATGGTGTGGCTAATCAGACTGTGGGCTTTGAAAATGCTAGGCTAATGTTATTCACTGTAGTTAGAGGCTAAACATCACAAACTTACATGTGGACCAAGGGAATCAAATTGAAGACCCTGACATTAATCCGCACACCTATGAACATATAATTTTTGACAAAGAAGCCAAAAGTGCACAATGGAAAAAAGAAAACATCTTCAACAAATGGTGCTGGCATAACTGGATATCAACATGTAGAAGGCTGCAAATAGATCCATATCTATCACTGTGCACAAAACTTAAGTCCACGTGGATCAAGGACCTCAACATAAATCTAGCTACTCTGAATCTGCTAGAAGAGAAAGTAGGAAGTAGTCTTGAACGCATTGGCATAGGAGATCACTTCCTAAATAGAACACCAGTAGCACAGACACTGAGAGAAACAATCAATCAATGGGACCTCTTGAAACTGAGAAGCTTTTGTAGAGCAAAGGATATGGTCAACAAGGCAAAGCGACAGCCTACAGAATGGGAAAAGGTCTTCACCAACCCCACATCTGACAGAGGACTGCTATTCAGAATATATAAAGAACTCAAGAAATTAGATATCAAAATGCCCAGCAGTCCAAGTAAGAAATGGGCTATAGAATTAAACAGAGAATTCTCAACAGAGGAAACTCAAATGGCTGAAAGACATTTAAGGAATTGCTCAACATCCCTAGTCATCAGGGAAATGCAAATCAAAGCAACTCTGAGATACCACCTTACGCCTGTCAGAATGGCAATAATAAAAAACACTGAAGACACCTTATGCTGGAGAGGATGTGGAGCTAGGGGAACTCTCCTCCACTGCTGGTGGGAATGCAAACTTGTACAACCACTGTGGGAATCAGTATGGCAGTTTCTCAGAAAACTGGGAATCGATCTACCTCAAGACCGAGCCATACCACTCTTGGGCATATACCCAAGGAATGCTCAATCATACCACAAGAGCACTTGTTCAGCTATGTTCATATCAGCATTGTTTGTAATAGCCAGAACATGGAAACAACCCTTCTTAATTTTTTATGCAAGCTTTATCTCTTTATATGTGGATAGCCATTCCACCTGAGCAAAGTACAAGAGTCCCTTTATGTTTTAGTCATCATGGATATAAACTTACATATCTACATCTTAGTAGACTCATAAAATATGGATAATATATGCATCTAATAAATGCCTCTATTTTTGTAAGATTTAAAGTATAGGAGAAGATTCCTATTGTATCATTATCTTTCTATTCTTAGAATACAAGAAACTTTGGATAAGATAAAACACAAAATAAAGAAAATTATAAAATTTGCAGGTAGGTGGGTGGAGCTGCAAACAATTATCCCAAGTGAGGTAACCCGCACCTTGAAAGATAAATATCACATTTTTTTTTGGCATAGTAGATGTTAGTTTTGAATCTTAGTAAATGTGCAATTTTAAAAACCTTTTGTCATTGATGTTATGAGTTGCATAAGACAATTAATTATGCTTAAGTCATCATGCCTCTTGTGAAATCTCCACCTATCTGTGAATCAAGAATGTTTACAAGTAAAGTCTGAGTTTGCTTTTTATTGAAAATGTCTTTTACACAAATATTTTAGAATTTTGAAGTGAGGCCTGGAGAATTGATTTGGTGGTTAAGAACTCTATCTGCTCTTGTGGAGAATGTAGGTTCACTTCCCAGCACTCACATGATAGCTTACAACGACACATAACTGCAGTAGTTAGGAGTTTGAGACAACTATTCATTCTATTTAATAAATTTTATTGTATCTTCTGTGAGCAACAACATCTATTTGAACATTACTTGAATTTTATAAAGAGACTCTGATATAAAATAAAATGATTCAAGAAAATATATGTAAGTCATGGAAATGCAACTCAGAGCAAATGATCTGTCCTTCTGAGTCTCAGCTGTATAAAAACAGCTGGATCTTCAAATGTTTAGAGTTCCATGATCTATAACCTTTAGATATACTTTTAAAAAATCAAAACAAGCCGGGCGGTGGTGGCGCACGCCTTTAATCCCAGCACTCGGGAGGCAGAGGCAGGCGGATCTCTGTGAGTTCGAGGCCAGCCTGGTCTACAGCGCGAGATCCAGGAAAGGCGCAAAGCTACACAGAGAAACCCTGTCTCGAAAAACCAAAAAAAAAAAAAAAAAAATCAAAACAAATAAGCCATATAAAGCACCAGTTATTGTCCCTTCCCTCATTCTCTTAATAAGTGCAGTGTCTGTCTTAGGCCCAAGAATTTGGTTGATTTCTGGGTCCCCAGCAGGACACACACACATTTCCTAATGTTGGAAGTCTTCTGACTGAAGGAAACATCCAGGCTAATAGATATTGAGCTTTATTCTTATTTTCCATTCCTCAAGAAGAGCACAGTGATTTATTGTTTTCTTGCAATTGTGAAACAGTGATTTAGCATTGCTCAGTCCATGTAATGGTTAATAAGCCTTGTTTCTCATATTAGTAAGTCTCTATGGATAGAAATAGAGCATGTGTTTACGTTTTTTATATCATAGTTATATAATATAATTTTGTAACTCTTTTTGAGTATTTTGTAACTTGTTCTTAAGTTTGATATTTTCTCATTTATTAATTTCCATTTCTCCTTCAAAAATATTACTATGATTTTCCTGATTGCAGTAACATTTTACAGATGATACCCTCATTTAGTCTTTTCACCAACTCTGGTATTAGTTAAGATAACACATATTATCACATTCCCCAAAAGGGCCAACCAAGAGTATAATAGTTGAAATAACTATTTTAAAATCAACCAAGTTAATTTAGCAATGCAGGGTCCCATACCCTATTAACTGCCTTATATCATATGATAAACACACACACACACACACACACACACACACACACACACACACACACACACACACACACTACAATATTACCACTGTATTTGGGCATGCAGCCTCTGATTATCTCTGGTAAAAAGTATAACAATATACAAAACGTTGCAGCCTAAGCTCTCAGTGAACCAAAGGAAAGATGGCTGAACTCACAGGTTACTTCTGTCCTCAAATTCATGAGAGTTATGCGTCTGACCCAGAGGCTCACCTTCTTACCTGGGCAACACAGCATGCAAATATAGCACCTCCATACATAATTAGGGCTCAAATCATAATTCGACCCTTGAAAGTTAGAAAATGTCTTTATTTGGAGACTGTTACTTAGTATTTGGCATGAATGTTAAAGATCCCCAAATGGCTTTGGAGCCCTCTAATACAAGCACCATTCCTAGGTCTCCTGGTCTTCCTTCTTAGATGAATTATCTGACCTCTTTAAATTTCATAATATACTTATCTATAAAAAAGGAATAGTAGACAGGTAACCCCAAGGACACCTGCCCTGAAGGATGCCCAGTGTGACAAAAAAGTAATATTCATCATTTCTTGTACTTGGTAAGGTGTGATTACTGTTTTATCTAAATAAATAATACCACTATTATTTTTCCCCAGGGAACATGCTCTTGCTAACATGCCATTTGGGAAGAAATTAATTGTTGGTTCTAGACAATGATTAATAGTCAGCTCAACAACAAATATAAAAGAGGCTCTTATTTTGGGCTACTGCATTTAGTAATAGGCCAATGGAGACTTCACATGCTCAAAAGTGGTAACCAGGAGAGAGTTCTATAGTCATGGAGCTCTCATGGGAAAATATCCCAAGAGGATTACAACGAGCCCTTATCTCACACATCTGGGGACCAAGTGATTAAAGATTTTATGGAAATCCAGCACTGCTTATCAATGTAGATCATGGGATTATTTTCATTAATTTTTTTAAATAATTCTTTTGGTAATGAAAGAACTACAGGATTTCAATTTGACAGTCAGGTTAAGGGATAGAAATTTTTATTTTTTGTGTCCATAGTACATGTATGCTTCCCTTAATATGCATTATTTAGTTTTAGAGAAGGAATGTCAATATGTTCAATTGTTTTTGACCCCTGCTGAGTTTGAACTACAGTGCTGAGACTTGCTAACAAGCCCATGCAAAATAAGAAACATTCTTTGCATTTGTGGTGCTTAAGTACAGTGATTATAATAAGTACAAAACAACACAAGAAGCACACAATTGTGTGTACAGAGACATACACAGCATACAGAATAAGAACAGAAATAGTACATAGGACATTGAAAGGGAAAAGAGAGTTTTACTTGATATTAGCTTGTCAGAATACTTTCTGAGGAAAGTGAACATTTCTTTAAGTCCTAAACATGAGAGAGGACCAGTATGAGTATGCCTGTGTCAAACATGGAGATTGCATGGTAAAAGTCCAGAGTTTCAAGGCAATCCAAACTCTTAAACAAACGAGATAGCTACAGCATCAACAAAAGGTCATTGGTTGTAAGTAATTTCCATGGCAGTATTCTCCTCAAAACTACAAACAGCTATGAATTTTGTTTGGCTGTGGTTTTCTATAGTGGTCACTGCCTGTTTCAAAGAGAAGTTCTTTGATGAGGGGTGAAGACTACATCACCCGTTGGTATATGGTACACGTTCAGATTGTTGTTAGGAATCATGATAGTTTAGTAAAGTGCTGCTGTACGTTCTTCTCCAATATACATGATTTCACTATTACTGAGTAGTTAGGTAACTTTCCAACACCAGGCATGCTTTCTATCTTGTTAAGTCGTCTATAAGTCTAGTTAGAGAACTGTTGGTTACCACCAGTGTATGTGAGCTACTACTGCACCCTTAGAGTGCTATGCTATGCTTCTTGTTACAGAGACATCTACAAAATATTCCAACACCTAAGGCTCGGGAAACATTGTGGAAGAGGGGGCAGAAAGGTTGTAAGGGCCAGAAGAGCCGTGATTTTGATATGAGTGTCTCTTAGTAATGTCAGAAGTTACACTTATAAAGTATCATCAATGTGACTGACTATAAATGACCTGAACAAGGACAACAACAGACATGCTAAAGTGGACCAGGGCAAGCCTCACCCCTATACAAAGAACTAAAGGAAGCAAAAGATAACATGGAGAGGGAGAAATAATTTTCTTTAGGGAAGGGCACAGAAATTGGTCATTTCTTTAGTATCCATTGCTAGTGATGTCACCCTAAACACCCTAAATATTTGTCCTTTTAGCCACTAAGTTAATAAAACATAGGTTATTCCTTTTGGCTGTAAATAGTTCAAATAATCAATTATAAAGATCACTGCCTCTTGGAGCTTCTGATGTCTAATCTAGATTGGAGGATAAAAATAAGTTACTAATATTGGCGCACGCCTTTAATCCCAGCACTCGGGAGGCAGAGCCAGGTGGATCTCTGTGAGTTCGAGGCCAGCCTGGGCTACCAAGCGAGTCCCAGGAAAGGCACAAAGCTACACAGAGAAACCCTGTCTCGAAAAACGGAAAAAAAAAATAAGTTACTAATAAACAGGATTGTGATATAATGACGGAAAGGACAAGAAGGCTGAGTGTTGAGAAGTATGTAAACTGATCTTAGCTTATTTGTAAATCCTTATAGCTGAAAGAAGTGGACACATGTCCCTGTTCCTAACTAAGAAGTAATCTTTAATTGATCATCACTTGTAAATGAAAATTTAGTTTCCTCTAGGGAGTCCACTGGGGTAAGATACTACTCTAAAGGGCAGGATGCCTTCCCAACATTAGATGGTCAACAGAAAATGTACTTAATGGCATACTTGGAGGTCCATTGTCTCATAATGCATCAGGGCTTTCCTTTTTATTTTTTATTATTTTTTAAAATTTTATCTTATTTTCTATTTTAAATTTTACTTTAATACTATTTATATATATTTTCATTTCTCTTTTTACTCTACAGGTCCTTTGGGTACACATTATGGCTTCTGGTTTAGTATTTTTGTGGAATTTCTGTGTGTGGGTATCTGTTTCCTGGGCCTTCTCTTGGGCTCTTTTCTTTTTGTTTGTCTGTTTTCTCCAATTCCTGTGTGTTAGTTTTTGTTTTATCTTATTATATTATATTTTATTATCACCCCTTAGAAGCCTGTTTTCTAATAAGAGACCCAAAAGGAATGGGTATGGATTGGAGAAGGGAGATGGGGAGGAACTGAGAAGAGTAGAGGGAGGTGGGGAAACTGCAATCAGTATATACTTTGTGAGGAAAAGAAATCTATTTTCAATGGAAGAAATAAATCAAGTGCAAAGAATTTCTCATGGGTAAGAAATTTAGCATATAACATAATAAAACACATTTGGGACTTATACCAAATATATAGAAATAGCCAGCTGGTCCTTGGTCTCTAGTATGTTATGTGACATCATAATTTATAGTTTCATTTATTTGTGTATGTTTGTTTGTAGGTAGGTAAGCTGATGCATGTGGGTCACTTGTGTGTAAAGCCCAGAAGTCATTCTTGGCACTTTCCTCAGTCACTCTCTACTCCAGAGTCCTCATTCTATTCTACTGCTTTACATATCTGCTTTTATGCCAATACCATGTTGTTTTTCTTACTCTGGTTCTGCAATGTATTTGGAAACCAGGCACTGTTATATCTCCAGTATTAATCTGTTTATTCATTTTTACATTTTCAATAAATGTATATAGTGTTTCTTGGTCATGTCCACCTCTGACTCCCTCTTCCAACTCCTCCTAGGCCTATCCAACACAATCTATTATCATTACTTGTGGTTGTACACGATAACTGGATGGTAAGACAGTATTGCTGAAGATGCCACACATTTTGGTTGGAGGATACAGTAAACTCAATATCAAACTTATCAGAAAACTCTCCCAATGAGGGCTTCTTTCCTAGGGCTGGAAGATCCTATTCAGGCTGCTAGTGGAGAAAAGAGAGCAATGTTCTTACTCAGAATCCTGAACGCTACAGTGTAGACCTGTCAGGAAAATTACGTCCACCATTGCAACAGTGGGAGTGCCATTATTGGGGATTATAAATCTTTCTCTGATTGGATTTGAGGCCAGCATTTGATCTTTTGGCCCAGGATAGGTTTGGATATTCATGGTCTTTTGTGGTTCCATATGAAATTTTCCATTTATTTTTTTAGTTCTATGAAGACCATCATTAAATGTGCATATTGCTTTTAGTAGTATAGTCAGTACTTGTAGATTATATTTGAATACCCATATTATGAATAATTCATTATTCATAATAGCTACAATGTGCAATCAGTCTAGGTGTCCACCAACAAGTGAATGGATAAAGAAAATACAGTAGACTTGCACAAAGGAGTTATTATTTGGCTATAAAGACAGAAATCATGTCATATTCAGAACTGGAATCCATGTGAAAGTGAAATAAGTCAGACTCAGAAAGAAAAGCATCCCATTTTCTTTCATGCCAGAAGAGTAAGTAAAAGATATTTTAAAAGGTCAACTTGAAAGTAGTAAGTAAATTGACAACTAGGAAAGACTGAGGGGATTGGGGAAAGGGAGAAAGAAAATAAAAGATGGTAGATGGTAATCAATTGTATTGAAGCATGCTATGTGTATGAGAGAGAATATTACTATAAAACTCACAAATATATATATATTGTAATGCATTAATATTACAATAATAATATGTAAATTATGAATATTGAATACATGTGATATGTATTCAAAAGAGAAATAATTTTCTTAAGGATTTTTTTTACTATTGTATACTAATTGTGCAACTTAATGAGCTTATGATATTTCATTTAGCCATATTATGCCATTTGATCACATGTTCCTTCCTTTGTTACATTCTTTTTATACTCCATTTCCTGTTATGTTATAGCTTTCCTTTTCTCTTATTTCCACATATTAAAAAAACATGAAACATTAGCTTTTGTAATAGCTGGCTTATTTTATTCAATTAACATGATGATGTCTAGTTCCATCTAGTTTTCTGCAGAAAACATGATCTCATTCTTCAAGACTGGAAAGAGACATTTCCTTTACCCTTCATCTGCTGATGGGCAAGCAGACTGATTTTATAATCTCACGGATTTTATAATCTGACTGCTGTGAATAGTGCTGCGGTAGTCAAGGGTGTGCAAGTGTGTCTCCATAGTAAGTTGACTTTGATTTTTTTGAGTATCATCTGCTCAGAACTCCTATATTTAGATTATAAAATATTTTTAATTTTAATTGTTTGAAGAATCTTCCATAATGATTTCCACAGTGTGTAAATTATTTTAGATTATTTCCATGAGGCTATAAGTGTTACTTTTTCATAGTTGATACTGACAGCAAGCAGGTTAAAGAAGAAATCTTTAAAAAATAAACTGTTTTCAGCTAAAAAGACGAAAAGTACACTGTGTAGAAAGTAAAGAACTCACCACAAATAATATTAACACATCATTTTTATTCATAAGAAGCTGAGCTAGGTCTCCAAAGACAGTTTAATTGTTGCTCCTTTAGGCAACTGGAGTGAGAGATATGGCTGTCCTCCTGGGCATGCAGTCTCTGAAGGACTTCATGCCTGTATAAATTCCCTAGATCCCATGTATTGTTTTCTAGAATCCCAACTTGGCTCTATTTGACACTGTTTTTGTTGGAGCAGTCAAAGTCCTTTTGGTGGTCATTTACTGGATTTAATGTAAAGGTTGTTATTTTGCTCAGTAGTTTTTTTTTAGAGATTTATTATTGCTACTTTTAAATTGTATGAATGTGTGCACATGCGCACATGTGAACATGGATGCCTACAAATATAGAGGCATCAGATTAACTGGAGCTATAACTAAAGGTGGTTGGGAAACTCCCAAGGTAGGTGTTTGAACCCACACTCAGGTCCTGTGCAAGAGCAGTACATGCTCTTAACCAATAAGTAATCTTTTCATTCCTATGATAAGTGGTTTTTAACACACATTTGCATATTATTATAAGCCTATAGCATTAAAAAATTATATCCCACATCTAAGAATGAGGTCTGTGTTCAGAGTGATTACCTTCTCTTACAGTTGCTCATAACTTCACTTAGTGTTCAGACTTTCTTCTATTTGCCTAAATAGCAGTACTGTGTGACATGTTGAGCATTCTCTAATCTCTTTGTAGTCATCTGCGGCTATTGAACTTCCATCTTTGGGAATGGTCACCAAGAATAACTTCTTCAGCTGGAGCCTTTCATTCTTTGGATAAGACTTACAGTTGGATCCCAAGTGACACTGTGTCACCTTCTTTGAAGAGCAAGGTGAGTTTCTAGCTCAATCCTGTCTGCGGTTTATTTAGACTGCAAAAATAGAGTGTGTGCTGTGTAATAGTCCAACAGTAATCATTTATGAAGGATTCGGGTTCATCCCCTATGTTTCTAATATGTATGTGAGTTCATGCCACTTATATAAAATCCAGATAAAATCTCAATGACTTAAATAATAAGAGATAATATTATTGTAGTCATTTGAAGTTCTGTGATTAGGATAGTAGTTGTGCAAAGAAAAATATGTATCACATTTCTCTCACACTAAGAATATAGGAGATGAAAAAAAGAGGACATAAAGATGAAAGGGGTGTTATTAGGAATGGGAAGAAGAAGAAATAGTAACACATGGGTGAATGTGATTAAAATTCATAAATGGAGAAATGTCACAATGACACATTATTGTGTAATTAGTTATGAAAAAAGGGAGAAAAGGGATTAGTAGGCAGTCAATAAATGCTTGTTGAGACAACAAACAAATCAATGAATAAATGGAGGCAGTAAATGGACAATGATCCCATTTACTGAGCATTTTGTGGTTGTGGTGATTTGAATGAGAAACGCCTCACATAGGCTCAGGCATTTGAATACTTGGTTCCTAATTGGTGGTGCTATGTTGGGGAGGTTTAGGAGCTGCAGCAGTTCTGGAGGAAGTATGCTACCAAGGGCATGTTTTGAGATTATATTATCTCTCCCTATTTCCAGTTTTTTCTCTCTGCTTCATGTTTGCAATTGAGGATTCAATCTTTCAAGTTCCTGCTCCAGCCAACATGCCTGCCTGGAACCATACATTCAAATAAATCTTGCCTTCAGTAAGTCATTTTTGGTCATGGTATTTTATCACAGCAACAGAAAAGTAACTAATACAATGGTCCTACATGTCTAAAATCAAATTTCATGATTAACTTTATGAGACTCTTAATAGTAGTGGTCTTCAACTTTCCTAATGCTATAACCTTTCAATACAGTTCCTCATCTCATGGTGACCCTGAACCATAAAATAATATTGTTGCTACTTCATAACCATAATTTTGCTATGGTTATGAATTATAATGTAAATATCTGGTATTCAGGATATCTGACATGCGACCCCCCAAAGGGCTCAGGATCCACAGGTTGGGAATCATTGCTTTATAGGCTCTTGCTTAAAAGGTGTTAGAATTTTGGAATAAAGAATCCATACCAAGACATACCATTTTTGTATGGTGATTTAGTCTTGCTTAAAAGGTGTTAGAATTTTGGAATAAAGAATCCATACCAAGACATACCATTTTTGTATGGTGATTTAACATGGCCAAGTACACACACACACACACACACACATACACACATATACACACACATTACTTCATACTCATGGCAAAGCAAAAAAATAACTCATGGAACCTTGCTTCTTCTTCATTTGAACTTGACTTGTACTGTCTTTCTTTTCTTTCTCCAATATATGTATGCAAAAACATAGAAAAATCAGCTGTACATGATACCTGTGACATTCTGAAAGTTATTACTAATAATAGTGATATTAAACTTATTCAACAAAATTATAGCTTGATCTACTATTCAATTTTACCATATGTTATTAAATCATAATCTTCCATGAGTAACACACTTTTCTGTAATGATCTGTGGTAAATTTAATTTCCAAAATCTCACCTGTGGCAAACTTATAGAGGGTTTTAATGCTGAAGATTTGAAGAATATAAAAATTTATATTGATAGTTTATGTATAGTATAGTTTATCAATGTTTAATTATGTTTCATGAAATTAGTGTTCATTAATCCCAGTAAATGAGTCAACATATGATCTCAATATCTCTTATTCTTTAATAATTTAAAGAATATTATTATTATATTGAATGCAATATGAGATCTATTGAATGAAATCTTATTGATGAGGAATATAGTTTCATAAAAATATCAGTGAAACGCATATGAATTATTTTGTTCATCTAGGAGTCTTCACTTCTGTAGTATCTCAGAGTGCCTATTACTGGTGATGTTTGATTTCTCCATGAGGATTGTTCTTTTAGGCCTGGGGGAGAGGGAAGAAGGGACTGTGTGGGAGGAGTGGAGGGGAGGGAAACTGGTAGAGATGTAATGTATAAGAGAAGAATAAAAGTTATAAAAAGTTGTTTTTCTTGGGCAATAATCCTTTCTTCATGAGCTGATTCACACAACAAACACATCTGGATTACATGATAGACCCTGAGTGTTGCAGTAGATATGTAGACAGAAATAAAAGTCAACAGGTTTCTTTAAGTTTTTATCAGACATTCAAACATATGAGTATACTATGGATTTCCCAATAACTACAAAGTAGCAATTATTTCTATTTGAAAAGAATTTATAAATCATGTTCAAATTATTACATGAAAATGCAAATCTCAACACAATTTACTGGTTCTAAAATTCAGACAGTTTTTACAATGTCAGACTGACTTATATTTATAAAATTGCACCATTGTTCTAATTATTGCCCTTTCTATGTTTACTGATATGCTAAGTGCATTGTATAATAGAGAAACAAAATTTAAATCAGAATAACTTATACTACAGGCGTATTAAGAAGACCGAGGACAATAGAGCATCTGGCACAGAGGAGAATGGTGCTCACTTTATCTTTAGAGAAAAAAAGCAGTCTCTACATACATCTCTCTGCATTTGAAAAGACAAAGTTCTAATGTTTGCAAGATCTCCAGTCCTTAGGCCTTCTGTCTCCAGGTGTCCATGTTTGTACATCACCTCAGGTTTCTCAGTTGTAACTTTCCTAGTGACCGAATTGAGATCATTTCTTTCCAGTTGTGCCCTAAATGTCAGTGTAGGTTGGTGTGGCTCACCATTAGGGAATGGCGGTGACTAAGAAATGAATTTTGGGGGTATTTTAGAGATAGGATTAACAGCATGTGTTCATAGATTATATGTGGAATGGGGAGGAAAGAGTCCAAATGGAGTAATCTTTGTATTCTATTATTTTTAGAGTTTATTTAGTTTAGATAGATATCCAAAGGATATTTTGAAAATTGATACCAGTTAGCATAGGTAGACTATGATAAGGAGGCTGAGGAAACACAATCATGAAAATTGTGATGATATTTCATGATGTGATTATACTGTTGAAAAATTTTGAATCTTCAAAGATTGTCATGCAATAAAAGCCTAGTGCCTCATAATTTGTGTCTCAGAATAAAATTTTGTATTGTTTATATTTGTGAAAGTCATATATGCTTAAACAAGCTTGGATTTAAATTAAAAAATTACTGACATAATGCTTTTTTAGACATATGGTTAAAATATTTGTGTTGCGTTTCCTTTGATATTTTGTTTTTTCTTCCATGATACTGTATATATTATTATTACTTCATTAACAGTATTGTTTGTTTAATGATAGTATGCTTATGGTTTATTGTGTCCTAACAATGAGGCAGAATTCTTAGTGATTTAAACATATCAACTTAATACATTTTCCAAACATCCTGGTAAAAAACAATTTTCATTATTATTTTAAACTGAGACACAGTAAGATGGCTACTTATCCAATGTTACCTGATCTGTACGTGGATAAATCAGGTATAAAGTGCCACAGGTCAGTGGCAGAGACTATGTCCTGTACAATCACAGCATGCTATCTCTCAGGGTGCTTGTATGATCTCAAAGCACTTTAAAAAATACAAGAATTATGCAACCTAGGAAAAGTAGGAAGCACAATGATCATTTTTCCAATTAATTGAATTCTTGGGTTGTTCATGTTTGTTGAAGGGAATAATTAAGAATGAGCATCTCTCTTATTCTTTGTTGCTTCCCTAAGGGAGGTGAAGTAGGTGTAGGTTGCTCAGTGTAGTTTTCATTTGAATGGTAAATAAGTGTTGAGTTTTATACACTTTGGGGGCATGTCTTTTAAAGAAGACTTTTCTTTGAAGAGTTAAAGTATGAATAGGTTTCTTTAGATCTCAAATGGATTTCAGCTGTATGTATGAATATCTCGTATCTCACCATGGTATATCCAGAAAGGTAGTGATGCACCACTGTTCTCATGCAATTATACAATAAGACAGTAAGATTAAACTTATTAATATCCATTATTTTGTAGTCACATAGCACATGGTACTTGGTTATTTTGTATCTGATTCTGAAATGACAGTTATGAAAGAGTAGTTTATTGTTGAAACAAACTTTCAACTCAAATTAGAATTTGTGAGTGAAACTTGGGAGACAACCGAGTGGTCATTTGGAATATCTGAGTGCTGTTGGGAACTAACAGATACCATACAAAAGGCTCTAGTGATTACATTGTAAGAAAATGGTAAGATTACAGCAGTCTCATGGTTATTGGGAATCCTGTATTAGTACTGAGATCATGCAGATAATGTCATTTGAGTGACAGGAGTTCTCTGGCATCTATTCCTGAGTATTAGTGATGTATTTACTTTCCTTTATTTGTTTGGACAGGTGATACACAATTTCAAAATGTCATACTTGGAGAATAGCACTAAGGTGACTAAGTTTACACTTTTGGGATTGACTGACAACCCGGAGCTGGAAGTCCCCCTGTTCATAACATTTACCCTCATCTATCTCATCACACTGATTGGGAACTTGGGCATGATTGTGTTGATCTGGCTGGACTCCCGTCTCCACACTCCCATGTATCTTTTCCTCAGTAATCTCTCTCTGGCAGACTGTGTTTACTCCTCAGCTGTGACTCCAAAGGTGATGGCTGGGCTCCTCACAGGGGATAAAGTTATCTCCTATGGGGGATGTGTTACTCAAATGTTCTTCTTTGTGTCTTTTGCCAGTGTTGACTGTTTCCTACTTGCTGTCATGGCTTTTGACAGGCATGCTGCAGTTTGCAAGCCCTTACATTATACCACCACAATGACTGCTAGTGTGTGTGCTCACATGGTGATTGGCTGCTATGCCTGGGGCTTGTTTGAGTCTGCTATACACACTGGATTCACCTTTTCCCTCTCCTTCTGCCATTCTAATGTGGTCCATCACTTTTTCTGTGATATCCCTCCAATCCTGTCTCTTTCTTGCTCTGATATATACGTGAATGAGATCGTGCTCTTTATATTAGCCTCATTCAATGTCTTTTTTGCTCTGATAGTTATCTTGACCTCCTATGCATTCATATTCATTGCTATCCTGAGGATGTGTTCAGCAGAAGGACGGAAGAAAGCCTTCTCTACTTGTGCATCCCACCTCACCGCTGTGACCATATTCTATGGAACTGTAATCTTCATGTACCTACAGCCCAGTTCTAGTCATTCCATGGACAACGACCAAATGGCATCTGTGTTCTACACCATAGTCATTCCTATGTTGAACCCAGTTGTCTATAGCTTAAGGAATAAAGAAGTTCATAATGCTTTCAAGAAAGCTGTTGAGAAAATGAAGACTTTTTTCAGTTCCTAATTTTTTAAATTTTAGATTATAAATTTTATTGAAAATAAGTAATATTTTTGAAAAAATACTGATAAAAATTTAAATTTTTCATGTATTATTTTTGCCTTCTCCCATTTTGCTAAAGGATTATCTCCTTTTGTTGATGACCATTTTTATTTAAGAGCAAGCATTGTACTGATCATTGGTGGTGGTTATTTGGTACTTGATAACAATACAAAGTTACAAAGCTGATTTACTGGAAATCTGACTGTATATGTATCTTTTTTACTAAGAATTTTTTTTATTCATTTTACATACCAATCACAGATCTCCCTCTTCCATCCACCCATTCCTTCAGCCTCCCCCTGCCAAAACCCAGTCTCCATTCCCTCCTACAAGAAGGTAAGCCCTTCCATGGGAGTCAGCAGAGCCTGGAACATTCAGCAGAGGCAGGTCTGAGCCCCTCCCTCCTCCTCAAGGCTGTGTGAGGTGTCCCACCACAGGTAGTGGGCTCCAAAAAGCCAGGATCCTGATCCTCATGAATGGATCCTGATCCTACTGCCAGGGGGCCCCTTGAGCAGATCAAGCTACACAACTGTCTCACTATGCAGAGGGCCTAGTTCAGTCCCATGCAGGCTCCACAGCTATTGTTCTAAATTTCACGAGTTCCCACTAGTTTGGTTTGGTTATCTCTGTAGGTTTTTCCATCATGATTTTGATGCTACTTGCTCATAGAATCCCTCCTCTTTCTCCTTGACTGGACTCCTGGAGCTCGGCCTGTTGTTTGGCTGTGGATCTCTGCATCTGCTTCCATCAGTTACCGGAGAAAGGCTTTATGATGAGAGTTAGGAGTAAGCCAGTTCAGGCACCCTCTCCACTATTGCTAGTAGTCTAAGCTGGAGTCATCCTTGTGGGTTTCTGGGAACTTCCGTAGCACCTGGTTTCTCCCTATCCTCATGATGTCTTCGTCTATTATGGTATCTCTTTCATTGCTCTCCCACTCTATTCCTGTTCTAGCTCAACCATCTTATTCCCTTATATTCTCATCCCCCACCCTCTACACTCCATTGCCCTCCCTCTCATCCCCAGTTTACTCATGAAGATCTCATGTATTTTGCTACTTCCTTCCCTCCCTGTCAAGAAGGACTGACACTTCAACAAACACCTTTAAACTTGCTTTTCCACTGACACTCAGCCATGCTCAGCACAAAATATCTCTTCCTCAGTTTTCTATCATCTTTTTTATCATTTATCATTTTTTTAGACATGGTATCCTGTAGTCCAGATTAGCCTTAAATTCACCATATAGCCAACATTAATCTTGAATTCCTGATCCTCCTACCTCTGCCTATCTCCAGTGCTGATTGTAGATGTGAGCCACTAAGCCTGGATTTATGTGGTGCTGGGGATAGAACCCAGAGCTTTCTGCCTGTTAGAAATGCCCTTCACCAGCTTTGCTAAATCCTCATCACTGTCTTTGTAAAGACAAAAAAGTCTATCAATATATATATAAAAGAAACATAGGAAAGTCTCAAAGTAATTCAGACTATAAGCCAGATACCCAGGCTAGGTTAACAGAAAGTGAAAATAGCAAATCTAGTTAGTTTGTATGCAAAGGCAGCTTTTCAGTGGCCTGATTTGTTACTTTCCCCCTTTTCTTTTTTTGTTGTGATGTATTTTGTTTTTGGAGACAAGAGTCTCATTATGTAGTCTTGGTTGACCTGTAACCAAGATGTAGAGCAGGCTGGCCTTGAACTCACAGAGATCCTCTTGCCTCTCTCTCCCATGTACTGGGATTAAAGGATTGTCAGCACTTAATTTTAATTCAGGAGATTTAAAAATCTGTATGGTTAATCAGCTATCCATTGTTGTGTAAGAAGCTTCCTTAAAATTTAATGTCTTAAGAGAATGCTTTAGTATTTTACATAATCACATGAGCAACACAATTCTTGTATTTTCATCTATGTTCACCTGTGACATTCTTTATATTAAATAAGGTCATCTGAGCTTGAAGGCCTGAGATAGGTTCACTCTTTTATTGGTATTAAACATGGATATTGTCTGGGTCTGTTTTCTATCCTCAAATGGCTGTGGCAGCTTGTTTGCAGGATGCTCTTAAGAGAGTGTTTTCAAAAATCTGAAAGCAAAAGTAAAACACTTCCACTCTAAGCCCCCAAATTCTTCTTTTTAACAATATCACCCTACATCGGGTAATGCAAGGCCTACTCTAACTTATAATTTATGTATGAAGAAAGAATTACCAACTCTTGGGAAAAGGAGAAGCAAAGAATTTTTGGCCATAAGATGATGACTCCAATCTGGTGACATTAGAATAATTTGACTGAGCTAAAATGCTAAAATAAAGAAAGCAAAAAATAGCGGCACAAAACAATCTACTTCTCAAACATCATAAACTAGTGTAGCAGTGTGAAAATGCACTATTTTGCATGCTATGACATTCTTTCCATTTTGTAATGAAGGCTCTGTTAAAATCAGAGATAGATTTATAGAAAGAAAAATAAAGCATTTCACAGAAACCCACTACTCCTTTCTCTTGGAAGTCAAGTTTACTTTGTGTTTCCTTTACCGGAATTTCTATGAAGAAGTCTACAGAATGTGTAGATTGTTTTCAGTAGGATGCTAAGCATATATAAGCAACACCTGCACACCCATTTTATTCTTTTGCTGCACTCTTCTCAGAAGCCAATCTATAGACTCAGTCTAGGTGTCCTACAACAGATGGATGGGTAAAGAAAACATGACAATGTGCACAGCAGACTTCTAGTCAGCCCCAAATAAGGAAGATATTATGATATTATAAGGAAAAAGCATGGCACTATAAATCATCAGGTTGAGAGAATTAAGGCATATTCAGAAAAAATTATCACATGCCTTCTTTCATATGGTTAAAATTAGTATAAAATCAATAACAGAAATAATTGAAGTAGTAGATTTACTTCCTTTGAAGGGTATGTGGTGAGGCAAGGACTAGCTCAGGAGGACTTGTAGGTGTAAGAAAAGTGGACACAACTAGAGCAAAATACATTCTTGAATGGAAATGTCATAATAATATCCAGTATAGTAAGTAATATTTAAATCAATTAAAGAAATATAGAAGAAACAAATTATAATGTATATGGGAAAATCTTTTTCTTTAGCAATTTCATTAGCATCTACTAATTGTATACAATGCTGGATATAATTATGACATTTCTGTATATGCCTTGAATGTAGTTTGATCATATTTACTCCCACTATTATTTGTTATTAGCTACTTTACCACTTGTTTATATATAATTCTCCCCCTTTCATTTTTATGTATTTTTCTCTAAATATCACTTATGAGAGAAATGTGTTGGTGAGAACGGTTTATTTCACTTACATGACTGATCATTTTAAGTTAGAAATGATGTGAATTACTCTTGCTTAAAGGTTGAATAATCCACTATCCTATCTATCTTTCTGTCTGTCATCTATCTATCTATCTATCTATCTATCTATCTATCTATCTATCTATCTATCTATCATCCAACTACTTATTGTCTATCATCATCATCTACCTATCATAGTTTATTAATTTGTTGACCTGTACTTCATCTAATTATACGACAGTTATTTTGAACAGATCATCAATAAACGTGGTTATGAAAATACCTTTTTAGCAGACTGACTTTGGGGGCAATTTAAACCCAGGAGTAGTGTATCAAGATCATAAGTTAACTTTACTTTCAATGTTTTTTAGAGGTTACATATAGCAGCGAATTATGAAAGACACAAAGGCAGCTGCATGACTGGAATTCTACCGTGTCATAGAGGAAGACACAAAAGCTGAATACAACTTTCAGAGAGTTACGAGTCTCCCTTCCCCATGCCATTGCTACCTGCATATATATCCCAGGGTTAGGGACTCATGATTTGGTAACTTTATAAGCTTTGAGAATCATGTAAACTCACACATTTGTAAGTTTTGTTAGCTCCCAAATCTTACGAACTTCCCTCTGACCTCTAAGAGGGAATATTTCATTTGTATGATGTAGCTACACAATAATGCACAGCACACAGACACACAGACACACACACACACACACACACACACACACACACACACACACACACACACACACACACACACAGTTCCAGGAAATGTGCAATGTGCATGACTGTTCTTTCTCAACAAGCTGCTGTAGGTAGGTCTCTATAGACAATTTAATTACTGCTTCTCTTGGTGAATAGAATGAAGGCCTCTGGATGTCCTCCTGGGCAGCAATTTCTTGTGGACTTTGTGCATGTCCAAATCCTTTGAATTCAAGACAATGGTGTCTAACATCAAACATGAATCTATAAGACACAATTATTTTATTTTATTTTATTTTCGTTTTTCTTTATTAAGAAATTTTCTACTCACTCCACATGCTATCTACAGACCCCCCTCCTCCCTCCTCCCACCCCCCAGCCCTCTTTTCCAAGCCACCCCGCATCCCCACATCCCCCAAATCAAGGTCTCCCATGGGGAGTCAGCAGAGCCTGGCACACTGAGCCTAGGCAGGTCCAAGCCTTTTTCCACTGCACCAAGGCTGTGCAAGGCGTCACACGTCAGACACCAGATTCCCAGAAACCTCTCCATAGACCAGGGACAGATCCTGATCCCCCTGCCTTAGTGTACCCCAAACAGTTTGAGCCAAACAACCATATAAGACACAATTTTAGAAGGAACAGTCTATGTATCAAAGGCATTTTGGTATTTATTGAATATAGAAAGTTATTATTTTGTGAAGTTTTATTTCAAGATTGCATATTTATTATGGGTAAGCAACAACATCCAGCTCAAACAAATGCCCAGTTAAAATTAACATTTGAGTTCACAAAAGTGTGCTCCTTCCTCTTAGAGTTGCTGGCCACTTCACAGAGAGCAAACAGACTTCCTTTTGTTTTTTTCTCACAGCATCCCCGTGTGGCAGGTTGGAGACTATTTTGTAACCCCCACATAGTAATCACCTTTTCCTTGTATTTGTCTGTCTCTGGAGAACTTTGGTGTTCAACTAGTCATTAGTAAATAACTTCTTCATCAAAAGTTTTCCTTCTTTGAGAAGGACTTCCAACTGGATCCCAAGTGACACAGTGCCACCTTCCTTAAAGAGCAAGGACGGTTTCTAGCTTAATCTGTTTTGTTCAGACTGCAGAAACAGAAGATCTGCTGTGTAAAGGTAACTGTTTTCCTATAGAGTAATCAGAGTTTAACATTCTGGTATCCAATATCCTCCTGAATTCATACCTCTCTACCAGGAGTCTAGATATCACAACTCCTTTCTCTAAAGGAGACAATGGGGATATTTCCAAATAGAAGATGACATCATCATCACACTTTGAAATCTGTTTTTGAGATAGTGCTTATAACATGGATAAGTCAGTTTTGACACTCTAAGCAAACAAATGAAGGACTGAATGAAGTCTGTCTATGAACAACCACTTTCTTGTTTGTTGAGCTATGTAGTATGTGTTTCTAAAGCAACGTTCTCACAGAACTTTACATTGACTTTTTATAGGCTCATGATCAAGTGTTCTGCTAATATGGAATTTATAGATAGAAGTACAATTTATATTAGAATACAGAAAACACACATTTACACACACACACACACACACACACACACACACACACACACACACAAACACACACACACACCCCAACATGGATATATTCATAGAATAAAACTTCCATGCAGTCCCACTTTCCTTTACTTTTGAGATTCATCTTTATGCTCCTTAATATTTGCAATCATTAAGCAGAGCAGTGGCATAAAATACCTGTTTTAGAAACCATTACTAGCCAGGTAGTGGTGGTGCATGCCTTTAATCCCAGCACTCAAGAGACAGAGGCAGGTGGATTTCTATGAGTTTGAGGCTAGCCTGGTCTCCAAAATGAGTTCCAGGACAGCCAGGGCTGTTACACAGAGAAATCCTGTCTTGAAAAACAACAACAACAAAAACAAAACAAACAAACAAAAAGGAAACCATTACTAATAATACCAATGGTATTTAACAATTTTTTTTAAATTGCTGGTTTAGTCAATTATTTAATTTTACCATCCACTAATGGATTGTGACTTTTCATCTATAAAATACTGTGAATAACCTGTCATAGCTTAATTCTCAAAGATTCACATTAGGCAAATTCATGGAGAGTACAGTGCATTTTAATAACACGTGTATCACAATAAACATATTTCAATTATATTTAAAAGTCATTCTGTTGGCTATTATTCTCAGTTGTGTTTCAAAAAGTATAATTTCAAAAAATATTAGAATCTATTTTGAGAGAATTCTTAAAGAAGGACACTGACATTGCCTCTATGGAACATAATATAAGATACAAATTACAAGAATATAGTCTCATGACAATATCAATAAAAAGTGTGAGAGGTATTCTCTGGTTCTTCATGTACAGTCTCAGAGCAGGCATCACTAGGGATTTTTCAATTCTTCGTGGGAGCTGCTCTTCAAAACTATTTTCTTTTAAATATTTATCTTTATTTTATGTGCATCAGTGTTTTGCCTGCATGTATGTCTATAAGGGTTTTGGAGTCCCTGGAACTGGAGTTACAGACAGTTGTGAGCTGCCATGTGGGTGCTGGAAACTGAACCCCGGTCATCTGGAAGATCAGTCAGTGCTCTTAACCACTGAGCCATCTCTCCAGCCCTGTCAAAACTGTTTTTGAGAAGGAATTACAAGTATTTCTTATGTAGTTTATTCACCTAAAAGTGGACTGCCTGTGTGGAGTGTGTTATATGATATGATAGGCACTTGAACACGAGGAAAAACCAAAAGAAACATTTCTGTGTTTTAATCCAGTATACAACAGATACTCAAGTGTATGGGAATATGTTTCTTCAATAACTATGAAGCATCTCATGTCTTCATTTTTTTTCCCCAGAGGAAAATAGGATATTTGGAGAATTCAGAAGTTTTTAAGTAAAAAAGGAATTAAGTAAAATTATTAAGTTAAAAAAACTAAGTTTCAAAATGAGGTATATATCCTGAAGCTCAGGAACTTTCTGTTACCTCACATTGGTTTACATTTACAAAATTCTTGGATCATTCTATACCTTTATTTGTTTCTCTGTCATTTCTCCATCTGTACACTTTTCAGTCTCTATTTATTATTTTGTGGTTCTGGGCAATGAACCCAGGGTCCTGTTCATGGCAGACAAACTCCTTATTAGCATGCTCTGCTCCCACTCATTATTCTTACTTATTTATTTTTCGACAGAGTCTTTCTGAGTTACTCAGGTTGGCCTTGAACTCACTCTGTCACCCCATTAGGACTGAACTCATGATCTTCCTGTTACTGATTTCAGATAGAATGAGGTTCTCTTATGTGTTCAGCTCTAGTCTAAGTATAATGAGTCACAGAGAATTAACTTTGTAACAGCAAAATTTATTGTTTAGTTCTCGGGCTCAAATTTAGAATGTTTAAAAGAGTGTGAATCCATAAGGCTTAGGACAACAGTGTCTGGCACAAAGAAAAATGTTGCTAGTGTTATGTTTAGAGTTACAAGAATGGAACCATTTATAGCCAGTCATGGATGGAAGAAAGGTTTATGGGGCCTTATCTGTCACTGTTGAACTACTACTGCTAGATTCAGAAAAAGGGATAAACATTACCTTCAATGTGCATCCCCGGTAACTCCAGTATGTTACAATGGATAGTCCTAATCCAATGGTCATTCAGATGGCCCTGGGTCACAAAACAGAATTAAAGGTCATGAATCTGAGAGAGGAATCTGTTAGAAGGAAGGGTCGAACACTGTTGAAAGAATATAAGAAATGATGAGAGGAGAGAGTAACAGGAATGACTTATATATATATACACATGTGAAATTGTAAGAGAAATAATAAAAGTTGAAAAAAATGCAGTGTGTGTACCAATGTGCTCTCTATTTGAAAACACAAAACTTCAATACTTACTTGTCAGCCCCATCATCTTTAAGATCAGATATTTGAATATCACATGAGGTTTCTTTGTCCCAACTTTCCCAGGGACTAATTTGAAGTGTCTGTTCTTTCCAGCTATGACCCAAATGGTAGTGTCTCCAGGAGGTAGTGACTGAGAAATGCATTGAGGGTATATGTTGAAGAGAGCATTAACTGTGTATGCTCATGGATTACATGTGGAGCAAGAGATTAAGAGACCCAAAGCTGAATTATTCTGGTATTAAATTATTGTTTGCTGAAGGATTTTCCACATTTTTATCAGATATTTACCATGGATTTTGTAAACTAAGGAAGCTATTTTATAATGAGATTATGTAGTCAAATAAGGTAAGTAGTCAAACCTGAACTTCAATAGGTTATGGTGTAGCATAATGGTATTTTAAAATTCCTGTTTATTATTCCTTCTGAAATACCATCCTTGTTAATATTTAATAATGATGAAAGTTTCATTTTGCCTAAGCAAATTTGAATTAAATTTAGACAATTATCTACATAAACTGCTTGAGTAATATGGTTCAAATAATTTTTTCTCTTTCTCATTTTTTCTCTTCAAATAACATCTTTGTTTATATTAATAACATCATGTATATTTAGAATGGTATAATGGTTGTTCATTGTGTGTTAACTATACATTAAGCAGTATTCTGAACAATTTCAACCTACAGCTCATTACACTGTTTTCTTCCCTATTTTATAATGTGTTTACTTGTGGGAGTTACTGAGAATTGAACTCAGGACCAGAGTTATACTCTGGGAAAGGCATACTTCAGCAATCTATCCATGTCTTTTCTTAATTTTGACAGGTAAAATACAATATCAAAATGTTATATGTGACTAACAGCAGTAGAATGAGAACATTTATACTTTTGGGACTAACTGACAACCCAGAGCTGGAAGTCCCCCTGTTCATAACATTCACCTTCATCTATCTCATCACACTGATTGGGAACTTGGGCATGATTGTGTTGATCTGGCTGGACTCCCGTCTCCACACTCCCATGTATCTTTTCCTCAGTAATCTCTCTCTGGCAGACTGTGTTTACTCCTCAGCTGTGACTCCAAAGGTGATGGCTGGGCTCCTCACAGGGGATAAAGTTATCTCCTATGGGGGATGTGTTACTCAAATGTTCTTCTTTGTGTCTTTTGCCAGTGTTGACTGTTTCTTACTTGCTGTTATGGCTTTTGACAGGCATGCTGCAGTTTGTAAGCCCTTACATTATACCTCTACAATGACTGCTAGTGTGTGTGCTCATATGGTGATTGGCTGCTATGTGTTCAGCTTAGCTGAATCTTCTATCTATACTGGGTTTATCTTTGATCTCTCCTTCTGCCATTCTAATGTGATTCATCACTTTTTCTGTGATATCCCTCCAATCCTGGATCTTTCCTGCTCTGATACATATGTGAATGAGATTGTGCTCTTTATCATAACATCCTTCAATGTCTTTTTTGCTCTCATAGTTATCTTGACCTCCTATGTATTCATATTCATTGCTATCCTGAGGATGCATTCAGCAGAAGGACGGAAGAAAGCCTTCTCTACTTGTGCATCCCACCTCACCGCTGTGACCATATTCTATGGAACTATAATCTTTATGTACCTACAGCCCAGTTCTAGTCATTCCATGGACAATGACCAAGTGGCATCTGTGTTCTACACCATAGTCGTTCCCATGTTGAACCCAGTTGTCTATAGCTTAAGGAATAAAGAAGTTCATAATGCCTTAAAGAAAGCCATTGAAAAGATGAATTCTGTTCAACACCTAGTTTTAATTAGAAAGTTATACAATTTGTACAATTAATTATTTGTCTATTGTGTAGCAAAAAAATTCCCTCATTTAGTGGCTCAAGGAAATGGTTTACTATCATGTACATATTTACTATCATATGAGAAGCCCCTTTGTTTTGAGTCTGGGCTCATTCATGGGATTTTGTATGTTTTTTAACTTTGGCTGAGCTGGATGTTCCAAGATAGTCTCATTTTCTTTTATTGTTAATGGTTCTGGGCATTTTCTAGGCAATCTTTGCTCATCTGTACTGGATCTCTTATCCTTTAGAGCATAATTCAGCTGGCTTACTTGATATTTTCAGGCAATATTCTTTTCTTTTCTTTTATTTCACAATACAATTCGGTTTACATATCTGCCACGGATTCCCTTGTTCTCCCCCTTCCTGCCCCTCTCCCCTTCCCCCCAGCCCACCCCCATTCCCACCTTCTCCAGGGCAAAGCCTCCCCCGAGGACTGAGATCAACCTGGTAGACTCAGTCCTCCCAGGCCGAGCCAAGCGTCCCTGCATAGGCCCCAGGTTTCAAACAGCCAACTCATGCAATGAGCACAGGACCCAGTCCCACTGCCTGGATGCCTCCCAAACAGATCAAGCCAATCAACTGTCTCACCCATTCAGAGGGCCTGATCCAGTTGGTGACCCCTCAGCCATTGGTTCATAGCTCATGTGTTTCCATTCATTTGGCTATTTGTCCCCGTGCTTTATCCAACCTTGGTCTCAACAATTCTCGCGCATATAAACCCTCCTTTTTCTCACTAATTAGACTCCCGGAGCTCCACCGGGGCCTAGCCATGGATCTCTGCATCCAGATCCCTCAGTTGTTGGATGGGGTTTCTAGAATGACAATTAGGGTGTTTGGCCATCCCATCACCAGAGTAGGTCAGTTCGGGCTGTCTCTTGACCATTACCAGCAGTCTATTGTGGGGGTATCTTTGTGGATTTCTGTGGACCTCTTCTTATGGACTATTATGTAACTCACAGGCTTATTCAAATGTTAAGTAAAACAAGTATGAATTTCTTCCACCACTCTACACCAGGAGATGGCAGTTATGCCTCACCAAGATTCAAACTGAAGAGGGAGATACTAGTTTTTGAGGAAGAATATAAGAACAATTAGTCATTTTGGGATAACATTAGATCAGAGCTGATGTGGAACAATAATGCTAGTCTGCTAAAGAATACAAAATACATTCAATGTGTAGAGAATAAGAGATTGTGGACTTCTCAGTCTTATCTGGGATATACATATCAGACTCCCTTTCCCAGGCCTCTAGAATCTTTGTGAAAGAGAGGGCTAGGAGATTGTAAGACACAGGGATGATAGACAAAATCAGGGAAACAGTGTTTTCCAGACACAGCATGGCAGTTAAACATATGCACTCCCAATGATTGTGACAGTATGCTCAAGATCTGCACAAGCTCAAGCCAGACAGAATCCCAGCATAGAGGGAGGAGGTCAACATGAAATCCCATCACTAGCCAAGGAACAATTGGTATTTAACAACTACTGGGAGAAGGAAAATCAGTTTTCTTTAGTGATGTGACCATGAGCAGATCAACTACACATGAGCCCTACCCCCAAGACTATTTGGGGGCCACACATTTGACTTTGTGTTGGGAGGCAGAATGATAAAACCCAAAATTTGGTGGGAAAGGATGAGAGGGTGGTTATAAGTGGAGTTGGGGGAGGGGTGGCTATGTTCAAACATATCATGTGAAAATATCAAAGAATTGATAAAAATATTATTTAAAAGGAAACAAAACATGAAGCCACAAATAGATATTATTTCTCAAAAAAGAAGTAGCTCAGGAAGAAGTGTAAAAAACCTGTCTGGACTGTTATGTTTTAGATGCTGTGATAGGATTAATGTCTGTTTCCATTGTCTCTTTCTGCCATTAAAAGAGTATTAAATGTCTTGGAGTATTAAAAATCTCTCTTCTTCATTTCTATTTTTCATCCAGGGAAAGAAAATGAAAAGAGATGGGCAATGTTTTCTTTAACAATTAAGATACTGGCTATACACCCTACTACTGAGCATATTCTATTCAGAATTTGGTCTCATAGCCATAATCAATTGCTGTTGGTACTGGCTGTGTTGCTGAATGACAAAGTACCTACCTGAAATCCAAATATTCTGGAATAGAAAAAAGGTAGAGTTTGGGAGTAAACAGTCTTACAAGTAGTATCCGAATCTAAACTACCAAACTTGCTTAAAAATAAATGAATAAATGTAAAATAAATTACCTTGTATTTTCCATTCCTGAAACTTCTTTTACTAGACTCTGAGTAACTTCTTTAACACAGTCATTCTTCATCATTCCCATCATTCCCTGTTGCTAGTAACCACTTAAGGTCTTTTACCTTTGTCATTTAATTTACATAAATCTCAGAAATATTATGTGTTTTATTAAATAAATATAATAATGTAATTTATGTTTGAATCTCTTGAATCATATCTGGATTTCAAGCTTCATGTCAAAACTAATCAGAAGTGATAAAGAAGGTCACTTCATTTTGATGAAAGGAATAATTCATGAAGAGGAAATTATGATTCTGAACACATATGCTCCAAACTAGCGAACATCCAATACCAGTCATTAGTCCAGAGATTAACCCCAACACAGTAATAGCAAGAAACTTCAATACCCTACTTTCACTAGCAGACAGGCCATGTAGACAAAAATAAACAGAGAAATAGTGGACATAAAAGAAGTCATAGATGAAATGGACCTAATATTTTATATTACCATTATAGGTTATTTAAATGTGTTTGGAAGGTAAATATTATATTGGATGCAAGTATGAGAAAAATAGTAATCCAGTTGCTTAAGTAAATTTAACAGTAAATGGCTACTGTGTGGAATGAGAAAGATCATAATTGTGTAAGGTTAGCAACAGAAGGAGGCAATGAGCTTTGTTTTGGGCATTTAAACATGAATGTTCTCTTGGCTATCCCAGAACCAATTTAGAACTAAAATGAAAAAATATGTTTGAGAGTTATCAACATGAAAATAGTATTTGATTCCTGGAGAACTCTATCAATAAGAGGTTAGGTTTAGTACTGGGTAACTCAACAGAAGTGTGAAGACTGATGTTCATGAGCCATGCAAATGCCAGGTGGGCATAGCAAACCTCTTGTATTCCCAAAGCATGGTATATGGGGACAGAAAATCCCTGGAGCAAACAGGTTAACCAGACTAGGTGTATTTGTTAACTCTGGGTTCAGTGGAGGGTCGCTGAGGAAGCTGTCGATGTCAACATTGGGTCTCTTTGTATGTGTGTGCCTACACACATGCAAATTTACATACACATAGGCATGCACAGGTTCTAGTATATTATTGTTTAGTTATGCTTTTTTCCGTTACAGAAAAATGACTTAATTCAGCTAAGTTCTTCACCATTATATAACAAGACGACCTTTCTTCTAGTCCCTACCAAGATATTCCTTACTTCTTTTTCTGATCCCACCAGAACAGCCTTTGGTTTTCTGTCCATGTGCAGCTACAAGCACTCTGACCATAAACACTTAAGTAGTCCCTAAGAAGACTGATATTCTACTACGATTGTCTCCTAAATGCTCCCCAGAATTACCCAGAAAATTCCATTCACAAGATTAAGGCAGTTGCTGCCATTCAGATCAAACCTGTTCCACCACATGCACAGGACCTGGGACAGACCCATGTAGGCTGTGTACTTGGTGCTTCAGTCTCTATGAGTTCATATGACCCTTAATCAGTTGATTTAGAGGAGTTATTCTGGTATCCTCCATCCCCTCTGGCTTTTAGACTCTCCACCTCGTCTTCCCCAAGGCTTCCTAAGCACTGAAGGGAGGGATTTGGTGGAGACATCTCATTTAAGAACTGTGTGTTCAATCCTGCCCTGGACCTCCCATCTGGACAAGCAGTGAGTGCCTGGGCTCAGCCTAGATCCCATCCCTGGGTACCAGCCATTCTGGGGAAGACCTGCCCAACTTGGCCCCAGGTTCTGGCCATTGGGAAGGATCTCCTCCACCCCCACTGGGAAGGATCCCCTTCTCCAAAACCCCTGGCAGACCCTGCAATCTCCACGCGCTGCCCCCACACCCATCTGCCCAAGACCCCAGCCACTTCCTGAGACTTAGAGACTGGCCCCCAGCTCCCATCCTGCCCTGGACCTCCCATCTGGACAAGAGCTCCCATCCTGCCCCAGAGCTCCCATCTGGACAAGAGAGAGAGTCTTCCTGAATCTGTCAGCTCTGTCTGGACCAAATGCGCTGATAAGACCAAGAATGAATCCACAAGGAGATGGGCAGACATCAAGGCAGAAGTACATACAACAAAATGAAGAGCAATACAGCATCACCAGAACCTAGCCCTCCTCCAACAGCTAGACCTGAACATCAAAAAATGGAAGAAGCAGAAGAAACCAGCCTTATGAATAACATCATGAAGAAAGTAGAGGCTTATATAGAAGGAATCACAAATGAAATTGAGGAAAAGGCAAACAAAAAATGGGAAGAACGCTATAAAAAACTAGAGGAAAGGACAAATAAAGCAGAAGAAAACAATAAAGTCCTGGAAGAAAACAATAAAGCCCTGAAAGAAAATCATGAAAAAGCAATGAAACAGATGAAGGAAACAGTACAAGACCTGAAAAGGGAAATAGAAAAAATGAAGAAGACACAAACAGAGGGAATGCTGGAAATAGAAAATCTGAGTAAACGAACAGGAACTTCAGATGCAAGTATAACCAACAGAATGCAAGAGATGGAAGAGAGGATCTCTGGCATTGAAGATATGGTAGAAGAAATAGATTCATCAGTCCAAGAAAACACTAAAGCCAACAAAGCCATGAACCAAAATGTTCAAGAAATTTGGGACACCATGAAAAGACCAAACCTACAAATAATTGGGGGTAGAAGAAGCAGAAGAATACCAAGTCAAAGGCACAGAAAATATATTCAACAAGATCATAGAAGAAAACTTTCCCAACTTAAAGAAGGAAATGCCTATGAAGAAACAAGAAGCCTATAGAATACCAAACAGACTAGACCCCCCAAAAAAGTCCCCTTGCCACATAATAATTAAACAACTAAATGTACAGAATAAAGAAAGAATATTAAGAGCAGCAAAGGAAAAAGGCCACGTGACTTATAAAGGCAAACCCATCAGAATAACACCTGATTTCTCAATGGAGACTTTGAAAGCCAGAAGAACCTGGACAGATGTAATGCAGACACTAAGAGACCATGGATGCCAGCCTAGACTAATATACCCAGCAAAGCTTTCAATCATCATAGATGGAGTGAACAAGACATTCCAAGACAAAGCCAGATTTAAACAATACGTATCCACAAACCCAGCCCTACAGAAAGCACTAGAAGGAAAATTCCAACCTAAGGAAGTCAGATACACCCTCAAAAACACAGGCAATAGATAATGCCACAGTAGTAAACCCCAAAGAAGAGAAGTACACACACACTACCACCAAAAAATAACAGGAATTAACAATCACTGGTCATTAATATCCCTTAATATCAATGGACTTAATTCACCTATAAAAAGGCACATGCTTATAGAATGGATACGAAAGCAGGACCCATCTTTCTGCTGCATACAAGAAACACACCTCAAATTCAAAGATAGACACTACCTAAGAATAAAAGGCTGGGAAAAGACTTTCCAATCAAACTGTTTTAAGAAACAAGCGGGTGTAGCCATCCTGATATCCAGCAAAACAGACTTCAAACTAAAATCAATCAAAAGAGATCAAGAAGGGCATTACATACTCATCACAGGAAAGATCTTCCAAGATGAAATTTCAATTCTGAAATTTATGCCCCAAACACAAGGGCACCCACATATGTAAAAGAAACATTACTAAAGCTTAAACCACATATAACCCCCCCCCCCATTAATAGTGCAAGACTTCAACACCCCACTTTCACCACTGGACAGATCTCCCAAATCGAAACTTAACAGAGAAATAAAGGACTTAACTGATGTTATGACTCAAATGGACTTAATCGATATATACAGAACACGCCATCCTAACAAAAAAGAATATACCTTTTTCTCAACACCCCATAGAACCTTCTCTAAAATCGACCACATACTTGGCCACAAAGCAAATCTTAACAGATACAAAACAATTGGAATAACCTCCTGCATTCTATCAGATCACCATTGTTTAAAGTTAGATTTCAACAACAACAAAAACTACAGAAAACCTACAATCTCATGGAAACTGAATAATGCTCAACTGAATCACCAATGGGTTAAGGAAGAAATAAAGAAAGAAATTAAAGACTTCCTAGAGATCAACAAAAATGAAGACACCACATATCCAAATTTATGGGACACTATGAAAACAGTGCTAAGAGGGAAATTCATAGCACTAAATGCCCACATAAAGAAGTTGGAGAAATCTCACACTAGTGACTTAACAGCACACCTGAAAGCTCTAGAACAAGAAGAAGCAACGTCTCCCAGGAAGAATAGACGCCAGGAAATTATCAAAGTGAGAGCTGAAGTCAATAAATTAGAAACAAAGAGAACAATACAAAAAATTAATGAAACAGAGAGTTGGTTCTTTGAGAAAATCAACAAGATAGACAAGCCCTTATCCAAACTAACCAAAAGACAGAGAGAGCATCCAAATTAACAAAATCAGAAATGAAAAGGGAGACATAACAACAGACATTGAGGAAATCCAGAGAATCATCAGGTCATACTTCAAAAACCTCTACTCCACAAAACTGGAAAATCTAAAAGAAATGGATAATTTTCTGGATAGGTACCACATACTTAAGTTAAATCAAGACCAGATAAACTATTTAAATAGTCCAATAACCCCTAAGGAAATAGAAACAGTCATTAAAAGTCTCCCAACCAAAATAAGCCCAGGACCAGATGGTTTCAGTGTAGAATTCTACCAGATCTTCAAAGAAGAGTTAATACCAATACTCTCTAAATTGTTCCACACAATAAAAACTGAAGGAACAATACCAAACTCCTTCTATGAGGCTACAATTACCCTGATTCCTAAACCAAACAAGGATACAAGAAAGAAAGGGAACTACAGACCAATCTCCCTCATGAACATTGATGCAAAAATACTCAATAAAACACTGGCAAACAGACTCCAAGAACACATCAAAACAATTATCCACCATGATCAAGTAGGCTTCATCCCAGGGATGCAAGGGTGGTTCAACATATGAAAGCTTGTCAATGTAATATACCATGAAAACAATCTCAAAGAAAAAACCACATGATCATCTCAGTAGATGCAGAAAAGGAATTTGACAAAATCCAACACCCCTTCATGATAAAGGTCTTGGAGCAATCAGGAATACAGGGAACATACCTAAACATAATAAAGGCAATTTACAGCAAGCCAACAGCCAACATCAAATTAAATGGAGAGAAACGCAAAGTGATTCCACTATAATCAGGAACAAGGCAAGGCTGTCTGCTCTCCCCATACTTATTCAATATAGTACTTGAAGTTCTAGCCAGAGCAATAAGACAACATAAGGAGATTAAGGGGATACAAATTGGAAAGGAAGAAGTCAAGCTTTCCCTATTTGCAGATGACATGATAGTATACTTGAGTAACCCCAAAGATTCAACCAAGGAACTGATACAGCTTATAAACACCTTCAGCAACATAGCAGGATACAAGATCAACTCAATAAAATCAGTAGCCCTCCTATATACAATGGACAAAGAAGTTGAGAAGGAAATCAGAGATACATCACCCTTTACAATAGCCACAAATGACATAAAATACCTTGGGGTAACACTAACCAAGCAAGTGAAGGACCTATATGACAAGAACTTTAAGTCCCTGAAAAAAGAAATTGAATAAGATGTCAGAAAATGGAAAGATCTCCCATGCTCATGGATAGGCAGGACTAACATAGTAAAAATGGCAATCTTACCAAAAGCAATCTACAGATTCAATGCAATCCCCATCAAAATACCAACACAATTCTTCACAGACCTGGAAAGAACAATACTCAACTTCATATGGAAAAACAAAAAAACCCAGGATAGCCAAAAGAATCCTGTACAATAAAACAACCTCTGGAGGCATCACGATCCCTGACCTCAAGCTCTACTATAGAGCTACAGTAATAAAAACAGCTTGGTACTGGCATAAAAACCGACATGTGGACCAATGGAATTGAATTGAAGACCCTGACATTAATCCACACACCTATGAACGTATAATTTTTGACAAAGAAGCCAAAACTGTACAATGGAAAAAAAGAAAGCATCTTCAACAAATGGTGCTGGCATAACTGGATATCAACATGTAGAAGGCTGCAAATAGATCCATATCTGTCACCGTGCACAAAACTTAAGTCCAAGTGGATCAAAGACCTCAACATAAATCCAGCTACTCTGAACCTGCTAGAAGAGAAAGTGGGAAGTAGTCTTGAATGCATTGGCATAGGAGATCACTTCCTAAATAGAACACCAGTAGCACAGACACTGAGAGAAACAATCAATCAATGGGACCTCTTTAAACTGAGAAGCTTTTGTAGAGCAAAGGATACAGTCAATAAGGGAAAGCGACAGCCTACAGAATGGGAAAAGGTCTTCACGGAACCAACATCTGACAGAGGACTGCTATCCAGAATATATAAAGAACTCAAGAAATTAGACATCAAAATGCCCAACGGTCCAATTAAGAAATGGGCTATAGAACTAAACAGAGAATTCTCAACAGAGGAAATTCAAATGACTGTAAGACATTTAAGAAATTGTTCAACATCCCTAATTATCAGGGAAATGCAAATCAAAACGACTCTGAGATACCACCTTACACCTGTTAGAATGGCTAAGATCAAAAACACTGAAGACACCTTATGCTGGAGAGGATGTGGGGCTAGGGGAACTCTCCTCCACTGCTGGTGGGAATTCAAGCTTGTACAACCACTTTGGAAATCAATATGGCACTTTCTTAGAAAATTGGGAATCCATCTCCCCCAAGATCCAGCTATACCACTCTTGGGCATATACCCAAGGAATGCTCAATCACACCACAAGGACACATGCTCAGCTGTGTTCATATCAGCATTGTTTGTAATAGCCAGAACCTGGAAACAACCTAGGTGCCCTTCAACTGAAGAATGGATAAACAAAATGTGGTACATATACACAATGGAATACTACTCAGCAGAGAAAAATAATGACATCATGAGGTTTGCAGGCAAATGGATGGATCTAGAAAAAAAATCATCCTGAGTGAGGTTACCCAGACTCAGAAAGACAAACATAGTATGTACTCACTCTTAGGAGGATACTAGATGTAAAAACAAAGATGACTAGACTGCTACTCACAACTCCAGGGGGGCTACCTAGAAAACAGGACCCCAAGAAAGACACAGGGATCGCACAATGACAGAGAAATGGATGAGATCTACATGAACAACATGGAGGTGAGTGGGGGTAATGAAGCGCAAGGATCAAGGAAAAGAGAGCTTAGGGGAGTGGGAGATCCCAGCTGGATCAAGAACAGAGAGGGCGAACAAGGAATAAAAGACCATGATAAATGAAGACCACATGAGAATAGGAAGAAGCAAAGTGCTAGAGAGGGCCACAGAAATCCACAAAGATACCCCCACAATAGTCTACTGGCAATGGTCAAGAGACAGCTCGAACTGACCTACTATGGTGATGGGATGGTCAAACACCCTAATTGTCGTGCTAGAAACCCCATTCAATGACTGAGGGAACTGGATGCAGAGATTCACAGCCAGGCCCCAGGTGGAGCTCCAGGAGTCCAATTGGCAAGAAAGAGGAGGGTTTGTATGAGCAAGAACTGTTGAGACCAAGGTTGGATAAAGCACAGGGACAAATAGCCAAACGAATGGAAACACACGAACTGTGAACCAATGGCTGAGGAGCCCCCAACTATTTCAGGCCCTCTGGATAAGTGAGACAGTTGATTAGCTTGATCTGTTTGGGAGGCATCCAGGCAGTGGGAACGGGTCCTGTACTCAGTGCATGAGTTGGCTGTTTGAAACCTGGGGCCTATACAGGGACCCTTGGCTCTGCCTGGGAGGAGGGGACTGGACCTGCCTGGACTGAATCTACCAGGTTGAACTCAATCCTCAGGGTAGTCTTTGCCCTGGAGGAGATGGGAATGGGGGGTAGGCTGGGGAGAAGGCGGGGGTAGGTGGGAGGGGGAAGAACAAGGGAATCCGTGGTTGATATGTAAAATTAAATTAAATTATAAAATAAAATAAAAAGAACTGTGTGTTCCAGGGTTTGGCTCTCTGCATATTGTCTGCTGTGGGTCTCTGTGTCTGTTCCTATCTGCTGTAGGAGGAAACTTCTGTCATGATGACTGAATAAGGCATTGATCTATGAGTATAGCAGAATATCATTAGGAGTCATTTTATTGTTTCTTGGATTTTTTAAGTCCAGTAGTGCTGGGTTTTACTTTAGGTCTCTGGGCTATCTAGTCTATGATTCTTGGTCATCCAAGCAGTGTCAGGTATACACTCCTTTGTGATGATATATTGTGTACCCTAATAAAATACGCCTGAAGATCAGAGAACAGAACAAGCCGCTAGATTAAACATAGAGGCCAGGCAGTGGTGGCACACACCTTTAACCCCAGTACTTGGGAGTCACACACCTTTAATCTCAGCACTTGGGATTTCATGCCATTGCTCCCAGGACTTGGGAGGCACACAGGGTTTCAACCCCAATACTGAGAAGGACGTGATATGACAGGGTGGAGAAAGGCGTGTAAGGCATGAGGAGACAGGAACTAAAGGTTTTTCAGCTGGAGAGCTCTTTGGCCGAAGACTCAGAGGCGTTCTGTCAGAGAATTCATGGAGTTGGCAAGGTGATACGTGTCAGTGGCTTGTTCCTTTGTCTCTCTGATCTTTCAGCATTTATCCCAATATCTGGCACCAGGTTTTTTATTAAAATACCGTTTACCAATTCATGTTACACTACTTCATGTTGAGTGGGCATTAAGTCGAAGCAGACATTGGGTAGTCACTCCAGTAAGTTTTGTGCCACTGTTGCCCTAACATAATCTGAAGGCAGGACAGAGTGTAGATCCAAGGTTTCACGGCTGGGTTGGTGATTATGTCTCTCTTTTCGTAGCCTTCATAGTACCTTCCTGTACAAAACACACTAGCACATAGGAATGAGGGCTCCGTGTAGGTGGCAGTTTGATCTCTCCATGTTCCTTGAGTTCTGTGGGTGTTGTCCTCAGCAGTGAGTCCTTGCTGTCAGTTTGAGGAGAACAACTTATTATCTTGAAACCACCTGAGTTGTTTGAAGATTTTCACGGGACTCCTTTGGACAGAGCTCAATTAGATGTAACCAGTACTGAAAGCATTGTTTGGTGACAAGAGATGGCCAGTTGGGACTCCATCTATACCATTGTAATGAGACTTCATTAGGATTGTGTTCATAGCTTTTAGGAAGTTTCCACTGCACTAGGTTTCCATACCACTCCTCAGATGTCCCTCAGTTCTAGCTATCTCTTATTCTTGTACCTACTCTTGGATCTCTTTTACTTCTGTTGGTTTTCCTTTCCCAACTTTGATGTGATGGTTTTTGTCTATCTCATTATGTTTTATTTGGTTATGTTTGGTTCTTATCTAGAAAATAATTTGAAAATATCATACTTATGCAAATGACAAAAAATCCATATACTCCTCAAAGCCTTTACTGAAGGCCTTACTTCTGCCATCAATACATCTTTTCTAGCCTTTAATATAATGGGATGAATTAGCAATGATAGGAGAAAATTTCAATTATCATGTATTACGAGGGAAACACAATCTGATATAACACTTTAAAAACATCATTTGATAATGTTTTATAGTGCTAAAGAAAAACCTATCAAGTCTGCTGGTGATCCCTGCTTCTGTGTATGTATTCAAGCCAAATACAAGTCAATATTTATGTAAAAATATTGGTAACTCCCATAGCATACTTAGTATTATAAACCAGCTTGGATACTGGAGGAGGGTTATCAGTGTCTTCAGTTGTTTAACTGCTGGTTAACTCACCATGCTCCAATTGATGCTCCAAACCCATTGTTACACAGATGGTCCTGGTTAAAATCAGTGTGTCATAAAACAAACCAAAAATACGTAAGTATGGGATAGTGACTTGGTGGGAGGATGGGGCTTGATATAGGGAGAAAGAAGAAAGGGTTAGGGGATGAGAGTAATCAAAATGTATTATATATGTGTATCCTAGTTCCAATGAATAATTTTAATTAACAAAAGTTATATACATACTCATTCATCAGTAAGTAACCTGGGTAAATTCACATATTAGATATCATTTAATAATAAAAAGGAACAAAGTACTCATGCATGAAACATATGCATTAGGGTAGAAAAAATAAGGCATACTTAGGATGAAAGATATTGTAAGATGCCATTTAAATGTTTTATTTTTTGTGAAAGAAAACTTATAAGGATAAAGCCAGTATATTTTAGGAGCTGATTGTGGGCAGACAATTATTTTATTAAAAATAAAAAGTGCTTTTTGAACTGATGTGAATTTGAATTTGAATTTGGTTTTGGCTCTGCAATCATATACATTTATCTAAAGTAAGAATTGAGCCCCCATATTAGTACATTTGACTAAGCATATGCCGTACCTTAATATGAAACATATATGACAGAAAAATATAGATGCATCTGTATGTTTGTGCAGCCATAAAGTTTGGTCCCAAAGGCAGTTTAATTACTTTTGCTTAAAGTAAATAGAGTAAGGCCCCATGGTTGCCTCATAGGGAGCCTATTTCCCTTGGGTCTTCATGTTCCTAGAACTCCCTCTTGGTCCACTTTATTGGCCTGTAAAATCCCAGTACGATGTCTGTCTGACATACTTTTTAGCAGAGATGTGCTATAGACACATCGGTACTTTATTTACTCTTCTGAATGGGAGAGTTAGTACAGGATAACCTCCCTCAAACTGAGGATTTTGTTAGTCAGTGAATATGGACAGAAAACATTACAAATCATAATTATACAAAATGAGTTTAAAGTTCTGATAAGACTGATTTTATTTGCTCTTCAGAGACACACATCTTTGTTTATAATATACTTGGTTCATGAATAAAGAAACTAAAGTTGGAGTAAGGTAAGTGACATTTGTAAGATGTTTCCAAAAGAGAACATCTCCAAAATAATTTCCTCCTCTTTTTTTTGTAAAACCTTTTATTTTTTTTATTTCATGTGTATGAATGCTTTAGCCTGCATATGTATCTGTGCATCACATGCATGTAGTGCCAAGGAGATGAGAAGCGGGCACTGAAACCTTTAGAATTGGAGTTACAGATGGTTGTGATCCACCATGTGGGTTTTGGGATTTGAACCTGCATCTGCTGGACCAGCCAGTGTTCTTAGCCACTGAAGCATCTCTTCAGCCCCAAATTTATACATTCTTCCATGTCAAAGTTTCAGACTTTTCAGCACCTTTATTCAAGGAAGTAGGTAAAAATTTCTATTTACTGGTATGATTCTGTAAATTCTGTTGGAGAGGTTATTTTGTTTAGTTTTCAAATAAATAGTAAGTGACCAGTTTACGGAACAGTAAGAATATGTGCTTAATTCAAGACCTGGACCCAGGTATGTGGTCACAGGTTAATATTTTTTCCCTCCACTTTTCCTTATCTTAGAGATACTGGATCTTTTAACTACTCTGTGAGCAGTTGTGCATTATATGGTTGAATTTCTGATTTCAGACTATTTAGGATTAAATATCTTTTCTTATCTAAAGGCAAGGTAAACTTTTATCTGCTGTATACACAACTAGCAGAAGTACTTTTTATTTGTGTGTGTGTAAGAGTGCCAGTAAGCTTGTGTAGAGGGAAGACTACAGTCTTGGATGTTATTCCTCAGGCACTATCTGCCTTGTCCATCCATCCATCCATCCATCCATCCATCCATCCATCCATCCATCCATCCATCCATTCATCCATCCATCCTTCCATTCTTGAGACAGAGTCTCTCATTTCCCTGGCCTGGAACTTCCCAAGCAGGCAAATCTGGCTTCCCAGGAAGCTGTAGTGATCTGTCTCCAATCCTAACATTGTAATCATAAGGGTGTGCTCCATTATTTATATTCTTTAATGTGCATTCTGGAGATTGAATTCAGGTCCTCATGCTTTCAAGGCTAATACTTTACTGACTAAGACATCTTTCCACACCTTAAAAATACTGACAAAAATCACTTTATGGAGGTATGATTGGCATATACAAGATTGTGCACATGGTTTAGTGAAAAGTTTAATTTGTATAAAATCAAGGAGATAGCTGTATATAAAAAATTATCTCATTATCTGAACACAGAACTAGTCATGGGACATTTTTCTTCTTCTTCTAAGCAATACATTGAGGTTGGGGGTTGAGTGTTAGAACTTTCATTAGTGGTAAGGGTAATGATTCTTACCAAATGCCATACAGCTTCCCTAAGAGGGTGAACACAAATATGATGGGAAATACTATGACTTAGTTTTGACTTTATCTTGGCCATTATCAAACCTCCATAGTGGACAACACAGACAAAAATAACAAACATGTAAAGTGGCTGTTTTTTAGTCTACAGAGGGGACTAAATGAGTTAGCAAGAACTGAGATGAATTTCAGTGCTTTCCTGGTAATCTAGCCTTACAACAATTCATACCCAAAAAGGCCAATAATAATGTGGTTGGACATCTGGCTATCCATTAGGTTGAAGCTGGATTCCATCTTGAGTTCTGAGGAATTTTCATACTAGTTGGTAATTAATAGACTATCATAAAACTTCAAACATCTAATCTCCACACAGCATTCATGTGAGAGGCTTTTAATATTAGTTGTAAAACATAATATTTTAGAAATGAGTTAATATTGGCAATATAAATTCTTTATTCTATAAACAACTTCATATACCATATGCATGCCTGGTACACACAGAAATCAGAAGAAGCTGTCAGAATGCCTAGAACTGTAGTTCAAGGTGATTGTGAGCCACCATGTAGATGCTAGGAATTAAACACAGGTCCTCTGAAAGAGCAACATGTACTTTAACCTGCTGAACTGTCTTGTGGTGATGTTGTGTTCCCCAACATATTATGCACCCTAATAAACTTATCTGGGATCAGAAAACAGAACAGCCACTAGATATAGAGGCCAGAAAATGGTGGCACACACACCTTTAATCCTAGCATTCCAGAGGCAGAAATCCATTTGAATCTCTGTGAGTTCAAAGCCACACTGGAATCAGCCAGTCATGGTGACACATGCCTTTAATCCTAGGAAGTGATGGTAGGAAGCAGAAAGGTAAATAAGACGTGAGGACCAGGAACCAGATAGAGCCTGGTTAAGCTTTTAGGCTTTTGAGCAGCAGTTCAGTTGAGATCCATTCAGATGAGGACACAGAGGCTTCCACTTTGAGGAAACAAGATCAGCTGAGGAACTGGCGGGGTGAGGGCAGCTGTGGCTGGTTCTGTTTCTCTCATGTTTCAGCGTTTACCCCAATACCTGTCTCTGGGTTTGCTTTTATTAATAAGACCCTTTAAGATTCATGTTACTCTATCTCTTCAGCACCATGCTTTCTTTTTAAATTTAAATTTAAAATTTTCAGAATTTTATACATTAGCATTCTATTTATAGCATTTTCAACTCTCCTTCCCGATACTCCAACTCCTCAAGTATTCCCCTACTCCCTCTCAAATTCATGATTTCTCCTTTAATTATTGTTACATATTTACATGTTATCCCTATGTATATGTATACATACGCCTATATAAATATAATCTGCAGAATCTATTTGATGTTATTCATATGCTTACAGACTGAACACTTTGGATTAGATAGCATATTGGGGGCTCACCCCTAGAGAATACTGATTCTCCCTCTCTCAGCAGCCATTAATTTCCTGTAGCTCTTCATCTAAGTGTAGGGACTTGCAAAATACGATGCTTTCTTAAAGCTAAACTTAGAACAGCTCTGTGGATAGACATTATGGAATTGTCAGTGGTTGCATGCCTTTTCTAATTTAAAACACTATACAATAACTAAGTAAATCAATAACTTTAGAAATGGTGAATTCTACCAACCAAAACACATCTGTTGATTAAAAGTAATCCATGAACTATGCAGTTGAAATTCTGACAGTTTATATCCAACTATAGGATGACGATTCTAAGCCAAAATTGAGCTCAATAATATTCTTTCAAACTAGGCTATATGGATTTCAAGGAAAAAAATCAATAGGAGTACTTCCCAGAGCAGTCAGTCATTTGAGTGAGAAAGTAGCAATGATGAGAACAGTAACAGTCAAATCACAGAGGCCAGGACTTCCAGAATGCACTCACACACAGAACCCCACATATTGTCAACCCAACACAGAGATCATTATCCCAAGTATTGTCGCTAGCTCTTGCTGGTGTTTTCATTTGTAGTTTTAAATGTGTTATTTAATTATGATAGCTCATTTTAAAGATGGAGTTAGTGAGGCTGGGGTAAGTTGGAATGAAAGCAATGTTGCCCAGGTACTATGGACCAATATACAACTCTTTCCAGAGTCCTTATTCTGACTACTGATGTGTCTTTGCTTCAGAACAGCCGCTGTTGGCTATGCATCTCTCTTCTGCCCCCTGCTATCCTAGACATATATTGTGTATATCTATTATTAATTCATTATGAAATTCAAGACCGAATTTGGGTCTCTGAAGAAAAAACTTGATTTAGATCTAACTAACACCAGTGAACTTAAAAACCACTTGCCTGGGCTCAACAGGTGAATTACCAGTGAATACTTGTGTTAGTATGAATAAATTATTTACATCTCTGTTATATAATTTGCATAAATGTGATAACTAATCAGTGTCATAATATCACTGAAAGGGATAAAAAAATAAGTGATTTGTCTAGAGTAGTTTCCACATAAATAACATAGAGTTATAAGATTTTATGAGGCTAGAGGAAACTGAATTTTCTCAAATATATTCATTCCAGGTAATAATTTTGGACAGTTCATTATATATTCTAAGTATCAGTTTATACACACATAAAGTTAAAAAGTTGAGATTATTTATAAATATTCTTCAGTGGAATATTTTAATATAGATAATTACAATCACTAATTATATATTATTAACAATTATATAATTTATGTATCATATGATTAATTAATAACATATAAGTATAGTGTAGGTAATTAACCATATTCTTAGATATATTAATTTATAAGTATTAATTTATACCATAGTTATGTATATGGTATTTACACACTGCAGCATTTCTAAGTTTGTTTTATTTATATATTTTAAAATTCTAGTTAGCTTTAATATATTATAAATTGGTTCCAACTAGTGTAAATGTTTGATAAAATATCAATCAAATATGCAATATATATATACTTTTATTTACTTTATTTACATTTTCATTTTGTTTAACTTTTTGTGTAATGTAATAATTGTGTACATTTATGAGGTCTACACACATGTTGAGTTGTATTGATCAGATAAGGCTAATGAATGTTTTTATCTCCTTATTAAGTATGGTGACCTAAGCTCACTTCTTCCCATTTTTTATAGAAGATACAGCAGTTTATTGTGAACTACTTTTACCCCACAAAAGCACTAGATTTTTATTCCTTCTTACTGTTTTTATTTGCTTATTATTGAGACATTCTCTAGCTCTTCTTTCCACTTATCCCCTCAGCTTCTAGTTAATTACTATCCCCTAGTTGTAGGCCTCCTGAGTCCACATGAGTGGCTAGGCCCCATCCCCAAGGACCTCTAACTGCCAGGCTCCACCTGCAGTATATTCTAACTGCCCTAACTGCTGGACCCTGGCCTGTAGCTAGTTTTCCTGCCTGGCCCACAGTCAGGACAAATCTCTCTCACCCGCCAGTCCCACAGCCGCTCAGACCCGACCAAGTAAACACAGAGACTTATATTGCTTACAAACTGTATGGCCGTGGCAGGCTTCTTGCTAACTGTTCTTATAGCTTAAATTAATCCATTTCTATAAATCTATACCTTGCCACGTGGCTCATGGCTTACTGGCATCTTCACATGCTGTTTGTCATTGTGGCGGCTGGCAGTGTCTCTCCCAGTCTTCTGCTTCCCAGAATTCTTCTCCTCCTTGTCCCGCCTATACTTCCTCCTGCCTGACTACTGGCCAATCAGTGTTTTATTTACTAACCAATCAGAGCAATACATTTGCCATATAGAACATCCCACAGCACTGGCCCCATCCTACAGAGTAAAAAAATCTCAATCTCTGGACATGAAATCCTACCAATATCCATCCTGGAAAGCTCCACCCCAGAAAGTTCCACCCTTTTCTCAAGAAACTCTATATAAGCCCTCTATCCTGGTAAGTTTGCTGCGATTTTTTGCTCAAGCAGAGGTAACCACCCCCTTGTTTTTTCCCCTCCTAATAAATCTCTTGTGTGAGGTTTGTTGTGTCATGTGACTTTGTGGCATTTCTTGGCTTCCAGCTACCAGGATACCTTTCCATCCAAGCTGCAATGCTTACAGTAGTCATATCAACTTTTCAAAAAATCTTCCATGTGTAAACAATCATTTGTCTTTCTGTTTCTGGTTTATTTTATTTAGCACAGAGAGTCCAGTCCATCCATTTTGCTAAAAATGGCAAAATTTCATTCTTTCTATAGATGAATAATATTCTTATGTATATCTATACTGCTTTGAAAAGTTATTTCTTTTGGTTTTGAGAATAATTACATCATTTCTCCCTTCCTTTTCTCCTCTACAAAACTGTCCCATATTACTCTTCTTGCACTTTTTCAGATTCATAGTCTCTATTTTCATTAATTATTGTTATGTACATTTATTTATATTAATATATTCCAAATATATAAGTACAACATGTATAATATCAGTCTGTATAATGTTACTTATATGTATGTTTTCAGGGCTGACCATTTAGTTTAAAATCTATTCCTCTGCTGAGGAAATCAACTCCTAGATTGATTTCATCTCTGAGGTGTTGTACAATGAAAATGGACATGCAGACAACTTGTTGACAGTACTCCCACTTTTCCTTTGGATTCACACCCAGAAGAGGATTTAACTTTTATTGAAAAGCTTTTTCTTTGAAAATACCATGCATGTATAGTGTCTATTCTGATTCTCACAATACCTCTTTAATCTCTCTCCCACTCTATTGCCCCTCTGCCTGCTTCCAAGTTCCTTTCCCACATTTATTCATTTTTTGAGGAACCTATACAATAGTCTCTGTAAGGCTCCACAGTATAGGTTCTCCCCAGTTCTATTTTCTCCATATTCTGCATCATTAGTATTTATTAAATATCCATTCTAAGTTGAATGACATGATAACTCATTGTATTTTTTATTTGAAACTCAAGTCTATTTTCATTTATTATTCTCTTTTTCCCTACAATTCTCATTTCTGTAGGACATCCACTGGCTCCCAGATAATTGATGGAGAATTGTACCAAAGTGAGAGAGTTCATCCTCCTGGGACTAACCAATGATCCAGGCCTGCAGGTCACCCTCCTTATCATGTTCACCCTCATTTACCTCATTGATGTAGTTGGAAACCTGGGAATGATCATGCTGGTTCTTATGGACTCTCGTCTCCACACACCCATGTACTTTTTCCTCTGTAACCTGTCTCTTGTAGACTTGGGTTATTCCTCAGCTGTCACTCCCACAGTCATTTCTGAGTTTTTCATAGTCTCCAAGGTCATTTCCTATAATGCCTGTGCTGCGCAGATGTTCTTTTTCATAGGCTTTGCCACTGGGGAAAATTACCTCTTAGCATCAATGGCCTATGACCGCTATGTAGCAGTGTGCAACCCCCTGCATTATTCCACCAGGATGACAACAAGTGTTTGCATTCGCCTGAACGTTGGCTGTTATATCTGTGGTTTCTTGAATGCCATTTTTCATGTTGGGGACATATTCAGCCTATCTTTTGGTAAATCCAATGTGGTCCATCACTTTTTCTGTGATGTTCCAGCAGTCATGGCTCTATCTTGCTCCGATATACACCTTAGTGAAGTAATTCTTGTTTTTTTGTCCACCTTCAATGTCTTCTTTGCTCTTCTGATTATCTTAGTTTCCTATCTTTTCATATTTATTACCATCTTGAAGATGAAGTCAGATAGGGGACACCAAAAGGCTTTGTCCACCTGTGCCTCCCACCTCACCACAGTCTCCATATTTTATGGCACTGTCATTTTCATGTACTTACAACCCAGCTCTAGTCATTCCATGGATGCAGATAAAATAGCGTCTATGTTCTACACTATGATCATCCCCACACTGAACCCTTTGGTCTACAGCCTGAGGAACAAGGAAGTCAGCAATGCATTTGAGAAAGTAGTTAAGAAGGCAAAATTTTTATGTAAGAGTGAAATTTCAGATTGAAAATAAATTTTATTAGTCTCCCATATTCCTTGTGCATTAGTTAAGTTTAAGCTCCACAATGCACAGAGGATTCCTGCCTAATACACACATCTCTTCAGAAGTCTATTTTGTATTAAAAGTACATTTGCAAATATAATACCTGAGTGAGAAAAACCAAGGAAAACTCGAAGGAATGTGTGTGTGTGTGTGTGTGTGTGTGTGTGTGTGTGTGTGTGTGTGTGTGTGTGTTGTGAGCACATAAAGGCCTAAATAGGAAATTTGGAGTATAGCTAGATATAGCTGAAGTTTTCTCCAGTCCTGCCTGACCCACGGTCAGGACAAATCTCTCCCACCCGCCACTCCTGCAGCTGCTCAGACCCAACTGAGTAAACACACAGAGACTTATATTGCTTACAAACTGTATGGCCCTGGCAGGCTTCTTCTTATCTAGTTCTTCTATCTTAAATTAACCCATTTCTGTTAATCTATATGTCACCACGTATTCCGTGACTTTACCTGCTGCCTTTATATGCTGCTCCCTGGACAGCAGGCTGGCGTCTCCTCCTCTCAGCCTTCCTGTTCTCCCAATGCTCCTCCCGCCTATACTTCCTGCCTGGCTACTGGCCAATCAGTGTTTTATTTATCAATCAATCATCCACAGCAGCTAGATTTCAATAGAAATCATTTAAATAATTGAATTGATTTATAACAAAATTTCCCCTCTTTTTCTTTTTGTACTTGTTTCTTCCTTGTCTTTCTGTGCCTTGATACTTTTATTTTTAGTACTGAATAATGTTATCTGGTTATATTGTATCTGCTCATGTATTGAAATATATTTGAATTGCTTCTAAATTTTGGAATTCATTAATAAAACATTCATAAACATATTTATGGCTGATTTGTTATTTCTTCAACCTCTCTGCTTGTCCTGTTGGTTTTCATTTTGATGAAATAATCCACATGAGAAAGAAGAAAGTTCTCCAAGATGTCTATTCTTCTTAGTCCCCAAGAAGATCCTCAATAAGCCTGTCTTTCTTAAGCAGAACTGAATTCAGTAGACAGACTTACCTCCTAAGAGTGTCGGAAGGACACATACATTTTGATGTCTAGGAACACAGCAGTCATTCTAAGCCTCTCCAGGCTCACCGGGAGGAACAAGGCCCTGAAATGTTTTCAGGGGATGCCAGAAAACTGGCTGTGGAGGTTTGGAGTGAGGAAAAATTCTGTTTGCAAGGTGTAACCTCACTGGGACCTCCACAATTAAAGATACAAACCACTTGAGTAATTAAGTCAATTGTCGTATAAGAGTACTTTAATTTTAGCCAGTGACCAACAGCTAATTCCTCAGAGTCTCTTGGTGTCGAAGCTCAGGGATACAATGTTTTAAAAGGTGAAATTCACAGAACCCACAGTTATATCAGTGTTAGATGAGGGTCAGAGTCAAAGACCTGGCAACATTTTTTTGGGGGGGGAAGGCAGAAAATAGTATCTATTTTAGACACAGCATGACATTAATAATTAATTAATAATTAATAAACATTAATTATTTTGGTTAATGCATCTGGGCCATGGTCAGTCAGGGTCATGTGTTACCAAGGCAGATATGGCTTTTGCAGGGACAGGGTAGAGGGCTGATAGTGTCTTAGACGTAAAATGGAGTCAGGCCAAGATGGTGTCACCTTGGCCACTTCTTTGACTCATCCTATCCTCATATTCTGAATATAGAAACTCTATGTTCCATCCTGGGATGTGTCTGTTTTTATACTTCTATTGAATTTTTCATTGATGTCTTCAAAATAACATAAATAGAACCAAACACTTAGGTTAGTCTCCAAATCTGAGTTCTGATTGTATTTAGAATAAATCTCAGGACTATAATTTGCAAGGACTCTATGACTTCAGAACTATCAACACACTGATAATTTTCTACCACAGTTTCCCCTTGATCTACACAGTTTGTAACACTGATCCTTGAACACAAGAAGTACATTTAGAGTTGACAATGCTGAACAGATTTCCTTGATGTAACATGAATCTTAAAAGGTCTTATAATAAAAAACCCAGAGCCAGATATTGGTGTGAAAGCTGAAAGTTCAGAGAAGCAGAACAGCCAGCCACTAGCTTACCTCTACGAAATCCTCAGCCTCAGAGAGCAAGTTCCTGTTTTCTCACACCTTATATACTTTTCTGTGTCCTGACATATTACTTCCTAGGATTAAAGGCATGTGTCACCACTGCCTGGTTCTGTTTCTCTCATGTAGCCCAGTGTGGCCTTGAACTCACAGAGATCCTCTGATGGATCTCTGCCTCCCGAGTGATAGGATTAAAGGTATGTGTCACCACTGCCTGACTTCTATGACTAATTTAGTGGCTCTCTCTGTCCTCTGATCCCCAGGTAAGCTTTATTGGTGTACACAATATATCACCACATTTCCTCTTTTTGTCTAAAATAAAAAAGGTTATAACTAATAGAAGAAAAACTATATACAATAAGTACAATAAGTATATACAATATATACAGGCAATAAGTACATCAACAATGTCTAGTCTATTTGCATTTAACAAATTCAGAGAAAATACTTCATTATCTATCCCATCTCTGAATCCAAAGGATTGCATCCATTTCACCTTCTGTCCTAAGTTGCATTACCAACTGAAAACTATCTTTTGATGCCTTTCAAACTTGTACACTTTACACCTCTTTGTGAGTTTCTTTTCTGAATTTGTTAACAAGGAAAACTATAGCTATAACTATCTAATCTTCTACTCCTTCAGAGACTTGAGAAGGAAATAATACTAAGTAAACAGGAAGTGCAGGCAAGCAACTTCCAGAAAATGTGAGAAATGACAGAAACGACTAGCTGCCTGGACAGTCACCCAAGGTTCCTCTGCAACATTAGGGCATACATCTTTGGCCTATAGGCCTACCATACCTCACAGATTTTTTTGTGAAGCAGGATTTTCTGAAGGGCTGTCCTACTTTGTCTTGGCAAGGATCAGCAATCCTGTCTTTTGTGTCCTGCTTTAACGCAAGCAATTTTAGGTCCAGCCTATATTGCTTGCTCCCAGGGTCCATGGAAGAGTCTACCAACCAGCTGAAGATTCTAATCTGAGGGATATTCAATGAATCTAAGCACACTGAGTTCTTTAGTCCATTCACTTTACTCTTCCATGGTGATTCTATCTGCACAGTTTCTTTTCTGCTCTCTTACTTAGCTCCTCTCCGTCCCTCCTGCTCTCAGTCCCTTCTGCTGTTCTCTCATCATTCTACATAGTTCTTTCCATCTCGGTCCTCATCTTTGTTCTTCTCCATCAATCCTCTTCTCCCAGTGCTCTCAAAGAACCAGTATATATACCCACACAGTAATTCTTTGGTAAAGCAATAAAGCAATGTGTCGCTTGAAGTTTTCAGGGTCTCAGAGAGAGGTGATAAGGACCCACTCATAAAGCAATTAATTGTCAGCTTCCAGTTACAACCCAAAAGGGGAGTGACTAAAGGGGAGTTCTCTGGTAGGGTCAACTAAAGGCTAAGGTCATTAGGGAATTTATGTGCTCAAACTATAATCTAGAAATGGCTAGATAGAATGTTAGGGGTCAGTAAGTAACAAGAAAGTAAACTGTCTTTGGCACCGCTTTTCCCGCTCCTCCCAGCTGCAGCTGCTTTCTGATAGGGAGGGAGACATGGTTAAGCAACCTATGTCAGAGCATGCATTATTTGGTTAGTAAAAGCACTTTCACTCAGAGTAATTGCTGAGGAGAAAATCTAGGAATAGCACCTGGCTGAGGAGGAATAAAAATTTAATTTGCACAAGAAAGAAGCTTGGCACCTATTGCCTGCCTAGCCTGGAGGCAACTCCTTGGGTCAGTGGGAAGTAACTGCTTTAACTCAGTATCTAGCAAATGGCTAAAACATCCTCCCAGGAATGTGAGCAGTAAATCTCTTAAGTTAGGGTCCTGTGTAAATAACTCGGGGTGAAGGTAAGAGGATGAGGATTTAATTGTTAGTGGTTCTTTTCTCTATCTGTGAGTGAGATGAGCTAATGTTTATCTATGTTCAGTTTTGTCCTTGGAAAAGATATCTTTGCTGAAATACTTTTGTTCGGAAAATGGCCCTGGCCAGACATATGTTAATGAAAAATAAACACAGCTGGGGACAGTTGTCCAATTACCCCAAATGTATAGGGAAAGTTGTGCCCAAGATTGAGATGCAATCGTGAGATTACATGTACACATAACATGGAGATGCACAGTAAATGGGAAGGCTCATAGCTGTTATTGCACAAGAAGTTTACAACAACAGACAGTCAGTTCATTCAAAAGGCAGTAATTCCATAACACCTTGTGTGATGGTTTCCTCTAACAGAACCTTTAGTTCTGATAGGTTGACCTTCTGAACACTAGTTGTCACCTGCTGTATACTCTCATGGACTTTCACTACCAGTGGCTCTCAATACTGCTTGTCCATTTTGGACAAGCATACTGTCAGCAGTCAATGTAAGGGCACTTTCTTGCCCAGTGGCTTACTTTTGCCACAAAGAAAGTAAACTCCATATAGAGTTTCTTCAATGCCCATCATTTCTAAAGTAGATTGGTACTGCCCAGAGCATACATATGTCTCATAGTCATAAAAAAAAGAAAAAAAAAATCTATGTTACTAAAACATCTGAAGCACTTGAAGATGACCAATCTAAAATATATTTCTGTTTAACTTTGAAAACATACCTAATATGACTACAAGTTTGATTATAATGACTAACTACTAACTTGCATTTCTTATGTCCTAATTAGTTGGGAATAATAACTTTCAAGGACTAACAATTTGCATTACATTGTTAAATGAATTGTATAGGTACAATACCTTGAACAAGATTAGAAATATATATACAGTACTTTCTAGCAAAATCAATCTCAAGTGTGTATCAATATACATAATTTGTATGCAATATACAAAAATCTAATCCAATATAAAATATTTAAAACTAGTAGTTGCTTTTTCAAAGTAGATTCAATAATCTTTTTTTATCTTATATTTACATCCTCCCCTTTTTCTCTTCAGAGTAGATTCAATAATCTACTCTTTTATTCTATTATATCTATTGGCACCCAAACAGGGATGATAAAATTTAGCTCATTCTACCTCTTGATGCTTGTAAACAATGTCAAGAATGTATTTATCTAATTTATGTCCTAACTTCAATTTATAGAGACAGGATAGAAATTACTAGCACATGTGGTAAGTCAGTTTCCAAAATTTGGACAACTACTTTATAGTTTCCATAGCAGTTTTGTTTTCCTTCAAAAATAGTAAGTAGGCACTCTAATTTATTTAAACCCTCACCATTACCAGTCAGTTTTTACTTTCAACAATAGATATTTCGAAGTAAAATGTCTTTGTGGTTTTGTTTTCAGTGCCCTGGTTATTTCTAATGGTAAGTATATTCTTCTGGATCTACTGTATATTTGTTTGTCTTTTGTGAAATTCTTATTTTAAATTGTTTATATTTTTATATTACAGAGTTGTCGAAGGTTCATATTTTCATTATTGTTTAAGTTTGTGTCATAATGGCCACCAACACTTTCTATAACCTGCCCTTCCAAAGCTCATATGTTGAAGTCTTGATCCTTTGCTATTGGCCCTTTGGGGAGGTTGTGTAAATTTTAATTGGTTGGAGACTGGTGGAAAGGAGTTAGGTCATAGGAGGTGTACAATTGAAGGGGATATTGGAATCACATTCACTTTCCACCCTCTTCTTTGCTTCTTTGCTGCCATCATCAATTTTTCCTTTGCTACGTTTGTCCTGCCATAATATATTATCTCATCAAAGTCCAAAGATCACAGGGTCAAGTGGCCATGCATCTAAATTCCTGAAATTGTAGGTTAAAAAAAATTCCTTAAGTAGTCCATTTGCTCTGATATTTTTTCACAGTAATAGAAATCTGACTAATATAATTTTGTTTCTTGTGTCTGTACTTTTATATCTAGGAAAATCATTGCAAATCCCAGTGATATATTTCCTTCATGCTAATACAACATAAAGTCTTTATATTTTTAAATAGATTTACAATACACTCAGTACTTTATCAAACATACAATAACAAGAACAGTCTTACTGCTATAATAAAATGTGCACTTAAAAATAATTAAAATAGTGAATTTTCTGTTATATGTTACTTTTAGATTTTAATTTATTCCTTGAAAGTTTCATACATATACACAGTGTGTTTTGATCATATCCACCTTTCACTCTAACCTTCCAATTCCCCCCAAGACCCCTATGACATATAGAGAGATTTGATGCCATATATGTTCCATATATACTAGCCTGTGTATACATAAACCTTAACAAGGCTGTAAATATGTTCATTATATATATACACATATATAGTTGGATACACACACAAATATATACATATATACATATATATTATAAAGACTGTAGGGGAAGGAAGGAGATGAGAAGAAGTAAAGAGGAGTGAGAAAAAAGGGTTGGGTAAAGGAGTGGATATGATCAAAATACACATGTGCCTCTGTGAGCACCAAAGTTACATTCTAATTTTTTAATTAAACAGTTTTAATTACTATGCCCTAGAGATTCTTGAAACAAAAATGCCCAAGGACAGATAGTTCCTGAAATGTTGAATGCTATTGTTTATGGGAGATAACAAGCCACATGTTTTCACTCCCCTAAACAAGTTTGTTTGACCCTTCTGCACTGAATGTGCTTGATCACATGCGGGCAGGAGGTATGTATGCAGGAACTATGTCAGGATATATGCTTATCCCTGACTGGACTGGATGGGCAATGCAATGAATCATGAGTTTTTCCCTCTTACCCTTTCCATGCTTGATTGTGGGCCATTTCCTAGGTACATGGGTATGGACCTAGACAGAGTCCACCTACCTGGCCAGTATTTAATTAAAGCTTGCTTCAAATTTGGCTTTAGCCGGGCGGTGGTGGCGCACGCCTTTAATCCCAGCACTCGGGAGGCAGAGCCAGGCGGATCTCTGTGAGTTCGAGGCCAGCCTGGTCTCCAAAGCGAGTTCCAGGAAAGGCGCAAAGCTACACAGAGAAACCCTGTCTCGAAAAACCAAAAAAAAAAAAAAAAAAAAAAAAAAAAATTTGGCTTTAAACTGTTATACTGGGCTTGTTTCAATCGGTGTGATTAACATTTTCTGGAGGCCCCCAGTGAGCTTCAGATCACCCATCTAAATTCTAAAGCTAGACCTTAACTCCAGAATTCTGGAGTTGAAGGGCCACTTTAGGAGGCACATGCCTTGAGAAGTTCCAAGGCTCTGAGGCTGCCTTCAGTTTGCAGTCTATCAGAGTGAACTGTCATGCTGAGATTTGCAGCAAGCATCTACAGAGGTCTCCTAGTGAGTCATAGTCTGGTTCTGTTTTGGGGAATCCCTATCTGGGATGTGGAGGGGTTGGATGGGACCCCAATATTCTCCCACCCAGGGCATACAGCGAGATGTTGCCTACCCATCTGTTTCTGGTTGGAAAGTTTTGTTTCTTGTAGAAAGTTTTGTGCATTTCTCTTGGTAGTTGAGTATGCTTGTTGGGTTGGAAAGGTCTATGTATATTTTCAGGTGTGTTCATCAGTTTTGTTGCAAGAATGGAGCTGAGACAGAAATGGGTCAAATATTTTTGCTGTCTTTGCCGCCAACAGCAGCTAGTCACCACTGCTGCCATGGCTGCATTTATGGCCGGGGCTCAGAATTTATCTCTGAGCTCTCTCTTCATTGGATTAAGGAACAAGGTTAGAAGGAACATGTATGTTTTGTGGGTGTGGTAGTGGCCTTATTCTTGATCAGTGGGATTAACACCTCAATGTTCATCTTACTATCACCATACAATAGAAGTACAAGAACCTTGATATTTGTAGAAGTTGACTTGGATACACAGAGATTTTTGTGCTGTAACTTGTATAGCAGTACAGTGTAACACAGATATTCACATCTGTACTTGTGATATTTTTCATGCTGGAACCATATAAGTAATAATTATTATTTTAAATGATATTTTAATTTATTATTTGAAAATGCCATGCATGTACATGTGTATTATGCATTTTGGTCATGTCTACCCACACTCCTTGTTTCAACTTTGCCTTATACCTAACATATTTCCCTTCCCACTTCATGTCTTCCTTTTCAAAGAGAATCCACTGAGATCAATAAGAGTTGCCCATATATGCAGAAATGTAGGTACACCTACTGGGGCATGGTCCCAGTGGTCACACATCCAAAGAAAAGTGATTCTTCCCTGCTTCAGCAGTTGCCAACTATCAATAGCTCCTCAGCTAGAGGAGAAGCCTTGGTAGCCCCTCCCCCATTTATGCTCGAAAAAATTTTAAACAAAATTTTTAGTTATGTATATAATTATGGGTCTCTGTTTAGAAATGTGTTTGTTGAATCCAGAAGAGGACCTTATATTCCCTGGAGCTGGAGTTCCAGATTGCTGTGAACCATCAAAAATGAATGTTGGGAACCTAGCTCAGGTACTCTTCAAGGGCAATTCCCATTCTTAACCATGGAATCATCAGTCTACCCATTCTATATTACTTGAGGAATGGTAATTTTTAATTTTATCAATATTCTTTATCTATTCTTTAACAACTTAACCTTTGGCCTTAACTTATTCCTTTTTTATTTAAAACAAATATTTTTCATATAATATGTTCTGATATGGAGCCACTAAATCTGGTCTAATATTAAAGACCATAGCATTTGAGGTTCTAATCTTTGTTATTTTGTTCATAACTAAGTGTTTTTCTTCTGGTATATATTTGCAGTCTTGTTAAGGTTTATGTATGCACAGGCTGGTAATAGCAAGCAGATAAAATGCACTTAGCATTTCACAAACTACTCTCTATTGGAAAAGAAAACGAAAGACTTTTTTTCTTGTTGCCTCCTGGTCCAGATGTAAATGATAATGACTTCAGAATACCTGATAGTGCAGTTTAATGAGTACATAACGCATTTCTGTTGGTCTGTGCTGGAGTGGCGGGGGGCAGATCCTCCAATTGCACAAAATTGCACTATTTGAGTTTCCGATATTTTTATTTAATTAATTTATTTTACATTCCGACCATAGTTTTATCACCCCCCACTTCCCCTCAAACCACTCCTCTGTTTCCGTTTAGAAAGGGGGCAGGCCTTCCATGAGTATCAACAAAGCATGGCATATAAAGGTGCAGAAAGACTAAGAACCTCTCTTGTATTAAGGCTGGGCAAGACAGTCCAGTATGAGGTATAGGATCTCATGAATCAGTCAAAGTGTTAGGGACAGCTCCTGCTCCCATGTTAGGAGTCCTACAAGTAAACCAAACTACACAATTGTCACATATATGCAGAGGACCTGGGTCAGTCCCATGCAGGCTTCTGGTTGTTGGTTCAGTCTCTGAGAGCTCCTATGAGCCAGGTTAGTTGTTTCTGTGGGTTTTCTTGTGATGTCCTTAACCCCTCTGCCTCCTACAATCCTTCCTCCCTATCTTCAGCAGGGCTCCCTGAGCTCACCCTAATGTTTGGTTGTGGGTCTCTGTGTCTGTTTTATCCAATTGCTGGATGAAGGCTATCTGATGACAATTGTGGTAGTCACCAATCTGATCACAGGTGAAGGCCGGTTCAGGCTACGTATCCACCATTGCTAGGAGTCTTAGTTGGGGTCACCCTTGTATATTCATGGGAGTTTCCTTTGCATCAGGTGTCTACCTGACCCTAAAGTACCCTGTCCTTTCCAGTCATCTCTCAGTACTCTCCTCCTCCATCCACTCCCCAACCTAATCCTCCAAGTTTCCCTTCCCACTTGCCCCCAGTCCATCCAGGTGATCTCTTCTATTTACCCTTCCCAGGGAGATCCATGTATCCTCCCTTAGGCCATCCTTGTCACCTAGCCTCTATGGGTCTGTGGATTGTAGTATGTTTATCCTTTACAGGCAATATCCACTTATGATTGAGTACATACCATGTTTGTCTTTCTAGGTCTGGGTTGCATCCCTCAGAATAATCTTTTCTAGTTCCATCAATTGGTCTTCAAATTTCCTGATATTGTTTTTAACAGCTGAGTAATACTCCATTGTGTATATGTACATTTTCTTTATCCATTCTTTGGTTGAGGGGCATCTAAGTTGTTTCCAGGTTATGACTATTATTAATAAAGCCCTATGAACATAGTTGAGCAAGTTTCCTTTTGGTATGATTGAAGATCCTTTGAGTATATGCCCAAAAGTGGTATAGCTGGGTCTTGAGGTAGATTGATTCCCAATTTTCTAAGAAACTGCCATATTGCTTTCCAAAGTGGCTGTACAAGTTTACACTCCCACCAGCAATGAAGGAATGTTCCTCTTGCTCTACATCCTCTCTAGAATAAGCTGTAATTTGTGTTTTTGATCATAGCCATTCTGATAGGAGTAAGATGGAATCTCAGAGCCATTTTTATTTACATTTCCCTGATGGCTAAGGATGCTGAACATTTAAGTGTTTCTCTGCCATTGGAGAGTCTACTGTTGAGAATTCTCTGTTTAGACCTGTAGCTCATTTTAAAATCATATTATTATTTTTTGATGTCTAATTTCTTGAGTTCTTTATATATTTTGGAGATCAGTCTTCTGTCGAATGTGGGGTTGGTGAAGGTCTTTTCCAACTCTGTTTTTGTTTTTTTTTTTTTTGTTTTTTTCGAGACAGGGTTTCTCTGTGTAGCTTTGTGCCTTTTCCTGGAACTCACTTGGTAGCCCAGGCTGGCCTCGAACTCACAGAGATCCGCCTGGCTCTGCCTCCCGAGTGCTGGGATTAAAGGCGTGCGCCACCACCGCCCGGCCTTTTCCAACTCTGTACATTACTGTTTTGTCCCACGGACAGTGTCCTTTGCTTTACGGAAGTTTTTCAGTTTCAAGAGGTCCCATTTATTAATTGTCAATCTTAGTGTCTGTGCTACTGATGTTCTATTCAGGAAGTAGTCTTCTATGACAATGCATTTAAGGCTATTTTCCACTTTCTCTTCTATCAGGTTCAGTGTTACTGAATTTATGCTGAGGTTTTTGACTCACTTGGACTTGAGTTTGTGCATGGTGACAGATATGGATCTATTTGCAATCTTCTACATGGTGACATCCAGTTATGCTAGCACCATTTGTTGAAGATGGTTTTCTTTTTTCCATTGTAAAATTTTTGTTTCTTTGTAAAATTCAAGTGTCTGTAGGTATATGGGCTTATTTCTTGGTCTTTGATTCAATTCTATTGATACACCTGTCTGTTTTTTTGCCCAAAACATGGCATTTTTTATTTGTATAGTTCTGTAGTAGAGCTTGAGATTACGGATGGTGATCTCTCCAGCAGTTCTTATATTGTACAGGATTGTTTTAACTATTCTGTTTTTTTTTTGTTTTTCCATATGAAGTTGAGTATTGTTCTTTTGAGCACTGTAAAGAATTGTGTGGAAATTTTGATGGGGATTATGTTGAATTCATAGATTGTTTTTGGTAAGATGGTCATTTTCACTATGTTAATCCTATGGATCCATGAACGTGGGCAATCTTTCCAACTTCTAATATTTTCTTAAATCTCTTTCTTCAAAGACTCGAAGTTCTTGTCATATAGGTCTTTCACTTGCTTGGTTAGAGTTACTCTAAGATATTTCATATTGTTTGTGGTTGTTGTGAAGGGTTTTGTTTCCCCAATTTCTTTTTCAGTCCTTTCATCATTTGTATATAAGAGGGCTACTGATTTTTTTGAGTTAATCACTTGAATTGCATCGCTAAAGGTGTTAATCAGCTGCAGGCATTCTCTGGTAGATTTTGTTTTGGTGACTTATGTATACTATCATGTCATCTGCAAATAGGGATACTTTGACTTCTTTTCCTAGTTGTATCACCTTTATATCCTTTTTTTCTTGTTGCTCTAGCTAGAACTTTGAATACTATATTAAATAGATATGGAGAGAATGGATAGCCTTGTCCTGTTACTGATTTTAGTGGAATTTCTTTAAGTATCTCTCCATTTAATTTGATGTTTGTTGTCTTGCTGTATATTGCTTTTATTATATTTAGATATGGTCCTTGTATCCCTGATCTCTTCAAGACTTTTATCCTGAAGGGACGTTGGATTTTGTTTAAGGGTTTTTCAGCATCTTATAAAATGGTCAGGTGGTTCATTGAAGTCCAGAGATAACACTTTGTGGCATATATCAATCATTTTGACCAAAAGCTGCCTCCTGGGGTTTTCCACCATATCCATTCCAGCATTTGCATTGGAGGAATTCCTGCCATAAAACCTGTGTGAATATTCTGGAGCTTTATTCAACAAAGTATAATATTGCATCACAAAAACCTACCCCAGCAGTAGTGACTTTTCTATAACCCATTTCTTTACTTCACAATGTTAAATGCTTGCAGAAAAGACTGGGCATCACACGCTTTCACCTCCACTGGAATAAGTAACTGGTAAGAACTATGTTTCTGCTGCAGCACCCTTGGCACTAAGCATGCACATCTGATGGTTGCTATGAGCCATGGAGTAGAGGGGAATTCAAGAACTTGGCTTTATCTTGTGCAGTAAGTGCAGCTGCTATGTGTGTGTCATCCATGCCTTGTTTGTATATTGCTTTTATTATATTATATTGTTTGGAAGATAGTATTTCACAGTGTTCTTCCCCTGCTCCAGCTTTCATATTCTTTCTGCTTCTCTTCAGAGATGGTCCTTGAACTTTGAGTGGGTGAGTTGATATGGATGCTGCACCTAAATTAGGTACTCATGGCCACTTATTCTCAGGGTTCAGGCAGATATGAGACTCTCCATTAATCATTACCCACTGCAAAAAGGTTCTCTGACCAAGGCTGAGAGCAGCATGCATCTATATATACAGATAGGTACATAAAAATAAATATTTATAAAGAGATTTGACAACATATCAATTTGGCAAAATAATAGTAGGTTTCCCTAGGGGTAAATGACCTTCCTAGTCATGTTTTTTAATAGGTTAACAGAATCAAGCATAACCTTCCCTCCAACAACCCATACACCAGATTTCAAATCTAATTAAAAAAAAGATTGGTTACCCCCCCCCATAACCCCCATGCCACTATTGTACCCATGGGTTCATCTGGTCTAGAAGGCCAGTTTTGAAGTATTCAGGGTTAATCACTTGGGTACTAATATTGATGTCATTTCTACTCCACAGCCTGCATAGTACTGTCCACTAATAATTTTAGAATTAGTTTGGATTTATAAGAAAAAAATTTCTATATAGTATAAAGTGTTTCCATAATAGACCCTATCAGGTTTAATAGGGGCTTGACAAAAAGTCCACATTGGATGAGAGTTCTAGCATGACAATTAGGGTGTTTGGCCATCCAATCACCAGAGTAGGTCAGTTTGGGCTGTCTCTCGACCATTGCCAGTAGTCTATTGTGGAGGTATCTTTGCGGATTTCTGGGGACCTCTCTAGCACTTTGCTTCTTCCTATTCCCATGGGGTCTTCATTTATCATAGTCTCTTTTTCCTTGTTCTCCCTCTTTGTTCTTGATCCAGCTGGGATCTCCTGCTCCCCTAAGCTCTTTCCCTTGACCCTTGCCCTTCATTGTCCCCCCTTACATCCAGTTTGCTCATGTAGATCTCATCCATTTCTCTGTCGTTGGGCAATCTCTGTGTGTTTCTTAGGGTCCTCTTTTCTAGGTAGCCTCCCTGGAGTTGTAAGTAGCAGTCTAGTCATCCTTTGTTTTACATCTAGTATCCACCTATGAGTGAGTACATACCATGTTTGTCTTTCTGAGTCTGGGTTACCTCACTCAGGATGATTTTTTCTAGATCCATCCATTTGCTTGCAAACCTCATGATGTCATTGTTTTTCTCTGCTGAGTAGTACTCCATTGCATATATATATATCGATATATATCTATATATCTATATATCTATATATATATATCACATTTTATTCATCGATTCTTCAGTTGAAGGGCATCTAGGTTGTTTTCAGGTTTTGGCTATTACAAATAATGCTGCTATGAACATAGCTGAGCATGTGCCCTTGTGGTATGATTGAGCATTCATTGGGAATATGCCCAAGAGTGGTATAGCTGGATCTTGGGAGAGATTGATTCCCAATTTTCTAAGAAAGTGCCATATTGATTTCCAAAGTGGCTGTACAAGCTTGCATTCCCACCAACAGTGTAGGAATGTTCCCCTTGCTCCACATCCTCTCCAGCATAAGGTATCTTCAGTGTTTTTGATCTTAGTCATTCTGACAGGTGTAAGGTGGTATCTCAGAGTCATTTTGATTTGCATTTCCTTGATGATTATGGATGTTGAGGAATTCCTTAAATGTCTTTCAGCCATTTGAGCTTCCTCTGTTTAGAATTCTATGTTTAGCTCTATAGCCCATTTCTTAATTGGACTGTTGGGCATTTTGATGTCTAATTTCTTGAGCAGAGATCCATGGCCAGGCCCCAGGTAGAGCTCCAGGAGTCCAATTGGTGAGAAAGAGGAGGGATTATATGAGCAAGAATTGTTGAGTCCATGATTGGAAAAAGCACAGGGACAAATAGCCAAAGTAGTGGAAACACATGAACTATGAACCAATAGCTGAGGAGTCCCCAACTGGATCAGGCCCTCTGGATAAGTGAGACAGTTGATTAGCTTGAACTGTTTGGGAGACCCCCAGGCAATGGGATCAGGACCTGTCCTTAGTGCATGAGCTGGCTGTTTGGAACCTGGGGCCTATGAAGGGACACTTTGCTCAGCCTGGGTGAAGGGAGGAGGTGACTGGACCTGCCTCAGCTGAATCTACCAAACTGAGCTGAATCCCCAGGGGAGTCCTTGCCCTGGAGGAGATGGGAATAGGGGGTGGGCTAGGGGGAGGACAGGAGGTGGGTGGGAGGAGGAAGGACAGGGGAATCTGTGACTGATATGTAAAATTAAATTAAATTATAAAATAAAAAAGTCCACATTAATTTTTTAAACCTTTCATAATTCTCTATATGTCCCTAAAGTGCTAGAGACTTGTAAGACAGTCATTTTTAACTTTTAAGAGACTGAGAAATTGGCAAGATTATATGTGTATATTCTAAAGAATATTACATGAATCCTTACAAAGCATAGTTAGAAATAATGGACCACATGTGGAAGAAAGTAGACAATGAGACCAAGAAACAACATGAATGTGACCATAAGCCATGGAATGTCAGCAGCCACTCTAGGAGCGAAAAAGCAAGAAACAGTGTCCATTCAGGGAGATGTAGTTTGGATCTTTCATAGACTTAAGCCATGTGAAACTTGAGATTTTGCATTTATGGCTTCCAGATATGGCATATAAAAACATATATCACTGTAAGCCTCCAAGCTTACAATAATTTACTAGAGCACCTATAGAAAGCTAACAAACTCTCACTTGGTTTCTTCTCTGTAACAAACATATATAAATATTATATATTAACTTTAGAGAATTTTCAAGTGAAGTCATCTGCGCCTGGGCTTTTATCTATGGAAATGTTTATTATTAATTCAATATACATTGTCTTAGGTAGTATTAAATTTCTTTTCTCACTAGAGTCAATTTTGGAAGTGTGAACATTTTCCCAAGTTTATATTGTTTTTTCAATTTTGTGGGTGCACAGTTTTTCACTGTACTCAGTCATAGTTGTTCTTATAAGGGCACTCTCATGATGACATGACAACCATATTTGGATAAAGCCGGTTTTCAGGAAAGTGGGATGGAAAGTTATCAAGGAGACGCTCAGGATAATTGACCTATATGACTTTGAATTTGTTGTCTATTATTTGGATGAGATTCCCTAGAGTTACACATTAGAAAGTGAGATATTTCTGAATGCAAATTATACGTCAATTAAAAGAAAAGGAAGAATAATAATAAAAATGTGCACAATAAAAAACCAGCTGAATCTCCACAGACAGCTTAATTGCTTCTACCCTGTAGGGTTAGGAAGTTTAGATGATCTCACAGAATCACTCTCTAGAGGTCTCAAGGTCTCTAGGATTCCTACCACCCCCAGATCTCCTTGTATTGGCCTCTAAGTGCAATGTAACTCAAAGTGATGCCATTTTAGGAGGAACACACTGTATTCCATGCTTCATTGGCCATTAGTCATTGATCTGAATAACAATCACTCTCAGCACCTACAGGCCTTCTTCACCTGAGGATTAGCTACAGTCCTTCAATTAAGATCTAGGAAAACAAAGATAAATTCACATTGATAGACTTAAGTAATAATCTCTTCTTGAAAAGCTTTGTAGAACTGCATTATGTACAAACATAGTTTGTGAACAAATTGAGAGATGCAATTTTATTGTGTATATGAAGCAAATTAGGAGGAAGTTGGAGGATCTTCCAGGGGTCCAAGAATTAAAGGAGGTTTGGACATTAATTCATGCAAATGCTCTTATCTTCTTCATTCATTGCAGTAGAGTGTTTGGGACTTTTTGACCACTGTCTGAGAGGGAGCTTCTCTCACAGCACTTACACAGTATTCCATGGCTGATCTGGGAATTTCAGATTGTTATTTCAGATTGGCTGTTCTCTCCAAGGAAACTGGTAAGCTTCTCTTCTCCACGAAATTTTCATGATTTTTGTATGCTAAACCAGCAAGGCAACTACACTCATTGTGAGTTATTCTAAAAGAAAATTAGATGATTTCAACATGTTTTCAAAATCTGAGGTAAATGTGAAAAATTCTATCATAAGGAATGTAGAAATTCTTATGACACATCATGCTTATTTCTCAGTAAGGATCAACAAAAATAAAACATGCTGTCCTAGCTGATTAGGCTCTACTCTCACAATGTTAATTATGTACTTGCTTCTTATTGGAGGAAAGCAACAAGCAAAAATAACATTTAATCCTCAAAGTGAAAGAATGTTTCCTTCATAACAAGAGTCCTTAAAGGATTAACAAGTTTCAAACTGCACTTTAACCTTTATCCCATGATCTCATGCTAATTACCACAAATACACCTACACATTTTGACAGTGGTATGGATAAAAATCATAGATGTTTAATTAGGTTGAAAACGCCTTTAACTTTTGAATCTTGACCTTTTAAAAAACTGGATGTATGATTTTTAGGATATTGTATACATTTCAACTGTCAGCTTTCTAATAGTGAAGAATAAAAATGTTACTCGTCTCCCCAAACATAGACATAGAGACATACAGACATATATTTACATATAAACCTTTAATACTGGTTGTAGATATAAGTATCTTCTAAGTTGATCTTGTATTTGTTAAAGGTAGAATACAATGTTCAAAGTCTTATAAATTGATATTTTGAAGGTGAAAGGAAAGGAATAGTAGTTAGAATTGGAAGAATATTCTTCAAAAGCTTCAATCACAATCAAGAAATTTAATATGCTATTATTACACTAGAAGGGACTCAGATACAATAGCATCCAGGATGGTAGCTGCCATCAAAATAAATCTGTGAGCTAAAGACATCCCATAATTCAGAAATATTTTAATTTATGAACTCTGCTTTGGCTAAGGTTTGCCACTGATGAGATATTGGATGATTATTAAAAGTTAATTCTTTATATCAAAGGTAAAATACAGACTCATCTAGAATTATGAAATCACCAGTCGCATTTGTGGAATAAAGACAGACTGACGACACTGGAAAGCTTTGAAAATCCCAGTGGTTGTAATATAGCACAGAAACAATTTGGAGATAGAAATTTATTTTTATTTTTTATCATTTAGAATAATTTTAAAATTTAAATATATTTTGATCATATTCTTCCCTTCCCTTCCCCCAAATATTTCCAGATTGAAAAGAGAAATTTTAAAATGGCAAATCTTTACAATCAAAGACCTGTGTGTCAGCATCCACTTTGATCAAACCAATATATACAATGCTATGAAAGCATAACAGTAACATGATAAACAAAACTTACCTGCCTGTGCTGAGCACATATCTACTGCCTTTAGCATATTTTCTGTTTAAATTCTCAGAGTAACATCTCTAAGCAGGTCTCATTACTGTCTTCATTTTGCAGATGAGAATAAGATATTCAGGGAATTTTGGTCAGGATCAGTGACTCTTACATTGTAAATGTCTGTCTTACATGCACCTTTTCCAGGAACATAAGCTCTATATCTATATCTGAGAACAGATCTTCAGTAAGAATGTCTCTGAGGCTGAACATTTCTGTCATATCAGTTATCCCACCACATCCACCATGCACAGAGATGTATAAGGATAATTTCAGAGTTCACCCTGTATTATCTTCAGCCTAGTCAAAAGTTTATGCTTTAGCTCACAACTTTGTCAATGTGTCCTAAAGATAAGATGCATAAAATGAGTGCATATTGGAGAGATAAAGTGCAATTCAGGCTTCTTAGTTTATTAATGGCACTTTTGTAGCTTCATTTCCAGGTATTTTTCCTGTTCCGTTAATGAACCACAAATACTTAGTGGAAAAGATAAAACTGCTATCTGTGCAATCACCCAAGTTCATTATGAAACTCTAAACAGAGACTGAACCAAAGTGGAAACTGTACATTGGCACAAATTCAGTTAGATGTGTGTTAGACTATTAGAACTAGAAGTGACACAGAATAGGTTTAAGATTGCCTTGAATTCTGGACAGAAATCACCAAATTAGGCTTATGTAAACATGAACAAATGACCTAATCTTTTGTGCTTCATACTGTATAAGATGAGAACAGACAATAGAACACAGAATTCTGTTGAGAGGAAACAATGAATACATCCTAAAGTTTTTATGGCAGTTCTTGGCAGATGAGAAACATATGTTTGACTGAACTAAAGAAAAATGAATTAGAAGATAGATTCATCCAGAAAATCATTTTGATTAGATTATCAAACTGTTTACATTTTACCTAATAATTTATAAAATTGAAATTAGACAGAACATTGGTAAAGATGTTACAGATTCAATAGCTTGCAACCCTGTATATAATTCACAACCATTTCTTTGAAGATCATGCTTTTTTAGAAAATATCAAAGTATATATTGCTTGATAATGTGAAGTTCAATTTAACTTCTTAATCTTTCTGTAACTTTTGACACTTTGACACAGAGCACCCTTTGATTCTCTGCTAGCCCTAATGGAGAACAGAACAGAAACAACATGGTTCATCCTGCTGGGACTCACTGATGACTCAGCTCTGGAGCTTCCCCTCTTTATCATCTTCCTTCTCATCTATATCATCACCCTGATGGGAAACCTGGGGATGATCCTGCTGATTGTCCTAGACTCTCGGCTCCACACTCCCATGTATATTTTCCTTGGTAATCTATCGCTGGTGGACTTCTGTTACTCTTCAGGTGTCACTCCGAAAGTTATGGCTGGGTTTCTAGTAGGAGACAAAGCCATGTCCCACAATGACTGTGCTACTCAGATGTTCTTTGTTACAGGTTTTGCTACTGTGGAAAATTACCTGTTGGCCTCAATGGCCTATGATCGCTATGCAGCAGTGTGTAGGCCCCTACACTATGCCACAACCATGACTGCAGGTATGTGTGCATGGATGATTGCAGGCTGCTATGCCTGTGGCTTCCTGAATGCCTGTATCTACACTGCAGATGCATTCAGTCTCTCCTTCTGTGAGCCCTATGTGGTCCATCATTTTTTCTGTGATATTCCAGCAGTCATGGTACTCTCTTGCTTTGATAGATATGTGAACGAGCTGATTCTTGTTTGCGTAGCCAGTTTCAATATCTTTTTTGCACTCACAGTCATCTTAATATCCTACCTAATGATTTTTATCACAATTCTAAAGATGCACTCAGCTGCAGGACATCAGAAGGCCATTTCCACCTGTGCCTCCCATTTCACTGCTGTTTTTATTTTCTATGCGACTGTAATTTTTATGTACTTGCAGCCTAGTTCCAGTCATGCCATGGACACTGACAAAACTGTGTCTGTGTTCTATACCATGGTTATCCCCATGTTGAACCCTCTGGTCTACAGCCTGAGGAACAAGGAAGTCAAGAGTGCATTCAAAAAGATTGTTTTCAGGGCAAAATGACATTTACAATATTTATTTTACACATTTGAGATGTGCAATGCCTGGATTCATTTCTCTCACATCTTTTTCATGGAATCGATCTATCTATCTGTGTCTGTCTATCTATTCATCCTTTGTCTTTGTGTGTGTGTGTGTGTGTGTGTGTGTGTGTGTGTGTGTGTGTGTGTGTCACAGGACAGCCTGTGGAGGGCAGTTCTCTCTCTTTCTACCACATAGATTCTGAGGCTCAATCTCAGGCTCTTAGCTTTGGCAAACAGCACTTTACTCACTAAGTCAACTTTCTAGTCTTGAATCACATTTAAAAACTCTCAGGTTGAAAGGAAATTCCAATTTCCCAAACTCCAAGGGCCAGTTCATATGTCCAGAAATTATAGTGTAGGTTCATCTCAAGTTGGACTATAGAAGGATTTCTTGCAAACAGATAAAAGCCCAAAGTCAGCATTTGCCAAGAACCTGCAAAAAAAAGGGTTCTGCTTAGCTGAGAGGGCCACTTTCTGTGGCTATACATGTGGTTGCATACAAAAGTCCATGCTGGCCTCCAGATTCCTTCAGTCCTATTCACACAGATCTGTTATACATTTCAAAGTCCAGTCTAGAATCCTGTCCCTTCTCACTTCTCCTCCTTCTTTACTATGATAACCCAGGTTGCTATGAGTAATAAGTTTCCCTTCTCTCAGATATAAGTTGGTCATATGTATGTATGTATGTATGTATGTATGTATATATATATATATATATATATATATATATATATATATATATATATATAACAAAGGTAGTCCCTTATCCCTACTATTGTTGCTATTCTCTCTTTTGCTATTCTTGCTTCTCTTGAAGATAGCCCTGGCCATGTCCAGTCTGCTTCTTATTCTCTCTGCTCTGGCCCCTTCCAGATGCCTCTGGCTTTTCCCTCTTATTTACAATAAAAGCATCTCTCCAATCATGGAGCAGTGATTTTGGTGGTTTCTTTGCTATGCCCTCCATTACAAAAACCAACTCTGAATTAGTTTCCCAAAGTGATACCTTTCAGAAAAACAGAGATATTCAGAGTCATAATATCCTAATGAGAATGCTAATGGTGCTGGGGTTTTCTTATCAAGTAAAATAAGATATGGATTGATAAGCTCCTCTTTCATCAATTCGTTTCTACTTGTGACAGTGCAAATGTTTGTATAAGAACACAATACAGACTACGCATTGGAAATTCCCTTATGTGGTAGAACACATGAACACAGATGTGGCCAAGTTTTTGGAAGAAATGTACTTTGCTTTTACATGGTAGTTTTATGGTTTAGTTTGACTGTATTAAGTAGTATTTTAGTAATAAAAGTATTCTTGTCAAATTTGGTGGCAAACCCATGTATTCTCAGCAATTAAGAGGGTGATATGCATGGATTAATGGTTTGAGACTAATTTAAGTTACATAGTCAGACAGTGTCAAAACAGAAAGCAGAACAAAAAAATCAATGGAAAAAATCAGTAATAAGAATGTCTCAACCTATGTCCTTCTGAGAGCTTATAAGAACATTTCTGAAAGTAACTACTGGAAGATGTTGTCTCATCAAAGGAGATTTGTCCTGATCAATGTAGGTGCCCATCCCCCAAACTGAGAGGGCTCACCTAGATAGAATGAAGTAGGAACTCCCCCTCTCTCTACCTCCCTGCATCTCTCTTTCTCTCTCTCTCATTCCCTCCTTCCAGTCTTCTTCCTCTCCCTGTTTTCCTTTCTTTGTCTGAGACAGACATGCAACTTCTGTCACATCTAGATAATGGAGCTACTGAACCTCAAGTCCTTGGTCTTTACTCCCCTTCCTCTTTCTCAGGTCTTTGAACTATTATGGTGATATATTATTTGTACTGAGATGTGATTTTATTTGTATGTTAATAAATAAAGTTGCCTGGGGGTCAGAGCTAATAGCAAGCCATAGCAGAAGCCGGGCGATGGTGGTGCACGCCTTTAATCCTAGCACTTGGGAAGCAGAGCTATGTGGTGGATCTCTGTGTGTTCAAGGATACAGCCAGCATGGAGACACATGCCTTTAATCTTAGTACCAACCATAGAAGACCTGGAGGTCTGTATAGACAGGCAGTGACGAGGAGGTCATGTGGTTGGGTTTACAACCAATGAGAAGGCAGAACAGAAAGTCAATAAAAAGACAGACACACAGGAAGTAGGTCTCTTTCTGAGGGGAAGGATGACAGCAGCAGTGAAGGGTAAGAAAGGGTTTTTAGCTCTTAGCTATTGCTCTGACCTCTTGGGCTCTCAACTCTGCATTTGGCTCTGTGCTTCTATTTTAATAAGACGGTTACATCTACAAACTATGCCTTAATTAACCCATCAGCCTTCCTGGTTTTGAGCCTTCACAGAAAACATAGTGGGTATTTTTTGGCTTCTATAATTAAGTGAATTGATTGCAAAATTTCTTGTAAGTCTATACATGGACTTTTTTTTAACCTATTGACTATAGACTGCTCATCCTTAAACAGGCTATCTATATACCCACCCCCATCCCAAGGATCCTGCAACATTGTGGAAGAGTGGTCAGAAAGGCTGTTAAGGGCTAGAGGTTGAGAGGACTTCTGTGAAACAGTGTCTTCTGGACATGACATGGCTGCTGTACCCATGGAATCTTTGCAGTTGTGGTTACACCCACAAGGTCCACATAAGATTGAGCCCCTCAATATTTCATCCTGGAAAGGGAAAAGGCTCATGGGGCCCCACCAATCCCTGAGGACTATTGATAGCTGATATTGGATGGGGTATCATGTTTTTGATCATAAGTTGCTCATGCTTCAGTAAATTACCTCCTACCAATACTCATATAAGCAACCTTATTTTACCTCTGTGTGTCACACCTAAAAGATATGAAAGTAGCAAGAAAACTTTTTGAGAAGAAGGGTTTCATTTGGATAAGAAGGGTAACAAGGGATGAGAAAGACTAAAATTCAGTATATAGATAAAACTGTTGAATACAATGTTTTTTAAAAATAATTATCATTTGATATTTAATTTCAGAATTTAAATTTAAGCCCAATATTTCTTATTTTTCTACAACTTTAGTCTTTTTCCTTAGCCCATTTATACACTAATCCTTCATTCACCACATAAACTACCCCTTCACAGAATCTATCTTCTTCAAAGACCATACTAACATTTACTTACTATCTCCTTTTCTATCTTCTCCAACTAAACTGAAAATTGAACCAGAGAAGTGACTCTAACTCTTTTATTAAGCATGGTGGTTGGTATCTGATTAGATGTACTTGTCATAGGAGATTTCAGACATATTTTAAATGAGTAATATTAATAGTAAGCTTCTAAGTGAATATTTTAAAATGAAAGAGTATGATTATGTAGCTTTGAGCTCAATGGCACCATGTGGACCTTTGAAGCTTTGTAAATCTTGCATGAGATGCATCCAAATGAATGTGTAGAACAATTTCAGAAACACATGTAATTTCCTGCTTTGCTTTTCTTGAGGTATTTTTTCCTTCTCTGTTGCTACTCATTTCTCATACTTCTCACTTTGAGACAGAATAATTTACTGCACGTCCTATCATGGAGTAGGCTATGTCAAACACTATCATAATTGCTATTAAGAAGTCATGTTTGAATAAATTAAGAGTGACACAAACTTTAAAAATAACAACAGAAGTTAAATATAAGATTAATGAAATGGCTGGGCAGTGGGGGCACATGCCTTTAATCCCAGCACTCGAGAGGCAGAGGCAGGTGGATCTCTGTGAGTTTGAGGCCAGCCTGGGATAGAGAGTGAGTTCCAGGAAAGACTCCAAAGCTACACAGAGAAACTCTGTCTAAAAAAACCCCACAAAACCAAAAACGATTAATGAAATATATAATTATGATTTTAAAATCCATGAACACAAATTGTACAATAAGCAGAAATTATTTTAAATGACCCAAGCCTAGTGCCAGGTCAAAATCTCTTGGTTAAACAAATTAATTCATCTCAGCAGATGTCAGAACTTTCTTTGAAAAATACAAGGATCCATACTAAAATTCACATGCAGTGACTAAATTCTTCAAATAGCTCCATTAATAACCATGAAACATTAGATCTTCTGGCAGTGACAAAGATACTTCATAGCAGCAGGGAGCCATTGAAGAGTCTCCCTATTTAGCTTCCACTTAAAATTAGGAGAGTTTCAGTTGACTCAGTAAGAGGTACAGAGTAATACACCTAAAAGAAAGAGAAAATTACACCTATACCCTGAGTTAGCTACTGTATAAACTCCCCCCTCTTTCTCTCTCTCTCTTTTTTTGTAGAAAGAGAACTAGGTACAAAAGTTTATCCTGATCCTAAGTGCAAGCATCTTAACATATCCCACAGCAGCTGAAACAGAAAGTTCTCTGAGGTAGTGCAACCCTGAACTTCAAATCATTCCCATCTCTCTAGCTCTAAATGCCTTACTCATAACACTGCTCACTAGGTGCAATAAAAACCATTATCAATGGATTTAACAGAGCATTAATACTCAGTAATTTGAATAAGTAAGAAAACATTCCATCAAATAAACCATCAGACCAGGTGACTTCACAGATGCATTCTAACAAATATTCAAGACTTATACATGAAATCGTATGCATACAAACAACATATGAACTGAATAGATTGTATTTATATATTTTGGAACACACACACACACACACACACACACACACACACACACACACACACACATAGGGAAAGAGGCCAGAAACCATGAATTTGAGAGAAAGCAGGAGGAGAAATATGAATGGGGAAGGGGAGAAGAAAGAAAAAAGGGAATTTAATATAATTACATTTTAATTTCTTCTTTTTTATTTTCAGCATCTTTGTCGTTTTCCCCTTTTCTTGAAAATAGGTTCCTTTCTTACACAATATATCATAATTACATTTTCCCAGTTCTTCCCCACCTTCCTTCCTATCCAGATCCACTCTCTTTCTTTCTCTCAATTAAAAAGAACAGACTTTCAAGAGATAAAAAGAGGAACTATGCTTGTCGAAATCGAGGGCCTTGCTGAGCCAGCCTCACCCCTCTCTGACCTGGAGATAGCTGGCTCTGCTGCTTGCTGGACACTCTAGTAGGAGAGACAGTTGGCCCTGCCCTTCATGGGAGGATGGGTCTCCACACTCGGGAGATATGGTCTCAGGCCTCACCATGGACATAGGAGAACTGGCCTGTAGCATGGGCCCAGGTGAGCTGGCTCTGGCTGAGGGGGCAGTTCCAGTGGCCCAGACCAACCAGATCAGCGACCACCCAGACACACATCTTGGGGCTTGGATTGGTCCATCCCAGCACCTACCCCATCTACAATGTACTGAAGTGTTTGAAGGAACTGGTCCAGGGAACAATAGCCACAGGATCTTCAGGATTCCATGGGCAACAGCAGAATATGCAAGAGGAGTTTTGGTGAGGGTCCAGTGGTGATGGTGTGTCAGAACCTTGAATCAGATCAATGATTCATTGCAATGAACATTTTTGTGGTGAAGACGATTGGACAAAAGGGTATACTATGTGACACACCACCATTCCCAATGCCACTAGGATAAATGATGAGGTGTTGGAAAGACGGAAGAGCAAATTGTGTTTTTTTGAGCAAGGGACATTGAGATCATGATGGGAAAATGTACAGAGACGACCAGCCAGACTAGTGGAAATGCATGAACTGTGGACCAACAGATGAGTAGCTCCCATGGTACTAGACTAGGCCCCCTGCATAGGCAAGGCAGTTGTTTAGCTTGAACTGTTTAGGGGGCCCCCAGGCAGTGGGACCGGGACCGGTTCTTGGTGCATGAGCCAGTTTTTTGGAGCCCAGTGCCTATGGTGGAACACTTTGTGCAGCCTTGGTGCAGGGAGGAGAGGCCTGGACCTGCCTAAACTGAATGTACCAAGCTGTGCTGAGTCCCCATGAGAGACCTTGCCTTGGAGGAGGTGGGAGTCAGGGGTGGGTTGGGGGAGAAGGCTGGGGGGCAGGAAGAGGGAGGAGAGGGGGATCTGTGGTTGGTATGTAAAATGAATAGAACATCTCTTAATAATAAAACAATGAAAAGAATTAATTTGGGGGCAGTTTTCTTTGGGGAGGGAATGCTGAAGGAGTGAGGTGCAGGTATGGAGAAACTGGGAGGTGAGCGGGATTCAGGTGCATGATACGAAATTCCCAAAGATTCTATAAAGAATTGCATTATAAAATAAGCAACGAAATAAAATATAAGATAAAACAAAGACCATCACTTCAAAGTGGGACAAGGCAAACAAACAGAAGGAATAAAGCCTAAACGAAGGCACAAAGATCAGAGACCCACTTTTTCACACAGAAGTCCCATAGAAACACTAGACTAAAAGCCATAGTATGTTAGAAGAGACCTGGGGCAGAACTGTAGACACTGTGCATGCAGCCCCCGTCTCTGTGAGTTCATATGAGCTTTGCTCAGATGATTTAGAGGGCCTTGTTCTCATAGTGTCCTCCAAACCCTCTGGCTCTTACACTGTTTCTGCCCCTTCTTTCACAGGGTTCCATGAGCTCTGAGGGAAGGGATTTGATGGATCTTATTTAGAGTTGTGTGTTGTAAGGTCTGTCTCTCTTCCTAATGTTTGGCTGTGGGATCTCTGTAATAATTCCCACTGCTGAAGGAGGAAGCTTCTCTGATGTGACTCAATAAGGCAGAATATCATTAGGAGTCATTTTTATCACTACTTTTTGTTTGTTTTAAAGACCAGTAGTATTTGGCTTTACTCTAGATTTCTGGACTATTAGTCTCTGGTTCTTGACAAGCCAAGCAGGTCATATATGGGTTCCATCTTGTGAAGTGAACCTTAAGTCAAATAAGAGATTGGTTGCTTACTCCCATAAGCATTGTTCCACCATTGTCCTAGAATATTTTGCAGGCAGAACTTCAGAGTAGAATAAAGATTTAATAGTTGGGTTCATGATTACATTTCTTTTCTGGTAGCCTTCTGAGTACCTTCCTGTATCAAAGACACTAGAACATGGGGGTGAAGGTTTATATGTAGGCACCAGTTTGACCTCTCCATTTTCTGTGTATTGTGTGAGTGTTGTCTTCAAAAATGGGGCCTTGTTGTCAGTTTTTGGAGATCAATTTAGTGTCTTTGCAATGGCCTGGGTTGTTTGGGAATTTTCATGGTACCCCTTTGGTCAACAGCTCAATTGGGTGTAAACTTGTCCTGGTACTGTAGCTTCATTTGGTGACAAGAGATGGCAAGCTGTGACTCCTCTGTCTCCCCTCATTATTTGGGGAACCCATTAAGGTTACCTTCATATATTTTAGGAGGTTTCCACTGCACTAGTTTTCCATCCACCCCTCAAATGTCTCTCAATTCTAGCCGTCTCTCGCTGCAATCTTTTCCTCAACTCCATCTCCCCTCACCTGTCCCACCTGATCTTTGCTTTTGATTCCTGATTCCTCTGCCACATGTACATCCATAAAATCTATTCAATTTCTCTCTGTCAGGGAAACCCACGTATTCTGCATTCCTAAACTCATTGGTTGGTTATCATTTTTTAGTGGCCAATATTCACCTATGAATGAATACATACCATATACATTTTTCTGGTGCTTAGTTACCTCACTGAGGTTGGTTTTTTTCTGGTTATTTCCATTTGCCTGAAAATTTTATGATGTCTTTTTTTTTAACAGCTGAGTAATACTCTGTTTTGTAAATGTATCTCATTTTCTTTACCCATTCTTCTGTTGAGGGACATCCAGTTTCTGGCTATTATTAATAGAGCAGCAATGAACATGGGTGAACAAGTGTCCTTGTGGCAGGATGAAGCATGTTTTGGGTATATTGCCAAGAGTGATATAGCTGGGTCTTGGGATAGATCAATTCCCATCTTTCTGAGGAACGGCCACACTGATTTCCATAGTGGCTATACTTTGCACTCCCACCAGCAAGGGGTGAGGTTCCCCCTAATTCCACATTCTTAACAGTATGAGCTGTCATTTGTGATATTGATCTTAGCCATTCTGACAGGCGTAAGACGAAATCTTAGATTAGTTTTGATTTGCATTTCCCTGATGGCATGGGATGCTAAATGTTTCTTTGTTTCTCAGCCATTTGGGTGTCCACTATTGAGAATTATTTATTTAGATCTGTACTCCATTTTTTAGTTGGGTTATTTGTTTTTTTGATATCGAGTTCTTGAGTTGTTTATATATTTTAGATATTAGTCCTCTACAGATGTGGGATTGGTAAAAATATTTTCCCATTCTGCAGACTCCTGCTTTGTCAGTAAGATGGTATCATTTGCCATGCACCTTTTCAATTACATGAGGTCCCATTTATTAGTTGCCAATCTTATTGCCTGCAATATTGGTATTACTATTAAGGAAGTTGTTTTCTGTGCTGATGACCACCGTTTCTTATCTATCAAGTTCACTGTGTCTGGTTTTATGTTAAGGTGTTTGATCCATTTGGAGTTGGGTTATATCAGAGGGATCATAGAGAGGAAAGAAAAATGAGTTTATTACAATTATATTTTAATTAATTTCTTTTTTCTATTTTTAACATGCTGAAATTTTTTTTATTAAAAAACTATAGATGGAGAAGAAATTCTGTCAAAAACATTCTATGCAACTAGCTTTATCTTAATACCAAAGTCATATAAGGAAATTTAATAGTTTTGTCAACTTCACAAAATCTAGAGTCACCTGGGAAGAGAGTCTCAGTGAAGGATTGTCTAGAGTAGACTAACCTGTGACTGTCTGTTGGGGATTTTCTTGATTTATTGGAAGTCCTGGACACTGTAGGTGGCATCATTCTCTGGGCAGAGGATCCTGAATTTTGTAAGAGTGAAAGTGAGCTGATCATTAGCATGCAGCATTAATTCATTGTTTTCTGCTCTTGATTGTGATTAATGTGAGAAGCTCCTTCAGGTTTCTGCAGCCTTGAATTCCCTATAATGATGGACTGTAACCTGGAAGTGTGACCCAAATTAATTGCCTAACCCTTAAGTTGCTTTTGTTAGAACATTTTATTACAGCAACAAGAAATGAGCTAAGACAGGGTACAATGAATGGGGAAGTATAAGCTCAGTATCTTTCATGAGTATAGCTGAAAATTCCTCAACATGGTACTTAGAAACTAAGATAAGAAGTGCATCAGAAAAAGTATTTACAGTGATCCAATGGGATCTGTCCCAAAGATTAATAAAATGTAGATTCTAGAATTAAACCCTTATATCCATAGCCACGTGATGCTTGAAAATTTCCCAAGAGAACACACTGTGACAAGGGTCTGTTTTCAATAATGAGACTGGGAGACCAAGATATCCATATTAAAAAGAAAACTACATACGCCTTATCTTGCCAGCTACAAGACTATCTTTAAAATAAGTGACTTAAAGGAAAGACACAAACTATGACAATACTAGAGGAAAATAGAGGGGAGACACTTGAGGACATTGCACTGCAATGTATTAAGTGTTTTTTTGACCTCACAGAAAACACAAACAAATAGAAACAAACAAAAAATATGATTGTCTTAACATAGAAAGAATCTGCTTGGCAAAAAATTGTCTACAGAATAAAAAGAAAAATTTACAAAATAGGAAAAATAGCTGAAATTGTGCATCTGTAAAGCTATTTCTGATTTTTAGAGAAAAAAATAATTGTAAATCTCAATAGTGAATAATGAATGTAGACTGGTGAGATGCCTCAGTTGGTAAAGGAGCTCGTTTCCACACCTGAGGGTCTTTGTTCAAATTCTGGGACCCACATGCAGGAAGGAGAGAACTGACTTCTACAAGTTATTCTCAGAGTTCTACTCACAAACACCATAGATGAGTAAATAAAGACATAAATAAAAACAAAAAGGTGTTAAAATTTAAAAATTAATTTGTGGTCAATAGAAATTAGCAGATATTTTTGTAAAAAGAGGCACAAAATATTCTGTAGAGTACTATAAGTGTTGTCACATAAAAGAATGATCAAGAATTATCACCTATTATGACAAGTTATACTTGGCTATGAATAAGATGTTGAGATGTGCTATTGGGCACAAGGGTTACTATTGATAGCAAAAAATACGTTTTTGGAAAGACTAGAAGAAATGAAAATTGTATAAGGAAGGATTTTGAAAGTTTTTAACCACAGAGAAATAGTGCTTGAGAAGACAGGCATTCTTTGCCTAGCTTTATCTTTTACAGTAGACATTATACATAGAAACATTGCATGGTACCTCAGTAATACTCAGTAATGAGTTTTGTGTTTTCATTTATCCACTATAATGGGAATTTGACTTCTAAGGTACAGAAACTAGTTTGTTCCCCAAGGCTCATTAATTACTTTTCTTCTAAGAAGACAGGATGAGGATCTTCAGATACACTCTTGGGGAACTCTCCAGAGCTCTCTGAGTGTCTATAATTCTCTCTACATCTCTGTGCACTAGTATCTCAAATCCCAATGTGGCACACCGGGAGGCACACTGCTTGCCATTATCTATTAGATGCTGTTTATTTTCGGAATGGCAGTCATTGTTAACACATGCAGGTCTTCTGCCTGACCTGAAGATCAGCTATGGGCCTTCAACAAGTTGAAGAAAAGCACTGGAAGATAAAAGTTACATTGATTGACCCTTATCTGGCAAATTCTTCATGTCTTTCCTTCTTCTGTTTTTATATACAGACACAACCTGTAAACTGGGGGAGAGGAGTAATCTTGTCTGGTTTGCCTATAGTATGTATTCCTAATAAAGAGGTAAGTGACCCTTGAAGAGAAGTAATGCATGGTGAATTCAGACCTTGGTCTAAGCAGAGGTTCTGTCTTCCCCTCTTCCTATAGAAAAGATTAAACATTGATCACCTACTACGACCAAGCTCCTGGAAGGGGATTTGTAAAGTATTGCATAATGGACTTTTAAGATTTTAGAGTGACCATTCCATGTAAAAAATTCCACTACTAAAACCTGGCTACCTACATCTCATTAGCATCATAATGCGATGTATAATTCTTGAAAAAGAAATGGGCTATGAACACCTACTATGAGTTACTTGAAAATAGTTGTTTAAAAATAGTCCTGAGTGCTAAAACAGTTTAAAGGCTAAGGTTATTCTTCTAAAACTAGTTTTGAAATGCTAAGTCTAGGAATAGTTGTCAAAGTACTATAGGAGATTTAATGATTCATATAAGTTATTTTCAGAAAAAATATAAATTGTAATTTGGTAATGTAACTTTATTTTGTTCACTGTATGTTTGATGTACTTGTAGATTAAAAACAATCATAAAAGACACAAACCCAGAAGATAAAATAATCTTTCTGCACACTGATGACAGGCTAAAAATATATGCATACTTTCTCAATCACATTTCCACCCTATACCATGAGGTCAACCTCATTATTGGATAGAATCTTAACTGTTACACTTGAAGTGTTTTTCATACTGCTTACAAAAATTGTAATTACCATGTAACTTCTTAGATACTAAATTTTCCTACAAACACAGTAAGAAATAATACTTTCAATTCCATTTTACACACACACACACACACACACACACACACACACACACACACACACACACTCCATTTGTAGATAATATAGCAAATGCTAAAAGTTATCATATGGCATATGATTGGCAAATAAATGTTTTCAAGGTAAATGTACATAATTAAAGTGGCCAAAGGCTCAAGAAATTATTGATAGGAAATAACAGAGTGGATATACTTCCAAATAGTCCAAGCCAAACACAAAAGTTTAAGTATTATTAGACTATAAGAACACTATGTCTATGAAGTAAACAAAGCCCATAAACTGGAAAGTAGGGCTCCTGGGCCTGTGTTCTTATTGTGGGATGATATCCTGAGAAAAGTAAAACTAAAAATTCAAAAAGAGGAACACATTATCTAAAATTACGGATTACAGGAATGAAATTTTTGAAAAGGATGTTTCATGTCCAGTGTTGATATTCTTAGTGTAAAAACAAACAGATTCATGAGAAGGCACAGGCCCAAATGCATGAAGGAAAATTTGGAAAGAGAATTTTCAATACTTAAACTTACCCAGAACTAAAGCCCTGGATGCTATTATCACATAGTAATGACAACATGATTGTAGTACTCATCTAAAGCATGCTAAACAACCAGCATTTTCTTGCCTTTGATATGCTACTTTATTTTCCCAATAATATCCCAAGTATGTCTCATTACAGTCTTCATTTTGTAGGTAGTTATATGGTGCGTAGAGGAGTTAGGTGTTTTCTAGGTAGTCAGCAGGTGATCTGGTATGTATTTCTTCCAAGAACTTGAACTTTGTGTTTTAGTTAATGATATTTCTTCATTCCAAGCTGCTTCTGAGATTGAACACTCTCCCAACATACCTGTGAGCTCAACAAATCTAGTATGTACAATATTTAGCAATATTGATTCAAAACAAAACCTTCTTTGAGCTAATCATAATTTTATGCTTCTGGATATATCTGTATCAATGGATCTAGATGTTATGTATTAAAACCATGAGAATATGTGTGCTAAGAAGAGTTAAAATGCAATTCAAGCTCATTACTTCATTCTGAACTTTCAGTATTTGAAGAAACATTTTAAAGTTGGGAGTATTCACTTGCTTGATCTTTAATGAGAGCAACTATATGGTGACCAGGATGAAATTAACATACAGTATGCCACTAAATTCACTGTCATTAAATAAAAGAAAACAATTATTCATTATAATTAAGTTAAATTATTTTATATCATTAGCTTGCAATGGGTGAAAAGTTTACCTGGATTCAAAACAGAAGTTGGTAATTATATTATTTAAATATGTGGACAATTTATATCTCTTGTGCTTCACAATTTAGAAGGATATAACAATTTATCAAAGTCATTATGTTATTGACAGAGAACAGGCTGTTTCTATAGTATCTCTTGTTAGGGAAGCACAGTAGTGTTAGTTTACAGAGTCCAGGAAATGTGAACTGGCATAGAGATACGTCAGAATAAACCATTTTCATACAGTTAGCAAACTTTCTGCATCTGGTTAACAAATACATGTAATTTTTTTATTTCATTGTTTAAGGCCTTCTGTTGACTAACTGGTATCATTAATGGAGAACAGGACAGAAATGACGTGGTTCATCCTGTTGGGACTGACCAATAACCCACGTCTGCAGCTTCCCCTCTTCTTCACTTTCCTCCTCATCTACACCATCACCCTGGTGGGGAATCTGGGAATGTTTCTATTGATTCTCTTGGACTCTCGGCTTCACACCCCCATGTACATTTTCCTCTGTCACTTGTCCTTAGTGGACTTTTGTTACTCGTCAACAGTCACTCCAAAAGTCATAGCTGGATTCCTTACAGGAGACAAGATTATGTCCTACAATGCATGTGCCACTCAGATGTTCTTTTTTGCAACCTTTGCCAATGTGGAGATCTACCTTTTGGTCTCAATGGCTTATGATCGCTATGTAGCAGTGTGTAAGCCCCTACACTATGCCACTACCATGACAACAAGTTTGTGTGCATGTCTAATCATTGGCTCTTATATTATTGGTTTCCTGAATGCTTCCATCTATACTGTAAATGCATTAAGTCTCTCCTTCTGTGAGTTTAATGTGATCCATCATTTTTTCTGTGACATTCCAGCAGTCATGATTGTATCTTGTTCTGATAGACATGTCAATGAACTCATTCTTATTTATGTAGCCAGCTTCAATATCTTTTTTGCTCTTATACTTATCTTAAAATCCTACATGTTCATTTTCATCAATATACTAAAGATGCATTCAGTGGCAGGATATCGCAAAGCTCTGTCCACTTGTGCCTCCCACTTCACAGCTGTCTCCATTTTCTATGGGACAGTCATATTCATGTACTTGCAGCCCAGTTCCAGTCACTCCATGGACACTGACAAAATCGCATCTGTCTTCTACACCATGGCTACCCCCATGTTGAACCCTCTGGTCTACAGCATAAGGAATAAGGAGGTGAAGAATGCATTCACAAAGATTATATTGAGGTCAAAATAGTATTACAGCTTTCAATTTAACTTTTTGGAATGCACACTATCTGGAATCACTTCTCTCGTCTTAACCCTATAGTGAGTCATATTTTCTCATGTGACACTGAATTCAAGAACTTGAATTGACGTCTTTACCTGTGCAATAGTGTGTTGGCTGTCCAAATGTCAGTGTCTTGTTTGGAAGAGTGAAACCTGAATAAAAGGAATATGATAAATTTAGGTTTTTCATAAACTATCTGAAATTTATCATATTCAATAATTTTTCTTGCAATATCTTTCCAACACGTCAACACAAATCTATGTATACAGCTGCATCTAGAAGCCAGTTAAAGAGAAGACACCCTCATAGATTTCTTGTGAAGACTTCTACAAATGGATGCCAAAAAATTTCCAGAATAAAATGTAACATGGATTTGTGTTATATCCTACTTTTGTCTATATATGTCTACTTTTGTGTTCATTTAGTTGTGCTCATTTCATAGGGATATCTAAATGAACACGCCAAACATTTGATGTTTGTTTAATGACTAGAATATGAGGTTGTATTTAAAAAATGATACTGGAAATCAGCAGACTTATTTAAAAAAATGTCAATCCTCCTCCTCATCTAACCCATGCATTGCTCATCTGGATAAAGTCGAAAGTGAATATCATCCTGAGTGAGGTAACCCAGACTCAGAAAGACAAACATGGTATGTACTCACTCATAAGTGGATACTAGATGTAAAGCAAAGGATAATCAGACTACAATCCACAGCTCCAGAGAAGCTAGGAAACAAGGAAGACTCTAAGAGGGATGTACAGATAACCTTGGGAGGGGGGAACAGAGGAGATCTCCATGTGTAAACTGGTGCTAATGGGGGCAATAGAGAGGAGGGGATGGGGGATAAGAACATGAGGGAACAGGATGGTCGAGCTGGGGGAGGGATGGAGTTGGAGAGCAATGAATGAGATATTTTGATAGAGGGAGACATTATGGGGTAAGGGAGAAACCTGGTGCTAGGGAAATTCCCAGGAATCCACAAGGACAACCCTAGATTAGACTACTAGTAACAGTGGTGAGGGTGCCTGAACTGGCCTACCCTGGTAAGCAAACTGGTGAATACCCTAACTCATCATAGAGCCTTCATCCAGTAACTGATGTAAGCAGATACAGAGATCCACAACCAATCACCAGGCTGAGATCTGGGAGTGCAGTCGAAGAGAGGGAATAGGGATTATATGAGCAAGGTAGTCAAGATCATGATGGGGAAATCTATAGAGACAACTGAACCAAGCTTAAAGGAACTCACTAGCTTTAGACCAACAGCTATGGAACCTGCATGGGACAGGGCTAGATCCTCTGCATACCCGAGATAGTTGGGCTGTTTAAGGGGCTCCTGGCAGTGTGATCAGGATATATCCCTGGTACATGAGCCAGCTTTCTGGATCCCATTACCTATGTTCAGACACCTAACTCACCCCTGATAAAGCGGTGAGGGGCTTTGTCCTGCCTCAACTGAATGAGCCAGGCTTAGCTGCCCCGCCATGGGAGAACTTACCCTGTTGGAGGAGGGGATGAGGGGTAAGGGAGGAAGGTGGAGGGGAGTAGGAGAAGGAATGAGAGGGGGATCTGTGGTTGGTATGTAAAATGAAAAAATTTATAAAGTCATGAAAAAGGAGCTACCTTCTTCTTTAAATAAGTCATTGAGTGATATTTACCCCCCTTTTATTCTCCCATACCCTCTCATTTTCTCAGTCTCCAAGAATACACTAATTACAGTTTCCCCTCCCCATTATCAGGTATATGAGCTCAAGTTGAATCATTCAGCTCTATTTCCTGGCTGTTTATCACAGAAATGGTTCAATGCAAGTCTTACAACCTTTCCTAATCTCATGAACTTGTAGCAAAAAATAAATCTGCAAAGATTGTGAGAGTTTTCAGTGGGTAAAGTGCTTGCTGTACAAACATAAGGTCATGAGTTAAAAGCCTAAGCAACTATGTGAAATGTGAGCAATGCGTCTGGTGTCTGTAATCCTGACATGACAGAGTCCAAACCATAGTGACTGTCACCTTAACACAGAATCTGCTGTAGCAGAGGCATAGAGAAGGGTAACTACTGCATGATTCTGGCAGGATTATAGATCAACATAAGCACTATAGATAATTATAGGGAACATCCTATTCCTTGTTACTGAGTAAAGATTCAAAAGAAATAAAATCAGTTTGGACAACAACAACAAACTATCTTTGCAGTGGTAATCACAATATACAAGAAATTGAAAGAAATCGTAAATGTTCCCAGGTGATTGTGAAATAAAGATAAGATAGTACTCAAGTGGCTTGTATATAATATGTACTAATGATCCATACAAATATTTTATTATTTGTAACAACAGGAATGTGACTGGAGATCACTAAGCTTTCATCAGGGATGGAGACATGATGGAATAGAGGAGAGTTAGTTAAATGAAGGGTATGTGAAACATCAGGTGGAAACCTGCTTCTTTTTTGTTTTTGTTCTTTTCTTCTTTTTTCTTTTTGAGATTATAATATAATTATGTCATTTATCTTTCCTATTTCTTCCTTCCAAACTCTTCAGTATACCCCTCTCTATTTCCCTGCAAATTGATAGCCCATCTTTTCACTAATTGTTATTGTATGCATACATGTACACATATATGCATATATTCTTATATATACTGGTTCAGTCAATATAATGTTACTTTTGTGTATGTTTTCAGGGCTGATGGCTTGATACTGGATGTCTAATTGATATGCTCTTCCTTTGGGAAATTGGCTTATGCTCTCAGCTTTTCTCAGTTACCTATAGTTCTTTGTGAAGGCTTGAGGCATTATGTCTACTTTGGCATGTCCATTGGTGTCATCTTCTTTTAGCTCATATTTGGCCAATCATGTAAGTGATACTTCATGTTACTAGGAGACAGAATCTCATAGCAAACTCCCTGATTCTCTGACTCTTACAATCATTCTACATCCTCTTCAGCAGTGTTTTACATGACTTAAGTGCATGAATGTTTTGTAGATGTATCTATTGGGACAGGGCTTCACAATTGGTTGGTTATATTTTTTGGTTTTCATGGGAGGAGAGTGAAGGGGAAAAACAGTATGCAAGTGAACTCATATGGAAAATGGTAAAAGGGGGCTCTTTAGGGAGAAGATGGAGATAAATACAGAAGAAGGGGGAAGTGTATAAAATAACAATTAGGAAGTCTGAAAAAGTCACAAGGAATCATACTACTAGCTATTTACCTAAACATATCGTATAATTCACATAATTAAGTGTATAAATATACATACATAGTTAAAATTCTCTTGTACTTCTACTGTTCTACGTAGTCAACAGATTTGGTAAGTCAATTAAGATATTTTACAGGGTGAAATTAGTTAAAAGAGAATTAGTTAAAAGAGAATATTTTTATAAGGGAATGAATTTGGTCTCTGTTTGATAACACATTAGGCAGTCTGAAAATGGAACAATTAAATGAGAGGATAATTTAAGTTGATAGGATGTATGTAACATTAATTATGAATGTTATTTGTTTAATCACTTGTATTCTAGTATTAATAAAGTTGGTTAATTTAAGTGCCAAGATAAAAGCTTTAGAAAAACATGTTAGAATGAATCACAGAGAAATTCAGACCCAAACAGAAGAATTTAAAGGTGAAATTATTTCAGGATTTAATTATATGGTTACAGATAGACAGCCTGTTTTCAAACAACCAAACTTAATCTATCTGGTAACCTTACAGGAACAACCTGCTCAAGGGCATGTACAAGTTAATTAGACTGCAGTGGAAATGTTAGATTTAAGGAGACTTAAAGAAGTTATAGTCTCATATGGTAAGCATTCTCCAATTTTTTTCCTTAATTTTTTATTTTATAATTTAATTTAATTTTACATGTCAGCCACGGATTCCCCTGTCCTCTCTCCTCCCACTCCCACACCACCCTCCCCCCAGCCCACCCCCCATTCCCATCTCCTCCAGCGCAAGGACTCCCCTGGGGATTCAGCTCAGCCTGGTAGATTCAGCTGAGGCAGGTCCAGTCCCCTTCTCCCTTCACCCAGGCTGAGCAAAGTGTCCCTTCATAGGCCCCAGGTTCCAAACAGCCAGCTCATGCACTAAGGACAGGTCCTGGTCCCACTGCCTAGGGGCCTCCCATTTGTAAAGCAGATGTTAAACTCATGGTCAACTTGTAGTAAAATTGTCCCTCAGGACTGGAAAGAACTAGTTACAGCTGTCCTAGAGGCCAGGGCACAATTACAATGTAGAGCATGGATTAAAGAGGAGGCTAAAACTAAATAGAACAACAATGTAGGACCTGAGGTGTGGAACTTTCCCAGGATCAGCTTCTTGGAGAAGGTGAATACGCTGATATACATTGACAATGTTTATATGATAACCAAACCTTAATTCTATGACACATAGCAGCCATGAATGCATGGTACAGAATTGAGGAAGGAGGAAAGAAAATTAAATCATTTACAAAAGTTATACAGGGCCCCAGAGAATCCTTCATGGATTTCTTACAAAGGCTGTCTTCAGCAGTAAATGGAATGATAACAAATTCAGAGGTATTACACATTGAGACTGCAGATTTTATCCCTGATGAGTCAGAATTAAATTTATTATTTATTCAGTTACAAGACATAATCAGGAATAGGGAACATCCTTTATATATAACTCACATCCGATCCCATACAGGTCTGCCAGGCCCTCTACCACAAGGTAATGAGGAGATTGATAAACTATTGACAGGAAATGGGCTGGAGGCCTCAGAATTTCATAAAAAATATCATTTCAATAGAAAGGTTTAAAAAAGGATTTTTCCATAACCTGGCAACAAGCCAAGGAAATTATACGGAAATGTTCTATTTCTTCTTTTTACAATCAGAATCCTGCTACCAGCAGGATGTAACCCAAAGGGTACTCAGAGGAATGAAATCTGGCAGATGGATGTGTTTCACTTTGCAGAATTTGGAAAATTGAAATATGTACACCATACCATTCATACTTATTCAGGATTTCAATGGGCAACTGCTTTGAATTCTCAAAAAGCTGATTCGGTAATCATGCATTTGCTAGAAGTTATGGCCATCATGGGTATACCTGCACAAATGAAAACTGACAATGCTCCAGTATATGTCTCTGGTAAAATGAAACAGTTTTTTGCTTATTACAATATAAAGCATATTACAGGTATACCACATAATCCTACAGGTCAAGCAGTTATAGAAAGATCAAATTGAACTTTAACGGATATGATAAATAAACAGAAAGGGGTAACAACCCCCCCAGAAATAGATTATTTAATGCTCTATTAACTTTGAATTTTCTCAGTGCTAATGAGAAATGAACAACAGCTGTGGAGAGACATTGCATAATAGAAACAAAACTACAGAATTAAATCAGCCTATATACTTTAAGGATGTGCTGACCTCAGAATGGAAACCATGATATGTGTTATGTTGGGGATAAGGTTTTGCTTTTGTTTCTACAGGAGAAGTAGCATGAATCTTAAAGAGTCTTATTAATAAAATCAAACCTGGAGCCAGGTATTGGGGTGAATGTTGGAAGATTAGAGAAGCAGAATAAGCCACAGCTACCTCACCTCACCAGTTCCTCAGCTGATCCTGTTTCCTCAGACTGGAAGCTTCTGAGTCCTCATCCAGAATGAATCTCAGCTGACTTGTGCTGCTCAAAAGCCTGAAAGTTTAACCAGCCAAATGCTTAACCAGCCAAATGCTTCTAGTTTCTGGTCCTCATGCCTTATATACCTTTCTGCTTTCTACCATCACACCCTGGGATTAAAGGCTCGCTTTCTGGGATTAAAGGCATGAGTCACCATGCATGGTTGTATCCTTGAACATATGGATTTCTGCCTCTGGAATGATAGGATTAAAGGCGTGTGCTACCACTGCCTATCCTCTGTGTTTAATATTGTGGCTGTTCTGTCTCTGACCCCAGATAAGTTTATTAGGGTGCACAATATTTCGGGGAACACAATACCACCACAGAAGTTAAGCTGTGGGTACCATCAAAATTGATAAAGGTTTGATCTGAACAAGAGAGGCCTCTTATTTAAAAGAGGTGATAGTTCATCAACCAGCATGGCCATCCAATTTAAACTAACTTATACCACTAACAAATACTTTTCATTTAATCAGCTATAACTTGCCAAAAGGGAACCTCCCCAAAGTTAGGCTTGGGAAAGGGTTTTTGTTTTTGTCTTTCAGGAGAATGAAGGCTAAGGAATCTGAAGAACACTGGACAAGTGAGACATATGAAGAAAAAAGACAAATCATCGAGAAAAAAATGTCCCAAGAAAAAGAGTAAATTGGCCTATTGGTATATCACATATAAAATTTCATAAGTCTTCCTAAATGTTTGTTTCTGCTATTTTCTACAGACATTTAACACAAATGATCTTTCTGTAGTTCCAGTTCAATTAAAAATTAAAGCTGGCTTTGGAGTTGGAGAATGGCTCTCTCCTTCTCTAAACCCAATCATCTTGTTAAAAGGAAAATGCAAAATCTCTGTATCATGTCAGAAGAAAGAGCCATCTTCTGATATGAGACAGAATAAAACCAAAAAATTAAGGGACTATTCTATTGCCACTAATATCAATTCTTTGGTTCTATTTTGAGTCTTTATACTTTTCTTAAGGTATGAATTTTATATTAAAATTTATAAGATTAATATAAATATATATTTTAAACTTTTGTTATAATAGTAATGGTCATATAGAGTACTAACTAATTCTAGAAAAAAGGCTTCATTTAGCTGCCTATACATGTTTTTGTGTTATCGTCTTTATCAGTTTTTTGCAGGGAATCATGACCAGGCCTAACAGTGAATTTGGAGTTTCCAGAAAGATGATGGGGCCCCACAATGATGATTCCATGTGGACAATAATAATACCACTAAGCTGACAAACATCTCCAAAAGATCAGTGTTGGACTACAAACTGCTCAGGACAATTTTGAGATGGCTAGCTGAGAAGATCCAGCCTCACAGACTATTTGAGAAAGGACTTGAGATAAGTTCTGCACTTTTGCATTATGGGGAGAGTGAACAACAAATGATACAGCTACCTCTCCCAGAACTTGACAATTAACCCCAAAATTTTCTTTTCAGGATCCCCTAAAGATGCCTTCCCTCACAAACAGCAGGAAGTAATTTCAAGAACACGACGCCCATATTCCCAAAGGGTGGGGCGGGTGGTTTTTGGTCTTTCAATGGGTTTTGGGTTTCAGATAATTGTCATTGTTTAGGAGGGTTGGTTACAAGTTGTTAATAGTCAGGAAAAGGGCTAAACAAAGGAGATTAGATTTAAGGTTCTTGTTTGAAAAAAAACAAAAAGAGGATATAGATAAGCGGTAGATTATTGAATCTACTCTGAAAAAAAAGATATATAGAAATAATAGAATAAAGGGTATATTATTGAATCTACTCTGAAAAGAAAAAAGAGAGAATGTAGATATGATATAGATAAAAAGGTAGATTATTGAATTTACTTTTAAAAGAGATACTAGTTTCAAATACTTTACATTGGATTGGATTTTTATATATTGCATACAAATTATATATATTGAGATTGATATTGTTAGAAAATGCTGTACATATATTTCTAATCTTGTTCAGGATATTGTACCGATACAGTTCATTTAACAATGCAATGTAATTTGCTAATCTTTGAATGTTATGATTACCAACTATTAAGATATAAAGAAATGTAAGTTAGTAGTTAGACATTACAATCAAATTTGTAGTTATATTAGGTATATTTTCAAGGTCAAGCAGAGATACATTTTAGACAGGTCATCTTTAAACCCTTCAGAGACGTACAGAATATGGCATTTAAAATGTTATTATAACTTAGAATTTTTCATTTTTTATGACTATGAGGCATGTTGACTCCTGGCAGTACTAATCTACTTCAGAGAAGATATGGGCATTGAAGAAACTGCACATGGAGTTAACTTTCATTGTGTCAAAAGTTAGCCACTGGGCAACAAAGTGCCCTCACATCAACTGCTGACAGTATGCTATCCAAAATGGACAAACAGGACACAAAACAAAGGACTACCAATCCTTACCAAGAAAAGTGTTGTTGCAGCTTTTGCAACAGGTGTCCTCTTAGGCCAGAACAATATGGCAGCATCACTGAAGTGGCTTTGTAATCTGGAAAAGGTACAGTGGCCCTTTCTTTGAAGGCAGCTGAATAGGTAGTGGCCTGATGGCTTCTGGTGTGCAGTGGAACAGTACCTGAAATAGTTATTCTTGAAGGAATAACTAGACTGATGTACTCTAACTTTTCAGTGGTAGACTAGCATTTAATAAAGGAGGTAAAGCCACCCACAAGCCAAGAAGAATTCCAAAAACACTAGTAATTTCCAGAATTTTAAATCCTGTATCATGACAAGACAGTTTATCTGGTACATGAAATATTCAACACCAAATGTGAGGTTGAGCTGTAGGCCTTGTGTACATCCTATTTCACAAATTAGTCTGTCAGATATGCTAAGCCTGTAAGGCAAAGATGATGCCCCAATGTTCAGAGAAACCTCAGGTGACTGTCCAGGTTTCTGTCAAAACAAATTTTTTGGAAGTTACTTGTTTGCACTTCCTGTTTTACTAGGTAATATTATTTCCTTCTTGGGTCTCTGAGGGAGTTGAAGATTAGATAGTTGTAGTAACAATTTTCCTTGTTAAGAAATTCAGTTCCATCCATTTGCCTGCAAACCTCATTATGTCATTGCTTTTCTCTGCTGAGCAGTACTCCATTGTGTATATGTACCACATTTTCTTTATCCATTCTTCAGTTGAAGGGCATCTAGGTTGTTTACAGTTTTTGGCTATTATTAATAATGCAACTATGAACATAGTTGTGCATGTGTCCCTGTGGTATGATTGAGCATTCCTTGGGTATATGCCCAAGAGTGGTATAGCTGGGTCTTGAGGAAGATTCATTTCCAATTTTCTAAGAAAGCACCATATTGATTTCCAAAATGGTTGTACACGTTTGCATTCCCACCAACAGTGTAGGAATGTTCCCCTTGCTCCACATCCTCTCCAGCATAAGCTGTCTTCAGTGCTTTTGCTTTTAGCCATTCTGACAGATGTAAGGTGGTATCTCAGAGTCGTTTTGATTTGCATTTCCCTAATGATTAGGGATGTTGAGCAATTCCTTAAATGTCTTTCAGCCATTTGAGTTTCCTCTGTTGAGAATTCTCTGTTTAGCTCTATAGCCCATTTAATTGGACTGTAGGGCATTTTGATGTCTAATTTCTTGAGTTCTTTATATATTCTGGATATCAGCCCTCTGTCAGATATGGGGTTGGTGAAGATCTTTCCCCATTCTGTAGGCTGTTGTTTTGTCTTGTATAAAAAATCATCCTGAGTGAGGGAACCCAGACTTAGAAAGACAAACATGGTATGTACTCACTCATAAGTGGATACTAGATGTAAAGCAAAGGATAACCAGACTGCAACTCACAACTCCAGGGAGGCTACCTAGTAAAGAGGACCCTAAGAAAGACACAGGGATCACCCAATGAGAGAGAAATGGATGAGATCTACATGAGCAAACTGAACGTGGGGGGGGGGGGGTAATGGAGGGGAAGGGTCGGGGGAAAGAGAGCTTAGGGGAGCAGGCCGTCCCAGCTGGATCAGGAACAGAGTGGGAAAAAAAGGAGAGATACCATAATAAATGAAGACCCCATGGGAATAGGAAGAAGCAGAGTGCTAGAGAGGTCCCCAGTGTGGGAGCCCGTTTTTGGGTTCCCTGTGGCTTTACCCATCAGGCCCACATAGAGGATGACTAGGACCACGGGCTTGAGTGCAGGTGTTTGAGATGGTCTGCACTTGGCTGTGCTGGAGGGGAGGTCTTTTGCTCCACCCCTTGGCGTCTCTATAAATACCCTGGGGCAGAGACAGTTGGGGCCCATTGGAAAAGGTTCCAGGCCCTCTCAAGGCTATCCTTTATTTTCTATCTGTTTATCTCTGTAAGATTCTCTGCAATAAATTCTTCTATCTAATATTTCCTGCTGCTCACACACAAGAAAACTCTGGGGAACTGTGGGGTTGGTGGGTAAATGCCCCACACCCCAGTAATCCACAAAGACACCTCTGCAATAGACTACTGGCAATGGTCAAGAGAAAACCTGAGCTGACCTACTCTGGTGATCAGATGGTCGAACACCCTAACTGTCATGATAGAACTCTCATCCAGTGACTGATGGAAGAAGATGCAGAGATCATGGCCAAGCCCCAGGTGGAGCTCCAGGAGTCCAATCAGTGAGAGAAAGGAGTGATTATATGAGCAAGAGATATTGAGACCATGATTGGAAAAAGCACAGGGACAAATAGCCAAACTAATGGAAACACATGAACTATGAACTAATAGCTGAGGAGCCCCTATGGATCTGGATCAGGCCCTCTGGATAAGTGAGGCAGTTGATTAGCTTGAACTATTTAGGAGGCCCCCAGGCAGTGGGACCGGGACCTGTCCTTAGTGCATGAGCTGGCTTTTTGGAACCTAGGGCCTATGCTGAGACACTTTGCTCAGCCTTGGTGTAGGAAGGAGGGGACTGGACCTGCCTCAGCTGAATCTACCAGACTGAGTTGAATCCCCAGGGGACTTCTTGCCTTGGAGGAGGTGGGAATGGGGGGTGGGCTGGGGGGGAAGTTGGGGGGTGGTGTGGGAGGAAGGAGGACAAGGGAATCCATGGCTGATATATAAAATTAAATTAATTATAAAATAAAATTATAAAAAGAAATTCAGAAAAGAAATTCATTAAGAGGTGTAAAGTGTATAAATTTGAAAGATATCATCTGATAGTTTTCTGTTGGTAATAAAAGATAGGATAGAAAATGAATTAGGTACATTTTTGACTCACCAAAATAGGATAGATAATGAAATATTTTCTCTGAATTTGTCAAATTCAAATGTAGTAGATATTGTTGATGTATTGATTGCCTGTATATATTGTATATAGCTATTATACTTATTGTACATAGTTTTTCTTAAGTTATAACTTTTTAAATGATTTTTTTATTTTTTATTAGACAAAAAAGAGGAAATGTGATGTATTTTATTTGTACTGAAATGTGCTGATATTTTATTTGTGCTTTAATAAATAAGGTTTGCCTGGACATCAGAGTAAATTGCAAGCCATTTTACATAGACAAAGAAGTCAGGCAATGGTAGTACATGCCCTTAATCCTATCACTTAGCAGGCAGGATCTCTATGTGTTCAAGGCCACACTAGGGAACAGAGTCAAGCATGGTGACATACAACTTTAATTTCAGTACCAACTATAGAGACCTGGAGGTCTGTACAGACAGACAGAAAGTGACAGAGCTGTGTAGGACGAGGAAATGAGGTAGCTGGGCTAACAGAGCCAATGAGAGGGTAGAACAGCAAGGCAATAAAGGTAGGGTAGACAGGAAACAACTCACATTTGGAAGCCCCCAGGTTGGTGAAGTAAGGTTAACTGTGACTTTTCCTATTCGCCTAATCTTTCTCTAAGGCTTTCATTCATATATTAGGCTCCATGTTTTTTATTTAATAAGGCCATTTAGAAATTCACCGACATCTGAGGGAAGGGATTTGATAGATCCTGTTTAGAGATGTGTGTTCTAAGGTCTGTCTCTCTGCCTAATGTCTGGCTGTGGGGTCTCTGTAATTATTCCCATTGCTGAAGGAGGAAGTGTAGCTAGAGAGTTTTCTCTCTGGGTCGTGCAAGCCCCGGCAGTCTGACAGCCCACTTATAAAATAAACACACAGACGCTTATTTAAACTGTTTGGCCACAGCAGGCTTCTTGTTATCTAGTTCTTATATCTTAAATTAACCCATTTCTATTAATCTATAAGTTGCCATGTGGCTCGTGGCTTACCGGTACCTTACATCTCGCTTGTCATGGCGGCGGTTCGCAGGTCTCTTTCCTCAGCCTTCCACTTCCCCCAATTCTCTTCTCTTTGTCCCGCCTATACTTTCTGCCTGGCTACTGGCCAAACAGTTTTATTTATTAATCAATCAGAGCAACATATTTAACATGCATAACATCCCACAGCAAGGAAGCTTCTCTGATGTGGCTCAATAAGGCAGAATATCATTAGGCGTCATTTTATCAGTACTTTTTGTCTGTTTTAAAGACCAGCAGTATTTAGCTTTACTCTAGATTTCTGGGCTATATAGTCTCTGGTTCTTGACAACACAAGCAGTTCGTGTATGGGTTCCATCTTGTGAAGTGAACCTTAAATAAGAGATTGGTTGCTTACTCCCATAAGTGTTGTTCCACCATTGTCCTAGAATATTTTGCAACAGGACTGCAGAGTAGAATAAAGATTTCATAGCTGGGTTCATGATTACATTTCTTTTCTGGTAGCCTTCTGAGTACCTTCCTGTATCAAAGACACTAGAACATGGGGGTGAAGGTTTATATGTAGGCACCAGTTTGACCTCTCCATTTTCTGTGTATTATGTGAGTGTTGTCGTCAGCAATGGGGCCTTGCTGTCAGTTTGTGGAGAGCAACCTAGTGTCTTTACAATGGCCTGGGTTGTTTGGGAATTTCCATGGTACCCCTTTGGTCAACAGCTCAATTGGGTGTAAACTTGTCCTGGTACTGTAGCTTCATTTGGTGACAAGAGATGGCAAGCTGTGACTCCTCTGTCTCCCCTCATTATTTGGGGAATCCATTAAGGTCACCTTCATATATTTTAGGAGGCTTCCACTGCACTAGTTTTCCATACCACCCCTCAAATGTCTCTCAATTCTAGCTGTCACTCCCTGCAATCTTTTCCTCAACTCCATCTCCCCTCACCTGTCCCACCTGATCTTTGCTTTTGATTCCTGATTCCTCTGCCATATGTACATTCATAAAATCTATTCAATTTCTTTCTGTCAGGGAAACCCATGTATTCTGCATTCCTAAACTCATTGAGTCTATCAATCACAACTCAGTTATGATTTTTTAGTGTCTAGTATTCACCTATGAGTGAATATATACTATATACATTTTTGTGGTTCTTAGTTACCTCACTCAGGATGGTTTTTTCTGGTTATATCCATTTGCCTGAAAATTTTATGATGTCTTTTTTTCAACAGTTGAGCAATACTCTGTTTTGTAAATGTATCTCATTTTCTTTACCCATTCTTCTGTTGAGGGTCATTCAGTTTCTGGCTATTATTAATAGAGCAGCTGTGGTGGTATTTTACTTGTACTGAAATGTGATTTTAATTGTATGTTAATAAATAAAGTTGTCTGGGGGTCAGAGCTATTGGAGCCATAGCATGTGCGTGGCGGTGGTGGCGCATGCCTTTAAGGACCTGGAGGGCGGTACATACAGGCAGTGACGAGGCAGTCACATGTTTGGGTTTACAACCAATGAGAAGGCAGAACAGAAAGACTATAAAGACATACACACACAGGAAGTAGGTCCTTTTTCAGAGAGCTCTCTTGGCTGAAGAGGATCCCTGAATCAGGAAGGGTGAGGCTCTTAGCTCTGACCTCTTGGCTTTCTTCTCTGAATCGGCTCTGTGTTTCTTATTTAATAAGACCGCTGGTTGCATCTACAAGCAGCAATGAACATGGGTGAACAAGTGTCCTTGTGGTGGGATGAAGCATGTTTTTGGTATATTGCCAAGAGTGATATAGCTGGGTCTTGGGATAGATCAATTCTCATCTTTCTGAGGAACGGCCACACTGATTTCCATAGTGGCTATACTTTGCACTCCCACCAGCAAGGGGTGAGTTTCCCCCTAATTCCAAATTCTTAATAGCATGAGCTGTCATTTGTGATATTGATCTTAGCCATTCTGACAGGTGTAAGATGAATCTTAGATTTAGTTTTGATTTGCATTTCCCTGATGTCTAAGGATGCTAAATGTTTCTTTGTTTCTCAGCCATTTGGGTGTTCTCTATTGAAAATTCTTTGTTTAGGTCTGTACTCTATTTTTTAGTTGGATTATTTGTTTTTTTGATATCTAGTTCTTGAGTTGTTTATATATTTTAGATATTAGTCCTCTAACAGATGTGGGATTGATAAAAATATTTTTACATTCTGTAGGCTCCTGCTCTGTCAGTAACATGGTGTCATTTGCCATGCAGAACCTTTTCAATTACATGAGGTCCCATTCATTAGTCGCCAATCTTAGTGCCTGCAATATTGGTATTCCTGTTCAGGAAGTCGTTTTCTGTGCCGATGACCCCAGTTTCTTATCTTTCACGTTCAATGTGTCTGGTTTTATGTTAAGGTATTTGATCCATTTGGAGTTAGGTTATATCAGAAGGTTCATAGATAGGACAGAAAAATGAGAATTTATTACAATTATATTTTAATTTCTTTTTTCTACTTTCAACATGCTTAATTTTTTTTAAATTAAAAAACTATAGATGGAAAAGAAATTCTGTCAAAAACATTCTATGCAACTAGCTTTATCTTGATACCAAAATCATATAAGGAAATTTAATAGTTTTGTTAACTTGACAAAATCTAGAGTCATCTGGGAAGAGAGTCTCAGTGAAGGATTTTCTAGAGTAGACTGACCTGTGAATGTCTGTTGGGGATTTTCTTGATTTATTGGAAGTCCTGGACACTGTGGGCAGAGGATTCTGAATTTTGTAAGAGTGAAAGTGAGCTGATCATTCGCTTGCAGCATTAATTCATTGTTATCTGGTCTTGAATGTGATTAATGTGAGAAGCTCCTTCAGGTTTCTGCAGCCTTGAATTCCCTATAATGATGGACTGTAACCTGGAAGTGTGACCCAAATTAATTACCTAACATTTAAGTTGCTTTTATCAGATATTTTATTATAGCAACTGGAAATGAAACTAAGTGCACAATGAATGGAGGACAGGGCACAATGAATTTAAGACAGTGTACAATGAATGGAAAAAAGGGCACAATGAATGGAAGAAAGGGCGCATTGAGTGGAAGAGAGGGCGTAATGAGTGGAAGAGAGGGCACAATGAATGGAAGACAGGGCACAATGAGTGGAAGACAGGGCACAATGAATGGAAGACAGTGCACAATGAATGGAAAAAAGGGCACAATGAATGGAAGAAAGGGCACAATGAGTGGAAGAGAGGGCACAATGAGTGGAGGATGCACAATGAGTGGAAGACAGGGCACAATGAATGGGGAAGTGGAAGCTCACTATCTCTCATGAATACAGCTGAAAATTCCTCAACATGGTACTTAGAAACTAAGACAAGAAGTGTATTAGAAAAAGTTTTACTGTTATCAAATGGGATCTGTCCCAAAGATTAGTAAGCCGTAGATTCTAGAATTAAATCCTTATATCCATAGCCACGTGATGCTTGAAAATTTCCCAAGAGAACACACTGAGAAAAGGGTCTCTTTTCAATAAATGAGATTGGGAGACCAAGATATCCACATGAAAAAGAAAAATACATACATCTCAACTTGTCAGCTAGAAGACTATCTTTAAAATAAGTGACTCAAATGAAAAACACAAACTATGGCAATACTAGAGGTAAATATAGGGGAGACACTGAGGACATTGCATTGCAATGTATTGAGTGTTTTCATTTTTTCTTCTTTTGTTTCACAGATGACCACATGGAAAACACAAAGAAACAAAAAAATGTGATTTCCTCAAGGAAGAAAGATTCTGTTTGGCAAAAACTAGTCTATAGAATAAAAAGAAAATTTACAAAATAGGAAAAAAACAAGCTAAAATTGTGCATCTGTAAAGCTATTTTGATTTTTAGAGTAGAAAAATAATTGCAAAACTCCATACTGAATAATTAATGAATGGACTAGTGAGATGCCTCAGTTGGTAAAGGAGCTCGTTTCCACACCTGAGGGTCTTTGTTCAAATTCTGGAACCCACATGCAGGAAGGAGAGAACTTACTTCTACTAGTTATTCTCAGAGTTCTACACACAAACACCATAGATGAGTAAATAAAGACATAAATAAAAACAAAAAATGAGTTAAAATTTAAAAATTAATTTGTGGTCAATAGAAATTAGCAGACATTTTTGTAAAAAGAGGCAGAAAATATTCTGTAGAGTACTACAAGTGTTGTCACATAAAAGAATGATCAAGGATCATCCTATTATGACAAGTTACACTTGGCTAAGAACAAGATGTTGTGATGTGCTATTGGGCACAAGGGTTACTATTGATAGCGATAATGTATTATGTTTTTGGAAAGGCAAGTGGAAATGAAAATTCTATAAGGAAGGATTTTGAAAGTTTTTAACCACAGAGAAATAGTGCTTGAGAAGACAGGCATTGTTCACATAACTTTGTCTTTTACAGTAGACATTATATATAGAAACATTGCATGGTACCTCAGTAATACTCAGTAATGAGTTTTGTGTTTTCATTTATCCACTAAAATAGAAATTTGACTTCTAAGATACAGAAACTAGTTTGTTCCCCAAGGCTCATTAATTGCTTTTCTCCTAAGAAGACAGGATGAGGATCTTCAGACACACTCTTGGGGAACTCTCCAGAGCTCTCTGAGTGTCTATAATTCTCTCTACATCTCTGTGCACTAGTATCTCAAATCCCAATGTGGCACACCGGGAGGCACACTGCTTGCCATTACCCATTAGATGCTGTTTATTTTCGGAATGGCAGTCATTGTTAACACATGCTTCTTCTGCCTGACCTGAAGATCAGCTATGGGCCTTCAACAAGTTGAAGAAAAACACTCGAAGATAAAAGTTACATTGATTGACTCTTATCTGGCAAATTCTTCATGTGTTTCCTTCTTCTGTTTTATATACAGACACAACCTGTAAACTGGGGGAGAGGAGTAGTCTTGTCTGGTTTGCCTATAGTATGTATTCCTAATAAAGAGGTAAGTGACCCTTGAAGAGAAGTAATGCATGGTAAATTCAGACCTTGGTCTAAGCAGAGGTTCTGTCTTCCCCTCTTCCTTTAGAAAAGATTAAACTTTGATCACTTTCTATGACCAAGCTCCTGGAATGGGATTTGTGAAGTATTGCATAATGGACTTTTAAGATTTCAGAGTGACCATTCCATGTAAAAAATTCCACTACTAAAACCTGGCTACCTACATCTCATTAGCATCATAATGAGATGTATAATTCCTGAAAAAGAAATGGGCTATGAACACCTACTATGAGTTACTTGAAAATAGTTGTTTAAAAATAGTCCTGAGTGCTAAAGCAGTTTAAAGGCTAAGGTTATTCTTCTAAAACTAGTTTTGAAATACTGAGTCTAGGAATAGTTGTCAAAATAGTAGAGGAGATTTAATGATTCATATAATAAGTTATTCTCAGAAAAAATATAAAATGTAATTTGGTTGATGTAAATTTTATTTTGTTCACTGTATGTTTGATTTACTTGTAGATTAAAAACAATCATAAAAGACATAAACCCAGAAGATAAAATAATCTTTCTGCACACTAATGACAGGCTAGATATAAATGCGTATTCTTTCAACCATATTTCTACCCTATACTATGAGGTCAAGCTCATTGTTGGATGAAATCTTAACTCTTACACCTTCAGTGTTTTTTGCATTGCTTACAAAAATTGCAATTCCCATGTAACTTCTTAGATATTAAAATTTCCTACAAATACAATAAGAAATAATACTTTCAATTCTGTTTTACACACACACACACACACACACACACACACACACACACACACACACACACATACACACACCCCTACACAGACACACTCCATTTGTAGATAATATAGTAAATTCTAAGAGTTATATGGTATATGATTGGCAAATAAATATTTTCAAGGTAGATGTACATCATTAAAGTGGCCAAAGGTTCAGGACATTAATGATAGGAAATAGCAGTCTTTCCAAATATTCTCACCCAAACAAAATGTTTAAGTATCATTAGACTATAAGAACATTATGTCTATGAAATAAACAAAGCCCATAAACTGTGAACTAGGCCTCTTGGGCTTCTGTTCTTATTGTGGGATGATATCCTGAGAAAAGTAAAACTAAACATTCAAAAAGAGGAACGCATTATCTAAAATTATGGATTACAGGAATGAAATTTTTGAAAAGGATGGTTCATGTGGGATTACATGTCCAGCGTTGGTATTCTTAGTGTAAAAACAAACAGATTCATGAGAAGGCACAGGCTCAAATGCAGGATAAACAATTTGGAGAGAGAATTTTCAATGCTTAAACTTACCCAGAACTAAAGCCCTGGATGCTATTATCACATAGTAATGACAACATGGTTGTTCTACTTACTAAACCATGCTAAACAACCAGCATTTTCTTGCCTTTGATATGCTACTTTATTTTCCCAATAACACCCCAAGTATGCCTCATTACAGTCTTCATTTTGTAGGTGGCTATATGGTGTGTAGAGGAGTTAGGTATTTTCTAGGTAGTCAGTAGGTGATCTGGTATGTATTTCTCCCAAGAACTTGAACTCTCTGTTTTTTAGTTAATGATATTTCTTTATTTCAAACTGCTTCTGGGATTGAACACTCTCTCAACATACCTGTGAGTTCCACAAATCTGGTATGCACAGTAATTAGCAATATTGATTCAAGGTAAGGCCTTCTTTGAGCTCTTCATAATTTTATGTTTCTGGATATATTTGTATCAACAGATCTACATGTGCTGTATAAAAGCATGAGGATATGTGTGCAAAGAAGTGTTAAAATGCAATTCAAGCTCATTACTTCATTCAGAGCTATTAGCATTCAGAAGAATCATTTTATAGTTGGGAGGCTCACTACCTTGATCTTTAATTAGAGCAAATCTATAGTGACCAAGATGAAATTAACATACAGTGTGCCACTAAGTTTACTGTCATTAAATAAAAGAAAACAATTATTCATTATAATTAAATTAAATTATTCTATATAATTAGCTTGCAATGGGTGAAAAGTTTACCTGAATTCAAAGCAGAATTTGGTAATTATATTATTTAAATATGCAGACAATTTATATCTCTTGTGCTTCACAATTTAGATGGATATAACAATTTATCAAAGTCATTATGTTATTGACAGAGAACAGGCTGTTTGTATAGTATCTTTTGGCAGTGAAGCACAGTAGTGTTAGTTCTACAGAGCCCAGGAAAATGAACAGGTGTGCAGATACATTAATATAAACCATTTTCACACAGTTACTAAACTTTCTCTGTCTGGTTAACAAATGCATGTAATTTTTATTTTAGGTGGAAAATAAATTAAGATTTCACAGATTTCAATTCCTTTATTACACTATTCTTAAAGTTTTTTAAAAAAATAATTCTGTGTGTTTGGGTGCATTGCCAACATGTATGTCTGTGCACAATGTGTGCCTCATCCCTGAGGTGGCCAGAAGATGGTGTTAGATTCCTTGTTACTGGAGTTACAGACAATTGTGAGCTGCCAGGTAGGCGCTGAGTCCTTTGAAATAGAAAGCCATTGCTTGTAACTTCTGAACTATTTCTCCAGCCCCTTATTCATCTCTTTTTTTAGTTGTTTAAGGCCTTATGTTGATCAACTGATATCATTAATGGAGAACAGGACAGAAATGACGTGGTTCATCCTGTTGGGACTGACCAATAACCCACGTCTGCAGCTTCCCTTCTTCTTCACTTTCCTCCTCATTTACACCATCACCCTGGTGGGGAATCTGGGGATGTTTCTGTTGATTCTCTTGGACTCTCGGCTTCACACCCCCATGTACATTTTCCTCTGTCACTTGTCCTTAGTGGACTTTTGTTACTCGTCAACAGTCACTCCAAAAGTCATAGCTGGATTCCTTACAGGAGACAAGATTATGTCCTACAATGCATGTGCCACTCAGATGTTCTTTTTTGCAACCTTTGCCAATGCGGAGAACTACCTTTTGGTCTCAATGGCTTATGATCGCTATGTAGCAGTGTGTAAGCCCCTACACTATGCCACCACCATGACAACAAGTTTGTGTGCATGTCTAATCATTGGCTCTTATATCATTGGTTTCCTGAATGCTTCCATCTATACTGTAAATGCATTAAGTCTCTCCTTCTGTGAGTTTAATGTGATCCATCATTTTTTCTGTGACATTCCAGCAGTCATGATTGTATCTTGTTCTGATAGACATGTCAATGAACTCATTCTTATTTATGTAGCCAGCTTCAATATCTTTTTTGCTCTTATACTTATCTTAATATCCTACTTGTTCATTTTCATTAATATAATAAAGATGCATTCAGTGGCAGGATATCGCAAAGCTCTGTCCACTTGTGCCTCCCACTTCACAGCTGTTTCCATTTTCTATGGGACAGTCATATTCATGTACTTGCAGCCCAGTTCCAGTCACTCCATGGACACTGACAAAATTGCATCTGTTTTCTACACCATGGCCATCCCCATGTTGAACCCTCTGGTCTATAGCCTAAGGAATAAGGAGGTGAAGAATGCATTCACAAAGATTGTATTGAGGTTAAAATAATATTACAGCTTTCAATTTAACTTTTTGGAATGCTCACTATCTGGAATCACTTCTCTCGTCTTACCCTATACTGAGTCATATATTCTCATGTGACACTGAATTCAAGAGTTTGAGTTGTTATCTTCACCTGTGCAATAGTGTGTTGGCTGTCCAAACGTCACTGTCTTATTTGGAAGAGTGAAACCTACATAAAAGGTGTATGATTCATTCAAGATAGCTGGTGAAAAAACTAAATGACTATATTATCATATTCAATAATTTTTCATGCAATACTTTTTTATCATATCAATACAAATCTCTGTATACAGGTGCATCTAGAAGTCAGTTAAAGAGAAGACACACCCATAGGTGTCTTGTGAAGATTTCTACAAATGGATATCAGAAAATTTCCAGAATAAAATGCAACATGGATTTGTGTTATGTGTCTACTTTTGTGTTCATTTAATTGTGCTCATTTCATAGGGATATCCAAATGTTTGTTTAATGACTATAATATGAGGTTGTATTTAAAAAGTGATACTGGAAATCAGCAGACTTGTTTAAAAAATGTCAGTCATCCTCCCCTTATAACCCATGGATGGCTCCTCTGGACAAAGTTGAAAGTGAATATCATCCTGAGTGAGGTAACCCAGAGTCAGAAAGACAAACATGGTATGTACTCACTCATAAGTGATACTAGATGTAAAGCAAAGGATAATGAGACCACAACCTACAGCTCCAGAGAAGCTAGGAAACAAGGAGGACCGTAAGAGGGTTGTAAGGATCACTTTTGGAAAGAGAAGTAGATGAGATCCTGATGAGTAAACTGGTGAGGAGAAGGGGCAATAGATGGTAGAGAATGGGGAATGAGAACTCGAGGGAACTGGATCATTGAGCTTGGGGAGGGAACGAGTGGGAGAACAATGAAAGCGATATCTTGATAAAGGGAGACATTATGGGATAAGTGAGAAACCATATTTTCTGTTAGGGAAATTCCCGGAAATCCACAAGGACGACCCCAGATTAGACTACTAGCAACAGTGGTGAGGGTGCCTGAACTGGCCTAACCTGGTTATCAGATTGGTGAATACCCTGTCATCATAGAGCCTTCATCCAGTAACTGATGGTAGCAGATGCAGAGATCCACAACCATGTAACAGGTGGACCTTCGGGAATCCAGTGGAAGAGTGGGAAGAGAGATTACATGAACAAGGTGTGGTGTCAAGATCATGGTGGGAAAATCTACAGACAACTGAACCAAGCTCAAAGGAACTCATGAATTTTAGACTGACAGCTGTGGAATGTGCATGGGACCGTACTAGACCCTCTGCATAGGGGAGACAATTTTATAGCTGGGTCTGTTTGAGGGGCCCCTGGCAGTGTGATCAGGATATATCCCTGGTGGATGAGCTGGCTTTCTGGATCTCATTTCCTATGGTCAGACAACTAATTCACCCCTGATAAAGCAGTGACGAGCTTGGTTTTGCCTCACCTGAGTGTACCAGGCTTAGCTGTCCCCCCATGGGAGAACTTACCTTGTTGGAGGAGGGGAAAAGGGGTAGGGAGGAAGGTGGTAGAGAGCAGGAGGAGGGATAAAAGGGGGATCTGTGGTTGGTATGTAAAATGAAAAAAAAATTTAAAAAGTCATGGAAAAGGAGCTACCTTCTTTAATTTAGTTATTGAGTGATATTTATCCCCCCTTTTTTCTCCCATACCCTCTAATTTTCTCAGTCTCCAAGAATATACTAATTACAGTTGTCCCTCCTCATTATCAGGTATAAGAGCTCAAGTTATATCATTCAGCTCTATTTCCTGGCTGTTTATTACAGAGATGGTTTAATATAGGTCTTACTATCTTTCCTAATCTCATGAACTTTTAGCAAAAAAATGAATCTACAAAGATTGTGAGAGGACTCAGTGGGTAAAGTACTTGCTGTAGAAACATAATGTCATTAATTTAAAGCCTAAGCATCTATGTGAAATGTGACCAATGTGCCTGGTGTCTGTCATCCTGACACTGGGACAGTCCAAACCATAGTGACTGTCACCTTAACAGAGAATCTACTATAGCAAAGGCATGGAGAAGGGTGACTGCTATATGCTTCTGTAAGGAATATAGATTAACATAAGCACTATAGATAATTATAGGGAGCATCCCATACTCTGGTACTGAGTAAAAATTCAAAAGAAATAAAATCTATTTGGACAACAACAACAAACAATCCTTGCAGTGGTAATCACAATACACAAGAAATAGAAAGAAATCGTAAATGTTCCCAGGTGATTGTGGAATAAAGATAATATAGTATTCAAATGGTTTGTATATAATATGTACTAATGATTCATACAAATATTTTATTATTTATAACAACAGGAATGTGACTGGAGATCATTAGGCTTTCATCAGGGATGGAGACATGATGGAATAGAGGAGAGTTAGCTAAATGAAGGGTGTATGAAACATCAGGTGGAAACCTGCTTCTTTTTTGTTTCAATTCTTTTCAAGATTATAATATAATTATGTCATTTATCCCTCCTATTTCCTCCTTCCAAATTCTTCAGTATGCCCTTCTCTACTCTCCAATAAATTCATAGCCCATCTTTTCACTAATGGATATTGCATGCACACATGTACACATATATGCATATATTCCTAAATGTACTGGTTCAGTCCATATAATGTTATTTTTGTGTATGTTTTCAGGAATGATGGCTTGGTACTGGATGTCTAATTGATATACTCTTCTTTTGGGAAATTGGCTTATGCTCCCAGCTTTTCTCAGTTACCTATAGTTCTTTGTGAAGGCTTGAGGCATTATGGGCTTTTCATTTTCACTTTGGCACTTCTATTAGTGTCATCCTTTTTTAGCTCATGTTTTACCAGTCATGTAGGTGATACATCATGGATGTAGTTTTTGATGTTACTAGGAGACAGAATCTCATAGCAAACTCCCTCATTCTCTGACTCTTAACAATCATTCTATATTCTCTTCAGCAATGTTTTACAAGACTTATGTGCATGAATGTTTTGTAGATGTATCTATTGGGGAAGGGCTTCACAACTGTGCATTTTGTTATTATTATTATTTTTTTGGTTTTCATGGGAGGAGAGTGAAGGGGAATAGCAGGATGCAGGTGAACTCATATGAAAAATGGTAAAAGGGAAGGCTGTTTAGGGAGAAGATGGAGATAAATACAGAAGAAAGAGGGAAGTGTATAAAATAACAATTAGGAAGTCTAAAAAAGTCACAAGGAATCATAATATTTATCTAAACAAACCTTATAATACACATAATGAAGTGTATAAATATACATTTAGAGTTAAAAAAAAACTTTTATTGTATGGACTGACAATGGTTCCTTCAACAAAAACTTTACCAGACATGAAAGGCTTTCATCTGAGTTGTTGATAGACATATCCAAGAGACTCCCAAACCATACAGCTTGTTGTTGTTGCATCTTATTGCCCCCTAGAGGTGAAAGGAGAGTAACAGTGCTGAAGACACTACGCACTTCAGAAACGGAGCCCATAAACTCCTGAGCTGAAAGTGACATGAATGTCCTCCCAGACTAGATTCATCACACCAGAAGGCACGATGCAAGCTTCCAAAGGATGTAGACAACCAATAATCCTACCCGGATATGATGTCTATGACCCACATAAAACACCAATATTGTATAGTAACCCTAAGGGTGCAATAGTGGTAAGAATACCTTGGCAGTAACCAACAGTTCTCTAATTTTGAGACCCAGTCAACAAGAAGGATACCATTTCTCATTCTGGAAACCTAGATAACCACTTAGTGCTGGTTTAATTATGGTTATTGTAAGAAAACCTACAACCTCTAATTCAGTAAACCAGCACAATCCCTAACAACGATATGTATATATTTGTCTTAGGCCCACAGGCAAGTGTAGAAACACACTTTTTTTCTAACCCAATGAAAACATACAGGCTAAAAGTAAGATGTTTAAGAGGATAGATATCCTGTGTTGCTAAATAGTGTGGCTCCTAAAAACTGTTGAGTTATAAAAATCCCAGTGCTGGTTGTGGGATATTGCTTTATGAATTTTTGATCAAGGGAGTCTGTGGAGGCCCTTAAAACAATACACTCTTGGCATTCCTCTTGGTAACTCAGTGTAAATATTTGATAAGATACCTCATAGCTTATAGCAAATATAACATTTACATTTGTTGCAATATATAAAGAAATTAGCCTGGAACTGAGCTTCCACAGTTCTAGAAAGTGCCAGAAGGTTCTACACAGGTGGTTGAGTGAAAGAAGCCTTCAATTGTCTTCCACAGCTGTGAACCCTATGGACAACAATGCCAATCTCCCAGGCAAGATGCATTGGTGTAGACATAGATTGGCTGTTATGGGGGTAACTAACAGTCCTCTAGATTTGAAGCCTAGTCTATAAGAGGGAATTTATGGATGATACTAGCAGTAAAAAGGAAAAGAAAAAAAATGACTGAGGGTGTCTTATGCCCTGTGGTGGGTGTAACACGAATTTTAAACAGCCTTATTAATAATAATAATAATAATAATAAACCATGCTGTGGGATGTTCTGTATGTTAAATGTATTGCTCTGATTGGTTAATAAATAAAATGCTGATTGGCCAGTAGCCAGGCAGCAGGTATAGGCGGGACAAGCAGAGAAGAGAATTCTGGAAACAGGAAGGCTGAGTCAGAAAGACGCTGCCAACCGCCACGATGAGAAGCAGATGTTAAGATACTGGTGAGCCATGAGCCACATGGCAACTTATAGATTAATAGCAATGAGTTGATTTAAGATATAAGAATAGTTAGCAAGAAGCCTGCCACGGCCATACAGTTTATAAGCAATATAAATCTCTGTGTGTTTACTCGGATGGGTCTGAGCAGCTGCAGGACTGGCGGGTGAGAGAGATTTGTCCTAACCATAGGCCAGGCAGGACTGGAGAAAACTTCATCTACAAACCTGGGGTCAGGTATTGGAGTGAATGCTAAAAGATCAGAGAGGCAGAGCAAACCACAGCCAACCTCACCTTGACGACTCCTCAGCCAATTCTGTTTCCATGAATCCTCAGACTCAAAGCCTCTGGGTCCTCACCGGAATGGATCTCAGCTGAACTGCTCAATAGCTTCTAGTTCCTGGTCCTCACGCCTTATATACCTTTCTGCTTCCTGCCATCACTTCCTGGGATTAAAGGCATGTGTCCTTCCCAAGCAAAGACATGAGATCTCAGGTGCTGGAATTAAAAGTGTGTGCCACCATGCCTGGCTCTGTTCCTAGTGTGGCCTTGAATTCACAGATATACAGATGATCTCTGCCTCCCAAGTGATAGGATTAAAGATGTGTGTGCTACCACTGTCTGGCCTCTATGTCTAATCTAGTGGCTTTTCTGTTCTTTGACTCCCAGATATGTTTATTAGGGTACACAGTATATCAACCACAGGTGGGGATGGGATCAGTGGGCTATGAATGTTCTTTTGCTAAACTGATATGGTGCAAATCAATTTCTAAATATTTATGTTTACATCAGTAGAAAAATACTACACTTCAACCTTAATCATAGAAAAATGCTACTCTCAGCATTAATTAAAGATGCTTCTTTTTTGTTATGAATGGTGGTGAATAAGGAGACTCTTGGCTGCTCAAGTTGCTAAGAACAAATGATGTTGGTTTTTCAGCTCTCAAGAGGGCATTTATGTCACTCACTCAAAGGCTCAGAGAACATCACAGAGGAGGAGGCAGGAAGTATGTGAGTGCCAGAAAATGTGGAGAAGAGCTGCAAAATGTCTTCAGAGTATGACACAACCACTGCAATTATGATCTTACAGCAGCTGCCACTTCCTGAACTTTCTTGCACTGAACTGGGCCTATCAAAGTCAAATTGGATAGAGGAGGAGCTCACAGAACTGAACACTTCCCTAACTATTGTCTGGATTCTAGAGGAGAGACAATCTTGTTCTTCAGTTGAGAACCCACTGGTGTCCACCAAGCAGCAATGGATAGTTCCAATTCTAAGGCTGCTTATATAGTTCTTGTTAAACTCAATGAATCTCCAAAGTCATAAGTGTGAGAAAGGGACTTTTGGGGGGCAGAAGGTGAAGAAAGACAAGCTAGGATGGGATGAGAGTAATAAGAATGCATAATATACATTTTTAGAACAAATTTAATAAAACATAAAAAACAGAAAAGAAAATTAGTGACTCCTCACTAATTTACATAATTTCATTTATCAGTTAAAAACTTTAATTTTAAAAATATAACACCCCTTTTGGTCCCTGCAGGCAGGTTAATTGTCTCTTCTCTAGGAAAACTGGATGAGAATTCTTCAAGTATTCTCACAGGGGAAGTCTCCAGAGCTCACCCAACCTGTATAATTCTCTCAAGTTCCCCTTACATTGGCCTCTAAATCCCAACCTGACTCCAAATCACATTGTTTAGAAAGGACATCCTGCAGGGCATGATTCATTGGACATCATTAATCATCTGAGTGATATTCATTGTGAATACAAAAATGCCTTCTACTTACCTGAAGACTTGCTGTGAACTTTTAGCCAGTATCAAAGAGATTTCCAAATATAAAGAATACATTGATGGATTTTTCTACTATCAGTGTATATTAATTGTGCAAAATAATGAGCATTAAAACATTTTCTATATGTATATAATGTATGCTGCTCATATTCACTGCTAAGTGATTGATTTTTGAATTATACCTTCTTTTAAAGATAGCTATCTGCTCTTTATTATTTACAGACATGCTGAGTTGTGTAAGAAAAGGAATTGTATCATATCTATTTTACCAGTAAGGAGGAGGTAAGTGATTCTTCTCAGGGCAACAAAAATCTAAGGAATTCCTGTTGTTTAGAAACTTGATCCATGCTTATGTTTTTTTTTCTGCCAGTTTCCATCATATTAAAGAAGTTGGGTCTCCTATAATAGAATTTTGGCAATATTCTATAGGAGATTTTATGACTCCAATATTATTCTGTATTGAGTGTTCTTTTGAGTCTCTCAGAATATTTTGCTTCTACATCATGTTTGCACTTAAACGAGAAGTAAAATTCATAAAACAATCATAGGTTGTCTGTATCTGACATGAGTTATATGAAAACAAAATGAGATGTTCAAATTTATTTTTTTAAAAAACATTGAGGTGAGAGTAGGCCATAAGTGCCATAATGTATATAATGGAGACTTTATTAGTTTGTTTTATAAATCATGCTTCTTTTGTTCACTAAATACAGACAAATACAGGCAGTCTGATTAATGCTTTTATGATACATGTAGCCTTTCATCTCATTGGGAGTTATAACAGATAAAAATGAGAAAGGTGAAATGGGACTTTGCTAAACTGAAAAAGGTCATAATGAATTATAAATTAATAAATTCCTAATTTCACATTAAAGCTATTTTAATCTCATGCTTACTCATGGGAAATTGCTAAAGTTTTTGAATCTGGATCCTATCTTATAGTTCGTGTGTAACTTCTCAAATTCTCAGTTTCCTTACCAATGTATAATAGCACTATCTAACACACACACACACACATACACACACATACACACACACACACAATTATAAACTCCTTCATTATTGTTTGTAGCAAATGCTGAAAGTGATCATGTGTGTTAAAGTTGGGAACCATGACATCGTTGAGGGCAGGCTTGTAGTTGATCTTGCCAAAGATTGATGAGTAAGATGATAGACAGTAGTAGTTAGTTTTAGGTGGATATCCTACCAGAGTTTTCAGAGTAGAAAGAATATTTGAAATAATATTGTTACTATACAAGAACAGATTCAAATAACTTTAAAAAAATATGAAGCTTTGGAATAAACAGATCTGTGGTAAAGACAGTCAACCACTGATCTGTGATTAGCCTGTTTCACAACACTAACAAGACAAAGAATGGATTTTTAGAAGTCATGGCTTTTACTAAACTGAAATACAGACGTCAAGGAAAAAATTAACAATAGTCTATATGAAAATGTAGAAAGACAATGCTATTTGTTGAGTAAAGACAGAGAAACCCTAGTGAGCATAGATATGATCACTGCCTGGAACTGGGGGAAAAGACAAAACGGAGAGAAAAGCTCCAAGACTGACATGCAAGTGAAGCCCTGCACTTTAGTATTCACTGTGGTCTAACCAATGTGAAGTCCCTGGACCCAGCCTAACACTAGTGTGATGGCAGTTGTCAGGCTGTGCTCAGCAGTCAGCATAGTCCTCTCATACGCACTTTGTTTACTGAATTCCACTTGAGTTTTGGGACTGTCTTTATTCTGTGGATGGAAAAACGATGTTTGGGAAATGAGGCTACAGTGACTCCTACCTGGTCAGCAATTGCTCCAATATAGGCCCTTTCCAGTAGGGTAAATCCTGTCTCTGCCAAATCACTGTACTCACTCACTCACTCACTCACTCACTCACTCACTCACTCACTCACTCAGAAAATTGTATTTTCAGGTTGAACTCATTCCCATAACTCTACTACCCCTCGAAAACTACTGTGCTCAAGAGTTGAACACCTCAATCAATTCAGAGGCTTATGATTTAACTACGAATTTTCAACATGTATGGATGTTGGTGATGGTGAAAATCTGTCTGAGATGGTGAAGATGAGACATCATCATGAAATTAAGAACTTCTTTTGTTTGTTTGAATTTTGTTATGAAACTATTTTATGTATCCCAGGCTTGTGTAATTAAGAAATTTTAAATTCATTAAGGACAGTTTTGCTTTTAAGAGAAGAATCATTTTCATCTGGATTTTTGTTTTTTGTATTTGCAATGAGAAGAAACAGTCTTGTGAAAAAAATGAAATTAGTGCTTGATCAGTCACATTATTTGTTCACTGTGAAAACGTAAATACTGAGTTTCATGAATGGTGACAAAATTACAATTATAAATTCAGGCGATTAGTTTGATATAAATTCACTTAAAACTGAGAATTAACAGACACTTAGAAACATTTAAAGGTTGGCATGAGTCCAAAGCAGATTGTGCCCATTAATAGTTTAGAAACAATCGCTTCTCGGCCTTTTGGCTAAGATCAAGTGTAATAGTTTAGAAACAAGAATAAATTACTTAACCTCTTGTATCTTATAATTTACATAAAAGTGGCAACCAATCAAATATGTTCCTAAGAAGAGGCAGTAAACACACTTCAAAAATGCCCATAACAGTGCTTATTCAGGTGAGCAATATGGAAGTATCAACCGTTCTGAGTTCAGGAGAGATTATATGGGAAAAGATTCAGCCAAACAAGCAATTTCTATTAAATTATAAAATTGCTAACATCTCTGTTTATAAAGAAAGTTTTAAAATTCTGTACATTATCTATTAGATTTTCTCACTTCATAGAGTAGATAACATTATATAATTAATGAACTTAACTTGATTCTGAAGCCCAGGCTTTCTTTGAAGAAGCTCAAGGCACAAGTCATACCTCAGTGGTTTATGCACATAATTTACATGTTTTATAACATTTTCTTTTGTTGTCTTTTCCCTCTTGTTCTTATGGCCACAGAGCATCCACTGATCTCAAATTACCTGAATGGAGAACAGGACAGAAGTGTCACACTTCCTCTTGCTGGGACTCACCAATGACCCAGATCTGCAGCTTCCTCTCTTCATCACCTTCCTCCTCATCTACACCATCACCCTTGTGGGGAACCTGGGGATGATCCTGCTGATTTTCCTGGACTCTCGGCTTCACACTCCCATGTACTTTTTTCTAGGTAACCTGTCTCTGGTGGATTTTTGTTATTCTTCTGCTGTTACTCCAACAGTGATGGCTGGACTTCTTATAGGAAACAAGGTCATGTCCTACAATGACTGTGCTACACAGATGTTCTGTTTCACGGCCTTTGCCAGTGTGGAAAACTACCTGTTAGCCTCAATGGCATATGATCGCTATGCAGCAGTGTGTAAGCCTCTACACTATGCCACCACCATGACTACAAGTGTGTGTGCATGGCTGGTCATAGGCTGCTATGTCCTGGGTTTCCTAAATGCTTCCATCTACACTGGAGATGCATTCAGTCTCTCCTTCTGTGAGTCCAATGTGGTCCATCATTTTTTTTGCGATATTCCTGCACTCATGATTCTTTCTTGCTCTGATAGGCATATTAATGAGCTGCTTCTTGTTTATGTAGTGAGCTTTAATATCTTTTTTTCTATAATAGTCATATGGATATCTTACATATTCATTTTTATTACCATCCTACGAATGCGCACGGCTGCAGGACATCGCAAGGCTGTATCCACCTGCGCCTCCCATTTCACTGCAGTCTCTATTTTCTATGGGACTGTCATCTTCATGTATTTACAGCCGAGCTCCAGTCACTCCATGGACACAGACAAAATTGCATCTGTCTTCTACACCATGGTTATTCCCATGCTGAACCCTGTGGTCTACAGTCTGAGGAACAAGGAGGTCAAGGGTGCATTACTAAAGATAAAGAGCACACTCACTTTCTGGAGAGAAAGCAATCTTTAGGAATTTTTCATTTCTACACTACTTGGGATGTCCAATCATGGATTTATTCCTCTCAGATCTTCTCTATGTATTGAATTTCATTTGTGGTCCACACCAAAGTTCTCAAGGTGATTTGTTTGTATATGCAATGACTGATGTCTGCTAAAACAGGGCATGATATACCTAGGAATACATAGCTTAATTAGAATAGCTGCTGTGGGATAATGCTATTGTACACTGGTTTAATACAACACTGATTGGCCAGTAGCCAGGCAGGAAGTACAGGTGGGGTGAGCTGACTAAAGGAATTCTGGGAAGAGGAAAAGGCCGAATTAGGAGATGCCAGCCTGCCTTCCAGGGAGCAGCATGTAATGGCACACAGGTAAAGCTATGGAACATGTGGCAACATCTAGATTAACAGAAATGGGCTGAGTTTAAGTGTAAGAGCTAGTCAGTGGTAGGCCTGAGCTAAGGGCCGAGCAGTTTTAATTAATATAAGCTTCTGAGCCATTATTTTATAAGTGGCTATGGGACCATGGGCTGGGCAGGACTAGAAAGAAACTTTCTGGCTACAAATAAAAATTTGTACAAATACAAATTCTGGAGGTCAAGATCCCCAAACGATTATTCAACATTGATATGTTCATTCATTTTGCTGGTATATTTGTCACATGTCAATGAAAATGAGAGTAAAAAAATACTTGAAGAAGTCCATGAAATGAATGAATTTACACATGTCTCCCATGATGACAGACACATAGGGATGTGCTAAATTTGTTGGAGTTAAATATAATATGGATACTGTAGAGGTTATTTCATGTGTTGATTTGATTGTATTACTGGATGCTCAGATAGACAGCATGATGCTTTTCTGTGACAGTAGCCCCTCAAAAGTCTAGTATTGGTAAAGTAAATTGTAAAAAAAAATTATCATTTAGATGAGTGACCATAACCCAATCCATTGAGGTCTCAATTGAATAGAAATAAATTATAGAAAGGAAAAAAATCTCCCTTCATCACTTACCTAGCTTCTTTCTTTCTTTCTTTCTTTCTTTCCTTCCTTCCTTCCTTCGTTTCTTTGTTCATTCGTTTGTTCATTCATTTGCTCCTTCTTTCCTTCCTTCCTTCCTTCCTTCCTTCCTTCCTTCCTTCCTTCCTTCCTTCCTTCCTTTATTCCTTCCTCACTTTCTTCTGCCCCCTCTCTCCTTTCTCCATGCGTTTCCCTCATCTAACTGGGACAGCATCTTCTCCTGTTCTTGACTATCATACTCAGTAATCCAGGTCTGGGCCTGCATTGTTCAAAACTGGCAACATTACCTCTCCCTTTTCTTAGGCCTTTTTGCTCATACTGAATCAATCACCTGAATCTGTTGCTCTCCTGCTTGCAAATGAGATAACAAGGGACTTTCATCCTCCATAATTACATGAGACCAGACCCATAACAAAACTCCTGTTACGTATCTATATGCAGGAAATCTTCTCAATTTTTGTTTTATTAGAGAACCTCAACAAATAAAATAATAGTTGATAATACTAACAATACTTGAATTAGGGTTTTGAGGAAAAAAAACATTGTCTACTTAAAAAAAATCTATCATTACTTGAATATTCCTAATTAAGTAAATGTGATATATTATTAAATGAAAGTGCTCTTTTTAGGATTATTTTGATAAGATACATAAGTCTAGTATATCATATAAATTGCTAATTTCTGTTTGACTGAGTCATTCCATTCAACAAATGCATTTAAATTATGTTTCTGGAAGGATTATTTATTTATTTATTTATTTATTTATTTATTTATTTATTTATTTATTTATTTATTTATTTATTTTGTTTTTCAAGACAGGGCTTCTCTGTGTAGCTTTGCACCTTTCCTGGAACTCGCTTTGGAGACCAGGCTGGCCTCGAACTCACAGAGATCCGCCTGCCTCTGCCTCCTGAGTGCTGGGATTAAAGGCGTGCGCCACCACCGGAAGGATAATTTATAAAACATGTTGAAGAATAAAAAAAATATATATTTTTTTATTTTGCAATACAGTTCAGTTCTACATATCAGCCACGGATTCCCTTGTCCTCCCCCCCCCCGCCCCCCTCCCCTTCCCCCCAGCCCACCCCCATTCCCATCTCCTCCAGGGCAAAGACTCCCCCGAGGATTGAGATCAACCTGGTAGACTCAGTCCAGGCAGGTCCAGTCCCCTTCTCCCAGGCCGAGCCAAGCGATTCTGCATAGGTCCCAGGTTTCAAACAGCCACCTCATGCAATGAGCACAGGACCTGGTTCCACTGCCTGGATGCCTCCAAAACAGATCAAGCCAATCAACTGTCTCACCCATTCGGAGGGCCTGATCCAGTTGGTGACCCCTCAGCCATTGGTTCATAGTTCATGTGTTTCCATTCATTTGGCTATTTGTCCCTGTGCTTTATCCAACCTTGGTCTCAACAATTCTTGCTCATATAAACCCTCCTCTTTCTCACTAACTGGACTCCCAGAGTTCCACCCGGGGCCTAGCCATGGATCTCTGCATCCAGACCCCTCAGTCGTTGGATGGGGTTTCTAGCATGACAATTAGGTTGTTTGGCCATCCTATCACCAGAGTAGGTCAGTTTGGGCTGTCTCTCGACCATTGCCAGCAGTCTGTTGTGGGGGTATCTTTGTGGATTTCTGTGGGCCTCTCTAGCACTTTGCTTCTTCCTATTCTCATGTGGTCTTCATTTACCATGGTCTCCTATTCCTTGTTCTCCCTCTCTGTTGTTGATCCAGCTGGGATCTCCTGCTCCCCCAAGCTCTCTTTCCCTCGACCCTTGCCCTTCATTACCCCCACTCATGTCCAGGCTGTTCATGTATCATCCTGAGTGAGGTAACCCAGACTCAAAAAGACAAACATGGTATGTACTCACTCATAGGAGGATACTAGATGTGGAACAAGGATGACTGGACTGCTACCCACATCACCAGGGAGGCTACCTGGAAAACAGGACCCAAAGAAAGACACGGGGATTGCCCAATGACGGAGAAATAAAAAAAAATTTTAAACATATCAGAATATTACTATAAATATTCAAGCTTAGATTAACAATGATCACCTGAAATTCTTGATGCTGCTAGCCTTATGAGTTTCATAATAGCCTCTTAGTAAATAAGTATTAAATGGTTGAGAAAAACAAGCAAACAATGAAATAAATTGTACAATACTGAAGGTTTGCATCACTATCTATGAGAGTTAATTGTGCATAATATGACCTTCTAGGTCAATATGACATGCATTAAGAGACCACACACACACACACACACACACATCTCTGTGTGTGTGTCTTCTACTTTGCTGAGCATTTTTATTCAATATACTTACATAGTTTCCATTCTTTGCTTTTAGACAAAGTGATTTCCTGAAATTCTCTTAATATACTGGATCATTTCAAACCCTATGATTCTTCTAGTAATGTGTCATAAGTGGCAAGACATACCTTGACCAAGAACCACTATCAAAGCATAAAAACATTAAATATGAACTTATAAAAAATTTATATTTGGTTATATCTTACTAAGTATTTTTACATATAAACCATACAATTAATGATGATTATTCACAGCTTGTATACAGAATACATATACTACCATATTTTTCAAAGGAAACAGGGTACTTTCAATATATTAGTATTAATATAATGGTCAGGGCTGTAAAGGTAGCTCATTAGTTAAAGAGTGTGCACTATTCTTGCAGAGGACTTGAGTTTGGCTCCTGGAACCACTACTGGGTAGTTCACAGTCTCCTGTAACTTCACCCTAAGGATCTATTGCTCTCTTCTGGCCTTCATAGGTATGTGCGTGCACACATGTGCATAGGCTCTCACACAGATAATACACATACATACATAATTAAAAATGTAATGCTCATAATTTTACTTTTAGTGTTCAAGGAGTTCAATAGCATATAAAATCTAACCAAAAGATTTTGTCTCCATGTGATTTGTTATTCTATCCATGAAGTAACAGTTCTCAACATTCCAGGATGTTATAGAGGTACCAGTTAGTGCTGGGTACCCCGTGGCCATTTTAACTAATTGTGAAGTGTGACTCTCTGTAGTAGCTTCCATTTTCTACAAAAAGAAGCTTCTTTGATGAGGGATACAGTTATCTTTGGTTATAAGGATACGTATTTAGAATATAGTTGGAAGCTACATTGACTTAGAAAAATAGAAGTAGTAACTTCTCCTTTGGTCTATAATCTCTCCAACCACAAGTTCTTGACTGACCTTATATTATCATTGATAAATTTCCTCCTATTGAGTAAGTCTTAAGTCTATTTAGACATTGTTGGTTGCTCCCAACATATCAGTGCACTATTACAACATTATAGATATCTTCCAGATTGGCTCCCTTGGCAGCTTACATAGTATCTTCTGATACTATGAAAGCTTGTCCTTATCAAAGAGACTTCCAGGTCACTACCAGCTTGATTCCTCCAAGTTCTGTGTCTGAGGTATATGGTATCTTCATCAATAAGGTCTTACTTTCACATTCTAGGAAACAATAATAGGTTATAGTGTTTGGGGGAATCTCATGGAATCTGTAATGAATTCCCATGCTCAGCCCTGGTGTTTTGTTAGATAGTCCAATCTGGACAGAGCATTTTTCACCCCATGTGGGGGTAACTCCATTTAAACTACACACACACACACACACACACACACACACACACACACACACACACACATACACACACCAAGAGCCATGCGACTTTTTCAGGGAATAATGTTTAAGAATAGCACTAGTGGCTATCCTTGTGGCAAGACCCCTGGAGACTATGACTCACTTGGCAAGGACCTGTAGACAGTTCACTACGTAATTATGGGTATGACCCTGGGAGCATGTGTGCTATGTGTTCCCCTTGCTTTCACTACTCTACTCATACTGCTGGCCTGAACTATTCACAGGAGGTTATGAAGTTTAATATTATATATTTGCATAACTTTTCTGGAAAGAATAGGAACTTTAGAGAAATGCTTTTAGATAGATGGTATCAAGAGCTAATGGGAACATTCAAGGATCACAGAATGAAGTAGAATCATAGAAACCCACTGTCCTCATTTTTAATAGCTGTGCCAATACCAAGAAGTTAAGGGAGATAGACCTAAGGACAAAGGACAAGCGATGCCAACTATTAAGTAAGTTTCCAAGTTATGTTGCCTCTAGGACAAATGGAAAAACTTGGGATGCCCTCAGAAGGGATAGAGCAGTACAAAACATAGAATTCTCAGTCCAATACTGGCTGGTGAGTTGATTGTGAGAATCCAGACCCTACCAGATGTAAATAGTAACCACAAGACACAAAATTGTCTCCCACTTTGCATGATGCTGTAACCACATATGCTGCCAAATGGGCACACTGGTATACCTAGAGGTGTGCCTAGTTAGAAAAGTTCCTTTGTAGCTTATGCTTCTGACAATAGAGATATAGCTAAAAAAGGCAATGTCTACCTATGAGAGAATTGGGAGAAAGAAGAGAAAAGAGGTTGATTACTGTAACCTGTTTAGAAACTTAAGAAGTAAAAACTGTTTGTAAAACTGTTTATGCACACCATTGAAACTGTATAAATAAAGAAAGCTCAAGCTTTTGGGGGCCACTTATTTGAATGGTAACAGGTGGTCACAGTCTCTTCTTGGTGCCAACTCAACACATCCATCCCAGATTCTTGAACCTGTCTGGACCAAGGCCTCCAACACACACACACACACACACACACACACACACACACACACACACACACACACACACACACTTGTTTGTAAGTTAGCTTACAAAATAACATTCTCTATATCTTTTTCAAACAGCCTTAGTTCTATTTCTCTCTTCTCTTCATCTTTTTCTCTGTTAATCTCTTCTCCCTCTCAAGTTAAGTCCCTACTGTGATTTCCCCATTTACCTATTCATAGCACCTATGTCCTATTATCCACCTCTTGAGAACACCTCCCAATATGTCCTTTCCTACTTTCTTGGATTATGAAGTTACTCTAGATCATATGACCAAATCTAAAGATTCAGAGTTGGGGTCAACAAATAAGAGAAAACATATAGTGTTTGTCTTTCTGGACCTGAGTTACCTCACTCAGTATTTTTTCCAGTTCAATCCATTTACCGTCAAATTTCATAATCTCAGTTTTATTTGGCACTGAATAGAATTCCACTGTGTATGTGTACCACATTTTCATTACTAACTCATCAGTTGGTGAACATCTAAGCTACTTCCATTTTCTAGTTTATTGTGGATAAAGCTGCAAAGAACATAGCCTAAGCAAGTATCTCTGTACTAGGATTTCAAAATCTTTGGCCTCTTACTTTCAGGCAATTGGAGGCTGAATATTTTAAATGGCATGCCACATTACCTTTTTTTTCAAGTCCTCATTTATTTCATTTCTTTCTTACTTATGCTGCTACATATCTATCACATAGTTGTGCAAGTAATTTTATTAAGATTTTTCTCTATCTTGTCATAACCAGACATGAGCTGTGGAGTCATCACTATCTTTGACTGCATTTTCTAGGCCATTAAATTCAGTTATTTCTATGGCAGGAGAGAAGACAACTGAAGCATGGAATATATGTTCTAACAAATAGAACAATATAACAACAATAGTAAGAATGTGCCAGTGGCCCATTACATAGATCAATTATACATCATTCATGGGCAAATGTGAGTTGGACCATGTTGGAAGGCAGATATATCATTTAAGTACCAGTAGTTTTATGGTCTATATTGTATCAAATTTACAAATAAAGGCATTATTGAATCCATGGAAGCTGATGATATATGGTAGTGTAATGATGTATTTGACATAAATGCCATTTTACGTACTTCTGAAACCCTTGAGAGAATGACAACACATTATCTTCTCCCTCACTACTGTGAAGGTCCTTGAGAAGAACAAGTTCATTACTTAAATGTGAAGAGAAGGAAGCTATAATTTCAGAACAATGTTTAACTGTGAAACATTGCTATACTGACAAAACTGAGGAGTCTCACTGGAAAGACATTTTGAGATTTCAGTGTTATAGTTCAAGTATGAATTTATCTTTTTTGCAAGAGAAATAATTCATAAGGCTTGGGAGTATTGGGAACATAGGTGTGCTCTGAAGAAAAAATAGCTTGCTAAGGATACTTTTAGACATTCTTTAGTGAAAGAATGACTAAAGGGAAAAATAAACTAAAATATAAATAAGGAACATAAAATGTTAAATACTGAGTAGGGATAAAATGTTAAATACTATTGTATGATACTTTGCTTGTGTTCTGACAAATAGAGCTAGCCACTAGTTAACCATAGAGGCCAACACTGGTGGCACATGTCTTTAATCCCAGCACTTGGAAGGCTCATGCCTTTGATCCCAGCACTTAGGAGGCTCGTGCTTTTGATCCCAGCAATTGGGAGGCTCACACCTTTAATCCCAGCACTATCAGGAGGTGGAGGTAGGAATACAAGGCAGGTGGAGACAGTATTTCTGGCCCCCATTTGGTGTGAGGATTTGTAAAGGTACGACGTCTCTAGTAGCTGCTCTGCTTTTCTGATCTTTCAGATTATTACCTTGATAACTGAGTCCTGGTTTTAATTGACAAAACTAATTAGGATCACACTTCAAAATACTTTAATTGATTACTGGTAATAGTTTAAAATGGAAGATAAGTTTAAAAAGTGTTTGGCTATGGTACCCAGACCTAGAAGACAAACATTGCATGTTTTCTCATATGTAGATAATAACCATTAAACTTTAGATACATGTGTTTCATTCAGAATAGGCACAGAGGCTAGGGAGTTTATAAGGGCACAGGGAAAAGGAAGGGATTTTCAAGGAAAGGGAAATATATTATAGTATCATAAAGGGATAAAGAGGTAATTAGAATTAATGAGGAAGGGGATGGGAAGGCAGTATAAAGCAGGGAATGTAAATAGTAATAACACTACCAAACTTTTGAAAAAGCTATATAAAACCTACTATTGTTGAAGCTTCCTACAATATAGACAGATATAAATGGGTTTATAAGGAGTCACCAAATGTTGGGGAAGAAAAAGCTCCTACTAGCTATCATGTGCCACCAAATACAACACCCACTATCAGGGGTCCCATAGACCCCCCAAACATTACAGGTTATTTCCAGTGTTCTTGATCCCCCACATAACCTGAGAGTAAGATCCTATTGCTGAAGACATCACACATGCCATCAAACATAAAGAATTCAAACTGTTGTCTAATGAGAAGTTTACCCCTACTAAGTAGCATCCATAATGTTGGAAAATACTGAACATGTTATCAGAGTACAAAAGTAATCATCAGTCTCACCAACATATGAATGCTGAGAGCTACAAGAATAATCTGTCTGGAAGATATACCTACTATATAATAATGGTACAAAATTATGGAAATAACCAACCACTTTGTGGTTAGACTTAAGCTCACTGAAAGAGGTGGATGGAACCCATATAACATTGTTGAGAAGATCAAGAACATGGCAGTAGATAGGTCATTGACTCTAGGGAAAAACTTACTACTATTATTCTGCTAAATGTAATAAAATACATCCTAATGAGATTCTGCTATAACCACAGATTAGTTTGTTGCCTAGCCCTCATCAGAAAAAATCCTTTTGCAGTAGAATTACTGGTAACTAACAAAGACCCACAACTGGACAGTGTGCAGAAAGTGAAAGACTTTGGCATGCTCAGTTATAAATAGAATGTCTTTACTAAAGCCCTCCCTCAGGACTCAGAGATCTGTGCAGAAGAGCAGGTAGAAAGAGTGTATGAGCCAGAGGTGAAAGAATACAAAAAAACAGCATTTATGAGATGCAATAGGGCTAATATTATGTAAATTCACTGTGACAGCGTGCATAAACCCATAGAAGTTCAAGCCAGACAAAGTCCTAGCACATAGAAAGGGAAGTGGGCACAAAGATCCACCCCTAGCCAAGAACATATTTGCAATTTATAACTTTTGGGAGAGAGAAAATTTATTTTCAACAGTGGAATGGCATTAGGTATATCAATAAGACTCCAGGGCAGGCTTCATGATCAAGAATATTTGATTAACATGAAACAGATTCAGTGTGTGTGTACATGTGTGCTCATGTGCTTGTGCATGTGTGTGTTCTTTTGTTTTATAAAGAGACAGAAAGGATATGTTAGGTAGATATGTAGGGGAACATCTGGGTGGAGTTGAAGGAGGGATAACAATATGATCCAAATATATTGTATACAAATTTAAAAAATTAAAATGTGCTTGGAAAATTTCTTTCCTTCTTTCTTTTTCTTTTTTCTTTTTTTTTTTGTTTTTTGAGAGGGTTTCTCTGGGTAGTTTTGGTGCCTGTTCTGGATCTCACTTTGTAGATCAGGCTGGGCTTGACCTCACAGAGGTCTGCCTGCCTCTGCCTCCCAAGTGCTGGGATTAAAGGCATGCACCACCAATGCCCAGCTGGAAAATTTCTTATTCAAATAAACACAATTTAACAAATCAAACTGATGCTAATGTACATGGATCACATAAAACAGTGATGTGTCCTAAATGATTTCATTAAAGTTTTATCCTGGCATGATCAGACACCTGATGGCCTGGGAATTGAACCCGAGTCCTCCAGAATATCAGTCATTCCTCTTAACTACTGAGTCCAGTCTCTTCCCTTTCATTAAATATTTTAATCAGACCTGTATCACTATTAACCAAACACTAAAATCAACATGAATATTTGGTAGCCTGTAGAATAGAAAATTATCATGTGATGTTTTTGTCATAGCATCCCAGTCCCCAGTAAAAAGACTACATTTTGACAAAAGTGACCATGGGGATTGATTTTAATGGTTAAATGAGATTTTTCAGGCTCACAGATCACATGATTCAGAAATATAATTAGGGACATTGTAGCAAAGGAAAAGTTACTTGAACACAAACAATTTAACTGGTGATGTGAGCTCTAGATGGTAGGAACAGTTATCACAGATTTCAGAGGAGCTGGCATGGTTGGCTGCCCTAATATATACAAGACAAGATATTTGATAAAATTCTAACAAATATATACCAAATTATATGGGTGTAACTTCATGGAAACTGCACATTAATTAAACTACTTAAATAACAAATAACAGTATTAATAATACAAGTAGGTATGTGGATATTAAAATAGCCAACTTGATTCCTATAGTTCACTTACATGTTTTTTACCCCCAATATAGGCTTAGAAGTTATAAGTTGTCTCAGGAGGGAAATCTCCAGAGTGCTTTTCAGGTGTATAATCAGTTACCTGTCTCCATACAAAGGCTCTGAACAAATATGACTACATTTGATATTATGTTAGAGGTTATGCACATTCAGTCTCTCCTTCTATAAGTGCAATGTTGTTCGTAATTTTTTCTGTGATATGCCAGCAATCATGACTCTTTATTTCCCTGATAGATATGTGTAGCTGGAGATATCTCCAGTCCTGCCCAGGCCCGCAGCCACTCAGACCCAAATAAACACACAGACGCTTATATTACTTATAAACTGTATGGCCGTGGCAGGCTTCTTGCTATCTAGTTCTTATATCTTAAATTAACCAATTTTTATTAATCTATAAGGTGCCATGTGGCTTGTGGCTTACCAGTACTTTACATCTTACTTCTCATGGCGGTGTCTGGCAGCGTCTCCTGACTCAACCTTCCCCTTCCCAGAATTCTCTTCTCTCTTTATCCCACCTATACTGTACTTTCTGCCTTGCTACAGGCCAATCAGCATTTTATTTATCAGTCAATCAGAGCATCACATTCACAGCATATAGAACATCCCACAGCAGATATGTGAACGAACTGTATGTGTAGCCAGCTTAAATCCCTTTCCCCACCTTATAATTATCTTAATGTCCTACATTATCATTTTCATCACAATCCTAAGGATTCCTTTAGGTTCTGGATATTGGAGGCTGTGCCCACCTGTGCCTCCCACTACACTGCTGTCTCCATTTCCTGTGGGACTATCATCCTGCATCCAGGTTTTTGCTTTGGCTTCTCTTAGTGATGTGTTGTGACATAGAAACATAAACCAAACAAAACCTTTCTTCCCCAAGTTGTTTTTGTCCAATGTTTTATTGAAGCAACAGAGAAGAGAGCAGGAATGTGTATATACTCACATGTAATTTGCACACACGTATACAGGCATTGCACATGTATATACACATGATAGAAAAAAACAACAACGATATTCCTGTCACAAATGGCATTGCAGATGGCTCTCAATTGCTAAATGAAGCACAAACTCAAAAGACATATACTTCAGGGTTATGGTTAGGGACATATAATAAAAGTGAAATCAGTTGGATAGTTTAATTGAAAAGGGATTGCAGATGGAAGGAACAGTCATCAAAGAAAGTTTCAGATGGTTTGCCTTACTTGATAATGGTAGTGGATATAGGGCTAGATATTTGACAGCATTCTTAGGACTGTATGCTTAAAGTTCTGCATCTCGCATTAATTAGACCATTTTGAAAAACAAGAAGTAACAAGTGACACAAACACATTGGTGTACACTGAAATAGCCAACTTGATCCCACAGGTTGTTTAATTGCTTCCTTTCCACTATGTATCACAGAGCCTCCTGGGAAGAAATCTCCAGAGCTCCCCAAGTCTGTATGATTCATTCCAGGTCTCCAAGCATTAGTTTCTGAGTTCTAATATGACTCCACATCTCATCATTTTAGAGGAAACAGTCTTCAGGTCACACTTTGTTGGTCTCTACTTTTCATTTCAGTGACAACGATTCTTAGGATAGAAGACCTTCTGACCTGAGAGATTGTTGTGATGCTCAACCATGGTGAGGGAAAATATTCAAAGATAAATATTAGACTTACCAATTTTTAAAATTGTTAATCTTAAATCATGACTTGCAAAAATGTCTCTATTCATTGATTTTAATTACATGCCTGTGTATTTGTGTCTCTGTGTGTTTTTGCATGAGTGCAGGTGCCCCAGGACTAGAGGAAAGGGGTCTCCCTGAAGCTGGAGTAGTGTGAGTGCTGGGACCAGAATTCAAATCCTCTGCAAGAGCAGTGTGCTCTCTTAACATCTCAGCCAGTCCTCCAGCACCTCATATCCAGGCTTAACAGATAGAATTTGTAAAATTGGGGCAGAAATGATATTATTGTGTTTGTTATGCCAATAAGGATGAGGTGAGAAATCTTTCTAGAAGAAAATAGCATGTATAACCAACTTGAAAATTGGTTCATTCTAATACTGTTTTCCATTTTTTTCAGTTTAGTGAAGTTGAGAATTTTTTAGTACAATCTGAGAGATTGTACCTATAATCATATGTAACATGAATCTTAAAGGGTCTTATTAATAAAAACAAACCTGGAGCCAGGTATTGGGGTGAACACTGAAAGATCAGAGAAACAGAACAAGCCACAGCTAATCTCACCGCCACAGTTCCTCAGTTGATCTTGTTTCCTCAAACTGGAATCCTTTGTGTCTTCATCCGAATGGATCTCAGCTGAACTGCTGCTCAAAAGCCTAAAATCTTAACAAGCCTAGTTCCTGGTCCTCACAACTTATATACCTTTCTGCTTCCTGCCATCATTTCCTGAGATTAAAGGTGTGTGTCACCATGGCTGGCAGTTTCCACTGTGGCCTTGAACTCACAGAGATCCAGATGGATCTCTGCCTCTCAAGTGATAGGATTAAAGGTGTGTGTGCCACCATTTTCTGGCCTCTATGTCTATCTAGTGGCTGTTCTGTTCTCTGACCCCAGATAAGTTTATTAGGGTGCACAATATTTTGTGGGACACAAAATCACCACACTCCATGCTTTACTTGATGATTGCACACTGACTACAAAAAGATTTTTATTCACAATAAATAACAAGCTTGAATAAGTATTTTAGCTAGAAGAGTACATATAAAGGCATGGGCATTTATACTGACTATGCATTATTTAAAGGTTAAAATTGATTTCAACCTTTTTCTAACATCTGGTGTCTAAAATTCTCCAATATATGGAATTTCTTGATTGTCATATATAGTACAATTATTTCTGCAGAGGCACAAAAGAAAAATGATAAATGTTCTATTATCACTATATTTTTACCTATTAGAGGGGGATGTTTGGAAAGAAACAAGTATAAGCCATACAAAAATGGAGAACAGGAAATGGTTTTTGTTTATATGATAAAATTGTCCTAAAAGAATTAATGGGTGAGCCTGCGCTTTACCCTAATGTCAAGCTAGCACTATTATTGGTATGTAACAGTGAAAGCAATCTAAAGTGACTATTCAGATCATGGCAGATGAAGATTGTGGAAGTGACAGACTTTACTGAGCTTACAAATGAACAGCAAGATAGATCAATTTACATTGTGTTTTCAGTCAAATCATTAAACTGTTTAAAACTTAGTTGACATATAGACAAAACTTTAAATTCTATATATGATTCGTCAGCATTTTCCAGACTCAACAGCACATGACTGTGTATGTAATTAGCACAGTGAATTGGGACAAATTGCCCAGGCTTTTGTAGAGTATCTTTTAGACCATATTGCCCTTACAATGAATGTCTATATCTTGTGTCAATAATTTCAATTTCACAATTATTGTGATCCTACTCCTATTATTATTGCCACAGAACATCTAGTGCTGTCAGGTGACAGTGATGGAGAACAGGACAGAAGTAACACAGTTCATCCTCACTGGACTCACCGATGTCCCAGGCCTGCAGCTTCCTCTCTTCATCATCTTCCTCCTCATCTACACCATCACCCTGGTGGGGAACCTGGGGATGATGCTGCTGATTCTCTTGGACTCTCGGCTTCACACTCCCATGTACTTTTTCCTGGGGAATCTTTCCCTTGTTGATCTTGGTTACTCTTCAGCTATCACTCCCAAAGTCATGGCTGGGCTTCTAGTAGGAGACAAAGTCATTTCCTACAACAACTGTGCTGTTCAGATGTTCTTCTTTGCAGGTTTTGCTACTGTGGAAAATTACTTGTTGGCCTCAATGGCCTATGATCGCTATGCTGCAGTATGTAAGCCCCTACATTATGCCACCACTATGACTACAAGTGTCTGTGTCTGTCTGATCATGAGCTGTTATGTCTTTGGTTTCTTAAATGCATTTGTCTTCATTGGGGATACATTCAGTCTCTCCTACTGTAAATACAATGTGATTCATCATTTTTTCTGTGATATGCCAGCCATCATGTCTCTCTCTTGCTCTGATCGACATGTGAATGAGCTGGTTTCTGTTTGTCTAGCCAGCTTCAATATCTTGTGTGCTCTCATAATTATCATAGTGTCCTACACAGTAATTTTCACCACCATCCTAAAGATGCACTCAGGTACAGGATACCAGAAGGCTATATCCACCTGTGCCTCCCACTTTACTGCTGTTACCATTTTCTATGGGACTCTTATCTTCATGTACTTACAGCCAAGTTCTAGTCATGCAATGGACACTGACAAAATTGTGTCTGTGTTTTATACCATGTTCATCCCCATGTTGAATCCCCTGGTCTACAGTCTGAGGAACAAGGAGGTCAAAGGCGCTTTCAGAAAAATTGTTCTGCTGGAAAAGTAAGTTTTATGTTTATAACCTTAACATTTTGGTATACACACTCTCTAGATTTATTGTTGTAGGATTGCCTCCATGTACTGGGTTACATTTAAAATCAATGCTATTTTAAGTGCCTGAGATGTGACCCTTCCCTCTATTCTTTACTCAGAGAAAAGGAATGTTACATTTAAAAGCATAGCCTGAGTGAGATGCTTTCGGATATATTTGATTCTGTTTTGTCAAAAATGTCATTACTAATATTGATATGTTTAATCACCTTCCTTGAATTTTTCCTATGACATATCATGATGGTTAGCCTTCATTGTCAACAGGACTGGATTTAGTATCTTTATGAATGCTTCTCTGGGTAATGTCATAAATATTTTTTCCTGAAAGTTTGACTGTAGAGAATAGTAGGACCATTCCATGGACTGGGGACCTCTGATGATAAGGGAAAAGAAAACTTAGTACCAGAAACTCTTTCTGACTGTCCTGACTGCAGAGAAAAATGTGACCAGCTGCTTTAAGCTCCAGCCACCAATCTCTCTTCGACTTCGTGGAATATTTGTATACATCTTCTTAAGCCCTGAGCCAAAATAAACCCCGTCTTTTCTAAAGTTGCTTTTGTTGTGTACTTTGTCTCAGAGACAGGAAAGGGAAAGGTAAGTGATACACCCATCTGTACAAATAAATACATGTCAAAAATGAAAAAGCCCATGAGAAAGAGAAATGTACAAAGATGCTGAGTAAGGATTCAAGGAAATACATTTGGAAAATTAAACAAAATGAGAAGATTTTTTTGTGTGTTATTACGTGTTAACTGTACAAATAGAAAACCTCCATTGGTCAGAAAAATGGTTTTATTGTTGCTATTGTTTGTGTTGTAGTGTGTGTATTGAGCGTGTGTGACTGTGAGTATCCTATGCAGGTGGACTAATTTTTGACTCAGTGGAATTACATCCAGCTTATTTCCTGGTCAGTAGGCAGATATCCTCAAGCCACTGAGGGCTGCAGAAACTGAACAGTGCATTATATAAACAACAAATTCTACTTAAATTCAAAAAATCCATTTGTTCTCACTTTTAGACATCAGTGATTGAATCTCCTGTTTTTCACTCCCCCAGTTTCATATGAGTAACTAGTTGTCTACTCCACACCCCTATTAACACCATGTCTTTAAAATCAGAATAAATCACACCATAAGTCTTCCTGTTACACAGTTTTCAGATAGCATGTCATGATACTGCTTAGGATCCATATTCATTCTTGCATATCCCATAACAAATCTCATATTGCTTTATCATGTCCTGTGGATTTGTTTACCGGAGAATTTTAATAAACTGGTGTTTAAGAATCATGATCTATATTTAGTAGATGTATTAAAATATAAATTCTAAAAGTTTTAAAAATTCATTTCCATTCTATTCTGTCTTAATTTGAGAAAAATACTGGTAAATGAAATATGTTGTACTTCTCTGAATATTTTAACCACATATGTGCATATATATACATCTAATAGGAATTTGTACTCCATTTTCAATCATTTCCACAGCAGTTTATTCATGTCTACACTTTTAAGACAATAAATCAGAGGGAAAATATTGTTTTTGAAGATTGAATGCATATTACTGAAAACACTCTTACACTTTAGAACAAAAATCTGGTCAATCTGGATAGCTGAATGTTGAAGAATGATAATATATCCTTATCTACCACCCTGCACTAATCTAAACTCCAAATGGATCAAGGACCTCAACAGAAGACCAGATATCATGAATCTGACAGAAGTGAAAGTAGGTAATAGTTCTGAACTCATTGAAATAGGAAAGTACTTTATGAAGAGGACCCCAATAGTGAAGGCATTAAGACTTAAAACCAATAAGTGATACCTTATGAAGGTGAAAATGTTCTGTACAGTAAAGGGCAATAAAGACTAGCAAAGTGTCAGACTACAGAATGAGAAAAGAATCTTCACAAATTATATATCTGAAAAAGGGTTAGTAACTAGAATATAAAAACAACAATAGCAACAACAAATCCTTAGTATCAAAACACTACCCCCTTATTAAAAATGGGGTATAGAACTAAACAGAGTTCTCAAAAGATGAAACATTAATGATTGCGAAATACTTAAAGAAGTGTTCAACATCCTTAGCCATCAGGAAAATAAAAACTTAAACTACTTTAAGATTTCATTTTACACCTGTCCGAATATTCAAGATAAATGAAACAAATAACAATGGGTGCTGGCAATGATACAGGGAAAAAGGAACACTTGCTCATTGGTGGTGGGAGTGCAAACTGGTACAGCCATTATAAAAATCAGTGTGGAATTTTCTCAACAATCTGAGAATAGATCTACCACAAGATCCAGTCATACTATTCTTGGGCATATGCCTAAAGGACTCCACACTTAATACAGGGATACTTGCTAGAAAGTGGAAACATCCTAGATATACATCAGCCAACGAATGGCTAATGAAAATGTGTTTCATTTATATAAGAGAATATTATTCAAGTGTTAAGAAAAACGAAATTTTGCAGGTAAGTAGATGAAGTTAGAAACAATCATCCTGAGTGAGGTAACCCAGATCCTGAGAGAGATAACCCAGATTCAGAAAGACAAGCGTTGTCTGTAATATAGCATATAGCCTCCTTTAAGGCTATATGTGTTTTCCATTTATTACAACCATAGAGGTTAGGAAGCTGGTAAATAAGTGGGGTGGGGATCGTCCAGGGAAGAGAAATAGAATGTAGTGTTATAAAAGAATAAACGGAAAACTGGAATAGAAGGATTAAATGGGAGATGGGAATGGGAGGGCAGGGAGGAAACATGGGAGGAACAACTGACACTGGAGATATTTCTAAAGCCATATGGAGACCAACTACTGTAGATGCTTCCTGAAATGTACACATATATGAAAGGAATTTAAATTGAATTACAATACAGTGGGGGAATGAAAAATGCCCCAACTAAACTTATATGCTACTTAGTAAGACCCCTAGAGGCCAAAATTTGTCAGAGCTTATGGAGTCATTGGCCAAAGGGGTCTCATAGACCTCTCTAAACCTCACAGTTTACTGCCAGTGCTATTGGTCATCTTCCTAACTTGACAGTAAGGCCCTGTTGCTGAAGACACCACTTATTTATGCCATCTAACATCTAATGGAACAAATGGAGAAATCAAGCTTCACCTCTAATGACAAGTGTTCATGGTGTTGCCAGGTACTATACATGCTACCAGAGGAGAAGAGTAATCATCAGTCTCACATAGCCACAAATTCTGAGACAGAGAGAGAGAGAGAGAGCAAGAGCGAGAGCATAGCAACTTGCCTGCAAGATATACTGGTGCATTAGTGGCTCGAGTATTATAGGAGAAGCCAACAACAGTTTGATTGAATTTAAGGTCCTTTGAATGACATGGAGCCTATGCCCGAAAAATCTAAAATTGCCAGGAACCTATGATTGGTAGGACATAGGCCCTAGGAAAAAACCTACTATTTTTATTTTGCTTAATGAACACAGCAATGAAATGGCCATGGTGAATTATGCTATAACTGTAGAACATTACGTTGGTCAACCCTTATCAGAGAAATTTCTTCATTCAGTAAAATCACTGATAATTAACTGAGACCCATAACTGGACAATGTGCAGAATGTGAGAGACTTTGGAGCCCTCACCCCTAAGTGGGGTGTCTTTATCAAACACTTCCCTTCAAGGCTCAGAGATCTCTGTGGAAGAAAAAAACAGAAAAATGCAAAAGCGAGAGGTGATGATTGCTCCAAGGTGGGGAGGATGTTGGCAGAGATGGAGGAATTGAACTCTAATCAGTATATATTATATGAAAAATATCTATCTTTTCAGTTAAAAATAGAAAAAAAATCTTAAAATTGTATGAAAAAATTTACATCAATAAATACAATACAAAATAAAATAGTTTTCTTAAGGAAAGATTGCTGACACTTTACTCTTTTTATGGTATTCTGCTCTAATTTTGTTGTGATGCTGCTGATGTAGAAACACTAGGTTCTGGTGGTGCCATATTGCTCTTTATGTTGTTGAATGTATTCTTGCCCTGGCATCTACCCATCTCTTTCTCCACTCCATCCATTTGGAACTCTTGGTCCAATTGAAATTGGCAGAGTCTGTGTCTCAGAGAGCAGCTGCAGTTTTGGTGGATGGGTGGGTTTGTGGGGTGGAGTGGGGCTTGTAGCTTACAGGGTCTGGTAGGGTGGTGGTAGTCAGGCCTGCTTGCAGGAGTCCTGCCTGATGGCCTGCAACTGTGGCTCTTGGTCCAATTGGAGCTGTCAGAGTCTGTGTCTCAGGGAGCACTTGCAGTCTTGGAGGATGGGAGGGTTTAGGGGGTAGAATGGGGCTTGTAGATTTGGGAGTGCTACATCTTGCAGGCAACAGAAAGTCAACTGACTGTCACACTGAGGGAAGCTTGAGCAAAAGAGACCTCAAATCCCACCCCACAGTGTTATATTTCCTCTAACAGGGCCTCACCTCTTAATAGTGTCACTCCCTTTGGGAGCCATTTTCTTTCAAACCACCTCATTCCACTCCCTGGCCCCAAATGCTTATGGCCATATCATAATGCAAAAAATGCATTCAGTACAACTTCAAAAGTCCCCATAGTCTGTAGCAGTCTCAAATTTGTTTCAAAGTCCAAAGTCTCTTCTAAGATGCATGCATGGCAATCTCTTAACTGTAAATCAAAATCCCCCGTTAAAAAAATAAATAAATAAAATAAATAAATAAATAAAAATAAAAAGCAGGTCACTAACTCCCAACATATTATGGGACAGGAATATATTATCATTCCAAAACACAGGGAAGGGAGCATAGCAAAGAAACACTGGACAAAAGCAAGGCTGAAAACCAGCTGGGCAAACTCCAAACTGTAGCTCCATGTCTGATGTCAAAATGCTCTTCAGAATGTTTTTCAGATCTCCAACTCTGTTAAGCTTTGTTGACTGCAACACACTTTTTTCTTTTGGGCTGGTTCTACTCCCAGTTAGCAGCTCTCCTCAGCAGGTATCCTACAACTCTGGCATCTCTAACACCTTGGATTTTCCAAGACAATCCAGGCTTCAACTTCACAGCTTCACACAATGGCCTCTCTACTAGGCTTCCATTCAGGGATACCTCTGACACATGCCTGGCCTCAGCAGCTTTATTCTATAACTCCTTTCTTCTGTCCTTAACTCTAAATTCAGAACCATGTGGCAGAAGCTGCCAAGTTCTGCTCCTTGCTGGGGCTGGAACATGGCCCCCTCCTTCAATTACATCTTCACAGCTTTCTGTTTTTGATTTCTTTCACTGCCTAAGCATAGCTGTCCTGAAACTTACTCTGTTGACCAAGCTGGCTTCAGCTCTGAGCTCTGAGCTTTTCTTTAGTTTCTTTCCACAAGTTGAAACTTAGTTGGGTAGGATCTTGCCCTGAGATCATCACTCCCTTTATTCCATTTCTTTCTTTTTTTTGCCATAGAGCCATTTATTCTCTTTTTGAAAATCCATACATTATTCTTCTGTGTGATTGGTCATTAATTTGATAAAGAAACATTTTCTATACTTCCCCTGTGCTGGTGAATACCCCTCCTTCTTGGTTTTGAACCTCTAGCCTCTTTTTTTGCTCTGTTCTGCTACATCCTTTTGGCATCCAGTAAATAACTCATCTGAAGTCTGGTTCCTGCACAAGCCTTGACAACCGCTTCAGGAGCAGTAAGTACCACAGCTGAGGGCTGGGCTTTTCTGACTTGTTTTTGCTCATTCTACATAAGGTATCAAGGGTCAAAAATGGCAATATCAGATTTTTAGACTCTGCTGACAGAAATAGGATTTATAAGATGTATACTCTTGTCCTCTATGTAGTTTATTTTTAAGTACACTTGTTAAAAGCAAGTTTAATCATGTTGACAAATATTTTGGTTACCTTTTAAAAACAAGATTCTCTTAAAAAGCTGGCAGAGAATTTTTTTAAGGATGGGCATTTACCTCCATCCTGCTCTAGTGGCAGAGATTAAAAACAGTACCAAAGGCATTGAAGGTGTACTTAATGAGGTTTTGGAAGTGCTCTCACTGTGAACTCTAAGTACTGGCTTACTTAAACAGACCGTGTTGGCAGAGCTGAACCTCAGTACAGTTCTGTAGAAATGCTGTAGTTTTTTCTTTACTTGCTTCATGGCTGTGGTCTGACATTCAGTCTTAAAGCTCATATGATTCAGAATCTTGTCTGTGAAGCAATGTAGCCACAGCACATTATTTTAAGGGTGATACTCACCCCAGCAGTTTTTGTTCTTCCTCATGAGCCTGCAGATCTCAAACTGGTGGTTTGTAAATAGTTCCTCTTCAGTGGAGATATCACAGAAAATCACTATCCCATCCCCCTCTAAGCAGGACAGGGTGTAGTCAATGATGTTGACTTGTAGTCCATGGTTGGGAATGGTGCTTTTCTTCCCACTGAGGGTGTCATGGAGCTCTTTGAGGTTGATTTTAAGAGCACATTCCCCCAGTGTAAGTCATGGTGCTTCCCCCATGGCGAGGAATGTGGTGATTTGGTGCAGAATGCTCTTTTCAGTAGCCACGGAGGACAGCTTTGTTTTCATTTGCTCTAAGTCAACCCTACCAAACTCAAATTCCAGTATAATAAAGAGCTGGTCTTCCTGGAAAAAGTGAGACTGGTCATTTGTAGCTTTTTTGTTTGAGTTATTATGATCTCAGGCTTTGAGCAGCAAGGGAAGGTAAGGCCCTTGAACACAGTGTACTGAGTTCAGTCCAATAAAGCCTTCTGTGTGGTTGTATACCTCATCAGACAAGAGGCTCAGCTCTTCAGAGATGATGATCTCTGGTAGGATCTCCTCAAAGTTTTTTTGATGGGATCCATTGACTAAATCTGGTCCTTCAATAGCAATGATTTTTAGGGCTACAAGTATTTGATCAGTAATTGTTTGAAACACTTCCCCAAACACTCCTTCCCCAATATTCTCACAGCGTTCCAGTTTTCTGTGGAAAGGCAATCATCAAAGGGAATAGGCTCTTCCTGATTACACTCTCCATAAACCTTTTCAGCATAAGATGGCTTTTTGTCTGTGACTTGCAGGGTCTTTAAGAGCTTAGCAAATACATAGATGCTAAAAATTCAAGAACCATTTAATCTGATGTGACATATGGCTCAGGTGGCAGAGGTCCATACCTGGCATCTAGGTTCTATCTTATTTGCTTCTCTTTTCTGGTCCCCACTGAAGATTGAAGCTTATGAGATTATTTGACATATGAGGTAAGATAACATGCTCTGATGAAGGATATTCACCATTACAGCCCTCAGAGGCAATGGTATACTATGCTTCTTTTCTATCAGAAGAAGGGCTCTTCATAACTAGAGATTACAAAACAACAAATTGTATATATGCCTTTTACACATTTGTGAATATTCAAGTTCCCTTATTAAAGATTCCTAGTTTAAAGGTTTTCTAAGTGAGGATGTTTTATGTAATTTCAACCTTTTAAGTTTATTTACTTATTCATGTATTGAAAACAGATTCTTCTCTCATATAACACATCCCAACCACAGTTACCCTCCTTCCACTCTTCCCAGCTTTCCACCATTTCCCTTCTCCCCCCAAGATCCACTCCTTCTCCTTTTACCTTCAGAAAATACAGGCTTGCTAGGGATATCAGCTGAATGAGGCATAGCAAGATACAGTAAGACTAGGCACAAACCGTCTTATCAAGGCTGGACTAGGCAAGCTAATAGAAGGAAAAGGGTTGCAAGGGCAGGCAAAGGAGTCAGAGACACCCCCACTCCCTTTATTAGGAGTCCCACAAAAACCCTAACTGAAACAACCACAACTTATATCTAGGGGACCTAGTAACGACCCATCCAGGATCTGTGATTGTCATTTCAGTCTCTGTGAGCCCCTACAAGCCCTGCTTAGTTGATTCTGTGGGACATATTCTCTTGGTGTCCTTGACGCCCTCTGGCTCCTACAATTCTTTCTGCCTTCTTCCATGGGGTTCCCTGAGCTCCACTTAATGTTTGCTGTGGGTCTCTGCTTGTGCTCCCATCAGCTGGGGGAGGAAGCCTGTCAAGTTAGGCATTGACCTGTTAATGTAGGAGACTATAATTAATAATTTCACTGATATTTTTATGCTCAAGCACTTACAAATTATATCCTGCCCATTCTACCTTGGTTGTCTCATTCATCACATGCATTTTTTTTCCATAAATTTTACAACATAGTTTGTTTTGAGTTTATTGGAAAATTTGTGCTATTCACCTATTGAGTCAAACCTCAATTGCATACTAATTTTCTTGGTTATTTCAATTGCTGTCATTCCAGTATTACAGACATAAAAATTGTGTAGTTGTGTATGGTGTGTGTGTGTGTGTGTGTGTGTGTGTGTGTGTGTGTGTGTGTGTGTGTAGACAGATATCAGAAAGTCAGAAAGAAGGAGCATTTGTTGTTTGGAATTGACTTCAGGGATTTATGGAGGTAGAAAAATCCACTTGGAACTGATTGTTCTATTGACATTTAACAGGAAAAAAAAAACCAGTATCAGTGTCAGCTCTCAAGAATCATTCTCGTTATGTCTCTTTTCACTCATTTGTCTTCAGAGATGGTTGCTGTCATTTTTAAAGGTTCAAGTTCTCTTGCTATTTATGGCTTTCATGGTTTCTGATGAGAAATTCTCTGTTATCCTGTCTATGAATCCTTTCCCTATGGCTGTAAAAACCTGTGTGTTTCTTGAGGTTCTGTGACAGTATATTTGACCTGAAGTGGTTTCATTGTGTGTGTGTGTGTGTGTGTGTGTGTGTGTGTGTGTGTGTGTGTGTGTTTCTCTCTATATTATCTTTCTTGTTTTATGTATGTTTTTGGATGGGAGAAGATTATTTTTTTACAAATTTGCATTTTGGGACATGTGTGAAAATTGCTTATGATCATGTGTAATTGAAAGTGTGAATCTATCTCTTGCTTGCAAAAATTCAATCCCAGGATTGACGTGTGATGGTAATACATGTAAGTGTTAAAGAAGAAAACCATTTTCTAAGGAAGGAACATTGTTGGGGGAAGGAATAGTGCCAGCATGAAGTGGTGTGAGGAGATGGAGTAATGGACTGACAGAGGTGGACCAACAGGAACCAAGGTGTAAAATGTTACAATGAAAACCCCATTACTTTGCATACTTATTTAAAATACAGGAAAAACTGTGGTCAGGATTATTGTATGAGAGAAGAAACTATTTTCAATAAAAATAAGCAAAATAAAAAACACATTAAAACTGTATCTTAAGAACATTTCTTGAAATACGTTATAGAATGTTCTCAAATGAAAGTAATATAAAAAGAATCATTACTAATTTTAAATTTCAAAACAAATTCATAAAAGTAATACAAAATTATCTGTGCATATTAAAGTAACCGAGTGATTCTCATGGGTCAATTAATTGCTTCCTCCACAAAATGTAGGGACAGAAGCTGTAGGTAGACTCCTGGGAGAAGTCTGTATAATTTGCTCCAGATCTGCATATGATAGACTATGAAACACAAATACAACTCCATACTACAGTTTTGAAGGAATGAACTTCATGTCCTGCTTCATTGGTTAATGGTATTTTTATTTCAGTCATAATAGTTAACCATAAAGCCTTCTGACCAGAGGATTAATTAGGAGCTTCAACCACGGTGAGAGAAAATTTTAAAAGATAAACATTAGGCTGGTATACTTTTAAATTGTTAACTTAGTCTGGAGATTTTCACTGACATCTCTTATTCAGTCTTACAGCTAGAATTTGCAAACTATGTGGCAGATGTGACATTACCATGACATTACCTATAAAGCAGAAAGAAATTATGGTTAACTTGGACATTGATCTATGTTAACACTCATTCTTCTAATTTTTCTGCACAGAGAACTTAGAATCTTTTTAATACAACTAGAGAGCATGTGCTTGTAATCACATTCAGTCCTTATTCCATTGCTGATTGTATATGAGACTGACTTATCTTGGTGAATAAATTTTTTCCTCAAGAAAACTGGTAAGGGTGAATATACAGTAAATAGTGTAATTCATGTCAATCCAGTGGCAGATGTACCCACTGTGACTTATTGAAAAGGTGAAAATATTATTTTCAGTAGTTTCCAAAAACTAAGTTCTAAGTGAGGTATAAATATAGACATTTTCATCCTAGGTAATTTACTGATTGCGATCATGCGATACGCAAAGCTAAGATTAAAAAACTTAAATATCTCAGTGAATGACACTGACCAATTAGAGTTTTATATTTAGAATATGTTCATCTATCATAGGAGGTAATAAACAGGCAACAAAGAACATATAAAAAATAAAAAAAGGGAAATGATCCTTGTTTAAGTGAGAAATTGCCCTGAATGAATTAACAGGGACCGTTTTAGTGCTTTCTTTGAATTCATATCATCGAGAGGAAACAATAAATGCAATCTAACTGTTTAAATCAGTTGTTGGCAAGTGACAAATGTGGAAGTGTTGAACTTTATTGAGTTCAGAAGTGAACTGGAAGATATATTTATTTGTTGTTCATTTATTAATATAAGAATGAATTAGCATATGGAAAACACTTTTCTTTTTCTATTTAAGTTTTTTCATGCTATATGTTTTGATTATGCTTTTGTCCTCCTCTAATTACTCCTAGATCCTCTCTACCCAACCAACTTTATGTCTTCTCTCTCTCTCTCTCTCTCTCTCTCTCTCTCTCTCTCTCCAACTTCCTCTCAAAAAACCTCACAAAGTGAAAACCAAACCAACCAAACAAAAAATCAATAGAACAAAAATTTGAGAAAAATCCCAAAACAAACAAAAATCTTACAAAAACCATGTAGTTCATTTTGTATAGGCCAACTACTCCCGTGCATGGTACCTGCTCTGTAATATGGTTGATATACCCAGTGCAACTGCATTGGAGAAAAATGATTTTATCTTTTCCAGTGTGTGTTTACAGATAGTTTCTTGATTTCAAGTTGGAACCTGTGTCTACTTTCCCCTCTCCAGGTTGGGGCCACTCTGGCTGGAATTTCTGCATGCTACCATAGTCTGTGTGAATCCATATGTCTATCAGTCCTGTTGAATCTTGAAGACACTGTTTCCTTGGAGTCATCCATTCCCTCTGGCTCTTACAATCTTTCCACATCCTCTTCCACATAGTTCCTTCAGCCCTATGAGATGTTTGATGGAGACATCCCATTTGGGACAAGGTTCTCCAAAGTGTCTAACTCTGTGCACACTGATGAATACCACTTTTAAATTACATGAATTACTTTTTATATTTAATAACATGTGACCATATATGTAGCAAACACATTAAATTGGCATTCGAAGTCCAGGCTTTTGGTAGAGAATCTTTAAAAACAAGTTGTTAATACAATGAATGTCTATATCTTGTGTTTATGCTTCTTAATTTCAAGTTCATTATTATCATATTCCTTTTCTTTCTCATTGCCACAGAGCATCAAGTGACTGTCAGATGACAATGATGAACAGGACAGAAGTAACACAGTTTATCCTCATGGGACTGACCAATGACCCAGGCCTGCAGCTTCCCCTCTTCATCACTTTCCTCCTCATCTACATCATCACCTTGATTGGGAACCTGGGGATGATCCTGCTGATTCTCTTGGATTCTCGGCTCCATACCCCCATGTACTTCTTCCTTGGTAACTTGTCCCTGGTTGATTTTGGTTACTCTTCAGCTGTCACTCCCAAAGTCATGGCTGGGCTCCTAATAGGAGACAAGATCATGTCTTACAATGATTGTGCTGCTCAGATGTTCTTTTTTGCAGCCTTTGCTACTGTGGAAAATTTCTTGTTGGCCTCAATGGCCTACGATCGCTATGCAGCAGTGTGTAAGCCCCTACACTATGCCTCCTCCATGAATACAAGTATGTGTGTGTGTCTGATCATGGGCTGCTATGTCCTTGCTTTGTTGAATGTCTCAGTCTACACTGGGGATACATTCAGTCTCTCCTTTTGTAAGTCTAATGTGGTTCATCACTTTTTCTGTGATATGCCAGCAGTCATGGCTCTCTCTTGTTCTGATAGACATATAAATGAACTAGTTCTTATTTGCCTAGCCAGCTTCAATATCTTCTTTGCTCTCATAATAATATTAGTATCCTATATTGTAATTTTCATAACGATCTTTAAGATGCACTCAAGAGCAGGGCATCAGAAGGCCATATCTACTTGTGCTTCCCACTTCACTGCAGTTTTTATTTTCTATGGAACAATAATCTTCATGTATTTGCAACCCACCTCTAGACATGCAATGGACAATGACAAAATCGTGTCTGTGTTCTACACCATGGTCATCCCCATGCTGAACCCTCTAGTTTACAGCCTTAGGAACAAAGAGGTCAAGAGGGCATTCATGAAAATGATTCTGAAGGAAAAATAATTATTATAAGATTAAATATAGATGATTAAAATTCATTCTTCTGAGATCTTCTGCATATACTTGTTTGTATTTTAACCATACTAGTTCAAGATCAGACTTTTTATTCATGTCTCTGCATATCATTTTCTTCCAAGAATCAAAGAACTTTATATTTAGAAGCACAATGTATCACAAAGAATATTTTTGATTTTTTTGAGTTTGATTTGTCAAAAACTTTTTTTTAATAATGGTATTATTAATACATTCAAATATTTCTTTTCACTTTCTCCTTCTGGTATATCATGATAGTTAATCTTCATTGTCAACTTGACTGGAGTCTTAATCCCCATTGAAATATACTTCAGGGGATGTCCACTAGTGTGTTTTTATGTTTGCTGTATTTTATTGCAGCAGCCATAAGAATGATGCAAATTTACTATGGGGTATGTGTTGGGAAAATTTATCATTAAAATTTCCTATCCCTGGAATTGTCTTTCTTTGAACATTTTTCATTGTTAATTTAATTTCTATACTTGTTTTCTCTCTTCTGGTTAGTTTTACATATATATATATATATATATATATATATATATATATATTCAGGAATTTGTATTTTTTCTGTTATCGAATCTGATGCTCTGTGGGTTGTTTAGAATATTCTGTTTCAGAGCCATCTCTTATTCTGGCCTCTACTCAGAATTACAAATTTCAGATCATTTGATAAATGGTTTCAGAGAACAAACCTAAATGATGAATATATTGCCTTCAGAGGACACATAGGCGTTATTAAAATTTTGTTTTTATAAGAAAGGCCTGGTATAACAATCTATCATATACCTTTAAAGAGCTCTGTCAACATAACTCATACTATTGTATTTCTAGAAAATTCATTGAGATAGAAGACCCTTTAATATTTCTTGAACTGATTTTATACAACCTGCCACTCTATGCCTTACTATTAAGTCTACTGAAGTTTGTACATCTAGATCACTAAGTTCATTTAGCAAAATGTCATGATGTAATGGGTCTGTATAAAATTTTGTGCATGGAGAATGATTAAGTTCCCTGAGACATAATCACTCATGTGTAAACGTTGATACAGCAGCTAAACACGATGTTGTGGGAGCATTGCCAGGAGAAATCAAAGTAACTTTTTTTTAGTGTTCACTGGCATGGATGAATAAAATCATTTGCTATCAATACAGCTGTGAACGAAATACCAGAATGTGTGTTAATTGCTAGAGTGATGAAGCCATAGCTCACATAGGAGCTTTTAATTTGAGTCATTAAGCTTAATAATCCTCTGTTAAATTCCAAGAGCCATCATTTTTTTTTTTGCAGAGGCTAAGAGGACATGCTAAATAATACACAGTGTAGTTACATACCTATTCATCTTTTTAAGATCCCAATTGTGGCACCAACTTCTACAATCTTCTAGTAATATTATATTGTTTTTGGTTTACTGTTTATCAGATAGAGGCAGTTCTAGTGACTTCTCTTTGGTCTTTACCACAATTTTTAAATAGCTTTGGAAGGGTCATGTGAACAAGTTAAGCATGACATCTGCTAAGGTTAACTGTTCCAAATATGTATTCTGGAATTTAGGAAATAATTATAGGTTGATGATTGGTTGGGTTCATTGGCAGGCAAGTGAAGGACAAGTTTGCAATTTTCACCTGATCTCCATAAAGGACTACACTTATCTGGTGAAACAACGGAAATCTTATTCTAAAATTAGCCTCAATTGAGAGAAATGACCAATAGTTTCTCCAAATTTCAGTTATCTCTATTAAATACTTCATAATTACCTCGATAAAAGATCATAAAAACCTTGTAAGACTTATAATAATAGTTTAGAAAATAAGTTGGACAGTGTATATGAGTCTAAGGTCTATAAATATGTTCCCAAAATTCAATGAGAACTATTTACTACTAGCTTTTATGATTCTAGTACATACTGCTCAATTGACCTAGACCTTCATGTAAAAGTCATATAAAAGCATAGTAAGATTTCCTTTCCATTTTGGTTCCAGTGATAACATGGTCAAGCAATTGATGTCACAGTAATTCATATACCAAACATACTATAGTGACTACTGCTTTGAATATTATGTCCTTTATGGAAATTTCATTCATTCATTATCTCTTTCACAATGGAGGACTGTACATGGTCTCTACCATGTTAAAAAAGGAATCAATTTCAATAGTTTTACTTTTCTCTATTGAGTGACTTTAATTTTCCAATCTGGACATCAAAGAAGTGTGATGACAGCACTTTTTATTTTTAGTTTTTCTTTTATTGAAAATAGATTTTGTTATGCAATATATTCTGTTTTACCCTCCCTTAACTCCTCTCACTTCCTCTCCACCTACCCTGCTATCCAGATCCACATCCTTTCTGTCTCTAAGGAATAATAATTAAAAAAAAAGAAAAGTAAAGTAAACAAATAAATCAGAATTGGAAAAAAACAAACAGAAGAAAAAGAGTCAAATAAAACAGAAGTAACACATATAGATGCAAACACACACATTTGCACACACAGGAATCCCATAAAAACACAAAACTGCAAGCCATAATACATGTGTCAAGGACCTGTAATGTTAAAAAAAGGTTCTGACACAACATTTTGAAACAAAGATACCATTGAGTTCTGAGACAGATAAGGCCTAAAGTACTGGGCCATGTCTTAAGCTAACAAAGAGCTCTGACATGCGCAGTAGTATCCTGACCCAGAGGACCCTGAAACTGGACCCTCAAGATGACCACTGTTGACATATGACCCAGCGTCAACCAGGAAACACCATGGCAGCTGGAAGCAAAGCCCACCAAAAAGTACACACAGAAATACCTCCTTCCTTTAACAAACAAGATTGCTTACAACCTCTCAGAGCCTGTGTTGTTGGGTTCTGCATCTACTCACCCCCTGCCCCCGGGATCAGAGACAGTGGGACCCCAGCTGCAGAGCAAACAACAGAGTTCGGATTTGCATTCGCCATCTACTGCTGTGAATGTAACCTACTCTTAAGAGTGACTTGGATTATATGAGCGAGAATTGTTGAGACCAAGGTTGGATAAAGCACAGGGACAAATAGCCAAACGAATGGAAACACATGAACTATGAACCAATGGCTGAGGGGTCCCCAACTGGATCAGGCCCTCTGAATGGGTGAGACAGTTGATTGGCTTGATCTGTTTGGGAGGCATCCAGGCAGTGGGACCGGGTCCTGTGCTCATGGCATGAGTTGGCTGTTTGAAACCTGGGGCCTATGCAGGGTCGCTTGGCTCGGCCTGGGAGGAGGGGACTGGACCTGCCTGGACTGAGTCTACCAGGTTGATCTCAGTCCTCGGGGGAGGCTTTGCCCTGGAGGAGGTGGGAATGGGGGGTGGGCTGGGGGGAAGGTGAGGGGGGTGGGAGGGGGGAGAACAAGGGAATCCGTGGCTGATATGTAGAACTGAATTGTATCGCAAAAAAAAAGAATAAAAAAAAGAAAAAAAGAAAAAGAAAAAGAAAAGGACTATCAGTGCCTGTGCCTGACCTAAGAGAATTTAGTCCATCCACAAAAAAAAAAAAAAAAAAAGAGTGGCTTGTTTCTTGCCAGGCGGTGGTGGAGCACGCCTTTAATTCCAGCACTCAGGAGGCAGAGCCAGGCAGATCTCTCTGAGTTTGAGGCCAGCAAGGTCTACAGAGCGAGAGCCAGAACAGGCACCAAAACTGCACAGAGAAACCTTGTCTCGAAAAACCAGAAAAAAAAAAAAGTGGCATGTTTCCTTGGTGAGATTCCCTTGGTTAATTTTTTCATTTGCAAGTTTTATCGATTGGACATAGTTTCTTGGTTAGGGAAGGAGGCTTGTGTCTCCTCTCAGCTCTAAGACTCCTTCTAAGACCATTCCAGGCCCTGTGCATGCTGCCACAATTCTTTGAGTTCATATATGTTCAGTTCTCCTGTGTTTAGAAGGCCTTGTTTTCTTGATGTCCTCTACCATCTCTGTCTCTTATACTATCTGTGCTTCCCCTTCTACAGAGTTCCCTGAGCCTGAGGAGAGGGATTTGATGGAGACATCCTGGTTATGAAAGAGTGTTCCAAGGTTGTTTAAAGAGTGCTCCAAGGTCCACTGTCTGCATATTGTCTGGTTGTGGGTTTCTGTGTTTGTTCCCATCTGCTGCAAGAGGAAATTCTCTGATGATGGCTGGGCAGAACATTGATCTCACTATAGGAGAATGTGTTTAGGAGCCCTTTTATTGCCATGTTTCTTTTTTTTTTTTTTTTTTTTTTTTTTTTTTTTTTTTTTGGTTTTTCGAGACAGGGTTTCTCCGTGTAGCTTTGCGCCTTTCCTGGGACTCACTTGGTAGCCCAGGCTGGCCTCGAACTCACAGAGATCCGCCTGGCTCTGCCTCCCGAGTGCTGGGATTAAAGGCGTGCGCCACCACCGCCCGGCCCTATTGCCATGTTTCTTAACAGAACAGTAGAATTTAGTTTTCTCTAGCTCTCCAGCCTATCTGGTCTCAGGTTCTTCACTGCAAGCAGTGTTGGGTATGGGTTCCATTTAAGTGGGCCTTAAATCAAAGCAGATATTAGTTGTAGAGTTAGGGTTTCTATTGCTGTAATGAAACACTATGACCAAATAGCAAGTTGGGAAGGAAAGAGTTTATTTGGCTTACACTTCCACACGTCTGTTCATCACTGAAGAAAGTCAGGACAGGAACTAAACAGGGCAGGATCCCAAAGGCAGAAACTGATGCAGAGGCCATGGAAGGAAGCTACTTACTGGCTTTCTTCCCATGGCATGCTCATCCCATGTGGTTCCCAGGGATTGCACCACCCAACATGGTCTGGGCCCTCCCATACTGATCACTAAATGAGGAAATGCCTTACAGATGGATCTCAAGTGGGCATTTCCTCAGCTGAGGCTCTTTCCTTTCTGATGACTCTAGCATGTGTCAAGTTAACATGCAAAACAACCCAGTACATTTGTTTATCCCACAACTTTTGTGCCAGTGTTGTATCAGCATATCTTGCATGCAGATCATTCTTGCAGATCTACTGGTCTGTAGCTGGGTTTGTGTTTACCTTCCAGTACTGTGAATAGTAGTCTGCAGCAACGAAGGTTGTAGTTAGATACCAGCTCTACTTCTCCAATTTCAGTGAATTGTGTAAGTGTTGTCTTTGGCAATAGGGCCTCACTATCAGTTTTTGAAGAGCAACCAACACCCTTGGCAGTTGCCTAAGTTGTTTGGGAGTTCCACTACTACTCTAGCCTGAATTTCAGTTAAGCCCTGCACTTTCCATCACACATAGACTGGACAACAGCTACCTCTCCCAGAACTTGACAATTATTCTAATTTTCTCAGTGTCTCCTAAAGATACTGTCACCTTCAGACAACAGGATGTAATTTAAAGAACATGACATCCACATTCCTGAGATGTGGGGTGGGTGGGTTTTGGTCATTCAGTGGGTTATGGATATTTGTCATTGTTTAAGGTGGTTGATTGTGAATTGTTATTGGTCATGGTCAGGGAGGAAACTAAACAAAGGGGTTGATTTAAGGGATTTCTTTTTCTCTTTTATCCTTTCTTTCCTATCTAATTAGAAAAAGGGGTGGTATAAGAATGATAGGAAAAAGGGTAGATTATTGAATTTACTTTTACTTTTAAACTAAAAAGCAATTACTAGTCTCAAATATTCTCTGCGGATATGGATTTTTTGTATATTGATACAAATTTAAGGTTATTTTTGTTACAACATACTGTAAAGTATTGTACCTATACAACTCATTTAAAATGGTAATGTAAAGTTCTTTTCCTTGAAAGCTACTATTACAAAATGTTTAAGATAATTAAGATAACAATCAAACTTGTAGTCATGTTAGGTATTCTTTCAATGTTAAACAGAGATACATATTAGATAGATAGGTGGTCTTCAAACACTTTAGAAATCTATAGATTACGTCATTTGAGATGTTTTAATAACATAATTCTTCTTATGACAGTGAGATATGTCTGCTCCTGGCAGCACCAATCTATTTTAAAAAAGGATAATGGTCATCAAAGAACCTCCATATGGAGTTTGTTGTCAATGTGGCAAAGCTAGCCACTGGGCAAAATAACTGTCCTTGCCTCGACTGCTGACAGTACACACAGGGCACAAAACAATACAGCTGCTGAAGTTTGCTAAGACAAGGTAGGCCAGTCCTTAAAAATTCCTGCTTCACAGACAATCTGTCAGATTTTCAGTCGTATAGGCCAAAGATGGATGCCCAACATTGCAGAACATTGAATGACTGTCCAGGCAGTCAGCTGTCTCTGTCACTATAGTTTTGGAAGATGTTCTGCACTTCCTCTTTACTCAGGTAATATTTTATCCTTCTTCAGTCTCTGATGGGGTTGAAGATTAAGTTAGTTACAGTCTTTTGTTTTCATTGTTACAAAATTCAGAAAAGAAATTCACAGAAGAGATAGAAATAAATTTTATAAATGTGAGACATAAAAGCTTAAGTTGTTTAAGAAAATATTTTAAGGTCTAAAAAGATATTTTTTATGTTGATAATACAAGTTATGATATACAGTGGTTTATGTATAAAACTTTGGATTCACCAAGATAGGGGAGATAATAGAGTACTTTGTCCAAAGTTGCCAAATACAAATGGAGTGGACATTGTGAATATAATTCTTACTTGATAATGTTTCTTATTGTATATAGTTTCATTGTTTTAGAGTTAAAACCTTTTCTTTTTATTTAGACAAAAATGAGGCAATGTTGTGGGATAATCTTTTAGTATACTGTGAAGATGTGTCTCTGCTAAGGCACCTTCTGGTTGGATTAATAAAAAGCTGAATGGCCAAAATCTAGGCAGGAGAGGATAGGGGGATTTCCAGGCACATATAGGAACTCTGGGGAGAAGAGAGGAGGGATTTACTAATGAGACACAGAGAAATTTGTATGTAGATTATAAAGAAGCAGTAAAGATACACATAACAGAATGTAGGTTAATATAAATGGAATAGTTTAAATTATAAGAGCTAGTTGGAAACAAGCCTAAGCTAAGGCCAAGCTTTTATAAGTAATAGGAAGTTTTCCTTGTCATTATTTGGGAGATGGAAGTCCAAAGAAAGACCAGCCAGATAGTGTTCATATATGTATATACTCTGGGAAGTTTCTACTGTGTTAGGTTTCCATATAACTTCTCAAATTGCCCTTAGTTTTAATTATCTCTCCCAGTATTCCCTTCCTTGTCCCCACTTCCCTCTTGTGCTAGTTTGAAAGAAAATGGCCCCCAAAGGGAGTAGCACTAATGGGAGGTGTGGCCTTGTTGGAGGAAGTGTGTCACTGTGGGGGTGGGCATTGAGGTCTTCTATGCTCAAGCCACACCTAGTGAGACAGACCACTTCCTGTTTTCTGAGGGTCAAGATATAAGAATTCTCAGCTACCTCTCTAGCACCATGTTTGTCTGTATGCTATATGCTCCACCACGATGATAATGGACTGAACCTCTGAACTGTAAGCCACCTAAGTAAATATTTTTTTCTTTATAAGAGTTGCTGTGGTCATTATGTCTCTTCACAGAATAGAAACCCTAAGTCATCTCTGCTTTCCCACTTTTGTCCTAATATTCCAGTCCCTACCCTACCCATCTATACCTATTCATTTTATTTTTCATTCCTAGTGAAATAGATGGCTCCCCCACAGTTTATTTTACTCTATTCCTAACTTCTTGGGATGTCTCTCCATATCATCTCTTCCTATAGTTGAGATAATAGGTATATCTGTTAGGCCCTATCATGGTGGATCACAGGCTTAGGGTAAAATATTCAATCTAATCCAATTTCTCAAGGATTTGAATAATTTTGTGTAAATGAAGCCAAAGTGTGTCAGGATTTCAAATACACAAATTTCATGACCCATTATTGGCCATGCTTCATCATTACTGTTAGAAACATTTCTAATTACCTAAGTGTAGCTGGAAGTTTCTCTAGTCCTGCCCAGCTCCGCTGTCAGTATGAATCTCTCCCACTTGCGTCCCACAGCTGCTTGGTCCCAAGCAAACATACAGAGGCTTATACTATCTATAAACTGTATGGCCTATGGGTCAGGCTTCTTGTTAGCTAGTTCTTATAACTTAACTCAACCCATTTCTATTAATCTATATGTTGCCACGTGGCTGTGGCATTACTGGTCTGCTGGCATCTTATTGCTCCTTTGGTGGTGTGCTAGTCTCCTTACATTCTCTTTTCTTTTCCTATCTCTTCCATTCAAATGTCCTGCCTAACCTTATTCTGCCTCACCATTGGCCAAACAGCTTTATTTTTCAACCAGTCAGAGCAACACATATTCACAGCATACAGAAAAACATCCCACAGCACCTAAGCTGAAATTTTATGCAAATATCACTGGGCTGATAGCAACAATTTTGGCCTGTTTTTATTATATATTTATTATACTATTATTTCACACCTATATTTACTATTAAAGCTTATGTTTCCCACATTTCTTTGCATTAACTTAGGTAGTCAGGTAGTTCTTTCAAAGTATCACAGTTTTTCTCCTCAGCCACATGCTGCATAGGTATCTCTTGGGACTTGATTCATTTGATTACATTCCTTCCATTCTCTTGCCAATTTCTCCCTAATTGCTGAGTATATTTAAGGTCATAGATTTCAACTTTAACTTTGAAGTATAATGCTTGTAATTCTTCAAGACAGTTACAATGAATTTCTTTTCTTTTTTTCCCTTTAATGAGATGTAGTTTAGTTATTTGCTTGTCTTACTATTGTTGAAAACTGACCTTTTTGTAACCTGCTTTTCTTTTTTCTTACAATTTTTATTATTTAAAACAATTTTTAAATTTAAACATTTTAATCATATTATTCATCTTCTCCCCCAAGTTCTTCTAGACCCTCCCCCATTTCTACCCACCTAATTGTAGATGGATGAATCTCTCCTGCCTACCTGCTCCCAAATAACCATTACTCAGAGGCTTAATATTAATTACAAACTGTTCAGTCTATGGCTCTGGCTTTTTGCTAGCTATCTATGACATCTTAAATTTACCCATTTTTATTAATCTATATTTTACCACATGGCCATGGCATTACTGGTCTGCTGGCATCTTATTACTCTGGTGGCTGCTGGCATCTCTCCCCACTGTGCCCTTCTTTCTCTCTGTATTCAGTTTGGCTTTCCTGCCAAGCAATATTCTGCCCTGCCATAGGCCAAAGCAGCTTTATGAACCAATGAAAACAACACATATTTATACTGTATAGAGGGACATCCCACATCATTTCCCCTTTTCTGTCTAATCAAAAAGGAAAGTAAATTACATATAACAGAACAGTTATCAAGCAAGAATTATAGGTACAATATTTAGTCTATATGTATTTGGCAAAATTAAATAAAATATTATATCATCTATCTTATTTTTTTGAGTATAAAATTTCATATCTAATTTATTTTTTATCATAACCAAGGAAAACTATAATTATAACTATCTAGTCTTCAACTCCATCAAAGATCCCAGAAGGATATAATATTATCTGAGTGAACAGGAATTGCATTGCAAGCAACTTCCATAATTCTAGAAATGACATTGATATCTGGCTGCCTGGACAGTAATTTGAAGTTTTTCTGTAATGTTGGAGTGTCCATCTTCAGGCCAAGAATATCTGGCAGATTGTTCAGTGAAGCAGGACATTTGAAGAACTATTCACCTATTTTGGCAAAGTTCATCAGTTGCTTTCCTCTGTGTCTTGCAGAATGTCTGACAGATTCTTCTGTGAAACAGGAACCTGAAGGAATATCTCACCTTGTTTTGGCAAAGTTCAGTGGTTATTTTCCTATGGGTCCTGTATGTCCAGTTTATATAACATACTATCAACCAGTCCAGGCAAGAGCAGTTTCTTGCCCAAATGGCCAATTTTACCAAGAAGAAAATAAACTCCATATGGAGTGTCTTTGATGATCATCATCCTTTTTGAAGTAAATTGGTGTTGCCAGGAGCAGAAATGTCTTGCTGTCCAGAAAAGTCTTATGTTTTTTTTTTTTAAATTTATTTTGCAATACAATTCAGTTCTACATATCAGCCACGGGTTCCCTTGTTCCCCCCCTCCCGTCCCCCTCACCTTCCCCCCAACCCCCCCCCCCCCATTCCCATCTCCTCCAGGGCAAAGCCTTCCCCGCAGACTGAGGTCAATCTGGTAGACTCAGTCCAGGTAGGTCTAGTCCCCTCCTCCCAGGCCGAGCCAAACAATCCTGCATAGGCCCCAGGTTTCAAACAGCCAACTCATGCAATGAGCACAAGATCTGGTCCCACTGCCTGGATGCCTCCCAAACAGATCAAGCCAATCAGCTGTCTCACCCATTCAGAGGGCCTGATCCAGTGGGGACCCCTCAGCCATTGGTTCATAGTTCATGTGTTTCCATTCATTTGGCTATTTGTCCCTGTGCTTTATCCAACCTTGGTCTCAACAATTCTCGCTCATATAAACCCTCCTCATTCTCGCTAATTGGACTCCCAGAGCTCCACCCAGGGCCTAGTCATGGATCTCTGCATCCAGATCCCTCAGTAGTTGGATGAGGTTTCTAGCACAACAATTAGGGTGTTTGGCCATCCCATCACCAGAGTAGGTCAGTTCGGGCTGTCTCTCGACCATTGCCAGTAGTCTGTTGTGGGGGTATCTTTGTGGATTTCTGTGGGCCTCTCTAGCACTTTGCTTCTTCCTATTCTCATGTGGTCTTCATTTACCATGGTCTCCTATTCCTTGTTCTCCCTCTCTGTTGTTGATCCAGCTGGGATCTCCCGCTCCCCCAAGCTCTCTTTCCCTCAACCCTCGCCTTTCATTACCCCCACTCATGTCCAGGCTGTTCATGTAGATCTCATTCCATTTCTCTGTCATTGGGTGATCCCTGTGTCTTTCTTGGGGTCCTGTTTTCCAGGTAGCCTCCCTGGTGATGTGAGTAGCAGACAAGTCATCCTTGTTTCATGTCTAGTATCCTGCTATGAGTGAGTACATACCATGTTTGTCTTTCTGAGTCTGGGTTACCTCACTCAGGATGATTTTTTCTAGATCCATCCATTTATCTGCAAACCTCATGATGCCATTGTTTTTCTCTGCTGAGTAGTATTCCATTGTGTATATGTACCACATTTTGTTTATCCATTCTTCAGTTGAAGGGCATCTGGGTTGTTTCCATGTTCTGGCTATTACAAACAATGCTGATATGAACATTGCTGAACAAGTGCTCTTATGGTGTGGTTGAGCATTTCTTGGGTATATGCCCAAGAGTGGTATAGCTGGATCTTGGGGGAGATTGATTCCCAATTTTCTAAGAAAGCGCCATATTGATTTCCAAAGTGGTTGTACAAGCTTGCATTCCCACCAGCAGTGGAGGAGAGTTCCCCTAGCTCCACATCCTCTCCAGCATAAGGTGTCTTCAGTGTTTTTGATCTTAGCCATTCTGACAGGCGTAAGGTGGTATCTCAGAGTTGTTTTGATTTGCATTTCCCTGATGATTAGGGATGTTGAGCAGTTCCTTAAATGTCTTTCGGCCATTTGAGTTTCCTCTGTTGAGAATTCTCTGTTTAGTTCTGTAGCCCATTTCTTAATTGGACTGTTGGGCATTTTGATGTCTAATTTCTTGAATTCCTTATATATTCTGGATATCAGTCCTCTGTCAGATGTGGGGTTGGTGAAGATCTTTTCCCATTCTGTAGGCTGTCGCTTTGCCTTGTTGACCGTATCCTTTGCTCTACAAAAGCTTCTCAGTTTCAAGAGGTCCCATTGATTGATGGTTTCTCTCAGAGTCTGTGCTACTGGTGTTCTATTTAGGAAGTGATCTCCTATGCCAATGCGTTCAAGACTACTTCCTACTTTCTCTTCTAGCAGGTTCAGAGTAGCTGGATTTATGTTGAGGTCCTTGATCCACTTGGACTTAAGTTTTGTGCACGGTGATAGATATGGATCTATTTGCAGCCTTCTACATGTAGATATCCAGTTTTGCCAGCACCATTTGTTGAAGATGCTTTCTTTTTTCCATTGTGCACTTTTGGCTTCTTTGTCAAAAATTATATGTTCATAGGTGTGCGGATTAATGTCAGGGTCTTCAATTCGATTCCATTGGTCCACATGTCGGTTTTTATGCCAGTACCAAGCTGTTTTTATTACTGTAGCTCTATAGTAGAGCTTGAAGTCAGGGATCGTGATGCCTCCAGAAGTTGTGTTATTGTACAGGACAGAAAAGTCTTATGTTTTTAAAATATTTTAAATGTCATATTCTATAGGTCTTTGAAGTGTTTGAAGATTATCTATCTAATTGAAATATATCTTTGTATATCTAGAAAATTTAACTAATATGACTATAAATTTGTTTATTATAGTTGACTATTAATCTGTATTTCTTAATGATACATTACAATTTTAAATGAGTTGCATAAATATAATACCTTAAAAAAGAGTAGAAATATACATACAATATAACAAAATTGACCTTAAATTTGTATCAATAAACCAAAACCCATACCAATGTAAAGTATTTTGAAATTAATAGTTGTTTTTTGGATTAAAGTAGATGCAATAATCTACCCTTTTTTTAAAATCATTTCTATACATCTCCCTCTTTTTTCTTTAGAAAGAAATCTACTATGACCATTAACCATTATAATCACCCCCTTTAGATAAAAACAAACATTTATAAATAATATTTTGGGAATTTGGGCATAGCTTTCTATATTACTTTCTGCTGATTGGGGACACTGATAATCTTATGGAGATCCTGAGAAAATTTAGAATTATGGTCTAGTCTTTACTGTAGTAGTCTGTGAGGCTGCACTGTCTTAGCCTGTCACGTTGAAGCTGTTCTGGATATTGGATCATCTGGACCATAGATCCCATTGGAGAGTTCTCTGGGGGTCTTCCTTATGGAACCATATTAACCTTGAAGGAATCCATAGCTTCTCATCCACTGTGGAAACAAAAGCAGAACTTCTTTTCCAAAGCAACATATTCTTAGACCCAAATTTTGAAGTCAAGATACTTTTAAAATATATATGTTGGTTTAACTTTGCAGCCTTTACAATCAAATGTCTTTCTGCAGTTAGCTCATTAACAGTAAGAATTCAAATAAAATACAATAATATACATAATCTAGACTCTGTATATTTTCCATCTTTCTGTGGCTTATTTTTTATATTACTTTTATTGTCTCTTTGAAGACTTTATTTTAAAAACTATTTATTTCTTTATATAATTGCCTATACTCCTTTTCCTCTCTTCCAAGCCTATGTACATTTTTAGACACACTGTAAACCATTTAGAGATTTTTCTATTTGAATCTGTCCTATTGTGTATCTGTAATGCCTTTCTGACCAGGAAAGTTTTTAAATTGTTAAGCTACATGTCTAGGACCGAAGCTGCATTTTTAACTGATGGCTCCTCCCCACTTGGTTTTTTAACATAGTGGAGGCACATTTACCATCAGCTCTGGGAGATACTCTGGAACTACCACTAACTATGGGAAGTGTAGATGTAACCAACCTTCTTATTAAATAAGAAACACAGAACCAATTCAAAGAAGAAAGCCAAGAGGTCAGAGCTAAGAGCTAAAACCTTACCCTTCCTCCTGCAGTGGTCCTACCTCTCCAAAAGAGAGCTACTTCCTGTGTTAAAGTCTTTATAAAGACTTTCGGTTCTGCCTTCTCATTGGTTGTAAATCCAACCACATGACCGCCTCATCACTGCCTGCCTGTACAGACCTCCATGTCTTCTATGGTTGGTATTAAGATTAAAGGTGTGTGTCTCCAATGCTGGCTGTATCCCTGAACACACAGAGATCTACCTAGCTCTGCCTACCAAGTGCTGGGATTAAAGGCATGCACCACCACTGCCCAGCTTTCCTATGGCTTGCTAGTAGCTCTGATCCCGGGGCAACTTTATTTATTAACATACAAATAACATTTTAGTACAAAATAAAATATCACCATAGGGAAGTAGTAGGTATATGCCTCCACCAAGCAGCGTGCATCCCAGAAACCTTACAGCAAAAGTTAAATCTGCCACACAGCATGCTGCATGGCTTGGAGATGCCTCTGTGTATTATGGCAGGAATCCACCACACTGTGCTCAAGCTCAAATGCCACAGTGTCTCTGTTCTGTGACTTGCATGAGAGAGAGACATGAACTAGGAAGCTGCTCTTAACTCTATTTTAGAATCTTCTTAAAGCTCTTTCAGGTTTTAGGTGGAAATTCTTGCCAGCACATTTGAGCACCATTTGTAGCCTGATGCCTTTCTCTATCCCACCTGGTCCTGTGGTCCTGCAGTCACTTATAAAATAATCACTCAGAGGTTTAATATTAATTATAAACTGTTTGGTCTATGGTTTGGGCTTCTTGCTAGCTAGCTCCTTTATTTGAAATTAATCCACTTCTATTAATCTATGTATTGCCACATGGCTGTGGCATTGCCGGTCTACTGACATGTTCCTCCTTGGGCAGTGAGCTCGTGTCTGTCCCAACTCCACCCTTCTTCATCTTCATCTTCAGTTTGAATGTAACACCTAACCTTATTCTGCCTTGCCATTGGCCAAACAGCTTTATTTATTAATCCATGAGAGCAACACATACTCATAGCATACAGAAAGACATCCCATAGGCCCCAACTTTAAGTCATTTCTGAAAAAAAGAAATGAAAAACAAACCTGATACAACAAAGCCCACACAACCAAGAAAACAAAATGAAACAATACCTAAACAGAAAAAAACCACCACCAAACTCTAACCAAATAAAGCACATACAAAAAGCTATGATCCAGTATATGTTGTTCGCTTACTCCTGATCATGAGGCCTGCCCTTGAGTGGGTGATAGACCCAGTGTCACTCCACTGGAAAAAAAATATTTTCCCTCTCCCAGCAGGTATAGATGACAGTTTATTTGTTACCTTTCCCCTAGGGGCTATATTTTTGTTCATTAATTCACTTTAAAAAATATAGCAAAACAAAATATTATAAGATAAAACATAAACTATCACAACAATGTTAGACAGGAAATAACAATGAGGCCAAGAAAAGGCACATGAGTAATTCACATACTCATCTGGAAGCCATAACATAAACAAAGATAACCTGGTGCAAACTTGTGTGACCTCTGTACATTCTGCTTCAGTCTCTGTGAGTTCATATTGTCTATGCATATGTTGATTTAGTGGGCTTAGTTTATTTGGGGTCATCAATCCCTACTGGCTCTTACACTTTTTTTGGCTTCCTGTTCTACAGGGTTCTCTGAACTGAGAGTAGGGCTTTGATGGAGACATCCCATTTAGAGCTGAGTGTTTCAAGGTCTCTGTCTGTCTGTCTGTAATGTCTGAATGTCACACTCTGTATTTGTTCCCATCTGCTGTAGAAGGAAGCTTCCCCTGATGATGGCTGGGCAAGGAACTGATCTATGAGTAAAGCAGAATATCACCAGGAGTCATTTTATCACTACATTTTTTCTTTTTCTTTCTTTTTTCTTCTTTTATTTCTTCTTTCTTTCTTTCTTTCTTTCTTTCTTTCTTTCTTTCTTTCTTTCTTTCTTTCTTTCTTTCTTTCTTTGATCATCATTACTTGGTTTTACCATAGGTCCCTGGGTTCTGGTTCTTTGTCACCCAAGCAGAGATGGGTATGGGCTCCATCTCATTGAATGAGCCTTAAGTAAAATAAGACATTGGTTGCTACTCCTACAAGCTTGTGCTACCATTTCCCTAGCATATGTGGTGGACAGCACACCATTGTAGATCACTGTGTTTGTTTCTGGCTTAGTGTTTATTTCTATTTCGGTAGGATTCAGAGTATCGTCGTTTACCAAAGATTCTAGGGGTAGAGGCTCTGTGTAGGCAACAACTTGACATTTCCATGTTCAGTGGGTTGTGTAGGTGTTGTTTTTAGCAATGGGGCCTTGCTGTCAGTTTGTAGTGAGCAACCTGAATGCTTGACAACTGCCTTTAGGTTGTTTATGGATTCCCATGGGGCCCCTTTGGACAACTGCTGCATAGATGTAACCCAATCCTGGTACTGAAAGCTTTTTCTATGACCAGAGATAGCTGGGGTGCTGTGGGATGGTCTGTATGTCAAATGTGTTGCTGACTGGTCAATGAATAAATCACTGATTGGCCCGTGGCCAGGCAGGAAGTATAGGCGGAACAAGGAGGAGAATAGGGCTGGGAAGTGGAAGGCTGAGTCAGGGAGACACTGCGAGCCGCCATCAGGACAAGGAAGATGTAAAGTACCGGTAAGCCACAAGCCACGTGGCAAGGTATAGATTAATAGAAATGGATTGATTTAAGCTGTAAGAACAGTTAGCAAGAAGCCTGCCACGGCCATACAGTTTGTAACCAATATAAGTCTCTGTGTTTACTTGATCGGGTTTGAGCGGCTTGGGACTGGCGGGTGAGAGAGAGATTTGCCCTGACTGTGGGCCAGGCAGAAAAACTCTAGCAACACTGGGGTTCTGTTCTCCCATATTATTTGGCAATTTCATTTAGATCACACACACACACACACACACACACACACACACACACACACACACACACTCTTTAGGAAGTTTCTACTGTATTAGTTTTTCTTATTACTCCCCCCCCAAATGACGCTTAATTTTAGCTGTCTATTGCAATTAGGGAAATGCAAATTCAAACAGCATTCAGATTTTATCTTACCCCAGTCAGAATGGCAAAGATCAACAAAATAATCAACAAGTGTTGTAGTGGGTTTGGAAAAATGTTGATTCCCATTCGCTGTATTTGGGATAGCAAACTGGTGTATCTACTATGAAAATCAGTGTGAAAAATTATCAAAAAGTTAAAAACAAATGTATCATATGACCCTGGTATACCACTCCTTGATGTATGTCCAAAGGACTCAACATCCTAATCTACATACTTGCTCATCCATGTTCATTGCTGTTATATTCACAAATTTTTAGGAAGTAGAAACAACCTAAAAGTCCCTCAAGTGATGCATGAATAATGAATATGTGGTATATATACACCGCAGAATACTATTTAGCTGTAAAGAAAAATTAAACCATGAAATATGCATGGCAATGGATAGAACTAGAAAAATCATATTGAGTGAAGTAACCTAGACTCTGAAAGACAAATATTTCATGTTCTTTCTTATTGGAAGGTCCTAGCTACAAATCTTCTGATGAGAATACATATCCTAGAATAACTGCAGAAACCAACAAAGTAAAATGGGATCGTGGTCAGATTAGATGGTTGGGTAACAATAGAATGAGGAACAGCAAGGTAGAAGTGATCTGTTCTGGGAATTGGAAAAGAGAGGAGCTCTAATTAGGAATGGAGGAAGTAAATACAGAAGATAGAAGGAGGAGATTAAGATAACAGTAAGGACTCCTGAAAGTCATAAGCAATTATACTAAAAATCTACGACATATGCAATGAACTTCTATTTGTGACACATTCCATTACAGAAAACCACAACCAAACAAATTTAGAGTAGTGGATCCCAGTTTGAAAGCATACCTCTACAATACAATTCATAGACAAAAGGCTTAAAGATCACTTTGGCCATCCCATCACCAGAGTAGGTCAGTTCAGGCTGTCTCTCGACCTCTGCCAGCAGTCTGTTGTGTGGGTATCTTTGTGGATTTCTGTGGGCCTCTCTAGCACTTTGCTTCTTCCTATTCTCATGTGGTCTTTATTTACCATGGTCTCCTATTCCTTGTTCTCCCTCTCTGTTGTTGATCCAGCTGGGATCTCCCGCTCCCCCAAGCTCTCTTTCCCTCAACCCTCGCCTTTCATTACCCCCACTCATGTCCAGGCTGTTCATGTAGATCTCATTCCATTTCTCTGTCATTGGGTGATCCCTGTGTCTTTCTTGGGGTCCTGTTTTCCAGGTAGCCTCCCTGGTGATGTGAGTAGCAGACAAGTCATCCTTGTTTCATGTCTAGTATCCTGCTATGAGTGAGTACATACCATGTTTGTCTTTCTGAGTCTGGGTTACCTCACTCAGGATGATTTTTTCTAGATCCATCCATTTGTCTGCAAACCTCATGATGCCATTGTTTTTCTCTGCTGAGTAGTATTCCATTGTGTATATGTACCACATTTTGTTTATCCATTCTTCAGTTGAAGGGCATCTGGGTTGTTTCCATGTTCTGGCTATTACAAACAATGCTGATATGAACATAACTGAACAAGTGCTCTTATGGTGTGGTTGAGCATTTCTTGGGTATATGCCCAAGAGTGGTATAGCTGGATCTTGGGGGAGATTGATTCCCAATTTTCTAAGAAAGCGCCATATTGATTTCCAAAGTGGTTGTACAAGCTTGCATTCCCACCAGCAGTGAAGGAGAGTTCCCCTAGCTCCACATCCTCTCCAGCATAAGGTGTCTTCAGTGTTTTTGATCTTAGCCATTCTGACAGGCGTAAGGTGGTATCTCAGAGTTGTTTTGATTTGCATTTCCCTGATGATTAGGGATGTTGAGCAGTTCCTTAAATGTCTTTCGGCCATTTGAGTTTCCTCTGTTGAGAATTCTCTGTTTAGTTCTATAGCCCATTTCTTAATTGGACTGTTGGGCATTTTGATGTCTAATTTCTTGAGTTCCCTATATATTCTGGATATCAGTCCTCTGTCAGATGTGGGGTTGGTGAAGATCTTTTCCCATTCTGTAGGCTGTCGCTTTGCCTTGTTGACCGTATCCTTTGCTCTACAAAAGCTTCTCAGTTTCAAGAGGTCCCATTGATTGATTGTTTGTCTCAGAGTCTGTGCTACTGGTGTTCTATTTAGGAAGTAGTCTCCTATGCCAATGCGTTCAAGACTACTTCCTACTTTCTCTTCTAGCAGGTTCAGAGTAGCTGGATTTATGTTGAGGTCCTTGATCCACTTGGACTTAAGTTTTGTGCACGGTGATAGATATGGATCTATTTGCAGCCTTCTACATGTTGATATCCAGTTTTGCCAGCACCATTTGTTGAAGATGCTTTCTTTTTTCCATTGTGCGCTTTTGGCTTCTTTGTCAAAAATTATATGTTCATAGGTGTGCGGATTAATGTCAGGGTCTTCAATTCGATTCCATTGGTCCACATGTCGGTTTTTATGCCAGTACCAAGCTGTTTTTATTACTGTAGGTCTATAGTAGAGCTTGAAGTCAGGGATCGTGATGCCTCCAGAAGTTGTGTTATTGTACAGGATTCCTTTGGCTATCCTGGGTTTTTTGTTTTTCCATATGAAGTTGAGTATTATTTTTTCCAGGTCTGTGAAGAATTGTGTTGGTATGAGTGAAGGGGAAGGTCAGGAAGAGTGTAAGATCTGGGGAGCAGTAAGTTTTCTATTCGACTGTGTCTCCTAGAAATGTTGGGAGTCTCATCCATAAACTCTCATCAGCATGACTGACTAAACATGAGCTGAACAATCACAACAACAAAAGACCTGCTAACGTCAATGAACAATGAACAGAAGCCCAGGAAACCTCAACCCTACTCAAAAAACTGCTAGCTAGGGTCACCCTCATAGGTTCCAGGAAGTTTCCATTGTATAAGGTTTCTATACTGCTCCCTAGATAACCACCCATTCCAGTTGTCTCTCCCCATACTCTCTCCTTTTGTCCCTTCCCAAGCTGATCCCTCCTCATCCCATCTCCACCAGCCCCCAGTCCATATGGAGACTGAACCAGCCATCTCCTATAAAGAGACTAGGTTCCCAGTGGTGATACTGGGACAAGAATCCAGCCACAAAAGCTACCACCCACAACCTGATCTGCCTGCAAGATGCGCTGGGGGCAATCAATGGTGGCTCAGAGTATGTGGGAGTTACAAAACAATGACTGGTCTAACTTGAGGCCCAGGCCATGATGGGGAGCTCCTGCCCTATGCTGCCTAGATGGCAAGGATGCTGAAGCTGGATGGCTCAGAGACCTAAGGTAGAACTAAACACAACAAACCAAAAAAAGTCAATGGATTGATTCCTAAAGATATTTTGCTATGCTTACAGATCAATGTTTAGTCCAATTGTTATCAAAGAGGTTTCCTCCAGCAGTTGATGGGATGATGGGAGCAGATATAGAGATCCACCACTTGGGGAACCCTAATGAAGAGGAAGAGGAAGGATTTAGAATACCAGGAGAACATAGCCCACAGAATTAACTAAGGAGGGCTCATAGGGCCTCACAAAGACTGAAGCTATAACCATGGAGCCTGCATGGGTTTTCACTAGGCCCTCTGCATACATGCTGTGGTTGTTTAGCCTGGGGGTTTTGTTTGAACCCTTAAAAAGGGAGTAGGGGTAACTTGGACTCTTTTGCCTGCTTGTGGGACCTTTTTCCTCCTACTAGGTTGCCTTGTCCAGCCTTGATATGATGGTTTATGCCTAGTCTTATTGTATCTTATGCCATGTTTGGTTGATATAACTGGAAGGTCTGCACTTTTCCAAGAGAAATGGAGGAACAGTGGATCTGTGGGAGAGGGGAGGTGTGGGGAGGACTGGTAGAGGAGAGGAGAGACTATGGTCAATTTTAATGTATGAGACAAGTCAATTTTACTGTATGAATAAATTTAAAAAAATAAAAAGAAAGCCAAATCAAGTTATTGACTATTCCATGTTGAGGTTTCTCTACTAATAAAATATAGTAGCTTGGCAACAAAGTAATTCTAAGACTGGGAACAAAAGTTTTCTACAGGGAACAGTCCATGAATTAGTATCTAATATCACATTGTCATACCTATAAATTTATATATGAGTAACATTATATAGAACTGAACAGAATATATAACAGGACATATACACACATACACACATATTCATGCAGCAACAATCAATGAAAAGGAAGACATGAATTTGAAAGAGAGAAAGGTGGGTATATTGGAAGGGTTTGGAGGGAGGAAAGGAGAAAGGTTGTAATTATGTAATCTCTTTTTTAATCTCAAAAATCAAAGGAAACATTAATAAGAGTATCAACCCAACTCCTATGTTTTCTAATCACACAACAAATGTTGTGGCCACACAAAACACCATACATAACAGTTCTTTTTATAAATCAAATTTATGTCTAATCATCTAGTGTTAAAACACAAATTTACCTCAATTTGAGAATGAAAATTTTGCAATGTTAATATAATGGCATCCTACTCTTCAAAAATGTGGACCCAATTAAGACATAAGTGAAAAGGGGAACAACTTCTAGTGTTTTGTGTGATAAATGTAAGACCCAAAGGCCACATACTCCAGGACTATATTTAAGAATATTCTAGAAAAAGAATACTTACATTGATAACAAAAATATACTTAATGCCAGAGGCTGGAGAAATTGTCAACCAAAAGTTCACATGACCTATTTAAGTGACTGAAGTGATGTGTATGTAACAGAAACAATTAATTAAAAAGAGGCCACAAATTTGAGAGGGATGAAGGATGGCCCATGGGAGGGGTTGGAGGGAGAAAAGGGACAAGAAAGAACAATGTAATTATATTTTAATTTAAAAATCCTGTGAGCAATTAAAATCATGAATTTCATCCCCATAGTTGATTTAATTGCTGCTTTTCCAGAAAGTAGAATCAGGAATTGCTGACGATTTCAGAGAAGAAGTTTCCACAGCTGCAAACTGTATGCAAGCCTCGATAGACCTACACAGAAGAGTCTACATGACATTGTTTTAAAAAGAACTCACTATATGTCATGCTTTGTTATTATTCCCTGACGTGGATGATGATCATGTTAGTATCCATAGAGCTTCTGACTTGATGATTTGCTATAAGCTTTCAACCATGGTCAAGAAAAACACTCAGAGACCAAAAGGGAATTCCAAGGATAAAGGTTTTAAATTACAGTCTCTTTGTGAGATGGTTTATAGACTTCTAATTGTTATTTTACAGACACAATCTTAATTATGTGAGAGTTATAATCTTCCATTTTATAGATAAGCAAGTCATAAGTGAATCTTCCAGAAGACTTAAGAATTCATGGTTGATTCAGAAATTGAATGTATGTATTAATAATTTTTTCCATTGCCTTTGAGAACCTGGAACCTACTGACTACTAATTGAGGGGAACCCCCTCTGACAGAATTTATGTGATATTACACTGTGGTTTTTGTGGCTTCAGGCAAAGTCTTCATTGACTTTTGTTTTTTTTTCTTTCAACAAACAGGTAAGATTCTGTATGTCTTCAGGGTTGTTATTGAGATATGTTATTAACACAGGAGCAGGTACTTATGGTAAAAAGAGAAAGACAGTTGCAGTTGTTTTCTCAAAACCTTGGGAGAATTTGGGTAACAAATACAAACCTGTACATCATAGGGGGTTTTCTGAACTTTGTGAAACATGCTTATGTTTAAAAAAATTCTACAAACAAAATAAACACAAAGAACTCTAATTGATTAGTTGCTTACTTTATCAGAGTCATCTTCATCTTCCATTGGAGGCAAAAAATCTGGAAAAGTGAATGAGATAATCATTTAACATATGCAATGGTCCTCAGTGAGTTAACATGCTGTGAACTTCATTTTAACCTTTCCCATAGAATCTGGTGTTCTTCCCTGCTGCTTGTCTGTACACATTGAAGATGTGATTCAAAGCATAGATGTATGAAGACACTGTAAGTGAAGCTTGCTTTTTGAGTTTTCCTTTGTACTTGCTATAATTTCTTTAGAACACCAGAAACATACCAAACCCTCATTTTACTTAATGAAAAAGTTAAAAACAATTCCTTCTGCTCTGCATATGCACATATACATATGTAATACCATTATTTTTTTGTGAAACATAGATTAAAACTAATCATGGCTGTTAAGGTTGATAAATATGGTATCTTTATGTGTCATCCTCATGAAATTAAGTTGCTAAAAGTTTATGAGAAGTATAGTAAAGAACACATCATAACTAGAACCGGTTGCATACCCTTCCAATGGCTGAATTCTAACCCACTGAGCAATTTCCCAGATCCACCAAAGATAATAGTTAAAAATTTTTAAGTACTATCATGTAAGAATAGATCCAAATGAAAAAAAAGTCATGGAACTTTCCATTATAATAGATACGTGAGCTTAAGGAAACCCCCATGTTTGAACTTTTCAACCATTTGTCTTGCTGATTTGTCCAGCCATGACAATAATAACACAGAGAATGAATGAGTTTTATGATGAACAAATCCTTTTACCCAAACTAAAATATGATTTCAAGGAAGAATACTTGAGAATGGATAGTTTACAAAACTCATATCCTTTGAGTAAGAAAAGAATGAGAAAGAACTAGGGAAGGCACAGGGGATCTTAGTAACCCTTCAATAGGGAGAAAGGTAAATCAGGGAGAGAAATTTGAAGTTGAAAATTACTCCCAGACTGAATCTGTATACGTCAGTGTCCACTTTGACCAAATCAGTATAAAGACCATTGTCTCAGTGTAATTACAATATGATAGCAAGCATCAGGCTGTGCTTGCCATGCATTATTATGTTACTTTCCCTTTATTATCTTGTTTAATTCTCACAGTTATATCTCAAAAGAGGCTTCATTACTTCTTTTTGCAGAGGGAGATGTAATGTTCAGAGGAGTTAGGTTAGGACTAGTCACACTGGGGGGGGTCAAACAGTAAGTCTCTTATACATTTCTTCTAGAAACTAGGTTCTGTATCTGCTAAGTTTGATGGTATGCTATTCTTTGACTCAGAATTTCTTTTGCATGATGAAAACCTTCCCACCCTACTCACCCCAGCACATCTACTCTTCATAGAAGTGTGTTATTTACATTCAAGATTTAAACCCTTCCATATCTTAATAAAATTTTATGCTTTTAATAAACAGTCTGTCCCATTTTTGCAGACATATGTAGATATACAGGCAGTAATAAAGGGTGATTTTTGCATAAGAGGTTAAAACACAACCCAGAGCTTGTTAGTTTCCTGATGATACTTTTACAATGGAAATAAAAAGCATTTCACCCTCATGAATTTTGTTTTAGGGTTTATTTAACCTTCAGTGATAGTCTGCTAGTAAACGGCACAAAAACTGAGTTGATCAAAATATACTCCAAAGTATGTTTAAACCAACATAGACATATGGTAATAATAAATTGGTTTAAATTCAGTGCAATCTTAACTCAGTTTAGACCATTAAACTTAGGAATGTATTAGTACGTGTTAAGGGTTCATTTTAGTATAAGGCAGAAATCTAATTAATACTTGTACAATGAATGAGTCAATTTCTCAATCCTTATCCTTCATAATCCACAATGGTATAATAAGAAAATCGATAATATTGTTGAAATGAGATAGGAAAAGCATATACCTAATGTCCATATTTATTCTAAAAAGGTGAGTGAAGCAGAAATATCAACTACTGAAGTCAGGATGAGTGATTTTGTACATAGATAGTATCTATAAAAATAATTTTGATAAATTATGAAGTTGTTTACATTTCAAGCAACAGGTTATAATATTTTTTAATCACATGGATGAATCATTAGTATTCTTCAAATTTTGTAGTTTATTCTCCTGTGTATAATTAATGTACCAAATTTGATTTTCTATTTCATTACCTTGAATTGATAACTGTTTCTATAATAAGAATGTGTCTTGCCTTATATATTCCAATTTTAGTTCAGTTTCTTTATCAGTATGTCCTTTTTTCCTCATTGCTGCAGATCATCTAGTGCTGTCAGATGACAGTGATGGAGAACAGGACAGAAGTGACACAGTTTATTCTCATGGGACTCACTGATGCCCCAGGCCTGCAGCTTCCCCTCTTCATCACCTTCCTCCTCATCTACACCATCACCCTGTTGGGGAACCTGGGGCTATTCATGTTGATTTTTTTTGACTCTCGGCTCCACACCCCCATGTACTTTTTCTTAGGTAACCTGTCTCTGGTGGACTTTTGTTACTCTTCAGCTGTCACTCCCACAGTCATGGCTGGGTTTTTCTTAAGAGAAAAGGTCATCTCCTACAGAGCTTGTGCTGCTCAGATTTTCTTCTTTGGATCCTTTGGCACTATTGAGAATTTCTTGTTGGCCTCAATGGCCTATGATCGATATGCAGCAGTGTGTAAGCCCCTACACTATGCCACCACCATGACTACAAGTGTGTGTGCATGGCTGGTCATAAGTTGCTATGTCTATGGTTTCCTGAATGGCTCCATATACACTGAAGACACATTCAGGCTCTCCTTTTGTGGGTCTAATGTGGTCCACCACTTTTTCTGTGATGTTCCAGCAGTCATGGTTCTCTCTTGCTCTGATAGACATGTTAATGAGCTTATTCTTATTGACTTAGCCAGTTTCAATATCTTCTTTGCTCTTGTGGTTATCTTAATATCCTACATGTTCATTTTTATCACCATCCTAAAGATGCACACAGGTAGAGGATATCGCAAGGCTATATCTACTTGTGCGTCCCACTTTACTTCAGTCTCTATTTTCTATGGGACTCTTATCTTCATGTACTTACAGCCCAGCTCCAGTCATTCTATGGATACTGACAAAATTGCGTCTGTCTTCTACACTATGGTCATCCCTATGTTGAACCCACTGGTCTACAGCCTAAGGAACAAGGAGGTCATGAATGCGTTCAGAAGGATGGCTTAGAAGCCAAATAATCTTTTGATTATTTTTATCTTATGAAGATACGGAATACCTGGATTAATTCCTGCTCCTTTTTATATTCTAAGTAAAATTATGGACAGTGAGATTTATATATCACACTGATGAGTTCAGTAATGATCCAGAAAAGTTTTATTCATTAATGTTAAAAACCTTAGTATGTACTCACTCATAAGTGGATACTAAATGGGAGGGAAGGGATGGCCAGACTGCAACCCACAACTCCAGAGAGGCTAGCTTACAGGAAAAGGCCCTAGGAGGGACACATGGATGACCCCGTGAAGGAGAAGTGGATGAGATCTACATGAGTGAACTAGGTTTGGGGTGGTGGTGGCAGAGGGCAAGGAGTGGGGGATGAGAACATAGGGAAATGGGAGGGTCAAGCTGGAACAGAGACAGAGTGGGAGGGCAGAGAGGAAGATACCATGATAGATGAGGACATCATGGGAATAGGAAGAGGCAGGGTGCTGGGGAGGCTCTCAGGAATCCTCAAGGTTGACCCCACCTTGGTCTGCTTGCAGTAGTCCAGAGGGTGCCTGGACCAGTCTATTCTGGTGACCAGTCTAGCAAATAACCTAGCTTTCATCATAGAGCCTTTGTACAGTGACAGATGGAGGCAGATACAGAGATCCACGGCCAGGCACCAGACTGAGTTACGGGAATCCAATTGATGAGAGAGAGGAGAGATACTGCAGGTGAGGGACGTCGAGATCATGATAGGAGGATGTGCAGAGATGACGGACCACACTAGTGGAAGCCCATGAACTGTGGACTGGTGGCTGTGGAGCCCCCATGTGAGTGGACTAGGTCCTCTGGACACGGAAGACGGTTGTTTGGCTCGAACTGTTTGGGGGCACTCAGGCAGGGGAATCAGGATCTGTCCCTGGTGCATGGGCAGGCTTCTGGGAATCCGGTGCCTGTAGTGAGACACCTTGCACAGCCTTGGTGCAGTGGGAAGAGGCTTGGACCTGCCTAGGCTCAGTGTGCCAGGCTCTGCTGACTCCCAATGGGAGACCTCGATTTGGGGGATGTGGGGATGTGGGGTGGCTTGGGAAAGAGGGCTGGGGATGGGAAGAGGGAGGAGGGGGTGGTCTGTGGATAGCATGAGAAGTGAGTAGAAAATTTCTTAATAAAGAAAAATAAAATAAAATATAAAAAAACTTTCAATATTATTTTTAATTAATAATATTTTAATACTTAATTTTTTCATATGATATATTTGATCATATTCTTTCCCCTTCAACTCCTCTCAGATCCTACCCACTTCCCTACCAGCCAATCTTCATGTTCTTTCTCTCTCTCTCTTAGTACAGATAATACTGACACATCAGGATAAGGATATTAAGAATGGCATCAAACACGTAGTGGAGACCAGTGGCCTTGAACCAGACTAATGACTCTTTGCAAGGAACGCTTGCAAACAGCGATTTATGGACAAAGGGGTTTATGGTGTGATTTGTTGGGTCGCACTGCGGCTTCCCTTTTTTCAAATGTTTCTCATTTTATTTTCTTCCTTTTTTTTTTTTTTGGTTTTTCGAGACAGGGTTTTTATCTCCTGAATTTGGTTTTATGGGGGGGGGGGCGGTTTCCAGGGGCAGAGGGTGGATGTGAAGGGACAGGGAATGAATGGGATCAAGATACATGATGTGAAAAACACATAGAATAAATAAATAAATTAATTAATTAATAAATGAGAAACCACTGTGATTTTCCATGTATGCACCAAAGGCAATCCCATTTGTCCTTATGAATAGGATTTAGGATAGGACGTTTTAGCTACAGGTGACAGGTAGCTGGTAATGTGACACTGGAGCAACATTAGTGTAATGTGAACACAGAATGACCTCAGTTAGCAGAGGCTGGTGTACACAGGAAAAGAGCTTCCCTAAAGCCTATGGAGTGACCGTGCCTCTTACAGAACCCCTAACTTCTTAGTGAGACTGATTTTAGGCTTATAAAATCATGGTTGCAGTAAGCCTCTTATTTGCAGTAACCTGTTAGATCCACAATAGGCACAGTAGCAACCCCTCACAAGCTCCTTCTCTGTCATAGTCTTATGATTTTACTAAACTTGGAGAGAATTCACAAATGAAACTACTTGTTCCTATGACTTTCTTTTGGAAAGATCACTCTTTAGTCAATCCCTCTGCTCGTCATAGACACATTCCAATTGTATCTTACTCCACAGTCACTTTTAGTACTGCCAATTTTCAGGAATTTGCATTTTCTTGGTGTTCTCTGAAGTTTAGTTATTCATAAAAGTGCTATTGTTATTCTCTCATAGGTAAGGTCTGCAATTATACCCTCACCTTATTTCATGATTTTAGTTTTTGTGCTTTTTTTCTTTTTTCTATAGTCAGTCTACAAAATTACACCATTTAGAGTGATCTTTCCATTAGAATCAACTGTCTAGTTGTCAGTTTTCCATATTCCATAAATTTTAACTCAGTGTTAATATATTTTCCTTCCAATGTTTTTTTTAAGGTTTATGTTGAGCTATTCTCATATCATTCTTATTTCTCTCTCTCCTCTCTCTCTCTCTCTCTCTCTCTCTCTCTCTCTCTCTCTCTCTCTCTCTCTCTCTCTCCAGTCTCCCATTTCTTGTGACCATAACCTTTGCTGCCTACCAAAAATTTTTAGATATGCCTTTTGATTTTTCTGTCTCAAAGTACTTTATTGTTTCTCCTTTACCCTAGATTGTAGTATGCTCTTTACATAAGTGGATATTTAATTTTCCTAATGATTTTCTATTTAATTTGTATTGTGGTTGACAAAGTTGTCTCCTATAATCACTAACATTTATAATTTGCTAAGACTAGTTGTATCTGAATATACTTATTTTTGTGACTGTGTTTTACTATGTAGCATTGGCTGGACTGAAGCTTGCTATGTATACCAAGCTGGCTTTGAAGTGAAATTCACATAATTCTACCTGCCTCTGCCTCCCAAGTGCTGGGATTAAAGTCCTGTGCCACTATGTCCAGCTTCTTGTATATTTTTCATCTTATGGGAATGTTTGCATGCAATGGAACATCTACTGTTTTGAGAAGCATAGTCTCTGTCTGATTAAGGTTGTAGAATTATGACAATTTTTCATACCTTCTGTTTCAGTGAATTTTTTCTAAATATTCTGTTCATTACTTTTATGTTTGTTACTTTTTTGTTGTGAAATCTTATGGTTTCAATCTTATCTACACATTAACTTTCCTACAATTTGTATAAGTCATCTTTTACTAAAAAATTAATGAATTATATGTGTGCATATATGCATGCATTTATATATATGTGTGCATGTGTGTATGTATGTTCATATGTATGTGTGATATACATATATTTTAACACAGCAAGAGACACAGATAGACTGACAGAGATGAAGGAGGACAGAGACAGATAGAGAGACAATTTGAAAACACGAGGAAAGAAGAGATTTATTGTTAGGAAATGACTCATGTACTAGGTAATGTTGGGCAGCAGACAAAGGCTCTTGAAAACTTGTCATCTTGTTCCAGCCTGAAGGACATAAGGATACAGGAAGTGCTCCAAAAGAATTGAAGATGCAACCATTTCAAAAGCAGTCTCTTGGCAAACTCCCTCTTACTCAGGGAGCCTAAGATTTATTTTCTAAGACTTCTATTGTTTGAGTGATCCTCATTCATAATATAAAGAGTGATCCATAACAAACCAACTGACTCAATGATTATATCATCCTCAAATACCTACCAAGTCTGCACATAGGCATTCTTCACCACAAATCTTCCCTCTGTTAACTAATCTTATTAAATAACTCTTTAAAACTTAATTTTCAAATAAAGATATCTGTTAACCTGACATAATTGTTCTGATCACAGCCAAAAGCATACCATTTTCCCCTAACCATTGTATGTAGACACTGAATGATTTTTTATACTATTCTTTTAAAAATATCTATTTCATATTTAAATTAATTTTTAAAGAATTTTATATGTAAATATTGTATTCACATAATTTAAGCACTAGTCCATTCTCCTCCAAAGTCTTCTAGTATCATCCAATCCCTCTCAAATTCATAATGTTTTAAATTTTAATTGGTGTTGTTACACACACAGACAAACACACACACAGACACACTACTGAACTTATTGCTATTCTATTTACATACCTCTAATACACACACAATTAAAAACAAAAATTTTAAAGTTTAGATTATTTTTGAATTTTTGCTCACTAGGTCTAGTCAACACAATGTCATCAGGGCACATAGATATCAAGTAAAAGACATCAAGTTTCTGAGGACGCTACTAAACTAAAAGCCCTGAGATGAGGAGCCCTAAAGTAGACACTGAATGAGTATTGCTGACTTTGCTGTCTAAAAGCATTTTGTTTTGTGGTCTTCATTAACATAGTGAAAAATATTTTAATTAATTAATTTTGTTAATTAAAAATTTTAATTCAGTATATTTGTTCATATTTTTTATCTCCCAGTTCCTCCCAGATCCTCCTCACCTCCCTCCCCACCCAACTTTCCATTCTTTCTTCCTCTCCTCCCTCAAAAACAAAGCAAATTAAAAAATACTTAAACCCACAAAAACTAAAATCAAAATAAATAAGCAAAAGAAAAGTAAAACAAAATATTCAAACAAAACAAAATAAAATAAAAAGTAAGAAAAAAAAAACAAAACAAAAACCCATAAACCAAAAAAACAAAACACCTCCACTGAGTTCATTTTGTGTTGTTCAACTACTCCTGGGCATGGAACCTGCCTTGGAGTTGGTTGATGCATCTAGTAAGACAGCACTGTGGAAAACCGATTTTCCTTTTGCAAGCAGATTTCAATTGCAGATGGCTTCGTGGTTAGGGCATGAACCCTCTGTCTACTTCCCCTTCTCAGTGTAGGGGCCCTGTCTGGCTTGACTCTGTGCAGAATATCACTGGGAATTATTTCATTGCTATACCCCTTTAGCAAAATAATAGTATTAATGTTTTCCCTAAGCTCATGACTCTTATGGTCTTAGATTCCTGTCCACCTTAGAAGTATTATTTATTTATTTATTTGTTTGTTTGTTTGTTTTCTCTCATATAATACATCCCAATCACAGTCTTTCCTGCCTCCACTTCTCCCAGTACCTCTGACCTTCACTTTCTCCCAGATCTATTGCACCTCCATTGCCATTTAGAAAAGAACAGGCCTTCCATGGACATCAACCAAACAAAGCATAACAAGATGCCATCAGACTAGGCACAAATTCTCAAGGCTGGATGAGGCAGCCTAGTAGGAGGAAAAGAGTCCCAAGAACAGGCAAAAGAGTCAGAGATACCCCTATTCCCACTGCTTGGTATCAGACTAAACTGTTTCAAATCACGGAGGTTGTTTCATTGCTCAAATCATGAAATCACACTCAGACAGTAGCTGTCATTTGGGTAAAGTTCTGAAGTGGGCAATTTAGGTAGTATATAGGGATTGACTCTACTGCTTATAGAAAGTATAATTCTACAAAAGAGAAAAATATCTCACTAGAATAGAGGTGATTGATATCTCTGTCTTCATAAAGAAGGTTCAATGTATATCCATTCTAATTTTCAGGGTCCTACTTCTCCACAATCAATGCTGTAACTTCTGTAGTAGGAACACACTGGGCATTCCAATTGCAGTTTTAGGCAGCCACTCATGTCACTGGCCAATTCAGCAAAACTGACAACATTACTACTGAGGATCTCTCTCAGAAGAAACTTAGAAGCTTTGAGGTCATTGATCCATGGCTCATGCTTGTAACTGAAACCTCTAAGATCATCCTTCCTCTTTCACCTTTGTCAGCAACAGTAGGAGATAACCTGCAAATTTTATTATATAAAAGTGTTTGAGAATCACATACAAATAGCACTTACTTCTTGGTGGACTTTAATCTTTACGAAGAAATAAATTATTTCCCCATTTGGATGCTTTTGGTCATGTTCCTTATTAGAGTTTGATAGAAATAAAATTAGATAGAATAGACATTGGTCCCAGATTTATGGGGTATTGTTGTGGCAGCAATGTGGCATCACCACTGCATTTTGGAGTGGATTGCAGAGGACTTGGAAACTTTTGGCAGGAAAAGCTGTTGAGTGCTTGTGGCTTGAAGACTGGTTTATCATAGTTTGGAGGATAAGAGCTTGAGAGAAGACCATACCAGGCTGGAACTCAGGTGGATGATTTTCACTATCATTCCTGTCTTCCATTACAATATCTCGAATCTGTTAATCTGCCCCAATAGGAACCTGTATACAGAACATCCCCCACTACCTGCATTTACTGGGCAATTAGCCTTTTGGTCCAGACTCAGATAAGCTTTTTCTCTCAGGCCCTCTCAGTCTTCCCATTTACATTTTTTTGTGTTAACTGAAGATCATCAAACTGCTTTTCATCAGGGACCCCTAGTGGACATATTGGACTAGGACTCAGGTAGGAAATTGCCACTAGCCTTCCTGTCCTACATTAAGTTCTTAAGAGCATCTCCTGCCACCACAACATGCTGGTAGCCAATGACCATATCAGAGATGCAACAGATGGCAATTGAAGTTCAGATGTCAGTTCACCAGAAGAATATCTCTCTGATGGATGTCTTGTTGAATCAAGGCTCATGAGAATACAGACTCCAGAATGTCTTTTGCTTCTGCTGTACCATTGGTTTGAGCTGATCTCCAAAATATGCAAAGAATTCAAGAACTTAGACATCAAAATACTGAACAATCCAATTAATGGGCTACAGAGCTAAACAGAGAATTCTCAACAGAAAAATCTCAAATGGCCAAAAGACATTTAAGGAATATCAGGGAAATGCAAATCAAAACGACTTTAAGATACCATCTTACACCTGTCAGAATGGCTAAGATCAAAAACACTGAAGACAGCTTATGTTGGAGAGGATGTGGAGCAAGGGGAACACTACTGCACTGTTGATGGGAGTACAAACTTGTGCAGCCACTTTGGAAATCAGTATGATGGCTTCAGAAAGTTGGGAATCAATCTACTTCAAGACCCAAATGATACCACTCTTGGGCATATACCCAAGGAATGCGCAATCATACCACAAAGACACATGCTCAACTACATTCATAGCAGCATTATTCATAACAACCAGAACCTGGAAACAACCTAGATGCCCCATCAACTGAAGAATGGATTAAGAAAATGTGGTACATATACACAATGGAGTACTACTCAGCCATAAAAACAATGACATCCTGAAATTTGCATACAAATGGATGGAACTAGAAAATATCATCCCAAGTAAGGTAACCCAGACTCAGAAGGACAGCCATGATGTCATAAGGCACTTATGACACTCATAAGGGGATATTAGATGTAAAGCAAAGGATAACCAGACTGCAACCCATAGCTCCAGAGAAGCTAGATAAGAATGAGGACCACAAGAGAGACACATGGATTGGCCTGGGAAGGGAAAATAGATGAGATCTCCATGAGTAAACTGGAGATGATAGGGAGCAATAGAGGGGAAGGGATGGGGGATGAGAACATAAGGGAATGCGATGGTCGAGCTGGAACAGGAATGGAGTGAGGGGATAGCAATGAAAGAGATACCATGATAGAGGGAGATATTATGGGGATAGGGAGAAACTGGGTGCTAGGGAAGTTCCCCATAATCCACAAGGATGACCGCAGCTTAGACTACTAGCAATAGTGGAGAGGTGCCTGAATTAGCTTACCCCAGTAATCAGATTGGTGAATACCCTGACTGTCATCATAGAGTCTTCATCTGCTAACTGATGGAAGCAGATGCAGAGATCCACAGCCAAGCACTAGGCCAAACTCCAGGAGTCCAGTCAAAGAAAGAAAAGAGGAATTCTATGAGCAAGGGGTATCTATGTTTAGCCACGTGGCTTGGTGCCTTCCTCAGTTCTGCCTTGTCATCTTGCTTCTCTGTATCTGGCTGGTGACTCCTCACTCAACCTTCCTTTTCCCAGAATTCCTCTTGTCCACTTAGCCTGCCTATACTTCCTGCCTGGCTTCTGGCCAATCAGTTTTTTTTTAATCAACCAATCAGAGCAACACATATTCACAGCATACCAAACGATATCACCCATCAAAAGAACAGTATTTCCAATACAAACAAAACCAGATATCAATATCAAGAAACACTTCAGACATCATAACTCCATATTGCTAGACCATAGCAAATAAAAAACTGAAGGCAAAAGAGAATAACAACAAAAACTAAAGGAAATAAAACAAAAAATAAAACATGAATACAAGAATAAGACAATATCTCTGCCAAAAAACTCAGTAACAATATTGTTGTAGACCGTGAGAAATGCAATTGTAGCTGAAACACAAGACAAGAACTTTGAAATATCAATAATGAAAGTGATCAATGACTTTATAAAGGATATAAACAAATCTCTTAATGAAGACCATGATAACACAAAGAAATAGTTGAATGAAATAACAAAAACGGTTCATAACATAAAAGAAGAAATAGAATCACTAAAAAAAACCCAACTTGGATCTCTAAGGTGGATCTCTGGGAGTCCAATTAACGAGAATGAGGAGGGTTTATATGAGCGAGAATTGTTGAGACCAAGGTTGGATAAAGCACAGGGACAAATAGCCAAATGAATGGAAACACATGAACTATGAACCAATGGCTGAGGGGTCCACACTGGATCAGGCCCTCCGAATGGGTGAGACAGTTGATTGACTTGATCTGTTTGGGAGGCATCCAGGCAGTGGGACCAGATCTTGTGCTCATTGCATGAGTTGGCTGTTTGAAACCTGGGGCCTATGCAGGATTGTTTGGCTCGGCCTGGGAGGAGGGGACTAGACCTACCTGGACTGAGTCTACCAGGTTGACCTCAGTCTGTGGGGAAGGCTTTGCCCTGGAGGAGATGGGAATGAGGGGGGGGCGTTGGGGGGAAGGTGAGGGGGACGGGAGGGGGGAGAACAAGGGAATCCGTGACCGATATGTAGAACTGAATTGTATTGCAAAATAAATTAAAATAAATTAAAAAAAAATCAAACTATAACAGTAAAAAAAAAAAACAAAAAACCCAACTTAAGAAAAACAAGAAATGAAATGTTTAGCATATCAAATAGAAAACTCAGAGGTATGCCTCACCAACAGATTACAAGAGATGGAAGAGCAAATCTCAGGTGTTGAAGACAATAGAGAATAAAGGCACAGCTCACACAAAGAAAATGTTAAATCAAAGGGAATCTAGGCCCCAAACATCCAGTAAATCTGCTATACCTTGAAAAGACCAAATTTATGAATTACAGGGATACAGGAAGGAGAATAAATCCAGTTAAAAGGCACAGAAAAATATTTTTAACAAAATTATAACAGAGAATTTCCCAACCTAAAGAACAAGGTGCTTATCAAGGTACAAGAAGCATAGAGAAAACTAAATAGACAGAACCAGAAAAGAAATTCCCCATAACACATAATTAATAATAATAATAATAATGATATAGTAATAATAATAAAACATACATAACAAAGAAGGGATATTAAACACTGCAAAAGAAAAGGATCAAATGTATTATAAATTCAGAAGAATAAGAATGATTTTGGACTTCTCAATGAAGATCCTGAAAGATAGAAGGGCCTGCATGGATGTTCTACAAACTCTGAGAGACCAAAGATGCCAGCCCAGACTTCTATATCTAGCAAAACTCTCAATTACAATCAATAGAGAAAGAAAAACATTCTATAATAAAAGCAAATTTAAACAAATTATACTGATCAGCTTTACAGAAGGTACTAGAAGAAAAACTTCAGTCTGAAAAGTTTAACAACATATAAGAAGACACAAGGAATAAATAATCCCAGAACAATACATAAAAGAGGGGGGAGGACTCATACCATAACAACAAAATGACCAGAATTAATAAGCAATGGTCATTGATAACTCTCAATATTACAGACTAACAGATTGGATTAAAAAACACTATCCATCTTTCTTTTGCATCCAAGAAAGACACCTTACCATTAAGGATAGTTGTGTTTCAACCAAGCTGTAGTCTGAAAACTGCAATTTCAAAGTGGCAATGATGCTCCTTGGAGAATAAAAAATTTAAACTTTTACATCTTGGGATAAATTTTTTACTCGATACAATTAATTGCTGATTTTATTTGATCCAGCCTCTCCAGCACTAGTAATAATTTGAAGAAAATTAAATCACTATGCAAAATATACATCTCACTAAAAGTTCACTGTAGCTTCATACACCATTGCTAGGAAAAGAAAATATCCAGGTCATCCATCCTCTGCTGAAATCATAAAGGAAATGTGGAGTATGAACATCATGGAACACTGTTCATGCTTAAGCAAGTAAACTGCCATTTTCAGCAACATGGATGGAATTAGAGGTCATTAGGTTAGGTGCAAACTGACAAACAGTTGCTGATTGATCTCACTCATTTGTGGCACCTTTAAATTGGATCTCACAGTGGTTATAAGAGGTTAGACAATAGGGTAAAGAGGCATCAGCAAAGACTGGATAGTGGCTATTAATTGTGATCAGAGGTTTTGATGGGCTATTACACAGCAGGATGACTGCAGATAACACTGAGGGACCATGTATTTCAGAGAAGAAAAACACTCTAATTTTCATCATGAAGATCCAATGAATCTTTTGAGAGAGATGTATTTAACCTTATTTAAATATCAGATGATCTATATGCATGCAATAATATCTCATAGTGTAATACACTAGGATATATATTCTAATGTCTTTCCTTATTAAGCAGTAAGTACATTTTATTTTTTAAAGAGATAATTGTTATCTTGATCCCCACAGGCAAGTTAATTGCATCTTCTGTAGGATGGGTGGATGCATGGTTATGTATTCTCTGGAGGCAATCTCTAGAGATTTCTAACTTGCTGTAATTATTCCAGTTTTCCATGTACTACTCAAAGTGATTCAGTATCATGTGTTTTATAAGAAGTGCTCTGTAAACCATGCTCCATTGGACATCATTTATTTGTCTGAATGGTAATCATTGTGAGTACATATAGCCTTTTCCTGACCTGATGATTTGCTGTTAGGTTTCAACCACGGTGAGAGATGAGATCAAGGAGAAAAAAATAGGTATTTTCAATAACAACCTCTTCACATGATGTTTTGTAGCTCTCTTTTATTGTTATTTGCAGATATAATTTATGAATTGTGAGAGAAAAGTAATGTCTTTTGCAGATAAAAGGGAGGTGAGTGACTCATCCAAGAATACAGGAAGAACACAAGATACACTCAATATTTGACCTGTGCTGCTATTATTCCCATGATTCTTTCCTGCATTACAGAAGTTAGAATATTGTGACACCTTCCACAGAGAGGTTGTCTGATAGCATTTACTAAATAAAATACAGCTGAATTTTTTTTTACTTCAAAATCACTTTCTGAGTTGAATATTCTTTCTTTTTTAGCAAAGTGGTGTACCACTTACATGTTCTACAAATATTGAAGTGAGAAGTAATGTTTATGCAGTAGTTATGGGGAACCTCTCTCTACTGTGGGTTGTTTGAAGATAGAAAGAGATGACATCAAAAGACTTAGTAAAATGAGGTGAGACTGGAGCATATACGTTAAAATGTCTACAGAAGTTCTTCAAGACTCATTATACAAGTCATGGGTCTTAGAAAATATTAATAGGAATGAGTGAAATTATATTCTGGTTGATGAGGTAATAACTCTCTTGCTCACTGTATATTTACATTTCTTTGGAGGGTTTAAAAACACACACACACACACACACACACACACACACACACACACACACACACACACAGAAGCACACACATACAATCCAAACCTGGATTAATTAATCATTTAAGTCTTTCTTATACTACCTCTATAATTTTAAAACCTCATGTAGTTCTCACTTCCCTTACTGATAAAAAAGAATAATTATGCTAAATACCTCGCTCCCACAAAAATCCAATGTATAAGAGTCACAACATAGTATCTTTAAGGGCCAAGTTGATCAACTGAAATTTCCACAGGCTTACAATAAGGAAGCCACAGTAGCTATGGAGTATCTTCCACAAAGGCTGTAATTCAAGTAGGAAAACATTAAATATGGTTACTACACTAGAAATGTTCAAATTAATGTTTTAGAAGATGGAATATGTCAACACAACCGGTATGAGAACTAAATGCAGCCAATGATGTGGGACTTTTTCAACCCTCAGTCTCTATGATATTAGATTGTGATATGAAAGTAAGAAAGGAAAAATTGAGTACTAAAAGTGATTGACTCTTTTGCCCAGATAAAAATGAAAATTTCATGAAAGAAATTTTTAAAAATAAATTACTCAGATGGAATTACAGAAGTAGCAGTTGTATGTGTGGAGTAGGGAATGTTAAATACTTGAGGGTGCAGACACTCATTGACACCAGTGTATAAGGAAAATTGGGCAAAAAAATGTCAACATTTCACTAATGGCAAATGAAGCTCTGCTTTACCAGTACTGACCTTGATCAAAACATGGTGTCCATTGTCCCATCCCAATAAAAACATGACAGAGTATGTGACCTGTAGTGAACATTCAAAAGTTGACTTTCTTTTATATACTACCATACATTTTTCTAACAATATTAATAGAAAGTAGGTCTTATTTGTAATCTTCATTTTTCATATGGAAGTATGATATTAGGAGATAAATAGCAGACATCCTGTGAAAGAACCAGAGTTCTCTGCTACATGTAACTGGGGACATACATCACTTAGAGTTACCTCTGCTGGTTGAATCTACCCTCATAATTTCCCAGTTTTCCCATCATTTGATCATTCCTTGAGATGTGATATGATTTAGAGTTAAACTCATCATTAACCTCAGTTTGTAATTGTAGATATGCATGGATGTGCAGATAACAATAATCATGAGCTAGTGCAGAAAAAAGACACACGTCAAACAAGGGTCATAAATAAATTGTTGGCAATTCTGACATTACAAAAGGGCTCATTTCATATTTCAGAATTCTATTGGCTTAATTTTGCCTTTACTAAAAATTAAAAGTATTTTGAATAACACGTGAAACTGTTTAACAATTCAGTTAATTTGAGTTAATGTTTAAATTTAATTTAACTTAAATCTACTTTAGACCTACTTAGGAATTATTCATCCTGAATTAAAGTTTCACATGGTTACTGAGACAAGATTACAACCAAGGACCATATCAGCATGAATGAATTACTTACATTCTTACGCTTATTAATTATTAGAAATTGTAACAAGTAACATTGTTGAGAGGGTATTGCGAGAGCACAATCAAAGCAGCTACAGAAATTTTGACAGGTAAGTATCTGGAAGTATCAGCTTTTACTGTAATTAGAAGAAATGAGCTGTCAAATACATTCATCCACACTAATATTCATCAAATATTAAATATGTCTGTTTAAAAATTGATACATTGTTAAAATGATATAGATGATTCAGATTTGATCCTGTGAATTCCTGTATAAAACTGATACATTCAATTTGGGTTTCAAGTTCATACATTCTTTTGAAAAATCTTGAAGTAAAAATTAAAGCTACAATGGCAGAGTACATACTGTCTTCATACCTTCTAATTTCCATTTTGTTTCTTTATCCCATTGCCCTTTTTTCCATTGCTGCAGAGATTGTACAACACGATGGAGAACTGGACTGAGGTGACACACTTCCTCCTGCTGGGGATCACTGATGACCCAAGTCTCCAGCTTCCTCTCTTCATCACCTTTCTCCTCATCTACACCATCACCCTGGTGGGGAACCTTGGGATGATCCTATTGATTCTCATGGATCCTCGTCTCCACAGTCCCATGTACTTTTTTCTAGGTAACCTGTCTCTGGTGGACTTTTGTTACTCTTCAGCAGTCACTCCAAAAGTCATGGCTGGTTTTCTTATAGGGGACAAGGTCATTTCTTACAATGACTGTGCTGCTCAGATGTTCTTTTTTGCAGCATTTATCACTGTGGAAAACTACCTTTTGGCATCAATGGCCTATGATCGTTATGCAGCAGTGTGTAAGCCCCTACATTATGCTACCACCATGACTACAAGTGTGTGCACATGGCTGATCATTGGCTCCTATGTCATTGGTTTCCTGAATGCTTCCATTCACATTGGAGACACATTCTGGCTCTCTTTCTGTGAGTCTAATGTGGTCCATCACTTTTTCTGTGATATTCCAGCAGTTATGGTTCTCTCTTGTTCTGACAGACATGTCAGTGAGCTTATTCTTGTCTATATAGTGAGCTTCCACATATTTTTTGCCTTCATAGTTATTTGGATATCCTACACATTCATTTTTGTCACCATCCTGAAGATGCATTCAGCTGCAGGACATCACAAGGCTGTGTCCACCTGTGCCTCCCACTTCACTGCAGTCTCCATTTTCTATGGAACTAGTATTTTTATGTATGTGCAGCCTACCTCCAGCCACTCCATGGACACAGACAAAATTGCCTCTGTGTTCTACACCATGGTCATCCCCATGCTGAACCCTCTGGTCTACAGCCTGAGGAACAAAGAGGTGAAAAGTGCCTTCAAAAAGATAGTTTTGGAGGCAAAATCTTTGATTTTGATCTCTCATTTCAGAAATGCATGATACTTAGATTCATTCTTTTCTGATATTTTCTAGTTATTGAGTTACATTTAAAATCCACCTTTCATGCATGTTCCAGGAAACGTTTTTTTACAGAAATAAACAAATAGGATAATTATACTCAGAAACGCATACCTAAATTAAGGTGTCTAAAACATCAAGGGTGGCTTACATAAATCTTCAGTCAGAATGTTGTTGAATTCACTATTTTTTCTGCATTTTGCACTAATACGTTAATATGAAAGTCTGTAAGTGTAGAAAGAAGCTTGAGAACAGAAGACATGCACAGGGAAATTTGCAATGAAGGGCACTCATGGATATGAGTAATTTTTCAGACTTAAATGGAACATGGCTTCTCTGGAGGTTGATATCTGTTCATTTGAGCGCATTCAGATTAACCCAGGTATATAGGAGACATTTGCCTATTTGTACCTGAAAGGGGTTCGCTAAAATATGTCATATTTGTAGCAGTAGATTTATAAAGATTTGCCCTCACCAATATTTGTGGCCAGCATCTCATCCATTGTGGGCTCTTCTAAGTAGAACAGAAACCAGAGAAAGTACCAGTTCTTCATCTCACTGTCTCTGCAGCTGGTTCTCCCCTCTTTCCTTGTCTTCTCTCCCATTATATTTCCCCCTCCTCTATTCTTCCCCTTCTCTTTTCTACCTTCCCTCTCTCTTTTGCTCTTCCCTGTTCTCCCTTCTTTTATCTATAACATATATATTTCCTCATTCTTTGACATCAGAACTTCTGTCTGAGCTTCAAGGTGTACACTATCCAGCTCACTCTTCCCTTTTTAGGATGTTAAATTCAGACTGAACTGACTACATACTTTGTTTATTTCCTAAACTTAAGCCAACATATTAGGGGTTTTACACACTCCACTATCACATGAAACCATACTGATAGTAAATGTCCTGCTTTATAAATATGTGTGTTTACATACATACAATTATATTTATTTCTCTTTCACTGGAGAACACAGAAAAAATCCAGCAGCATTTATTGGATAGTTTAATTTTAATTCAGATATTATGATGTAAAAGTCACATATTATTTTTATTTCATTGCCATTTTAGGAGTCTAGTTTCAGAAGATGCATTATTAAGTGACAGTGAGTTTTCTGTTTCTATATTTTACTGAAAGATGAACTACTCTGCCATATCCTGTGGATTAGTACTTCTGATTGATCATATCCTTTTATATAGTCAGTATGCCCACATTTTAATTTTCAGGAGGATAACTTTTCAAAGTACATACAAACATAATAATGTTTTAAAAATTAATGTTTTCATCTATACTAAATATTCTAGACTCTATAACAGAGAGAGTGGTAATGTGTAAATTCCTTTCTGAAAGAGCTGGCTATTACTTTTCTACATTGAGTGATTTGCCCTCTCTCTTGCCATATCTCCAGTCTTATCATTGCTTGTTCTTTATTATTGCAATTGTGGTCTTGCCTCAGGACCTTTGCACTTCCCTTTGACAATGGATCTCATTCCTTTCAGACCTTTGCTCAAATGTTGCTGTGTCATAGAATCCTTTCCTCACCACCTTCATGAAGGAGTTGTGGTCAACTCACTGCTGACACTGTCCTGCCCTCCTTTGTCATTCTCAATAGCTTTGTCCCTCTTCATCGACCATGTATTTGCATTATTGATACCTATTCATCTTTCTCATGTGGGATATACATTTCCTGGGAGCAGAAAATGTTTTGTTCAAATACATTTCCTCTTTCACACACACACATGTAGAAATACAAATACAAATGTATATATGACAGGAAGTGATGAAAGTAAGTTAGACAAAAACATAAAATACCTTTATGTCTGTATAAAATGCTATAAGGAAACTTCTTATGTATGATTAACATCTGCTGATTAAAAATAATGATGTTTAGCATTATACTATGTCAGATATCTTTGTCGGTGTAGCTTTTCAGTAAGTAATTGTTGAATGACTAATATATCCATTGAATTTAGTTTCACACATATTTTGAACCTTTGAGTTATCCATGGTGAAAGTGAGTCACACATAATAATGGCCAGCTGAAGCTACTACATTCAGTATCTTTCAAGAGACACTGGTAATTTTCTGTTTCACTGAAACATTTTTTACATTCTAAGTTTCCTCCTCGTTTTTATTCCTAATTATGTTCTTGGATTCCCTTTATCAACTAGACCATCAAGCTTTACTAAGAATCGATGTCAAATTAAGTGGCATGTAGCACATCAATCAAATACAATCTTAAAACTCATTAATATGTGAAATATATTACGTAAGTAATTGATATACGTATTTGAGAAATCACACAACTAAGTAAAATGTTCCAACTGCCATCTAAATTCTTTTCTTTACACCTATAGATTATTATGGCTCTAACTCCTCATAAAAAAAACCTTCTTTTTTGAAGCAGAGGCTATTAGAAAGAATTACAACTGGTCTATATGCAGAAAAGTGTCTGTGGAGTGCTCATTCCCAAGTGGACACCTGTAATAACCCCTACTTTCTTTGGAGGAGGTCTACTGAGAGGTTTTCTATTCCAAGAAGATAACCCCACAAATATAACATATGGGCAATACTAATTGAACTCAGATAATAAAATTTTAAGGCCAGGCGGTGGTGGCGCACGCCTTTAATCCCAGCACTTGGGAGGCAGAACCAGGTGGATCTTTGTGAGTTCGAGGCCAGCCTGGGCTACCGAGTGAGTTCCAGGAAAGGCGCAAAGCTACATAGAGAGACCCTGTCTCGAAAAACTAAAAAAAAAAAAAAAAAAAAAAATTTCAAAAAGGAAATGACGTGGAAACTATATCCATGATACATCTACAATAAGGCTGCCAAAAGAGACCGGAATAAATGATAGTATCAATAGATATGCTATGCAGAATGGGAAAAATCTCATCTCCAGGCAAAGAAGTACAGGCAACCAAGGATTGGGAGAAGAATTAGCTTCTCCCAGGGATGAGGTCCCTAACTGGTTATTCAATATAAAGTGGTCAGACCTGAAGTCAGATAAACAAAAGCCACACTTAATGGACTCAGAAGGTTTTATGAATATATTTATACACATATATGTAACAAAAATGATAAAAGACACCATCAATTTGACTGGGTAAGGGAGAATGAGGGAGGAGTTGGAAGGTAGAGAGGAGGAAGCAATGTAATTCAACTTTAATTGTTCTGTTAATTAAAAAGGGTATTAATAGCCGGGCGGTGGTGGCGCACGCCTTTAATCCCAGCACTCGGGAGGCAGAGCCAGGCGGATCTCTGTGAGTTCAAGGCCAGCCTGGGCTACCAAGTGAGTCCCAGGAAAGGCGCAAAGCTACACAGAGAAACCCTGTCTCGAAAAACCAAAAAAAAAAAAAAAAGGGTATTAATGAAATATATATGTTAGGCAGGGCTTGGGACATGTTAGAGGGAGGCATGGAAGTAGATATGATCAAACTGCATTAGCTAAATATATGAAGTTTCAAAGTAAATTTCAATATACAAAATGAATGACATTTGTTTAAGAAACATGTAGATTTGTGGGGGTTTTTGTGGGAATCCTAGCAGTGAGAATGGGGCCTGTTGCTGATGTTTTGGCAGGCTTTTGGGAACCCATTCCTCATACTAGGCTTCCTTATCATGTCTTAATATGAGGGGAGGAGCTTAGACCTACCTCAACTTGATACGCCATGCTCTGATGACACCCATGGGAGGCTTGCCCCTTTTTGAACAGAAACAATGGAGGAGGAGTGGATTTGGGTGGGGCAGAGAGGAGGTTGGGTGAGGGAATGGGGGAAGGAGGGAGGTATAACTGGGGTCAGGATATAAAATAAATGAATATATTTGATTAATAAAAAACATGTACTTTCAATAAAGCACAGTCACCATATTTTTAGTTTTTTGTTTTAAATAATAAATGCTACTCAGTTTTGGAGACTGATAGTCCTAATTTGTAGGGTTGGTCCTTCATTAGTACCCATGAGAACTCATGGTTCATTTGAGTCTAAAAGCCACAGGCAGAGTTCAAGGGGAGCTGGTAATGCAATCAATGACAAAATGTACTGTTAAAGAAGTCTCGGCTGGACAGTGGTGCATGCCTTTAATCCCAGCACTTGGGAGGCAGAGCCAGGTTGATCTCTGTGAGTTCAATGCCAGCCTGTTGTGTGTGTGTGTGTGTGTGTGTGTGTGTGTGTGTGTGTGTGTGTGTGTGTATGTGTTGTTATATATCAGTGCAGGTGCCTGTAGAGACCAATGGCATCAGATCTCCTTGCTCTGGAGTTACATGGAGTCATCTGCCTCTTGACATGGGTGCTGGGAAAGGAACTCTGATCCTCTGCTAAAGCAATTAGTACTCTTAACCACTGAGCAATCTCTCAAGTCTTCTGAATTTTGATTTTTAACTGATAAATAATACTTAAACATATTCACAACCCATAACACATGTATTAGAGTTGCTTTTCAGACTCTTCATTGAGACGATTTGAACACTAGAACATTTCATGCTGAAACAAGGACCATCTCCAAAGTTTCATTACATCTCCACTTCAAACAACTCCACTTGTTCATTGTATTAAAAGGCCCTCACTTTGGGCCTTGAGATTTATTTAAGTTTTTACAACTTCTATAAGAAAATCTCAGATATATTGGTGTAGGTATTGTGTAGAACATATGCAAGACACACTATACAAAAGCCTCCACCACATTGTATGGACTCTAGAATATAGATATTATGCATCAGTTGAAACACCTTAAAAGGAGACATAGCAAGTAATATGAACACAAGGGCACAATGAAAATAACCAGCATCCCCTAAGTTTTTAAACGATGTTTGATTCATTGTGTGATAATTTCATATACTGATATAATGTATCTTGAGCATATCCATCCACCACTACCATCTTCCTACCTCTCCTAGTACCTTTCACCTTTTCTCCAAACTTCATTGTCATTAATAACCCTCTGAGAACAATCAGAAGCACTTCCCATAGGCACATGGGTACCCACAGTTTTAATTGCCTTTTTCCTAGAAAGGAGTTTGGGAGCTGCTGGTATTCCCATAAAAGAAATCTCTAGAGTTGTCCAAGTCTAGATAGTTTTTTTTTGTTCTTCATGCATTAGCTTCTTAAATAAAAACATGGTTAATTCCATATTTCAGAAAAGTTCATCTCTGCATTTGAATGGTATTCACTGTTATCTCTTTTACGGCCACCTCTTGACTAAGGTTTTCTGTCAGTTTTCGTGCACAGTTAAGGAAAAGCACTCAAAGGTAAAAGCTATATTAACAGACTTTTAATTGGCATGATGTCATGTAGACCTGTCATCTTTTTCTTAAGTCATAGTGGTAAATTATGTGAGATATGCAATCTTCTCATTTTTTTGTTTGATAAGCAAAGCAAGTATGTGGCCCTTCTTTGAAAGAGGAAGAATTTATAGAGTTTAAAAAGTTGATGCATATTATTGCTCTTTCCTCTGTTTTTCAATGTCTGGGGAAGCATGAAAGTATTTGATCATTACCCGAGAAAGCACTGTCAGTATTCTGTGGTTGACTTGACTATCTCACATTCACTGTTGGATTCATTTTTCTTTCTTCCAAAGAACTGATGGCCTTATATATTACATAAACATTGTTAATGACACTTGTAGTTGACAGAAAGGGAGTTGGGCATTAATACCTACTGTGAATTATGTGAAAGGAGAAAGAGATGATGGGAATAGTTTCTTAAAACAAAAACTAGAGTGGGTTTATGGTATAAATGTAAAAAAGTTCCATTTTAGAGAATTTAGGTATTCTCTTAACATATCATGTGTATGACCCTTGCAAGAACCAAGACATACTGAATAATTGTGATTTTTGTCTATTTTCTATTTATGTCACTATTATTGCAGATAAAGAAGCATGCAAAAAGCCAAGAGTAAGCTGATCTTTTTTAAATTTCAAAAACACTGTATGATTCGCTATATACATTTTAACAGTTTCCCTACAATCACAGATAGCCACAACATTAGCATATTGTGGAAATGATGAGTTTAATGCAGATATGAGACTTAAAATACCTTGAATTTTTTTCAAAATGAAGAAATAACTTTAGAAAAACTGGTACCTTCTTAAATGTTCAGTTTATTCAATGATAATACATCAAAAATAGTAATAATACCTATTTATACATTCTTGTACAAATCCCACAGTAATTGTAGAGTATAGTATTTTCTGAAAGTAGTCTTAAATAATAGTTTTATAACCTAAAATTTCCAGAATTTTGGGAGACTTGTGGTAGGGAATAACTATTTGTTTTAGGTAGATATTCTTTCAAAGACTTCAATTGAAGCAAAAAAAAAATGCCCCCCTTTCAGCCATTCTGAAAGCTGAGGCAGGATGACAGCTTCGTTCTAGGAATTAAGTACCAGTTAAGTGGTAAAATAAACCTCGGTATCCAAGGAAACAAAACAAATATAGAAGTTGAAACATTGTTATATGACAGTTACATCATATCAAATGTTTTCACAAAATAGAAGGCACCAAGAGAAATCTATGAGACAAAGATGCCCCATAAATGGTCAATTTTATTTTGGTCTTGGTGACTTTGGTATGGTGTGACAAGATGAAGGAAAGAATAAGTTGATGGGAAGTAGACTTTCACCAAATTCAAATATGCCTTTCAAGTAAGAACTCAAGGAAGACTGGGTCCTGGGGAATCATAGGAGCAGCAATTAGTGTTTCCCGAGGAAGCAGAAATGAACACTTTGGAGAGCACAGACACTCAGTGGTGCTATTGCAGGAGAAAAGGCAACACGAGGAGGAACAGGTCAACATCACCTGCAGTGAATCCTTCCTTCCTAGCATCCATGTAAATCAAATCAGCACAAAACCAGAAGATCACTTTCTTATCCAAATACAACATGAAAGCTAACACTCCCTGGATGAAATAAACAACATTTTACTATCTTGTTGGCTTCTCACGATAGTACCTAAAGCTAGTCTGATTACACTGTTTACTTTTCAGTGGTCAGGAAAAGCAGTAAGGAACAATGAATCCTATATAGTGAATGGACCGAAGTTCTGTGTGCTGTAGCTGAAGATTATCTGCCTACATCTTTCAGAACTGAACTGCATCAAGCTGAAGTTGCTGCCATTACCTGAGCTATCCCACCATATCTACTGCACATAGAGATATGCTACATCTGCTACCTAGATGTCCAGCATCCCCTGCTCAGCTCTTATTCTGATTAGTAAAATACTTTAGAAATAAACTGAGAAGGATGCTTGAGAATAATTGTATTAGAGTTTAAGAGAAACACAGGTAAGCTTCAAATCAGCAGCTGCCTGTAGGAGGGAGATGGAGAAAATGGAGTGATAAAGTCATATTTTTTTAAGTTATGTCCATGAAATGTGCTAATGTGGTTTTTAATCAGTTGCATGGAGGAAGAGGAGGAGGGATTCAGAGAAAGAAAGAGAAATCTCAGATTATTTGATAATGTATACTTAAGCCAGTATCCAAAATACAGGTAAAGAAAAAGGGAAAATAGACTTATTGGCAAGCCAAAGTCCTTATTTTAGAGGACATCCTATTCCTTGTCCTTGTGTCTGAGAACAAAAAACTGTGTCAGGAATGGGCACTTAGAAGTAGAAACAGAGCTCTGTAACTCAAACAATGTTGAGTTTTGCCAAAGTATCCATGTAATTATATTTAATGTTATTTTCAATTTAATTAAAATTCTGATTGGACTCCGATACTTGGGAATCAGCAAGGGTTAAATAAACTTATGGACTCAAAGGAAAGACTAGTTTTCATACTTTAGGAATATGTATGAATTATTCAATTTCTTGTGCTCCATAATATACATGAAAGCAATAATCTCCAAATTCTAATATCATTGAGAGGATTCACAGAGTGGTCATCTAAAGTGCTTGTCTAGAGCAGTCTTTGAAAAGTGACCAACAGAGAAAGTGAGATTTAGGCTCAGAGGTAAATTGAGAAATCAACAACACATTGTTTTTATTGTTAGTAAATAGTGTCCATCTATTTGACTAAATGGACTACAAAATTTTGAAATTGGGTGGAGCTCCATCAATAATCTTTAAAATCTAGCACATATAACCTCTGTATATTACTATACCAGATTTGATCTGGGGAAGGACGATTTTCCAGACAATCTCAAAGTATAGATTGTTGCTCAACAAAGGCACATGTTCTCACTTATACTTTTCTATTTTAATTCAACTTCTTTGCCATCATGTTCCTCTTTTCCCATGGCTATGGACCATCTTGTGATTGAAAGATGGCACTGATGCAGAACAGGACAGATGTGACACACTTTCTCCTGCTTGGACTCACTGATGAACCAGGACTACAGATTCCCCTTTTCATCACCTTCTTCCTCATCTACACCATCACCTTGGTGGGCAATCTGGGGATGATCCTACTGATTGTCCTGGACTCTCGGCTCCACACTCCTATGTACTTTTTCCTAGGCAACCTGTCCTTAGTTGATTTTTGTTACTCCTCAGCTGTTACCCCCACGGTTTTGACTGGGCTTCTTGTAGGAGACAAGATCATTTCCTACAATGACTGTGCTGCTCAGATGTTCTTTTTTGTAGCATTTGCTACTGTTGAGAATTACCTGCTGGCCTCAATGGCCTATGATCGCTATGCAGCAGTATGTAAACCCCTATACTATGCCACCACTATGACTACAAGTGTGTGTGTATGTCTTTCTATAGGTTCCTATTTCTGTGGTTTCCTGAATGCCTCCATCCACATTGGGGACACTTTCAGTCTTTCTTTCTGTGGAGCCAATGTGGTCCATCACTTTTTCTGTGATATTCCAGCAGTTATGGTTCTCTCTTGCTCTGACAGACATGTCAGTGAGCTGGTTCTTGTTTATGTAGTGAGCTTTAATATCTTTTTTGCTCTCTTAGTTATCTGGGTATCCTACATATTCATTTTTATCACTATCCTAAAGATGCAGTCAAGTGCTGGATATCGAAAGGCTATATCCACCTGTGCCTCACACTTCACTGCAGTATCTATTTTCTATGGGACAATCATCTTCATGTACTTGCAGCCCAGCTCTAGTCACTCCATGGACACTGACAAAGTTGCATCTGTGTTCTACACCATGGTCATCCCTATGTTGAATCCTCTGGTCTACAGTTTGAGGAACAAGGAGGTCAAGAGTGCATTCACAAAAGTTTTGCTGATGACAAAATAGTTTATAGTGATTTATTTTTAAAGTTCTAAGATGAATAATGTTTCTCATTTTTTCTTCCACATACAATTAAATTCCAGAACAGATTCTTGTATTTCTGCAAGTCTATTGTAAAGGAAAAGAAAAATATTGTATTCATGATCATAGTTATGAGATTTTTTTGTCTGCTTGACAATATTCCTGTGAAGGATATTTATGTACTGTTTCAATAGATTATTGTGTTAATTGTGATTTTACTATCAGCAAAATGTTGATAGTATTTTAAAAATCATCTGTAGCCATGAATCTATGTATTTGATGTAAATGACCAGCTCCAAAAGAAGACTCATATACACTTTGCTGTGCTGACATATTTTGAACATTTCATGGTGTTTCAGTGACATTTTTTTACTGTTGCTTCGATTGTTCTGTGATGAGTTGTGCAGCTTCTTTTTCTAACACAGTACCAGCAAGAATCACATATTACCTGTGTAGTAAGAACTCCTAGTATGTCTCATAGAAGAGTGCTATGATTTTATATGCTTTGTTTCAATGAGTAATTAGATCACATTGATTCAATCTGATTTTCATGCATTGAAACTAGGTATTTGTAAATAAATTCTTACTGTGTGTACAGAATGAATGTTTTAGAAAGTGACAGCTGGTTCTAAAGCTTGAGAGAAATAGGTGCTAAAATATTTCTTGCTTCAAGCATTTTGTTATTAGATTGCTTGTTCCATTAATTTAATTTTTAAAGTTCCGTGAAGTACATTCTCTAGGCAATATCTGAACTAGAGTTTCAGAGTTCCACACTGGGATTCAAATAATGGCTTACATTTCCAGAGGAAAGGTTATCATTCCTTTTTGGAGGCCATTCTTTGTGGTCTTAATATCATTTGTGAACTAGAAACTGATACAATAAATAACTATGCAACATTCTGATTTCATTCATCCATGTGTGCATAGAATTTTGCAATGACTGGATTGTATTATACTCCCAAAGGCTATAGCCATTTAAGTTGAGATTTCTTTTATAATCCATGTAAATTATCAAGTATACAAGGTCTCCAATACACTTGGGGTATGTGATCTGCTGGGAGCAGATTTCTAAATGGTTACAAATGCCTGTAATCTAACACATTAACCATCAATTGCTTTTATTAACTTTTAATATGATTTTTCTTTTTTGAGATTATAATTACATCATTTTCTTTCTTTTCTTCCATCCAATTGCTTTTATAAATCCCTCATCATTATTTCAAATCCATTAGCTATTAGAGGTTTCACTCATGCTCCCTCTCCCTCTCACCTTCATTTCCTATTTCTTCTTCATTTGTTCTTCCATCTGAAATCTTTCACTGAAGTGAGTTATTGATAGTTTTGTGTTTGCCAATAATACTTATTAATATCTTTGATTTCAGTTTCATTTTTGTAACATTGTATCAGTCTGTATTTCTACCTATAATAAACCACTGTCCATATGGAAATCCATCAAATTCATCTGGGTGTCTCATGGTGGTGTCTTTTATGAACAAGAATGTTTACTTATAAATTTATTTACTCTGATTCTGTATTGTAGATTAGGTGTAAATGTAGAATGGACTAAGTTTTATGTGTATGTGTATGGTATAGGGAGTGTAAGGTACTTGATTACAGGAACTATATATGTAAAAAAATAAGAGTCAAAATTGTTCAATATCTAGGACATTGATGTTCTATAGTGAATAGTTGGAAACTGAATTATATCCCTGGAGACAGCAGTTAGTGCATCTCCTTTGAGGGATCAAATGTAGAACAGTAATAAACTGGAAAAAGTCATTGGTTGTTTTCCAAATTATTTGCTTTCATTTCTGGCACACAGACTCAACTTCTCTGATTTCATGAAGTCTCCTGCAATCATTTAATTTTATTCTATTTAATGAGTTATGCTTGAAAGTCATATATGCCACTCACAAATCTATACCATGAAGTCTCCCATGTGATTCTCTGTCCTTATCACTGGTGACACAAAGAGGATGGGTTGTAGAAACCACTAGCAGATGTTAAAATGACTAAGTGGAGACACAGAGAAGATGTAAGATAGAAACCACTACAGAAATGATTGAGTGGAAAACACACATGTTATTAAATTCTACATGGGTTCTCATAAAACAAATAATTGAACAACATACAGGAAAGGATAAAAACTGCTTTGTAACTTGATCACAAGGTATATAGCATTGCTTATTCTCATTATTATGCAAATCTCCTATAAGACAACTGGATACTACAGGAAGAAGAGATTTGCTGATCTATAATTGAAACAATGGCTTAGGTTTCCAAAAATCATTTTATCACCATATTTATTTGTGAATCCTCACATAATCTCCAAGTCAGAATTCAAATAATTTCACAAATAAAAATAGAATTATTTTAAAGTATGAAATAAAGCTTAATTTGAATTTCATTCCTGTGATAGTGAGTACTGGTATCAATTGAACAGGATCTAGAGTCACCTAAGAGCCTAGCCTCTGAGCATGACTATGATGGTTTGTCTTCTTCAGGTTAGCCTCTGGCTATGTCTATGAGATATTATCTTTGTTGTGTTAATTGAGGTTGGAAGAACCCCTATAAAAGTTGACTGCACTATTCATTTCCTTGACTAGAGTACTAGACAGAAAAAAAAATGAAGAAAGCTAGCCCTGCATAAGCCTTCATCATCCTCTGCTTCCTGCCTGTGTGAGTTGGTTCTTCCTTTCTACCATGTGAACCCTGAGAATTTAACTCAGACTATGAGGCTTGACATCAGGCACCTTCACCAACTGACAGTAAATGCAATGTTATTGGCTGCCTCAATCTTCTGTTATCATGAATTTTCTCCATGATTGAGTACTTTAGAATGGTGAGCCAAACATGGTATATACTCACTCATAAGTGGATCCTAGATATAAAGCAAAGGACAATCAGACTGTAACCCACAGATCCAGGGAGGCTACCTAGCAGAGGGGACCCTAGGATGACTGTGGCTTATAATAAATTTTGATTTTGCCCAATCACTGGGCAAGCTTTAGCAAAACATTTCACTATTATGATAAGAATTTGTACTGTATCAAGCTGATGAAAGAAAATGCTGGCCATATTTTCAAGAGGAGAGGCTAAAATCTTTTTAGATTATGGATTAGCCTATAGAAAAATGTCTACCATAAATGGAACAGTGAAGGGAAAGATGAATAGGAATCTCACTTACACAACTTAAGTAAAACATAGCTCTCTGAACAGATGAAGATAGGTTTCTTCTGTATCCCAGAATCTAATCAATATTTATATGTATAATTCAGCTATCATTTGGCTTAAAAGGGCTTATTGGGGAATGTTATCATTTTTACTATTTTCTATGGAGAAAATATTTTACTGTTTAAAATAAACCTGTATTGACTTACATTGCCTGTTGGCAAATTTTATCATAGCAGCAGAAAGGTAATTAACAAGATTTTTTATTGGTGGCTAAGTGTTCTAAGTATATATATGGGAACATACCACCTAGCTCCCAGAATTATATTGCACACACCATTTCAGCCAAGAATAAACCACATTCCCTTAGACGTGGTAGCTTTTCAATATTGATAATCTTCCCTTCCATTATTTTACCTGTATATCTGTAACTAAATGATCTCTTTTGTCAACCTTTCCTTGTAATTGCTAGAACAGTTATTAAATTACATATTTTTTGGTTTTACATATTTAACTTGCTAGTGAATTATCAAACATTTCAGACCAAAGATCTTTCCTCCTTTAGGACTTTATTCCCAGAGTGTAGTATATTTAATAAACAAAGCTTTCTAGTACTTAATGAAATAATGATTGAGCTAGATAGCAAATTTATAGACATTTGTATAACAAATATTACATAGGTCTTCACAATTTTTATTTTTATCATTTGTTTCTTGATAATATTCTTCAAAATATATAATTGTCTAGTTATGTATGTGTGTGTGATTCTTAGCTTTCTTTCCTCCACAACAAACCTTTATGAATATTGGAAAACCTTCAAATTTGTTCACTAACAAAGAATTATCCATAGTGTAGAGGTGGGGTCTAGGAAACAGACTCTAAGTAAAAATTACATGAATGATTAGATGAATGATAAGGAAAACTAAACTGAACACATCATCTTTATCTTTTGTATTTGTGTGCCCATGCATGGTTATTTTCCTGTGTATACAGGTATCTGTGGTAATGAGTAGGTATGCATGTGTTTTATATGTCTTGTGTATGTTTGTGTGTGTGTGTGTGTGTGTGTGTGTGTGTGTGTGTGTGTGTATAAACTTTGATATCTTTCCTCAGATTCTATCCATATTTTTATTATTATTATTATTATTTTTATTTTGCAATACAATTCAGTTTTACATATCAGCCACGGATTCCCTTGTTCTCCCCTTCCCGCCCCCCTCAACTTCCCCCCAGCCCACCCCCCATTCCCACCTCCTCCAGGGCAAAGCCTCCCCCGAGGGCTGAGATCAACCTGGTAGACTCAGTCCAGGCAGGTCCAGTGCCCTCCTCCCAGGCCAAGCCAAGCGACCCTGCATAGGCCCCAGGATTCAAACAGCCAAATCATGCAATTAGCACAGGACCCGGTCCCACTGCCTGGATGCCTCCCAAACAGATCAAGCCAATCAACTGTCTCACCCATTCAGAGGGTCTGATCCAGTTGGGGACCCCTCAGCCATTGGTTCATAGTTCATGTGTTTCCATTCGTTTGGCTAATTGTCCCTGTGCTTTATTCAACCTTGGTCTCAACAATTCTCGCTCATATAAACCCTCCTCTTTCTCGCTAATTGGACTCCCAGTACTCCACCCGGGGCCTAGTCATGGATCTCTGCATCCGGTTCCCTCAGTCTTTGGATGGGGTTTCTAGCACGACCATTAGGGTGTTTGGCCATCCCATCACCAGAGTAGGTCAGTTCGAGCTGTCTCTCGACCATTGCCAGCAGTCTGTTGGTGGGGGTATCTTTGTGGATTTCCGTGGGCCTCTCTAGCACTTTGCTTCTTCCTATTCTCATGTGGTCTTCATTTACCATGGTCTCCTATTCCTTGTTCTCCCTCTCTGTTGTTGAACCAGCTGGGATTTCCTGCTCCCCAAGCACTCTTTCCCTCGACCTTCGCCCTTCATTACCCCCATTCATGTCTAGGTTGTTCATGTAGATCTCTTCCATTTCTCCATCATTGGGCGATCCCCGTGTCTTTCTTGGGGTCCTATTTTCCAGGTAGCCTCCTATGAGTGAGTACATACCATGTTTGTCTTCCTGAGTCTGGGTTACCTCACTCAGGATGATTTTTTTTAGATCCATCCATTTGGTTGCAAACCTCATGATGTCATTGTTTTTCTCTGCTGAGTAATATCCCATTGTGTATATGTACCACATTTTATTTATCCATTCTTCAGTTGAAGGGCATCTGGGTTGTTTCCATGTTCTGGCTATTACAAACAATGCTGATATGAACATAGCTGAACAAGTGCCCTTGTGGTATGATTGAGCATTCCTTGGGTATATGCCCAAGAGTGGTATAGCTGGATCATGGGGGAGATTGATTCCCAATTTTCTAAGAAAGCACCATATTGATTTCCAAAGTGGTTGTACAAGCTTGCATTCCCACCAGCAGTGGAGGAGAGTTCCCCTAGCTCCACATCCTCTCCAGCATAAGGTGTCTTCAGTGTTTTTGATCTTAGCCATTCTGACAGGCATAAGGTGGTATCTCAGAGTTGTTTTGATTTGCATTTCCCTGATTATTAGGGATGTTGAGCAATTCCTTAAATGTCTTTCAACTATTTGAGTTTCCTCTGTTGAGAATTCTCTGTTTAGTTCTATAATGGTTGAGAGATGGCCTGAACTGACCTACTCTGGTGATGGGATGGCCAAATACCCTAATTGCCATGCTAGAAACCCCATCCAATGACTGAGGGATCTGGATGCAAAGATCCATGACTAGGCCCTGGGTGGATCTCTGGGAGTCCAATTAGCGAGAAAGAGGAGGGTTTATATGAGCGAGAATTGTTGAGACCAAGGTTGGATAAAGCACAGGGACAATTAGCCAAACGAATGGAAACACATGAACTATGAACCAATGGCTGAGGGGTCCCCAACTGGATCAGACCCTCTGAATGGGTGAGACAGTTGATTGGCTTGATCTGTTTGGGAGGCATCCAGGCAGTGGGACCGGGTCCTGTGCTCATTACATGATTTGGCTGTTTGAATCCTGGGGCCTATGCAGGGTCGCTTGGCTCGGCCTGGGAGGAGGGGACTGGATCTGCCTGGACTGAGTCTACGAGGTTGATCTTAGTCCTTGGGGGAGGCTTTGCCCTGGAGGAGGTGGGAATGGGGGGTGGGCTCGGGGGAAGGTGAAGGGGGCGGGAGGGGGGAGAACAAGAGAATCCGTGGCTGATATGTAGAACTGAATTGAACTGCAAAATAAGAAAAAAGTAGTAGTCACTTTTTAAAAGTAGATTCAATAATCTACCTTTTAATCTTTTATCTATATCCTGCTCTTTTTCTTCAATAGAAGTAGTAGTAGTAGATTCAATAATTGACCCTTTTATCTTATTATTTCTATATCTCTTTTTTCAGAATATATTCAATAATCTACCTTTTATCTTATCATATATCTATATCCTATTTTTTTCTTTTCAGAGTAGATTCAATAATTTACCTTTTATCTTTTATCTATATGCCCTTTTTTCTTTCTTTTCAAACGAGAACCCTAACTCTAATCTCCTTTGTTTAGCCTTTTTCCTGATCATTAACAATGACAATTTGTAACCAACCATCCTAAACAATGACAATTATCCATAACCCAATGAAAGACAAAAAACCATCCATCCCGCCTCCTGAGAATGTGGGAGTCATGTTCCTAAAATTCCTTCTTGCTCTTTTGGGGTGATGGCATCTTTAGGGCATCCTGGAAAGAAAAATTTTGGATTAATTGTCAAGTCCTGGGAGAGATAGCTGTATCATTTGGCCTGTCTCTGCATAATGGGAAAGTGCAGGGCTTGTCGCAAGTCCTTGCTCATGTAGTCTGTGAGGCTGGATCATCTCAACTAGCTATTTCAAAATTGTCCTGACCAGTTTTTAGTCCAAAGTCAATCTTTGGGTGGTGTTTGTCAGCTTGGTGGCATTATCATTGTCCTGATGGAATCTTCATTGTGGGGTCCCATCATCTTTTTGAAGACTTCAAAGATCGTATTGGGTCAGATTATTCCTTTTCTTGGTCATTTTTTTTCTCGATAATTCTCTCTTCTTATTTGGATATTTATCTGTTCAAATGTCTTGTTTTTAAATTCTTCAAGATTGTTGTTTTAGTTTTCCTGAAAGACAAAAACCAAATCTTTCTCCAACCTAACTTTGGGGAAGTTCTATATCTAATCTTGATCAATTTTCATTTATGGTTTCTCCTGAAATTTTTGTTCTCTCTTCTATAGCTGTTCTATCATCCAGAGAAGTGTGATTTTTTTACAATAGGCTTTAGGCTCTTTAATTACTCTGGGAAGGAGTTTCTTCCACAATGACAGGAAAGGACTGAACAAAGTTTGTCATGGGGGCCTGAGAGAGGCCCCTCTGAGGAGTTTCCCAATGGCAAAGGCAAAGGATTATCTTGTCTGTCCCTTGTTGATCTACATTCATTAGTCCAATGTTCGTCTTTGCTACACCTTCTGCATAATCCAGAAGGGAGGAGAGTTCCGTTGCTATTGTTCCTTAAAAAAAAACAACAAAAAAAAAAACCAAAAAAAAAAACCAAAAAAAAACATTGTTTCTAGGAATTTCCTGTTTACAGTCCCTTTTTATGTGACAATATTTACCACAATTGAAACACCTGACATTACTGTTTTTCTTCAAACCTCTGGAAATCACCTCTTCTATGCAAGTATCATCATGGTCATCAGATTCAATATTCATTGTATCTTAGATCCATTCTTCCAAAGGTGATGATCTTTCCTTTAGCAGCCTAATTATCCTTCTGTATTGTGCATTAGCATTTTCAAAAGCCAGAGATTCAATTATTATCTGTCTAGCTTCTGAATTTGGTATCATTCCATTTACTGCTAAAGACAGCCTTTGTAAGAAAACAGTGAAGATTTCCTTGGGGCCCTGTATAACTTTTGTAAATGACTCAATTTTCTTTCCTACTTCTTCAATTCTGTCCAAAGCATCCAAGGCTGCTATTCATCATAAAGCTAGAGTGTAGTCATCATATAAAGATTGTTTTTGTATATCAGCATAATCGCCTTCTCTACAAAGTTGATCTTGAGAAATTTCCATACCTCTAGCCCTACATAGTTGTTCAATGGTCTTAGCCTCATCTTTCCACCAGATCCTCTATTGTAACTGGAGACCAGCCTCTAAGACTGCTATAACCATTTATTTCCAGTTTTGAGGGATAATTCTATTACAAGTTGACCACTAGTTTAACATTTGCTTTATGAATGGAGAATACATATCATATGATACTATAGCTTCTTTGAATCTCCTCAAATCTAACATTTGCACAGGCTTTCAATCAGCTCATTCACAGCCTTGAGCATTTGACAGTTCCTGTGAGGTTACTAGATAGATTAAAGTTGGTTATTTGAAAGCCCTAGGCTGTTTTTCTGTAACCATATAATGCAATGCTGAGAGAGGTTCACCTTTAAATTCCTCTGTCTGGGTCTGAATTTCTCTATGATCTGTTTCAACAAGTTTTTTTTTTTAAATTTTATGTTGGCACTCACATTAACCAACTTTTTTTAAATGATAAAACAGAAATGATTGAACAAACAATATTTATAATGGACATTACATCTATCCCAAAACATTAGCTATCCTCTCATTTAGTTGTTCCATTTTCAGACTGCCTAATGTGTTATCAAACAGAGACCAAACATCTTCCATTATAAAAATATTTCCCATCTTTTAATGTGGGGAAAATTATCTTTTAACTAATTTTTCCCTTTAAGAAATCTTAATTGACTCATCAACTCTGCTGAATGCATAGAACAATGGAAGCCCAAGCAGGTTTCAAGGGAGCTACCTAGTGTAGCAGCCTGAGAAAGGGATCCAGAGTGAGCCCACAACCCACCAGGAGAGAAGAAGTGAAAGATCCATATGGATTCAGTTGATTAGGGACTCTGGCCTGTGTGGGGTGGAGACTACAGCCACATGCAGCTCAGGACTGAGCTGGGGTCTGCAAGGCCAATAGACAAGCAGCTTTTTCATGAATTTTTGCCACAAACATTGGGTGACAGATGTAACATGAATCTTAAATGGTATTTTAATAAAAATCCTAGAGCCAAATATTGGGGTGCAAGCTGAAAGATCAGAGAAGCAGAACAGCCAGCCACTAGCTTACCTCTATGAAATCCTCAACCTCAAGAGAGAGAGATCCTGTTTCCTCATGACTTAGATACCTTTCTGTATCCTGCCATATTACATCCTGGCATTAAGAGCATGTGTCATCACTGCCTGGTTTTGTTTCTCTCATGTAGCCCAGTGTGATCAAGGGTTGGGGAAAGAGAGCTTAGGGGAGCAGGAGGTACCAGCTGGATCATCAGCAGAGTGGGAGAATGGGGAGGGAGATACCATGATGAATGAAGATCCCAGGGGAATAGGAAAAAGCAGAGTGATAGACAGGACCCCAGAAATCCACAAAGATGCCTCCACTGTAGACTACTGGCAATGGTCAAGAGAGTGCCTGAGCTGACCTGCTCTGGTGATCGGATGGCCGAACACCCTGGCTGTCATGATAGAACTCTCATCCAGTGACTGATGGAAGCAGGTGCAGAGATCCACAGCCCAATCAGCAAGAGAGAGGAGGGATTTTATGAGTGAGAGATATTGAGACCATGATTTGAAAAAGTACAGGGACAAATAGCCAAACTAGTGGAAATGCATGAACTGTGAACCAATGGTAGAGGAACCCCCATGGAACTGGACCAGGGCCCTCTGGATAAGTGGGACAGTTGATTAGCTTGAACTGTTTGGGAGGCCCCCAGGCAGTGGGACTGGGACCTGTCCTTGGTGCATGGGCTGGCTTTTTGGAGCCTGGGGTCTATCCTGGGACACTTTGCTTAGCCTTGGTATAGGGAGGAGGGGACTGGACCTGCCTAAGCTGAGTCTGCCAGGCTGGCCTGACTCCCCTGGGAGACCTTGCCTTGGAGGAGGTGGGAATAGGGGGTGCATTGGGGGGAGGGCTGGGGGGTGGGGGGAGGGAGCACAGCTGATATGTGAAATTAAGTTAATTATAAAATAAAAAATATATAAAAAATAAAAAGAATATATATGTATGTACATAAACATATATTGTATAACAACAATTAATAAAAAAAGTCCATGAATTTGAAATAAAAAGAGTAAGGAGTGATATCTGGGAGGGAAGGAAAGGTGGAAATGATGTAATTATATTATAATCTAAACAAAAAAATAAATAATAAAGAAGCCAAACCTATAATCACTTTGCATTCCTTCAATGAGAAAGGTGTAATAAGTCTGTTAAAGACTGAGGACTCAGAGTAGAATATATACAAAAACTGAGGGCAATTTATTATATGAAAACTTTTTCTCAGCTCTAAGCAAATTATAAGGTATGATTGCATTTTAAAAAATTATTTGTGAGAAAAGTCCAAATACATTGTTGAAAAACAGGTAGAATTTATTACCTAAAGGATGATTGTCCTAATATTGTATACCATAATTAAGATTGTTGTAAGAGAGGATTGGGGCATTTTCATCACAAAGATATTATAAATTTTTGTTATTAATTTAAGCTTGGTAATGCAAGGAATCATAAACTTGGCCTGATATAGCTGACTTGAGAGGTATGAGTCATGGTGTCTTTAAGGTTTGAGACTTTGGTTCTTGCAGTACCTTCTGTGTCTTTCAATTCCTGATTACCAGAGGCACTCCCTTGGGGAGTGAAGCATAGAGGCCCATTTCTAACTCAAATAGACAAGGTTTGGGGTATTTTCTCTAGGGGCAGTTGAAGGGTCTCATGCTGACTTGTTTCCTTGGTTTTGGTTTCTTTTTCAACATGAAGTTGGGTCATTCAGGAGCTGGGAATAATCTGGGAGGATTTGGGAGAGGTGAAAGAATATGAACAAAATACATTAAAAAATAAATAATAGAAAAATGTAATACAAAATTTGAAAATGGAAAATTAAATAAAAAATGTTTAAGAAAATGAAAATGTCAATTACCCATTTTAGTCATTGTTCTATTGCTGTCGAGACACCATGACCAGAGCAACTTCTATAAAGGAAAACATTTAATTGGGACTTGCTTACAGACACTGGACAAAAGCAAGACCAAAAACCAGCTGGGCAAACTCCAAATTCTGCATTCCATGTCGACGTCAAAAGCACTCTTCAGATCTCCAACTCGTTTCATCTTTGTTGACTGCAGCCCATTTTTTTTGGAGGGGGGCTGGTTCCACATCCTGTTAGCAGCTCTCCTTGGCAGATATCTCATGACTGTGGCATCTCCTTCATTTTGGAGTCTCCAATGAAACACAGGCTTCACTTTCATAGCTTTATGCAATGGTCACTCTGGGACTCTATAAAGGAACACCTCTGAAACATGCTTGCCCTCAGATGCTTTTCTTAGACAAGACAGAGATTCCAAACCCCCTTTTTTGTATTCTGGACTTGAAATTCAGAATCACATGGCTGGGGCTGCCATGTTCTGCTCCCTGGGACTGGAAGTTGACATCCTCATTCAAATACACTTTTACCAATTTTCTGTTTTAGATCATTTCCTTCACTGCTTCAAATTTTCTTTAATACTTTTCATAAGTGGAAAGCATAACTGGGTAGGGTCTTGCCTCTATGTCACCACCCCTTTATTCCATTTAGCATTATGTTTTTCTTTGAACTTTTCATCTCTTTGTGCACTGGACAAAGCTCTATTACAAGTCCTGGTGCTCATTCTCTCCTTAAATTTTACATTTTGTATTTTTCCTTGTTCAGCCTGCTTCTTGTCATTATACATCTGTATAAGAGTGGTCACTAATAATCAAGCAAAGCAGTCAATGTCTGGCTATTTTGAAATCTTCTTTGCTAACACCATTAATCTAAAACATTTCAATTTAGCCTCAGGCAGATTTTTTGGACAAGGGCAGAAAGCAGCCCATTCCTTGCCAAATCCACAAGAGCCATCTCTAGGCCACTTACCAATATTCTTCCCCTTTGAAACTTCTTGAGCTTCTTCAGTTCAAATCACCCTCAGCATTGTCTTCTATGCTTGTACTAGGATGGCTCATTAATGTTTGCTTAAAGTAACCAATGGCTTTTTCTAGTTGAAAGACACCAAGTCTTCAGTGTTCGTCCCATAAACAGCTTTGTCAGGTCAGTCACAGCTATACCCCACATCCCAGTACCAACTTCTGACAGAGTCAGGATTCTGTTGCTGTGAAGAGATACCATGGCCATGGAGACTCTTACAAAGGAAAGCATTTGATTGAAGCTTGTTTACAGTTTCAGAGGTTTAGTCCATTATCCTTATGCCAGGGAGCATGGTGTCAGGCAGGCAGACATGGTAGCTGATAGTTTTATATCAATATTTGAAGGCATGAAAAAGAGAGAGACATTGGGCCTGGCTTGAACTTTTTGAAACCCTAAAGCCCACATGTAGTGATATACTTCCTCTAACAAGACCACACCTAATCACGGTCAAGTAACATCACTCCCTAATGACCAAGCATTCAATTATATGGGCCTATGGGCACCATTGCTAGTTAAACCATTGCACTACTCTAAACACACACACACACACACACACACACACACACACACACACATACACACACACACACACACACACATATATGTATACATATATATGACATTACAACCCATATATATATATGTATGTCCATGTCATATATATGTATCAAATTACCATACAGTATTCTATCTGTATGTACAATTAAAATAATATTAATAAAATTTTGTGATTCTATGACTGACATGTGAATTTTATCCTGATTCATAAAATATTTTACATTTTTTCAATGTTAAAATATTTTGTTTCATGGGATATGCTATTGCTATTATTGTTTGGAAGAAACTGTTATATGTTAAATACATTGAGAAATACAATTTGGATAGCTTTATCTATCATAATGATACAGCAAAAGTGATTAAGTAATGTCTGTCTTTTCACTCTAACATAACTTTATTATTTGAAACTGTCACACAAAAAAAGCTTTGCTGAAACAATTCAACAAAGACTGAAAGTACTTATTATTGAAGAGGTAGTGACTATTTATTCCTGAATAAAATGTTACAAAGTTCAGCTCATTAAACATTGTAATATTTTTTAAATTGTGGCTATGTAGAAAAATTTTTCAGCTAAGGAAATTGATAATATTAAGACAAATTTATTTTATGAACAAGTGATATTTGACATTTGTATTATTTCATAGAACAATTTTAAGAGAGATTAAAACCCTTTTGTTGGAATTTGATGTCTTCGAATGACTAACCCCAGAGAAAATTTACCTTCTCAACAACCTTCATGAATGCACTCTTGACCTCCCTGTTCCTCAGGCTATAGACTAATGGGTTCAGCATGGGGATGACCACAGTGTAGACCAAAGATGCAATTTTATCTGTGTCTATAGAGTGACTGGAGCTAGGCTGCAAATACATAATGATGACAGTCCCATAGAAGAGGAAGACCGCAGTAAGGTGAGAAGCACAGGTGGAAAACGCCTTTTGGTACCCCTCACCTGAGCGCATTTTCAAAACGGTGACAAATATGAATAGATAGGAAATCAAAATAACAAAAAGTGCAAATATAACATTGAAACTAGAAATAAGAATCAGAATCATCTCACTTTTGCCTGTATCAGAGCAACTCAGAGTCATGACTGCTGGAATGTCACAGAAAAAGTGATGGACCACATTGGCCATGCAAAATGAGAGGTAAAATGTGTCTCCAATTTGCACAGAAGCATTCACAAAACCAATGATATAGCAACCTGTGGCCAGACGAGCACAAACACTTTTTGTCATGATGGTGGAATAATGGAGGGGCTTACACACTGCTGCATACCGGTCATAGGCCATGGATGTCAAGAAATAACATTCCATAGTGGCGAAGGCTGCAAAAAAGAACATCTGGGCAGCACATGCATTGTAGGAGATGACCTTATCGTCAAGAAGCAAACCAGATAAGAACTTTGGAGTGACTGTTGTGGAGGAACAAAAGTCCACCAGAGAAAGGTTGCTGAGGAAAAAGTACATAGGGGTATGGAGACGATTATCAAGCAGAATCACTGTGATCATTCCCAGGTTCCCAATCAAAGTGATAATGTAAATAAGTGTGAATACAATAAACAGTGGAATCTGTAGTTCTGGGGCTTTGGTTAGTCCCAACAGGAGAAATTCAGTCACTTCTGTAATATTCTTCATTGATGGTGTTTTGTTAATTACAAGATGATCTACAGCAAAGTAAAATAAAGAAAAACAAACATTTTTATGACAATTTCTTTTTAACAGTTATAAAATATAAACAAGCATACAATTTAGAGGATAAACAATCTATGTAGGAGTACACAATTTTTGCTTCAAGTTTTTTTTTTTGTAACTTAGTCTCTATAATCCAGGGTAACCTTGAACTCAAGAATCACCTGTTTCTGCCTCCAGAGTACAGTGATTATAGACTTAGAGCACCACACTAAACTAATAACATGATTTTAATTATGAATTTTTCATGACTCGGCTTCCAGGGTCACTGATTTCATTTATGAATAAACTGAGTTACAAAAAGAACATGTAACCTTAGCTCTCCTAGGTTACAAATTCAGAATGGAACATTCTCAAATAAGATCTGTTCAGTCTACTGATTTACTGTAGTTATCGCACACCAGAATTTGTCTATATTCCTATCATCCTCCCTTCAGTCACACAAGATTTACTAATTTTTATGCACATTTATGTATGAAGAAATTTTCTAATAGAAAATTTTATTTATTTATTTATTTATTTATTTTTTGGTTTTTTTTTTATTTTGCAATACAATTCAGTTATACATATCAGCCACGGATTCCCTTGTTCTCCCCCCTCCCATCCCCCTCATCTTTCCCCCAGGCCCCTCCCCCCATTCCCATCTCCTCCAGGGCAAAGCCTTCCCCACAGACTGAGATCAACCTGGTAGACTCAGTCCAGGCAGGTCCAGTCCCCTCCTCCCAGGCCGAGCCAAGCAATCCTGCATAGGCCCCAGGTTTCAAACAGCCAACTCATGCAATGAGCACAGGACCTGGTCCCACTGCCTGGATGCCTCCCAAACAGATCAAACCAATCAACTGTCTCACCCATTCAGAGGGTCTGATCCAGTGGGGACCCCTCAGCCATTGGTAAAAGTGGGCACAGGCATCAGCTGGTAGAAACAAACATGAGAAGGTGCTACAAAACCTAAATACCAGTAATGAATTGAATTGATTTTCATTTTACTTAATTTATATTTAAATATTATCCTTATTATGTCACACTCATGAATAAAATTGTCTCATAGAACAATTTACAAATGAATGTCCTGTGGATGGAGAGGGATAAATACATCATCAGAGTCATGTCCAATCAACAAAGTCAGTTCTGAAAAGAAAATACAGCACTGGTATAAAGCTTAGTATTCAGGGAATTGACTGTGCATTAGATTAAAATCTATACTAGTTATTAGTTGTGAGACATTCAGTATAACTTGATTCCCTGAATTTTATTTTATCTGTCGGTAAAACATAATTTACTTGGTCTTTTTTTATCAAGCTCAAATTACTGAGTATTAAATGAATTAGTGCATATGCAAGTATGATGCAAAATTTCAAGTCCTGATGAGTGATGATCAGCTGCAACATAATTATTAAAATTATTGTGTGGTATCTGTGTTGGTGTAGAAAAAGGAGTTGTTAACAAATGGTTGTACTCTGATAAATTTACATCTTAACATGTATTTTCCTATATCCTAAGTCTACTCAAAGTTGTTTACTCCAGTATTTCTCTATCCTTTCTCTCTCAGGTAGATATCTATAGCAAACAATTTGCTTTATTTCTTCATTGCAGAACAATTTTTCCTTGTGCTGAAAGAATCTCATTTTACATGGGACTTACTTTACTGTTGTTGTTGTCTATCACCTTCTTGTCTCTCCACATGTGATTGCAAAATATGGATCTTAAATTAACTGTTTTGTTAATGCATAGCCTACCTAATAAGATGAGCCTCAGTTTTTATTTATACTTTAGCCTTTTCTGTTTTAGAATGGTTAATGTATTTACACTAGTCCCAGTTTCATTGTCAGTTTAATCACTAAACAGTTCTTTCTATCACATAAAACAACATAATTGCAAGTGTCTGGGGTTTTAATGGGGACTCTTTGTGGACCATTTTATTAATGGCTGACATGCATATATGAATAAAATATAGATAATTACCTTTATAGTTAGAGTTGTTGAAGCTGAGCTGTCTTCAGGGATCATATAGCCTTCTTTATAATTGTGTATATTAATCAAAAGAGAAAATTGAAATATTAATATATCAAAATAACTATATGAATTTGTCTTAAGTCATATCTCCAGAAATTATTAATAGTTTAAATTAATACTTATGAGCCAGTTTCCTCATAAATGATTGATAGCTATTTTAAAAAGAGAATATTTATGTACAGAGAAAGAGAGATAGATAGAGAGAGAGAGACAGGCAGACAGACAGACAGACAGATAAGACATATAACCTTATTTTATATAAATAAAATAATTCAGACTATGATTATATTATTCATATGAAGTATGAGTTAAAAAGTCAAGTCATGTGTATAATACATGTAATTAAATGGAACAATTTTGTTCATCCATCACCTCTCATGAGATGAGCTTAGACTTGAAATGGTTAAAATGGATAGACACAGGGGTATGTCTATCATCTTAGCACTTGGGAGGCAGAAGCAGGGGGATCAGAAGTTTAAGATCATCTTTGCTACATAACAAGGACAAGTCCAGCCCAGGATACATAAGACCCTTTGTCAAACATCCAAAAAAGCTAAAATACAATTAATGCTGTCCCCAGAAGTTAATCAAGTGTAACTTTGTGTTGGCAATTCTATTATTTTCTACTTCAGTTCTCTTTTATTTGAAGCAACACAAGAAGTCTTATTTTAAAAGATTTTTCTATTTTAAGATTAAAAATTAAGAATAGATAAAAAGTAAGGCACTGAATTTGAAGGTGATGAGATAAGGAAGTATATATAGGAGAGTTTAGAGGGAGGAGAGAGAAGTGAGAAATAATGTAATTAGGTAATCATCTCAAAATTAAAGAAAAAAGAATAAAACTTAAATCCATGTCTAACTTATTTTCAAGTCTGTACCTGTAATCACTATGATGGCAGCTTTCCTAGGTGAATACTAATTCAGGTGAGACAATGAGTAAATAAATAAAAAGGAGAATCTAGTAATGAGCTAAGTAGGTTCATTACAATTCTTTCAGAGTCAGTGGATGTAGTGAAACACCATTTTGGGGGCAATATATCCCTTTAATAACATGTCAGAAACTACAGGCTTATTAAAATTAAGAAGCCTGTATTCAGGTCTTATAGATATTGTGATCTCTTTTTTTTCTGTGCATTTTGAAATTATTTATCAGTGAGTTCTGTTTCTTCATCTGTGGATAGAAATTATAAACTTATCTCTAATACAATATCACAGAATTGGATATGTTTTGTCTGCTTGGAGTTTCAGACTCACCACAAAATATTTGAGTAAAGTCCATTGAGTATCCTAAATGTTTTGGAGTTCACTTGGATGAATGTAAAACAAAAGATCTCTGGTCAGAGTCTTATCTCTTTAAAGTATTACCATGTGAGGCTATGATAATATTTCAAAGGCCAGTTTGGGGAGCTAGGTGAAAACTGTACAAACATGGAATTCTCTCAGGGAACAGACTCCCTCTGAGCGAAGCAATTTTTCCTCACTCCACTTATCCAGCAATTAAAATTCAAGGAAGATCATATTTTTATGTTGAGTGGCACATAAGTTCATTAGTAGCAACTGCTATTATTTCTGTTTTGTGTCTTGAACTTTCTAATTTGCCATTTTACACATGAACGGTGTAGTTAATCAATTTACATGAGCATATTGTAGATATTTTAATAACCTTCAATATTTATTTTTCTATGTTTTTATTAATTTATTTTTATTCTTTCTATGACAGATAGTATTATTAACCCACTGGGTACTGATTATTTGGATTTAAAGAATTCATTGTTGTCACTTTCATGCTTATGATTGATATTGAAGTATGACAAAGGTATCAGAGATGGGAAATTGAATGTTTTCGTAAGTCAATTCAAACTTTTGGTTTAGAGCTGTAGTTAAAATACGATTTTTTTCTATCATGACTTAACTTTCCTTAACACACACTGTTACCACAATATGTATATTGTACCAAGATGAATTGTTCTTGAGCTAGCCAATATTCACTATGGAACAAAATTCAAAGATATCCACATGCTTAGACACAGGAGTTAGATTTTGCTGCAGGAACATCTTCATCTAAAATGATGGTCACTTCATTTCTTTGGCATCTGCCTCACCCAATTATTCACCCTTCCACAAATTTTATGATGTTTCAATGGTCTCTGGAAAATTGAGCCCCAGTGTTCCATAGCAATATCCCACTCACTAATGAAAATTTGTAGTTCCATTTTTACTTTTTCATGTTTAAATATGTTTTTATTGAAATAAAATTATATCACTTTCTCTGCTTCTCTCCATCCAAGAGCTCTAAGATCCTCTTCTTCAAATTCTTCAAACACTAGCCACAGCTCTCAAGCTTCTTAGCTCTTTTATTTGATTGTTAGTGTTATTAATATGTAACAATATATTTAAGAAAGGCAAATTCTCATTTTCCAAGCAGTTGCTGGTTGCCTGTAGTTCTTAGTCTAAGAGTGTGACCCCACAAAATTTTCTCTCTTCTTTCTACTTTAACATGTCTACTGGAGTTACTATTTCCCTGTCTTGTTTCTTTATCCATTTCTAGGACTGCTTTACTGCAGATATCCTGGCATTCTGGTTTTACAATTTTCTGCCTCCTCTTTCCTGATGTTCACTGATTCATAGGTACAGGAACTGTGGTGTAGAGGCATCTAGGTGTGGGGAGTGGGAGTGCTGATATCACAACAATCTGTTGGACTCTGGATTGTAGCTAGTATTTTGTGTGTGTGATGGTCTCTATAAGCAGCAAAGACAGGTTAATTGTGTTAGCTACACTATTCTGTGATGTAAGACTATGATTTACAATGTAGTAAGGTATTATGCTATCAAAAATGGCTGTAGTAGATTCTTTTCAAGATTTATGCTATCAATAGCTCTGAGAAGTTGGTTAGGTTTTAAGTACTAAGCATGAATTCTCCCCTGTTGAGTAGGCATTAATTCCAATTAGTTAGCTGTTGGTTACCACCAACATGAGATTGGCAATTCTTACACTTTTATGGATATCTTGCCATGCTGGTAATTGCCATGGTTCATAGCTGTTGAAGCTGGGTAGGACTTTTTAATTGTTTCCTTTCCTTATCAGCTTGCATAGTATTCTCTGGAATCATGAAAGCTAGACTTCAAGGAAAGGTAAGATTCTTTTAGGTCCAAATCAACTGAGTCCTATGAATTAAGTGCACAGGGTTGTCAATAACAAGCACCTACTCTTAACTCCTGAGAGGCATCTAAGGGCTGCTGCATTGATATTCAATACTGTTTTAGGAGTGACTGGGACTACTCTGACCAACCATTCAGAGATTTGAAGTTTTCATTGTAGAGGTCTTTAACCTCCTTGGTTAGGTTAATCCAAAGATATTTTATTGTCTTTGATGGTATAATAAATGGGACTAGCTCATGGGAACAGAAGGTTCCATACAAACTTCCAAAGGAGAGAAACAACCAATAATACCACCCAAACATGATGCCTATGAACCACATCAATGATCAGTATGCCTCAATAACCCTATGGGTAATGGAGGTACACATACCTGGGTGGTAACCAACAGCTCTCTAATTGAACTTAAGACCCATTCAACAAAAGGAATACTATCATTGGTTCTGGAATTTACCTAACTCATCATTGCCAGTAAAATCATGTTTATTTGAGGAGAATATACAACCACTAACTTACTAGCCCAGCATAATCCCTAACAACAATCTATAAACATTTGTCTTTATATCCATAGATTACTGTGATATACATTCCTCATCAAGGAATCTTCTCCGTGCTATAGACAGAGACCACTACAAAAAACCACAACCAACCAATATGCTAAACTGTGGAGTCCAGTCCCAATGGAAACATCTAAACAACATTGCTAGAACAAAGGCTCAGGGAACATTGCAGAAGAAGGAGTAGAAAGACTGAATGAACAAGAGGATCATGAACTTTCCCTTGAGTTTTTAGTCTTCTAGTAATATCAAAAGATCTACCCATATAATCTTACAAACATGATGGCCCAAATGTCCATTGAACAAGGAGGATACCAACAAGCTTTCCAACCTGCATGAGGTAAGTTCCATGAGGCCTCAACACACAAAGAACTACATGCAAGTAAATAAAGCTGGGAAAATGAGAGATGGCCCTCCTTAGAGAAGGCCACACAAATTGGTAGTCAAGTACCAAAGAATCAACCCTAAAAACTGACATACAACTAACATTATACATACTGTGTATATATATATATATATATATATATATATATATATATATATATATATACACACACACACAAACACATATACATATGAAATAACAAGTGATGAAAATGAAGCCATGAATTTGAAGAATGGGGCAGAGTTCAAATGAGGGTTTATAGGGAGGAAAGAGGATGGAGAATTATTGTAATTGAAATAAAATAAAAATAAAAATAGATGGGATGGTGACCATGATCACGTTTTTAATCTGTTTTTGGTGCATAGACATGCTACTGAGTTCTGTAAATTGCTTTGTATACTGCCACTTTGTTGAAACTTTTGACTGTTTCTAAAATTTTTCTGGTGGAATTTTTAGGATCTCTTATGTATAATATATTCTCATCTGCAAATGGTGATAATTTGACATCTTCTTTTCCAATTTATATCACTTTAATTTCCCTTCCTTGCAAAATTATTACAGACAGTGCTTCTAGCACTATATTGAAAATGAACTGGGATAGTGGAAAGTAATGTCGCATTCCTGATTTTAATGGGATTGCTTCAAGGGTTTTTTCATTTAGGGTATTATTGGCTTTGAGTTTCTCACATAGAACCTTTTTTATGTTGAGATAAGCTCTATGCAGCCCTACTCTCTCCAGTACATTTATCACGAAAGCATGTTGAATTTTATCAAATGTTTTTTCTGCATCTATTGAAATGATCATATGATTTTTGTCTTTAAGTCCATGTTATTATTCATATTAATTATATTTATTGACTAACTTATGTAGAAACATCCCTGAATATCAGAGGTAAAGTAAACTCCACTGTGATGGATGATCTTTTTATTTATTTATTTACTTATTTATTTATTTATTTTCCTTTTTCTTTAAGAAATTTTCTACTCACTCCACATACTATCCACAGATCCCCCCTCCTCCCTCCTCCTATCCCCCAGCCCTCTTTCCCAAGCCACCCCACATCCCCACATGCCCCAAATCGAGGTTCCCCATGGGGAGTCAGCAGAGCCCAGCACACTGAGCCTAGGCAGATCCAAGCCCCTTCCCACTGCACCAAGGCTGTATTTTAACATGTACTTGTATTTGATCTGGTAGTATTTTATTAAGAATTTGTGTTGTATATTTATTAGCGATATTTGTCTGCCTTTTTCTGTTGCTGTTATGTCTTTACCTGCTTTGTCTATTAATGTAATACTGGGAGCTTGGGAGTGATCATTATGCTTCTCTTATTTTGTAGAGTTTAAAATGATTGGTTGTAATTCTTTTTTGAAAGTCTAGTAGAATCAGCTGTGAATCTTCTGGGTCTGGAACATTTAAAATCAAAAGTCTTTTATTACTGGTTCAATTACTTCCTTTCTCATGGGTGTGTTTATATTCCTGTCTCTTCATAGTTTTACTTTCGTTGTTTGGGTGAATTGAGAAATTCATCCATTTCTTGAGATTTTTCAGCTTAATGGAGGACAACTTCTAAAAATTTTCCTTTGTAACTCTCTAGAAATATTTTTTGTTTATTGTAATGTTTGCCTGCTCATTTCAGATTCTGCTAATTTTGGGTTATTAGAGTTTTACATTATCATCAGAACCACCAGCTCCCCAATAATGACCCAGACTTATTAATTATGAAAGCTTGGCCTTAGCAAAGGCTTCTCTCCCTAGCTCTTATAGCTTAAATCAATGAATATTTGTATTAATTTAAATTTTACTATATTTCTTTTACCTCTCCCATTTTATATGTCCTACTTGTTTCACATCTTGATGGCTTCCATGTATGCTTTGAATATTCTACAACATTTTCCACTTTTTTTTTCTAAATAAAAAGGAAAGGTTTTGCCGGGCGGTGGTGGCGCACGCCTTTAATCCCAGCACTCGGGAGGCAGAGCCAGGCGGATCTCTGTGAGTTCGAGGCCAACCTGGGCTACCAAGTGAGTTCCAGGAAAGGCGCAAAGCTACACAGAGAAACCCTGTCTCGAAAAAACAAAACAAAACAAAACAAAAAAGGAAAGGTTTTAACTCTAACATAATAAAACTATATACAATAAGAACAATTATCAGGTAAGAATTACATTCACAATGTCCACTCCATTTGTATTTGGCATATTCAGAGAAAATACTTTATTATCTACCCTATCTTTATGAATCTAAAGTTTTATATTTAAACCATCATCTATCATAACTTGTAATACCATCCTAAAAATATCATTTTAGACTTTAAAACATTTTCTTAGATAAACAACTTAAGCTTTTATGTCTCTGAACCTTAGGAACTTTACATCTCTTTTTTTTTATTTTGCAATACAATTCAGTTCTACATATCAGCCACAGATTCCCTTGTTCTCCCCCCTCCCGCCCCCTCACCTTCCCCCCAGCCCATCCCCCATTCCCACCTCCTCCAGGGCAAAGCCTCCCCCACGGACTGAGATCAACCTGGTAGACTCAGTCCAGGCAGGTCTAGTCCCCTCCTCCCAGGCCGAGCCAAGTGACCCTGCATAGGCCCCAGGTTTTAAACAGCCAACTCATGCAATGAGCACAGGACCCAGTCCCACTGACTGGATGCCTCCCAAACAGATCAAGCCAATCAACTGTCTCACCCATTCAGAGGGTCTGATCCAGTTGGGGACCCCTCAGCCATTGGTAGTTCATGTGTTTCCATTCGTTTGGCTATTTGTCCCTGTGCTTTATCTAACCTTGGTCTCAATAATTCTTGCTCATATAAACCCTTCTCTTTCTCACTAATTGGACTCCCAGAGCTCCACCTGGGGCCTAGCCATGGATCTCTGCATCCAGATCCCTCAGTCGTTGGATGGGGTTTCTGGCAAGACAATTAGGGTGTTTGGAACTTTACATCTCTTAATAAACTTCTTTTTTGAATTTGATAACAAAGAAAATGATATAACTATCTAGTCTTCAACTCCCATCAGAGACACAAGAAGAATAAAATATTACATGAGTAAACAGTAAGTGCAAAGCAAACAACTTCCAAACCTGTAGAAATGACAGAGACAACTAGTTACCTGGACAGTCACCCAAGATTCCTCTGCAATGTTGGATCATCCATCTTCATCCTTCAGGCTTAGATTATCTGACAAACTTTTCTGTGAGCAAGAATTTTGAAGGACTCTCCTACTTGGTCTTGGCAAAGTTTGGCAGTAGCTTCTTTTGTGTCCAATCTGTGCTTGCTGTGTCTGTGTCTCAGGGTGTAGCTGGAGTTTTCTCTTCAGGTCCCACCAAGCCCTGGCAGTCCCTTAGCCCACTTATAAAATAAACATACAGACGCTTATATTATTTAAACTGCTTGGCCATTAGCTCAAGCCTATCATTTCTAGCTCTTACTCTTATATTCAACCCATTTCTATTAATGTATACTTTACCACATGGCTCGTGGCTTACTGGTCCCTTACATCTTCTTTGTCCTGGCAGTAGCTGCAGGCAGTCTCTCCCTTCCTTTCCTGTAGATATTCTAGGCCTGTAGCCAATTTGAATGCACCAACAATGCTGAGAAACATTAGGTGACTGTCCAGGCTGCCAGCTGTCTCTGTCTACTCTTTCAAGATTCCCGAAAGTTGCTTGCATCCATCTTCCATTTCTCAGGTACCATTATATTCCTTCTCAGGTCTTTGATGGGATTGAAGACTAGCAGTTATAGTTACAACTTAGTATATATATCTTAGATAGAACATATTAAGTATTAGATTCAGATTCTTTAGGATAGGACATCTTTTGGAATGATCTTTGTAACATACCATTTACCTATGCTCTAGACTTCTCTGGATTTTAGTATGTGTTTCCTGCTTGATATTGTTCTCATTGATTGTAGTTTCATCTTTTCTAGGTCATTATCCTTCATTACTCCTGGACAATATTTGATAACCATTCCTTTGTATATAGTCTTGTATTAAGTTAGAACCTTCTTATTTAGACAAAAGGGGGAGATGTAGTGGGTAGCCATTCCAGCTTTGATCTGGAAGTTCCAACCCCCATTGAGGCTTCGGTAACTGTCACGCCTACAAGGCAGGGCCAAGAGAGGTCCCTGAAGACCCAAGATCCAGATGCTCCATGCTCTCTTGGTTCCTGGACCCTGGATGCTAGAGGTAGACCGAGCAGAGTTCTCCAGAGAACACTGCTGGACTGCGCTACACCTTCCCCAGACCCTGCAACCTACCTATCCCTTCATTTGTAAGTTACGCCACTAATAAACCTCCCTTTTAACTATGTGGAGTGGCCTTAATAATTTCACCAATATCAGGGGGCCACTCTTTGTCCAATCTGAGCTCTTGGTGTATTGGCACTGGTGGATTCTGTGTCTCCAAGAACTGCTCATAGTCCCAACAGAACTGGCAGATTCTGTGTCTCAGGGAGCCTCTGAGATTGTAGGGGAATGGGTGGGTTTGTGGTAGGGAGTGGGTCTTGTAGATTTCAGGGTCCAGTGGGTGGTGTTGGTTGGGAGGCCTGTCTGCCAGGGTCTTCCCTGCTGGCCTGCAACTGGGGCAGTGATGGGTGTGGGTGGGGGGACATGGATTGAGCCCCAGGGCCTAGGTTCTAGAAGTAAGACTCTCTGGGTGAGAGAAGAGTCACTAATCTCTTGGTCCAGTCAGAGCTTGTGGATTCTGTGTCTCAGGGAGCCACTGAGGTCACAAGGGGGTGGGTGAATTTGGGGTAGGGAGTGGTTATTGTAGATTGTAGGGTCCATTGGGGGGCGGTGTTGGTCAGGAAGACTGCCTGCAGAAGTCTTCCCTGCTGACCTTAAGATGAGTTTCTTATACATAACAGATAGGAAATTTTTTTTAACTCATTAGACTATTCTATGTCTTTTGATTAGAGAGTTGAGGTTATTAATATTTATAGTTGTTATTGAAATGTATGCGTAGAGTGCAGTCATTTTGATGTTCTATGCTTGTTTGAATTCTTAGTTGTGTTTTATTACTATATTATGGCTGTGTTTATTTTCTTTCTAGAGCCTTCTAGAAGAGCTTATTCTTCTCTTCAGTTTGGGAGTTTATGAAGTTTTTAGGTAGTTGTAAAATTGAAAAATTTTCCTTCATTTTCATGATGGCAGATAGTTTTGCTGGGAAAAAGAGTCTAAGATGGTAGTAGTAGTCTATGGTCTTTTTGTTACCATTTGTCTTTTGAGAGCTTAACTTCTTTGTTTATTTGTTTGTTTATTTATTTGTTGATTGTTTTAAATCAAGACCAATGTTTTACCTCCCTCCACTCCTCCTAGTCCATTTCCCTTCTTTTCCCTTTGTCTACCCCACCCCTCATCCACTCCTTCTCCATTCCTACTTAGAAAAGTGTAGACCACAAAGATATGATATATCAAATTGCAGTAGGATTAAGCATCTCCCTTCCCATTAAGGCTGGACAAGGCAACCTAGGATGAGGAATAAGGTCCCCAAAACCAGAAAAAAGAGTCAGAAACAGCCCCTGTTCCCACTGTTAGGAATCACACAACAAGACCAGGCTACACAATTGTAACACATATGCAGATCGGTCACATGCAGGCTTCCTGGGTGTCAGTTTATTCTCTGTGAGACACCATGAGACTAGATGAGTTGATTATGTGGGTTTTCTTCTAGTGTCCTAGACTTCTCTGTCTCTGTCAATCCTTCCTCCCTTCCTTCCACAGATTCACCGTGGTCCACCTAATGTTTGAATGTGGGTCTCTACATCTATTTCCATCAGTTTCTAGATAAAGCCTCTCTGATGACCAATTGGCTAGGCCCCAATCTATGAGTACAGCAGAATATTGTTAGGCATCATTTCATTTACTTTTCTTTGCCGGTACTGTTTGGTTCTATGCTAGACCTCTGAGTCATCCAGGCACTGGGAACTGGCACTCCAGGAAGTGTCAGGGGTGGGCTCACTCTCAGTGTCATGGGTCTCAGGCTGGACCAGTCAATAGAGGGACACCCCTGACATCCCTATGCCACCTTTACCCCAGCACATTCCAGAGGCAGGACAGACTGTAGGTCAAAGTTTATGTGGCTAGTTTGGTGTCCTAATTGCTAGTTTGAAGTGTTTCTTGGTCACAGGGGATGGCCAATTCAAGCTATGTATTCCCTGTTACTTGGCATCTTAGCATCTTAGCTAGAGTCATCTTTGCAGGTTCCAGGGAATTTCTCTTGCACTAGGTTTCTATCTGACCCTGAGATTTCCCCCATTTCCAGTCATTTCTTTCAGTACTCTAGCCATACATCTCTCTCCCATCTGATTGCTCATGTTCCAATTCCCACCTCCCACAGTCCACCCACAAAATCCATTCTATTTCTTCTTCCCAGGGAAATATGGGTGTCCCTTTTGGGCTTTCCTTGTTACCTAGCATCTCTGGGGCTATGGATTGTACCATGGTTATTATCCTTTACAGCTAATATCCACTTATAGGTAAGTACATACCATGTTTGTCTTTCTGGGTATGGGTTACCTCACTCAGCATGATTTCTTTCCAGTTACATTTATTTGCCTATGAATTTCACTGTGTTGTTTTTAACAGTTGAGCAATATCCATTTTGTAAATGTGCCACATTTTCTTTATCCATTATTTGGTGGTGGGGCATTTAGATTGTTTCTAGGTTTTGGTTATCATGAATAAAGCTGCTGTGAAGACAGCTGAACAAGTGTCCTTGTGGTATGACTAAGTATCCTTTGGGTATATGCCCAGAGTGGTATAGCTGGTTCTAGAGGTAGATCTATTCCAAAGTTTCTGAAAAAAAGATGATATTGATTTCCAAAGTGGCTGTACAAATTTGCACTCCCACCAGCAATAGAGGAGTGTTCCCCTTGCTTCACATCCTCTCCAACATAAGCTGTCATTAATGTTTTTGATCTTAGCCATTCTGACAGGTATAAGATGGAATCACAGAGCCATTTGATTTGCATTTCCCTGATAGCTAAGAATATTGAAGATTTATTTAAGTGTTTCTTGGTCATTTGAGATTCTTCTGTTGATAATTCTGTTTAGATCTGTACTCCATTTTGTTAATTGAACTATTTGGGGTTCTGATGTCCAGTTTCTTGAGTTCTTTATATAATTTAGAGATCTGCCCTCTGTCAGATGTGGTGTTGGTGAAGATATTTTTCCATTATGTTGGCTGCCATTTGTCTTACTGTTGGTGTTCTTTGCCTTACAGAAGCTTTATATTTTCATGAGGTCCCATTTTTTAAATTATCAATCTTAGTGTTTATATCATTGGTGCCTGTTCAGGAAAGTGTCTCCTGTGGCAATGCATTCAAGGTTATTTCCCAATTTCTCCTCTACTAGGTTCAATGTTTTTGGATCTATGTTGAGGTCTTTGATACAGTTGGACTTGGGTTTTCTGCATTTATTCATTGCAGTTCTCTTGATAATAACCAGGAGTTGGAAACAACATAGATTTCCCTCAACAGAAGAATGGATAAAGAAAACGTGATACATTTACACAACAGAATATTACTTAGCTGTTAGGAAAATTACATCATAAAATTTGCAAGCAAATGGATGGAACTAGAGTGAGGTAACCCAGATCCAGAAGATAAATATGATATGTTTCTACATATATGTGGATATTAGCCATTAAATGAATGTATTTTTTTGTTTTGAAATAAGGGTTGGCCTAGAGGTATACCATTGGCAATCTCAGGACACAGCTTCAATAGAACAGGTTCTGGGAGTTTTTGGCCTTCAGAATCTCATACCTCATTCTTCACAATAAATCTTCTATATGTATATCTATATATTCTAGTGGTTATTTTAATCTGGAGATAGTTTACTATATATTATACATTCATATATACAGCATGAACTTCCTCAATTTCAGTTTTATTTTTATTTTTTGGCAATAGGACTGAAGTTAGGGCTTTGCAAAACACTAGACAAATGATCTATCATACAGTCTCATCATGAACCCAAGAAATACTTTAATGCTCAGTATAATAGTTCTTAAAGTAAAAATTTATCTTAGTGAGACAACCTGTGCCCCCATACCACCGTCCATGGCAGCCCCAGTTGCAGGACAGCAGGTGAGACTCCTGCAGGCAGGTCTGATCACCACCATGCCCACTGGACCCTGTAACCTACAAGCCCCACTTCACCCCCACAAAACCACCCATTCTCCAAACCACAGCTGCTCCCTGAGACATAGAATCCACCAGCTACAGCTCTGATTAGACCAAGAGCTCCACTTGGACTAAGAGTGGCTCCCTGAGACACAGACACCATGTGCACCGATTAGAGAAAGAGATGGGTAGATACCAATGCAAGAATACATTCAACAACAGAAACAGAAATATTGCACCACCAGAACCTAGTGGCTCTGCATCAGCAAAACCTAAACATCACAACATAGAAGAAGCAAAAGTAAATGACCTTAAAATGACTTTAAGAAGATGCTAGAGGCTTTTAAAGAGAGAATGAAAAATTCCCTTAAAGAAATTGAGGAAAAGACAAAGAAAAATAGGAAGAAATCAATAAATCCCTTAAAGAAAACCAAGAAAAAGCAATTAAACAGGTGAAGGAAAGAGTTCAAGATGGAAAAATTGAAATAGAAACAATGAAGAGGACACAAACCTGGGGAAATCTGGAAATAGAAAATATGAGTAAATGAACAGGAATTACAGATGTAAGCATAACCAACAGAAAACAAGAGATGGAAGAGAGAATCTCTGGTGTGGAGGATACCATAGAGAAAAAAGATTCATCAGTCAAAGAAAACACTAAAGCCAAAACAATCACAACACAAAACATCCAGGAAATCTGGGACATCATGAAAAGACCAAACCTATGAATAATAGGAATAGAAGAAGGAGAAGAATACCAACTCTAAGGTACAAAAAATATATTAAGCAAAATCATAGAAGAAAAGTTTCCCAACCGAAAGAAGGAAATGCCTATGAAGATACAAGAAGGTTACAGAACACCAAATAGACTGGACCCAAAAAAGAACTTGCTATATAATAATCAAATCACTAAATATACAGAATAAAGAAAATATATTAAGAGCTACAAAGGAAAAAGACCAAGTGACTTATAAAGAGTGACCCATCAGAATCACACCTGACTTCTCAGTGGAGACACTAAAAGACAGAAGATCCTGAACAGACATTATGGAGACACTAAGATACCATAGATACCAGCCCAGACTATTATACCCAGCAACATTCTCAATTGCCATAGATGGAGTAACAAAATATTCAATGATAAAACCAGATTTAAACAGTATCTATCCACAAATGCAGTCCTACAGAAAGCACTAGAAGGAAAAATCCAACACAAGGAAGTTAGATGCATCCATGAAAACACAGACAATAGATAATCCCACACAAATAAATCCCAAATAAGCAAAAAACACAACACTACCAGCAAAAAATAACAAGAATTAACCATCACTGGTAATTGATATCCCTTAATATCAATGGGCTAATTTGCCTATTAAAAGACACAGGAGTGGATATGAAAACAGAATCTGTCCTTCTGCTGCATACAAGAAACACACCTCAAATTCAAAGACAGACAGTACCTCAGAGTAAAGAGCTAGGAAAAATCTTTCCAAACAGATGGACTTAAGAACAAAGCAGGCATAGCTATCCTAATATCTAACAAAATAGACTTCAAATTAAAATTAATCAGAAGAGATCAGGAAGGATATTACATATTCACCACAGGAAAAATCCATCAAGATGAAGTCTCAATTCTGAACATTTATGCTCCAAATACAAGGGTACCTACATATGTGAAAGAAATATTACTAAAGCTTAAATCACACATCAAACCCCACATATTAATAGTAAGAGATTTCAACTCCTCACTCTTACCAATGGACAGGTCTGTCAAACAGTAACGTAACAGAGAAATACTGAAACTAACAGAGGTTAAGACTCAAATGGACTTCATAAACATCTGCAGAACATTCCAGCCAAACACAAGAGAATGTACTTTCTTTTCAGCACCCCGTGCAACATTCTCTAAAACTGACCACATATTAAGTCACAAAACAAATCTCAACAGATACAAAAAAATTGGAATAACCTCCTGTATTTTATTGGACCACCATGCCTTAAAGTTAGATTTCAACAACAACAAAAATTACAGAAAGTCTACAAACTCATGGAAACTGAATAATGATCAACTGAATCACCAGTGGGTCAAGGAAGAAATAAAGAAATAAAGAAATTAAAGACACTCTGTGTCTGCTTCCATCAGTCATTGGATGAGAGTTCTAGCACAAAAGTTAGGGTGTTTGGCCATCCGAACACCAGAGTAGGTCAGGTCAGGCTTTCTCTTGACCATTGCCAGTGGTCTATTCCAATGACTTATGGAAATGGATGCAGAGATCCATGGCCAGGCCCCAGGTGGAGCTCTGGGAGTCCAATCAGTGAGAAAGAGGGATTGTATGAGGGAGAATTGTTGAGACCAAGGTTGGATAAAGCACAGGGACAAATAGCCAAACTAGTGGAAACACATGAACTATGAACCAATAGCTGAGGAGTCCCCAACTGGATCAGGCCCTCTGGATAAGTGAGACAGTTGATTAGCTTGAACTGTTTGGGAGGCTCCCAGGCAGTGGGACCAGGACCTGTCCTCAGTGCATGAGCTGGATGTTTGGAAACTGAGGCCTATGCTGGGACACTTTGCTCCACCTGGGTGAAGGGAAGAGGCGACTGGACCTGCTTGGACTGAATCTACCAGGCTGAGCTGAATCCCCAGGGAAGTCCTTGCCCTGGAGGAGATGGGAATGGGGGGTGGGCTTGTGGGAGGGTGGGGGGTGGCAGGAGGAGGGAGGACAGGGAAATCCGTGGGTGATATGTAAAATTAAATTAAATTATAAAATAAAAAAGAAATCCCATAGCTAAAACTGAAAAAAAAAAAAGAAATTAAAGACACACCTGAAAGCTCTAGAAGAAAAGGAAGTAAATTCACCTAAGAGAAATATACACGAGGAAATTAATCAAATTGAGAGCTGAAATCAATGAAATAACAACAAAGAGAGCAATACAAAGAATCAATAAAACAGTTTTTTCTTTGAGAAACTTAATGAGATAGACAAGCACTTACCCAAACTAACCAAAAGACAGAGCGAGAGAGAGCATTCAAATTAATAAAACCAGAAATGAAAAAAGAGATATAACAACAAACAAAAAGGAAATCCAGAGAACCATCAGGTCATATTTTAAAAACCTGTACTCCACAAAATTGGAAAATCTAAAAGAAATGGACAATTTTCTGGATAGGTACCATATAACGAAGTTAAATCAAGACCAGATAAACAATTTAAATAGACCTATAACCCCAAAGGAAATAGAAATAGTCATTAAAAGTTTCCCAACAAAAAAGGGCCCAGGACCAGATGGTTTTAGCACAGAATTCTACCAGATTTTCAAAGAAGAGGCAACACCAATGCTCTTCAAATTTTCACACATAATAGAAACAGAAGGACCATTACCAAACTCCTTTTATGAGTCTACAGTTACTCTGATACTCAAATCACACAAAGATGCAACAAAGAAAGAGAATTACAGACCAATCTCTCTCATGAACATTGATGCAAAAATACTCAATAAAATATTGGCAAACCAAATCCAAGACCACATCAAAAAATTATCCACCATGACCAAGTAGGCTTCATCCCAGAGATGCAAGGGTGGCTCAGCATATGAAAATCTGTCGTTGTAATACACCATACAAACAAACTGAAAGAAAAAACCCACATGATCTTCTCATTAGATGCTGTAAAAGCCTTTGACAAAATCCAACACCCCTTCATGATAAAGGTCATGGAAAGAACAGGAATAAAAGGAACATATCTAAATATAATAAAGGCAATTTGCAGCAAGCTGACAGCCAATATCAAATTAAATGGAGAGAAAGTCAAAGGAATTCCACTAAAATCAGGAACAAGATAAGTCTATCCATTCTCCCCATATTTATTTAATATAGGACTTGAAGTCCTAGTTAGAACAATAAGACAACAAAAGGAGATCAAGAGGATACAAATTGGAAAAGAAGAAGTCAAACTTTCACTATTTGCTAACGATATGATAGTATATGTAAGTGACCCCAAAAATTCTACCAGGGAACTCCTACAGCTGATAAACTCCTTCAGTAATGTGGCAGGATACAAGATTAACTCAAAAAAATCAGTAGCCCTCCTACATACAAATGATAAATGGGCTGTGAAAGAAATCATAGAAACACCACCCTTCACAATAGCCACAAATAATATAAACCACCTTGGGGTAACTCTAACTAAGCAAGTGAAAGACCCATATGACAAGAACTTTAAATCTCTGAAGAAACAAATTAAAGAAGATATCAGAAAATGGAAAGATTTTCTATGCTTGTGGATAGGTAGGATTAACATAGTAAAAATGGCAATCTTACCAAAAGCAATATACAGATTCAATGCAATCCCCATCAAAATCCCAACACAATTCTTCACAGACTTGGAAAGAAAAATACTCAACTTCATATGGAAAAAAAACCCAGGATAGCTAAAATAATCCTGTATAATAAAGTCACCTCTGGAGGCATCATGATCCCAGACCTCAAGCTCTATTATAGATCTATATTAATAAAAACAGCTTGGAATTGGCATAAAAACCAACTTGTGGACCAATGAAATCGAATTGAACATCCTGATATTAATCAACACTCCTGTGAACATCTGGTTTTTTACAAAGTCAAAACTGTACAATGGAAAAAAAAGCTTCTTCAACAAATGGTGCTGGCATAACTGGATGTCAACATGTAGAAGATTGCAAATATATCCATATATCACAATGCAGAAAACTCAAATGCAAGTGGATAAAAGTCCTCAGCAAAATCCAGCTACACTGAACCAGATAGAGGAGAAAGTAGAAAGTAGCCTAGAAAGCATTGGCATAGGAGACTACTTCCTGAATATGACACCAGTAGCATACACATGGAGAGCAACAATTAATTAATGGGATCTCCTGAAACTGAGAGGCTTTGAAAGGAAAAAGACATGGTCAATAAGACAAAACCACAGCCTACAGAATGAGAAAAGATCTTCACCAACCCCACATCTGACAGAGGGCTGATTTCCAAAATATATAAAGAACTCAAGAAACTAGACATCAAAATACCTAACAATCCAATTTAAAAAATGGGTACAGATCTAAACAGAATTTTCAACAGAAGAATCCCAAATGACTAATAGACATTGAAGGAATTGCTCAACATCCTCAGTCATCAGGGAAATACAAATCAAAACGACTCTGATATACCATCTTACAGCTGTCAGAATGGCTAAGGTCAAAAACACTGATAATAGCTTATGTTGGAAAGGATGCAGAGCAAGGGGAACAATCCTCTGCTATTGGTGGGAGCACAAACTTGTACAACCACTTTGGAAATCAGTATGGCATTTTCTCAGAAAATTGGGAAACAGTCTACCAGCTATACCATTCTTGGGCATGTACCCAAGGAATGCTCAATCTGACAACAAGGACACTTGTTCAACTATGTTCATAGCAGCATTATTTGTAATAGCCAGGACCTGGAAACAACCTAGATGCCCCTCAACTAAAGAATGGATAAAGAAAATGTGGTACATATACACAATGGAGTGCTACTCAGTTGTAAAAAACCATGATATCATGAAATTTGCAGGTACATAAATGGAACTAGAAAATATCTTCCTGAGTGAAATAACTCAGACTCAGAAGACTGATGGTGTTTACTCACTCATAAGTGGATACTAGATGTAAAGCAAAGGATCATCAAACTACAACTCACAATTCCAGAAAAGCTAGGAAACAAGGAGGACACTAAGAGGTTTGTACAGATCACCTTGTGAATGGAAGACAGAAGAGATTCCCATGAGTAAACTGATGATGAGGGGGGCAATAGAGAGTAGGATACGGGGGATCAGAACATGAGGGAGCAGATGGTTGAGCTGGAACAGAGATGGAGTGAGAGAGCAGTGAAAGAGACGTCTTGATAGAGAGAGATATTATGGGGTAAGGGAGAAATCTGATGCTAGGGAAATTCCCAATAATCAACAAGGACAACCCCACATTACACTACTAGCAATAGTGGTGACAGTGCCTGAACTGACCTACCCTCTTAATCAGATTGATGAATACCCCAACTGTGTAGCTGAGGTTTTCTCTAGTCCTGCCCAGCTCCACAGACCCCACAGCCGCTTATAAAATAATCACTCAGAAGCTTATATTAATTAAAACTGCTTGACCATTAGCTCAGGCCTACCACTGACTAGCTCTTACATTTAAATTCAGCTCATTTCTGTTAATCTATACGTTGCCACGTTTTATGTGGCTTTACTTGTGTGCCATTACATGCTGCTCCCTGGACAGCGGGCTGGCGTCTCCTGACTCAGCTTTCCTCCCCAGAATTCTCCTTTCTGCTTATCCCGCCTATACCATACTTCCTGCCTGGCTCCTGGCCAATCAATGTTTTATTTATCAACCAAATCAGAGTAACACACATTATCAACATACAGAAAGACATCCCCAGCCCAATTGTCATCATAGATTCTTCATCCAGTAACTGATGGAAGCAGATGCAGAGATCTACAACTAAGCACCAGGCCAAGCTCTCGGAGTCTAGTCAAAGAGGGAGGAGAGATTATATGAGCAAGGGGTGTCAAGATCATGATTTGGAAATCTACAGAGACAACTGAACTATGCTAGTGGAAACTCAACGAACGTTAGACTGACAGCTTTGGAACCTGCATAGGACTGGACTGGACCCTCTGCATAAGGGAGACAGTTGTATAGCTGGGTCTGTTTGAGGGGCCCTGGCAGTGTGATCAGGATCTATCCCTGCTTCATGAGATGGCTTTCTGTATCCCATTACCTATGGTCAGACATCTTACTCACTCCTGATGAAGTGGGAAGGGGTTTGGTCCTGTCTCAACTGAATGTACCAGGTTTAACTGTCCCTCCATGGGAGAACTTACCCTGTTGGAGGTGGGGTTGAGGGTGGGTGGGTGAGGGGAAGGTGGGAGTGGTGTGATTGGGAGGAGACATGAGAGGAGGATCTGTGGTTGGTATATAAAATGAATAAAAATATTTAAAAACATTATTTATAGCTTTATATGTGAAACAAATATAAAATCCTGTAAGATTGCAAAATATGTATGGTGAATTTCACAATAGTCATTAATCACAAATTCTACCACTCTCTAGCACTTTTTTTGCTTAATAAATAAATAAATATATATATTTGCTTATTGTTCTACATGAACAATTTTTTTGTGTAATAGTGACAATATTACCATTCAAAATGATAGCATGGATTAATAAGTAATTTATTGATTTTTTTGTGGATACTAAAACAGAAATTGAATATTATTAGAAAAGCTGATGAAATACGAATAAGTTTGGAATTAGTTATTTACCAGTATTGGGATCACTAAAAAATCTACCAAATCAGTATAATATGGCAGTGTTATTCAAGACAGAGTGAGGGAAGTTTGCAAACATTTTACATTATTTTTGCAAATTTAAACTTGGTCCAATATGAGAACATTAATGTACTCATTTTGTAGTACATTAGAAAATGTAGGACATTAGAAAACATGTCACTTTTACTATAAACTTGGGCACAAAGAAATATTTCTACTGCACTCCCATATCTCCACTAATATTAACATAAACCTCATATGATATTTAATCACAGTTTTATCAATCTTGAACTGATGTGTCTAATTTTATAGAACTTCCTCAATTCACTTATTAATGTAGGAAGTATTTGTGTCTCTATATGAAAGACAATATATGGATTACTGAAGATAAAACTTTGAACAAATCATATCTAGCTTCTGTCAAAGAGTTTCAATTCAAGCCTAGGAAGAGTGATTAATTTATGAACAAAAATTACAAAGATTGTATATTGACCAGAGTTATAAAATGTAAATCAGATGAAGAAAAGAGGAACCACTTGTGTTTTGAATATCATGCAGAAGTTCATGGATGCCTCCAAGATATGTTTCCAAGCAGACATCATTTAATTAACAAAATAAGATGATGATGGAGTTAGTTTGTGCAAAGACAACTGCAAATGGTAAGAGTCTAAGCCAGAAGTATGCTTAAAGTTGTTCACGAATAGAAAGAATTTAGTGTGAGTGAATTGGGCAGAATGGGTAGGAGAGTTAAGAGATTATATACACAAACTCTTTAAAGTAATGCTATTAGCCATTTCAAAATTCCAGACAAACTATTGTTATTTTGAATGGCATGCTATTGTCTTTGTTTTAGCAAATGTGAAAGGAGAGTAATTGTATGCTTAAGGATAAAAATGACTCAGTTTTTCCCCTTTTCAAATACTTTACTTTAAAGTTTTATCATGTGAAAATGTTTTATTACCAAATAACTCAAATAGATTAAATATTTCTTATTTATTTATTATGATTTCATAACTATTAACATATCCTAAGAACAAGCATGTAGTTCATCAAATATAATTTATATATAAGCCATGATATATTTTTAGTCTTATGTTTTTATTATTTTATAAACTTATTGTAAAACCCTTGTAAATACATGTAAACATCATATACCAAATTTAACCAGACCCAAGGTCTATGTGCACATACATTCATCAGATAAAGGAAAGAATGAGATTATTAGGTGTAGTTCTTTTTTTAAGTATTCCAAATGATCATTAACATTTAAGTAATCAAAGACAATAAGTCAACCAATGTACACCACTAAGGTTCTAAACCTACGCATAGCTTTGACCTTTGAACAACCCTCTTAACTGCATTTTTAACTTCTTTGTTCCTCATGCTGTAGACCACAGGATTCAGCATGGGGATGACCATGGTGTAGAACACAGAGACAAATTTATCTGTGTCCATGGAATGACTAGAACTTGGCTTTAAGTACATTATGGTGACAGTCCCATAAAATGTGAAAACTGCAGTGAGGTGAGAAGCACATGTGGAGAAAGCCTTCTGGTATCCCTCATTTGAATGCATCTTCAAAATGTTCATAAATATGAGTAGGTAGGAAATCAAGATAACAAGAAAAGCAAACATAATGTGAAAGCTAGACATAAGAATAAGAATCATCTCATTCATGTGCTTATCAGAGCAAGCCAGAACCCTCACTGCTGGAATATCACAGAAGAAGTGATTAATCACATTGAATACACAGAAATGGAGGCTGAAGGTGTCCCCTGTTTGTATAGAAGCATTCAAAATGCCAAAAGCATAGGAGCCAATGGCCAGATAAGTACACACACCTTTTGTCATGGTGGTAGTATAATGTAAGGGTTTACACACTGCTGCATAACGATCATATGCCATTGAGGCTAACAGGTAGCTATCCACTGTGGCAAAGAACACGAAGAAGAACATCTGAACAGCACAGGCGTTGTAGGAAATTGCATTGTTTCCTGTAAGGAGTGCAGTCATGACCTTTGGAGTGACTGTTGAGGAAGAACCAAAGTCTACCAAGGACAGATTACTGAGGAAGAAGTACATGGGGGTGTGGAGATGAGCATCTAGCAAAATCAGAAGGATCATTGCAAGATTCCCAACCAAAGTGAAGACATAGATAAATGTGAACATCATAAAGAGAAAAACATGAAACCCTGGTACTTTGGTTAGTCCCAGGAGGAAGAATTCACTCACATCTGTGTTGTTCTTCATGACTGTTTTCTGAATCCACAGGATCTTCTTTGAAATGGACAAAAATAAAAGAACAAAGGTTCATATGCCTGGAACATTATATGAAGATATACATTTAGTCTCTTCAATCCTGTGAAGCTGATTAGTTATAATTTCCATATCTATATGAGCCTATAGCATCAAAGAGTTTGTGAGATTATATAAGTTTATACAAACTTTCAAAAGAGTACAGAATGTCAGATAAGTTAAGCATAACTTCCAAAATGTTCTATTTATGAATTTGAATTCACTTTAAGTTCATTCAGTTCATACTCAAGTATTACATTTGGTGTATACAGCTTAATGCTTGAAACTAAACTGTAGCATAATTCACAAATATTTGCATTTTATATACATTAAAATAAACGTGTCACTGCCTTCCAGTTCAACCAACAAAGGTGATTCTTAAAAGAATATATAGTATCAGATATAAAATGTATATTCTAGGAAAAGTTTATAAATATACATTTATCACCTTTCTTATTTACTTCTAGACATATTGGTTTGCATACAAGTTCTCTATCCATAAATAATGCATAGATTGCATTGGACCAATCTAAGTGATTCTTGTAAGATTTAAATGAGATAATGAATAGGAAAGGGCTGATAAGAAATAGCTGCATTATTAGAATAGAAGGTAACATTTTTTTCCTGGGTAGGAGAGGTAAGAGCCCAAAGCTTCAAGGTAGAGGTAAATTTTCAAGACAGGCAGCCTTGCTTGTGATTTTCCTCTACCCACATACTATATCCTCTCATCTCTCCTCTTCTTCTAGTATCCCCTTAATATTCCTTCATCTCCCATATAGGTGACCATGATAGCCATTCTCATGATCAACGAAAAACCAATTTGTCTTGAACTAATTCATTATTTGAATTTATATTTTAGCTTGTGTTTAAAGACTCCCTTTCAACAACCACTGTCCTTCATCCCTCCTCTCTTGTACCTGCTGCACTGTATTCCACATCTGACCATAAATTATTTACTTTTGTTACTATCTCACCCACAGAATAGCTTCAAGTATAAATGTTTGCAGAAGAAATATGAACTGTGATTCATGACATCTACTGTTTCCATTGGGCCCATCTAGACTACCCAGAACACTCACAACAACAAAATCAAGTTAAGGAACAAAGGCACTAGTACCTGGTCTTAGATTATGGATTTCTGGAGAGCCATTTGTCAAGTTATTAAGACAAGTCTGAAAAATATATTTGAAAATTATGTATATATTTAGATTATGGAAACAGAGAAATTACACATCACTCAATTCATAATTGTATTACAAATAGTGTTGTATAAAGAAATATTAATTTTTACATGGTCATTTTGTTATATTTTAAGAATGAGATTACAATATAGTTAAAACATTTCTCCTTCCCTTTCCTTCCTCCAAACCATCTCCAATAACCCTCTCCATTCTTGTTCAAATTCATGGCCTGATAAATACTGTATATTTTACTCATTTATCAGAATAAGGAAGGAGATACTGAATATGAACATATACATGTAAAAAATATAAACATATAAATATTTATACACATGTTTATATATACGAATCTACATATGTGTATGAGTATATATATATTCCAGTTCAGAGGATTAAGGAAAGGGGCCTTCTTAACAGTCTATACCCACAATAAATTTACTCAAAAACTCAAATCTATCTCTAATTGTTTAAAAATTATTTCACTACAGAAATTTCTAAATTGAAAAAAAATAAACTCAAAAGAATGAGGTTATGGGAAACTGAGACCAAAAATTGTATAAGGACATCTGTATGTTAATGATGACCCCTGGAATTTGAAGACATGCCCTTCACCCTATTTGGACAAGCTCACCCTTCAATAAAATCAAGAATCTAGCAACAACTCAATCAAGGCATTATCCAAACTAGGTTTCATCTGATTGTTTCAAGAAGAGAAGCATTGTCATTCCATAAATATCTCTGCATTCCTGTGAATGCCATAATTTTCATTTTTAAATTCTGCTACTATGCAATTTTCAGGAAATAATAGGTCAAACATCCATATCAGTCACCAAAACTTTATAGACAATTTAGGTGATTAATCGTTTCCACATCAATTAAAGCTTTAGCATTTTCTTATTGAATATAAAATTTCATTCCTCACAAATTAAGGATAATACAATACAGGATTGTGAATCAATGTACACATATTTTTGGAGATGTTGTTTCTCAAAAAAATATTCCAGCAAAAATTTATAAGGCTCCTGAGGCATAAAAACATGATGATGGGAGGAGTAACAAGAACTTAGGATGCTTTACTTTATGTCTGGCATCTACCATATATATTTTCAATATTATTAGGAGTTATTTTCTTTGACTATGCACATTTTCTTCACTTTGGGGAAAGAAATAAAATTATTTTCCCACACGATTCATGAAATAATGCTGTTGAAAACTACCTAAAATAAGAATAAATTTTCAAATTTTAGTATGTGGCTATTGTATCAGAATGAGTCAGTATAATTGATACCTTGAGAGTTTCCTCTGGCCATTGTTGAAGCCTCACCATAAATATTCAGTATGGAAGAAAATTATTGTGTGGACAAAAAATTAGCAACCACTTAAATACATAATGTTCAAAAGGATTCTGCTCAGTCTATGGCCCCATTGAAGTAATGCAATGTGAAATCAAGATGGGATTATATACCTTACTATATAGGAATCTTGAGAATTGCAGTCTTGGAGCTCTCCAGGGAAAAGACTCCCTTTGAGGGTAGTCACATTTTATTCATGAAGATGCATTTAAGATGCACAAGAATCTTGCCTTATGTGTTTCAAAGCACATAGAAACTTCTTCGTAATTGCTTCCATTCTATCTCTTCTTTTTTTTGTTAAACTATCACTTAAATATATATGTACAATAAGTTTAATCCATTTACAGTTATTGTAAATGTTTATTTTTAATTGCCAAATTTAAGAATTTCATACATGTATACAATGAAATTTCATATCTACCCATCTGTCCTTCAGTTTCCTCTCCAACTTTCTGCATGAGTCCCTTAATACACTCCCTCTCAACTTCATTACTTTTGATTTTTTAATAACTCACTAAATCCATAGAAGTATTTGTATGGGTGTGGAGAATGGGAAATATAATGTCACATTCTCACAAAATAATGATTCTCTCTCCTATGGTAACTATCAGTTTCCAGTAGCTACTGACTAAGAGGTGAGGCCTGGAGACCATCTAACAAAATTGGTCTTGTGTAGGATTTTAGCCACAGATGCTGAGTTCATGATTATATTAACCATGTCATGTCCAGAAGATATTATTTCACAGCCCTCCTTCCCATCCTCTGGCTCATATATTTTTTATAGCACCTATTTAACAATATTCACTGAGGCTAGGTAGTGGTGGTAGGATTAATGTAGATAGATGTTCCATTTAGGCCTGAAAACTCAGTGGCTTTTCTGTATTGACTGTTCCTGTCCATTGAAAAGAGAAGTTTCTCTAAGAGAAATTTTCTACATACACTTTTTTTCTTTTCTTTTCTCCATTTCCATTCTTGAATTCTGGTCACTAAATATGTATTACTAAAAATTTTAGATGATTAATAATCACTATTCCTTTGTTCTTTTATCAAATAAAATTTAAGGAGGAGAACAAACACCACATTACTTACTATCAGTTAATGTCACTGTCACATCTACTAGCTATGAGGTTCGTAGTAAGACTAGGCCTCAGGTGTTCACATAGATTAGCCACTCCTTAGTGAAAGCCTGAATTTCCATCCTATGCCTTCCTTAATGCCTTTCTCACTCCATCATTTCTGTTATCAACTCCCAAATAGGCATATGAACTTGAATTACTGACTTTGGGTTAACATCTAAGGACCTTACCTAATTCATGTTACAAAACTTAGGCCTCTTGAATAGATTTCCCATATGATTAAATTTATCAAGGAAAGAGGGATTTTTTTTTCTCATAGGAAGTGGATGGAATTCCTTAGATTGATAGCAGAAGTTGTCTTCTGACTTCCAACCACAGTAGCATGTGAACCAACTCCCATCCACTCAGAGAACCTGTATATTCATGGGTGCAGACAAATAGGAGTGGTCTCATTCCTAACTCAGGAAATACTGGCAGTTGACGTCAGTTGTCGGGGAAGGGAGAATCATTCCCCTTTGGGGCTTAGACTATGGTACATTGCCAATGCTCTGGTTCATGACTCCACACCCAAGTACAAATGAGCAGAATTAATTAAATTTCAAAGAAAGTGTGAGGGCATGGAATTTGATCATGTTCGGGGAGATCTAGGGAAGCTTGGAGAGAGGGAGTAGGGGATTGATATAAGAATTTATTATGTATGTGTGTGAAATTCCTAACCCTAGCCCTAACATTATCTTCTCCATCACATCCTCCTAAAAACTTCTTATTCTCTTCTTTTTGAAACTAAGTCACCAAGTAGGGGATATCCATTTAGTGCTTTTTTTGCACAAGTGTTACACTGAATCTTGGGGAGATTAAATTGGTCAGCCAAGACAACACTGCTACATGAAACAGGAACAAGTTTTGAAGGTAAACCCCAGAGCAAATACAGATGGATAACTTTTCTTGACTGCATTGACAAATGTAGAATAAAGAAAATTCTACTATGGGACTTCAAATCAGAGGTAATTATATAAAAATGAGATAGAAACACATCTTTTTTTCTTTTTTTGAAATTATATCATTACATAATTTATCTCTTCATTTTCTTTCCTTCAAGCCCTCCCACATCCTCCTCCTTGTTATTTTTCAAATTCAATTTTTATTGATTATTGCTACATGTAAATATATATATATATTCATATATATATGCCTAAATATAACATATATGTATTCCTAAATATAACCTAGCCTATTTAATTTTACTCATGAATGTATGTTTTTAGGTCTGGTGATTTGGTATTGGATGACTAATTGTGTGTTTTTCCCTGGACAAGACTATTTACCCCACTCTCAGGATTCCTTAGTTTCCCATAGCTTCTTTGGTTCAGTTGAGGCCTCATGGTCTTTACCTCATTCACATTTGTATGCTATTGTTTTCCTTGTTTAGATCATATTTAGGCAGTCATGGTGAGACTTTATGAGTGTAGCTTCAGATTTTAATGAGAAGAAAGAACTTACTTCTACTAATTAACTATAAGCATAGTACAAAATAAGATGACTTTAGTTAAGAGAAACAGTGTATAATTTAAGTAACTACAAAACAAAAGATTGTATGTTCTCAGAAAAACAAATAAATGATAAACATATAGGGACATACTAATTTCCCTGACTTACACATTGATCACTACACAATGTATATATGTGTCAAAATATCACATTCTTCCTTACGTTTTGATGAATGTATATAGTTGTTACATGCTGATGAATTTATAAAAGGAAATGACAAAGAAAAATCTTAGAGGAGATCTGTGGTGCTAAGACAGTGCATGTTTTATTAAAACTAACTAGAAGGAAAGAAAAAAGTGACCCCTAGAACTATGTGACAAAACCAGAAGCTCAGGGTGGGTGCCTTGCCCTGGGTGGGTGCCTTGCCCTGAGATTCTAGTTGGATTTTATTTTTCTTTCTGAACTTACTATGGCCCAACTGGTCTGATAATTAGAGTCACTTCTTTCTAAGCATCTATTCCCTCATGTTCTCATAAGGACTCTCCATCAAACTTAAACTTTTTGATGTCTCCACTAAGGTCAGAATGAATGGCCAACATGGGATCACAAGCCTCCCGAGTGATCTACTATCATACCCTGATTCCCCTGATACATATGTGGAGTTTGTAATCTCCACCACGGTACTGGTAAAAGCACAGGCCAGAGTTCTGTTCTACAGCAGAGCTTGTGCAGGAGGGAAAGGAGAGCATTTCTCACAATACTTTCCTGAGTGTGGATGCAGGCCAATACTGGGCATGATGGTTTTCATACCCCATTCCCTTTGTACATTTGCCTGTTCCTAGAACAATGGTTAGTATTAAAATCTTCAGGGATAGCAATTTAGAATAGTAAGAGAAACAAAATCCAGCCATTTTTACTTCCCAAGTGAAAACACAATAAAAAATAATGGCAATTAGTTTTGAATAGGCCTACTACAGACACACCGTGAACTAGTAATCTTCTCCCTTTTGTTTCATTCCTTTTTTCACCATAATACACTGCTTTATATTATTCATGTTTTGATGCTGAGAATCAGAAGATTCCCTTTAGAAGCTTGTAAAGTGATTGCTATACTCAAAAGAAATAGGAGGAACCTGTGAGTTAGGAGAAAAATCACACTCAGCTTGGCTCTCCTTATATATCATCTCCTGCCTTGAATAAGAACGATGTTTACTGCTGAGAATTAGTATGTCTCAACATTCCTGAGTTAGAGGTTTCTGTTGGGTGGAGGGACTTTCATACTTTTCCCAGTAGCTTCCATCTATCATTTGAGCCACTGTGGAGGTAAGTAAATCAAATATGCTATGCAATATCACTTGCTAAAGAGCACCAAGTCTCTATGGAAGAATGAGAACAATTTTATTATTACCCTCTCTGTTCTCCCCAAACACAAATCATAAAGACATGGTTGATGGTGAGTAAGGGAAATTATTAGTCTATATGGAAATCATTGTGACATGGAGAGAAAGAAAGTACAGTTTTGCTCACCAATTTTGAAAAATTATTCCCTTATATTTTGCCCAGCTTAAGTATATGAAGATACTGTGCACTTTTCTCTAATTGCTAATATTTAAAGGGAAGAAGAGCTAACTAAGGGTTGTCATTAATTAGACAGTAAAGCTGGGTGTGCCTAGATCTGACTCTTAGACCACTGTATATTTTTAAGATATTGGAAGATATATCAGACATGTGAAATCCATTTTCTAGACCTTATGTTCATATTCAAAAGCGCATATATTCTTCACAGTGTTTGCTGCTCATTAGACTTTCAATGTCTAGTCTTTACAAAAATGCATGTTAGCATTACAAATAATGATAGTGAATGTCATATGGTTTAGTGCAGTATGCATCACCCTATTTAGTGGAATTGAGGTCCACAAATATATTACTCATCTTTGGCAGCAAAGAAGTTCAGTGTCCATCTGTATCACTTCCATAGGAGCAAACTGCCCACAGTTCCCCAGCATGCAGTTTACCATCTTCTAGACAGTGTCCTTCACTAGAAAAATAAATGAGTAAAAGACCTTGGTCATAGTTTGTAATTCTGATGATATTCAAAGAGTATATTCTTTTATTTGTCCTAGGAACTCATCATGATCATTCCCAAATGACACTGATGGAGAATATTTCAGAGGTTACAGAATTTATTCTTGTGGGGTTAACAGATGTCCCAGAACTGCAGATCCCTTTGTCTATTGTCTTCACTCTCATTTATTTGATCACATTGATTGGGAATCTTGGGATGATCATGCTGATTCTTCTGGATTCCCGACTCCACACTCCCATGTACTTTTTCCTCAGTAACCTTTCCCTGGTGGACTGTGTTTATGCATCAGCAGTCACTCCAAAGGTAATGGTTGGCTTTCTCACAGGAAACAAGATTATATCCTACAATGCATGTGCTGCCCAGATGTTCTTCTTTGTAGCCTTTATTGCTATTGAAAGTTTGATTCTGGCCTCAATGGCTTATGACCGTCATGCAGCAGTGTGTAAACCCCTGCATTACACTACCACTATGACAAGTACCACCTGTATCTTAATTGTCACCTGCTGCTACATGTGTGGAATCTTGCAATCCTCTATCCATGTAGGTCTTGCATTTCATCTTTCTTTCTGTCTTTCTAACATGATTAATCACTTTTTCTGTGACATTCCTCCACTGCTGAACATTTCTTGTTCTGACACCTACACAAATGAGATTACACTCCTTATCTTGGCTACACTGGATGTTGTTTTCACTCTCTTCGTTATCTTGAACACTTACCTGCTTATTTTCATCGCGATTTTAAGGATGCGTTCAGCCGATGCACGGAAAAAGGCCTTCTCTACCTGTGCATCCCACTTTATCACTGTAGCCATTTTCTTTGGGTCACTCATATTCATGTATTTACAGCCCAGCTCTAGTCACTCCATGGAGACAGACAAAATTGCATCTGTGTTTTACACCATGGTTATCCCCATGCTGAACCCTATGGTCTACAGTCTGAGAAACAAAGAGGTCAAAAATGCATTCATGAAAGTTGTTGGAAAAATTAAGTCTTCATTAAACTTAGTCAATTAACTCCAAAGTATTTTTTTGGACATGTGAAATTTTGGACCTTTACCCTTGAGGAATAATTTATTTTTAATTATTTCTTGTCTATGGTTTCTTTAAACAGTTATTTTACAAAGAAAAGGTCTGTCTTCATGCATTGGTAATCGGACTAATTTAGAGTGAATTTGGAGTGTATCTTGCAATAAATGAGATGTCAATTTAATATTGAAATCAATATTATTATGCTAGAGAATTCACATGCAATAATGTTATAAATTATTTTTAGGTCAACCTAATGTATGCATGACAACAGTTACATTTTCAAATGTTTTATATTATCATTATTATTTACTAGTATTTCTTTTTTAGTGTATGATTATATAATTTCCCCTTCTCGGTCTTCCCTCCAAATCATAGCACATACTTCTGCTTCCTCTCTTTTTAATTAATGTCCTTGTTTTTCATTAAATATTAAAGTTAAAAATAACTCCATGATATTTAAATCTGACATAAATTAATTGTCCTCATGTATTTGTGCTATAAATAATTATCTTGAGATTTTGTCCTGCTGAATTTCAAGATCTAACCCCAAATAACTTAATTTCACATGGTTTTGGTGGTACAGATATCTTGAAACTTGAGGTTAAAATAATTTCAGTATCCACTTATGAGTGAGTACATACTATGTTTGTCCTTCTGAGTCTGGGTTACCTCACTCAAGATGATATTTTCTAATTCCATCTATTTGCCTGCAAATTTCATGATATCATTGTTTTTTACTGCTGAGTAGTACTCCATTGTGTATATGTGTCACATTTTCTTTATCCATTCTTCAGTTGAGGGGCATCTAGGTTGTTCCAGGTTTATGCTATTACAAATAATGCTGATATGAACATAATTGAGCATGTGTCCTAGATGTGAGGGAAGGGATAGCCAGACTACAACCTATAGCTCCAGAGAGGCTAGCTAACAGGGAAGGACCCTAGGAGGGACACATGGATGACCCCGTGAAGGAGAAGTGGATGAGATCTACATGAGCGGACTGGGTTGTGTGGGGGTGGTGGCAAAGGGTGAGGAGTTGGGGATGAGAACGTAGAGAAATGGGAGGGTCAAGCTGGAACAGGGACAGAGTGGGATGGCAGGGAGGAAGATACCATGATAGATGAGAACATCATGGGAATAGGAGGAGGCAGGGTGCTGGGGAGGCTCTCAGGATCCACAAGGATGATTCCTACCTTGGTCTGCCGGCAGTGGTCCAGAGGGTGCCTGGACTGGTCTACTCTGGTGACAGGTCTAGCGAATAACCTAGCTGTCATCATAGAGCCTTTGTCCAGTGACTGATCGGGGCAGATGCATAAATCCATGGCCAGGCACCAGACTGAGCTCTGGGAATCCAATTGATGAGAGAGAGGAGGGATTATGCAGGTGAGGGATGTTGAGATCATGATGGGACAACGTGCAGAGATGACTGGCCACACTAGTGGAAGCCCATGAACTGTGGACTGATGGCTGTGGATGCCCCACGGGACTGGACTAGGTTCTCTGGATACAGAAGACAGTTGTGTGGCTCGAACTGTTTGGGGGGCAGCCAGGCTGGGGCATCGGAATCTATCCCTGGTACATGGGCAGGCTTCTGGGCATGGGCAGGCTTCTGGAATTCTGGTGCCTGTGGTATGACGCCTTGCACAGCCTTGGTGCAATGGAAAGGGGCTTGGACCTGCCTAGGCTCAGTGTGCCAGGCTCTGCTGACTCCCCATGGGAGACCTTCATTTGGGGGATGTGGGATGCAGGGTGGCTTGGGAGAGAGGACTGAGGGGGGGATGGAGGAGGGGGGAATCTGTGGGTGTTATGTGGAGAAAATTTCTTAATAAAGAAAAATGAAAAAATTGAAACAAAAACAAAAAAATGAATTTCAATGATGGAGTTTTCATAATTAAGGGGACCATATTATCTAAATCTAATACTGAATTCTAGAGGTCAAATACAGACTTCAGCCAACAAAAATTAATTTATAGGTTAATTAGTGTACTTCATAATTCATATAATCCTAATTTGCAGCATACGAACCCTCTCACCATTTACATACTCTTTTTCTTATAGAAAATACTTATAAAATGATGATAAATATTGAGTGCACTAAAACATCTCTTCATTTCCTGTATTCTAGATAATATTTAACCACATCTAATACCTCTTTTACACAGCAAAATTTTCCATTACTGTGCTTTTGTGGATTTTTTTTTGTAAATATGCTACTGAATCTGAACAACTGAAAGTTTATAACTTGATTATGCAGAAGGAATATTTGATAAGGGATCTCAGTACCAGAGTTAGTGTGGAACTACAGTAATTATGAGCACTGGAACTGATACCCAGAGGAGACTTTGCTTTCCTGATACTAACTGCTCTCTCTCAGTCCTCTTGTCATCTACTAAGCTTGCTGTGTATCATCCTTATTAAATGAATATTCAACAGATAATTAAAATAAAGTAACAAATCAATTAATTATTTAGTTATGAATGACTATAAAAGGGAGTAAATGAGTGGGTGAGTGAGAGGAAGCATAACTGAGACCGAATGAATGAATAAACACAAGATGGTATTCCTTGTTAATAATCACAAGTCTCTGGGGCTGATTATTATATGCACTTCAGGAAGGGACAACTATGAGCTTAGTGGACAATAACCTGTCTTCCTTTACACTCCTGAACTATAAGTTTCCATTAACTATACCATAGAACTTGTCTCTCAACATATCCTTTAACTTGAACCCTGAAACTGTTTCTGTACTTAGGAAAATTAGGGAAAATGATGAGCTTGAGTCAAACCAACACTGACAGTAAGTATCATGATGCTTGCTGCTCATGTGAGAATCTCTTCTGGTGAAAATGTAGAGGAATACGGCCCATCCTTCAACCTTCACCTCCTGTTAGACAGAATGTAACTAGAGGTGATGTGAACTGGCATCCATCTAGGGGATTCAGGTACAGTGCTACATACCGACAAAGAGAATTTTTATTTTTCAAAGATACCTCACATGTGAGGTTGTCAGTCTTGGCAAACCAAATTATAAGTATCCAATGCCTTATCTGAGGAAGTCACACTAGAAACACAAATATCAAGAAAACATCAATGGCTGCCTTATAACCATAATTAAATTATTTCATTGACTCTCCAGTATGAAATCTCTTCCAACTATATTAATACAATAGGTAAAAAAAAGACCTCATAAAAAAAGAGAGCAATATAAGTATTTACTTTGTTGAATTGGCCTGACATTTAATAGGATGATACGTTTGCATCAATAAGCATAATGTTTGCTCTACTGCATGGAAATAAATATAAAACTATTATTTTACCTTTAGAAAAAAATTGGTATTGGCACATGGCTTATCTTTGCCTGTCAACTCCAAGACTACCACAGCATTTTTTTTTCTGCATTTCATGTTGCTGAGCTTTTCAACAGGGCTTTGCAGATAGGTCCATGCCTATCTACCTAAGGATATCACTCTTTGCTCCAAGGATATTTCTTGGTCTAGTTGTTAACCAAAACACTTAACATGTGTTTGACATTGAGACTTCATATACAGACTCATCTCATTTTTGTCTACTTGAGATATTCAAATTGTATGAAGATGAAGGCTTGCTGCTCTTCTCATTATTAGTAAATATAAGCACAAGGTGTTCAGAAATTTCTTCTTATACAAGTATCAACATACAAGAGCCAATGTTTTATATATATATATATATTTTAAAAAAACCTCATATTTGGGATGAAAATAAATTCACAAATACCTGTAGTGCAGAGTACAAAAATCCACACTGGAGAGAGCTGATGCCATTGTGCACTAAACTTTGTGAATAGAACAAGCATATGAGCTCTGACATCCCTGGGAAAAAGGGAGAACAAAAACATGTTCAGGAAGAACAGGTATTGGCTTATATTATTCTAGTTCACAAATAAAAGCTATAAGAAATATATGAGTGCCTGTGTAATTTGTCTCCATAACTAGATCGTCCTATAGTAATAAAGAGAAACGGTGTCATTCACTAGGCAAATTATCAGGGAAAAATCTCTGGAAAAAATTCTCTCTCATCAATATAATACCTATAAATATGTGGAACATTATTCATTAAATTTTTAAAAAAGAATTCCACAAAACTGAATAAAAACCAATTTCAAAATTTAAAAATAACCTCATAAGACCTCTATAGGAAAGACTTCAGTTTCTGATAAGAAAACAATTTTATGATAAGTACTTAATTATATTATTAGGAACCTACAAAAATATGCCTAAGAAACACACAAGTAACACTAGACTGATATCATACTTCTCGTTAAAATTTTACAAGTGAACAGACAATAAAACTTACTCTTAAAATTGACATTTTTTTAGTATTTATATGAATATTTTGTATGTGAATACAATGGATCTAGTCATAACAATCCCTTATCTCCATCCTCCAACTTCGCCAGCCTACCCCAGAACATTCTCCCTCCTAACTTCATGTCTTTATTTCTTTTAATGCACTGGGTATAATTAGTGCTGAGAATATGTACATGTTATGGAGCCATATTGCTAGAAGGTTCTATATAGGATGCTAGGAGAGAACTATTGCTTTCCAAGGGCTGAGGAAAATTAGTCAACCAACTGATTTTTATACCTAGCTAAACTAGAATTCTAATGTGATATTAAATATGATATCTCCAAATATGTGAATATTGGAAGACAGTTTATGTAATACAGGGATTGAATTTCATCAAGATTGAAAAGCATCACTGTATCTAATTTTAGTGTGGAGAAAAGAGAATGGAACATTTTTGCAACTAATATTGCTTTCATAACTTTTTCTCCTCTTTGCATAAGGTGATGATGATGGCAGAGAGAGGTTTTATGAGGGGAAGACCAACCATATGTAAATGTGTATTAGTTTATCCTCTCTCAATAATGACAAATGCAATGGTTTGAATGCAGGTAGTTTATTTTTAAAGTAATAAAAACATAACTCGCTAGAGGTGTGGGACAGTCAAACTGGAAGGAATCCAGTACATTGTGACAATATATAGTAATTTATATCTGCATTAAAACTGGTGATTAATCTGGTTAGATAGACAGGAAACTAGATGGAATAGCCAAACAGTTGTCAGGGTAATGCCATCTGATTGTACTGTGAGATTTCTGAAACCTCATTTCAGCTTCAGAAAACTTTAGAATCAAAACCATGACTTGATTTTCATTTATTTATGGAAATTCTTCATCAATTTATTGCCCCAAATTTCAACTCTGGCCAACTCATGGAATGACCATCCTTCTGCAGTCAAAGTAAGCTGTTTTTTTTTTTGAAAAAACTTCACACTATTTAAATAATAGGGAATAATAAGTACAAGGACAGTGAGTGCTGAGAGGTGAGGGGATGATTACTGATGTTCACAGATTTTTTTCAGTGTGATTGAAATGGTTTATCTGGGTCTAGAATCAGGTTTAATATTTATATTGCAACAACCTTTTGAAGGTATGACTTTTGAAGGTCTTATTCTCAATTATGTTATTTTTACCTGGTGGGTTTCTGTCTCTAGCACCTAATGACTCTTCTCTGTTTCTTATTTATCTGCTTTCATGAGTACAGTAACCAAGGAAGAAGTTATAAAATGTCTTTACTTTGAATTTCATATAAATCTTCAAACCCAGGATTTATGGGTTTATTTTTTGGGAAATTCCCAAATAATTTATTTCTTAAATGTTTTTAAATTTTCATTGTAGATTTCTTCCACTTCACTAGTACGCTAATGTCTACGTATTTTCCATTAAATTTTTTGTTTTAAAGGGGTTGATTTCTTGGCATCTTTTGTAGGTTTGTCATGTTTGGTGCAAAGAAGAGTCACAAATTTTGTGTTGATTCTTTATATCATTACAGACTCAAGGTGTTTGTAAGTTCTAGGACCAACAGTTCTTGGGAGTCTATTATATACATGGTTACAGGTAAGTCTTTATGATATACATTGTGCAAGAGTTGAGAGAGTAGAGTAGACACCCTTGTCTCATGCCTTATCTTATTAGAAGTACTTTTGTTTTCCCCCAGGTAGGAAAGCCTTGACCATAGGTTTGTCATATATGGTTTTTATATGTACTCTCTATTCTGTTTCTTCAGGAATTTTATCATACACTATGTCTTTGAATATTTAGATTTACATATTTTTCTTATTCTTTATATAACTCATAAAATAATATGGAAATTTCTTCAACATCCTTGCTGTCTTTAAAACACGCTTGAAAAGAAAGGATATATTATATTTAATGACAAAGTACTTAATTGTCATAATGTGATCTGCTTCTTCCTTTTCCAAACTAGTAATAAAACTTAAGCCAGAAACATGCTAGATAAATTACTTTCTATTGAGCAAAATCTCAGCCTTATCTCTTAGAAAGTTTTTAAGTGCACAGTATGTCTTGGCCCACAACAAAGCCCTTACACAAAAAGCTTAATAACAGAAATCTAAGATGCATATACAAAGATTTTATTGAAAAAAATTTAATTTTTGTTGCTTAACTTGTCTGACACTCAATGTTAGGGTCTCTTTTGTCTAGCTTCTATCCCCTATAAGTATGTTCTAACAAATGCAGACAATGTACCCTACTCTGTTCCCATTAAGTTCAGGTTTAAAGGCCATTGTGAAATCATAAGTCTCCAGAGGAATTCAATCTCATATACTGCCTCTCTTGAGATGTGTTGCAAACTTGCCACCATTGTCTTGATACTGGCAAGCACACAATCCCAGGCTCAGTTCCATGGCAGAGCTCTACAAATTATGAAGGAGAATTATTACAAGATGGAAGAGAGAATTGTTTGAGTCAATGCTATGGACATGAAGGTTTTCATACCTAGTACTTTGTATTCCTATTTTCTAGAATGAAAGTAAATACCTTAAAAATGTATATACAGTGAGAAGAATTGATCAAATTTCCAACTGTTTTAATGTTACTAATGAAAACTTTAAAAAAGGCAACGTAATGTCCAGAAAGGATAAACAGCCTTAGTATAGATATACTTTCCTAGGTTTCATCTTCTTGCTTCACCGTTATTCCAATTCTACCACTGTGCCCTATAGAACTCAAATTTCTACTCTCTGGCCATCATATACCTTTTAGAAATGGTTAGGGTAGAGGTTATACTCATTAGAACATAGGGAGAACATAAATATAGGAACAAATTGATTTTACTTTGAATATCTATAAAAACAAGTCTGTATCAACTGCTATCTTGATTATGAAGTTGTTTGGAGGGATGTATACAATCACCATTCCAGCATCATAAGTCTCTTTAGGTGGAGACATCCTCTCATATTCTGAGCACAGTAGTAAGGCTGTTTGTCACCTGAGCCACTGTATAATTGAGTATAATCAGATGTACAATATATTATGATTTGGTGAAGGCAGCAGATCTACAGGCAAAGATGAGAGCAACTCTTCTATCTTTCCCCATTCTTTCCTAAAACTTAAATAGCAAAGATACATTGAGGGTGGGACTTAAATAGCATCCACTTTATATGACAAAGGAAGATCAGGATGAGAGAAAACAATAAAATTGTTAGTTCTACTTTCTGAAAAAAACCTGCTCCTTGTTTTTTTACATGATAACGTATACCTGGATGTTGCAGGATATTTAACCACAGTGTGAACCCCATGATTGCATTGTTTACTAGAGGAACCTACTTCTAGGTGTGGTGTGGCTCACACCTAGCACACACCTTTAATCCACAAGCTTTCTTCTTGAATATTATAAACAGTGTTAAATAAAAAGAAGCATAAATCTAGAGGTGGAGGATGCAACCAGTTGAAAGGAAAAAGCCATAGATAGTGAGAAGTCAGGAGAATGGAGAAAGAGAGATTCATAGGAAGTACAAGGGATGGACATCTGTTTCCAGTTTTTGTTTGAGATGACATAGGAGAAAACTCTTTCTGAAATCATGGCAGAAGAACAAGCAGGTGGGTGCTTTCTCTGTCTCTCTGAGCTAGCATGTTTTTACCCCAGCATATGGCTCTTGAATCTTTATTGATAAAAGGGGAAAATAGAAACTTAGTTAAAAACAATGTTTGGTGCTCCAACACATGGCATAACCACATGGACAGAGAAATCATGCCAGCAGCAGACAAATTGAGGAGTCATCAGATTTGGTAAGACACCTGAGAAGTCCCTAAGGAGAGAGTTAAGTAATATTAAAAGGAAAAATACATCATATGTTAAGGAAGAGAAATATCATAATGCAAGGCATTAGAACCCTATATAATGCTACTTTAGATGACTTGAAAACAGAAGCAGAATATGAAAAGATAAATGAGTTAACTGAGATTGACATAATACCAATAATAATTACTATCAGTCTGGTAATTCTTATTTTATCCTCAATAGGTATACTTTTTTGTGTACCAAATATGGAAAGTGTACAAATAAGGTACAAGCCTGTGATGATATATTGCTCACAATCTAAGAAACAAAAGCTTGCCTGAAGATCAGAGGACAGAGCTAGCCACAAAGTTAGTCATAGAGGTCAGGCAGTGGTGACATATACCTTTAATCCTAGCAGTCAGAAGGCAGAGGCAGAGATCTATCTGGATCTCTGTGAGTTCAAGGCCACACTGGGATACATGAGATTAATCCAGTCTAATAGAGAAACAGCCAGGTAGTGGTGGCATGCACCTTTAATCTCAGTACTTGGGAGTCACATGCCTTTAATCCCAGCACTAGGAAGGTTGAGACAGGAAGTGATACAGTTAGACAGAGAAAGGAATATAAGGTGGTAGGAGACAGGAACTCAGGCCTTTTCAGGTTCTTGCAGGCTGAGAAGTTGGTGGGTTAAGAGGTGGCTTGCTCTGCTTCTCTGATCTTTCTATTTTCACCCTGATATCTGGCTCTGGGTTTTTACTAAGACCAACTAGGATTCACGAAATACAAGCCTTATAAAGACTTATAAATGAAAATAAGAAAAATACTCAGATACAGACAGAGGAACTTAGACATGAACCTATCATGCCACCATGTGATGAAACTAAAGAGAGGCAGTCCAAAGTTGTTAAGAAACCAACTTTAGTTTTTCCAGTTACTATGCAAGAACTACTAGGAGATGATAAGCACCCTCATGAATATGCAGAAGTTAAACAGAATCTTTTAGAAATATTAGATTTGAAGAGATTTAACGAAGCAATCATTTTGTATGGCGTGCATTCACCCTCTGTGAAGCAGAGATTAAATTCACAGACAATTCAAAACATAATTAACCTCCAACACTGTAAAGATTTGGCAACAGCAATATTGGAAGCTGGTTCTCAGGTACAATGATGATATTTGTAATGTAGGGACAGAGAACAAGAACAATGAAATAGGTCTAGAGGTATTAATATTTCCGAGGGTCAGTTTCTAGGTGAAGATCAATATGCTGAGTGACAAAGGCAGCTTGAATTTGATGATCACACCTTGGTGCTATGTCATTTATTAACTTTAAGTGTATGGGGGAAGGCTGAAGAATCAGGAATGAGGTCTGAGTAATGTTATCAAAAGTATACAAGGCTCAAAAGAAGCCTTCACTAATCTTTTTGCAAAGATTGAATTCACCAGTAAATAGCTTAGTATCAGATCCAGATATCAGACAAATATTGATCAAATCTTTGGCTTTTGAAAATGGTAAATCAGAATGCCAAAGGGTGACTGGGCCTTTAAAGACAAGAATAACACCAATAGATGAATGGAATAGAAATATAGCTGCTATTGTATCTCACATTTATGATACTAGTCTGATAGAAGTAATTTCTAAAACTTTTAAGAAAATCAAAATATAAGACATTTAATTTTGGTAAGCAAAGTCATCTGAAAAAGGGTTGTAAGTGAGACATTCCTAGAAAAAATGTTTTTTTCTAGAGATAATCCAAATAGAAGGCCCCAAACTTCTAGAGTATGCAGGAAGAGTGGCAAAGGCCTTCATTGGACTTATGAATTCAGGTGAACAAGGGACAGGCAAGGTAACCTTTTGCTGTTGGGAAATGACCTAACGGGCCTCCCACAGGCCCCAGTATCAAATTTAATTCAGTAATTCTCTGTCAGCATTGGAGAAAATCATCCACAGAGCAATTAAAAGTTTTAATGCTTGTCGTTCAAAACAACAATACTCTGGATGTAACCAAAGCAGAACAGCTTCAGTAGATAAAACATCTTGCCTTGTAAAGTTCAGTGGTCACCTTCCTATGAGTCCTGCACGTTCAGTCAATACAACATTTTGCCAAGCAGTCCAGGAAAAAACATTTTCTTGCCCAAATGGCTATTTTTGCCAATAGGCAGTGTCTTTGACAGGGTCATACGGTTAACACTAATTAGGTTCAGGTATTATTAACAGAGAGAGGGAGTGAAGAGAAAACATGAAGTAGTGTGGAAAAATGATATGGGAGGTTTGGGGAAGTTGGGCATGACAAAAATACATTGTGGCTGTGTATGAATATTATGAATAATGTCATAAAATATTATTTTTAAAGCAATTTTGAAATTTGTGGCAAAATGCTGAAATGGATATTATTAAACTGAGGTAGGTAACTCAGGCCCAGAAGAGAAGTGTTACATGTTTTCTTACATGTGGATGCTGGTTTTGAAATTCCAGATATTTGTATATTTTTGAATTGACAAGATTTTTTAGGAATTTGGGAAAAGAATATTCTTGCTCCTTGTATATTTGTTTCCATTCATGATCATGACAGCTGCAATTCTCTGTGGTAATAAGAAGTATGTCATTTAGCAAACAAGTGGGGCTATAATGAAGTTAAAGTCATTTGATGAACTAAATTTTGGGTAAAAAATAACTCCAAATGGCAAGACATTAAAGTTGTTATGCAGTTTTGCTTGAGTGTCTAGAATAAAATTTAAAAAGACAGAAATTACATGAAGTTGTGAATTTTAATAACAGAAAATAATGATTTGGAAGACTACCTCACTGACTCTAAAATAATTAAAAAGCTGAGGCCTAGGTCCAGTAAACTTTGGGAGAGAGTAGCAAGAACAGACATGTCATGTGCTATTAATCAGGACAATGACACTAAAGATACTGCAAAGATGTCAAGGATGTTCTTCCTATCAAAGATTCAGGGTACTCAGATCTTGAGATTAGAACAATGGACAGAGAGGACTACAGGCAAAACCCAAGTCTGTGCTTCTCTCTCATGCTACATTCCTCTTCCTCTTCAGCTGTGCTGTGTGGAGTGCTCAAGCATTAAGCCTCAGAATTGCCAGAAATAATGTTCATTATAAATCACACAGTCCACGCTATTTCTTTCTAGCAAAATAAATGAGTTATATGATGATTATGTACTTAATTGGTTTTGAGTTTACTGAATATTTCTCAAATTATTTGTTTTTATGGGCCCATCAGCGTGTTTGGATACTCATTTCTTTTTAGTGGTATTATCTAACATTTAATATTATCTTTCATTTTTATTTTGGCTACCCTGTGGAGGTGAAATGACATGTGATTATGTTTTTAGTTTGCATGTACCTAGTGGTTAAAGATATTGACATTGTTTGAAGTGCTTTATGTGCATCTTTCTATGTGTCCTTAGGAGAAAAGTCTACTTAGATCTTTAGTCATGTATGAATTGTACTTTTATTACTACATCATTGGTCTTTATCTACTATAAGATTTTCAGTGAGATACATTCTATGGCTTTAGTCATTACTAACTATATGTGCAAAGCCTTCTAATCTTATTCTGTCTAAGAACTCTGAATCTGTCTCAACTACACTAAATTTTTTTTGTCTTTAAAAAAGATACTGTTCTCCAAGGAATAGGAGACCATGGTAAATGAAGACCACATGAGAATAGGAAGAAGTAAAGTGCTAGAGAGGCCCACAGAAATCCACAAAGATACCCCCACAACAGACTGTTGGCAATGGTCGAGAGACAGCCCGAACTGACCTACTCTGGTGATGGGATGGCCAAACATCCTAATTGTCGTGCTAGAAACCCCATCCAACGACTGAAGGATCTGGATGCAGAGATCCATGGCTAGGCCCCGGGTGCAGCTCTGGGAGTCCAATTAGCGAGAAAGAGGAGGGTTTATATGAGCGAGAATTGTTGAGACCAAGGTTAGATAAAGCACAGGGACAAATAGCCAAACGAATGGAAACACATGAACTATGAACCAATGGCTGAGGGGTCCCCAACTGGATCAGGCCCTCTGAATGGGTGAGACAGTTGATTGGTTTGATCTGTTTGGGAGGCATCCAGGCAGTGGGACTGGGTCCTGTGCTCATTGCATGATTTGGCTGTTTGAAACCTGGGACCTATGCAGGGTCGCTTGGCTCGGCCTGGGAGGAGGGGACTGGGCCTGCCTGGACTGCTTCTACCAGGTTGATCTCAGTCCTTGGGAGAGGCTTTGCCCTGGAGGAGGTGGGAATGGGGGGTGGGCTGAGGGGAAGGTGAGGGGAGCAGGAGTGGGGAGAACAAGGGAATCCATGGCTGATATGTAGAACTGAATTGTATTGCAAAATAAAAAAAAATAAAAAAAGATACTGTTCTCACTGATCTGATAATTGGGGTTCTTCATTCTAATCTTCTATTTTCCTTTGCCATTATAAGCATTTCATAAACAACTGAGACACTTTACTGTGTTGTACTTACCAAGGTCAGATTGAAGGGCCAATATGGGGTAACAAACATTTAGAGATCGCCACTTACATGGCACCCCTTCCCTTGAGACATAGGCCAAGCTTCCACCTCTGCCTTGATGTTTTCAAGGGTACAAGCCCAGGTTCCATTCTGTATCAGCACTTCACAGATGGGGGATGATAACAGCAAGATGCCTTCCAAGATGTGAACATTGAACCACTGTTCTGGATATGAAGCAGTTTCGATATTTCCTTTGTCTCCATATTTGCCTGACACCAGGAAGTATTAAAAAGCATACCAACATGACAGCATAGCCAATTAGAACTGTAAAAGATGATAAAATATGCAATCTTCTTTACTCTTCAAATGAAAGCACAGGAATGAAAACTAATGCTCAGGAAGTATAAACAGCTGAGCCACATGACAGCCTTAATATTTCTGAAAATTTTCTGAGCCTTGAACCATTGCTATTTCTGTTATTCTGTGTTGCTCCAGGCCTATAGATTTTCATACTCAGGTCTATTTGACTGTGGAGAGATAGTGATGCTCAAAAGGTGACACTACATTCATAAATTTAGTCTATCTAGAATGTTGTTCAAGAGTAGAAGTGTAATGTTGATAACACTCTTTGAAATTTCATAGACTGTAGATCTTCCAACACCCATTTGAGTGCACAAAGGATTATGTGACTTTCTTTAGGACCACCAATAGTTAGACATTAGTATTGTGAACTGAACACAATGTCGTATCCAAGAATGTATGAGATACATTATGTGAAGTAATATCTCCCATTGCTTGCCTGCTTTTAAAACTATAGTGTCTTTTATAACTTGCAAAGAACATACATATTATTTATTATGTAGGTGCAAATACAGTATGCAAATAAAAGGAATGATGATTCTCATTTAGAATGCCCTTAAAGTAAGGCTACATCATTTCTTACTTTAATATATAAATGCAAATGAGGAGGACCCAAGACTCTAGACTAGAATAATTTGGGGGCTTAAAAGGTACCTTCATACTCTAACCAAGAATTCATAGGCAAGTGTCACCTGAGTCATCATGGAAGTGAGAACAAGCAAATACATCAGAAAATAAAGCTTGGCTGAGGGCACAGAGTCCATAGGGAGAAGAACAGTAGCTCTTCATGCTTCTTCTAGTCTCCTCCCAAAACAAGTAAAGCAGAATTGTGTCATCGAAAAAGATAGAAAATACCAGCCTACATAAAAAGTTCAAGACATGGAAGGAAACCAAATAGCTTGGGTTTTGAAATACTCTCTTTAATTTTTGACATGCATAATATATATCCAAATGTCTTTACATATCGGCCTCATACATCAAGTAGATACCCAAATGGCCCAAATTTTAAACTGAAGCTTTCACTTAAAGAATTTATATATGAAGAAGAAAGGGTGTATATTTCTAGAGCAGTGCCCCAGACACTACCCTGGTACAGCTATCTGAGACAGGAAATGCATTTTAGGGTTCTTTTCACCATGATATTGAAAGCATACACTTTTCTTAACTTCTGAATAAACTTTTGATGCATACTTAAAGAATCAAAGTGTGCCTTAAGTGTGCTTCTAGGACATTGCAAAATGTAAATAAAATAAGATGAGGTGAATTACTGCAATAAATAATATCATATACCAGACACTTTGAAATGAGCCCTAAATATAAAGTTCCAATATTCATTTTTACTACTCCCACATTAGTGACCTCATGCAACCTGCCCTAATAAGAAATTTTGTAAGTTTTTTCATAAAGGAAATGATGCTATATCATGACCTTGATCATGCTTCAGATGTTATTATATCATCACCTCTTAGGAGCAAGTCATGGTCATTCCCAGTTGAGTTTGCTGGAGAATATTTTAGTGGAGAATGAATTTATTCATGTGAGGTTAAGAGATACCCCAGAACTGTAAGACCCATCATTTATAATATTTTCTCTGTTTATTTGATCATTCTGATTGGGAATATTAGGATGGTTGTGCTGGTTCTATTGGACTCCTGACCCCACAGTATAGTCTACTTTTTTTCTCAGTAATCTCTGGCTGGTAAACTGTGTTTATGTTTCAGCTGTCACTCTCAAGGTGTGGAGGGATTTCTCAGGGGAGAAACGATCTTATCCTACAATGCATGTGCTTCTCAGATGCTTTTCTTTGCAGATTTTGAAACTATTGGAAGTTGCATCTTAGCCTCAATGGCCTAAAACCATCATGCAGCCATATGTGAATCTCTACAGTACTCCACCAACATGACAAGTACCATATGTATACTGCTTGATGATTCCCATATCAGTGGACTCTTGCAATATTCCATTCATGTTGTCTTCATTTTCCATTTTTATACTATCCCAATGTTGTTAACCTCTTTCTCTGTGACATTATATCATTACTGACTCTTTATTGATCATGCAAATGAGATGGGTTATGTTCATGTTGGCAGCAATAAATGTTGATTCCTCTCTATTGGTCATCGGAGTACTGGAAGACTTCTCTGCCAGCTGAGGGCTGGAAGATTTTCTCCACTTGTGCATCCCACCTCATCAGTGTTTCAGTTTTCTATGGAACAATATGTTCATGTACTTACAACCCAACTTTAGTTACTTTGTGGGCATTCACAAAATGGTAACCTTATTCTCCACCATGATCAGGCCCATGTTGTACCCTCTGGCTTACAGTATGAAGAACAAAGAGACTAAGAGTGTATCTAAGAAGGCTGGTGGAAGGCAGTCTTCAAAATCCTTAGCAAATTAATTGTAGATTATAAGCCACAAGAAATTTCTGTAAACATTCTATCATGTAAGAAAATTTTATTATAATTTTAATACTACAATGTCTCTGAATATAAATTTTGTTTCGTACTTCTCTTTTCTGTATGTTCCCTTATTTTACATTTAAAACTTATTTTTATCATTAAATTAATTCTTTTATTTTGAGATTAAAATTATACATTTCCACTTCAAATACTTTAATATATCCTTCCTTCCTTTCTTTCAAATTAATGGCATTTTATATTACTTCTTATTTTGTACATATGTGTACATGTTTATGCTTAACATATTTCTGAGTATAATATACTCAGTCTGTAAAATAATACTTGTATATATGCTTTCAGGGCTGCCCATTTGTTTTCCTCTTATGATAATGTTCAAGTAAAGTTTATATTTCTTTTGCCAGAAATAAAATGTTACTTCAAACATAATAGATGTATTTATTTATTTTTATTTATGTGTGTGTGTGTGCCTTCATGAGTTTATGAACAGTGATCTTGTGACAGTGCTTTACTTGAGTCTCATGGTATATGTATTCTTTATGCGGTGAAAAAGGCTTCATTGAGTTTTGAAGGACTTTGAGGAGCTTGTAAATTCAGTTAGTAAAGTACCAAAATAATACAATAGGATTTGAAAAAAAAGGATGCCAAAAGTGTCTCTCCTGATCAATGAATTTGACAAGATTGTTGTCCACTTGGATTACCTAGGTGAAAAGTTTTATTGGAAAGCCAATATTGGGGTAGTGAGCTTCTGGTAAGCTTGTAGACATGGTGAGCCTACAACCTGGGAGCTTCATACGCCCTGGGATAGATCCACATGTGGCCACACAAAATAATATTCTGATTAAAAAAATGATATGAAATTGTTTTGTGGGTTTTTTTTTGTTTTTTTAAACTCAATTTGTAGTTCTTGACATTGAACTCTGTATCTAGAAACATAGTCTCACAATGTCAAAAGTTGGATATGCCTGAAAATATTAGCAACAGTTCAATATAGTCATGAATGAAAAGTAGAGTTCAGGTGAAAAAATTATGTTTGTTCTATGGGGTTGGCAGTTATTCCCCAGAAATTAATTTATTATCCTGAAAGAAAGTATGTTAGGGATTGAGATTGATCTTCTGATCATTGGTGACTTCAACAACATGGAGCAACATGCTTGTGAGAAGGCAAGAACCACAGTGCTGTCAGGGAACCTATCAGGACCTTCCCACCAGCTCCAGCAGCAGGTAAAGCAGGCTAGAGTGCTTAAACCTGACATGCCTACCTTTGCTACAATCCATTTTGTATAACAAGTTTATAATCCTTTTAATTTTGAGGTTTTTAGAATGATAGGCAGTCAGTATAAAATTTAGATGCCCTGCCTAGGTCCATAGGGGATATCAGTTTCATGGACAAATAAATAGTGACACAAATTTGTTGAACTCTTAACATGTTCCTCATGCTATATCCTAAGCTCTGAGCATGTGTCTGCTCACTTTATCATTATGATTCACCCAAGAATAAAACACATCACTATTATTTTTGTATGTTTTTTCTGAAATTTTTGGATATAAATACCTTGAGGAAGGTCATACCTCCAGAGGTGGCAACTTAGGATTCAAAATTAGGTCACTGGATCACACAAATCAAGAGTCTTACTCTAATTAACTTTGGTATGGATTTGAATGAGAAGACTATCCCAGAGGCTCATGTATTTGAACACCTGGTCCCCAGATGATAATGACATTTAGGAAGGTTATAGAACCTGTTGAAGGTACATTGCTGTTGGAGGACTGAGGGTAGGTTTTGAAAGTTTACAGCCTCACTCTTCATCCAGTTCTCTTTTTCTGCTTTCTGTATGGGGAAGAACTGTGATCAGTCAGCTTCCCAATCCTGCTACCTGTTGGCATGTTTTCCCCACCATCGTGGACTCTAAGTGTTTGGAACCATAAATGTAAACAAACTCTGTCATCTGTGAGTTGTTTTTGGTCATGGTCTTTTATCACAGAAACAGAAAAATAGCTAGTATAACCCAATTGATAAAAGATAGTACTCAGGCAGACCAGAAAGACAGGGAATTCCAATAATGGTGAAAAGAGTTTAGATGAGGTAGGAGGCTCTGCTCCTGTGATCTAGTCTTTTTTTACTGCTGACAAAAGGCAGGGGACTTTATATGCCACTGATAAGGACCAATGGCTCTCAGATACAGAATGTGTTTTTCAAAGGCATCTTGTTAGAGGAACAGTAAGTAAATTGTGCTCACTTAGATCTAAATGATCCATTCGGAGAGACACTTCAATGAAGGATGTCAAAGACAGTAACTATAATGTGATTACTTAGATTTAACATGATGAATAATCCAATGTCCCTAGAACTCCACTTTTCTGAATGATACTCCTGATGAGTTCACCTTGCAACTTTGTTTACTGGGACAGAATTCTTTAACATTTGTCCTTGTAACAAATCATATTTTAGGGTAATATTGGAAGAGAGAGAGAGAGAGAGAGAGAGAGAGAGAGAGAGAGAGAGAGAGAGAGAGAGAGAGAGAGAGAGAAAAGTAACCTTTAGAGATAAGCCTTGGAAGAACACACACACATACACATAAAAATATACTTTAATGTGACTCTTCTTTAAGAAACCCTCACTTGTCTTGTCAGGATTCTTAACCCAGGGTCCATAGAGCACCTTCCATTCTGCTTTTAAAAGCTCTAACTGGGCATCATATTGTCTCTCCTTGAAACATATTTCTCCATTCAAGACACAAATCCAGTTTATCTTGGGTACAGATCTCTGGAAAAGAACTATTCAGGCAGATTCCAGTGTATTAAGGAGCTGTGTCCCTAAGACTAGTGAAAGTTCCACCACAGGACTTGAGATCAGAAAAACAATAAATTCTCTTACTTTTTGAAGAAGTAACTCTTTTCTGCAGTTTAGTTATAAGGTATCTTATTGTATTATTTAAGTAAATTGAATGGAGTTTAAGGTAGGAAGAACATTAAAGTTCTGAGAACTAAAAAAAAATAAGGATGCATAAGATGAGGACTATGCAAAATAGACCTACAGAATGATCATTTCATCATATATATCTATATTATATCATTATATTTTACAATGCACTTATATTCATTATGTATTGCAATTTAAAAATAAAACAAATATGAATAAATTAAACCAAACTAGATCTGTGGTGGTAAAAAAAAATGGATATTTTCCTTACAAAACATAAGCTGAAAGAAAATTTTGTGTTGAGGTCATACCAAGTCTTTTGTGGTAAAGCTGTATATTTGGAGAGGGGAAGAATGTGATCAAACATATTTGAATTGAAACTTGTTTTAAATAATGAAAAATATAATAATGAATGCAGACAAGAATTCTATGACGTGTGCAGAGACTTCAATGAAGTTTGTTGTTGTTATTTTTCTGTCTAACATGGATGTAGTTCAGTAGAACTGATGATTGTAAGTTTAGTCCCTGAACTGCTATTCCCCAACATCTTCATAAACACTCTCAAAAAAATGCTAACAACCCTCTGAAGTGTTTGTTTGGATCATAGGCCTCTAGAGATATGAAATCACATGACACTGCTCCCCTTGATATTTGCAAAGCCTGTCTCCTGTAACTTGAAGTTTTAAAGCACAAGCCCAGAGTTACTTCCAAAGCAGTTTCAGATGTGGAAGAAGAATACACAAGGAGATGATTTCCTGGATGTGGACATTGGGTCAATGCTGTAGATGTGAAAGTTTTACATATACATATCCCATCTTTTCAGACCTTCTGCCACTACTTGCCGGTTCCTAGGACAACAGTAAGTATTTTAAAGGCACACATCCTAAACAAGACACTCATATCCCCCTCTCTGAGGTTGGGGAAATATTTTAGAGGAAGTTGCAGAAAGTACGCTGGAGTAGAATGATGGTTTAGAGGAATACAAAATATCATACTCTAGACTCTACATAAAACTATTGAAATTACTGTAGTTGCCTGCACTGGGACCAGAAAAGACTACCAAAACTACATCAATGAAGGGGAAGATTTTCACAGGGCACAAAACCTTACCTCTGAAATACTGGCTATTGCTAGACCCTGGAAGAGCAGGAATGACTCTCTGCATTTGTATACGCACTACTAGCTCATCAAGTGTCAACAGATTACTACTGACCCACATGTGTACAAAATGTGCAGTTTATCACAGTGGGTCATGAAACAAAATGAACAAACATGAACATGTGAAAGATTTGTGGGGAGGAGGAATGTTAACTGGGGTTATAAAAAGGGAGGCTGAAAACGGACAATATTCCTAAAAATATATTTGCAAAATCATCTAAAAACAAGTTTGAAGAATAAAATCTACAAACAAGTAATTATCCATAGCAAGTTAGATTTGTAATAGGGGATAGAATGCCCAACCATTTTAAATTTACTAATGAGAAAAAAAATGAAAAATAACATCCAGACATTTTAAACCCTTAAAGAACAGACCACCATTTCTGACAGTCTTCTCACTCTGGGCTCACTTTTCATTCCATTAAATGTCATTAAAGTATAAAACTCTCTAAGGTCAGATAATCAGATTCCATTAGAAAAGGTTAAGATGATAGCTACCCTTAAAGGAAGATGGGGCAGCAGCACCTCCTGCTTTGAATAAGAAGGATGCTTGGTGCAGAAAATAAGTAAGACGAACATTTCATAGTCAAACCTGTCTTCAGGGTACAAAGGCTGTTTCTTAATGAAGTTACCATAGTACAGTCACTTGTTACTTTCTCTACCATGCAGGGAAATACAGCCAGATGCACTATGAAATATGACTTGGTTGTGAGAGTAAGAATATAGGAAAACTAAGAGAAATTCTTCCATTTTATTGTTTTCATTCTTTAAATACAAATGAAGTAAATAAATTAATGCTGTTGGGAAAAAGAAATGTTCTGTAGGAAAAAGAAAAATTATATGAAGAGAGAGCAACAAATCTTTGCTTCTGCCTTTTTGAAAATTGCTTCTTTACTTATTGTTTTTAATTTGTGTCTGGGGATTGAACCCAGGGTATTGTCCAAGCTGGCAAGCTCGCTACCACTGATCCTTAACCCTTAGTTCTTTTTTGTTTGTTTTTCTTTTTAATATATTTATTAGAGTATGTATTTGTGGTGCACAAACATGGCATAATATACATGGGAAGTCAGTCTTTCCTTTCACCAGGTGGCACCAATTCCATATACTCACTATGCCATCCCACTGACCTACACCTTTACTTTGACATGTTTGACTATATCAGTACTTAAGTAAGAATGTATTCCATAGAAGGTGCCAATATTTAAAGGAAATTATCCAACAAAGGTTCTCATTAATTGTGTAGAAATTAATTAGATCTAAGTGTCCCTAGAGGAGTGTCACAGATCATTGGATATATTTAAAGTAGTGAAGGATATATTGGAGAAGGGAAACACATTTTAAAATTTGTTGTATAATAACAAATTTTGATGACCTGTTCTTCACAGTGTTCTCTGCTGGGTAAGTTTTCAATGTTTAGCTTAAACAAGAATGTTTGTAGCTATTAGAAATGGTTATAATTAATATTATACAGTTTAGTTTAGAACAAACTATACAGTTGTAAATACAGTCAAATGAAATTGAGCCCCACACTTATGATATGGAACACTTGTAGCAGCCACTGCCTACAAAGAAGTTTGAATTACCAGTTGTATCATATCCACATGAACAAACTTTACCTGCTCCTACCCAGTTTTCAGTGTGTCATTATGCATGTAACTTCTGCTCTGGATAGAAAGACAAAATTATAGGCACAAGAACTTGCTCACGTTTTTTATTTGATAGTGATTATCAGCTAACTTTTTTTTTTATCTCCTCTTAGGCACATCACACAGCAATTCCCAAGTGACTTTCATGGAGAATATTTCAGAAGTGACTGAATTTATTCTTGTGGGGTTAACAAATACCCCAGAGCTTCAGGTCCCTTTATTTATCATTTTCACTCTCATTTATTTGATCACACTGATTGGGAACCTCGGGATGATCATGTTGATTCTCCTAGACTCTCGACTCCACACTCCCATGTACTATTTCCTCTGTAACCTCTCCCTTGTGGACTTTGTTTATGCTTCAGCAGTCACTCCCAAAGTAATGGAAGGGTTTCTCACAGAACAGAAGGTCATATCCTTTAACGCATGTGCTGCCCAGATGTTCTTCTTGATAGCCTTTGCCACTGCTGAAAGTTTCCTCCTGGCCTCAATGGCTTTTGATCGTCATGCAGCAGTATGTAAGCCCCTACATTATTCAAGCTCCATGACAAGGACCACATGTGTCCTAATTGTTACCTCTTGCTACATCAATGGACTTCTGCAATCTTCCATCCATGTTGCTTTCACTTTCCACCTCTCCTTCTGTCATTCCAATGTGAATAATCACTTTTTCTGTGACATTCCCCCAATACTTGCTCTGTCCTGTTCTGATATTCACATAAATGAGATTATAGTCTTTATGTTGGCCACATTTGATGTTGTTTTTGCTCTTGTGGTTATCTTGAACTCTTACTTACTTATTTTCATTGCAATCTTGAGGATTCGTTCAGTAGAGGGTCGAAAAAAGGCCTTCTCAACCTGTATATCACACCTCACCACTGTTTCTCTCTTCTATGGGACAATCATCTTCATGTACTTACAGCCCAACTCCAGGCACTCTATGGACAGAGACAAAATGGCATCTATGTTCTACACCATGATCATCCCTGTGTTGAACCCTCTGGTCTACAGCTTGAGAAACAAAGAAGTCAAGAATGCATTCAAGAAGGTTGCTGGAAAAATGCTGTCTTCATGGGGCTTAGTCAACTAACTAAGCTTTTTCAAGGCATGAAAAACTTTATTGGGCCTGTATTGTCTAATAATATCTTCAATTGTAATTATTTCTTATCTGTGATTTTCATGTGAAACTTCATTGTTCATTTTTTGGGAATATAATTTAGAGTAAACTGTGATCATCTTGCCAGAAACAAGATTTAATTCAGTTCAAAACCAAAATTATAATACCAGGTATACTCAACATCACATACTACTCCACATAGTTGGTATAAAGTGTCTTAAAAGCATGAATATATATATTATGCTCTCTTCTTTATCTATTCTCTGCTGACTCTCTAAGACACTGTCTTTCCTATTTACCAGATCAGATCTCATATAAAATGCTATTCCTCTCTCTGTTACTTCTCAACTCACTTACACCAAAATGGTATCTTTTTATTATCATAATTTTTTATTTACTAAGGATATGTGCTAACATTTGAAGATTTCAAGATTCTCTATTGATAGAGAATATTTGATATTTGTCTTTCTGGATTTGGGTTAACTAATTCAACATTATCTTTTCTTGTTACATCCATTTACCTGCATGGTTCAAGTTTTCCTTTTTATTTACAGTTGAATAGTATTCCAGAGTATATCTACAATATTTACATTATCCATTCATTATTTAAAAGGATTTTAGATAGTTTCCATTTCCTAAGTATTGTGAATAGAGCATCAATGAACATAACTCTGAAAATGTCTGTGGAATAGGATGTTGAGTCTTTGGGCATATGCCAAGGAATAATATATCTTGATCATATATATAGTATGGCTTGATCATACCATTTTTAGCATTCTGAGAATTCTCAGTACTGATTTCCATAGTGGCTACACATGTTTAAAAACTCACCAACAGTAAATGAATTTTCCCTTTTTCTTGCACCCCTTTTAGTATTTGTTATTTTTAGCTCATTGACACAGGAAAGGACATTGAATAGGATACTAATAACACAGACTAAAGACATAATAAATGCCATCTCATAAAACTGAATGCTTCTCTATGTCAAAGTAAACCATCATTGAGAAAATAGACAGCATATATAATCAGAAAAGATCTTTTCAAATTATACTACTCATAGAGGCTATCTAATGAATGTATTAAAAAAAACTTCCTAAAGGATGAAAATGAAGAAATAAATAACCCAACTGCAAATGAATTATAATATTAAACAGAATTCTCAAAAGATTATATGCAAATGGCCAAGAAACATTTAAAGATGTCTTCACCATTCTTAGTCATCAGGAAAATTCAAATTAAAACTATTTTGAGATTTCATCTTATAAGAGCCAGAATGGCGAAGAACAATAAAACAAAGGACAGCAAATATTGAGGAAGCATGTGCAGAAAAAAAACAGGAACACTTATTCATTGCTGCTGGGGATATAAGCTTGTATAGCCCTTTTGGAAATCAGTGTGGTGCTACCTCAGGAAGCTGAGGATAGGACTACCTCAAGACACAACTATATCATGTTTGGGCATTTATCCAAATGGTTATATATCCTACTTCAGAGAAACTTGCTTATCCATGTTTACTACTTCTCTGGCTACAGCCTAGAAGTCCATGAATTAATGATTGTTTAATGAAAATGTGATACATTTACCCAAAAGACTATAATTCTGCTGTTATGAGAAATAATATTATGAAATTTACATGCAAATCATCATGAGTGCATTAAAACAGAACAAAAAGGATTCTGATATATGTGAATTTTAGCTTTCAAGAGTTCAGTATGGAAGGCCTAAACATCACAAGATATTTCCAAGGCTCCTGGTTATTCTTCACAACCTTTTCTGATGACAACATTTACATAAATTGGAGATCTCCATCTGGTCCATCCCCAACAAGATCAGGGAGTAGCATGGAAGAGGGGTAGGAAAGATTGTAGGATTCAGAGAACATGGAGAATGTGGTCTACTGAATCAACTAATCAAGACTCATATGGGCTCACAGAAACTGAGGTGGCAAGCATGGGACTTGCAGGAGTCTGCACATCGTCACTAAGTATATGTTATGTATGTTTATGGCTCTTATTTTGGTATTTATGCAAGACTCCTAGCAGTGAGAACAGGGCTCCCAGGGGCATCCCCAAATAAACTAGCATTTAGCAGTCTGTCTTTGTTCTGTATGCTTAGTGTTTTGATTATTATGGGCCAAGAGGACTTTCTTTTCTGTTCCAATCTATTTGGTGTTTTGTATACTTTTTGTTATTTTATAGGCATCTTCCTTAGGTTAGGGGAAATTTATTCCATGCTTTTGTTGAAAATATTTTCTGGGCCATGGAGCTGGAATTCTTCTCTTTCTTCTCTTCTTACAGTTCTTATGTTTGCTCTTTTCATAGTGTCCCAACTTTCCTTATTGTTTTGCATGAGGAGTTTTTAGATCTATCATTTTCTTTGACCAATGTATCCATTTATTTTTATCATATCTTCAATGCATGAGATATTCTCGTCTATTTCTACTATACTATTGGTGATGCTTGCCATTGTAGTTCCCTGCTTGAATTTCTAATTTGTTTCTTTCTGGAAAATTCCTTCAGTTCGTGTTCTCTTTATCACTTTTATTTCCTTTTTAGATCTTAAACAGTTTTATTAGTTTCTTCCACTGTTTGTGTTTTCTGACATTTCTTTAAAGGTTTATTTACTTCCTCTTTAAAGACCTCTATTATCTTCATATAGTTGGCTTTAAGATCTTTTTATTGTGCTTCAGCTATGTTGGAATATTCAGGGCCTGCTGTGGTAGGTTAGCTTGGCTGTAGTGGAGACATACTTCTCTAGCCGTTATTGATTGTGTTCTTATGCTGGCTTCTACACAACTGGGTTTGATATGATTATAGGCCTTAGTGCTTATTTGTGAATTTGTCTTTGTTGGGTGGGTGTTTATTTCTTGGTTTCTCTTTCCTCTATATTTTCAGGGTATGATGGCTGTGTTTTGCCTGTTTTCCTGGCCTGCTTAGCTGGTGTTTTCACAGTAATATAATTGCAAGGGCACAATGAGAATAACTAGCCTCCCCTAAGTTTTTAATGATGTTTTATTCATTATCTGATAATTTCCTATACTGATACAATGTGTCTTGAGCATATCTATCTATCTACTGATACCTCTCTTCAAACCCTCCCAGTGTCCCTCACCTTGTCTCCCAAGTTTATGTCCTCCTTATTCCACTGTCATTAATAATCTCCTGAATTCAATTAGTAGAGTTTCCCAGAGGCACATGGGTACCCACAGCTTTAATTACTTCTTTCCTAGAAAGAAGAATAGGAGCTACAGATACTACCATGAATAAAATCTCCAGAGGTGTCCAAGTCTACATAGTTTTTCTTGGTCTTCATGTTTTAACTTCTTAAATAACAACATTCTTAATGCCATGGTTCAGAAGAGTTTATCTATGCAGTTGAATGGTAGTCACTCTTACCTTTTTCATGGCCACCACTTGAGTAAGGATTTTCTGTCAGTCTTCATACATGGTTAAAAAAAACATTCCAAGATTACAGCTATATTGACAGAATTTAAATTGGTATGATGTCCTGTAGACCCTTCTTCTTTTTCTTAAGTCAGAAACAATAGATTATATGAGATATAAAATCTTCTAATTTTTGTTTTGTAAGTAAGGCAAGTATGTGGGCTTCCTTGAAAGAGCAAGAATTAATAGAGGCTCAGAAGTGGATGCATATTACTGCTCTTTCTTCATTTTTCCATGTCTCAGAGAACATGAATGTGTTCTATAACTACCCGAAAAGAACTGTGTAACCAGTTCTATGGCTGACTTAATTAAGTCACATTCACACTGTGGGATTTACTGTCCTTTCTTCCAAACAACTGGTAGCCTTATACATTGCATAAACATTGACAGTGAGGGGTGTAGCTCATGGAAAAGTAGTTGGGCAGAAAAATCTACTGTGAGTTATGTTAAAGGAGAAAGGGATGATGGAAAAAGTTTCTTAAAACAAAAACTAGAGTGAGTTTAATGGTATGAATGTATAAAGTTCCATTTTTGAAAATTCAGGTAGTCTCTTAACACATCATGTATATGAACCAAGAACTAAGACATTCTGAATAGCTGCGATTTTTGGCAATTTCCCATTTTCATTCCTATTATGGCAGATAAACATGCAAAAAAATTAAACTGATCTGTAAATTTGAAAAAACGCTGTATGATTCAATACCATCCTATATAGATTTTAACAGTTTCCCTACAATTTCATTGAAGTTATCATTACATTTGCATACTTTAGAAATGATGAGGCTTGATGAAGACATGAGTCTTAAAATATTTTGGGTATTTTTCAAAGTGAATAAATAACTTTAGAAGATCAGGTAACTTCTTAAATGCTGCTTCTTCAATAGTAATAATACACATTCCTGTATAAATCTCCCTTTAATTGGTCTTGGTGACTTTATTATGGTGTGACAAGATGAATGAAAGGATAAGTTGATGGAAAGTAGACTTTTGTCAAATGAATGATATTCCTTTAATGTAAGAAACTGAGGAAAACTGGGTGACAGGGAATTGCAGGAGAGGCATTCAGTGTGTTCCGAAGAACCAAGAACACACTGAAGAGGATAGCCACTCGGTGGTGTAAGTGAGGAAAAAAGGCAACACGAGGAGGGAAAGGACAGAATGACCTGCAGCTGAGGCACTCCTGGAAAGCCTCCACCTAAATCAAATCACCACAAAAGCCAGGCCACTCTTCTATCCAAACATACATGGAAGGTAACACTCTCTGGATAGGCTCAAAGCCAATATTTTACTGTCTTTTATAGGACTGTGTTATTATATATTATATTATTATATATATTATCACAAATATATTATTGAAATAGATATAGGAATATATATTATTAGAATATAAGCCGGGCGGTGGTGGCGCACGCCTTTAATCCCAGCACTCGGGAGGCAGAGGCAGGCGGATCTCTGTGAGTTCGAGGCCAGCCTGATCTACAGCGCGAGATCCAGGAAAGGCGCAAAGCTACACAGAGAAACCCTGTATCGAAAAACCAAAAAAAAAAAAAAAAAAAAGAATATATACAGAAATATATAATTATTGGAATATGTGTGTGTGTGTGTGTGTGTGTGTGTGTGTGTGTAATAGGATCATAATAATACCTCAAGTTGAATTGAATACACTGTTTACTTTTCAGTGTTCAGGGAAGGTGGGCCAGGTCAAATGAAACACAAGTAGTGAATAGACCAAAGTGCTAGGTACACTATAATTGATGATTATCTGCCTGAAACTTTCAGAAATGCATCAAGCTGAAGTTGCTGCCATTACCTGAGTTATTGCACATCTACTACACATAGAGAATGTTTCATCTCTTACCTAGGTATCCTGCGTTCGCTGCTCAGTTCATATTGTCATTGGTAAAATACTTTAGAAATAAATCCACACGAAAGAGTCAGGATAATTTTAATAGAGTTTGATAGGAAAAACAATAATGCAGGCAACTTGCAAATCTAGTAGCTTCTTGTAGGAGGAAGATGGACAAAAGGGAGAGAGAAAAATCATACTGTTTTGAGTTATGTCCACGAAATTTGTTGTGTTCTACAATGGTGGTCCTTAGGCAGCTACATTGAGGAAGAAGAGGAGGGTTTCAGCGAAAGACTGAAAAAGTCCAGAGTTTCTGATAATATATGCTTAGGGTAGTACCAAAATATAGATAAAGAAAAAGGAAAAATATGATCACTGCAAAGCCACAGTACTTATTTCAGAGGAAACCCTATTTCTGGTCCTTGTGTCCCAGGACAAAGAACGACACCTGGAACATATACTTAGAAATATTAACAGAACTCTGAAATTCAAATAATGCTGAGTTCTTGCTAATTTAGGCATGTAATTATATTTTATGCTATATTTAATTTAATTAAAATTCTGCCTTTAATCCCAGCATTCGGGAGGCAGAGCCAGGTGGATCTCTGTGAGTTCCAGGCTGGCCTGGTCTACAGACAGAGATTCAGGACAGGCACCAAAACTACACACAGAAACCCTGTCTCGAAAAACCAAAAAAAAATTCTGATTGGATTCTGATACTTGGGAATCATCATGGGTTAAATAAAGCCAATGACTCAATACAAATAATGGCATTTAATACATGAGTAATATGAATAAGTTACTCAATTTTTGTGCTCCATAATTTACATGAAAGCATTAATCAACAAATTCTAATATTGTTGAGAAGATACATAGAATGGATATCTATAGGACTGTCTAGAACAGTCCTTGGAAACGGAGCAACAGAGAAAGTGAGCTTTTCATAAGCTCAGGAATGAATTGGGACATCATCCACACAGTATCTATCTCTGTTTATGGAATATAAAAATCTAAAGTTGGGTAACTGATCCCTTAATAATCTTTAAATTCTAGCCACATGTAACATTCTGTATAATTACAACATCAAATTTGATTTGGGGCAAAGATATATTTTCTATAAAATCTCAAAGTACACATTGATGCTCAACAAAAGAATATGCCCATACTTATGCTTCTTAATTTTAATTCTTGTTTATCATTTTCTTATTTTCCCATAGGTGCTTATGGACTATTTCATGATTGAAAGCTGACACTGATGGAGAACAGGACACAAGTGATATAGTTTTTCCTCCTGGGAATCACTGATGTCCCAAGCCTACAGCTTCCCCTCTTCATCAATTTCATCTTTATCTACTCCATCATGCTTTTGGGGAACCTGGTGATGATTCTCTTGGATTGTAGACTCCATTCTCCTATGTACTTTTTCCTATGTAATCTGTCCTTGGTTAATTTTTGTTACTCTTCAGTTATCACCCCCACATTCATGACTGGGCTTCTTGTAGGAGACAAGGTCATTTCCTACAATGACTGTGCTGCTCAGATGTTCCTTTTCGTACTTTGGAAAGTTACCTGCTGGCCTCAAAGGCTTGTAATAGCTATAGGCAGCAGTGTGTAAGCTCCTATGCTATGCCACCCTAATGACTACAAGTGTGTGTCTTTCTATAGGTTCCTATTTCTGTGGTTTCCTGAATGCCTCCATCCACAATTGGAACACTTTCAGTCTTTCCTTCTGTGGGCCCTATGTGATCCATCACTTTTTCTGTGATATTCCAGGAGTTATTGTTCTTTCTTGCTCTGACAGATATGCCACTGAGCTGGTTCTTGTTTATGCAGTGAGCTTCAATGTCATTTTTGCTGTCTTAATTTTCTGATATCCTACATATTCATTTTTATCACAAACTTAAAAATGCAGTCCAGTGTAGGATATCGAAAGGCTATATCCATCTATGCTTCACACTTCAAAGCAGTATCAATTTTCTTTTTTTTTCTTCATTGGTTGTTTTTTGTTTTTTCTTTTCTTTTTTTATTAGAATTTTTTATTCATTTTACATACCAATCACAGATTCCCCTCTTTCCTCCTCTTGCCCCTCCAGCCTTCCCCCCGAACCTACTCCCATTCCCTCCTACAAGAAGGTAAGGCCTCCCATGGGGAGCCAGCAGAGCCTGCTACATTCAATAGAGGCAGGACCAAGCCCCTCCCCCTGCCTCAAGGCTATGTGAGGTGTCCCACCATAGGTAGTTGAATCCAAAAAGTCAGCTGATGCACCAGGGATGTATCCTGATCCTACTGCCAGGGGACCCCTTAAGCAGATCAAGCTACAAAACTGTCTTGCTTAAGCAAAGGTCTAGTCCAGTCCCGTGGAGGTTTCACAGGTATTGGTCTAAATTGCATATAGATCCATAGCTCATGCACAAAGCTCAAGTCCAAGTGGATCAAAGACCTCAACATAAAACCAGTTACACTGAACCTGATAGAAGAGAAAGTAGGAAGTAGTTTTGAATGCATTGGCACAGAAGACTAATTCTTAAATATAACACTAGTAGCACAGACACTGAGAGCAACAGTTAATATATGGGACCTCCTGAAACTGAGAAGCTTCTGTAAGGCAAAGGACATGGTAAATAAGACAAAATGATAGCCTACAGAATGGGAAAAGATCTTCACCAACCCCACATCTGACAGAGGACTGGTCTCAAAAATATATAAATAATTCAAGAAACTAGACATCAAAATATCTAACAATCCAATTAAAAAATGGGCTATAGAGCTAAACAGAGAATACTCAACAGAAGAATATCAAATGGTTGAAAGACATTTAAGGAATTGCTCAACATCCTTAGTCATCAGGGAAATGCAAATCAAAATGACTCTGAGATATCATCTTACACCCATCACAATGGCTAAGATCAAAAACACTGAAGACACCTTATGCTGGAGAGGATGTGGAGCAAGGGGAACACTCCTACACTGTTGGTGGGAGTGCAAACTTGTACAGCCACTTTGGAAATCAGTATGGCAGTTTCTCAGAAAATTGGGAATCAAATTTCCTCAAGACCCAGCTATACCGCTCTTGGTCATAGGAATGCTCAATCATAACACATCTCAACTATGTTCATAGCAGCATTATTTATAATAGTCAGAACCTGGAAACAACTTAGATGCCCCTCAACTGAAGAATGGATTAAAAAAATGTGGTATGGGACCAGTCCCCAGCTCCCATCCTGCCCCATACCTCCCATCTGGACAAGAGGTGAGTGCCTGGGCTCATTCCCAGAGAGGACTGCCCCCAGGTCCCATCCCTGGGAACCAGTCATTCCAGGGAAGACCTGCCCAACTTGGCCCCAGGTTCTGGACATATGGCAGGATCCCCCCTACCCTCACCGGGAAGGTTCCCCTTCTCCAAGACCCCCGGCAGACCCTGCAATCTCCACACCCTGCCCCCACACCCATCCACCTGAGACCCCAGCCACTTCTTGAGACTCAGAGACCAGCCCCCAGCTCCCATCCCACCCTGGAGCTCCCATCTGGACAAGAGAGCTTCCATTTGGACCAGAGAGAGGGGCTGCCTGAATCTGTCAGCTCTGTCTGGACCAAGAGCACTGATAAGTCCAAGAACGAATCCACAAGGAGATGGGCAGACATCAAGACAGAAGTACATACAACAAAATGAAGAACAATACAGCATCACCAGAACCTAGCCCTCCTCCAACAGCTAGACATGAACATCAAAAAAAGGAAGAAGCAGAAGAAAGCAAACTTATGAATAACATCATGAAGAGGCTAGAGCCTTATATAGAAGGAATCAAAAATGAAACTGAGGGAAAGACAAACAAAAAATGGGAAGAACGCTATAAAAAACTAGAGGAAAGGACAAAGCAGAAGAAAACAATAAATCCCTGAAAAAAAATCATGAAAAAGCAATGAAACAGATGAAGGAAACAGTCCAAGACCTGAAAAGGGAAATAGAAAAAATGAAGAAGACACAGAGGGAATGCTGGAAACAGAAAATCTGAGTAAATGAACAGGAAATTCAGAAGCAAGTATAACTAACAGAATGCAAGAGATGGAAGAGAGGATCTCTGGCGTTGAAGATACAGTAGAAGAAATACATTCATCAGTCAAAGAAAACACTGAAGCCAACAAAGTCATGAACCAAAATGTCCAAGAAATTTGGGACACCATGAAAAGACCAAACCTAAAAATAATAGGGATAGAGGAAGGAGAAGAATACCAACTCAAAGGCACAGAAAATATATTCAATAAGATCATAGAACAAAACTTTCCCAACTTAAGAAGGAAATGCCTATGAAGATACAAGAAGCCTATAGAATACCAAACAGACCAGACACCCAAAAAAGTCCCCTTGCCACATAATAATTAAACAACTAAATGTACTGAATAAAGAAAGAATATTAAGAGCAGCAAAGGAAAAAGGTCAAGTGACGTATAAAGGCAAACTCATTAAAATAACATCCGATTTCTCAATGGAGACTCTGAAAGCCAGAAGGACCTGGTCAGATGTAATGCAGACACTAAGAGACCATGGATGCAAGCCTAGACTAATATACCCAGCAAACTTTCAACCGTCATAGACAGAGTGAACAAGACATTCCAAGACAAAGCCAGATTTAAACAATACTTATCCACAAACCCAGCCCTACAGAAAGCACTAGAAGGAAAATTCCAACCTAAGGAAGTCAGATACACCCTTGAAAACACAGGCAATAGATAATGCCACAGCAGTAAACCCCAAAGAAGGGAAGTACACACACACTACCACTAAAATAACAGGAGTGAACAATCACTGGTCATTAATATCCCTTAATATCAATGAACTTAACTCACCTATGAAAAGACACAGGCTTACAGAATGGATACGAAAGCAGGACCCATCTTTCTGTTGTATACAAGAAACACACCTCAAATTCAAAGATAGACATTACCTAAGAATAAAAGGCTGGGGAAAGACTATCCAATCAAATGGTCTTAAGAAGCACGCAGGGGTAGCCATCCTGATATCCAGCAAAATAGACTTCAAACTAAAATCAATCAAAAGAGATCAAGAAGGGCATTACATACTCATCATAGGAAAGATCCACCAAGATGAAGTTTCAATTCTGAACATTTGTGCCCCAAACACAAGGGCACCAACATATATAAAAGAAACATTACTAAAGCTTACACTACATATAAAACCCCCACACATTAATAGTGGGAGACTTCAACACCCCACTTCCACCACTGGACAGATCTCCCAAATCGAAACTTAACAGAGAAATAAAGGATTTAACTGATGTTATGACTCAAATGGACTTAATCGATATCTACAGAACATTCCATCCTAACAAAAAAGAATATACCTTCTTCTCAGCACCCCATGGAACCTTCTCTAAAGTCGACCACATACTTGGCCACAAAGCAAATCTCAACAGATACAAAACAATTGGAATAATCTCCTGCGTTCTATCAGACCACCATGGTTTAAAGTTAGATTACAAAAACAACAACAACAGCAGAAAACCTACAATCTCATGGAAACTGAATAATGCTCAACTGAAACATCAATGGGTTAAGGAAGAAATAAAGAAAGAAATTAAAGACTTCCTAGAGATCAACGAAAATGAAGACACCACATACCCAAACTTATGGGACACTATGAAAGCAGTGCTAAGAGGGAAATTCATAGCACTAAATGCCCACATAAAGAAGTTGGAGAAATCTCACACTAGTGACTTAACAGCACACCTGAAAGCTCTAGAACAAGAAGAAGCAAAGTCTCCCAGGACGAATAGACACCAGGAAATTATCAATTTAAGAGCTGAAATCAATAAAATAGAAACAAAGAGAACAATACAAAAAAATTAATGAAACAAAGAGCTGGTTCTTTGAGAAAATCAACAAGATAGACAAGCCCTTATCCAAACTAACCAAAAGACAGAGAGAGAGCATCCAAATTAACAAAATCAGAAATGAAAAGAGGGACATAACAACAGACATTGAGGAAATCCAGAGAATCATCAGGTCATACTTCAAAAACCTCTACTCCACAAAACTGGAAAATCTAAAAGAAATGGATAATTTTCTGGATAGGTACCACATACCACATACCTAAGTTAAATCAAGACCAGATAAACTATTTAAATAGTCCAATAACCCCTAAGGAAATAGAAACAGTTATTAAAAGTCTCCCAACCAAAATAAGCCCAGGACCAGATGGTTTCAGTGCAGAATTCTACCAGATCTTCAAAGAAGAGTTAATACCAATACTCTTTAAATTGTTCCACACAATAGAAACAGAAGGAACATTAACAAACTCCTTCTATGAGGCTACAATTACCCTGATTCCTAAACCAAACAAGGATGCAACAAAGAAAGAGAACTGCAGACTGATCACCCTCATGAACATTGATGCAAAAATACTCAATAAAATACTGGCAAACAGACTCCAAGAGCACATCAAAACAATTATCTACCATGATCAAGTAGGCTTCATCCCAGGAATGCAAGGGTGGTTCAACATATGAAAGTCTGTCAATGTAATACACCATATAAACAAACTCAAAGAAAAAAAACCACATGATCATCTCACTAGATGCAGAAAAGCATTTGACAAAATCCAACACCCCTTCATGATAAAGGTCTTGGAGCATTCAGGAATACAGGGAACATACCTAAACATAATAAAGGCAATTTACAGCAAGCCAACAGCCAACATCAAATTAAATGGAGGGAAACTCAAAGCAATTCCATTAAAATCAGGAACGAGGCAAGGCTGTCCGCTCTTCCCATACTTATTCAATATAGTACTTGAAGTTCGAGCCAGAGCAATAAGACAACATAAGGAGATTAAGGCGATACAAATTGGAAAGGAAGAAGTCAAGCTTTCCTTATTTGCAGATGACATGATAGTATACTTGAGTGACTCCAAAGATTCCACCAAGGAACTGATACAGCTTATAAACACCTTCAGCAACATAGCAGGATACAAGATCAACTCAAAAAAATAAGTCCATAATATTTATATCTGACATAAATCAATTGTTCTCAGGTATAGGTTTATAAAGAATTATCTTGAGATTTTTGTGATGCAGAATCCTAAGACTTCACTCCAAATGACTTAATTTCACATGGTTTTGATGATACAGAAATCTTGAATCTTGAGGTTAAAATAATTTAAATGATGGAGTATCCACAATGAGGCAAAGAATATTATTTGATCTAATTAATACTGAATTGCATAAACCAAATACAGAATACAGCCAACAAAAATTAATTTACAGGTTAATTAGTGTACTTCATAACTTATATAGTTCTAAGTAACAGCATATGAATTTTCTGGCTTTTTAAGCATTATTTTTCTTAAAGATAATATTTCTGAAATAGTGATAAATAATTAAGTGAAAATCAACAAACAAAACATTTCTTCTAACATATCTATTCCTCTCCTGCATTCTAGATTGTATTTAACCACATCTCTTGCCTATTTTACAAAGCAATATTTTCCATTACTGTGTTTCTGTAGTTTTTTTGTAAATATTCTACTGAATCTAGACAATGGGAAGTATACAAATTCATTACTTATTGGAACAGAAGCCATCAGAAGGATGAAAATAACAATGACCTCTTCCTTTCATTACTAAATAATACTTTGAATTAGATGAAGATATGGAACTCAAGAACACTAGCAATGGGATGTTCATTTTGGAGGGCTTCCAAGGGAATGTTTGATAAAGGAATTCAATACCATAGTTAATATGGAACTACATTAATTATGATCACTAGAACTGATACCCAGAGGGAAGTATACTGGAACTGATACCCAAAGGGAATTATACATTCCTGATAGTAAGAGCTCTCTATCAGCCTCCTTGTCATCTACCAAGCTTGGTATTTACAAGCATTATTAAATGATTAGTCAACAAAAGAATTAAAATTAAGTAACAAATAAATTAATTACTTAATTGTTTAATGATGATAAGAGGGAATAAATGAGTGTCTGAGTGAGAGGAAGCACACAGACCTAACGAATGAGTAAACAACAAGTTGGATTCTCTGTTAGTGATTGCCAGACTCTGGGGCTGATTATTCTATGCTCATAAAGAGGGGAAAACTCTGATGTTACAGGATAGTATCCTTTCCTCTTCTATACCACTGAATTGTAAGTTGTGTACTTTTTCATGTTTTATTAATAAAGCCCAGAACTTATCTCCAAACATATCCTTTACCTTGAATGCTGAAACTGTTTCTTAAGAATATTAGAAAAATGATGAGTTTGAGACAAACCAACAATAGCACTAAACATCAAGATGCTTGATAGGAGAATCTGTACTGGAAAAAAAATGTAGTAGAGGAATACAGCCCATCTTTGAACCTCCACTACCTAATGGACAGAATGTAACTAGAGGTGATGTGAACTGGCATCCATCTAGGGGATTCAGGTATAGTGCTACATACTGACAGAGTATTTTTATTTTTCAAAGATACCTCAGAAAAGGGATTGTCAGCCTCAGAAAAACCAGATTTTTAGTACTCAATGCATTCTCTGTGGAATTCACATGAGAGGCAAATATCTAGAAAACATCAATTGCTGCCTTATAGTCATAACAAAATTATGTCATTAACTCTTCAATATGAAATATTTTCAACTATATTAACATAGTAGTTAAAACCAAAGAACTCTGACAAAAAGGGAGCAATAGAAGTATTTATTTTCTTGAGCTGTCCTAACATTTAATGGGCTAGGATATCTGAAGTACTAAGCACAATGTTTGCTCTACTGCATAAAAATAAATGTAGAAGTGTTTTGGCACAGCCATATCTGATGGGAATGACAAAAGTCATAAGGCCAGCACAGCTGCTTTACAAAGATCGAGCAATACTGAGCCACATGATAACTGCCATGTCAAATTTCGTTTTCATCTCTATCTGCTGCATAATTGAGGAGCTTTTAATATTTGTACAATTTGGGAATATTGGATGGACGGGAAATTTCGTATGGATCATTTATGCCTTCTTCCAGGAGCACTGCTTCTAAGCTTTCAAAGGAAAGTCCTGAACATACTATATCTATCACTTTTAGAGAGATGTCTTTATCTACCTGAAGGTCTTACTGTGCCTTGGAGATTATGACATATGAAGAAACAAGAGGTCCCTTTATGAGGCTATGAAACATTTTTTGAGACATCTGTCCCTGTACTTACTCAGGAACAAAATATTCAAAACAAAGTAAGCTTAAAAATGTCAACAAGATTTGGTGGGCTAGAGGAGTTGGGCACAGATAAGACTGCAAGCCTCTTTCCATTGTTCATTCAGGAAGTTATGTAGCATATATGGCAACAAAGTCAGATTAGCTGAAGATACCTCTGCTCTCCACAGAGAATTACATTGATGAGCAATGAATAGAGTGGAAAGATGATAAAAGAGTAAGATATCAGGACCCCCCCTTTCTTAGAAAAGTTAGAAATACAGACCCATTGTGATGTCATATGACCAAAGAATAACAGAATGCCAGGATTAGACATATAGACAAGTTCTATAAAGATATAAAATATAAACATTGTATTATGCCAAAATTTGAATAATAACTGCTGTAGCTTGGCCAGAGGATTTTTTTGGAGGGGGGACTCTGACCATTAAGAGTTAACAATACATTACTTAGGACATGGCAATATTCCCGTACTGTCTTGAAGAATTTGTGCTGACCTAGTATCCTTGAAGCAACCAGAGCTACCAGCCTGTCATATGCCTCTATTCTTTAAAAAATTGTAACGAATAAAAATGATAACTCTATCAATGATGTCATACCTGAAGGAAAATAATTGGAAATGATAACTCTGTTATGTCATAGTTTATGAATGATGAGTATAATATGAGCAAGAGGAAGTAAAACACATGTCCAAAACCAAAAACGGTATGATCTATGTTTTGGAACATCATGAATGTATCCCTGCTTATTAAATTCTGTATAAATAAAGAAATACTCTGGCTGCTAGTCAGTCAGGCTGTGAGATTCTCACCACCACCATGACCTGGCTTACCTCCATCCCCTGCCAATTCTTTACATCCTCTGCTGGGACCTGTTCACCACCAGGTATGGCTCCAGGCAATGTTTGTTTTATGTTTAGTAAAAACAAACAAACAAACAAACAAACCAGAGAATTGGTCTATGACTTATCTTTGCCTGTCAACTGCAAGATACCATTGTATTTTATCTGCATCTTTATGTTGCTGAACTTCCCAGTAGGGATTTTCAGATGGGTCCATATTGTTCACCTAAGGATATCTTTCTGTGGCTCAAGGACATTTCTCTGTCTAGCTTTGTTAACCAAAACACTTAATGTATTTTTAACATTGAAGCCTTATTATATATAGAATCATATCATTTTTGTCTGTGTGGGGGTATTCAAGATGTGTGAAGATGAAAAGATGGTTCTTCTCATGAAAATTAGTAAATAGAAGCACAAAGTTTTCAGCAAAGTCTTGATCCACTAGTCTAAGCATATAAGATTCCATCCATTTTTTAAAAAAAACTCTCATATTTGGGCTAAAAATACATTCACAAGTATCTGTAGTGCAGAGAATACAAAAATCCACAATGATAAGAGCTAATCTCGTGATGCACTAAATTTTGTGAGTAGAACAGACATTTAAGCTCTGACATCCCTGGGAAAGCAAGGATGAAAAACATGTTCAGGAAGAACAGATATAGGTTTATGTGATTCTAGTCCACAAATAAAGGCTAACTGAAGTATCTGAGTGCTTGTGTAGTTTCTTTCCATGAGTCCCTGGGCCAGTAGTAATATAGAGCAACTGAGTCATTCACTAGGAAAAATATCAAGACAGAAATATCTCAGGAAAAAATTCTGTCACATCAATATAATATCCTATAAATATATGGAGCTTTATTCATTAAAAAATACAAAATGAGTTGCTAGATATTGTTTATTTAAAAAATATCAAACACATTACATCGATATGTGCTGAATTCTCCTGAAATAGAGGTGAATGTACTTTATGAAATAATCACCATAAAACATAATAAAGAGTATAAATCTCAAACAATGAAAAATAAACACACTTTGAAAATGAGAAAAGATACAAATTTTAAAACTTTATTATAAAAATTATATGTAAAGAAGTTAAATATTAAAATTGATAAAAATCAAGAAATAATGGCATAATGTTTGAAAATTTTAAAAATTCAAAATATTACTTAACAAAAAAATGACAGAAACAATGAAAGAAAATTTGACATAGTATTAGTATAGATATTAAATGTATGAAAAAAATTTAATTCCAAACAACTGAATAAAAATCAAGGTCAAATTTAAAAATAACCATATAAGATCTCTTTAGGAAAGACTTCAGTTTATGGGGGAAAATATTTTTACAGTAAGTACTTAATCTTTGTTTGAGCTGAGATAGTTTATTTTTAAAGTAATGAAAATATTAGTAGCTATAGGAATGGAACAGTCAAACAGGAAGGAATCCAATATAGTCCTACATTATACAGTAATTTGTATCTGTACTAAAACTGTTGCTTAATCTGGCAAGGTCTACAGGAAACTAGATGGAATAGTCAAACAGATGGCTGAGTAATGTCATCTGAATAATGTGTGACTCCTGAATGCTACATCTCAGCTTGAGAAACCTCTGCAAACTATACCGTGACTTGACTGACATTTATTTATGGAAACTTCTCATCAATTTATTGCTGAGAAATTCAGTTCTGGCCAACTCATGGGATGACCATCCTTTTGCACTCAAAGTGAGCTTTTTTGCAAAGAATTTAGACTCTTAATAATAAGGAATAGTATGCACAAGGACAGTGAGTGCTGAAATGTGAGGGAATTTTACTAAGGTTTGCAACTTTGTTTCAGTGTGATTAAAATGGTGGTTAATATGGGTCTAGGATCAGAATTAGTATTTATATCACAACAGCCTTCTGAAGGTACTGCTGTGCTGTCTGTAGACTGTCATAATCTGGGTTATGTTATTTTCACCTTGTGTGTTTCTGTTTCTCTAGCACCTAATAAGTCCCCCCTTTTTCTTATTTACCTGCTTTCATGATGACAATATCCAACAAGGAAGTTTTTTTTTTTTTTTTTTTTTTTTTTTTTGGTTTTTCGAGACAGGGTTTCTCTGTGTAGCTTTGCACCTTTCCTGGGACTCACTTGGTAGCTCAGGCTGGCCTCAAACTCACAGATCCGCCTGGCTCTGCCTCCCGAGTGCTGGGATTAAAGGCATGTGCCACCACCGCCCAGTTTCAACAAGGAATTTTTACAATGTCTTCTCTTAGAATTTTGTGTAGATCTTCAAACCCAGGATTTGTGAATTTCTTTGTTTGGGAAATTCTCAAATAATTTATTTCTTAAGTGATGTAAACTTTCATCTTAGATTTCCTTCACCTCCTTGACTACATTAATTTCCAGATGAAAAAGAATTAAATGAATGTTTTTCTTGGTGTCTTTCACAGCTTGTTCATTACATATAATGGTTACTAATTTTGTGTAGATTCTTTATACCATTAAATGATTAAGGTGTTTAGAAGGTCTAAGACCTTTCCAACAATTGTTGGAGTCTTTATATATATATATATATATGTATATATATATATATATATATATATATATATATATATATGATTATATGAAAGACTTTCAATTTAGACTGCACAAGAGTTGAGAGTGCAGACAATATTGTTTCATGCCTTGTCTTATTGGAAATAGTTTCATTTTTTTAACATTTAGTAAAGCATTGACCAGAGGTTTGATATAAATAGCCTTAATATGTACCCTATATTCTGTTTCTTTGGGATTTTTATCATATGTCTTTGAATATTTAAGCCCTCATATTATTCCTATTCTTTATGTAATTCATAAAATAATATAGGATTTTCTTAAACATCACTCCTGTCTTTAAAACATGTTTGAAGAGAAAGAATTTGTTCTTTAATGACAAAGACAGCACTTAATTGTCATAATGTGATTTGGTTTTTCTTTTTCAGTACTAGTAATAGATCTCAGGGCCTGATATACTATCCAAATTCTTTTATGTTGAGCCAATCTCAGGCTCATTTCTTAGGTTTTTAAGTTCAAGATATGTTATGGCTCACAACAAAACCTTTATATGGAAATCCCAGTAACAGACAGCTGAAGTGTGTACCCAGAGATTTTAGTTAAAAACAAAAATTAATTTTTGTTGCCTAACTTGGGTGTCTCTGAAAGATGGGGTCTATTTTTCAACTTCTATCCAATAATGCACCTAAAAGCACTTTTTATCCAAATGCAGACAGTGTACCTTTCTCAGTCTCCATTAAGTTCAGGTTAAAAGGCCAATATAAAATCATAAGTCTCTAGAGGTATTCAGTGACGTGTACTGCCTCCCTTGAGATGTGTGTAAAGTTTCCACCACTAACTTGATATTAGCAAGAACACATGCCCAGACTCTGATCCACAGCAGAGCTCCACAAATCAGAAAGAAGAGTCACTACAGGTGGGAAAAGAGAATTGTTTGAACCAATGATATGGACATGAGGGTTTTTCCATAACTAGTATTTGGTAGCCCTACTTCCTAGGACACAATTTAATTGATTAGCTACTTTAAAATACGTATAGCAAGTTAGAAGAAAGCCTAGAATTTCTAACCATTTTTATCTTACAAATAAAAACTTAAAGCAAACAAAAAAGAGGGTGTGGGTGTCTAATGCCCAGAATGGTTATGCATCCTTACTAAGGCTGTACTTTTCTATGAGTTTTCTCCTGTTTGGTTCCCTGTTATTCCAACTCTACCATGATGATCTACAGAACTAAAATTTCTTCTCTCTGGACCATCAGGTATGTTTTAGAAATGATTAGGGTGGAGGTTATACTCAATAAAACATAGGGAAAACATAAATATAGAAACAAATGAATTTTACTTTGGCGATTCTTAATGACAAGTCTGAATCACTTCCCACATTCAATATGAAGTGTTCTGGAGGAATGGGTACAATCAACATTCCAGCATCAGAGGTTTCTTTAGGTGGAGACATTCTTTTGTACTCTAAGAACAGTAGCAAGATTGTTTGTCACCTGAGCCACCGTGTTGTTGAGTACAACTACTTTTATAATATAATATGATTTGGTCAGGACAGCAGGTATACAGGCAAAGATAAGAAAAACTATTCCATTTCTCTATTTTCTCCCACTCTTTCATTTTTCCTTATTTTCTCCCCAAACACAAATAAAGCAAAGATATGTTGATTGTAGGAAATAAAAAACATCCAGTTTATATGAAAATGAATGTCAGGATGATAAGATAAAGATAAAAAAGCTGCTCCTTTGCTCTTTTAGTTGATGAAATATAGTAAGATTTCATCAAGAATATGACCCATTGAACACTCAATTTCTTGAATGTTCCAATATTTAAAAAAATTTCCAATTAAGAATGCTTTCATGATTTAGAGAAATAGCTTCTTATCCGTATAACAGAGTCCTTGGTCTTGGATACCTTCCAAGTGGTGAGATATTTATTATAGATGGAAAATGCACTGCCAGTTTGACATAGAAAAGAAGGGCATGACAACATGCCTCCACATTGTGCTTTCTGCTGATTTAACTTTCATTGTACATCCTAGACAAGAATGCTAGCAGACATTACTGTAGTAATAATGAACACTATAATTAAGAGTAGTATAGAACAAATACCAGTAAATGAAAGTAAACCTCACAGAAACATTATGAACCGCCTGTGGCAGTTTCTGTGAACAAAGAAATTTCAGTTCCCATCTGCAGCATTAGATCTGAACACACTGCCTGTCTCTGCCCAATATTCAGGTCATCTTTCATACAGTCCCACACTAGACAGAAAGATGAAGCTGGGCACAAGAAATGGCTCACACTTCAGATATCAGGGTCAAGTTCAACTACCATAATTTTTACTCATCTTGTTGTAGGTACATGTCATGGCAAGATCCAAATGACTTTAATGGAGAACATTTCAGAAGCAACTGAATTTATTCTCGTGGGGTTAACAGATGCCCCAGAGCTGCAGATCCCTTTATTTATCATTTTCACTCTCATTTATTTGATCACATTAGTTGGGAACCTTGGGATGATTGTGTTGATTCTGCTGGATTCCAGACTCCATACTCCCATGTATTTTTTCCTCAGTAACCTGTCCCTGGTGGACTGTGTTTATGCCTCAGCAGTCACTCCCAAGGTAATGGAAGGGTTTCTCACAGGACATAAGATCATATCCTACAATGCATGTGCTGCCCAAATGTTCTTCTTTGCTGCTTTTGCTACCATTGAAAGTTTCATCCTGGCCTCAATGGCCTTTGACCGTCATGCAGCAGTATGCAAACCACTGCATTACTCTACCACCATGACAGGTCCCATGTGTGTTCTAATGGTAACTGTCTCCTATATGTGTGGACTTCTTCAATCCTCCATCCATGTTGCCTTCACCTTCCACCTCTCCTTCTGTCATTCTAATGTGATCAATCACTTTTTCTGTGACATACCTCCACTGCTGGCTCTTTCTTGTTCTGATATCCATATAAATGACATTATAATTTTTGTATTGGCTTCATTTGATGTTGTTTTCACTCTGTTCATTATCTTGAACTCTTACCTGCTTATTTTCATCGCTATTCTGAGGATGCACTCAGCTGAGGGCCGGAAGAAGGCTTTCTCCACATGTGCATCACACCTCACCACTGTGTCCATCTTTTTTGGAACAATCATCTTCATGTACTTACAGCCCAGCTCCAGTCACTCCATGGACACTGACAAAATTGCCTCTGTGTTTTACACCATGGTTATCCCCATGCTGAACCCTCTTGTCTACAGCCTGAGGAACAAAGAGGTCAAGAGTGCATTCAAGAAGGTTGTGGGAAATTCAAAGTCAAGTCATAATTTGGCTAAGTCAATTAATTACAAATTGATTTCAAATTATGGAGACTTCTATTAGATATCTATTGTCTGGCAGTAATTTTTCTTAAATTGTTTCATCTCTATTTCTTTTGATATTCCTTTACACATGGTATGTCTATTTTTATTTTTCAGGCATGAGTATTTTAGAGCAAATTGTTGATGTGTTGCATAAATAATAAGCAATTAAATTTTAAAATCAAGATTATAATGCTATTTACTGCCAGGATTACAGTGGTCTGCTGTGGGATGGTCTGTATATCAAGTGTGTTGCTGATTGGTCAATAAATATATCACTGATTGGCCAGTGGCCAGGCAGGAAGTATAGGCGGGACAAGGATGAGAGTAAAGCTGGGAAGTGGAAGGCTGAGTCAGAGAGACACTGCCAGGCACCACGATGACAAACAGCATGTGATGATGCCGGTAAGCCACGAATCACGTGGCAAGGTATAGATTTATAGAAATGGATTAATTTAAGCTGTAAGAACAGTTAGCAAGAAGCCTGCCACGACCATACAGTTAGCAACCAATATAAGTCTCTGTGTTTACTTGGTTGGGTCTGAGCAGCTGTGGGACTGGCAGGTGAGAGAGATTTGTCCTGACTGTGGGCCAGGCAGGAAAACTCTAGCTACAGTGGTCAACACAATAGGTATCAACTTATTTGACTCTAATCTCATATGCCAGTTATATTTTTAATTATTAAAGTTTAAAATATCTGATACAGTCAGGCGGTGGTGGCTCATGCCTTTAATTCCAGCACTCGGGAGGCAGAGCCAGGCAGATCTCTGTGAGTTCAAGGCCAGCCTGGCCTACAGAGCGACATCCAGGAAAGGCACAAAGCTACACGGAGAAACCTTGTCTCGAAAAACCAAAATAGAAAAAAACTGATATTTTTGAAATTACACTTCATTTAATTGGTGTTCCTGAGTGTGTGTGTCTCTGTGTGTGTGTGTCTCTGTGTGTGTGTGTGTGTGTGTGTGTGTGTGTGTGTGTGTGTGTGTGTGTGTGTGTGAAAGCCACAAATCCACTATAGACATCAGAGGATAATTTTCAGAAGTTGGTTCTCTTTTTACCATATGGGTCAGGGATCTAACCCAATTTATCAGAATTGGCACCATGAGCCTTTACCCAATGAATATATCTCCATCTCAATTTCTTATACACAGTGTAAAGCTATAGTTCTTAACAGTACTTTAAACAAACATTTTGAGACATCCTGAGAGAATGCATCAGCCCAAGATCATCCAAAAGAGCTTTATTTCTTAAATTTAGTTTTGACATAAAAATCATGACATATGGCTTTTTGCATCTTGGGGTTCAAATAGGGCTAATAATGAGTTTCAATAATAAAGAACCACATACTATCTACATCTATTCAAACCCTTGATTTCAGCAGAATTCAGAAATAATTTCACCCAAACTACATTTATAGTTCCCCTTGCCAGAGTTCTTCAAAGTTCTTAACCTTGTCCAACATGTGTGTTGAACAGCAATATCTTCCATAAAATAAAATTCTTTAACCTTTATTTAAAAGTCGAATCAATTTGTAAAGTAGAAAGTAAAGCATTAAAAGTATGAAAATATCTAGAGATCATACTAATTTCTCATTATTTTGAGGTAAACATACTGAATTGAATGTCAAAATTGAGAGGAAATCCCTTAGGGCTTCTGATGGATTGCATGATATTGTTGATCACTTCAGGATGTTCTGTAAGGCAAATTAAAACCACAGCCAAGAAGTGGTACATTAAATATAATCACTTTAACTGAAAACCAAAGGGATTTGTAGCCTGGAAAAATGAGCTTCTTCTCCTATATCAATCTTTGTGTTGGATATCAGGCATTTTTTTCTTACATGAATTAAATGCTTATTCAATGAAATAAATTTAAATTATTAAGCAACTAAATAAACTAATCAGATCATGTGTGAGCAGAAAATTTTACATGTGCATAAATGAGTGGATGAGTGAGAGGAATAACAACAGAGATTTTATCAACAAGACTGCATTGTTCATGCCCAGTACTGTAAAGCTGCGCCTATGGGTATGGACAACATAGGCTCCAAGGAGAGAACTACTATTGATGCTTTGCTAAATGGTCACATTTTCAGATTTCCTCCTATATATATCTGCTTATATCTGTTTATATAGACTACTCTCAGCCTTGATTGGAGAAGCTTCTCTTCTTTTGCAGCAGGGTAGTAGTTAATGGAGAAACTCATAAGTGGTTGTAGTGCTGAGAATAAGTGAATCTGAGTGTTTATACATAGATGGGGCATCTATGTAAATATCCCCACAATGCCAAATGCCAGAGAACATTGTGGAAGTTGGAACATGAAGACAATAATAATCAGAGGATGGGAAGTTCTGGGAAATGCTGTCTTATGGGCATAACGTGGACACCATACATATGGACATATAGTATTTGTGGTTGTTTGCATAAAATCAAGCTAGTCATGATTATAATTGTGACAGGAGCTTCTGAGGCTCCATCTCCACTTCTTCAGCTACTGGCAACTGATGGATGCTTTCTATTGACAATCTATCAGTAGGTGGTCCCAGACCTAGGGTCATATGGGTAGCATTAACTGGATTCAGAAAATATTAAGTGATAAAGTGGAGGGAAAATAAGAAGTAGTGTGGCAAAAAGGCTTGGGAGGTTTTTAGGCAATTGAGTATGATCAAATTTATTGGACTTGTGTATGATTGTCCCAAAGAATATTATACAATAGTATTTTTAAAGTAATTATGAAATTTGTGTCAAAATGCTGAAATGGGTATTATTAAGCTGAGGGAAGTAAGTTGGGCCCAGAAGATAAGTGTCACATGTTCTCTTATATGTGGATGTTGGTTTTCTAGATATTTATATATTTTTGAATTGACAAGATTTTTTTATAATTTTATGAAAAGGATATTTAGATCCTTATATATTTGTTTTCATTCTTGATCATGTCAACTGCAGTTCTCCATGGTACTGAGGAGTATGTCATATAGCAAACAAGTGTGGCTCTAATGAACTTAAAGTCATCTGATGAATTAATTTTAGGTAGAAAAAAACTCTCAATGGCAAACCATTAAAGATGTTATGTTGTTGCTGGAGATCTTCTCTCTGGGTTCCGACGAGGCCCAGCAGTCCGACAGCCCACTTATAAAATAAACACACAGATGCTTATATTATTTACAAACTGTATGGCCTTGGCAGTCTTCTTGCTAACTGTTCTTACATCTTAAATTAATCCATCTCTATAAATCTATACTTTGCCATGTGGCTCGTGGCTTACTGGCATCTTCACTTGCTGCTTGTCATGGTGATGGCTGGCAGTGTCATCTCCCCCCACTCACCCCCCACCTTCCTGTTCTCTCAATTATCCTCTCTGTTAGTCCTGCCTATACTTCCTGCCTGGCCACAAGCCAATCAGTGTTTTATTTATTGACCAATCAGAGCAACATACAGACCATCCCACAGCATTATGTGGTTTTGCTTAAGTGCATAAAATAAAATATAAAGAGATAGAAACTGTGTGAAGTCATGAATCATAACAGAAGATAACGATTTAGAAGACTCCCTGACTGACTCTAAAATAATTAAAAAGCTAAGGCGTAGGTCCAGCAAACTTTGGTAGAGAGTAGCAAGAACAGATATGTCAGGTGCTATTAATCAGGACAATGACCCTAAAGATACTGATACTGCAAAGATGTCAAGGATGTTCTTCCTATCAAAGATTCAGGGTATTCAGATCTTGAGATTAGAACAGTGGACAGAGAGGAGCATAAGGCAAAACCAAAGTCTCTGCTTCTCTCTCACGCTACATTCCTCTTCCTCCTCAGCTGTGCTGTATGGAGTGCTCAATCATTAAGCCTCAGAACTGCTGGAAGTAATGTTGATTCTAAACCACACGGTCCATGTTGTTTCTTTCGAGCAACATAAATGAGTTGTATGATGACTATCTACTTAATTGACTTTGAATTTCCTGAACATTTCTCAAATTATTTGTTTTATGGGCCCATCAAGATATTTGGATACTCATTTCTTTATGGTGGTATTACCTAACATTTGATATTATCTTTCATTTTTATTTTGGCTACCCTGTGTAGGTGAAATGACATGTGATTATGCTTTTAGTTTGCATTTACCTAGTGGTTAAAGATATTGGTATAGTTTGAAGCACTTTATGTGCATACTTATATGTGTGCTTTGGAGAAAAGTCTACTTAGATCTTTAGTCATTTATGAATTGTACTTTTATTACTATATCATTAGTCTTTATGTACTATAAGATTTTCAGTGAGATACATTCTATGGCCTTGCTCATTACTTGGTATATGTGCAAAACCCTTTCGTCTTATTCTGTCAAGAACTATCTGAATCTCAAATGTACACTAATATTGTTTATTTTAAAATATGCTGTTGCAATTGATTTGAGAAATGGGGTTCTTTATTCTGACCTTCTACTCTCATTTGCCATTATAAGCATTCTGCAAACAAATTTAGACATTTTCCTCTGTTGTGCTCACCAAGGTCAGGTTGAAGGGCCAATGTGGGTTCACAAACCTTTAGAGATCACCGCCTACATGGCACTGTTTCCCTTGAGACATAGGCAAAGCTTGCACCTTTGTCTTGATATTTTCAAGGGCACGAGCCCAGGTTCCATTCTGTATCAGCACTTCACAGATGGGGGCTGATAACAGCAAGATGCTTTCCTAGATGTGAACATTGAACCAGTGTTCTGGATATGAAGCAATTTCAATATTTCCTTTGTCTCGATATTTGGCTGACACCAGGAAGCATTAAAAAGCATATCAACATGACAACATAGCCAATTAGAACTGTAAAAGATGGTAAAATATCTAACATTTTTTACTATTCAAATGAAAGCACAGGAAAGAAAACTAATGCTCAGAAAATATAAACAGCTGAGCCACATGACAGCCTTAATATTTCTGAAAATTTTCTTAACCTTGAACCATTGCTATTTCTGTTGTCCTGTGTTGCTCCAGGCTTATAGCTTTCCATACTCAGGACTATTTGACTCTGGAGAGATAGTGATGCTCAAAAGGTGACACTAATTCATAAATTTGTTATATCTAGAGTGCTGTTCAAGAGTAGAAGGGTAACGATGATAACACTCTTTGTAATTACAGAGACTGTAGATCTTCCAACATCCATTTGTACAAAGGATTATGTAACTTTCTTTAGGACCATCAATAGTTAGGCATCAGTATTTTGAACTGAACACAATGTGGTATCTAAGAAGATATGAGATATACTATGTGAAGTAATATCTCCCATTACTTGCCTACCTTTAAAAATGTAGTGTCGTTTATTACCTGCAAAGAACTTACATATTATTTGCTATATATGTGCAGATACAATAAGCAAATAAAAGGAATAATAATTCTCATTATAATGCCCTTAAGGTAAAGCTACATATTTTCTTACCTTAATATGTAAAAGTAAAGGAGTAAAACCTAAGACTCTAGACTAAATGTATTTTAGTGGCTTAAAAGGCCACTTCATACTATAACCTATAAAGCATAGGCAGGTGTTAACTGAGGCATCAAGGAAGTGAGAATAACCAAACACATTAAGAAATACAGTTTGGTTGAGGGCACAGAATCCACAGGGAAAAGAAAATCAACTCTTCATTCTTCTTTATTCTCCTCCCAAAACAAATAATGCAGAGTTCTTTGATGACAAATGATGGAAAATCCCAGCCTACTTAAAAAAAATGAAGACATGGAAGGAAACCAATAAAACTCTCTTTAATTTTTGACATGCTTAAATACATCCAAATATCATTACATACAGGCTTCATACATCAAGTAGAAAACAAAATGGCCCAAATTTTAAACTGAAGCATTCCCTTAAAGGCTTCATAATGAGGAAGAAAGGGTGTATAGTCCTAGAGCAGCACCACAAGACACTAAACTATGTATAACTTGGTACAGCTGTCAGAGACAGGAAATTCATTTAGGGTTCTTGTCACTACGATTTTTCAAAGCATACATTTACTTTCTCCTGAATAAACTTTTGGTACATACTTAAAGCATCAAAGTGTGCATTGTGTTTGTATGAGTTTGGAAATGTAAATAAAAAACATATTGAGTTGAATTACTGTAATAAATAATATCATATACCAGACAATTTGAAATGAGCCCTAAATATAAAGTTCCAAGGTCCATTTATACTACTCTCACATTAATAATCTCATACAACCTGCCCTAATAAGAATTTTATACAGGTTTTTCACAAAGAAATGATTATATATCATGACCTTGATCATGTTTCAAATTTTATTATATCATCTAATCCTAGGAGCAAGTCATGATCATTCCTAACTGAGTTTGCTGGAGAATATTTCAAGGGAGAATGAATTTATTCATGTGAGATTAAGAGATACCCCATGCCTTATGTTCTCATCAGCCATCCCATACCCTCCATTGCCCACCCCTCAACCCCAGTTTACTCATGCAGATCTCATCTATTTCCTCTTCCCACGGTGATCCATGTGTCCCTCTTTGGGTTTTTCTTGTTAGCTAGCGTCTCTGGAGTTGTGGGTTGTTGTCTTGTTATCCTTTGCTTTACAGTATCCACTTATGAGTGGGTATATACCATGTTTGTCCTTCTGAGTCTGGGTTACCTCACTCAGGATGATATTTTCTAGTTCCATCCATTTGCCTGCAAATTTCATGACAAATTTTGGGATAATCAGACAACAACCCATAACTTCAGAGAAGTTAACAAGGAAGACCCCAAGAGGGATGCATGGATCACCCTAGGAAGGGGAAATAGATTCGATCTCCATGAGTAAACTGGGCATGAGGGGTGGAAAATGTAGGGTAGGTGATAGGGGATGAGAACATAAGGGAATGGAATGGTTGAGCTGTAACAGGGATGGAGGGGGAAAGCAATGAAAGAGATACCATGATAGAGGGAGATATCATGAGGATAGAGAGAAACTCAGTGCTAGGGAAATTGCCAGGACTCTCTAAGGATGACCCCACCTTGGACTACTTGAAATAGTGGAGAGGGTGCTTGAACTGAACTGGCTTACCCCAGTGATCAGATCAGGAATACCCTAACTCTCTGTCATACAGAGCTTTTCTCCAATGACTGATAGAAGTAGATGCAGAGATCCACAGCCAAACACCAGGAAGAGCTGTAGAAGTCCAGTCAAAGAGAGAAGAGGGATTCTATGAGCAAGTGCATCAGTGCATCATGATGGGGAAACCTGCAGTGATGACCAAACCAAACTAGTGGGAACTCATGAAAGTTGGATCAATGGCTGTGGAGCCTACATGGGACTGGACTAGGCTCCCTGCATGGCAAGACAGTTGTGTAGCTTTATCTGCTTGGGAGGGTGCCTGGCAGTAGGATCAGAATCCATCTCTGATGCATGAGCAGGCTTTTTGGAGCCCAGTACCTATGATGGGGCACCTCATGCAGCCTTCAGCAGGGGGACGGGCTTGGACTTGCCTCTACTGGATGTGCCTCCCCATGAAAGCCATCTGGTAAAACATTGTTTACTTTAAGAGAAGTGTTAGCCTGGTCTCTCGCATAAGCAGTGACAGTAGCGCTAAGCTGTGTGCTGGGTCAATGAGAAATCACTTAGTTGTTCTGTCCAGAGACCACATACACACTCCTAGTAGCTGCCAAACTGAGTTTAGAGCTATTCTTCATGGAAAGAAAGTTCATTTCTCACCACTGGGGCCCAGCATGGTGACTACTAATCAGTTTCCTTGTGAAAATGGCAGAGGCCATTCAGCAGGCTCAGGTCTTGGTGGATTTGTGTTTGTACGAAGTTTATAAGCAGAATTATATTCAGCTCTCCTTTGTTCTTAGAAATGACATCAGTTGGTATGGAAAAGAGCTCAAAAGGATAGTTGCTTCCCAAATAAAATCCCCATGAAAAATGACTACTTGCTTTTAATTACACTACACACTTTTTAAAAAGATAAGTCTAATCCTCATGTAAGCAGTTAAACCTAGTTTTGAAATACATTTTTCTTCATCTTGAAGGTATTCTGTACTCTGTCAGAAAAAGAAAGGGAACCACTAACCCAGCTACAAGACTAATTCTTAATTTTTTAAATTAAAATATAGATTCAACACAAATTAAACAGAATAAATATACATATTTAAGAATTCACGTTACAGTGGCTATATTCTAATAGAAAATTTCCTTCTCTTGTCTGTTTGCTGCTGTGGGATGGTCTGTATGTCAAGTGTGTTGCTGATTGGTTAATAAATAAATCACTGATTGGTCAGTGGCCAGGCAGGAAGTATAGGCGGGACAAGGAGGAGAATAAAGCTGGGAAGTGGAAGTCTGAGTCAGAGATACTGCCAGCTGCTGCCATGACAAGCAACATATGAAGATGCCGGTAAGCCACGAGCCACGTGGCAAGGTATAGATTTATAGAAATGGATTAATTTAAGCTATAAGAACAGTTATCAAGAAGCCTGCCATGGCCATACAGTTTGTAAGCAATATAAGTCTCTGTGTTTACTTGGTTGAGTCTGAGTGGCTGTGGGACTGGCCAGTATCAGAGATTTGTTCTGACTGTGGGCAAGGCAGGAAAACTCTAGCTACAGTTTGCCTCTCAGCTTCCTGGCAGCAACTTTGTCTTCCCAATAGGAAGGATACATGCTAGCATTTCACATACAAGTACTTGAAACACGCACTCACTTCACTTCCTCACCAAGAGACTTAAGTTTTATCATTTTTCTTGTTGTTGTACAAATGTTAATATCTGAACATTTTCTCACAACTGTTCCAAATTATTTGTCATAATGTCTTTCCTTTTACCAGATTTAAAAAATGAATGCATTAAAGTTATTAAAGAAATTATAAAGTAAAATTTCATGATGTCATTGTTTTTCTTTGCTGAGTAATATTCCATTGTGTATATGTACCACATTTTTTCTTAATCCATTCTTCAGTTGAGGGTCATCTAGGTTGTTTCCAGGTTCTGGCTATTAGGAATAATGCTGCTATGAACATAGTTGATCATGTTTCCTTGGTATAATTGGGCATTCCTTGGGTATATGCCCAAGAGTGGTCGAGCTGGGTCCTGAGGGAGGTTGATTCTCAATTTTCTAAGAAAGCACCATATTGTTTTCCAAAGTGGCTGTACAAGTTTGCATTCCCACCAACAGTGCAAGAGTGTTCCCCTTGCTCCACATCCTCTCCAACATAAGCTGTCTTCAGTGGTTTTGATCTTAGCCCTTCTGACGGATGTAAGATGGTATCTCAGAGTCCATTTGATTTACATTTTCTTGATAATTAAAGATGTTGAGCATTTTCTTAAATGTCTTTCAGCCATTTGAGATTATTCTCTTGAGAATTCTCTGTTTAGCTCTATAGCCCATTTCTTTATTGGACTGTTGGGTATTTTGATGTCTAATTTCTTGAGTTCTTTATATATTCTGTATATCAGCTCTCTGTCAGATGTTGGGTTGGTGAAGATTTTTCCCATTATGTGGGCTGTCGTTTTGTCTTGTTGACCGTATCCTTTGCTCTACAAAAGCTTCTTAGGTTCAAGAAGTCCCATTTATTAATTGTTTCTCTCAGTGTCTGTGCTACTGGTGTTATATTTAGGAAGTGATCTCCTATGCCAATTCATTCAAGACTACTTACTACTTTCTTTTCTATCATGTTCAGTGTAACTGACTTTATGTTGAGGTTTTTGATCCACTCGGGCTTAAGTTTTATGTATGGTGACAGATATGGATCTATTTGCAGCCTTCTACATGTTGACATCCAGTTATGCCAGCACCATTTGTTGAAGATGTTTTCTTTTTTCCATTGTACAATTTTGGCTTCTTTGCCGAAAATCATATGTTCATAGGTGTGCAGATTAATGTCAGGGTCTTGAATTCATTTCCATTGGTCCACATGTCGGTTTTTATGCCAGTACCAAACTGTTTTTTCTTATTGTAGCTCTATAGTAGAGCTTGAAGTCAGGAATTGTGATGCCTCCTGAGGTTGTTTTATTGTACAGGATTCTTTTGGCTATCCTGGGTTTTTTGTTGGAAGTTCTAGCCATAGCAATAAGACAACACAAGGAGATCAAAGGGATACAAATTGGAAAGGAAGAAGTCAAGATTTCACTATTTGCAGATGACATGATATTATACATAAGTGACCCCAAAAATTCGACCAAGGAACATATAAAGCTTATAAACACCTTCATCAATGTAGCAGGATACAAGATTAACTAAAATAATAGTAGTCCTCCCATATACAAATGAAAAAAATGGCCTGAGAAAGAAATCAGAGATACATCACCTTTAACAATAGCCACAAACAATATAAAATACCTTGGGGTAACTCTAACTAAGCAAGTGAAGGACCTGTATGACAAGAATTTTAAGTCCCTGAAAAAAGAAATTGGAGATGTCAGAAAATGGAAAGATCTCCCATGCTCATGGATAGGTAGGAGTAACATAGCAAAAATGGCAATCCTACCAAAAGCAATCTACAGATTCAGTACAATCCCCATCAAAATCACAACACAATTCTTCACAGATCTGGAAAGAACTATACTCAACTTCATATGGAAAGAGAAAAAAAAAACAACAAAAAAACAGGCTAGTCAAAAGAATCCTGTACAATAAAACAATCTCTGGAGGCATCACGATCCCTGACTTCAAGTTGTACTATAGAGCTACAGTAATAAAAACAGCTTGGTACTGGCATCTTTTTTTTTAATTTTTGACTCATTCCTTCAATAACTCATCACAAACTATAGTCTTTTTAAAACGTCTTTGGCCCTCAGTTGTAGACCTATGCACATTTTGAGGTTGTTGCGAATCAAACTCATGGTCTCATATATATGGCGCAAGTGTTTTATCACTACATCCCTAGCCTCCAATGTCAATGTTTTAGAAAAAGCACTCAGATGGGCAAAACTGAGACAAGGTCACTGCTCTATTGCTTCTACATCAATCATATTTTTCAATTAAATATGCATATCAGATATAGAATCTTACCTTGCTCTCAGAAAACAATAAATGACAATCTTTAATCACCCAGCAATTCATTCATAGAAGGTTAGATAAATACAAGTGGAGAGACACTCTCTCCTGTACTTGTAAAGGTTCCAAGTCTAGTGAGGCATCAGGACATGAAGCACAATCATTATCAGGGAACTAGGAAACCTTGGTTCAGGTCTTATACATACAATAATACCTGTGCATTTGGAAATTATTTACCAGTGAGGTCTGTTTATTCATCTGAGGATAGAAATGTTAAAATTATCTCTACCACAATTTCACAGAAGCAGATATGTTTTTCCTGTTGGGGGTTTCAAACTCACCACAAAAACTCTGCAGAAAGGCCATTGTGTATCCTAAATATTTTGGAGTTTACTTGGATGAGTGGAAAACAAAGGAGCTCTGGACAGAATCTTATCTCCTTAAGGTAATACTATGTGAGACCATGATGACATTTCAGAGGCCAGTTTGGGGAGCTATTTGAAAACTGTATAAACAAGGAATTCTCTAAGGGAAATAATTTCTCCTTACTCTACTTACCCAGCAAAAAAATAATTAAAATTCAAAGAATGTCATACTTTTATGTTGAGTAACACATAAGATTATTTGTAATAAATGCTATTATTTCCTTTCTGTAGAACACATTATTCCATTGAGAGATCTGTGTTTCACGCCATGTTCATCCCTATGCTGAACCCTGTGGTCTACAGTCTGAGGAACAAAGATGTCAAAAGTGCGTTCAAGGATGTTGTTGGAAAACTAAAGTCTTCACAAAACTTAGTCAATGAATCTGGATATATTTTTCAATCATCTGAAACGTTGGACCTGTATCTTTAAGGAATAGTTTATTTGTAATTATTACTTGTTTGTGATTTCCTTGAACACCTGAGGGAAAATAATTGGAAATTATAACTCTGTTCTGTCATAATTTATGAATGATGACTATAATATGAGCAAGAGGAAGGGAAACACATGTCCAAAACCAAAAATGATATGATTTAAGATTTGGAACATCATGAATGTATCCCTGCTTATTAAATTCTGTATAAGTAAAGAACACTCTGGCTACTATTCAGTCAGAATGTAAGATTCTCACCACTACCATGACCTGGCTTACCTCCATCCCCTGCCAATTCTTTACATCCTCTGCTGGGACCTGTTCACCACCAGGTATGGCTCCAGGCAATGTTTGTTTTATGTTTAGTAAGAACAAACAAACAAATAAACAAACAAACCAGAGAACTGGTCCATGGCTTATCTTTGCCTGTCAACTGCAAGATATCATTGTATTTTATCTGCATCTTTATGGTGCTGAACTTTCCAGTAGGGATTTTCAGATGGGTCCATGTTGTTCACCTAAGGATATCTTTCTGTGGCTCAAGGACATTTCTCTGTCTAGCTTTGTTAACCAAAACACTTAATGTATTTTTAACATTGAAGCCTTATTACATATAGAATCATCTCATTTTTGTCTGTGTGGGGTATTCAAGATGTGTGAGGATGAAAGCTTGTTGTTCTTCTCATGAAAATTAGTAAATAGAAGCACAAAGTTTTCAGAAAAGTCTTGATCCACTATTCTAAGCATATAAGATTCCATACATGCATTTTAAAAAACCTCATATTTGGGCTAAAAATACATTCACAAGTATCTGTAGTGCAGAGAATACAAAAATCCACAATGATGAGAGCTAATCTCGTGATGCACTAAATTTTGTGAGTAGAACAGACATTTGAGCTCTGAAATCCTTGGGAAAACAAGGGGAAAAACATGTTTAGGAAGAACAAGTATAGGTTTATGTGATTCTAGTCCACAAATAAAGGCTAACTGAAGTATTTGAGTGCTTGTGTAGTTTCATTTCATGAGTCCCTGGGCCAGTAGCAATATAAAGCAACTGAGTCATTCACTAGGAAAAATATCAAGACAGAAATATCTCGGGAAAAAATTCTGTCACATCAATATAATATCCTATAAATATATGGAGCTTTTTTCATTAAAAAATACAAAATGAGTTGCTAGATATCGTTTGTCTAAAAAATATCAAACACAATATGTCGATATGTGCTGAATTCTCCTGAAATAGAGGTGAATGTTCTTTATGAAATAAACACCATGACACACAATAAAGAGTATGAATCCCAAACAATGAAAAATAAACACACTTTGAAAATGAGAAAAGATACAAATTTTAAAACTTTATTATAAAAATTATATGTAAAAAAGTTAAATATTAAAATTGATAAAAATAAAATATCATGGCATAATGCTTGAAAATTTTAAAAATTCAAAATATTACTTAAGAAAAAATGACAGAAACAATGAAAGAAAATTTGATATAGCATTAGTATACATATTAAATCTATGAAAAAAATTTAATTCCAAACAACTGAATAAAAATCAAGGTCAAATTTAAAAATAACCTTATAAAACCTCTTTAGGAAAGACTTCAGTTTATGGGGCAAAGTATTTTTATGATAAGTCCTTAATCTTTGTTTGAGCTGAGATAGTTTATTTTTAAAGTATTGAAAATATTAATACCTATAGGAATGGAACAGTCAAACAGGAAGGAATCCAATATAGTCCTACATTATACAGTAATTTGTATCTGTACTAAAACTGTTGCTTAATCTGGCAAGGTCTACAGGAAACTAGATGGAATAGTCAAACAGTTGGCTGAGTAATGTCATCTGAATAATGTGTGACTCCTGAATGCTACATCTCAGCTTGAGAAACCTCTGCAAACTATACCATGACTTGACTGACATTTATTTATGGAAACTCCTTATCAATTTATTGCTGAGAAATTCAGTTCTGGCCAACTCATTGGATGACCATCCTTTTGCACTCAAAGTGAGCTTTTTTGCAAAGACTTTAGACTCTTAATAATAAGGAACAGTATGCACAAGGACAGTGAGTGCTGAGATTATGAGGGAATGATTACCAAGGCTTACACCTTTGTTTCAGTGTGATTAAAATGGCTGTTAATATGGGTCTAGGATCAGGATTAGTATTTATATCACAACAGCCTTCTGAAGGTACTGCTGCGCTGTCTGTAGACTCTGTCATAATCTGGGTATTGTGATTTTCACCTGTATGTTTCTGTCTCTCTAGCATCTAATAAGTCTTCCCTTTTTCTTATTTGCCTGCTTTCATGATGACAATACTCAACAAGGAAGTTTTAAAATGTCTTTTCTTTGAATTTTGTATAGATCTTCAAACTCAGGATTTGTGAATTTCTTTGTTTGGGAAATTCTCAAATAATTTATATCTTAAGTGATGTAAATTTTCATCATAGATTTCCTTCACTTCCTTGGCTACATTAATTTCCTGATTTTTTTAAATTTTAAATGAATGTTTTTCTTGGTGTCTTTCTCAGCTTGTTCATTACATATAAAAGTTACTAACTTTGTATAAGTTATTTATACCATTACATGATTAAGGTATTTAGAAGTTCTATGAGCTTTCCAACAGTTGTTGGGAATCTTTAATATAAATGATTATATGCAATTTAGACAGCACAAGAGTTGAGAGTGCAGACAATATTGTTTCATGCCTTCTCTTATTGGAAATAGTTTCATTGTTTTAAACATTTAGTAAAGCATTGACCATAGGTTTGATATAAATAACCTCTATATATACCTTATATTCTGTTTTTTTGATTATTATTATATAATATGTCTTTGAATATTTAAGCCCTCATATTATTCCTATTCTTCATATAATTCATAAAATAATATAGGATTTTCTTAAACATCACTCCTGTCTTTAAAACATGTTTGAAGAGGAAGAATTTATTCTTTAATGACAAAGACAGCACTTAATTGTCATAATGTGATTTGGTTTTTCTTTTTCAGTACTAGTAATAGATCTCAGGGCCTGATATACTATCCAAATTCTTTTATGTTGAGCCAATCTCAGGCTCATTTCTTAGGTTTTTAAGTTCAAGATATGTTATGGCTCACAACAAAACCTTTATATGGAAATCCCAGTAACAGACAGCTGAAGTGTGTACCCAGAGATTTTAGTTAAAAACAAAAATTAATTTTTGTTGCCTAACTTGGGTGTCTCTGAAAGATGGGGTCTATTTTTCAACTTCTATCCAATAATGCACCTAAAAGCACTTTTTATCCAAATGCAGACAGTGTACCTTTCTCAGTCTCCATTAAGTTCAGGTTAAAAGGCCAATATAAAATCATAAGTCTCTAGAGGTATTCAGTGACGTGTACTGCCTCCCTTGAGATGTGTGTAAAGTTTCCACCACTAACTTGATATTAGCAAGAACACATGCCCAGACTCTGATCCACAGCAGAGCTCCACAAATCAGAAAGAAGAGTCACTACAGGTGGGAAAAGAGAATTGTTTGAACCAATGATATGGACATGAGGGTTTTTCCATAACTAGTATTTGGTAGCCCTACTTCCTAGGACACAATTTAATTGATTAGCTACTTTAAAATACGTATAGCAAGTTAGAAGAAAGCCTAGAATTTCTAACCATTTTTATCTTACAAATAAAAACTTAAAGCAAACAAAAAAGAGGGTGTGGGTGTCTAATGCCCAGAATGGTTATGCATCCTTACTAAGGCTGTACTTTTCTATGAGTTTTCTCCTGTTTGGTTCCCTGTTATTCCAACTCTACCATGATGATCTACAGAACTAAAATTTCTTCTCTCTGGACCATCAGGTATGTTTTAGAAATGATTAGGGTGGAGGTTATACTCAATAAAACATAGGGAGAACATAAATATAGAAACAAATGAATTTTAGTTTGGCTATCTTAATGACAAGTCTGAATCACTTCCCACATTCAATATGAAGTGTTTTGGAGGAATGGGTACAATCAACATTCCAGCATCAGAGGTTTCTTTAGGTGGAGACATTCTTTTATACTCTAAGAACAGTAGCAAGACTGTTTGTCACCTGAGCCACCGTGTTGTTGAGTACAACTACTTTTATAATATAATATGATTTGGTCAGGACAGCAGGTATACAGGCAAAGATGAGAACAACTCTTCCATCTTCTCAATTTTCTCCCACTCTTTCATCTTTCCTTGTTTTCTCCCCAAATACAAATAAAGCAAAGATATGTTGATTGTAGGAAATAAAAAGCATCCAGTTTATATGAGAAATGAATATCAGGATGATAAGATAAAGTACTAAAATTTTTAGTTCTACTATTTAAAAGACCTGCTCCTTTGCTCTTTCACTTGATGAAACATAGTAAGATTTCATCAAGAATATGACCCACTGAAAACTCAATTCCTTGAACGTTCCAATATTTAAAAACAAATATCCAAATAAGAATGCTTTCATGATTTAGAGAAATAGCTTCTTATCCGTATAACAGAGTCCTTGGTCTTGGATACCTTCCAAGTGGTGAGATATTTATTATAGATGGAAAATGCACTGCCAGTTTGACATAGAAAAGAAGGGCATGACAACATGCCTCCACATTGTGCTTTCTGCTGATTTAACTTTCATTGTACATCCTAGACAAGAATGCTAGCAGACATTACTGTAGTAATAATGAACACTATAATTAAGAGTAGTATAGAATATATACCAGTAAAAGAAAGTAAACCTCACAAAAACATTATGAACCACCTGTGGCAGTTTCTGTGAACAAAGAAATTTCAGTTCCCATCTGCAGCATTAGATCTGAACACACTGCCTGTCTCTGCCCAACACTCAGGTCATCTTTCATACAGCTCCACACTAGACAGAAAGATGAAGCTGGGCACAAGAAATGGCTCACACTTCAGATATCAGGGTCAAGTTCAACTACCATAATTTTTACTCATCTTGTTGTAGGTACATGTCATGGCAAGATCCAAATGACTTTAATGGAGAACATTTCAGAAGCAACTGAATTTATTCTCGTGGGGTTAACAGATGCCCCAGAGCTGCAGATCCCTTTATTTATCATTTTCACTCTCATTTATTTGATCACATTAGTTGGGAACCTTGGGATGATTGTGTTGATTCTGCTGGATTCCAGACTCCATACTCCCATGTATTTTTTCCTCAGTAACCTGTCCCTGGTGGACTGTGTTTATGCCTCAGCAGTCACTCCCAAGGTAATGGAAGGGTTTCTCACAGGACATAAGATCATATCCTACAATGCATGTGCTGCCCAAATGTTCTTCTTTGCAGCCTTTGCTATTACTGAAAGTTTCATCCTGGCCTCAATGGCCTTTGACCGTCATGCAGCAGTATGCAAACCACTGCATTACTCTACCACCATGACAGGTCCCATGTGTGTTCTAATGGTAACTGTCTCCTATATGTGTGGACTTCTTCAATCCTCCATCCATGTTGCCTTCACCTTCCACCTCTCCTTCTGTCATTCTAATGTGATCAATCACTTTTTCTGTGACATACCTCCACTGCTGGCTCTTTCTTGTTCTGATATCCATATAAATGACATTATAATTTTTGTATTGGCTTCATTTGATGTTGTTTTCACTCTGTTCATTATCTTGAACTCTTACCTGCTTATTTTCATCGCTATTCTGAGGATGCACTCAGCTGAGGGCCGGAAGAAGGCTTTCTCCACATGTGCATCACACCTCACCACTGTGTCCATCTTTTTTGGAACAATCATCTTCATGTACTTACAGCCCAGCTCCAGTCACTCCATGGACACTGACAAAATTGCCTCTGTGTTTTACACCATGGTTATCCCCATGCTGAACCCTCTTGTCTACAGCCTGAGGAACAAAGAGGTCAAGAGTGCATTCAAGAAGGTTGTGGGAAATTCAAAGTCATAATTTGGCTAAGTCAATTAATTACAAATTGATTTTAAATTATGGAAACTTCTATTAGATATCTATTGTCTGGCAGTAATTTTTCTTAAATTGTTTCATCTATATTTCTTTTGATACTCTTTACCCATGGTATGTCTATTTTTATTTTTCAGGCATGAGTAGTTTAGAGTAAATTGTTGATGTGTTGCATAAATAATAAGCAATTAAATTTTAAAATCAAGATTATAATGTTATTAACTGCCAGAATTACAGTGTTCAACACAATTGGTATCACCTTCTTTGACTCTAATCTCACATACCAGTTATATTTTTAATTATTAAAGTTTAAAATATCTGATATTTTTGAAATTACGCTTCATTTAATTGATGTTCATAAGTGTGTGTGTGTGTGTGTGTGTGTGTATGTGTGTGTGTGTGTGTGTGTGTGTGTGTGTATGTGTGTGTGTGTGTGTGTGTGTGTGTGTGTGAAAACCACAAATCCACTATAGACATCAGAGGATAATTTTCAGAAGTTGGTTCTCTTTTTTCCATATGGGTCAGGGATGTAACCCAATTTATCAGAATTGGCACCATGAGCCTTTACCCAATGAGTATATCTCCATCTCAATTTCTTATGCACAGTGTAAAGCTATAGTTCTTAACAGTACTTTAAACAAACATTTTGAGACATCCTGAGAGATTGCATCAGCCCAAGATCATCCAAAAGAGCTTTATTTCTTAAATTTTGTTTTGACATAAAAATCATGACACATGGCTTTTTGCATCTTGGGGTTCAAATAGGGCTAATAATGAGTTTCAATAATAAAGAACCACATACTATCTACATCTATTCTAACCCTTGATTTCAGCAGAATTCAGAAATAATTTCACCCAAACTACATCAAACTACATTTATAGTTCCTCTTGCCAGAATTCTACAAAGTTCTTAACCTTGTCTAACATGTGTGTTGAACAGCAATATCTTCCATAAAATAAAATTCTTTAACCTTTATTTAAAAGTCGAATCAATTTGTAAAGTAGAAAGTAAAGCATTAAAAGTATGAAAATATCTAGAGATCATACTAATTTCTCATTATTTTGAGGTAAACATACTGAATTGAATGTCAAAATTGAGAGGAAATCCCTTAGGGCTTCTGATGGATTGCATGATATTGTTGATCACTTCAGGATGTTCTGTAAGGCAAATTAAAACCACAGCCAAGAAGTGGTACATTAAATATAATCACTTTAACTGAAAACCAAAGGGATTTGTAGCCTGGAAAAATGAGCTTCTTCTCCTATATCAATCTTCGTGATGGATATCAGGCATTTTTTTCTTACATGAATTAAATGCTTATTCAATGAAATAAATTTAAATTATTAAGCAACTAAATAAACTAATCAGATCATGTGTGAGCAGATTTCCTCCTATATATATCTGCTTATATCTGTTTAGGGTTCTTGTCACCACGATTTTTCAAAGCATACATTTACTTTCTCCTGAATAAACTTTTGCTACATACTTAAAGCATCAAAATGTGCATTGTGTTTGTATGAGTTCAGAAATGTAAATAAAAAACATATTGAGTTGAATTACTGTAATAAATAATATCATATACCAGACAATTTGAAATGAGCCCTAAATATAAAGTTCCATGGTGCATTTATACTACTCCCACATTAATAATCTCATACAAGCTGCCCTAACAAGAATTTTATACAGGTTTTTCACAAAGAAATGATTATATATCATGACCTTGATCATGTTTCAAATTTTATTATATCATCTAATCCTAGGAGCAAGTCATGATCATTCCTAACTGAGTTTGCTGGAGAATATTTCAAGGGAGAATGAATTTATTCATGTGAGATTAAGAGATACCCCATGCCTTATGTTCTCATCAGCCATCCCATACCCTCCATTGCCCACCCCTCATCCCCAGTTTACTCATGCAGATCTCATCTATTTCCTCTTCCCACGGTGATCCATGTGTCCCTCTTTGGGTTTTTCTTGTTAGCTAGCATCTCTGGAGTTGTGGGTTGTTGTCTTGTTATCCTTTGCTTTACAGTATCCACTTATGAGTGGGTATATACCATGTTTGTCCTTCTGAGTCTGGGTTACCTCACTCAGGATGATATTTTCTAGTTCCATCCATTTGCCTGCAAATTTCATGATAAATTTCAGGATAATGGGAGGCCTTGCCTTTTTGTTGGGGGGGTAGGGAATGGATTGGGAGGGGAACCCTGGGGGGACGGGAGGAGGGAAGAGGAGGATATTTGATTGGTGTGAAAAATGAATGAAAAATTGTCTTAATAAAAAAAAGAGATACCCCAGAACTGTAAGACCAATCATTTATAATCTTTAATTTGTTTATTTGATCATTCTGATTGTGAATATTGGGATGGTTGTGCTGGTTCTATTGGACTACTGACCTCATAGTGTCACCTACTTTTTTTCTCAGTAATCTCTTCCTGGTGAACTGTTCTTATACTTCACCTGTCACTCTCAAGGTAATAGAGGAGTTTTTTAGGGGATAATTGATCTTATCCTACTATACATAAGCTTCCCAGATGCTCTTCTTTGCAGATTTTGCAACAAATTAAAAGTTGCATCTTTGCCTCAATTGCCTAAAACCATCATACAGCAATGTGTAAGACTCTACAGTACTCCACCACCATGACAAGTATCATATGTGTCTTGCTTGTTGATGGTTCCTATGTCAGTGGATTCTTGTAATATTCCATTCATGTTGTCATTAGTTTCCATTTCTCTTTATGCCATTCTAGTGTTAACCACTTTCTCTGTGGTATGATATAACTACTGAATCTTTACTGTTCATACAAATGAGATGGGTAATGTTCATGTTGGCAGTAATAAATATTACTTCTTCTCTATTCGTTATCTGAGGGATAGAAGTCCTTCTCCACCAGCTGAGAGCTGGAAGTCCTTCTTCACCTGGGCATCGTAACTCATCACTTTCCATTTTATGTATAAGAATATGTTCATGTACTTACAACCAACTTTAGTCACTTCATGGGCATTCATAAAATGGTAACCATATTCTCCACTGTGGTCAGGTTCATGTTGAACTATCTGAGCTGCAGTGTGAAGAATAAGATACTAAGAGTATATCCAAGAAGGCTGGTGGAAAAGTAAAGTCTTCAATATCCTTAGCAAATTAATTGTAAATTATAAGCAAAAAGAAGTTTTATAAATGTTCTATCATCTAAGAAAGATTTTATTATAATTATTTAATACTACAATTTCTCTGAGTATAAATTCTGTTTAGTACTTCTCTTTTCTATATGTCCCCTCATTTTACATTTAAAACTTATTTTTAATTATTAAATTATTCCTTTTATTTTGAGATTAATATTATATAGTTTCCCCTTCAAATACTTTCATATATCCCTCCTTACTCTCTTTCAAATTAATGGCATTTTTTACTTCTTATTTTGTACATATATGTATATGTATATGTATATGTATATATTTAACATACTCCTGAATACAATGTGCTCAGTCTCTATAATAATACTTGTATATGTGTTTTCAGGGCTGCCTGTTTGGTTTCCTCTTATGATTAGGCTCAAGCAAAGTTTTTATTTCTCTTACCAGAAATAAAATGTTACTTCAAATATAATAATTTATTCATTTATTTTTATTTATGTATACTCATACCTTCATGAGTATATGAGCAGTGATCTTGAAACAGTGCTTTTCCTGAGTCTCATGGTGTATGTAGTCTTCATGCAGTAAAAAAGGCTTTAATGAGTCTTGAAGAACTTTTAGGAGCTTGTAAAATCAGCTACTAAAGTACTAACATATGCAATAGGATTTAAAAACAAAACTGATGCCAAAAGAGACTTTTCTGGTCAATGAATTTTGACAAGATGTTTCTTCACTTTATTACCAAGGAGAAAAGTTTTGTTAGAAATCCAATGTTGTGCTAGTGAGCTTCTGGTTAGCATGTATGCATGATCAGCCTACAGAATGGGACCTTCATATATCCTGGGAGAGATCTAAATGTGGCCATACACAAAGTCATATTCTGACAAAAAACTATATGAAATTATTTTGTGATTTTGTTTTTTTTTAATTCAAATGTGTAGTCTTCACATTGAACTCTGTAAATAGAAACATTGTATCACAAAGTCTAAAGGTTTGATGTGCCTGCAAATATTACAAACAATTCAAAACACCTATAAGTGGAAAAATATTATTCAGGTGAAAAAAACTAAGCTTATCCTATGGGGTGGGAAATTATTCCCCAGAAATGAATTTCTATTCCTGCAAGAAAATATATTAGGGATTGAGAATGATCATCCTATTGTTGGTGACTTCAACAACATGGAGAGGCCTGTGAGAAGGCAAGAACCACAGTGCTGTCACAGAGCCTATCAGGTCCTTCCCACCAACTCCAGCAGTAGATACAACTGGCTAGAATTTTTGGAGCTGACATTCCTGCCTCTTCTTCAATCCATTTTATATAACTAGCATATAATTCTACTAATTTCAAGGTTTTAAAATCATTGGCAGTCAATATAATATTTAAATGTCCTATTTTTGTCCATAGGTGATATCAGTTTCGAGGATGAAAAAATAGTAACACTTAAATTTGTTATTTAATGTTATTTAATATCATGTTATTTAACATGATAACTCTTATCATGTTCCTCATGCCATTCTCAGCTCTGAGCATAAGTCTTCTCTTTTTATCCTTATGTTTCACCCAAGAGTGAAATACATCATTATCATGTTTACATGTTTTACTGAAAATTTTAGATATAAATACCTTGAGGAAGGTCATACCACCACAGGTAGCAACTTAGGATTCGAAATTAGGCCACTGGATCACACAAATCAAGAGTCTTATTCTAACTTTGATTTGGATTTGGATGAGAAAATTATCCCAGAGGCTCATGTATTTGAATACCTGGTCCTCAGATGATAATGACATTTGTGAAGTTATAGAACCTGTAGGAGGTACATTGTTGTTGGAGGACTGGGGGTAGGTTTTGAAAGTTTACAGCCTCACCCTTCATCCAGTTCCCTTTTTCTGCTTCCTGTATGGGGAGGAACTGTCATCAGCCAGCTTCCTGATCCTGCTACTTGTTTCCATGTTTTCCCCACCATCATGAACTCTAACCATTTGGAACAATAAATGTAAACAAACTCTGCTGTGAGTTGATTTTGGTCATGGTGTTTTATCCCGGCATCAGAAAAGTAACTAATACACCTCCATTGATAAAATAAAGTATGCTCAGGAAGGACAGAAAGATAAAGAATTACATTAATGGGGAAAAAAGCTTGAATGATGTAAGAGGCTCTGCTCCCATGATATCTGCTTTTGTGACTGACAAAAAGCAGGGACTTAATATGCCACTGATAAAGACTGGTGGCTGTCAGATACAGAAGGTGTTTTCAAAGACAGTTGTCAGAGACAGTAAATAAATTGTGCTCACTTAGATCTAAATGATACATTCACAGAGACACTTCAATCAAGGCTGTCAAAGAGAGTAACTATAATGCGCTTACCTAGAGTTAATATGATGTATAATCTAATGTCCATAGACCCTCACTCCTCTGATTGATACTCCTCATAAATCCACCTTGCAACTTTGTTTACTAGGATATAATTCTTTAATGTTTGTTCTTGTAACAAATCACATTTTAGGGTAGCATTGGAAAAAAAGAGGAAGTGTGTGTGTGTGTGTGTGTGTGTTTGCATAAAATTAATCTTTAGAGATAAGATTTGTAATAATACATGTACACACACACAAATACTTTAATATGACTCTTCTTAAGAAACTCTCACTTGTCCTATCAAGATTCTTAACCTCGGGTTCATAGAGCACCTTCCATTCTTTTCTTAAAAGCTCTAACTGTGCATCATATTTTCTCTCCTTGAAACATATTTCTCCATTAAACACAAATCCAATTTATCTTGGGTACAGATCTCTGGAAAAGAACTAACTATTCAGGCAGATTCCAGTGTGTTAAGGAACTGTGTCCTAAGGCTAGTGAAAGCTCCACCACAGGACTTGAGTTCAGAAAAACAATCAGTTCTTTTAATTTTTCAGTGAAATAACTCATTCATGAATTTTAGTTATGAAATATTTTATTGTATTATGACTGCATAAGTTGAAGACTATGCAAATTAAACTTACATAATGATCATTTAATCATGTATGTCTATATCATGTCATTTTATTGTACACTACACTTATATTCATTATGTACTGGTATTATGTATTAAGTTAAATTATGTCTAAATTAAATATATTCATTATGTGTTTCCATTCATTTGGCTATTTGTCCCTGTGCTTTATCCAACCTTGGTCTCAACAATTCTCGCTCATATAAACCCTCCTCATTCTCGTTAATTGGACTCCCAGAGATCCACCCAGGGCCTAGTCATGGATCTCTGCATCCAGATCCCTCAGTAGTTGGATGAGGTTTCTAGCACAACAATTAGGGTGTTTGGCCATCCCATCACCAGAGTAGGTCAGTTCGGGCTGTCTCTCGACCATTGCCGGCAGTCTGTTGTGGGGGTATCTTTGTGGATTTCTGTGGGCCTCTCTAGCACTTTGCTTCTTCCTATTCTCATGTGGTCTTCATTTACCATGGTCTCCTATTCCTTGTTCTCCCTCTCTGTTGTTGATCGGCCTGGGATCTCCCGCTCCCCCAAGCTCTCTTTCCCTCGACCCTCGCCTTTCATTACCCCCACTCATGTCCAGGCTGTTCATGTAGATCTCATTCCATTTCTCTGTCATTGGGCGATCCCTGTGTCTTTCTTGGGGTCCTGTTTTCCGGGTAGCCTCCCTGGTGATGTGAGTAGCAGACAATTCATCCTTGTTTCATGTCTAGTATTGGATCAGGCCCTCTGAATGGGTGAGACAGTTGATTGGCTTGATCTGTTTGGGAGGCATCCAGGCAGTGGGACCAGATCTTGTGCTCATTGCATGAGTTGGCTGTTTGAAACCTGGGACCTATGCAGGATTGTTTGGCTCGGCCTGGGAGGAGGGGACTAGACCTACCTGGACTGAGTCTACCAGGTTGACCTCAGTCTGTGGGGAAGGCTTTGCCCTGGAGGAGATGGGAATGGGGGGGGGGGCGTTGGGGGGAAGGTGAGGGGGACGGGAGGGGGGAGAACAAGGGAATCCGTGACCGATATGTAGAACTGAATTGTATTGCAAAATAAATTAAAATAAATTAAAAAAAAAAGATACACTAAAACAAAAAAAAATATATTCATTATGTATTAAAAAATAAAATAAATATGAAAAATTAAACCAAACTAGATCTGTGTAGATAAAAATGAATATTTTCTTTACAAAATAAGTTGAAAGTAAATGTTTATGTTGAAGTCATACCAAGACTTTTGTGACAAAGCTATACATTAGGGAAGGGGAAAATATCATCAAATACTTTTGAACTTGAAAATTGTTTTAAATAATGAAAGATATAATAATAGCGAATGCAAACAAAAATTCTGTGATGTGTGCAGAGACTTCAATGAGGTTTTTATTGTTTTCATTCTTTAAACACAAACAAGTAAATAAAATGATTTTGTTTGGAAAAAATAAACATTATGCTGTAGGAAAGGAAAAAATATATGGAGAGAAAGCAACAAATCTTACTTCTGTCTTTTGGAAAATTCCTCCTTTATTTGTTTTTAATTTTTTCTCTTCAGATTGAAGACAGGGTATTGTGCAAGTTGGCAAGCTCTCTACCACTTAGTTCTCATTTGTTTGTTTTTACTTTTAATATATTTATTTGAGTGGAATTATTTGTTGTAGCTAGAGTTTTCCTGCCTGGCCCACAGTCAGGACAAATCTCCCTCACCTGCCAGTCCCACAGCCACTCAGACCCAACCAAGTAAACACAGAGACTTATATTGCTTACAAACTGTATGGCCATACCAGGCATCTTGCTAACTATTCTTTTATCTTAAATTAATTCATTTCTATAAATCTATACCTTGCCACATGGCTCATGCCTTACCGGCATCTTCACATGCTGTTTGTCATCCTGGCGGCTGGCAGTGTCTCTAACTCAGCCTTCCACTTCCCAGAATTCTTCTCCTCCTTGTCCCGCCTATACTTCCTCCTGCCTAACTACTGGCCAATCAGTGTTTTATTTACTAACCAATCAGAGCAACACATTTGCCATGCAGAACATCCCACAGCAATTTGTTTTTATTTTTAATATATTTATTTGAGTGTGTATTTGTAGTGCACAAACATGTCATAATGTATATTGAGAATTAGAGAACAATACACAAGTCAATTCTTTCCTTTCACCAGGTGGCACCAATTCCATATACTCACTATGCATTCCCATTGACCTTATAAATTTACTTTGACATTTTTGAATATATCAATACTTAACTAAGACTGTATTCGTAGAATATACAGTCTCCAAAAGGTGCCAATATTTAAAGGAATTATCCAATGAAGTCCTCATTAATTAGGGGAAATTTAATTAGATCCAACTGTCCCTAGAGAAGGATCACAGATCATTGGATATATTTAACATGGTGGAGGATATATTGGAGAAGGGAAATACATTTTCAAATTTGTTATATAATAGCAAGTCTTGATGACCTGTTCTTCACAGTGTTCTCTGCTGGATAAGTTTTCAATGTTTATCTTAAACAAGAATGTTTGTAGCTATTAGAAAAGGTTATAATGGATATTACACAGTTTAGTTTAGAACAGACTGTGCTGTTATAAATCCAGGCAAATGGAATTGAGCCCTACATTTGTGATATGGAACACTTATGTGGTGATTTATTGTGTCCCCAACATACTGTGTCCTCCAATAAATCTTGCCTGGAGATCAGAGGAAAAAGCCAGCCACTACATAGTAGTCAGGCAATGGTAGCACGTGCCTTTAATCCTATCATTTGGGAGGCAGGGATTGTCTGGATCTCTGTGAGTTCAATGCCACATTGGGAACAGAGCCAGGCAGGGTGATACACACCTTTAATCCCTGCCCTAACCATAGAGGTCTGGAGGTCTGTACACAGAGATAGGAAGTGACGGAGCTGGAGAGGAAGAAGAAGTGATGTAGCTGGGCTGAGAGAGCAAATGAGGGAGCAGAACAGAAAGGTATATAAGTGTAGCTCTTTTTGGAAGCTGCCTTGTTGGTGATGTGGGATTAGCTTGTGGCTTTTCTGATTTCCTGGCTCTCTCAGGTTTTCGCCCCTATATCTGGCTCAGTGTTTTTTATTTAATAAGACTGTTTAGCAATTCATCTACAATTGGTGCTCCAACAATTGTGGAAAGAATTCATTAAAAAGCCACTTGTGGCCTTACAGGCTGCCAGCTCAGGCTGGAGCTGCATGGCTCAGGCCAGAGCTGCATGAGGCCAGATCTCTTTGGCTTTTTCTCTCCTGGTGGGTGGTGGGCTCTCTCTGGATCCCCATCTCAGACTGCTACCACACTACCCAGTGTTTTGTAGCTGCTTTGAAATTCCCTCAGACTTATACTGTTCTATGCAGTTGACAGACTTAGTAAGTCATTTAAGATATCTTAAAGTGAGGAATTAGTTAAAAGAGATTTTTTTCCTACATTAAAAAAATGAGAAACATTTTTACAGTGGAAGAAATTTGGTCTCTGTTTGATAACATATTTGGTGGTCTGAAAGTGTAACAATTAAATGAAAGGCTAATTAATGTTGGTGGGATGTACATAACATCAATTACAAATATTATTTTTTTGATCATTTTTATTTTAACATTAAAAAGATTGGTCAATTTGAATGCCAAGATAAAAATTTTAGAAAAACCTGTTAAAATGAATTATAAATAAATTCAGACCCAGACAAAAGAATTTAAAGCTAAACCTATCTCAGGATTGAATTATTGAATTTCAGATACAGAGAAATAGCCTTAGGTTATCAGAAAGCAAACTTTAATCTACCTGGTAACCTTAGGAGAACTGCCAAATTGTGTGTACGAGCTAACTGGACTCCAGTGGAAATGTTAGATTTAAGGAAATTTAAAGAAGCTATAGTATCATATGGCATGCATTCTCCATTTGTAAAGCAGATGTTAAACTCGTGGTCAACTTGTAATAGGATTTTCCCTCAGGACTGGAAACAATTAGTTACAGTGGTGCTAGAGGCTGGACAACAATTACAGTGGAGAACCTGGTGGAAAGAGGAGGCTAAAACTTATAGAACAGGTAAGGACTAAACTGAATTTACTATGAGGGTCTGTGAAAGGCCCCTCAGGGAAATTCTCGATGGCAAAGGCATAGGATTACCTTGTCTGTCCCTTGTTGATCTATGTTGGTTAGTCCAGTGTTTGGGTTTACCACACACCTTCTGCATAATCCAGAAGGAAGGAACATTCTGTTGCCATTGTTCCTTGAAGAAACATTGTTTCTAGGAATGCCCTGTTTACAGTCTCTTTTAAGGTGACTGTGTTTACTGAAATTAAAGCATCTGGCATTATTATTTTTTTCAAACCTCTTGGCATCACCTCTCCTATCCAAGTATCATCATGGTCATGAGATTCAATATTAATTATATCTCAGATTCATTCTTCCAAGGGTGCTGCTGATCTTGCCTTTACCATCCTAATTATCCTTCTGCATTGTGCATTAGCATTTTCAAAAGCCAGAGATTCCATAATTGTCTGTCTAGCTTCTGAATTTGGTATCATTCTATTTACTGCTGAAGACAACTTTTGTAAGAAATCCATGAATGGTTCTTTTGAGCCCTGTATAACTTTTGTAAATGACTCAATTTTCTTTCCTACTTCTTCAATTCTGTACCAATCATTTAAGGCTGCCATGACGCATAGAACTTGGTTGTTGTCATCATATAAAGACTGTATTTGTATATCAACATAATCACCTTCTCCAAGAAATTGATCTTGGGAAATTTCCATACCTCCAGCCCTACATTATTGTTCTAAAAGTTTAGCCTCCTCTTTCCACCAGGTTCTCGATTGTAACTGTGGACCAGCCTCTAAGACAGCTGTAACTAAATTTTTCAAGTTTTGAAAGATAATTCTATTACAAGTTGACCACAAGTTTAACATCTGCTTTACTAATGAAGAATGCATGCCATATGAGACTATAGGCTCCTTGAATCTCCTCAAATCTAACATTTTCACAGGATTCCAATCAGCTCATACACAGTCTTGAAAATTTGGCAGTTCTTGTAAGGTTACCAGATAGATTAAGGTTGGCTGTTTGAGAACCTTAGGCTGTTTCTCTGTAACCATATAATTCAGTGCTGAGATAGATTCACCTTTAAATTCTTCTGTCTCGGTCTGAATATCTCTATGATCTGTTTTAACAAGTTTTTTCTTAAACTTTTATTTTGACACTCAAATTAACCAACTTTTTAATGATAAAACAAAAACGACCAAACAAATATTATTCATAATTGATGTTATGTAAATCCCATAAACATTAATTATCATCTCATTTAATTGTTCCATTTTCAGACTGTCTAATGTATTATCAAGCAGAAACAAAATTCCCTCCATTGTAAAAATGTTTCCCATTTTTTGATGTTGGAAAAAATTTCTCTTTTAACTAATTTCTCACTTTAAGATATCTTAATTGACTCACCAAGTATTCTGGCTGTGTAGAATAGTAGAAGTCCAAGGGAGTTTCAAGGCAGCTACCCAGTGTGGTTGCAGTCCAATATAGAGATCCAGAGAGAGCCCACAACCCATCAGGAGAGAAGTAAAACATCCAGTCATCTGGATACAGCTGATTAGGGGCTCTGGCCCATGTTGGGTGGAGATTTTGGCCACATGCAGCTCAGGCTTAAGACAGGGCCTGTAAGGCCATAGGCAAGTGTCTTTTTCGTGAATCCATGCCACAAATGTTGTGGCAGCAGATGTAAGACAAACTACTAAATGGTCTGATATATAAAATATCCAGAGCCAGAGGTTTGGGTGAAAGCTGAAAGATCAGAGAAGCAGAAAGAAGCCAGCCACATTCTTACTGCTAGAATGTCCTCCACCCAAGGGAGAGCTACTTCCTGTATACTCATGCCTATATACCTTTCTGTCTCCTGCTATCTGATTTCCTCTCTCTTCCCAGCTATATCACTTCCTATTTGTGTGTACAGAACTCCCAGGCCTCTATACTTAGCTAGCATTGGGATTAAAGACATGAGCCACCACACCTGGCACTGTTCTCAGTGTGGCCTTGAGCTCACAGAGATCCAGATGAATCTCTGCCTCCTGAATGCTACGATTGAAGGTATGTGCTACCACTACCTGGCCTCTATGTTTAATATAGTGGCTGACTCTTTCCTCTGATCTCCATACAAGCTTTATTAATTAGAGGACAAACAAATATCATCACATCTATTTTCAGATTGAATTCTATTCTAGAGTCTTGGATTGTCTTCTTTATTTAGATCAACCTTGTGTTTTTTGCTTTAATTGCTCAGGTGATTGTTCTCCTTAATCTCTTTCTTCTTAACTTCATTTGCCTGTTTCTCTGCATCTTCTTTAAACCTCTCAAATTCTTTGAGTAAGTTTATGATTTTTCTTGTAAGTCCTATGTCTTGAGGTTCTTATAGGAAATTTCCATTGGTAAGTATTTCTACAGATCTGATAGATTTTGGAGAAAAGATACTTGCTTGATGTTTAATATTGTTGGTATATTTGCAATTTTATATGGACATGTGGATTTGTTTATTTAGCTCTAAGTCTGGTATGGTAAGAACGTAAAAGAGAAGAATGTAAGATTCATGAGCAGTTTGAGCCTAGAAGTTGGAAATAGCTTGGGTAGAAGGAGTTCATGTGGACAGAGGGGACTGAGATTGTCTTCATCTCATATTTTCCTTATTGTCCAAGCCTGGATTATGAGGGTAGATATGGTTTGATGGAAGTTGAGCATGGTGAAGGAAGTTCTTATGGGCTATGGGATATCTAGAGTCCTGGTGAAAGACTTGAGATTTTTTTTTTGATGCAGGCAAGCAGGCCACACTATCCTAGACAATATGTGCTCTGATGTTCTTTTGGAGAATGTGTGACTAGGTAGGTCAGGGAAATTCACTTGGTAGTCTCTGTGTAAGGAAGTGAGAAGTTTCATATGCAGAATTTACCTATGAGAGGTTGCATATAGGGTGGTTTCTGGTCCTGGTAGAAGTCTAGAGTTTAGCTGCCATGCAGGTCTTATTGGCCAGAAGACAGAGGCATTAGATGTGGAACCCAGGCTATGTCTGTAGAGTTAAAATGATAATCTCAACAGAGATGTCAGAGAGAATCTCATGGATAGACCCTGGATAATACTATTCAAATTATTAAACGAAGAAGAAAAACATATACCTAAATGATGTATAAATTCATTAAGAAAAATAAATCTCTTCTTTACTAAGCTTAAAATGAAAGAATGTCCTTGGGCCATCTCTTTACTTTTGAGAAAATATGATATCAGAACACTTTTATAAGTTGGTCAAGTTGCCTAAGTAGGAAATTTAATGAGGTTTTCAAGGCTTTTGTTTGTTTGCTTGCTTGCTTTTGGGCTACCTGGTTATAGAAAAGTTGTAATTGATATCTGGAGGCTCTTCTATTCCTTCTACACTTCAATTCCCCAGTGTCTTCATAAGTGATATTAGTCAAAATGCAAATACTATCCTCTGTTGTCATTAGCAAGATCATGATAAAAAACCAATGTGGGTTCATAAGTCTCAAGACACATCTGTTCTCATGTACTGCTGCCCCTGAGATACATGTACACCTTGCTGTTTCTTCCGTGATATTGGAAATACTATAAGACCAGAGTCCATTCCACAACAGAGATCCACCTGTGGAAACGGAGAACAGCAAGATGCTTTTCTGAATATGGATGTTAGGTCAGTCCTCTGGATATGACATATTTCACATCCATCCTTTTTACTCTTATTGTTCTGTTCATAGCCTGAAGTAAGTATTAAAAATATTCGAGTATATGTATACTGAATTGTAAATGGTGATAAATTATCAAGGCATTTTGTTGCATAAATTCAAACAAAAAGGTGAAATTAATGTCTAGAAAAAGGAAGCACCTGGGACACAGTTTATATTATTATCAATAATGTTCTCACTCTTGACCCACTGCTCTTTTGACTATTATATGGCTCAAGAGCAGCCAGTCTTCCACTCTAAGGACCTTTTGATCTTGGAGTGATGGTGTCATTCCAGAGGGAGAACATGCTGTAATTTTCCAATATTTATAATGTTCTACAGGAGTAGAAGTCCACCAATTATAGCTCATTTTTAACTTCAGAAGGTGGTGTGACTTTCAACCTCAATTTAATAAATATCACTTACTGTGTCCCTTTTCCTGGAGTATCAAACTCTAGACATTAATATCAGGAACTGAACATTCTGAAGAAACCAAGAAAATATGAGCAAGGGTATGGAAGGTAATGGCTATGTTTTACATATTTAAAAATGTTAATATGTTTTATAACTTGGAAGAACTTACACATTCCTTGTAATGTAAGTACAAATATATCCTGAGAAGATGGATGATTTTCACCTTGGTCATTTATAGGATAAGATTATAGCATCTGATGCCTGGAATATAAAATGATATCATGCAAAAGGATGAATATGCCAGAGAATCCAAAGTTGGAAGTCACTCTCAGGTTAAGAGGCAGGCTTATATGTAATCATAGTTGCACAACCATGGGTCATTTGATCCACCATGCATATGGTACAAGATACACCATGAAATATATCATGTTTGAGGTTACAGATTATGTAGTGAGAGCAAAAGTAGCTCTTCATTGGCATTTACCCTATACTCCCCCAAACACAAATATAACAGACTTCTGTGATGGTAATAGAAAACACCATCCTCTATGAAAACTAAGGCCTATTTCATGTAAAGAAACAAGTTAAAGTTTTTCTTTTTGAATTATGTCCTTGAAGAATTCTGTCCTTAGATTTCCATGCACTGCAGTATTTCTAAACTTCACAGAGAAAAATGCCCCATATATCAAGCAGTGATCAACTCTAGAGTTCAAAGGAAAAAAATTTAAAGAAAGCCTTCAATGTACAGTTGGATCTGCATCCAGAATTTTCTGGGACCAGAGCCTAGCAGAATCATCATCAAGAGACAAGAGAGACTTCATTCAGCAAGTGATGGGAGCATATGCAGAATTCCAAAGCAGAAAATTTGGAGGAACTGGAGGAGTCCTGTAGAAGAAGGGGAGGAAGGATAGGAGAAATCAAGGAATCAGGGACAGCAGGAAAACATGGCCCACAGAATCAATTGACCTAAACACACAGAGGCTCACAGAGATCAGGGAACCTGTACGAGTCTAACCTAGATCACCACATATATGTTATGGTAGAGTAGCTTGGTGTTCTTGTGGGATTCCTAACAATGGTTTCAGGGATTGTCACTCATTCTTTTGCCCACATGTGGGTCCATTTTTCTCCATCTGGATTGCCTCATCTAGACCTGATGTGATGGTATATGCCTGATCTTATTGTAACATGTTATGCCATGTTTGATTAATGTCCCTGGGAAACCTCTAGATGCAAAACCAGAAAGATACACAGTAAAAAAAAATTGTGGATTTATTTTCCTGATGAACATAGGCAAATAATACAGTAAAACACCTTTTAACATATTTTAATAACACATCAAAAATGTAACTCATCCTTGTCAAGTCAGTTTTAATCTGAACATGCAGGAATGCTTCAACATGCATCGACCAATAAATGTAATTCACCACAAAAAAAAAACGAAAAAAAACAAAAACAAAAAACAAAACAAATCTAAAGAAAGACCTTTACAAGTAAGATATAAAACTGAGTATCCATGTAGCAGTACCCCAAATCAGTGCACAAACACAGCTAGGACATTGAACTTGGTACAAGTATCAAACATGAGATATGAATTAAATATGCTTTGTTGCTAACATAAACTAATTGCAGTTTACTACATTGTTAATGCTTCAAAGCAAGACTTTGATATTCCTTTAGACAGGTATGTTTGTAAATTATGCAAATAACAAGTCCTTTCTTGCTTACTGAAATAAATAAGTATTATCATTTACCTAAAAACTGAAATAAGACATAGACATATAATAGAGAGTACTATTGAGAGCAAAGAAATGACAATTTCCATTTGTTCCATTTCCAGATGATTCCACATAACACCTTTCCACATATAATTCAGTTTAGGCTCCTTCACATTGGATAGGATGCTGACATGTGAGTAAGAGAACTTGATTACACTTAAAATCTTATGTTGAGGTCCAAATATACTAATTTTTCATTTCTGCTTTTCATACTAGGAGCCTGTCATAATTCCCAAATAACACTGATGCAGAATATTTCAGAAGTGTCTGAATTCATTCTAGTGGGATTAACAGATGCCCCAGAGCTGCAGGTCCCTTTATTTGTCATCTTCACTTTCATTTATTTGATCACGATGTTTGGGAACCTTGGGATGATTGTGTTGATTCTGCTGGACTCCCGACTCCATACTCCCATGTACTTTTTCCTCAGTAACCTCTCCTTTGTGGACTGTGTTTATGCTTCAGCTGTCACTCCTAAGGTAATAGAAGGGTTTCTCACAGGAGATAAGATCATATCCTACAATGGATGTGCTGCCCAGATGTTCTTCTTTGCAATGTTTGCTATCATTGAAAGTTTCATCCTGGCCTCAATGGCCTTTGACCATCATGCAGCAGTGTGCAAACCCTTACATTACTCTACCACTATGACAACTACAATGTGTGCCCTGCTTGTTGCTGGTTCTTACATGAATGGAATCTTGCAATCTTCCATCCATGTGTCCTTTACTTTCCACCTCTCCTTCTGTCATTCCAATGTGGTGAATCACTCTCTCTTTCTTGCTCTGATATCTATAAAAATGAAATGGTGCTTTTCATGTTGGCAGCATTTAATGTTGCTTTTACCTTATTGGTTATCCTTACCTCTTACCTACTTCTTTTTGTTGCAATCCTGAGGATGCATTCTACTGAAGGCCGAAAGAAGGCCATCTCTACCTGTGCCTCCCACCTCACCACCGTTTCCATCTTCTATGGCACAATTATCTTCATGTACTTACAACCCAGCTCCAGTCATTCCATGGACACTGACAAAATTGCATCTGTGTTCTACACCATGGTCATCCCCATGCTGAACCCTCTTGTTTACAGCCTCAGGAACAAAGAAGTCAAGAATACATTCAAGAAAGTTGCTGGAAAAGCATTATCTTCCCTGGGATTAGTCAATTTACTGTAAAATGTTTGAAAATGATATGTAACTTCAAGTTACTTTGTCTATAAATAGTTTAAATGTAGTTATTTAGTGACTTTAATTTTTCTGAGTATATATTTCATAGGTGAGTCTTCTATCCTTTCCTTTTGGATTCTAACTATGGACAGCAAATTTTGCATATTTTATTATAGAAATTAGGCATTTCAATTTTGATATTCAATACCTAATACTACAGCACATCTGAACTACTGTTGTATAATTATTTGTTCTGAATTGAGACATTGGCTTCTTGAGAGAGGAAGGAGCTTATATGTCTCAGGAAATAAATAAACACCACAAAGCTCACGTTCACATCTTCTCCAATCACCTTTAATACTTTGATAAGGTTAGGATTATTCTTTCATGTTCTGTGTTGTTGATGTTTATTCAGGTCATTTTCCCTGGAAGACAATTCTTTAGGACATTGCATTTTAGGGAAGATATACAGTTTTGACCTTACATATTGTCTCTGTTTTTATAATGACTTCTAAGCATGTCAACTTCTCTTGTTGGCTATGTCTCTGATACAAGATTCTAGGCTGCCTTGGGCTTTGTGGCCTTGATAAGACTTGAGAGTTGGTGATTGTATGAGTAGCTGAGGTTCCAGGGACTCATCAAGATTTGTAGCCATACAGATGTGTGGCCCTTGCTAGGCCTGGGGTTCGGATATAATGCAGCTGATCTGGACCAAGGAGATTCATTAGCCTGTGGAACACATATAGGATTTGTCTAAGGCGTGGAGATTGAATGTTGCTTAAACAACTAAAATGGAAGAAGAAGGGAGAGAAACAGAAACACATGTGTGGCTATCGTTTCTCTGAAATAAAGTGGAGCCAGGATCAAGTGAGTTTCAAAGGCATGGAAAAAGAGTGAAGGAAGGGGACACTCCCTGGCAAACAGCCCCCAGACTAGGAGGCCTGGAGTGTAAGAGAATGAAAGGAGAGCAATGTAGCCTACCTAGGTATGCCCAATTTCTTCCTTTTTTTCAAATGGCTGGTCCGCTTCTTTGAAAAATATGAGTATATTTCATTTTTCATTATTTCTTTGAGAATTTCATGGATCAGTACTGCCTTTTTATCATTTCCATCCCTCCATCTTTCCCTTTAACTTCTTTCTTGCCCCCAGTCCCTCACAAATTCATGACTTCTTCTTCTTTAATTTAATGCAAATATGTATATCGTACATGTACATATATATATATAAACTATTGAGTCCATTTAGTAGTGCCTATATGTATACATGTACAAATATACATATATATGTATGTGTAAAAATATGTGTGTATGCATATATACATTTGAGGCTGAACTAGATTGCATAAATATATTATGCATAATATATAATGTATATTTATAAATATAAACATAATACTTATATGTAAATATAAATATATAGACATCTAGGCCTGACCACTTGGCACTGGTGCAGCAGGTAAATTTCCTGTGTCCTGTCTCACCTGTGCTCAGAACAAATCTCTCACCTGTAGTCTCACAGCCTTTTAAAAATAATCACTCAGAAGTTTATATTAATTCCAACTGCTGGCCATTAGCTCAGGCTTACTACTGACCAGCTCTTACACTTAAACTCAGCCCATTTCTGTTAATCTATATTTTGCCACATGTTCCATGGCTTTACCTGTGTGCCATTACATGCTGCTTCCTGGATGGCGGGCTAGTTTCTCCTGACTCAGCTTTCCTCTTTCCAGAATTCTCCTTGTCTGCTTATTCCACCTATATTTCCTGGCTGGCTACTGGCCATTCAGGGTTTTATTAAACCAGTATAAACAATCATTATCCCATTGCAGATTGGAAATCTATTTGGGGACTTGTCACAGAAGAAAACTTCTTCTCTCAGTAGCAATTTCCATTTCTTATTTGTAATTTATATAACAATTGCTACTGCAAATTTTAGCTGACTAATAAGTAATAATTCAACTTTACCTTTCTGAAATAAGATACAGAAGTAGAGGGGAAAAAATCTGATTCTTCATCTTTCAGATAGCAGTCTGAGAAGCTTGTGTTTCCATCTTCTAGTTGTATCATGATTCTTGGTATCATTGAACCCAAATTATATATATCATGGATGTGGTCCAATTTTCCTTTTTTTTTTATTCAGCCATGTCTTGTACTATACAATTTGTATGTCCTTCATTCTTCAGTTAAGTTTATTCAATGTATTTTATTGTTCTTATGTTATTTACTTAATTTCCTGTGTGAATTATAATTTATTAATAAAGAGAAAGACAGTTGAGCCTGTGTTCATTATTTTTTCTTGCAACTTTTCAGAATTTGTTAGTTATAATGAATTTTGTCAGTAGAGTTCTAGTATTTAGTGTTTTAAGATAGTGCTAGAAGGGCATGGGAACCTTTATTTTTCCCTTATTTGGCAATATAAAATGCACACATGTATCAGAATATCACATTGTGACCTACAAATTGGTGCAAACACTATGTGCAGATAATTTTTAATGACGTAAGAGAGGAGAACAAGAGATGGCCCAGGGATTAAGAGCACCTGTTACCTTGAAGAGAACCAGGGTTTGGGATCTAGCACCTACATGACAGCTCACAACTCTTTATAACTCTGGTTCAGAATATTATTCTGGCTGCAAGGGCACCAAACACAAAAGTAATGCCAGTTGTATGTGCAGGCAAACACTGAAATGCAGAAAATAAAATAAATATTTTAAAATATATTTTGAAAGAAAGAGTAAGGGGGAAATTATATTAAGGGTGCTGTGGTGAGGTAAATAGTTTTATTATTTATAGTAGTAAACAATGCCCTGAGATCATCTCACATTCTTTTGGACAAAGGAAACATTGTGTGAGGACTTATATTGCTGAACTTGAGGCATTACTGAGATTTCTTTTTCTTTTTCTTTTTCTTTTCCTTTCTTTATTTTTTCTTTCCTGCATGACCCAGTAGAGTAATGGAAGATTTAGTAATGAGAGGTTCTCTCATCTGAGTTTTATTCTCTGATGTCCTCATAAACATTCTTGGAATATATAAGAAACTACAAAAGTTTGTGATGAAGGACCAATATGGGATTACAAGAAAAAAAAAAAACACATTTGCCACTATGTCAATGTGTCCCCTGAAATGTGTGATAAGATTGCTCTCTCTGACTTAATATTTGCAGGAGAACAAGTCCCTGTGACATACCACAGCAGAGTTCTACATGTGTGGAAGACAATCTTTCCTGGTTATGTACATTGGATGAACTGTCTTGACATGAAGTGATCCATGTCCCACCTTTGTACCACTGCTTGTCTGTTCCTAATACAACAGTAAGTATCACAACATTGTGCCACCATAGTTTATCAGAAACATGAAAGAAGATGGAGTGCCTGGTCATTTTCATTTTACAAATGAAACCAAAATGTAAAAAGAATGACAAGACTGGAAAATAGGTGTAACTACATACAGACAATTATTCTACCCATCTTATCATTTTGGTCTACTGCTACCTCTGCACTTTGGGTATGTTGACAGCCTCCATGTTCCATGTTCATGACCATCAGGTCCTGGAGTAAATGTTGTTAAAAAGAAACTGGTGGTATTCCAAAGTTTTTTGTGTTTTTAATGTTTTATGGATTAGAAATATGAAAATTATTGTTCCATCTTTGAATTTTAACCTTGGCTTTTGTTTAAGAGAAGGGGTACATCATCTCTCACATTGAATGTGAATGGAGACTAGTACAGAGAATTGAGAACTTGTCAAGAGTCTAGAACATAGCAATTTCTATATCCATTTGATATGTTAACTGTTAGGCTTTCTTCATGAATGGTTTAAACTAAAACCATAAATTTAATGTTAGTATCCATGAAGAGATGAGATATTATCTAGACAGAAATGAATCCAATGAACTGATTTATAAATATTAGCATTTTCTATACTTTTGAAAAAATATTCTTCTTTATGACTATATATATATATATATATATATATATATATATATATATATATATATATAGTCTAATAAGGTAGGAATGACTTTAACCTTGCTATTGTTTAAGAGAAGGGTTACATCGTCTTTTATATTGAATGTGAAGGTAACGTATTTCAGAAAATTTAAAAATTCTCAAGATTCTATACTCAAGATTCTTAAACCTGAAATTCTGTAAGGTTGAACAATCCTATTTCTAATGTAGCCAGAGCAACATTGTGAGAGGTCATCCTAGCCAGCATAAAGGTGAGTATAAGGATATACACTTAACACAGCCTGACTGATGGAACAAAAATGAGAAAAGTAAAAATGTAACTATTTTTTCTTCCCCTATTCTAAAAACTCCCAAACATAAAATAGTAGCCTATGTGGAAATTGAAGATTTCATAAAGTAAAAACAGCTAAATCTTCACTACAGCTCTTTGAAAATTCCCCTTTTAATTTTTGAGGTACAACAAAGTATCATTAGTAAGAGTATGGTAAAGAGATTCTACATTTCAGCTCACCAGTGTGAAAGGGAAGAGTCTAGTGAACAGACTTCATAGAGAAAAAGTGGGTCTCTAGGGAACAGACCAAATCATCGTCAAGTTACAGGTAGTAAGAAAAAGGAAATCTGGTGCTATAGCTCAGTGGTACAGCTTTTGATTAATATGAGTAGTCTGTGAGTTTGACTCCAATGACAGCAATATCAAACAGGGATACAAATCGCCGGGCGGTGGTGGCACACGCCTGTAATCCCAGCACTCGGGAGGCAGAGCCAAGCGGATCTCTGTGAGTTCGAGGCCAGCCTGGGCTACCAAGTGAGTTCCAGGAGAGGCACAAAGCTACACAGAGAAACCCTGTCTCGAAAAACCAAAAAAAAAGGGATACAAATCAAAAAAATCTGCTTAGAGGGATTTATTACATATGGAAAATGAACTGAACAGGTTTTGCCTGCATCATATACTAAAGTGTGACTGCCTGAACCTACACTTAAGTTTCTGCTACTTAAGCATTCAGTGGACATTTTAAGCAAGTGTTTACCAGTTATTTCAAGTAGAATAAAATAGTATTATGCAGATTACTATAATAAAGAACATCATAAACCAAGAAAGCTGAAATGAGTCCCAGAGTTGTAACTTTCTCAGAATTTTCCAGTTGTATTCAGCAATGAAGTTCTGATGTTCATCTATGTCTTACTCATCATTGTCCTATACTGAATTCAGGTGATGTTCTTTCTCAGTAAACAAGGCACTGATATATGCATAATAGACTGTGTCCGTGGTTCAGATCTCAAAGAAGTATTCACCTAGCATAACATCTCATTTTCTAATCTTCTCCTAGGTACCTGTCATGATTCCCAAGTGACATTGATGGAGAATATTTCAGAGGCCACTGAGTTTTTTTTTTCTTGTGGGATTAACAGATGTCCCAGAACTGCAGATCCCTTTATTTATCATTTTCACTCTCGTTTATTTGGTTACAATGGTTGGGAGTTTGGGGATGATCATGCTGGTTCTGCTGTACCCCTAACTCCACACTCCCATGTACTTTTTCCTCAGTAACCTCTCCCTGGTAGACTGTGCTTATGCCTCAGCAGTCACTCCCAAATTAATAGAAGGGTTTCTTACAAGAAAAAGGACCATAACCTATAATCCATGTGCTGCCCAGACATTTTTTTTGTAGCCTTTGCTGTCACTGAGTATTTCATCCTGGTCTCAGTGGCCCATGACCGTCAGGCAGCAGTATGTAATCCCCTGTACTACACACCACCATGACAAGTATCACATGTGCCCTAATTGTATCTGTTTCCTACATTTTTGCACTTTTGCAATCCTCTATCAACATTGCCTTCACTTTCCACCACTCCTTTTGTCATTCAAATGTAATTAATTACCTTTTCTGTGACATTCCCCCATGGCTGGCTATTTCTTACTCTGATAAGTATATAAATGAGATAGTTTTCTTTACATTAGTATCATTTGATATTGTTTTCAGTATCTTAGTTATCTCCAACACTTACCTACTTATTTCAGTGGCAATCTTGAGTAAGCACTCAACTGAGGGCCTAAAGAAGGCCTTCTCTCCCAGTGCATCCCACCTCACCACTGTTTCCATTTTCTTTGGGACAGTCATCTTCATGTACTTACAGCCCAGCTCCAGTCATTCTATGGACACTGATAAGGTGAAATCTGTGTTCTACACTATGGTCATCCTCATGCTGAATCCTCTTGTCTACAGCCTGAGAAATAAAGAGGTTAGGGCTTCATTGAATAAGGTTTTTGGCAAAGCAAAGTCTTCACAGGTCCTGGACAGATAATTATAAACTCTTTGCAAACTCCCTAAAGCTTCCATTCAAAACTCTTCCTTTTGGGATATTTTCATTGTAATTACTTTTGTCTTTAATATCTCAGAGCATATATTTCATCCATAAGACATTTCCTCATGCTTTTGGGATATGACTAAGTTAGAAGAATCTTTGGATGTCTTGAATTAAATTTGAGATCAAGTTTTTAATGGTAAATATTACAGGCTATCACACTGACATTTGCTGGTGCCAGAGTTGTTTTTTTCAATGCGTAGAATTCAACATAACTCCCTGATTCTTTTATGAACTTAAAGAAACCATTCTCAGACATCAGTGCTCTTAAGTGTCACCTTAAAAGATTATCCAAAAACCTCATTCAAGATAATCATAATCTCTATATTTATGGCAGCATACAATTATCTATGGTATGCTTCATCATAATCCATATTTTCTTGATTCTTGGCCTTAAAATTTCTAAAACTGGGTCTGATAAAGAGCAGCATGCAATCAAATTTTACTTTCCTTCAATTGTAGAAATGTAACATATAGTTAGGGAAATAGAAACTCACCAAAATTTTGATCCATGGCTACTTGTTACTAAATCTTGGACATATGTTTAATAATGCCAAAATCAATGTTCACAGATGCATCTCCTGTAAAATATACTCTTTATTTTTAAATAAATATTACTAATGAATTCATAAGACTAGAACATATGCCTGCATTATTTTCAAAATGATATAATAAAGTTGAAAACGAATTCAAATTCTCCCCATCCTACTAACTTTAAATTTGATTTTTAAAAGTCTTTGAACTCAAAATCAACAGTAAGCAGAGATCTTATCAAAAATTCTTCATGGGATTGTTATAATATTGTTGGTTATCCAGATTAATTTAATAAAGCAAATCAAACCATAGACAAGCTGTAGTTTTTAATAAGGTAAAATGTTCTATGACACTGCAATGTTTATTTTTGAATTTTTGTTCCTTCTCCTATGTCAGTACTGTTACCCACTACCAGACTTAGTTTTTCATCAAAATCACCAAATGGTCATCCAATGAAATAAATTAAAATTATTAAATAACTAAGTAATTAAATAAATAAGATCTATATTAGTGGACCACTACATAAGAAAATAAATAAATGAGTAATGTGTATGAGGAAGTAAAAACATGCATGTTTAATCATCAGACTGGATCTCTAGTGGATGGCCAGAAGAGTAAAAGGCTGCATATTTTATCTGCTTGGAGAAGTAATATCTCTAAGTACACTCCATGGTGATCTCTCTTCTCTTTTTACACTGAAGTGTAAACAGTGCACTTGTTCACTACCTACATCCACAACTCATTTCCCAGTCCATAGTCCACTTGATATTCTGCAGCTGGCTGTACGGTTCTGAAACCTAAAAAAAAAAGAAGAAGTGAATAGACCAAGATGATAAAGATAATTATTGCCATCCTACAGAAGGACCTCTATCAGGAAATAGAGAAGAAAGTGTCCACTGGCTACTCTCCACTGCCTGATGACTTATAATGGATATTATGCAGTATAGTTTGCAACAGACTGTACTGTTCTAAACCCAGGCAAATGGAATTGAGCCCTACATTTATGATATGGAACACCTATGTGGTGATTTATTGTGACCCCAATATACTGTGTCCTCCAATAAATCTTGCCTGGAAATCAGAGGAAAAAGCCAGCCACTATATAGATGTCAGGCAGTGGTAGTACACGCCTTTAATCCTATCATTTGGGAGCCAGGGTTATGTCTGGATCTTTGTGAGTTCAATGCCACATTGGGAACAGTACCAGGCAAGGTGATACACACCTTTAATTCTTTCACTGACCATAGAGGTCTGGAGTCTGTACAGAGAGACAGGAAGTTACAGAGCTGGGCAGGGATAGGAAGTGATGGAGCTGGGCTGAGAGAGCAAAGGAGAGAGCAGAGCAGAAAGGCATGTAGGTGTGGGTATACAGGAAGTAGCTCTTTTTAGAAGCTGCAGATTTGGTGAGGTGAGGTTAACTTGTGGCTTTTCCTATTTCTTCGACCTATCACGTCAATTGGAATGCCAAGATAAAAATTCAAAGGTGAACCTATCTCAGGATTGAATTATACGGTTACAGAGAAATAGCCTCAGGTTACCAGAAAGCAAACTTTAATCAACCTCTTAACCTTAAGAGAACTGCCAAATGTTCAAGGGTATGTCTGAGCTAATTGGACTCCAGTGGAAATGTTAGATTTAAGAAGATTTAAAGAAGCTATGGTATCATGTGGCATGCATTCTCCATTTGTAAAGTAAATGTTAAACTTGTGGTCAACTTGTAATAGGATTATCCCTCAGGACTGGAAAGAATTAGATCCACTGGTGCTAGAGGTTGGACAACAATTACAATGGTGTACATGGAGGAAAGAGGAGGCTAAAACATATAGAACAATGATGTAGGGCTAGAGGTATGGAAATTTTACAAGATCAACTTCTTGGAGAAGCTGATTATGTTGATATACAAAGATAATCTTTATATGATGACAACAATCAAGTTCTATGCCTCATGGCAGCCTTGAATGATTGGGACAGAATTGAAGAAGTAGGAAAGAAAATTGAACCATTTACAAAAGTTATACAGGGTTCAAAATAAACCTTCTTAGATTTTCTTCCAAAGGCTGTCTTCAGCAGTAAATAGAAAGATACCAAATTCAGAAGTTAGACAGACAATAACTGAACCTTTGGCTTTTGAAAATGCTAATGCACGATGAAGAAGGATAATTAGGCTATTAAAGGCAAGATCAGAACTTTTGGAGGAATGGATCTAAATTATAACTGTGGACCAACCTCTAGGACAGCTGTATCTAAATCTTTCCAGCTTTGAGGGATAACTTTATTACAAGGTGACCACAAGTTTAACATCTCCTTTACAAAAGGAGAATACATATCATATGAGACTATTGCCTCCTTGAATCTCCTCAAATCTAACATTTGCACAGGAGTAAAATCAGCTCATACACAACCTTGAGAATTTGGCAATTCTTGTAAGGTTACCAGATAGATTAAGGTTGGCTGTTTGAAAAACTTAGGCTATTTTTCTGTAACCATATAATTCATAATTGATGTTATGTAAATCCCATAAACATTAATTATCCTCTTATTTAATTGTTCCATTTTCAGACTGCCTAATGTATTATCAAACAGAAACAAAATTCCCTCCATTGTAAAAATGTTTCCCACTTTTTGATGTTGGAAAAAATTTCTCTTTTAACTAATTTCAGTCTTTAAGATATCTTAATTGACTCACCAAGTCTGCTGACTACATAGAAGAGTAGAGGTCCAAGGGAGATTCAAGTCAGCTAGCTACCTAGTGTGGTTGCAGTCCAATATAGAGATCTAGAGAGAGCCCACAACCCATCAGGAGAGAAGTAAAAGATCCAGTCATCTGGATCCAGCTGATTAGGGACTCTGACCCTTGTTGGGCAGAGACTTTGGTCACATGCAGCTCAGAATTGAGACAGGGCCTGTAAGGTCACAGGCAGGTGGCTCTTTCATGAACCTGTGGCACAAATGTTGGGGCACCAGATGTAAGACAAACTGCTAAATGGTCTGATATATAAAAAATCCAGAGCCAGAGGTTGGGGTGAAAGCTGAAATATCAGAGAAACAGAAAGAAGCCAGCCACATTCTTACTGCTAGAATATCCTCTACCCAAGAGAGAGCTACTTCCTGTATACTCATGCCTATATACTGATCTGTGTTCTGCCGTCTGATTTCCTCTCTCTGCCCAGCTACATTACTTGCTCTTTCTGCCCAGCTCTATTACTTCCTGTCTGTGTTTACAAACTCCCAGACCTCTATAATTAACTAGCATTGGGATTAAAGACATGAGCCACCACACCTGGCACTGTTCTCAGTGTGGTCTTGAGCTCACAGAGATCTGGATGAATCTCTGCCTCCTGAATGCTAGGACTGAAGCTGTGTGCTACCACTGCCTGGCCTCTCTGTTTAATATAGTGGCTGGCTTTTAACTCTGATTTTCATGTGAGCTTTATTTATTAGAGCACAAATAAAATAGCATCACATCTATTTTCAGATTGAATTCTATTTAGAGTCTTGAATTGTCTTCTTTATTTAGATCAACCTTCTGTTTTTTGCTTTAATTACTCAGGTGATTGTTCTCCTTAAGTTCTTCCTTCTTAACTTCATTTACCTGTTTTCGTGCATCTTCCTTAAACCTCTTGAAATCTTCGAGGAAGTTTATAATTTTTCTTGTAAGTTCTGTGTCTTGGGGTTCTTATAGGACATTCCTATTGGTAAGTATTTCTACATATCTGATAGATTTTTTTAGAAAAGATACCGGCTCCATGTTTCATATTGTTGGTATATTTGCAATGATATATAGATCTGTGGATTTATTTATTTAGCTCTAAGTCTGATCTGGTAAGAACATAAAAGAGCAGAATGTAGGATTCATGAGCAGTTTGAGCTTAGAAGTTGGAAATAGCTTGGGTAGAAGGAGTTCATGTGGACAGAGGGTATTGAGATTGTCTTCATTACTTTCCTTATTGTCCAAGCCTGGAGTTTGAGGTTAGAGATTGTTTGGTGGAAGTTGAGCATGGTGAAGGAAGATCTTGTGGGCTATGGGATATCTAGAGTCCTGGTGAAAGACTTGAAGTCTTTTTTGATGCAGGCAAGCAGGCCACAATATGCTAGACACATGTGGGTAGAACTCAGGTTGATCTGATGTTCTTTTGGAGAATGTGTGACTAGGTTCATCAGTGAAAGTCACTTAGCTAATCTCTGTGTAAGGAAGTGAGAAGTTCGGTATGCAGAATTTACCTATGAGAGGTTGCATATAGGGTGGGTTCTGGTCCTGGTAGAAATCTAGAGTTTAGCTGCAGTGCAGGTCTCATTGGCCAGAATAAACAGAGTCGTTAGATGTGGAACCCAGGCTAGATCGGTAGAGTTACAATGATAATCTCAACAGAGATGTCAGAGAGAATCTCATGGATAGACCCTGGATAATACTATGGGATTCTTCAAATATTTAAACGAAGAAGAAGAAAAACATATACCTAAAAGATGTATAAATTCATTCGGAAAAATAAATCTCTTCTTTACTAAGCTTAAAATGAAAGAATGTCCTTGGGTCATCTCTTTAATTTTGAGAAAATATGATATCAGAACACTTTTATACGTTGGTAAAGTTGCCTAAGTAGACAATTTAATGAGGCTTTCAAGGCTATTGTTTGTTTGCTTTCTTGCTTTTGGGCAACCTGGTTATAGAAAAGTTGTAATTGATATCTGGAGGCTCTTCTATTCCTTCTACACTTCAGTTCCCCAGTGTCTTCATAAGTGATATTAGTCAAAATGCAAACACTATCCTCTGTTGTCATTAGCAAGATTATGATAAAAAACCAATGTGGGTTCATAAGTCTCAAGAGACATCTGTTTTCATGTACTGCTGCCCCTGAGATACATGTACACCTTGCTGTTTCTTCCGTGATATTGGAAATACTATAAGACCAGAGTCCATTCCACAACAGAGATCCACCTGTGGAAACGGAGAACAGCAAGATGCTTTTCTGAATATGGATGTTAGGTCAGTCCTCTGGATATGACATATTTCACATCCATCCTTTTTACTCTTATCGTTCTGTTCATAGCCTGAAGTAAGTATTAAAAATATTCGAGTATATGTATACTGAATTGAAAATGGTGATAAAATATCAAGGCATTTTGTTGCATAAATTCAAACAAAAAGGTGAAATTAATGTCTAGAAAAAGGAAGCACCTGGGACACAGTTTATATTATTATCAATAATGTTCTCACTCTTGACCCACTGCTCTTTTGACTATTATATGGCTCAAGAGCAGCCAGTCTTCCACTCTAAGGACCTTTTGATCTTGGAGTGATGGTGTCATTCCAGAGGGAGAACATGCTGTAATTTTCCAATATTTATAATGTTCTACAGGAGTAGAAGTCCACCAATTATAGCTCATTTTTAACTTCAGAAGGTGGTGTGACTTTCAACCTCAATTTAATAAATATCACTTACTGTGTCCCTTTTCCTGGAGTATCAAACTCTAGACATTAATATCAGGAACTGAACTTTCTGAAGAAACCAAGAAAATATGAGCAAGGGTATGGAAGGTAATGGCTATGTTTTACATATTTAAAAATGTTAATATGTTTTATAACTTGGAAGAACTTACACATTCCTTGTAATGTAAGTACAAATATATCCTGAGAAGATGGATGATTTTCACCTTGGTCATTTATAGGATAAGATTATAGCATCTGATGCCTGGAATATAAAATGATATCATGCAAAAGGATGAATATGCCAGAGAATCCAAAGTTGGAAGTCACTCTCAGATTAAGAGGCAGGCTTACATGTAACCATAATTGCATAATCAAGTGTCATCTGATCCACCATGCAAATGGTACAAGATACACCATGAAATATATCATGTTTGAGGTTACAGATTATGTAGTGAGAGCAAAAGTAGCTCTTCATTGGCATTTACCCTATACTCCCCCAAACACAAATATAACAGACTTCTGTGATGGCAATAGAAAACACCATCCTCTGTGAAAACTAAGGCCTATTTCATGTAAAGAAACAAGTTAAAGTTTTTCTTTTTGAATTATGTCCTTGAAGAATTCTGTCCTTAGATTTCCATGGACTGCAGGATTTCTTATCTCCCCAATGAAAAATGCCCCATACATCAAGCAGTGATCAAATGCCCCTAGTGTTCAAAGGAAAAAAAATCTAAAGAAAGACCTTATCAAATTAGATATAAAACTGAATATCCATGGAGCAGTATTAAAAATCAGTGCATAAACACAGCTAGGGCATTGAACTTGGTACAAGTATCAAACATGAGAAATGAATTAAATATGCTTTGTTGCTAACATAAACTAATTGCAGTTTACTACATTGTTAATGCTTCAAAGCAAGACTTTGATATTCCTCTTAGACAGGTATGTTTGTAAATTATGCAAATAACAAGTCCTTTCTTGCTTACTGAAATAAGTAAGTATTATCATTTACCTGAAAACTGAAATAAGACATAGACTTATAATAGAGAATCCTATTGGGAACAAAGAAATAGCAATTTCCATTTGCTCCATTCCCAGATGATACCATTTAGCACCTTTCCACCTATAATTCAGTGTAGGCTCCTTCACTTCTAGACAGGATGCTGACATGTGAGAAAGAGAATTTGATTATACTTAAAACCTTATGTTGAGGTCATAATTTTTCATAATTTTTTATTTCTGCTTTTCATACTAGGAGCCTGCCATAATTCCAAAATGACACTGATGCAGAATATTTCAAAAGTGTCTGAATTTATTCTAGTGGGATTAACAGATGCCCCAGAGCTGCAGGTCCCTTTATTTGTCGTCTTCACTTTCATTTATTTGAACACACTGGTTGGGAACCTCGGAATGCTGGTATTGATTCTGCTGGACTCCCGACTCCACACTCCCATGTACTTTTTCCTCAGTAACCTCTCCTTTGTGGACTGTGTTTATGCTTCAGCTGTCACTCCCAAGGTAATAGAAGGGTTTCTCACAGGAGATAAGATCATATCCTACAATGGATGTGCTGCCCAGATGTTCTTTGCAGCCTTTGTTACCATTGAAAGTTTCATCCTGGCCTCAATGGCCTTTGACCGTCATGCAGCAGTGTGTAAACCTTTACATTACTCTACCTCTATGACAACTACAAAGTGTGCCCTGCTTGTTGCTGGTTCTTACATGAATGGAATCTTGCAATCTACAATCCATGTGTCCTTTACTTTCCACCTCTCCTTCTGTCATTCCAATGTGGTAAATCACTTTTTCTGTGATATTCCTCCACTACTTACACTTTCTTGCTCTGATATCTATAAAAATGAAATGGTTCTTTTCATGTTGGCAGCATTTAATGTTGCTTTTACTCTATTGGTTATCATTACCTCTTACCTCCTTATTTTTGTTGCAATCCTGAGGATGCATTCTGCTGAAGGCCGAAAGAAAGCCATCTCTACCTGTGCCTCCCACTTCACCACTGTTTCCATCTTCTATGGCACAATTATCTTCATGTACTTACAACCCAGCTCCAGTCATTCCATGGACACTGATAAAATGGCATCTGTGTTCTATACTATGGTCATCCCCATGCTGAACCCTATTGTTTACAGCCTCAGGAACAAAGAAGTCAAGAATGCATTCAAGAAAGTTGCTGGAAAAGCATTATCTTCACTGGGATTAGTCAAGTTACTGTAAAATGTTTGAAAATGATTTGTAACTTCAAGTTACTTTGTCTATAAATACTTTAAATGTAATTATTTACTGACTTTAATCTTTCTGAATATATATTTCATAGATGAGTCCTCTTCTATTCATTCTTTTTGGATTCTAACTATGGACAGCAAATTTTGCATATTTTATTATAGAAATAAGGCAGTTCAGTTTTGATATTCAATACCTAATTCTATACCACATCTGAGCTACTGTTGTATATGTATTTCTTCTGAGACATAGGCCTCTTGAGAGAGGAAGGAGCTTATAAGTCTCAGGAAATAAATAAAAATCACAAAGCTCAGATGTCTTCTAAAATTTAAAAGATTCAGAATGTCAACAAAACTTTCCAGGTCCAGAGCTCAGAAAGTTACAAGACTCCCAAAGGCTGGTCCACAGAACTCTAACAGTAAAGTATTGATATCTTGAGGAGACTCTCAAACCACACTTCTTGAAAGTTGTTTATTGGGTTCTAGTAATTCATTTTTCCCCTGAGTGGTCAGCCATGCTGGGTAGAGTTTCTAATGATGCCTCTAGGTTAGATGCACACATGTTCCTTTAGGCAGCTCCTCACCCATGCTCATGTAGGTCATAACTAGCACTAAACTCATTGGTTCAGAAAGGTAGACTTGCATTGAATTTTTTATTTAGTCTGCCATTTGGGAGTGTCTAAGGGTTTTGTAGACAATTGTGCATATTTCAGGATATTAACAAAAGAACTGCTATGATGACAAATCATGAATAGATATAGAAATAGATCAAAGGATAGCAGAGTTATAGTTTCAAACATATTTTACAAGTTTTACTAGTTTCTTGAGTATTCAATACAATGTATTTTCATATTTATGCCTTCCCTCTCAACTTATCCCCCTTCTCTACCCATCTGTCTATATGCACAATGTGTTCTCCATTTAAGACAAATTAGGCAAGTAATCCTTGATGTGCAGCCTTCCAGAGAAGCATCGCCAATTTAAAGTGACTAACTGTTAGAGAAAACAGTTTCTCTTATCCAGCAGTTATCATAGTGACAGGATTATATGCCCAATTCTCCTCTGAGGATTCCAGTTTGATTATTGAGTTTTTCAATTCCACATTCACTTTACCTTCAGTTCCCTTCCATAGTCCTATTCCTATATTGATATCAGTTCTCAAATCCCTTGACATTTTTTTTCCTTGACATTTTTTTTTTAAATTTTTATTTTGCAATACAATTCAGTTCTACATATCAGCCATGGAATCCCTTGTTTTCTCCCCTCTGGGCTCCCGCACCTTCCTCCCAGCCCACCCCCCATTACAACCTCCTCCAGGGCAAAGCCTCCCCCAAGGACTGAGATCAACCTGGTAGACTCAGTCCAGGCAGGTCCCGTCCCCTCCTCCCAGGCTGAGCCAAGCAACCCTGCATAGACCCCAGGTTTCAAACAGCCAACTCATGCAATTTGCACAGGACCTGCTCCCACTGCCTGGATGCCTCCCAAACAGACCAAGCCAATCAACTGTATCACCCATTCAGAGGGCCTGATCCAGTTGGTGTCCTCTCAGCCATTGGTTCATAGTTCATGTGTTTCCATTCGTTTGGCCATTTGTCCCTGTGCTTTATCCAACCTTGGTCTCAACAATTCTCGCTAATTGGACTCCCAGAGATCCACCCGGGGCCTAGCCATGAATCTCTGCATCCACATCCCTCAGTCATTGGATGGGATTTCTAGCACGACAATTCGGGTGTTTGGCCATCCCATCACCAGAGTAGGTCAGTTCGGGGTGTATCTCCACCATTGCCAGCAGTCTGTTGTGGGGGTATATTTATGGATTTCTGTAGGCCTCTCTAGCACTTTGCTTCTTCCTATTCTCATGTGAATTTCATTTACCATGGTCTCCTATTCCTTGTTCTCCCTCTCTGTTGTTGATCCAGCTGGGATCTCCTGCTCCCCCAAACTCTCTTTCCCTCCACCTCACCCTTCATTACCCCCACTCATGTCCAGGCTGTTCATGTAGATCTCTTCATTCAGCCATATTTGTGTTTTTTTCTTGGGCATCTCTCAGGTAGCTATTGTTATTCATGTTAACTTCATTGAGCTGCCTGTTCATGTCTTCTCCAATCACCTTGAATACTTTGATAAGGTTAGGATTATTCTTTGGTGTTCTGTGTTGTTGATGTTTATCCAGGTCATTTTCCCTGGAAGACAATTCTTTAGGACATTGCATTATAGGGAAGATATACAGTTTGGGTCTTACATATTGTCTGTGTTTTTATAATGACTTCTAATCATGTCAATGACTTCTTTGGTGGCTATGTCTCTGATATGAGATCCTAGGCTGCCTTGGGCTTTGTGGCCTGGATAAGACTTGAGAGTTGGTGATAGTATGAGCAGCTGAGGTTCCAGGGACTCATCAAGATTTGTAGCCATACAGATGTGTAGCCAGTGCTAGGCCTGGGGTTTGGATATAATGCAGTTGATCTGGGCCAAGGAGACTCATCAGCCTGCAGAACACATATAGGATTTGTCCAAGGCTTGAAGATTGAATGTTGCTTAAACAACTAAAATGGAAGAAGAGAGAGGAACAGAAGCACATGTATGGCTGTCACTCCTAAGGTAATAGAAGGGTTTCTCACAGGAGATAAGATCATATCCTACAATGGATGTGCTGCCCAGATGTTCTTTTTTGCAGCCTTTGCTACCATTGAATGTTTCATCCTGGCCTCAATGGCCTTTGACCGTCATGCAGCAGTGTGCAAACCTTTGCATTATTCTATCACTATGACAACTTTAATGTGTGCCCTGCTTGTTGCTGGTTCTTACATGAATGGAATCTTGCAATCTACAATCCATGTGTCCTTTACTTTCCACCTCTCCTTCTGTCATTCCAATGTGGTAAATCACTTTTTCTGTGATATTCCTCCACTACTCACTCTTTCTTGCTCTGGTATCTACAAAAATGAAATTGTGCTTTTCATGTTGGCAACATTTAATATTGCTTTTACTCTGTTGGTTATTGCTACCTCTTACCTACTTATTTTTGTTGCAATCCTGAGGATGCATTCTGCTGAAGGCCGAAAGAAGGCCATCTCTACCTGTGCCTCCCACCTCACCACCGTTTCCATCTTCTATGGCACAATTATCTTCATGTACTTACAACCCAGCTCCAGTCATTCCATGGACACTGATAAAATGGCATCTGTGTTCTACACCATGGTCATCCCCATGCTGAACCCTATTGTTTACAGCCTCAGGAACAAAGAAGTCAAGAATGCATTCAAGAAAGTTGCTGGAAAAGCATTATCTTCACTGGGATTAGTCAAGTTACTGTAAAATGTTTGAAAATGATTTGTAACTTCAAGTTACTTTGTCTATAAATACTTTAAATGTAATTATTTACTGACTTTAATTTTTCTGAATATATATTTCATAGATGAGGCCTCTTCTATTCCTTCTTTTTAGATTCTAACTATGGACAGCAAATTTTGCATATTTTATTATAGAAATAAGGCAGTTCAGTTTTGATATTCAATACCTAATTCTATACCACATCTGAGCTACTGTTGTATATGTGTTTCTTCTGAATTGAGACAGTAGCTTCTTGAGAGAGGAAGGAGCTTATATGTCTCAGGAAATAAATAAAAATCACAAAGCTCAGATGTCTTCTAAAATTTTAAAGAATCAGAATGTCAGTGAAACTTACCAGGCTCCAGAGCTCAGAATGTTACAAGACTCCCAAAGGCTGGTCCATAGAACTCTGACAGTAAACTAGGATATCTAGAGGAGACTCTCAAACCACACTTCTTGAAAGTTGTTTATTGGGTTCTAGCAATTCATTTTTCCCCTGAGTGGTCAGCCATGCTGGGTAGAGTTTCTAATGATGCCTCTAGGTTAGATGCACACATGTTCCTTTAGGCAGCTCCTCACCCATGCTCATGTAGGTCATAACTAGGACTAAACTCATTGGTTCAGAAAGGTAGACTTGCATTGAATTTTTTATTTAGTCTGCCATTTGGGAGTGTCTATGGGTTTAGTAGACAATTGTGTATATTTCAGGATATTAACAAAAAAACTGCTTTGATGACATCTTGATTAGATATAGAAATAGATCACAGGATAACAGAGTTATAGTTTCAAACATATTTTACAAGTTTTACTATTTTCTTGAGTATTCAATACAATGTATTTTCATATTTATGCCTTCTCTCTCAACTTATCCCCCTTCTCTACCCATCTGTCTTTATGCACAATGTTTTCTCCATGTAAGACCAAATTTGGCAAGTAATCCTTGATGTGTGGCCTTCCAGAGAAGTATGGCCAATTCAAAGTGCCTAACTGTTAGAGAAAACTGTTTCTCTCTTCCAGCAGCTATCGTTTGGCAATACATTCATGAGCAGGAAATTATGCTCAAGTCTCCTCTGAGGTTTCCAGTTTGATTATTGAGTTTTTCAATTCCACCTACACTTTACCTTCAGTTCCCTTCAATAGTGCTATCCCTATATTGATATCAGTTCTCAAATCCTGTGTTGTCTTTGACAATATATTTATCCATATGTTTGTGTTTTTTCTTGGGCATCTCTCAGGTAGCTATTGCTATTCAAGTTAACTTCATTGAGCTGCCTGTTCATGTCTTCTCCAATCACCTTGAATATTTCGATAAGGTTAGGATTATTCTTTGGTGTTCTGTGTTGTTGATGTTTATCCAGGTCATTTTCCCTGGAAGACAATTCTTTAGGACATTGCATTATAGGGAAGATATACAGTTTGGGTCTTACATATTGTCTGTGTTTTTATAATGACTTCTAAGCATGTCAATGACTTCTTTTGGTGGCTATGTCTCTGATATGAGATCCTAGGCTGCCTTGGGCTTTGTGGCCTGGATAAGACTTGAGAGTTGGTGATAGTATGAGCAGCTGAGGTTCCAGGGACTCATCAAGATGTGTAGCCAGTGCTAGGCCTGGGGTTTGGATGTAATGCAGGTGTTCTGGGCCAAGGAGACTCATCAGCCTGCAGAACACATATAGGATTTGTCCAAGGCTTGGAGATTGAATGTTGCTTAAACAACTAAAATGGAAGAAGAAGGGAGAGGAACAGAAGCAATGTGTGGCTAAAGTTTCTCTGGAGGAAAATGGTGCTGGGATCAAGTGAGTTTCAAAGGCATGGGAATGGACTAAAGGAAGGGGGCACTCCCAGGCAAACAGCCCCCAGACTAGGAGGCCTGGAGTGTAAGAGAATGAAGGGAGAGCAATGATAATACCTGTGTATGCCCCATTTCTTCCTTTTTTTCAAATGGCTAGTTCACATTTTTTAGAAAATATGAGTACATTTCACTTTTCATTATTTCTTTTTTAAAAAATTTTATTTTATAATTTAATTTAATTTTACATAAAAGCCACAGATACCCCTGTCCTCCCTCCTCCAGACCCCTCTGCCCTCACCACAGCCCACCCCCCATTCCCATCTCCTCTAGGGTAAGGACTCCCCTGGGGATTCAGCTCAGCCTGGTAGATTCAGTCATTATTTCTTTGAAAATTTCATGCATCAATACTGCCTTTTTATCATTTCCATCCCTCCATCTTTCCCTTTAACTTCTTCCTTGCCCCCAATCCCTCACAATCTAATGACTTCCTCTTCTTTAATTTAATGCAAATATGTATATAATATATATACCTATATGCACATAAATTATTGAGTCCATTTAGTAGTACACATATATACACATGTACAAATATATGTATATATATATAAATATATATACATATATATACAAATATATATACATATATTTAAGGCTGACCCAGAATGCATAAATATATATTATGTATAATATATAGTGCATTTTATAAATATAAACATAAATCAATATAAATATATAGACATCTAGGTCTGACCACTTGGGTTTGGTGTAGCCGGAAGATTTCCTGTGTCCTGCCTGGCCCATGGTCCATACAAATCTCTCACCCACAGTCCCGCAGCCTTTATAAAATAATCACTCAGAAGCTTATATTAGTTATAAGTACTGGCCATTAGCTCAGGCTTACTACTAACTAGCTCTTACACTTAAACTCAGCCTATTTCTGTTAATTTATGTGTTGTCACGTGTTCTGTGGCTTTACCTGTATACCATTGCATGCTGCTCCCTGGACGGCTGGCTGGTATCTCCTGACTCAGCCTTCTTCTTCCCAGAATTCTTCTATTCTGCTTATCCCTTCTATATTTCCTGCCTGGCTAATGGCCAATCAGCATTTTATTAAACCAGTGTACAAAAGCATTATCCCACAGCAGATTGGATAATCTATTTGGGGACTTGCCACAGAAGAAAACTTGTTCTCTCAACAGCAATTTCCATTTCTTATTTGTAATTTATATAAAAATTGCTACTGCAAATTTCAGCTGACTAATAATTAATAATTCAACTTTACGTTTCTGAAATAAGATACAGAAGAAGTAGAGGGAAAAAGAAACCCAGATTCTTCATCTTTCAGATAGCAGTCTAAGAAGCTTGTGTTTCCATCTTCTAGTTGTATTATGATTCTTTGTATCAGTGAACCCAAATTATATATATATATCATGGATGTGTTCCAATTTCCCTGTTTTTTTATTTATTTCAACAATGTTTTGTACTATACAATTTGTATGTCCTTCACTTCTTCAGTTAAGTTTATTCAATGTATTTTATTGTTCTTGTGTTATTTACTTAATTTCTTGTGTGAATTGTAATTTGTTAATAAAGAGAAAGACAGTTGAGCCTGTGTTCATTATTTCACCTTGCAACTTTTCAGAATTTGTTTGTTATAATGAATTTTGTCAGCAGAGTTTTAGTATTTGGTGTTTTAAGATAGTGCTAGAAGGGCATGGGAAACTTTATTTTCCTTATTTGGCAATATAAAATGCACACATGTATCAGAATATCACATTGTAACCTACAAATTGTTGCAAACACTATGTGCAGATCATTATTAATGACGTAAGAGAGGAGAACAAGAGATGGCCCAGGGATTAAGAGCAACTACTACCTTGAAGAGAACCAGGGTTTGGGTTCCAGCACCTACATGACAGCTCACAACTCTTTATAACTCTGGTTCAAAGGAATTCAGTATATTACTCTGGCTGCAAGGGCACCAAACACAAAAGCAATGCCAGATGTATGTGCAGACAAACACTCAAATGCAGAAAATAAAATAAATATTTTAAAATATATTTTGAAAGAAAGAGTAAGAGGGAAATCATATTAAGGATGCTGTGGTGAGGTAAGTAGTTTTGTTATTAAGTAGTAAACAATGCCCTGAGATCATCTCACATCCTTTTGGACAAAGGAAATATTGTGTGAGGACTTATATTTCTGAACTTGAGGTATTAGTGAGATTTCTTTTTCTTTTCCTTTTCCTTTCTTTATTTTTTCTTTCCTGCATGACCCCATAGAATAACTGAAGATTTAATAATCAGAGGTTCTCTCATCTGAGTTTTATTCTCTCATGTCCTCATAAGCCTTCTTGGAATATAAAAGAAACTATAAAAGATTGGGATGAAGGACCAATATGGGATTACAAGAAAAAAAATAAACACATTTGCCTTTATATCAATGTGTCCCCCGAAATATGTGATAAACTTGCTCTCTCTGACTTAATATTTGCAGGAGAGCAAGTCCCTGTGACATACCACAGCAGAGTTCTACATGTGTGGAAGAAAAATCTTTCCTGGTTATGGACATTGGATGAACTTTCTTGACATGAAGTGATCCATGTCCCACCTTTGTACCACTGCATGTCTGTTCCTAATACAACAGTAAGTATCACAACATTGTGCCACCATAGTTTATTAGAAACATGAAAGAAGATGGAATACCTGGTCATTTTCATTTTACAAATGAAACCAAAACATAAAAAGAATGACAAGACTGGGAAACAGGTATAACTACATACAGACAATTATTCTACTCATCTTATCATTTTGGTCTACTGCTGCCTCTGCACTGTGGGTAGCTTGACAGCCTCCGTGTTCCATGTTCTTGACCAGCAGGTCCTGGAGTGAATGTTTTTAAAAAGAGACAGGTGGTATTCCAAATTATCTTGTGTTTTGAATGTTTTATGGAATAAGAAATATGAAATTTATTGTTCCATCTTTGAATTTTAACCTTGGCTTTTGTTTAAGAGAAGGGGTACATCATCTCTCACATTAAATGTGAATGGAGACTAGTAAAGAGAAATGAGAAGTTGTCAAGATTCTAGAAGATAGCAATTTCTATATCCATTTGATATGTTAACTGTTAGGCTTTCTTCATGAATGGTTTAAACTAAAACCATAAATTTAATATTAGTCAGTATCCATGAAGAGATGAGATATTATCTAGACAGAAATGGATCCAATGGACTGATTTAAAAATATTAGCATTTTCTGTAGTTTTGAAAAAACATTCTTATTTATGACCATATGTATATAGTCTAATATGGTAGGAATGATTTTAACCTTGCTATTGTTTAAGAGAAGGGTTACATTATCTCTTACACTGAATGTGAAGGTAGCCTATTTCAGAAAATTTAAAAATTCTCAAGATTCTATACCCAAGATTTTAAAACGTGAAGTTCTCTAAGGTTGAGTGAACCTATTCCTAATGTAGCCAGAGGAACATCGTGAGAAGTCATCCTAGCCAGCATATAGTGAGTATAAGGATATACACTTAACACAGCCTGGCTGATGGAACAAAAACTGAGGAATGTAAAAATGTAACTATTTTTTCTTTCCCTATTCTCACAACCCCCATACATAAAGTAGTAGCCTATGTGGAAATTGAAGATTTCATGAAGTAAAAACAGCTGAATCTTTACTATAGCTCTTTGAAAATTCCCCTTAATTTTTTGAGGTGCAACAAGGTGTCATTAGTAAGAGTATGGTAAAGAGATTCTACATTTCAACTCACCAGTGTGAAAGGGAAGAGTCTAGTGAACAGACTTCATAGAGAAAAGAGTGGGTCTCTAGGGAACAGACCAAATAATTGTCAAGTTACAGGTAGTAAGAAAAAGGAAAGCTGGAGCTATAACTCAGTGTCATAGCATTTGATTAATATGAGTAGTCCGTGAGTTTGACCCCAATGACAGCAATATAAAAAAGGGATAGAAATCACAAAAAATCTGCTTAGAGGGATTTATTACATATGGAACATGAACTGAACAGGTTTTGCCTGCGTTATATACTAAAGTGTGACTGCCTGTACCTATACTTAAGCTTCTGCTGATTAAGCATTCAGTGGATGTTTTAAGCAAGTGTTTACCAGCTACTTCAAGCAGTATAATATAGTACTGAGCAGATTACTATAGTAAAGAACATCATAAACCAAGAAAGATGAAATGAGTCCCAGAGTTGTAAATTTCTCAGAATTTTCCAGTTGTATTCATTCAGCAATGAAGTTCTGATGTTCATCTATGTCTTATTCACCATTCTCCTATGCTGAATTCAGGTGATGTTCTTTCTCAGTAAACAAGGCACTGACACATGAATAAGAAACTGTATCCATGGTTCAGATCTCATGGAAGTGTTCACCTAGAATAACTTCTCATTTCCTAATCTTCTCCTAGGTATCTGTCATGATTCCCAAGTGACATTGATGGAGAATATTTCAGAGGCCACTGAGTTTTTTTTTCTTGTGGGATTAACAGATGTCCCAGAACTACAGAACCCTTTATTTATAATTTTAACTCTCATTTATTTGGTCATATTGGTAAGAAATTTTGGGATGATGCTGCTGATTCTGCTGGACTCCTGACTCCACACTCCCATGTACTTTTTCCTGAGTAACCTCTCCCTGGTGGACGATGTTTATGCCTCAGCAGTCACTCACAAGGTAGTGGAAGGGTTTCTCACAAGAAATAAGACCATATCCAACAATTCATGTGCTTCCCAGATGTTCTTTTTTTGTAGCCTTTGCTGTCACTAAAAATTTCATCCTGGTCTCAGTGGCGCATGACTGCCATGCAGCAGTATGTAACCCCCTGTATTAACTACCACCATGACAAGTATTACATGTGTCCTAATTGTATCTGTTTCCTACATTTTTGCACTCCTGTAATCCTCCATCCATATTGCCTTCACATTCCACCTCTCCTTTTGTCATTCAAATGTAATTTATTACTTTTTTGAGACATTCCTCCCATTGCTGGCTATTTTATACTCTGATAAGTATAAAAATGAGATAGTTCTCTTTACATTAGTATCATTTGATGTTATTTTCTGTATCTTAAATATCTTGAACACTTATCCACTTATTTCAGTGGCAATCTTGAGGATGCACTCAGCTGAGGGCTTAAAGAAGGCTTTCTCTGCCTGTGCATCCCACCTCACCATTGTTTCCATTTTCTCTGGGACAGTCATCTTCATGTACTTACAGCCCAGCTCCAGTCATTCTATGGACACTGATAAGGTGAAATCTGTGTTCTACACTATGGTCATCCCCATGCTGAATCCTCTTGTCTACAGCCTGAGAAATAAAGAGGTTGAGGCCGCACTGAATAAGGCTTTTAGCAAAGCAAAGTCTTCACAGGTCTTTGACAGGTAATTATAAACTCTTCACAATCTTCCCTAAAACTTCCATTCAAAACTCTCCCCTCTGGAATATTTTCATTGTAATTACTTTTGTCTTTAATATCTCAGAGCATATCTTTCATCCATAAGACATCTTCTCATGCTTTTGGGATATGACTAAGTTAGAAGAATCTTTGGATGTCTTGTATTAAGTTTTGAGATCAAGATTCTAATGGTACAGAATTATAGGCTATCACACTGTAATTTGCTGGTGTCATATTTGGTTTGTTTTTCAATGCCTTGAATTCAAAATAACTCCCTGATTCTTCTATGAACTCAAAGAAACCATTTCCAGTCATCAGTGCTCTTAAGTGTCACCTTAAAAGATTATCCAAACACAGAACCTCACTCAAGATAATCATACTCTCTATATTTATGACATCATACAGTTATCTATGGTATGCTTCATTGTAAACCATATTTCCTTAGATCTTGGCCTTAAAATTTCTAAAACTGAGTCTGATTAAAAAGTATCATTGCCGGGCGGTGGTGGTGCACACCTTTAATCCCAGCACTCAGGAGGCAGAGCCAGGCAGATCTCTGTGTGTTTGAGGCTGGCCTGGGCTACCAAGCGAGTTCCAGGAAAGGTGCAAAGCTACACAGAGAAACCCTGTCTCGAAAAACAAAAAAAAAAAAAAGTAGCATGTAATCAAAGTTTACTTTGTCTGTAAATTGTAGAAATATAACATATAGTTAGTGAAATAGGAATTCACCAAAAATTTGATCCATGGCTACTCCTTAATAGGAGTATGTTTAGACATATGTTTAATAATGCCAACATCTATGTTCACAGAAGCATCTCCTATCAAACAGACTTTTTATTTTTAAATAAATATCACTGATGAATTTATAAGACTAGAAAATATGCCTGCATTACTTCTGGAAATAGAAATAATAGAATTGAAAATGAACTCAAATTCTCCCCAGTCTACTAACTTTAAATTTGATTTTTAAAAGTCTCTGAACTCAAAATCAACAGTTAGCAGAGATCTTATCAAAAATTCTTCATGGGATTGTTATAATATTGTCGGTTACCCAGATTGATTTAATAAAGCACAATCAAAACCATAGACAAGTTGGAGTTTTTAGTAAGGTAAAATGTTCTATGACACTGCAATGTTTATTTTTGAATTCTTGCTCCATTTCCTATGTCAGTACTGTTACCCACTACCAGGCTTACTTTTTCAGCACAATTACCAAATTGTTATCCAATGAAATAGACTAAAATTATTAAATAATTAAGTAAATGAATAAGAAATACATGAGTGGATTACTACATAAGAAAATAAATAAAGGAGTATTGTGTATGAGAAAGTAAAAACATGCTTGCATGTTTAATCATCAGATTGGATTTCTAGTGGATGGCCAGAAGCATAAAAGGCTGCTTATTATATGTGCTTGAGAAATAATATCTCTAAGTACACTCCATGGTGATCTCTCTTCTCTTATTACACTGAAGTGTAAAAGTGCACTTGTTCACTACCTACATCCACAACTCATTTCCCAGTCCATAGTCCACTTGATATTCAACAGCTATCTGTATTGTTCTGAAATCTTAAAAAAAAAATAAATTAAACTGATCAAGATGATAAAGATAAAGATTCCCAATTCTATGGAAGGACCTCTTTAGCTGAAGTTTTCCTGTGTCAACCCAGCTCCTGCAGTTGCTCAGATACAAGTAAACACACAGAGACTTACATTACTTATAAACTGTATGACTGTGGCAGGCTTCTTGCTATCTAGTTCTTGTATCTTAAATTAACCTATTTCTATTAATCTATAAGTTGCCACGTGGCTTGTGGCTTACCAGTACTTTACACCTTGCTTCTCATGGTGGTGGCAGCTGGCATCAACTCCTGACTCAGCCTTCCACTTCCCAGAATTCTCCTCTCTCTTGCCTATACTTCCTGCCTGGCTACTGGCCAATCCACACTTTATTTATTAACCAATGAGAGCAACACATTCACAGCACATAGAGTGATAGCCACAGTAGACCTCTACCAGGAAATAGAGAAGAAAATGTCTACTGGCCACTCTCCAATGTCTGATGAGCAGAAAAGTAATTAGAGAGAATATGAATTGGTGTCCACCTCAGATACTCATCTGAATCAAGCACAGTTTTATTCTTTAAAAAATCCCATATATAAAATTATTTGTATTTGCCAATTAAAGACTTGCTCCATACTTGGAATGGAATTATCATTAACAAAATAAAGACCTAGAAAAGAGAATAGCAATAACATTAAAATACAAGGAAAAGGCTTTTTATTAGTTCTAGACTCTGAAGACAAGTTTCTCTGAACTATACAAATGCAAGAATCAATAAAATATTTTCTAGCTTGAGAGAGTACAAATTCTAATCATACAAATTTCTCTGTGCCTCCATTTCTGTGCTTCCAGAATGTAAATATGCATATCTACTTTATATAGTTTAGGTAGCATTTAATGAGATATTGTTTGAGCTATTTAGTACAATATTTGGTCTGCTATCAAGAGGTAAACATAAAATTATGCATATTATACCTTTAGGAGAAATAATAACTTGAACTGTACCTTCTCTTTGCCTATTTACTGGTGGGCTACTCATATTTTTGTCCACTTCACTTTTTTGAATTTTCAACAAGGTCCTGTGGACAGGTCCATTGCTATTTACAAATGGGAATTTCCTGGATATCCATAATCTTCTGAGCAAGATATGGCCAAATTATCTCAATTGGGATAGCATTAGACTAAACAAAGATCTTATGAGTGAGCCACAATAAGTCGTATTTCTTTATCTGGCTTTGCTAACCTACTCAGTTAAGATATATGCGATAACATTGTGACCTTAGCAACAGAATCTCCTTATTCTTCTATTTGGAAAATACAGAAAATGCATTAACAATGGATGCCTACTGTGCTCAACTTCAAATAACGAAAAAAAATTAGTGTTACTCTGTGGTGTGGTCATTGTGTAGTACATATTTTTGGCATTTTTTGTGTGGGTGATCAAAATTGGTGACTAGGGAGTTAAAATATTTAGAATGGATTTAAGATCATCTACTGTGGTAGTATTTCTATATTTTCTATAAAGGTCAAGGTAAATCCCATCAATATATTATCTATTAACCATCTGAAAGAGAGGGGAATTTTTTGTTTTTGGTATTCCAAACATGTTTACAAATGTCTGTGGTCAGAGAGTACAGGCTTCCATGATATGTGAAATTAGGCTGTGATTCACTGAGCTCTGGGAACAGAACAAATTGTTGACACATTAAAAATAACTAGACAATCAGGAAACAATTCAGTGATGACTAGAGATACCCTCCATTTGAATGAGTCTTTTCTATGACTATAGCTAAATTAAAACCATGAATTAAATTAGTAACAGAAAGCCAATTTATATCAGACTAAAGAAGATATTAAGTCTAAAAGTAGATATTATCTGTGAAGGTAGTGATAACCAAGTTAAAATCCATAGAACCACGGAAGACAAGCATAGAGTAAAGGACTAGAGGAAACAGATAGATCTTATTATGAAAGGAAAATAGAATAGCTAGGTATAGATAGATGGGGGCAGCTGGAATAGGAGTGTATATTAGAGAGGGAGGGTATTGGCTTATGAGAGGGAATACAGGGGAGACAGGTAAAATTAAGGGCACTTAAGGGATAGTACAGAAACCTAGAACAGTATAAACTTCCTTAAATATATACATTTATGAAGGTGAACTAAATGAAATACTCAAATCATGGTAGAGACTGAGTCTGAGCTGGATGTCTCTTGTTACCAAATAAAGCTTCTAGTGCTGGGATTTAGTTATATCCAATTGAGATGTTGGCCAAGGGAGCCCAACAGGAATCTACAAACAACTCAGGCTACTGTTAGACTATAGTTTGCCCTCCACAAACCCACAACAAGGTGTTGCTGAAGACAACATATACACAGTTCATTAAAAATGGAGATTTTAGCCGGGCAGTGGTGGCGCACGCCTTTAATCCCAGCACTCGGGAGGCAGAGCCAGGCGGATCTCTGTGAGTTCAAGGCCAGCCTGGGCTACCAAGTGAGTTTCAGGAAAAGGCGCAAAGCTACACAGAGAAACCCTGTCTCGAAAAATCAAAAAAAAAAAAAAAAAATGGAGATTTTGAGTCAGTGCCTACATAGAGCCTTCACCCATAAGTTTCAGCATCTTTAGTACAGGAACACAGTCTCATGCTCAGAAGAAAAACATAAACTCCAAGCCACCCACAAACCATTTGTCTATAATGGTGTATTGCCAAGATATGCTAGGGCAATGATGGCAAAAACTTATGAGAGTCACCAGTAACTGATTTAACCTAAGACCCACTCCATGAAATGGAATGCATACCCAACACTTCTTGGGTGGCCAGGAACCTGAGACTAGATTGTCCAGGGACCTAGGATAAAATCAAGTAATACAAATCTAAAATAAAGTAATTAAGTAATAAAATGATGCCTAAAGATATTCTGTTAAACTCGTAATTCAGTGCCTTGCCCAGCTATCATCAGAGAAGCATCTTCCTGCAGCAGATGGGAACAAATATAGAGACCCACAGCCAGACATTATTCACAGAGTGTGAGCTTTTGAACTCTCAGCAGTAAATGGTATATCTTCATCAAATCTCTTCCTTCAGATCTCAAGGAACCCCCAAAAGATTATGTGGTAATAGTTTAGGAGACAGAGGGGAAAAAGGACACCAGGAGAACAAGATCCTCTAAATTCACTTAGCAAGGGTCATATGAACTTACAGAGTCTGAACAGCAAGCAGAAAGCCTTCCTGGGTCTACACCAGGTACTCTGTATTTATATATAGCTTCCAGATTAGTGTTTTTTTTGTTTGTTTGTTTGTGTTTTTTTTTTAGATATAGTTTCTCTGTGTAGCTTTGTGTCTTTCCTGGGACTCACTCTGTAGCCCAGGTTGGCCTAGAACTCATAGATATCCGCTTGCCTCTGCTTCCCCAGTGCTGGGATTAAAGGCGTGCGCCACACCCGCCCGGCCAGATTAGTGTTTTTATAGGACTCCTGCATGTGAGAAAGAGTGGGTTCCTGATCCTTATGTGTGGTGGTATTTTACTTGTACTGAAATGTGATTTTAATTGTATGTTAATACATAAAGTTGCCTGGGGGTCAGAGCTATTAGAGCCATAGCAAGTACATGGCGGCGGTGCCGCATGCCTTTAATCTCAATACCATAGAGGACCTGGAGGGCTGTACGTACAGGCAGTGATGAGGCAGTTACGTGTTTGGGTTTACAACCAATGAGAAGGCAGAACAGCTAGACTATATAAAGACATACACACGGGAAGTAGGTCCCTTTTTCGGAGAGCTCTCTTGGCTGAAGCAGGAAGGGTAAGGCTCTTAGTTCTGACCTCTTGGCTTTCTTCTCTGAATCGGCTCTGTGTTTCTTATTTAATAAGACGGTTGGTCTTATGCTTTCTCCTATGCTGCTTTCTCTCTGTTGACTTGTCTTATTCAACTTCAATGTGATAGTTTTATTTTATCTTATTATATTTTATTTTGTTATATTTAAAAAATGAATGAATGAGTGAATAAAGACTTAGCCACTATGTTAAAGGTTAACAACTGAACTGTCACTCATACATGCTGTGAGACTGAAAATCACTTTTAACCAATAAAGTGAAAACGGGTTTTTCAGCCACTCCAGGACAGGCCTCATGTTCAGTAGTAGTTGGCTAATATATAACTGGACTCCATAATTTTTGGGTGTGGTTTTTGTTCATTTTATGTTTGTTTATATATTTTTCTTTTTGTATTTTATTTTATTTATTTATTTTTTGATTTTGGGATTTTGCTGTTATGTTGGGTGTTTACTTGTTTCTTGAGAAAGAACTCTAGCTGGTCATGGTGGTACATGACTTTTTTTATTTTTTCTTTATTAAGAAATTTTCTACTCACTCCTCATGCTATACACAGACTCCCCTCCCTCCCCCATCCCCCACCCCTCTTTCCAAAGCCACCCTGCATCCCCACATCCCCAAAATTAAGGTCTCCCATGGGGAGTCAACAGAGCCTAGCACACTGAGCGTAGGCAGATCCAAGCCCCTTCCCACTGCACCAAGGCTGTGCAAGGTGTCACACCACAGGCACTGGATTCCCAGAACAGATCCTGATCCCCCTGCATGGGTGCTCCCCAAATAGTTCGAGCCAAACAACCGTCTTCTGTGTACAGGGGGCCTAGTCCAGTCCCATGGGGGCTCCACAGCCACCAGTCCACAGTTCATGGGTTTCCACTAGTGTGGCCAGTCATCTCTGCACATCCTCCCATCATGATCCTGACGTCCCTCGCCTGCAGTATCTCTCCTCTCTCTCATCAGTTGGATTCCTGGAACTCAGCCTGGTGCCTGGCCATGGATCTTTGTATCTGCCTCCATCTGTTACTGAACAAAGGCTCTATGATGACAGCTAGGTTATTTGCTAGGCTGGTCACCAGAGTAGACTGGTTCAGGCACCCTCCGGACCACTGCCAGCAGACCAAGGTGGGGTCAACCCTGTGGATTCCTGAGAGCCAGCACCCTGCCTCTTCCTATTCCTACATGGTGGCACATGACTTTAATTTCAGCACTTGGGAATTAGGGCAGGCAGAACTCTATGAGTTTAGGCCAGCCTGGTCTACAAAGTGAGTTCCAGGACAGCCATGGCTATTACACATATAAACCATCTTGAAAAACAAAACAAAAACAAAAACGAGAAAGAATGTAAAGTTGGGTAGTTAAAGAAAAGGAGAGTGTCTAGAAGGATTTGCGACAGGGGAAGAATATGATAAAATGTATTTAAATTTAAATTGTTTTAAATAAAAATATAATGTTGATAGCAACAACAATAATAAGGTAACAAAAACTTTCTGGTGTGAAATTCTGAATGAGGAAGTAACTTGGAGTTCTCAACTACGTTCTAAGGTATTAGGTAGTGCATATACCAGCCAATTTGGTTGAAAACATATATTGTTATTTTTAAATTGCTGTTTTGTTTGTGTTACTGTAGTTGGGGAGAAAATATGCATAGAATAAGAAGGCTAAGTAAAAACCTTCAAATGCTTTTCACTTCTGAATCTAAGTATGAAACTAAATACTTCCACTCTTCTAATTTCAAAAATAGCAAAACCTGTTTATTATAATTTCTGCCAGGTTCCCATATCAAAAATTTCATTAACTCTATGTAACTTGCCTAATCAATGCCTAATCAAATAGACCAAAATAAAAAAAATGAACTTTTACTTCCTAGAAAATGAGTCATTTTTCTTTTATTGAAAATAGATTATATTTTTCATACAATATGTTTACAGTTTCTCCTTCCCTACTTCATCTGAGATCCTCTCCATTTCCCTGCCCATCTGAATCCACCCCTTTCTGTGTCTCCGTTGTTAAAAAAAATGCATCTAAAGAATAATGATAAAATAAAAAAGAAACAAATAATAATAGAAAAAACAACAACAACAAAATTTTTAAAAAAAAGAAAGAAGAAAAAGAACCAAAAAAAAAGGTACAAGAACCATCTATAAAGACACAGATACACAAATATGCACAGACAGGATTATCGTAAAACCACAAAATCAGAATCCATAATATCTTCACAGAGGACCTGTAAGGAAAATAGCAAACAAATAAACAAATGAGCAAATGAAATAAAATAAATAATGATGCTCTTAGTAAACATTATCAGACAAGGAACCTCCAAAGATGCCATTGAGTTTTTTTTTTTTCCATTGGCCATCTGCCACTGGGCATGGGGTCTGCCCTTAAGAATGGTTTGTCTTACCAGTTAAACTACATTGGTAAAACTAATTTTTCATTTGTGAGTGGTTATCAATTGAATAACCTCTGGGTTAGAGGTAAGTGCTTGTGTCTATTTCTCCTTTTAGCATTGGGACCCCTATCTGGCACAGACTCAAGCAAGCCCTATTTATGTTGCCCTAGTCTCTGTATGTTCTTATGGATGGTGGTTCTGCTGGGTGAAGGATTTTTTCCTTGGTGTCCTCCACACACTCTGGATTTTATACCCTTTCTTCCTCCTTTTCCACAGGGATCCCTGAGCACTGCAGGGAAGGATTTGATGGAGACATACAATTTAGGACAGCCTTCCAAGGCTTCTCACTCTGCACATTTTTTGGCTCTCTCTCTATTTTGTCCCCATTTACTGCCAGAGGAACCTTCTCTGATGATAGCTGAGCAAGCCATTGTCCTATAAGAATAGCAGAATGCCCTTGGGAGTCATTTTATTGCTAAGCACCTTTAGCACAACAATACTATTTTATTTTCTCCTATGCACCTGGCCTATCTAGTCTCAGGTGGAGATGGGTTCCATCTCATGGAGTGAGCCTTAAATCGTATCAGATATTGGGTGGTTACTCCCACAAGTTTTGAGCATGTGGATCATCATTGTATACCTAAGTGTTTGTAGCTGAATTACTGTTTACCTTTCTCCTATGGTAGTTTGCAGAGAGCCTTATAGTTTCATGAACACTACTTGGTAAGGGTAAAGACTCTAGTTAGACACCAGCTCAACTCCCCATGTTCAATGAGTTGTACAGATGTCATTGTCAGCAGTGGAGCAGTACCATCAGTTGGTGGTAAGCAATCAAGCGTCTTGGCAAGAGCCTGCACAGTTTAGGGGTCATTATGGAACCTCTTTGTCCAACATCTTGGTTACACGTAACCCATTCATGGTTCGGGAGGCTTTATTTGAAGAGGAGAGACATCTATTTGGGGTTATATCTACCCTGATATTTAGAGATTTCATTTAGATTGATTTAACATGTACATATTTTAGGAAGCTTCTACATATTAGGTTTTCATATGACTTCTCAAATGGTCCTTAGTTTAGTGTTTCTTCCTGTATTTCCACCCTTACCCTTCCATTTTCTACCCCCTCACCATTTGATTGTCCCACTGCAGTCTCTCCACTTTGTCCATCTGTTCTGGTTTCCCTTCTGAGGGAGATCCATCACTTACCTGTGGGCCTTTACTTTATACTTAACCCCTATAGTTCTATGAACTGTAGCTTGTTTATTGCAGACTAAATAGATAACATTGGCATATAAGTAAATACATATCATATTTGTCTTTTGTTGGTCTGGCTTACCTCACAGAATATAAATTTTTCCTAGCTTCATCCATTTATTTTCAAATTTCATTAATGTTTTTAATGGCTGAATAATATTCCATTGTGTAAATTTCCCACATTTTCTTTATTCATATTTCTGTTGATGAATCTCTAGGCTGGTTCCTTTTTCTGGATATTATGATTATAGCAGCAATGAACATGGTAGAGCAAGTGTCTCTGGGTTAGGATGAAGCATTCTTTGGATATATCCTTGAGTGGAATATCTGTATATTGAAGTATATCTACTCCCAAATTTCTGAGGAATTACCACACAGATTTCCAAAGTGGCTGTACAAGTTTGCACACCCACCAACAATGAGTGGGTATTTCTCTCACTCCACAACCTTGCTAGCATGAGTTTTAAAGCATTAAAAGCATTTAAAGTATTCTGGAAGTACAGACTAATTGGTAATGCTTATACTGAATGCAGGAGGACCTGAGTTAATCCCTAGAAAAGTGAACAAACAAATATACAAAATACAAAGGTAAACAACACATTGAAGTTCTCCTGAAACTGTCCACTAGCCTATACACACACATACACAGCCAACTGTGAATAGAATGTTATGGATACTTGTGTTAAACCTTGGATATGTAATTAACCAGTAACATTTGCTATGAATGTGTACTTAGAATTGAGTTCTACTATCTTTTCCCAGGAAGTCTATTGAAAAAATACACATAGAACACAAATTTGGATATATATTAGTTTTAACAAACAAAAAAAGCATTTCAGTATAGACAACCAGAATGACTATAACATAGATTCTGAACAACAATTCATAAAAAATGTGCATTCTGCTGAGATAATTTCTGTTACATCCATAATTTTTGTTATCTGACAACTGCAACTATACAAAAATATTATTTTTGAAACAGCAAGTTCACAGAAATCTCTTATATTCAAAATTAAAGAACATTTATCTTACACAGTGCATAAAAATCAGTTCAAATAAATTAACTATTGCTTGTAAGATCTGAAATTGTAAAAATCTAGAAGAAAGAATAAAGGAAAAGTTTATGACTTTGTCTTGACAAAGATTTTTTTATATGACACTAAAATACACACAAGCAAAAGATGCAAAAAGAGAGAACTGTCCAAAACTAGAAATTTTCTATAAAACACAGGAAATAACAGACTAAAGAGTCAACATATGTAATGAGATTAAATATCTGCAAACCATCTTTCCATTAGGAGGCCAATTTCCCAAATGTAAGAGACGTTTTTATAATTCAATAGCAAAAATTTACTACTCAAATAAATTGTACTAATTATTTCAATGGTATTTATCTAAAGAAAAATTAAAACAAACAGATGCATTGAAACAAGTTCAACATTACTACTCACTGGAAAAGTGCAAATCAGAACCATAGTGATATGCTACCTGACACTGTAAGGATTACTATTGCAAATCATTTTATAAAGGATAGAAGCAGCAAAATGAAGCCTTTATACAGTGCGAAGGAAAATAAAAACTGACCATGACAGAGCGCAGTTTTGAGGTCCCTCAAATTTAGAAATAGAGTTATCACCTGATTGGCCAATCTTCTAGATATCTAAAAATACTGAAATCAAGATCTCAAAAGATATAAACATTCTCAGATACATTTTTGCTATATTTACCATGGCTCATCTGTAGATTCAACCTAAGTAATCATTACTACTTGGATGGATTAATAAAAGGTGTTAGAAATAGTACTTAGCCATAAGAAATGAGGAAATTACTTTTTATATAATCACATGAGTAAATTTTGAGAACAATATGCTAAATTAAATTGGCTGTTTTCAAAAAGACAAATACTGTATGATGTCTTATCTGAACTTTCCAAAAAATGATCAAGTTCATTGATGAAGAAAATGTCAGTTATCAGAAGCCATGGAGAAGGAAAATTGTGAAGTTGCTAATCTACGGTAGAACTCCAGTTATGAAGAATAAATAATTTCCAAATATCTATTATCTAACATTGTGCTTTGTTGCTCAGATACTGCATATGATTCCTTAAAAATCTATTAAAAGAGTACATTTTTTTTAGTTACTTATGCTCTTTTCAGCCATCTGGGAAATGCAAATCAAAACTACATTGGGACTCAATATCTTCCAATTCAGAATGGCTATCAATATAAGCACAACACATTTTATATATTAGCATATATTGGGGCTTTTACATTAATAGGCTCCTATATAACTTTTTGTTATTGTTGTTGTTTTATTTCTTCATTTCCCTCTGATCATGGTGTTCATCTGGTATTGCTTATTTATTGTCTTTTCCTTTAAGCTTTAAATTTTCAGCCATCATTCTCCAGTACTGATATATCTATTGTAATATTTACCTCAACAACAACTGTAGTTAACTCCACTGTAGTTATCTTACACAGTAACAGTCCAATCAACTCTAAGTAAAAGGAATGAGGAGAGGTCCATGGTGGGGGGTTACCATTTGCTTATGAACTATTGAGTATTTATAGACTCTGGGTGAGATGAAAACTCTGTCTTTAGTTGTAACACCTATTGTTGAGCCAACCAGGTTCCAACCAATAGCTCCAAACTCATGGTCACACAGATAGTCCCGATTAAATACAATGGATAATCGTGAACATGAAAGATATTTGTGGGGAGGGTGGGAATTGACAGGGATGTTAAGGAGGTGGAGATTTAAAGTAATCAGTATGTATCATATACATGTGTAAAATTGTCTAAAATAAATTTAATTAAGGAAATAAAGAAAATTATCCCAATACATGTGGGAAACAAGAGTTATTTACACTGGAAAACAAAATATGTATTTATAAATGTACATGGGTGTGGAGAGCATTTATTGTAGAAAAGATAAAAGTTTCAATGCTAGCCACCTATTTCAGGCTCAGTCTTTGGTTTGGTAAGACAGTCTCACCCTGCTCGTTTCATGTCTGACTTTTCTCTGTATAATGGTGATGGGTGTTAACAGTAAGTTCTGGGAATACTAGTTTATACTGGTTTGCTTCTTGCCTGCCTTGTCATCTGGAACTGCAGTGTCTGATCTCCCTGAAAATCCAATGATTCTTTTCATGATCCTTGTTGAAATGTTTATATTTTATTACAGCCATCACTCTGCTGGCACACCATTGTGCCACCTCCAGTCAACATCTCCAAGAACGATGTCTACTTTGTAGAAGAGATGACAGCTCAAGAAGAATGTCCTGTAAGAGTACAAGGTTGACTTCAATTTAGTGCATGATGAACACATAGTATTTTCTGTTTTGATTTGGGGTGATCTTTTGAGATTGTAATATAATTATATTGTGTTATTTTCTCTCTTCCCTTTCCTAACTCCAAATCATCCCCTATAGCCCTTCTTCCTCTCTTTCAATCCTTGACCTCTTTTTTCATTGTTATCTGTTATATATATTTCTAAATATAACCTATTCAGTCTGTATAATTTTACTTGTATGTATGTTTTCAGGACTTACTATTTGGTTTCAGAAACTCAATTAGTGTGTTCTTTCCTAGGAGAAAAAGACTATTTTTCCTACTCTCAGTATTCCTTAGTTGCCTGTAGTCTTTTGGGCAAGGTTGAGGCCTTCCACTTTGGCATGTCCATTGATGTCAGCCTGGTTTAGCTCATTCTTATGTCTTCTAATTGATATGAACTCATTTGCTGTACACTTACCATTTAAAGATTCTGTGTATGTCTACCTGTAGCTTGTTTGATCATTGTCTTCTCCCTACCTACACTCTACACAATAGATTCCCTTTGCATATTCTCTGCTATTCTACTAAGTTCAAAGAATCCACCATAAAACCTACAATGTCCCATGATTTACAAACCTATAGGAATTTTTAAACTACTTAATGACTCCATACTAGTTTGTTAGTGGGTTGTAACATTAAGAAAAATATTAAATCCTTTGTCTAATAACTTATTCAAGTGAAAGTGACATTTATTCTCTACTCAGGGTGTTTGTCTCCAGAATGCCCCTTGCTTCTACTGTGCTTTCTCTTGCTTGTTGTTATCATGTGATTACTGTACTTGGCATGGTGTAAATACTATGTGAAAGAATCCCACTATATATAGTATAGTGTGATTGTTACATGGTAAAATCCCACTCTTAACTTTTACTTGCTTATTTATTGCAAGTAATTTACTTGCAGATCATAATGAAGATGATTTATACAGAGCAATGACACTTAGTTGGACTAATGATTTAAAGATGTGGATGGGTAGGACAGTTAGTAAAGATGATTAGGAAAATGTTTTAGGTTATTTTGTCAACAGCTCTAATAAGAGATACAAGAAAGATAAAAATTAGGCTGGAAGTCACCTTCTCTTTTGCTAGATTTGAGACTTGCCCAGGATGGAAAATGAAAAAAAAAGTAGTTACATGCCTTATAGACCCATGCATTCTACCTGTGGAAAAGCAGGATGATGATCAAAGGCAGCAATTATGTCCCTACACCCAAGGTTAGGGCTGAGTTCCTTGGTCATGTAGCTTACAGAATTACTGACAGGTTTTGGTGTGCACCTTGAAACAACAAAGTTGTGAAAGGAAAATAAATGACCTATTATGTGTAAAGAAAACAAAATAGATGGTTAGCTAGACCACTTGTTTAAGCGAAATATTTGTAGAATAGAAATAGGATAGGAATCTGCTACACCAAAACCACAAACTGCTGCCTGCCAGTACAAAGGAGCTGGCTGAAATGTACTTGGCTTGCTTAAAAAATGGTTAAACAATTAAAACAAATTGCTTTGGGTGAAAATGTTATGGTAGAAAAATTAATACAAAGAAAAATGTTTAACTATTTGTGGGTTTCTAAGAAAAACATATGACTTGTGATCATAATGTGATTTCTTCCTGTGTAAAGATTTTAATTTGTTTCTGAAAAACATGTAATTTGTGGTTGTAAGATGATTTCCTTCTTGCATATAAATTTTTCTCTTAGGAGATATAAAAGGGATAAAAGAAAATAAAGAGACAGAGGAAAGAAAAAAGATAACTAAGAAGAGAATTATGTTTTGCCTGCTCAGATAAGTCTCCTTTTTGTGTGTTTAGTACTGTAGACTCCACATCTCCTCTCCAGTTTCTCTGACCTGCTGAAACTGGAGTTTGGAAAAGCCCAGAATGGGAGGAAATTTTTGCTAACTATACACATGACAAAGGATTAATATCAAGAGTATACAAAGAACTCACAAACAAATGAGTTTTTTAAAAAAATCAATCCATTTGAAAAATAGGCCTAAGACATTGTCTTAGGGTTTCTATGGCTGTGAAGTGATACCACGGCATGGTTACTCTTTTTTTTTTTTTTTTTTTTTTTTAATTTATTTTAATTTATTTTGCAATACAATTCAGTTCTACATATCGGTCACGGATTCCCTTGTTCTCCCCCCTCCCGTCCCCCTCACCTTCCCCCCAACGCCCCCCCCCATTCCCATCTCCTCCAGGGCAAAGCCTTCCCCACAGACTGAGGTCAACCTGGTAGACTCAGTCCAGGTAGGTCTAGTCCCCTCCTCCCAGGCCGAGCCAAACAATCCTGCATAGGCCCCAGGTTTCAAACAGCCAACTCATGCAATGAGCACAAGATCTGGTCCCACTGCCTGGATGCCTCCCAAACAGATCAAGCCAATCAACTGTCTCACCCATGGTTACTCTTATAAGGAAAAAAAATTAAAGGAAAAAAGGTTGGTGTTCAATTAGTGGTTTAGTCTGTTGTCATCATGGCTAGAAGCATGGCAACACACAGGCAGACATGGTGTTGGAGAGGTAGCTGAGAATTATACATCAGGATTTTCAGGTAGCAGGAAGAGAGAGATACTGGGCCTGATCTGAGCATCTGAAACCTCAAAGCCCACACCCAGTGATCCACTTCCTCCAACAAAGCCATACCTACTCCAATAAGGCCACACCTCCTAATGTCATTCCGTAAGCATTCAAATATATGGGTCTAGGGGGGCCATTCTTAATCAAATCATCACAGATGCAAATAGAGTTTTCAAAGAAGAAAACTGGCTAAAAATTTGGCTAATAATTATTTCAATGAATTGTTCACCATTCCTAGAAATCACACAAATGCACATCAAAACAACTTTGAGATATCATCTTACTCCAATCAGAATGTCAAAGATGAGTAACACAACTCACAATGAATGCTGAAAGAGATGAAAGAGAAAGAGCCTGTATTTATTGTTGGTGGGATTTCAGACTCATGCAGCTACTATGGAAATCAGTGTGGAGAATCCTCAAAAAGCCAAAATTAAATCTACTCTATGACCCAGCTATATCACATCCTGGCATATTCTCAAAGGATTCCATATACTACTTCAAAAATACTTGCTCAACCATGTTCCCTATTGTTATAATCATAATAGCTCAGATATAGAAACAACCTAAATGTCTTTCAATAGAGAATGGATAGAGGAAATGTGGTACATGTAAACTATGGAACAGTATTCAGCAATCAATAAAAATGAGTAAATCTGTGGAACTAAGAAAAATCATATTGAATAGTAAAGACCCAGAAAGACAAACATCTCATATTCTCTTTCACTAATAACTCCATCCTCCAAATCTTCAGACGTTAGTACTTAGTCTGTAGTAAGTACAGAAACCAGGAAAGTAAAATGGGACCATTGCCAGGATAGGAAGTTTGGGGTACAATAGAGAGGGGAATAAGGGGTGTTAATGATATGATCAGAAAAATGGAGAATGAGGGGCTAGTTAGAGTAGGAAAGGTAGGTAAATGCAGAAGAAGGGGGAAATAGGGTACAAGAGAACTGCAGGAACAGGTGATCTGATAAGTAAGGGACATGAAAAATGAGGCTACTTCATGAGTCTGTAGAGAAGTAAATACAGAAGGAAGAAAGAAAGTAAAATAATAAGGATAGTCTGACAGAGTCATAATTAATCATACTATTAACTATTCATTTAAAGAAAAATATGTAATGCTTATAATTTTATATATAACTATAACTATATAACTATAACTATAACTATATATATATATATAGTTTTAATGAACTTTTCTCATCTGGGCTGATAGTGCTCCATCTGGGAGACAACTGTCTCCTAAAGGAAACCCCATTAGCAGACATGAAAAGCCCGCTTTTGATTTTTTGACCAAGTTTGTCCAAGAGACTCCCAAAACTTACAGCCTATTGCTATTGCCCTTGTTTGCCCCCATGAGGTGGAATGTAAGCTCCTATTGCTAAAGACACCATGCAATTGAGACACAGACCCAGAGTCTGCTGACCTGGAATTTAGCTGAAGCCTCTTCCCTTGCTTAAAAACAAGAGTCCACAAAATAAAACTTCTTGGCTTTCAATATAGATCAAAAGTACCCTTAAATACGTATATTCATGTTATATTAATGAAGATGAAGATCGAGGACATGAAGGTGTCCTTTACTTACACTCAATTATGAAAGTTAAAGCAGAAGTGTGTTAAGTTTCCTGAACTGTTATTCCATGATCTAGTTGTGCTACTAGTGCAAAAATACAAATTGACTGCATCGACAAATGGATGGATCTAGAAAAAATCATCCTGAGTGAGGTAACCCAGACTCAGAAAGACAAAAATGGTATGTACTCACTCATAGCAGGATACTAGACATGAAACAAGGATGACTTGTCTGCTACTCACATCACCAGGGAGGCTACCTGGAAAACAGGACCCCAAGAAAGACACAGGGATCGCCCAATGACAGAGAAATGGAATGAGATCTACATGAACAGCCTGGACATGAGTGGGGGTAATGAAAGGCGAGGGTCGAGGGAAAGAGAGCTTGGGGGAGCGGGAGATCCCAGCTGGATCAACAACAGAGAGGGAGAACAAGGAATAGGAGACCATGGTAAATGAAGACCACATGAGAATAGGAAGAAGCAAAGTGCTAGAGAGGCCCACAGAAATCCACAAAGATACCCACACAACAGACTGCCGGCAATGGTCCAGAGACAGCCCGAACTGACCTACTCTGGTGATGGGATGGCCAAACACCCTAATTGTTGTGCTAGAAACCTCATCCAACTACTGAGGGATCTGGATGCAGAGATCCATGACTAGGCCCCGGGTGGATCTCTGGGAGTCCAATTAGCGAGAATGAGGAGGGTTTATTTGAGCGAGAATTGTTGAGACCAAGGTTGGATAAAGCACAGGGACAAATAGCCAAATGAATGGAAACACATGAACTATGAACCAATGGCTGAGGGGTCCCCACTGGATCAGGCCCTCCGAATGGGTGAGACAGTTGATTGGCTTGATCTGTTTGGGAGGCATCCAGGCAGTGGGACCAGATCTTGTGCTCATTGCATGAGTTGGCTGTTTGAAACCTGGGGCCTATGCAGGATTGTTTGGCTCGGCCTGGGAGGAGGGGACTAGACCTACCTGGACTGAGTCTACCAGGTTGACCTCAGTCTGTGGGGAAGGCTTTGCCCTGGAGGAGATGGGAATGGGGGGGTGTTGGGGGGAAGGTGAGGGGGACGGGAGGGGGGAGAACAAGGGAATCCGTGGCTGATATGTAGAACTGAATTGTATTGCAAAATAAATTAAAATAAATTCAAAAAAAAAGAAAAAAAAAACCAAAAAAAACCAAATTGACTGCATCAATATCGACTCTTCATTAATGTGGTTATAAAATGTATTGATGGTACTAAGTTCCCTGGTAGTTCAAACAAGCAAAATTTAACATTTTTTTTTCCTTTTTATTTATTGCTGTCTTAAGAAAGAATTTCCACTTCAATTACAGGAACCTGTCACCAAACTTCAGGGATGTAACAAAATTTTTACCTTGCATTTGAAAACAGTATCATGAATCATATTTACTAAAAGGTTTTAATACACAAAAATGGAACTTTGTACTCAAAAACTGTGTCACATTGCCCTTGATAATCTCATAGAGGAAATGGATGTGAATTTCCTAGGAACCTAACAGGGGATTTGTATTGTGCTTTTGTCTTCTCCCTTACCTGTACTTTCAATGACCTCCACAATAACCATGCATCTGCCACACCTCTTATTAACAGGATTTCTGATTCTGCCCAGTGTATAGTGTATGGCTTGCATATTCATCACATGAAATAAACATAATATACAAAATATGGCTGCTGAAAAAAGTGTACATTTCTCTTTTCCTCTTACAAAATAATTTGTAAAAAATTATGGAATCACCTCAAACTTCATGAACACTCAAAGCTGTTCCAATCTTTCAGCCTGTGACAGTCCATTTGGGATACAGTTTTGAAATTGCTGAAAAGTACTTATGTCAATTCATTTTCTGTCCAATGTTGCCATCTAGAGTAGAAATGTGAAATTATGTGTGTTTGGTAGGTACTAATGCCTTTTCAAACTAAAGAACAAATGCTGCTTGTTGATAAAGCAGCCATTCATCCAAAAATTTTCCCCAATACCAGACAGAATAGAATGATATCTTCATGGGGAGGGGTCCACAGTTCAGAGGTTATAACAATATGGCTGCTAACAGATACTGCCTACTTGGATATAAGGACATTTTCACTGCTGGTAATTTCCATATTATTCCTACTTATATGGTGTCTGCTGAGGTGCCTGTGATGGTCCTTGTTGTACTTGTCTATAGCCCCTGTACTGCTGACCTTGATCCTGGAGAAAATTAGGGTAACTGTGGAAGGACAGTGGTCATGCTGGTTACATGGGTATCTCTGCAGTAGAATGTTGCTACTGGAGCTAGTACCCTTACTGTACAAGTGGTGCCTTGATAAGCATCTTGCTATTGGCCATCGTGTAAATTTCTATCAGGGTGGTTTTGCTGGTTCATGTCTTCAGAAGTCCTTTCCTACCTTGATTTTTACTAATCCCCATAATAGTCTCCCTGTTGTGCTGGGCCCTGTCGTGGTAATCTGTCAGTAAGGAAGTATCTATCTCTGCTCCATTGAGTTAACATGACTCATTATCTTCATGGGGTTCTGCTGTCCTTGATAACACTACCCATTTCCATGTAGCATATTTTATGACTGAGAAGGCAGCTGGTGTATAGTAAGGCCATAATTTGCTTGCATATTCATGTATGGACTGGGATCATATTTTCTCATTGATTATCATTGACTCATCATCATCTGGCTCTGCATAGGCATGCTCTAGAAAATGGTACAGAATTGTTGTAACCTTCAGTGGAGCCGTGGATAACTGAAGGCATTCATGGAAATGTTTGTTATGTTGAACTGATCGGGTCTAGGTCTCTGCATTACCATATATTTAGGCCTAGGCAACTGGTAATGCATGTGTAATTCAGGAGGGCCATCACCCTCCATTCCATCTGAAGGCATGTTGTGGGAGCAAGAAAAGAGTAGAGGGCCACACTGATGCATCTCTCTAGGACCCATAGGCATATTTTGTGTAGGTGGTACTAAGTGACACTGCATATTTTGATTAGGATATGTTATTGCAGCAAGGTATTCCAAGTTTGTCTACAACATGCTGATATTGAGAGCACCCTTTATTGTCATTTATTTTTATAGATTATTATACACAAAATAAGATGATTATTTTTTTAGATGGTTATTTTCATCTAACATCTTCTGGATGGTAGCAGATGTGATTTTACCCTTGGCCACTCTGTTGTGGCTGCAAATAGTATAGGCAAATTGTCATTGATCTTGCTATTGATGAGTCTGGGCTTCCAAAGTCAGTTTTCTTAATGAAAATGTGGGCTCAGTTTCTTTCAACCAAATTACTTTTTGGATTAATTAAATTCAGCCCTGGTAAGTCAGATAGAAAAATATCAATATTGCAGCAAACAATTTTTTCTATGAAATATTTGGTCCATCTGCACAGTATTTCTGAATAATTGATTTAAGAATTCTGAGTCACAGTATAGACATTCTTGGTTAATTATATATTAAAGTTTCCTTCATTGACTTCTCCAAATTATTCACTCCCTTAAATGTGATAACTGGAAATGTTGGCATTTTTGAGTCCTGGAGCCAGGACTAGAATAATGTATTCTGCTAACCAAAATGAAACACCCCAAGGCCTTCACATATTCCATTTCACAGCAGTCTGGTATTTGGCATTCACATGTATATGTGAGTACATATGATCATTTTTGTATCTTAGTCCGAATGTGTATCATTAAAGGAAGAAGTACATCCATTTATATATATATATATACATATATTCTAAATTCTATATGTCAATATATATATATTGAAAAGCTGTAGCATCTCTTTCATGTAATACATTTGAATAAATGCATATTTTAAGGTCTAGATTACAATCCATAACAAATCATGTAACAGTGATCAAGTACACAGTGTCACAAAGTGTGAATGTTTTGAGATAGATCATTTAAAGAGATATTTAAGATAAAATCAAGACAAACCCTCAACCATGTTCCAGTAAGCAACACAAATGAAAAGCATTGGGTCATTGCAAAAAGTAATAAAGATATGGAAGTCGAAGCAGGACTAGTTGGGATGGGGAAGGAATTGGTGGAGAGGAGGAGAAGGGAGAGCAATGGAAATGGAATATGGTCAAAATACATTGCATCAACATGTGAAAGTATCAAAATTAAACCCATCACTGTGAAATTAATAAAAACATTGGAAAACAAAAACCTGAAAAAAGAGATAATGCTTAAGAAAAAAAGATTAAATGAGGTCAATGTTTTTGGACTTTAACCAAATGTAGTTAATTGTTCTCTTAAGAAAAGGGTCAAATAAAACAAAGACAGTCACAGAGTGATGACTATGGAGATAGAATTGTGTGCCAAAGAGACAGGCATGAAAATAGCAATATTTTCAACACGTTGATCTCAAATGTCTTCCCTTCAGAGCCATGATACACCAAACTTTTGTGATTTAAGACCATCCAGACTAGGAAGTGGTCCTAACAAAATGCTCACACTATCCACCGAACAAAATCTTGTACTACCACATTCTCACTATCATAGAAATAAATATTTTCATAATACAGTATATAAAGTTATGAAACCAATTTTTCATCCATACATGAAGGTACAGAATTTTCTTTATCCCTTCTCATGAGTGACATTTTAAATTATGTTATACCATTTCATAGTTTACATTAAATTACCTAAACTCTTTTCTTAGTCAGGAAGTAGTACACTAATACTAGCCCTCATTATTGCTGTATAATCTGTGATTTACTAATAGATATCAAATTGTAGTAAGAAAATATTTAATAAAATAAAGATATACTTTTAAAAAATTATTTTAGATTTTATTTTGTGCAAATGAGGTTTTGTCTGCCATATATGGGTGTACTATGTGTGTGCATGGTTCCCACAAAGGTCAGGAGATGTCAGCAGATACCCTAGACTTACAGATGATAAGGAGTGACTTTATACTGATAACTGAACTCCTTTTCTTCAAGAGAAACAGGTATTGTTGCAAACTGCATAAACATGTATCACTTACAGTTATCTGTCTCTATCTCTCTATTGTCTATCTACCATCTATCTATTTAACCCTCTGCCTATCTATCTTCTATCTATTATCTATTATCAATGCATGTAACAATATTCTATAAATCATCTATATCTATCTATCTATCACCTATCTCTCTATAGTTTTCTTAATCTTTTCACGGCTATAAATCTTTGGTCCTAGACATTTAACTCTTCCTTTTATCTTGTTTCATAGCATGAACTATAAAACATTTCACTTGTTCCCTCATTACTGTAAGCAAGGACATACAAAGTCAATTTTCTCAGAAAAAAATTATCATACAAAACAGAATGTAGTCTATATTATTAAAAACAGAAATCTTAATAGGGAGAACTGTTATTAGATGTTTATTAGAACCAAAAGCATGAACAGATAAAGATGTTTTAGGAAGTTCAATAAGCTGGAAACCCAAAGGCCATCTTCATCCTTTGAAGAATCAGGACCTGTAACATGAATTTTTTTTTAATATAGTCATTTCATAAGGAAAAGTTTTAATTTGCTAAGAAAATACAATTCAAAATTGGTGAATGTTCAGTAATATATCTTTTTTGTTCTTTTTTTAACTTTATAATTTAATTTAATTTTACATATCAGCCATGAATTCCCTTGTTCTCCCCCCTCCCGCCTCCCCTCCCCCCACCTTCCCCCAGTCCACCCCCCATTTCCATCTCCTTTAGGGCAAAGACTCCTCTGAGGATTGAGTTCAACCTGGTAGATTCAGTCTAGGCAGGTCCAGTCCCCTCCTCCCAGGCTGAGCCAAGCGACCCTGTATAAGCCCCAGGTTTCAAATGGCCAACTCATATACTGAGTACAGGACCTAGTGCCACTGCCTGGATGCCTCCCAAACAGATCAAGCTAATCAACTGTCTCACTTATCCAGATGGCCTGATCCAGTTGGGGGCTCCTCAGCTATTGGTTCATAGTTCATGTGATTCCATTCGTTTGGCTATTTGTCCCTGTGCTTTATCCAACCCTGGTCTCAACAATTCTCGCTCATACAAACCCTCCTCTTTCTCGTTGATTGGACACCTGGAGCTCCACCTGGGGCCTGGTTGTGGATCTCTGCATCCAGTTTCCTCAGTCGTTGGATGGGGCTTCTAGCACGACAATTAGGGTGTTTGGTCATCCTATCACCAGAGTAGGTCAGTTCGGGCTGTCTCTCGACCATTGCCAGCAGTCTGTTGTGCGGGTATCTTTGTGGATTTCTGTGGGCCTCTCTAGCACTTTGCTTCTTCCTATTCTCATGTGGTCTTCATTTATCATGGTCTCCTATTCCTTGTTCTCCCTCTCTGTTCTTGATCCAGCTGGGATCTCCCGCTCCCCTAAGCTCTCTTTCCCTTGACCCTTGCCCTTCATTACCCCCACTCACGTCCATGTTGTTCATGTAGATCTCATCCATTTCTCTGTCGTTGGGTGATCTCTGTGTCTTTCTTGGGGTCCTCTTTTCTAGGTAGCCTCCCTGGAGTTGTGAGGAGCCATCTAGTCATCTTTGTTTTACATCTAGTATCCTCCTATGAGTGAGTACATACCATGTTTGTCTTTCTGAGTCTGGGTTACCTCACTCAGGATGATTTTTTTCTAGATCCATCCATTTGCCTGCAAACCTCATGATGTCATTGTTTTTCTCTGCTGAATAGTATTCCATTGTGTATATGTACCACATTTTATTTATCCATTCTTCAGTTGAAGGGCATCTAGGTTGTTTCCATGTTCTGGCTATTACAAACAATGCTGATACGAACATAGCTGAGCAAGTGCCCTTGTGGTATGATTGAGCATTCCTTGGGTATATGCCCAAGAGTGGTATAGCTGGATCTTGGGGGAGATTGATTCCCAATTTTCTAAGAAAGCACCATATTGATTTCCAAAGTGGTTGTACAAGCTTGCATTCCCACCAGCAGTGGAGGAGAGTTCCCCTAGCTCCACATCCTCTCCAGCATAAGGTGTCTTCAGTGTTTTTCATCTTAGCCATTCTGACAGGCGTAAGGTGGTATCTCAGAGTCATTTTGATTTGCATTTCCCTGATAATTAGGGATGTTGAGCAATTCCTTAAATGTCTTTCAGCCATTTGAGTTTCCTCTGTTGAGAATTATCTTTAATGGTCTTATTAATAAAAAATAAAAACACACTACCAAATATTGGGCTATATACTGAATCGCCGATTCCTCAGCCGATCCTGTTTCTATGAATCTTCAGCTGAAAGCCTCTCAGTCCTCATGTGAATTGACCTCAGCTGAACCACTCAAAAGCCTAAAAGCTTAAAAAAAGCTTAGTTCCTGGTCCTCATGCCTTATGTACCTTTCTGCCTCCTGCCATCACTGTCTGGGGTTAAAGGCATGTGTCTTTCCCAAGCAAGACTTGAGATCCCAAATCCTGGGATTAAAGGTGTGTGCCACCACTGTCTGGCCTCTATGTCTAATCTAGTGTCTGTTCTATTATCCTACACCAGATACATTTTATTAGTGTACACAATATAATGGGGGGACACAATACATCACTGCAAGGACCAGTATGGGTCTTGTTGGACTGTTAGTACAACTGGGGCCTTAGAAAGACAGATGTTTCATAGTCATTTAAACCAAAAGAAAACTTTGTGGACTATTTTCAGGCTCCAGGCAATCAGGACTACAGTGGGTGCCTGATGGATTAAGCTGTCCAGTATTTTAAGGGCAATAGATGCCTGGACTCAGAGTGAAGCAATGGATGTAACCTATAAGTGCAGACCTGAGGTTTCTGTGGCTAATGACAACATGTCTAGACATCCTTTAGCAGGATAAGGCCCTTGTTATGGCCATGGGGACAGGAGGACACATTGCTGCTCCTTTTTTTGAAATTATTTTATATTGAGGCTTAGTAAAATAATATTTCATTTTGGGAAAAAATATGTATCTAAGCAGACATTCTCCAGATGCAAGCAAGGAAAACACAGTGACCATGATGTTTCCCTTGGTGCTGTAAACACTGAAGAACACCAGCAGGCTGAAGGTCAGGAATTTATTTTCACTGAAGGTGTCTAGTAGTTTTCCACCAAAGAAAGCCACTGTCAAGTGTCCTAAGGCCAGAGAGCCCAGGTTTCCAGGACACAGTAAGAGGAAGTGATTGAGACCTTGTTTCACAGAATGATGATGTGGACACATTGGGAATGTACACTTAAAATAACAGAGATCCACCTAAAGAACTTTTAACTCTATACCTATTCTTATTATTTTCATCCTCTTTTCTTTCTTAATAAAATATATTATTCTATCATACAATACATCCAAACCAGTTGCCTCTCACTACAGTCCTTTCACCTCCCCCTGACCTCTCCTTTCCCTTAGATACACTCCCCCTCCATTTCTTTTCACAAAAGAGCAGGCCTCCAAAAGACAACAACCAGACAGGATAGAACAAGACACAATAAAACAAGGCAAATCCCCTAATATCAAGGCTGGACAAGGAAACCCAATAGAATGAAAAGAGTCCTAAGAGCAAGCAAAGGTGTCAGAGACACACCCACTGTTAGGAGTCCTAAAAAAAAAAAAAAAAAAAACAAGCTAAAAGTCGTAACATCCCATGTTTGCTTCTATTAGTGATAGCTATGCATCTTTCCAGTTCTGTAAGCCAGGCATTCACCATGAACCAGAATACAGGAGCAAGGACCTCAATTGTTGTTTTCTGGTGGTTGTGGTGTCCTTGACTGCACTGGCAGCTAAAGTTCTTCATCTCTTCCACAAGATTCCCTGAACTCCATCTAATGTTTGGCTGTGGGTCTCTGCATCTGTTTCCATCAGTTGCTGGATGAAGCCTCTCTGATGACAATTGGGTTATGATGCCTTCTCTTGGATGAAAAGACGTTCATTCATGTCTCTCTAGGAAAAAAAAATATAGTCTACTCTTACACAGTTCAAAATATTTTCCTGTTTATTACTTCTTTTAACTTTATGTTGTTGACCTAAGAAAAAAATCGAATTGAAAATAAGAATCCTTTCACACTGCTGGTGGCAATATAACTTAGTATATCCACTATAGAACTCAATATGGAGATTCTCTAAATGACATTGAAAGTAAAACTACCTTATGATCTTGATACACTACTGCTGGGTTTAAATTTCTCCACAACACAGTCAGCTTGCCATAAAGATATTTTCATAACCATGCTTATTGATGATCTGTTCAAAACAGTTGAGTTATGTAATTTAGATGAAGTATAGGTCAATAAATTAATAAAATGTGATAGATAGATGATGATGACTGATGATAGGCAGATAGATGATGGATGGATATATGATAGATAGATAGATAGAGAGAGAGAGAGAGAGAGAGAGAGAGAGAGAGAGAGAGAGAGAGATAGGATAGTGTATCTCACCAATGTATTTCTCTCGTATGTGATATTTAGAGGTAAAAATACATAAAAATAAAAGGGGGAGCATTATACATAAACAATGGGTAAAGTAGCTAATAACAAATAATAGTGGGAGTAAATATGATGAAAATACATTTAAGGTATATACAGAAATGTCATAATTATATCCAGCATTGTGTAAATTAGTAGATACTAACGAAAATTGCTAAAGAAAAAGATTTCCCCATATATATTATAATTTGCATCTTCTATACTTCTTTAATTGATTTAAATACTACTTACTATACTGAATATTACTATGACATTTCTATTCATGAATGTATTTTGCTCTAATTGTGTCCACTTTTCTTACACCCACAAGTCCCCCTGTGTTGGTCCTTGCCTCACCACATAACCTTCAAAGGAAGTAAATCTACTACTTCAATTATTTCTGTTATTGATTTTATACTAACTTTAACCATATGAAAGAAGACATGTGATAATTCTTTCTGAATTTGCCTTATTTCTCTTAACCTGAGCATTTATAGTGCTATGCTGTCTACTTATAATGTCATAACATCTTTCTTCTTTGGGGCTGAATAGAAGTCTGTCATTCATATTATCATGTTTTCACTACCCATCCATCTGTTGTAGGACACCTAGACTGAGTCTATAGATTGGCTTCTGAGAATAGTGCAGCAAAACAAAAAAATAAATAAAATGGGTGTGCAGGTGTTACTTATATATGCTCAACATCCTACTGAAAACAATCTACACATTGTGTAAGACTTTTCTGTCTTTAAAAAGACAGTTATGAGGATGTGGTGCAGCTGGTGAAGGGCATTTCTAACAGTCGGAAAGCTCTGGGTTCTATCCTCAGCACCACATAAAACCAGGCTTAGTGACTCATACCTACAATCAGTGTTGGAGACAGGCAGAGGTAGGAGGATCAGGAATTCAAGATTAATGTTGGCTATATGGCGAATTTGAGGCTAATCTGGACTACAGAAGACCATGTCTAAAAAAGATGATAAAAAAACTTAGAAGAGATATTCTGTGCTGAGCTTGGCTGAGTGTCCATGGAAAAGCAAGTTTAAAGGTGTTTGCTGAAGTATCAGTCCTTCTTGACAGGGAGGGAAGGAAGTAGCAAGACACATATACACTGTCAGACTTCCAGTAACGCAGCTCTGTAACTTTCTGTTGTTAATAATCACTACCAAGGGTCAGTACAGCCCTTGCTCATAAATAAAAATGCTCATCAACAAAAGGAGGTAATCCTTTAGCAAAATAAGAGAAAGCAAAAATAATACTTACATGAAAGATTTAAATTTTTATCAATATTTTTTCAAAAACATGATTCAACTATTTTCGTTTTTTAATTTAGATTAATTTTATTTTTTGTCTTATTTTGTGGTTCAGGGCCTGAGCCTAGGGCCTTGCATATATATGTTAGGATAGGCAAATACTCTAAAATTAAATAGCATCCCTTGCATATGTATGTTAGGATAGGCAAATACTCTAAAATTAAATAGCATCCCCAGTGGTTTAGTTTACCTGTTGTTCTTATTAAGAAATTTTCTGTTCATTTTACATACCAACCACAGATGTCCCTCTCCTCCCTCCTCCTGCCCCCAACAGCCTTCCCCCACGTATGCCCCCCCCCCATCATTCCCAACTCTTCCAATGCAAAACTCCCATGGGGAGTCAGCAGATCCTGGTACATTCAGTTAAGGCAAATCCAAGCCCCTTCCCCTAAATTAAGGCTGTGTCAGGTGTTCCATCATAGGTACTGGTCTCCAAAAGGCCACTCAAGCACCAGGGACAGTTCCTGATTCTACTGTTAAGGGCCCCTTAAAAATTGTCAAGCTACACAAAACTGCTTTGCCTGTGCAGAGGGCCTAGTCCAGACCCATGGAGGCTCCACACCTATTGGTCCACAATTTATGGGTTCCCATTAGTTTGGTTTGGTTGTCTCTGTAGGTTTCCCCATCATTATCTTGATGTCCCTTGCTCATAGAAACCTTCTTTTTCTTTGACTGGACTCCTGGAGCTCGGCCTGGTGCTTGACTATGGATCTCTGCCTCTGCTTCAATAAAATGTATGATCTAAAATTTAAAATTTAAAAAATTAGGAACTGAGTAAAGTCTTCATTTTCTCAACAACTTTCTTTAAGGCATTATGAACCTCTTTATTCCTTAAGCTATAGACAACCTGGTTCAACATGGGAACTACTATGGTGTAGAACACAGATGCAATTTGATCATTGTCCATGGAATGACTAGAACTGGGCTGTAGGTACATGAAGATTACAGTTCTATTGAATATGGTGACAGCGGTGAGGTGGGATGCACAAATAGAGAAGGCTTTCTTCCGTCCTTCTGCTGAACGCATCCTCAGGATAGCAATCAGTATGAATACATAGGAGGTCAAGATAACTATGAGAGCAAAAAAGACATTGAATGAGGCTAAGATAAAGAGAACAGTCTCATTCACATATTTATCAGAGCAAGAAAGAGACAGGATTGGAGGGATATCACAGAAAAACTGATGGACCACATTAGAATGGCAGAAGGAGAGGGAAAATATGAATCCAGTGTGTATAGCAGACTCAAACAAGCCCCAGGCATAGCAGCCAATCACCATGTGAGCACACACACTAGCAGTCATTGTGGTGGTATAATGTAAGGGCTTGCAAACTGCAGCATGCCTGTCAAAAGCCATGACAAGTAAGTGCTGTGGAATAATGCTTTTGTACACTGCTTTAATAAAATGCAGATTGGCCAGTAGCCAGGTAGGAAGTACAGGTGGGATACGCAGACAAGGAGAATTCTGGGAAGAGGAAGGCTGAGGCAAGAGACACCAGCCTGCTTCCAGGGAGCAGCATGTAATGGCACACAGGTAAAGCCACAGAACACGTGGCAACATATAGTTAACAAAAATGGGCTGAGTTTAACTGTAAGAGCTAGTCACTAGTAAGCCTGAGCTAATGGCCGAGCAGTTTTACTTAGTATAAGCCTCTGTGTGTTTACTTGGGTCTGAGAGGCTGTGGATCGGGTGTGACACAGAAAAACTTTCAGCTACAAGTAGGAAACAGTCAAAATTGGCAAAAGCCACAAAAAAGGAACATTTGAGTAACATATCACCCATAGGAGAAAACTTTATCCTCTGTGAGAAGCCCAACCATCACCTTTGGAGTCACAGCTGAGGAGTAAACACAGTCTGCCAGAAAGAGATTACTGAGGAAAAGATACATGGGAGTGTGGAGATGGGAGTCCAGCCAGATCAACACAATCATGCCCAAGTTCCCTGTCAAATGCAAAATTGTACACTTAGGCACTTTAGTGCCATTCTCCAAGTATGACATTTTAGAATTGTGTATCACCTGTCCAAACACAGGAAAGTAAATATATTGGTGATTCATAGGAATTGATGCCAGAGAACTCCCGTCATTCAAATGACATTATCTGCATGATCTCACCACTAATGCAGGATTTCCCGTAACTGTGAGACTGCTGTAATCTTACCATTTCCTTACAATGAAATCGCTAGAGCCTTCTATATGGTATCTGTTAGTTCCCAACAACACTTGGATATTCTAAATGACCACTCTGGTGTCTCCCAAGTTTCACTCACAAATTCTAATTTGAGTTGAAAGTTTGTTTCAGCAATAAACTACTCTGACTTTCATAACTGTCATTTCAGAGTCAGATACAAAATAACCAAGCACCATGAACTATGTGACTAGAAAATAATGGATATTAATATGTTTAATCTTCCTGTCTTATTGTATAATTGCCTGAGAACAGTGGTGCATCACTGCCTTTCTGGATATACCACAGTAAGATATGAAATATTCATAATACAGCTGAAATCCATTTGAAATCTAGAGAAATGCATTCATCCTTTGACTCTTCAAAGAAAACAGTCCTCTTTAAAAGGCATGCCCCCCAAAGTATATAAAACTCAACATTTATTTACGATTCAAACAAACACTACACTGAGCAACCTACACCTACTACACTTCTTTGAGGGAAACAACAAGGAATAAGAGAGATGCTCATTCTTAATTATCCCTTTCAACAAACATGAATATCCCAAGAATTTAATTAATTAATTTGAGAAATGATCATTGTGCTTCCTACTTTTCTTAGGGTGCATAATTCTTGTGAGTATTTTTAAAAGTGCTTTGAAATCATACCAGCACCTTGAGAGATAGCATAGTGTGATTGTACATAACATAGTCTCTGCCACTGACCTGTATGCACTTTATTCCTGATTTAGCCACCTACAGATCAGGTAACATTGGGTAAGTAGCCATCTTTCTGTGTCTTAGTTTAAAATAATAATGAAAACTGTCCTTTACCAGGATGTTTGGAAAATGTATTAAGCTGATATGTTTAAATCATTAAGAATTCTGCCTTATTGCTAGGACACAATAGATCATAAGTATACTCTCATTAAACAAATAATACTGTTAGTGAAGTAATAATAATATATATAGTATCATGGAAGAAAAAACAAAATATCAAAAGAAACTCAACACAAATATTCTAACCTTATTTCTGAAAAAGCATCATGTGTGTAATTTTTTAACTTAAATTCAAGCTTTTTTGGCATATATATGATTTGACAAATATAAACAATATGAAATTTTACTCTGAGACACAAATTATGAGGCACTATCCTTTTAATGCATGACAGTCTTTATTCAACAGTATAATCACATCGTGAAATACTGTCACAATTTTCATGGTTGTGTTCCTTCAGCCTCCTTATCATAGTCTATCAAAATATCCATTGGATATCTAGCCAAAGTAAATAAGCTTTAAAAATAATCCAATACAAAGATTATTCTATTTGGACTCTTTCCCTGTCAGTCTACATATAATCCATGAATACATGCTGTTAATCCTATCTCTAAAATACCCCCCAAATTCATTTCTTAGTCACGACCGTTCCCTAATGGTGAGCCACACTAACTTACAGTGACATTTAGGGCACAACTGGAAATAAATGATCCTAATTCAGCCAGTAGTAAAGTTACAACACAGAAACCTGAGGTGATGTACGAATATAGACACCAGGATACAGAGTGCCTAAGGACTAGATCTTGAAAACATTAGAATTTTGCCTTTTCAAATGCAGAGAGATGCATGTGGAGACTGCTTTTTTCTCTCTAAAGATAAAGTGAGCACCGTTCTCCTCTGTGCCAGATGCTCTGATGTCCTTAGTCTTTTTAATAAGGCAGTAGTATAAATTATTCTGCTTTAAATTTTGTTTCACTATAATACAATGCATGTAGCATATAAATAAACATAGAAAGGGCAATAATTAGACAGAATAATGGCATAATTTCATAAATGTAAGTCAGTCAGACATTGTAAAAACTGCCTGAATTTTAGAACCAGTAATTTGTGTTTAGAAATTTGCATTTTCATGTAATAAGTTGAACATGATTTATAAATTATTTTCAAATGGAAACAATCACTGCTTAGTAGTTATTGCAAAATTCATAGTCTACTCCTATGTTTGAATGTCTGATAAAAACTTAAAGAAGCCTGTGGACTTTTGTTTCTGTCTACATGTCTGCAGCACTCAGGACCTATCATACAATCTAGAGATATTGATATATATTTACTGGAATTTAATGACGATTATTTTCATGAAACATAATTTAAACATTGATAAACTATGCTGCACATATGTCGTCAATATAAATTTCTATATTCTTCAAATCTCCAGCATTAAAACCCTCCATAAGTTTGCTATAGGTGAGATTTCAGAAATTAAATTTACCACAGATCATTACAGCAGAATGTGTCCTCACAGAATTAGTAAAAACTTATGTTTACAGTGTACTCCATGTGTTGTTTTTATTTCTTGTTTTAAATAAGGGTATATTGAATTACAAAATTTTGTACTTCTTTATATTTGCAATGTATTTTATTATATTATAAACTCTGTCACTTTCACCTCCTTCCTACTGGTTTTCAAATATCCTCCTTTCTAATTCCATGTCTTTCCTTCAGACTATATTCCCACATGTGAAGGAAATCATTCAGTACTTGTCTTTCTGACTCTGAATTTAGCATGATGATCTCCAGTAAATGCTACTTTCATAAAAATAATATGATGTAATTCTTGGTGTGTATAAAAATCCACTGTACATATACAGCACATCTTCTTTAAACATTTCATCATTATGAGATACCTCTGATTGGTCCATAACTTGTATATTGTGAATAATGCTGCAATAAACAAGGGTGTGGAGATATTTCTGTGGTATGCTCTTGTTATTTATTTGATAATACACAAGGAAGTGTTCTAAATAGGATTATGTGACAGGTCTATTATTTTATAAAATTAAACATTTTTATTTTTAATTATTAGACCACAGAGTGATAGGTAATTATACCACTAAACCAAGGAAACATGGGAATGCTAATGAGGACAGAGAAAAGCCCAAGAAGCCTCAATCCTTATAGCTGAAAGAACTACAGACATCTAAGGAATTTTGAGAGTGGGAGAAATAGTTTTCCCCAGGGAAGAGCACAGCAATTAGTTATCCAATACCAAATGATCAGTCGTGAAAACACACATAAAAGTAGCATTACACAACCAAGCAATCCATGAATTTGAAAGAGAGCAAGGAGGAAAATATGGAAGAGTTTGAAGGAGGAAAGAGAATGGAAAAATGATTTAATTATATTGTAATCTCAAAAATAAATCTTAAATATGAAATACATATCCAACCATGTGTTGAGAAACAAACCAAAGGTTTTCTTGTGTTGATTCTGACATTGTATATGTTTTAACTGTGTTATAACTCATGAAATAAAGTATATATTTCTCTACCCTACAAGTTCAGTTGCTCTACCATCAGAGATTCAGTAAGTTTTTCTCAAAGATTTGTAAGGTGCCACTTTCACTGTCGACCTGCTTCTCACACACAATAGGATTCATTTTCCAGTGTTTGATTTGTTCTAGTGATACATCTTCAAATTTCTTAAAAAAATACTTTAATTTATTTAAGATTTATGCTAATCTTTCATGTCAGCCTGGTCTGTTTCTTTCTCCTTGTTATTTTTTTCCAATTTTAATTCCTTGAATATTTTCTTCTTGATGGTGTGCCGGTTTGGAACAAATCTTTACACAATTAATGAAAATGGTGCCCTTTACAGTGCTTGGTGATACTTGTTTGGTAGTTCACCATAAATTCTCATACATTCTCCTGTGCCTATTTGAATAGATTAATCAATAAATCCCTCAGAATTCTTTGGTAACAAGGGGATATGTTGGCAATCACTGAACTACCTTCTTCAGGGAGATGGAACCTGTGAAGCAAGACTCTAGGTGACAAAGCAATTTGCTCCTTCTGTGGTTTAGTTTTGGATGGTCTATGAAGACTCAGTCCCACAGGAGCAGGCTCCCCAAGATCACTGTCTTCTCATGCTGGTTCACAAGAGTAGCCGGCCACCATATTTTAGGTCTTGTCTCTTACAGGTAAACTTGAAGAGACAGACTTATTAAACCCTCTCTCTCTCTCTTCACATTGAAGGTAAGAGAAAAGTCTTTTTCTGTCCCTTGATTTTCAAACTATTGATATTGTTAGAAAAGTGATTGCCTTATGAACAATTTCTAGGATGTCAGAAACACTTTAGCCCTAAAGCAGATACAAAAAATTGAGAGAAGACATATATTATCCACCATCATTGGTTTCATACACCAAGCCAGGTGCTTGCAATCCCATGTTTCACTTAACACAGCACAGTTAGGTTAATATTAGTATTTATGTCTTTGAAAAATGGAAATAGAATTTTTTGTTGAAATGGACTTCCAAAGGGATTATGCTGTTGAGGGTCTAACTGAGGCCTTCTGAATATCAAATCCATAATCTGACTTTTTATGTGGCACTAACTAGACACAAGCAGTATGATGTTCTAACCTAAACTATCAGGATCTCAAGAATGTGCGGCGATAACTCTTCATAATTATTCTTGGTTAGTGACATTGTGCTTTCTATAGATATAAGACAGAGAGGAACAAGCTTATATTGTGACACACACCCAAACCATGGTGTTAAAAGTGCTACAATTAAATAGGAAAGAATAGTTGGGACTAAAGGAATAGTTACTGATTGTCTGAAGAGTTTCTGTAGGGAAAATATGCCAGTGTTTAGAAGAGGCAGAGTAGATAGAAATCTCATAGAAGCTAGTTCCAGTTGATCACAGAATGAAATTTCAGAGAATCCTGCCTTCTAATACTGAAGCAAGAAATAGAAATTTAGTGGATTCATTGTATATTGAAGATGTTCTGATGTACCAAATCTTTCTTAAAGTTCAAGTATCTGGTGAAAACTATACTAGGTGATTTCTGATGTCCCTATCAGCACTAAGAATCATGGCCTCACCTAATTCCCATGTGAATATTTAATTAACTTTACTATTAAGATGACATAAGTTTGCTGGATTGCAATAGAATTCTCAGAACTCATCACTCTGGCATGGACTTCAAAGCCCTCCATCATTAGACAGCTGTTAGGCTACCTTTAGATGTCTGTTTATTGTAAACATAAATGCTTATGTAATAAAATATTTTTCATGGTGGAGTTCGACTACAGGATATAAGTAATTTTAATAAGAATATTGAAATATATTTTACTATGAAATATTCACAAAATGAAAATAAATTATATTTTTCAAAGAATATCTATAGAGTGTGCAATTATTATATGTAAGCTTATTTATCATTTTTCATGGTGTTATAGATAAAAATATAAATGATGTGGGCAATTGCCCTTGAACTTACAGATGGTTATGGGGTTATATTTTATAGATTCTGATAGATATTTCATGTTATTGTTTCACTTTGAATTATGTATAACTATCATCCCCATATTTGAAGTAAAGAAAATTGAAATTCAGGGAAGTTCCATATTCCCTAGCATTATAGAGCCAGTTGGTAGAACTATACAAGTCATATTATTCACAATCAGCATTGGTTTCCTATACACACTTTACCCTTCCTCCTGATACTGTAGGGAAATGTGCAGAGTGCTAAATACCATGAAAATTTATTTAAAGCATTTTTGAAGTTCAGGAGAGGAAGAAGACAGAATAAAGCAATGACCATTCCTTAGCTATAAGAAAAAAGAATGACAAAGAGAGCTAAGATGACTAACCTGCATGTGGCGGCAACAGGACTTTCTGCAAATGATATTTCTGGTGAGGAAGGGTATTTGGAAAGAGATTTCTTTTATAAACCTTGTTGACTAGTGGCCTTTATTAAAACTGGGTAATTTGAAATAAGGTTACAGGACCTTCCTTCAGCCTTCCTAAATATAGATTTGTTTAAGAAAAGAAGTGGAAAGATTATTCTTTTGAGTTGTACCTGTTCACTGATATTTTGAGGTCACGTATATTCTTTGCTCTGCTTTGACTTTTTAGGAAACTACGTTTTTCCATTCTCAATTTCATATTTGTTTTTGGAAAATGAAGGTAAATGTGAAAAAAGACACTGGGTATGTCTTCTAAAGTCCTGTACAACCTCACAAAATATTTTTTTCTAGGGTCTCAAATGGTTTTGTTCATATTTCTACTATGCTAGGATGAAACCTCAGGTAAAATAAGTATGTATTGGTGTCATTGTTGTCCTGATTGGATAAACCTAGAGAAACAAAAAAGGTGGGTACTGTTATCTGCATCTTGTTTTTACCACTGTTAAGTCTAACTTGAGCAAGATTTTGCCCCATGACCATTTCTCTCACAATTCCTTTCTTGCTTTTTTCTTTCATTCTTAATTTTCCATGTTATGAGGATCTGTGAATATAACATTCTCATGTCACCAACTTAATGCCTCAGAAGACAGTGAAATGCATACACATATAAGTGAAATCTATAAACAATAAATATATGAGTGAACAAACTGGTATAATTCTTCCCGACCACACTTGACCCATGAAATGCTTGATGCTTACTGATGAGTTTACTGAAAAATTTAATTGCTGCTCCACACCTTCTGAAAATACCTTTCTGTATCTATACCATTTGATCTGATGCTCTTGGTTAATATTTTCTTACTACAAAACTGTTTGCAGATAAAATTGACATGTAGATTTTCACGTGAACCAATTTCATAACAATAAAAAATAAAAGAAAATATTTATGTCTTTCATCTAAGTCTAGATTTGATTAGTAAAATAAAACCATTGTCTATAAGATAAATTAGCAATCTGACAGGTATTATTTTCCACTCTAAAGAGAATACCTGTGGACACAATGACCTGGGACAACCACTCAGTGTTGATGGAGTTTGTGTTCCTAGCCTATCCCAAAAGTCTAGAGCTACGTATGCTCTGCTTCCTTGGAGTCAGCCTGGCTTATGCATTGATCATCTCTGGGAATATCCTCATTGTCGTCTCCATCCATACAGAAGCCCGCCTACATACACCCATGTACTATTTCCTGGGCAGTCTCTCGGGGATAGAACTATGCTACACTGCAGTGGTGGTACCACACATGCTGGTCAACACCCTACAGTCAGAAAAGACCATCACTCTGTTGAGCTGTGCTACACAGATGGTTTTCCTCATTGGACTTGGTAGTGCTGACTGCTTCCTCCTGGCTGTCATGGCTTATGACAGATATGTTGCCATCTGTCTCCCCTTGCAATACCCTCTCATCATGACTGTAACTCTTTGTGTCCGCTTGGTTGTGGCTTCTGTGGTCACTGGTTTGTTCCTGTCCTTACAGCTTGTGGTCTTCATCTTCTGTCTTCCATTTTGTCAGAACAGGGGAATAGAGCATTTCTTTTGTGATGCTCCACCAGTGATGCGTCTTGTATGTGCCAAAAGTCATATCCACGAGCTCTCTGTGCTAGTGGCAGCCACACTAGCCATTGCTGTGCCTTTCTTTTTTATTGCTACCACCTATGCCTTGATAGTGGCTGCTGTGCTCAAACTCCATTCAGCAGCTGGCCGCCACAGGGCCTTCAACACCTGTTCTTCTCACCTCACTGTGGTGCTATTGCAGTATGGTTGTTGTGCCTTCATGTACCTGCGCCCTAACTCCAACTACCACCCCAAGAAAGATCAATTTATCTCCTTGGTGTACATACTGGGAACCCCATTCCTCAACCCCCTCATCTACACTCTGAGGAACAATGAGATGAAAGGGGCCATAGGGAAAATTCTTACCAGAAATAATCTCTCTCAAAAACTGATAGGCTAGGAAAGCTTTGATATAACAAAGTTTAGACCTATCTAAAGCAAATCTCTGTGCCACTACAAAAATACAGTCTTACCTGATGTTGCAATGATGTTCATCAAAACAAAAACATAAAGTACAAAAAACATTCCCTACATATGGTGATATTCTTTATTGTGTGCTACTTTTAGACTGGGTGATTAATTTTGTAAGCATGATATAAGCAAGTACATAAGTAGAAAATAATGTTAAGAGATAAGTAATATGGCTTTATATAGCTAGGTAGTCGGAAAAACTTAGTTTATTCCATTAGTTTTAGATAAAATGATAAAATAAGGGGATCGTTTTCAGCACTTGGGAGCCAGGAAATGTAAAAACACTTAAGCATTATTGACTTCAAGAGGCCATTATCATCAAGACACCTAAAAAGTAAGAAGAGGTACACTGTTAGCAAAAAACGAATGAGAACAGGATTCAGAATGGATTACATTCCAGGAATGGTACCTTTGATTAGAGTAAAGAAGCTTTTAACAAACAAGATAACACAAAGAGAATCCAGGGATGACAATGTCTTTTGCATCTCTTGATTATCCCTGTACTGTGGAAACCAACTGGATGTGAGAGGGCCTGGTATCTGTGTGATTCTGTAATAAGTTCATTCTCTAGTGATATAAGCTGTGTAGAGAGGGACATTGAGGTTTATCAAGCAACAAAAAGCATCAAATTTTTTATTATAGTATTATATGTAAAAATAAGAAAAATTATTGATCCAATTTTCTTGAATAAAGTGTTTATTAAATGTTTTTCGCATTAGTAATATATTTCAGATTTACATTTATTAAGTATTAGCAATGTTATCAAGTGTTTACAGTGTTCAAGAAGTATAGATGCACACAGCTTGTAACACATGTCTTTAAACATATATTTTAGGTAAATTTTCAAATGTCCTTCCTAGTATAATAATAGAAGACTCTCAATAGAAAGATCCAGAGAGTTTGCCCAATATTTTCAGATAACTAAGTTTAGTGAATAAGTCCCAGACAATATTATTTCCCCATAATAAAGTGATGTACTTTGCTGCAAGATCTAAGAGGCTGGCAAACTGACTAGTTAGAGTCAATGTTGTAATGATATGGATTTCAAAGTGATTTCCCTTCTTTCCTTTCTGTGTGGAGCTGTGTATATAATTTAAATAGGGGACTTGTACTAATTACAAGGTCCTGCATTCTTAACATACTTTGCAGTTTGTAGCACTGAGTTGTGTTTCATGACACAAAATTTGATGATCGGTTGAATGTTCCACATGACTTTGAAAAGAATGTGCATCTTGTAGATCACAAAGTATGTCTGTAATTTAAAATTAGCTAATAGTATATTGTTTGGATTTGGTTTTCATTTGGTTTTGGTATGTGGAAACTGTTTGGCTTCAAACTTGCAACTTTCTGTCTTAGCTTCTTAAGGACTAAGAATACAGACATGAGCCACAACTCTCAAGTAATAGTATGGTTTTAATATTCTATGCCTTTATATGGTTGTCTATTTACATTATGTATTACTTACTTTCATAAGATGAAATATTAATCTTCTGATAATACTAATGCTAGAATCCTAAATGGCTTACACTTTTAAAAGTTAAATGGTATTTAAATTGAAGGACAACACAATATATTCTGTTTTACAAACAGGCAAAACACACATAATAATAAAATAAAAAACCCCTCAAGAAACACACACACACACACACACACACACACACACACACACACACACACACACAATCCATTACAACACAGAATCAATCAAAAACTGCAATATAAAAGACTAGTAAAGGGGGGAAAAGCAATCTGAAACAAAAAGTCTACTTTGAGTTCATTTTGTATTAGCCATCTACTGCTAGACATGGGGCCTACTCTTAAGTGTGCTAAGTACAACCCAAGACTCCATTAAAGAAAACTAAATTTTCCTTTGCAAGTGGATGTCAATTGGAGATTGCTTCTTGGTTAGGGATGGGAATCCATTTTGCTTTCTCAACATTGGGAACCCATCTGCTTGATTCTATAGGCTCTGTACACACTACCACAATCTCTATGGTTTCTTATGTACATTAATCCTGTTGTATCGGAAAGACCATATTTTTCTTGGAGCAATTCATCTCTTCTTGCTCTTACAATCTTTCTGTATCATCTTTCACAGAAAGATTGCTTTCCCTGAGACCTGAGAGGAGGGGTTTCCTGAAGACCTTCCATTTAGATAGAGCTGAGTGTTTCTAAGTCTCTCACTTCCTGTACGTTGTACAGCTGTGGGTCTCTATACTAGTTTCCATGTACTGTAAGAGGGAGTTTCTATGGTGATGGCTGAATAAGACAGACATTTGTCAATGGGTATAGCAGGATACCAATAGGACATTTTATTGCTGTATTACCTTACCAATATAGTATTTAGTTTTTCCCTAGGCCCATGAAGTAATCATTCTCAGGTTTTTGGGCTACCTGAGCAGTGTTAGAAGTAGGTTCCAGAGTGGGCTTCAATCCAACCAGAGAGTACTTGGTTAGTCTTACAACATTTGTGCCACTGTTGCACAGCATATCTTGCAGGCAGTTCACCACTCTAGATCATAGGGTTTATAAGTGGGTTTCTGGCTACATTGTTCCTCTTGTATTATGCAGAGTACATTTCAATACACTGAACACTAGTTAGGAGGGAAGGCCTTACTACTGAAGGCACCTTTTACATACCACATTGAACATGGAGAATTCATGTTGATGCCCAATTAAAGGTGTCAGCCCTTCAGTATCCCCACCATCTCTCTATAACTATATTTTCTATTTCCCTTTCTAAGGAAATCTCTCACCTACTCTTGTACTTTATACCTAATCTCTACGATTATACAAACTGAAGCATGTATGCTTCATGGTTTTACATAGGATTATACAAAATGAAGAATGATTATAGCTAACATTCACATGTAAGAGAAAATGTATAATATTTGTCTATTGAACTCCCTGTTACTTCACTCAGGATGATTTTTTTTTTGTAGCTCTATTCATTTATTTGTGAATTTCATAATTCAGGGTTAATACTATTTTCAAACATTAAAAAATCATGATATACTTTAAATTAATTTATTCATAGTCAAAATACATAGTAAGTATGTTTGTGTGTGTTTCTTTGCATGCACATGTTTGGAAGTGTGAATACATACCTGTGTTTGTGTATGTTTCTTTGTGCATATTTGGGAGGTGCCCACACACATTTCAAATGTAGACTAGCTGATGAAGCCACACACAATTTGATATACTTTGTTTTAATTATTCTTTAAATTAAAAAATATTATTTCTGATTGCATAGGTGTATATAATGTGTTTTGACCAAAACTGTCTCCCATGTTCATCTGTTATTTTCATATGTTAAAAACTAAAGGAATCTATCTTGTTTGATTTCAAGGGATCACATTTTCTTTTGTTTTATTGCTTTTGGAAAAGAAATAACTGAAATCATTATTTTATTCCTGACCCACACTGTGCATTTATCACATACTACAGGGGAAGAAGAAAAGGAGATGGATGAAGAGAAAGAGGACAAGGAGGAGGAGAATGATGATGATTTGGTGATAAATCCCAATGTTTAAGACTGATAATGATGGTGGTTGTGGTTATCTAACAGTAGATGTCATGTTACCTAATAGTCATTTCATTGGAAGTGATAATAGTGGTTGTCTTGAGGTGATAATGATTATAGTTGTGGGGATGATGATCATGATTAAGAATGGTATTGATAGTTAATACATATTGATGATTTTGTACCATGATTCATTTTTTCTTTACATACCCTTCAGGAGTTGGAGATTACTCACCAATTTATAGACTTCTCTATAATTTGATATAAATAGAAAATATAAAATTATCCAAGGAAATAAAGTAGCAAAATGCATAGCCAGAACAAGAACCAGGAAGTGGCATCTATGCGCATGCATCTCATCACTCTTTTGGCTCTATTTTTCTCTTTGAGGAACAATAAGAAATCTGTGTTGTTTGAATGCCCCAAACAAGAGGGAACAGCAAGAGAATGGGATGGTAGAGTATGAGGTCATAACTTACTCAGAATCAAGATATTGGTTTATAGATCATATATTTATAGATCATAGTGAAAACTGATTTTTTCAGAGTGAGATACAAAGTCACAGCAGAGATTTAAACAGAGTTAAGATTATCAGGGTTTCATTTTTAATATACCATTCTTCCGGAAGAAGAACAACATTTCTATTTTAGAGCAATGTCTTATTTGGCTTCCTATTTTCACATTACCATCAAACAATCATGTTCAGATGTTTTTTAAAGGTTATCAATGGAAATTTATATGAACTGGATGTGAAATCAATGATAGCACCAACATGTTTTTAGTGTGAATAGGTAAATGCTGAGATTTAATTTAATGAAATGAGGAAGGCTGTAGAGAATTGAATGCAGTAGAAAAGCTAAAAAGTATATTTTTTTTCTTGGTGTAGTTAACTTCAATCCTCAATAATTAAAAACACAAGGATGTGCACTTGATTTTTTGCATGTGTTGTATTTGTAATCTTTGGTATACTTAGATCAGATGTGCATAAAGGAAATTATGGCCATAGAAATCAATTTGGAAATTATCAGTACATTGTTCATATTTAAGTCTTCCTCTCTTATAATTAATAAAATTATACTATATTGAGATTTTTGTTAAGCATGTATATTTTAGCCATTCTTGCCATACAATACTTGTGGAAAAATGAATTTGCAGTTTATGTGTATCCTAAAGATTTTTGTTATATACATTAAGTGTGCCCAATACCATCTTACACTTGTCAGAATGGCTAAGATCAAAAACACTGAAGACAGCTTATGTTGGAGAGGATGTAGAGCAAGGGGAACACTCCTCTGCTGTTGGTGGGAGTGCAAACTTGTTCAGCCACTTTGGAAATCAGTATTGTGGATTCTCAGAAAATTGGGAATCAATCTTCCTCAAGACCCAGCTATACCACTCTTGGGCATATACCCAAGGAATGCTCAATCATACCACAAGGGCACTTGCTCAACTATGTTCATAGCAGCATTATTTGCAATAGCCAGAACCCGGAAACAACCTAGATGCCCCTCATCTGAAGAATGGATTAAGAAAATGTGGTACATATGCACAATGGAGTACTACTCAGCAGAGAAAAAGAATGACATTATGAAATTTTCAGGCAAATGGATAGAACTAGAAAATATCAATCTGATGAGGTAACTCAGACTCAGAAAGACAAACATGGTATGTGCTCACTCATAAGTGGATACTAGATGTAATGAAAAGGATAACCAGACTGCAACTCACAGCTCCAGGGAGGCTAACCAGCAGGGAGGACCCTAGGAAGGATTAGGAAGGATGCATGGATCACCCAGCAAAGGAGAAATAGATGAGATCCACATGAGCAGACTGGGGGTGAGAGTTGGTGATGGAGGAGAAGAGATGGGGGATGAGAACATAGGGGAATGGGAAGTTCGAGCTAGAACAGGGACAGAGTGGAAGAGCAAGGAAAGAGATACCATTATATATGAAGACATCACGGGAATAGGGAGAAACAGAGTGCTAGGGAAGTTCCCAGGAATCCACAAGGATGACCCTACCTTAGACTACTGGCAATAGTCGAGAGGGTGCCTGAACTGGCCTGCTCTGGTGATCAGATGGCTGAATACACTAACTGTCATCATAGGGCCCTCATTCAGTGACTCATGGAAGCAGATACAGAGATCCATTGCCACTGCCAGGCACCAGGCCGAGCTCCAGGAATCGAATCGATGAGAGAGAGGAGGAATTCTATGAGCAAGGGACATCGAGACCATGATGGGAAAATGTACAGAGATGACCAGCCAAACTAGTGGAAAAGCATGAACAATGGACCAATAGATGAGGAGCCCCCATGGTACTAGACTAGGCCCTCTGGATAGGCGAGACAGTTATTTAGCTTGAACTGTTTAGGGGACCTCCAGGCAGTGGGATTGGGGCCCATCCATGGTGCATGAGTCAGCTTTTTGGAGCCTAGTGCCTACGGTGGGACACTTTGTACAGCCTTGGTGCAGGGAGGAGGGGCTGGCCCTGTCTCAATTGAATGTTCCAGGCTCTGCTGACACCCCATGGGAGACCTTGCCTTGGAGGAGGTGGGAATCGGGGGCTTGGTTGGGGGCAAAGGGTGGTGGGAAGAGGCAGGAGAGGGGAATCTGTGGTTGATATGCAAAATGAATAGAAAAATCTCTTAATAATAATAAAAATAAAAGAAGTAAAAGTCAAACAAAAGAAACCCTTCCATCTTTTCATTTCCACCCTCTCTCTCCATGATTGAGTCCCTGTCTTCATTCTGCTACTCAGACAAAAGTATGTCACAGGGTTCTCTCTATTCAGGAGATTAGTTTTTCTGCCTTTACTGACATTTTAAAGTAATCTATTTGGTGTCAGCATTCTTAACATGTTTTGAATGTTCCAATGTAATTGCCATTGATTAATCAGTTCAAAATGGCAACAATGCTGTTAGCCCTACCCTTATAATCACTGACCTAAACATATTTCATACTACTATGCTCAGACAAATCCATCTTAGGCAATTTACCATGAAATATTCTAATTACATATTTTGAACATGTCATGGCTAATTCTAGAGAACTCAAGAAACTGATGGATTATCAAAGAAACTAAATAAACTAAAAATAATTTTGGCATAGCCTCCCTATGCAATAAAACACACTTCAGGTGTGCATGCTCTGAGATTCAGTGTCGATTTTGGATTAACCATCATCATGGATAAAAAAGCAAACAATTTTTTTTTCTTGCATGTATTTGAGAGACATTTTTTTGGGGGGCGTATATTTGAAATGCTGGCATTAGTTTCATGAATGAACTTTTGCCTTGTTTCTACTTCTATCTTAAAACACTTAACATCTACCTTTCCCCTGGGTCGTAAATCACTCAGATCACAGACTAGTCCCTCATAGGCCATCCTGTGCATCTTACCTAAAGTAGTACCATCTGCCTATGCTTCTATCACCTCACTCTGTTTCCTTTCCTCCTTGGAATATTGCCTCACATAATTTTTGTACTCATTTTCCGAAATACCGTTAATTAATCCCACTCTTTTTATTATTTATCAGTCTTCCTCATTTCAAAAAATATAATCATTATGCATAATCTGTCAGTGCTAGTACACTCCAACCCTTGAAACCCAAAATGGCTCATAGTGTGATTCAGTAAATATTTATGAGGCACAAAAAGGTATGTATTATTGATTTTGGATATGAGTCAGGGTAACTATACATGTATAAAAATTAATAACATCAATAAGAAAGTACATACATTTAAATACAAAAGTAGGAAGAAGATGAAAATAAAGTAACAAATAAGAAAATTACAGCTGAGCTAAGAATTGGGGTATAGTTATCAGTTCTAAAAACCAAACTAAAAAGAAAATAAGAGCTTCAAAGACTAACAACTCAGATATTGGTCAGGGGATATCACTCAGTGGGTAAGAGTCCTTGTTGTGCAAGCATGAGGCACTGTCTTCAAAACTCTAGAACTCCCATGAAAAACTGGACATGTTGTGCATGTCTATAATCCAGTGCTATGGGAGGTAAAGACTAGAGAATTACAGGGTTTGAAGATTGTGCATAACTCCAGGTTGCTATCAAGGAAACGAGGTAGAGATTGATAGAATAGTACATACAACATCTTTTATGAAGGCATTGAGAGACAGAAACAGAAACAAATGAAAAGGGGGGCGGAAATGAGAGAAAATAGCAGAAGGAAACTTGATTAGAAATGAAAACAAGTAGAATAAGGGGGGAAAATCACCAAATATCAGAAAGAATGTCCATGGAAAAATCCTCCAAAAACTCTGCCTTTCAAGAAAACTTCACAGTTCATTGGATTGTAAATCTAACAGAATCATGTAATTTAACAGATTCTATCATAGATAAGAAAGTCCAATTAAGAACTTTGTGGTGATGCATTGTGTACCTAGTAAAATGTACCTGAATATCAGAAGACAGAACAAGCCATTAGATTAAACATAGAGGCCAGGAGTGGTGGTGCACAACTTTAACCCTAGCATTTGGAAGGTAGAGATCCATTTGGATCTCTGTGAATTCAAAGTTACCCTGGACTACATGAGATTGACCCAGTCTAGGAGAAAAAACAGAGCCAGGCAGCGGTAGCATACACCTTTAATCCCAGTACGGGGTAGCACATGTGCCTTTAATCCCAGGAAGTGATGGCTCAGTGTAGAAAGGCATATAAAACATGAGGAGATAGGAACTAAAGACTTTTGGCAGGTGCGTCCCTTTCAGCTAGAGGCTGATTCAGGTTGAGGAATCCTAGACATGACTTGTTCCTTTGTCTCTCTGATCTTTCAGCATTTATCCCAATATCTGGCACTGGGATTTTTTATTAAAAGACTCTTTAGAATTCATGTTACACAACTTCCTTATGGGACAGATGATAACAAAAACCAGATATCAGAGCCACAATTAAGACATCAGATCTCCAGATGTCAGGCAAATGTTGGGTGAGTGTACAAAACTTCAAGAGTTAAAGGTGGCTGAAGTATCTGCCTTCAGGTGCTCTCATGAGGTATTCTATCTAGGATGTAACACCAGCAAGTCCCTGTTTGGTTAAAGATAGAAATTAGATATCTTGGCAGAGCGAACTATTAGGAAGTTAGGGAGAAACATGGTGCTAAGGAAATCCCCAGGAATCCACAAGGATGACACCAGCTAAGATTCCTAGCAATAATGGAGAGGGTGTCTGAACATACCTTACCCTATAGTCCAATTAGTGACTACCCTAATTGTCATTATAGAATGTACATCCAGTAACTGATGGAAGCAGATGCAGTGATCTACAACCAAACACTGGGCTGAGCTCATAGACTTCAGTTGAAGAGAGGGAGGAGGGATCACAGGAGCAAGTGAGGTCAAGATCATGATGGGGAAAACCACAGAGTCAGCTGACCCAACATGGTTGGAGCTCACGGCCTCTGGCCTGTCATCTGGGGAACATGCATGGGACTGAACTAGGCCATCTGAATGTTTGTGACAGTTATGTTGCTAGATCTGTTTGGGGAGCCCCTGGCAGTGGGACCAAGACTTATACAGGTGCATGAACTGGTTTTTTGGAGTCCATTCCCCATGGTGGCATACCTTGCTCAGTCTTGACATAGGGGAAAGGGGCTTGGTCCTGCCTCAACTTAGTATGCCAGACTTTGTTGACTCCCCAAGGGAAGGCTTTCCCTCTCTGAAGAGTGGATGCGCGGGTGGGATGGGGGGAGGTAGGGGGCAGGAGAAGGGGGAAGAGGGGGAACTGGGATTGGTATGTAAAATGAAAAAAAACTTCTTAAAAATAAAAAAGAAAGAAATATAGATAGATAGATAGATAGATAGATAGATAGATAGATAGATAGATAGACAGATAGATAGATAGAAATTAGAGCTACCTTTCTGGAATCCCAAGGCAGCAATATTTATAGTGGTCACACAGAAGAACTTATTTAACTTTTGTATTTCTCCAGTTGCCTTGAGTTTAAGGGAGTCCCACTAGGGATTTAACTACTCTTGAGGGACTCATTAATTTTCTGGAGATCCCATAAAGGACATTCAAAAATGACTAAATGAGGCAAGATTGGACTCAGTAATTGTATCAGAATCTATTATATATTATTGAGAAAAATATAGATCTTCTCAGTCAGGACTTAAATTCGGATTATCTCATGATATTATCATCTTGATGAATATCCTTATCACTCAATTCTATCCCAGACACTAATTTTAAGGAGTTTCTGTCCTCCTGAGTGTCAGCATATAAAAAAAAACTTTCTACTGACATGTGGAACTCATGAAGGCATCACATACTGTCTTCTTGTTCCCTCTGTATGAGGTTGACCAAATCCTTATGGACCCTTATTACCTCTTCTGCTACAAAAAGATGGATGAAATCTTTCTGAGGGAACTCCCCCAGGCATCTGTGGCAGTAACATCTCAGCAGCAAAGTTAACTTGCTCTTTGGTGAGTTTCCTTAGATGACTAATTGAATGAAACAAATTTGAAATACATGAGAGAGTATCTAAATGAATTCATTTCTTTGATGTTTATTTTCTTTCCATAAAAGTAAAAATTGAAATTTCTATAATGATTTATAATTGAAGTAAATTTTCATGAATATCAACATTAATGCATAGATCACAAGTGAGTTATTCAAATATATATTATTATTTGCACTGACAGATATAAAAAAGGAAGCTGTAACAATGATTGAATTGTCTAGTGTCACATATCTGATAAAGCCATGCTAAAATTTGAGTCTTCTCGCTTTTCTGCATGTTCAAACATAAGCAGTCCAACTGTTCTTTGTAAAAATTCCACATCTCATGTAGAAATTTTATATAAATTCAAAGTGTTTACTTTACATAAAGACTTAATAAAAATTTTAATGATAATATGTACAATAAATCTTTGTAAAAAAAATGAACATTTTTCAAGCTGACCATTATACTTTTCATTTCTAAAGAAGGACAAAAAATATGTTATAAGAAAATCAGTTTAGGATTAGTTCTTCAGAATCTTTAAAGTCATATCTTACATGTTATGTTCTCCTATGAAGTTATCATTCACTTCTTTTTATTCTCTCAATTATGCCAATCACTTGAGTTAATAGTTTACACTCAACTAATGTTTGCCTGGAGGTTTTATCTGCTAATGAGCTGTAATACACTGATAGTTGAGGTAAGGATAGGCTTATTAAGAAATTCAAAAATTGCATGACTGTCAACTGAGTTGAGGAGACATAAATAAGCATGAAGGAGATTTTTGTGATGTAAAGTGTAGAGTGTTTGTCTATTAAACATACAAGTATATAATTTACTGTGATGCTCATCAAGCACTGAGGGATAGTTTCTACATAGCTGAGTGTCCCATCACTACCCAAATTCCTAGAGTAAAAAGTATATCAAGCCGGGCGGTGGTGGCGCACGCCTTTAATCCCAGCACTCGGGAGGCAGAGCCAGGCGGATCTCTGTGAGTTCGGGGCCAGCCTGGACTCCCAAGCGAGTTCCAGGAAAGGCGCAAAGCTACACAGAGAAACCCTGTCTCGAAAAACCAAAAAAAAAAAAAAAAAAGTATATCAAAAGTTTAATTTTTGTGCTTTCTTCTGTCCATTAATCAATTGCATCCATCTCATCCAAGGATTCAGTTATTGTTTGTACCAAACAAATATAAACACATGATATGGGGACAGTAAAAGTCACAGCCACTGTGAATTAAACTAATTATAAAATAACTGGATTGCAGAAACAGTGCCTTAATATGGCATTTGAAAGTTTGTTTATACGATTTTAAATTAAAAAAACAAAGCCCAGTGCTGAGCCAGGAATATGAAACAAATGAGATAGATATCCTGTTGCCTTGAAGAAACTACTATAGCTGTAACAAAAATGTTTATCAACTTGTCTTTGACAGAAATTGAATATTTTCATGATTTGTACCCCAAGCAGGCAATAGAGACATTGATAAACAACTGTATTCATTACAAGGTTGGAGTGGTCCTTTAAAATATTTTTAGGGGAGCCACAGAATATTGAAAATGAAAAATACAAAATTTGGATTTGTAGGGGCTGTAATGTAGTAGAGAAATTGTTTTAATGTAACAGGAATATGTGCACATTGCAAAAATGTGTTAAAAGATTTTAACACTGGCCTTGATAAAGATCACTACCAAACATTCAAATATAGTTTTCAAACATAAATTCTGATTTACATGATATGTTTAGGCTTCAGCCTGACCTTGAGAGTATATGTTCTTTTTCTTTTCCCATAGTCCAGTGGATCTCAACCTGTGGGTCATGATCATAACAAGGATTGCATATCAGATATCATGAATATCAGATATTCACACAAGATTCATAAAAGTAGCAAAATTACAGTTATGGAGTAGCAATGAAATAATTTTATGGGGTCACCAAAAACATGAGGAACTGTATTCAAGGGTCACAGTATTAAGAAGTTTGAGAACCACTGCCCTAGTCCATCAGGTGATATTCTGACAGGCATCATACTCAAAATGTCATGTCTGGCTTTATCCATAAGAATGACATATTTTAAATTGGTTTGCTTTCTACCCATGTGTGCAATGTTGCTAACTTGATTTTCCTGTGTGAAGAAGACAGAACTATCTTTGAAACTTCTCTGAACCAATCTCTACCTTATTTGGTTTTGATGTCCTTGGAACTCTCCTGCTAAAATTCTTTCTCTAGTTCATGTGTTTCCATTCATTTGGCTATTTGTCCCTGTGCTTTATCCAACCTTGGTCTCAACAATTCTCACTCATATAAACCCTCCTCATTCTCGTTAACTGGACTCCCAGAGATCCACCCAGGGCCTAGTCATGGATCTCTGCATCCAGATCCCTCAGTAGTTGGATGAGGTTTCTAGCACAACAATTAGGGTGTTTGGCCATCCCACCACCAGAGTAGGTCAGTTCGGGCTGTCTCTCGACCATTGCCGGCAGTCTGTTGTGTGGGTATCTTTGTGGATTTCTGTGGGCCTCTCTAGCACTTTGCTTCTTCCTGTTCTCATGTGGTCTTCATTTACCATGGTCTCCTATTCCTTGTTCTCCCTCTCTGTTGTTGATCCAGCTGGGATCTCCCGCTCCCCCAAGCTCTCTTTCCCTCGACCCTCGCCTTTCATTACCCCCACTCATGTCCAGGCTGTTCATGTAGATCTCATTCCATTTCTCTGTCATTGGGCGATCCCTGTGTCTTTCTTGGGGTCCTGTTTTCCGGGTAGCCTCCCTGGTGATGTGAGTAGCAGACAATTCATCCTTGTTTCATGTCTAGTATCCTGCTATGAGTGAGTACATACCATGTTTGTCTTTCTGAGTCTGGGTTACCTCACTCAGGATGATTTTTTCTAGATCCATCCATTTGTCTGCAAACCTCATGATGCCATTGTTTTTTTCTGCTGAGTAGTATTCCATTGTGTATATGTACCACATTTTGTTTATCCATTCTTCAGTTGAAGGGCATCTGGGTTGTTTCCATGTTCTGGCTATTACAAACAATGCTGATATGAACATAGCTGAACAAGTGCTCTTATGGTGTGGTTGAGCATTTCTTGGGTATATGCCCAAGAGTGGTATAGCTGGATCTTGGGGGAGATTGATTCCCAATTTTCTAAGAAAGCGCCATATTGATTTCCAAAGTGGTTGTACAAGCTTGCATTCCCACCAGCAGTGGAGGAGAGTGGGTCCACACTGGATCAGGCCCTCCGAATGGGTGAGACAGTTGATTGGCTTGATCTGTTTGGGAGGCATCCAGGCAGTGGGACCAGATCTTGTGCTCATTGCATGAGTTGGCTGTTTGAAACCTGGGGCCTATGCAGGATTGTTTGGCTCGGCCTGGGAGGAGGGGACTAGACCTACCTGGACTGAGTCTGCCAGGTTGACCTCAGTCTGTGGGGAAGGCTTTGCCCTGGAGGAGATGGGAATGGGGGGGGATGCGTTGTGGGGAAGGTGAGGGGGACGGGAGGGGGGAGAACAAGGGAATCCGTGACCGATATGTAGAACTGAATTGTATTGCAAAATAAATTAAAATAAATTAAAAAAAATTCTTTCTCTACTTTGTTTTTATATTTCTTGATCTTTTACTCATTTTCTTATTGAAGGTTTAGCAGAGCAACAAAAGGCCCGATATGATTCATCTCTAGAGAACCTCTTCCTCCATTTCAGAAAAGATGAGATGAAAGAGTAAGTATCCAAGTAACCCCATCCTGAGGAATGAGGTTGCTAACCCCAGCAATGTTACACATTTAGAACATTTGATATTTTAAAATTGTTTGCAGAGACTATGTTCACATCCCCTGTCACACATTAGAGAGCAAAGTAATGTCATGCAATGTGATCAGTGTGAAAATTAATTTAGCAAGTAAGAGCATGGAACTGACTACAAAATTCAATTAATCAGCACTTTATCATCCTGTCTCCTCACACTTTCTGAAATGCCAAGCAAAAAAACAAGATTCTTTATTCATGACATAACCACAAACAGAAATAATCACAACTCTACTACACATGCAATGCCAATACTTAATATTTCCAGGTAGGTTCTTTCATTTTTCTGAATATATGTTATTATTTCTAAGTGGTGTCCTATTTTACAATCTGGTTTTCTTATCCTTTCCTGATCTTGTGAGATTTTCCACAGTGGCATTTCAAATTACTTCAGAGACTTGCACCATAGGCATCGTAGATTATTAATAAGCATCTTCTCCTGTTGATATTTTGATTTTTATAATTTTACTCCAGTGTATTAAAAGCTATGACAAATATCCACCTCGGTATTTTATACACAGTTTATCAAAACAAATTTCTAGAGCAATATCCCTGGTCAAAGTGTATGAGTTTATTCACGTCTCTCATTGCAAAAGCAATTACACATGGTTTGGATATTTGGGAATATACCTGTCCCTCAAACTTGAATGCCACCAGCAGTTACCATTCATATATTACAGACAGTTTGCACCCAGGAAATTTTTTCCCCCATTTGGTTTGTGTATTTATTTGAACACTAATGAAATCGGATTTTTATATAATTGTTTGCCTTTAAATTTCTTAAATGTCTTCATTTTTTTTCTATTGGGAAATATTTTTGCTGAATTATAAACCTTCACTTGTTATTAAGTTGCTTAATATGTTATTCACTCAAAGAACTTTTGTATTCTTTGCTTTGCTGAAGTAAATCAGTTCTGCCCACCTCATATGTGATCTGCTAGAGCACATGGAGGGTCTGGTCCTGCAGACCCAAAGCTGCAGGATCTCCATGACACAGGGAAACAACAGGATAACCAAGAGGAATTCCAGTGAGGTCCCAGCATTTATAGTGTAGCAGAAACTGGAAACCTCATACCAGGCCAGTGACTCTTTGCAATGAACACTCACAATGAAGATGTAAGGATAAAAGGATTTACTGCATGGCTCACTGTGTCACACCACAGATTTCATGACAAGATTGATTTTTCCTTTTTTTCTTTGTTTTGTTTTTCTCTTCCTCTCTTTTTTTCTCTTAAATTTTATTTTGGGTAGGCGATTGCAAGGGCAGAGGGAAGATACAAAGTGACAGGAAATGAATGGGATGGAGATGCATGATGTGAAAGACAAAGAATAGAGAAAAAGAAAGTTAAATCACACAAATGGACATTCAATCATCAACCATTGGATGAAGTGTCAAGGATTTTATGTTGAATATAAAAGTCACTAGAAACCAGGGCCTTTCTTAAATGCATTATGTATTAGTTTAATATGGAGTGAGAAACCATACTATTATCAAATATGGATATAAAATTATACAAAATATTCTAAATTCTTCATCCTAGGGCTTCCTACTTGTCTGATTCATGAATATTTGACAGCAATGTTAATTAATAAAACTATCAAATATTTCTAAAGCATCAAAACAATAGCATTCATTAAATACCTTTATAGTCATGGTCACATCTTTTGAAATATACCTATATGCATATACAATTAATAATCATGATATAATCTCTTTTGAGGAATGTTGGGGATGGTTCGTAAGTATACAAGACATTGTGGGATTTAGCAATACTCAGTCATTCTGAAAGAGCAAGCTATGAATTTCACAGTCAAGGGAAGGATGTAGCATGATGTACAAAGAGAATACAGAATATTTGTTGATCATACTAGTTAAGTGTGTGTTGGTCCAGAAGTTCTCTATTGTATTTCATTTCAGAATGTTCATCATTGTGGATATAAAAATAGTGACCTAATTTATGGATCTTGTTACTTCAGTCAATCAGCCATTTCCATTTTGGGTATTTTCTGTCTTTTTACATTGATAGATAAATCATAATAATAAAAGTGATGTGGGACTTTCTCTCATTATACGTACCCTTGGAGATTTTATATATATATATATATATATATATATATATATATATATATATATACACACACACACACATATACATGTATATATGAATATGTATATATGTATATATACACACACATACACACACACACACACACACACACACACACACACACACACACACACATATATATATATATATATATATAAATATGAAAGTGATTTTTGGTCTCTTAGAAAGATTAAATGCAATTTGTATTTATTTGCATCAGTGACACAGTTCTTTTATATTTGAAGAAATTTTATCCTGCATTTTGACCACATTTTCATTTCAGCCATTTTCTCACTGTTATATTTCCAATCCCATGGCTTTTAAGAATTAATAATTTGGGTCTTAAAATATGTACAATTATTCTGAAATATATTTCCCTAGCCATTAATGAAATATCTTCTGAATCTTCTTTATTTAGAATGAGGACATTTGCATACTTTTATTTCTCCTACTTCTGCCAAATTATATAAATTTTGGATTTAAGTGTGTACAGTTATTTTACTTTTGTAGATTGTATTATTACATTAATTATGTGTATCTTTTAATATGGATGTAGTTTTACATTTAGTAAGCTTCATTATGCCTGTCATATTTTGCACTTCATAACTTTTGCATTAATCAGTTAATTTTAATGCATATTACACATGTGATTATACAAAACATTATTTTACATTATACTTTAATAGTCTGGAGTTATATATTGGAATTAAACATCTAGAAATTTAGAGTCTATTTAGGAGATATTTTGATTACATTTAATAATATATATTTTCCTGCTCCTGTAAATCTCAGAAAGTCTTCCTATTTTTCTAAAATACAAGTTACTATAGCTGAGTATAGATTTTAAAATACTTTTTCTTTTAACTCCTCATACCATTCTATTGTTTCTTTATATTTTAAAAAATGAAATTGGAATAAAAACTGAAAATGTTTTACATACACGTATTTTCTAATTTTTTATGTACAAATTCTCTTTTTTCATCACCAAATAATTTTCACATATAATTCAATTCTGCTCCTGAATGTTTGGGTTTTTTTCATCAATTCATATCTCAGGTAGCAGTACTCTAACTTCAACACAATTTTGTGTAATTCCTTGTTGTGCAAATTTTTGTGCAAGACAAAAAGCTTTGGTTGACAATGGGAAATTTAGAAAAAAATATTCAGGAAGGGATAAATATATGAAAAGTGTGTAGTATGAAAGGTGGGGTTAAAGATTTTTTGCCTAGTTTGATACAGAGTACAAATAATGGATGTAAAGTGAATGTCTCATTAAAATTAGCGTGGTCATAATGTAGAGCATGATAAAGCTGTGAAAAGAACATAGTATTAGCACAAAGAATTGAAAGAACAACTGACAAAATTTTTCAGATATGATATGTAAGCCAGGTGCAATAAAGTACATTATCATTGCATACAGAAATTGAAACAATTAAGATAAACAGCAGTAATAAAAGGTAAGAGTGATTGATGATAGCTCTGATACATAATAATGACAGGAATAAGAAAGGTGCCTTCACATTATTGTGTATCTTTATTTTGGTAGTGATTGAATTTTATTGCAAAACATAACTAGGATCTATACTTACTGTCTACGATTTATTTGGATAAGAATGTATACTAAAAACATGAACACTGCATCTATTCATCTAATTTTAAGTACACCAACATACTTTTTAGGAGATATATACAAAATGTACTTTTTCTTTTACATACACACAACTTGACCAGAATCACCTACAAGCTTTGGTCTTGGAGATTTGTCCATAGATAAGCATTCATGGAGATTTCTAAGAAAAAAAATTCAGACTTATTTCTGTGAATTCATTTCTTGTTCTTCTCACACAAGACATGCTGTCTGGGAAACCTGTCCTCAACCAGTCTGGGCCCCCTGAGTTCGTGTTCCGTGTGTTCACCAATGTCCCTGAATTCCAGGCTCTCCTCTTCACACTCTTCCTCCTGCTCTATCTAATGATCCTCTGTGGAAACACTGCCATCATCTGGGTGGTGTGCACACACAGCTCCCTGCGCACACCCATGTATTTCTTCCTGGGCAGTCTGTCCCTCCTGGAAATCTGCTACACCACAGACGTGGTGCCCTTGATGCTTTCCAACATCGTGGGAATACAGAAGCCTATATCACTGGCTGGTTGTGGCACACAGATGTTCTTCTTCCTCACTCTAGGCGGCACTGACTGCTTTCTTTTGGCAATCATGGCTTATGACCGGTATGTGGCCATCTGCCATCCTCTGCACTATAGCCTCATCATGACCCGGAAGTTGTGCCTCCAGATGGTACTAGGCTCCTTAAACTTGGCTCTATTCCTTTCCCTGCAGCTCACCGCCTTAATTTTCACCTTGCCCTTCTGTGGACATCACAGGGAAATCAACCACTTCCTCTGTGATGTGCCCCCAGTCCTGCGCCTGGCCTGTGCTGACATCCATGTGCACCAGGCAGTACTTTATGTTGTGGGCATCCTGGTGCTAACAGTCCCGTTCTTGCTTATCTTCATTTCTTATGTGTTCATTGCTTCCACCATACTGCGCATGCGCTCTGCAGAGGGCCGCCAGAGGGCCTTTTCCACCTGTTCCTCCCACCTCACTGTTGTCTTGCTACAGTATGGTGGCTGTAGCCTGGTGTACCTGAGACCCCGCTCCAGCACCTCAGATGATGAGGACCGCCAAATCGCCCTGGTTTACACATTTGTAACTCCATTACTCAACCCTCTAATTTACACTCTTAGGAACAAGGATGTCAAAGGTGCCCTGAGAAACTCCATCTTCCGTAAAGCTGCTTCTCATTGGAGCTAACAGCTTCTGACTGTAGCAAGGGATTTGGGTACGTGTCTGTGAATAAAACCAATCAACTGAAAATGTCAAACAATTATATTATTTAGTTTACTAAATGTCTCATTTTATTTTCATTTTACTGTGAATGTTGCTGATAGCTATATTTATTTTCTTGAACTTATTGAATACTTTTAAAATTTGGAGTAAGGAAAGAAAAATGAGAAATATTATAATTACATAATCTCCAAAAAAATAAATAAATAAAACCCAGAAAATGATAGCTATGAGAACAGACAGAGAATGCTCAATAGATTTGGAATGTTTACCTCTGGACTTACTTGTATAAATAAAAGAAAAATAATAAGTTGCATTATTTTAAAAAAAAGATTCTCAGTTCACCCATGACAGTGGCTTTCTTGGAAACCTCACATGCATGCTGCATTTGAATAACGGCTGCTGTCTGCTTACATGTAGCCTCCTGAGGAGGAAGAGATGATCCACAAAAGGGGGTTACTTGCAATTTTGAAGGATGAATATTTTCCAAAATAAATCTCTTTCTCTGTGTTTAATGCTGTGGAATAACCCTTTTGTACAGGGTGAAGATTTGTCTCTGTGATTGGTTTAATAAACAAGCTGACTGGCCAGTAACTGAGCAGAATAAGGTTAGACAGGAAAGCCAAACAGAGAATGCTGGGAAGGAGAAGGGTGGAGTGAGAGAGTTGCCAGCCAAATGGAGAACGAGTTGGACATGCAAAATGGAATAGAGGTAAAAGCCACAATCCTCAGGGCTTTACATAGATTAATAGACATAGGTTATGTTGTAAGAGCTAGTTAGTAACAAGCCTGAGCTATTGGCTGAGCATTTATAATTTATATTAAGTCTCCAAGTCAGTTATTTGGGAAGTGGCTGCTGGTTTTTTGGGAGCAGGCTGTCAAAACAGGAAAACTCTGCCTACAGTTTGATGTGAAGGTATAATCAGCAATTGATTTTTTAATTTGTGGAATGTTTCCTTCATGTCAGATGTTTCCACTGGTGGATTCATTTTCTTCTGCTGGTAAGGAAATAGGAATTAGCTTCCATTGGCCAAGCACCTATAGACAACTAGGTTAGTGAACTAAGACCTAATCCTGTGGCTGCCAGCATAAATCCACTGTACTGGAAATTCTGGCATTAAAGTTTGCTTTCACCCTCATCTCTACTTCCTCTCTTTCTTGATGACTCTTAGTCCTGGATGCACTCAGATGTTCTTCTTACCACTTCTGGTCTTTGTGTCTATGAATCCCTGGTGTATAGCAAAAATACCCTAACCAATAGCCTTGAAGCAAGAGATCCAATTTAATCCAGCATTGTTACAATGAAAGACAGAAAGCCATAGAATTAAATTTTAACCACATACTTCATATAATAGAATGTTGTAATGACATAACAAAATTCTATGAGGTGGAATGGAGAAGTAACATTCTGTGGGTTGAGGAATTATCCCTGTGGATCATTTGAGCAGGTCCCTGTCAGGCAAGGAAATGATACTTGAAGAGGTGAGAATGAAAATTCAGTTCAGGTTGACTTAGTCACCCTGCATCAGACTTCTAAAGAGTCTTCTGCTAGGCAGTTTATTGACAGAATATTTAAACACAGTACAATCTGATTTTTTTTGCTGTAATATTAGTTTTACTTGTTATACAAGACATTTTAGACAACTCTATTTGTATTCCCATAATTATTTATGGAATAGGCAATAAAAAAGAAATGGTTGCAACCATTACAGGATTCGATAGATGCGAAAAAATCATAACTTTCAGGGATACCTCCCTTAATTCTATTGATTAGTTGCAAATATTTACTGAGCAAAATGGTTGTAATATGGTCTATCTCATGTAAACTTTTATAAATAATCCATAGCATAGCAATTCAATATCATACTGTCTTCTATCACAAGTGTGCCTTTTATCCCTTGGTTGAAAGCACTTGTATCCTGAATTAACAAGCTGATAAGTAGCATGTAATACAGTCAGTAAACAACAGCATCATTTTTGAGTCAATACTATAGTGTCTGGTTGTTTTCTGAAAGTCTCAACTTGATGAGCTAGAGTCCTGTATGGTGATTTATTATTTGTGCTCCAATAAATAAAGTTTACTTGAAGGTCAAAGGAAAAAGCCATCCACTACATTAAACATAGAAGTCAGGCAATGGTAACACACACCATTAATCCTAGCATTTGGGAGGCAGAGATTCACCCAGATCTCTGTGAGTCCAAGTCCACACTGGGAACAGAGCCAGACTTGGTGGTACATACCTTTAAATTCCAACAGTAGTTAACCATAAAGGTCTGGAGGTCTGTACAGACACACAGGAAGAGACAGAGCTGGGCAGAAAGAGGAAGTGGTATAGCTGAGCAAAAAGAGGAAGTGAGATGGCAGGGCATGGAAAGGATGTAGGCATGGGTGTACAGGAAATAGCTCTCTTTGCAGAGGATTTCTAGTGGTAAGAACATGGCTGGCTTCTTTTTACTTCCCCAGTTTCTCAGTTTTTACCCCAATATCTGTCTCTGAGGTTTTTAAAAAAATTTATAATAACCTTACATCTGGTGCCCAGTGTTTCTTCAAGGAACAATGGCAGCAGAAAGCCTCTCCCTTCTGGGTTATGCAGAAGGTGTGATAAAGGCAAACATTGGACTAATGAATATAGAACAACAAGGGACAGACAAGGTAATCTTTTGTCTTTGCATAGGGAAACTCCCTGAGGGGCCTCACACAAGCCCCAATGGCAAATTCAGTTCAGTCCTTTCTTGCCAACATAGAAGAAATTCCTTCCCAGAGCAATTAAATAACAAAATGCTTATTGTAAAACACCATACTGTTCAGTGTGATAGAACAGCTATAGAAGAAAGAACAAAAAATTTCAGGAAAAACCAAAAAAATGAATTTTTTGACAAACTTCTATAAATGAACAAAGACCAAAATTAAAAATACAAGTAAATGACGTTCTCATTGAAGGTCTTGTAGATATAGGTGTGGACATAACAATAATTACACCAGAATCTTGGCATCCAAACTGGCCTCTTCAGGAGGTAAATATTTAGCTCTTAGGGATTGGAACACTATCTCAAGTGAAACAGAGATCAAGATGGCTCAACTATATAGGGCCAGAAGGACAGAGAGGAAAATTAAAGCTGTTTGTGGCTAATATAGCTATGAATTTATGGGGCCATGATTTATTACAACAATGGAATGCCCAAATTAACATTCCTCTAACCTCAGAAACAAACCATAAGCTAACATATGTTTCTGAGAAAAATATTATAAGGAACTATAAAGAACAGTAACCAACTTCCAGATTGTATGAGAACAGGGCACAACAGATGCTGATCTTTCAAAGACACCAACAGCTCTACCTTTAAAATGGTTAACAGACAAGCCTCTATGGGTTCAGCAATGGCCTTTAACAACACAGAAACTACAGGCCTTAGAACAGCTAGTACAATAGCATTTAAATGCTCATCATATTGAAGAATCAATCAGCCCTTGAAATTCTCCTGCATTTGTTATTAAAAAGAAATCTGGTAAATGGAGAATGATAACAGACTGAAGAGCAATTAACAAGGTAATTCAGCCAAGGAGCTCTCTACAATCTGTAATTCCTTTGTCTACTCTGTTACCTATAAGAGGATGGCCTCTTATATTTACCAATTTGAAAGACAGTTTCTTCCCAATATTCTTACAAGAAAAGGACAGAGAGAGGTTTGCCTTCACAGTGCCTACTTAAAATAATTTTCAGCTAGTTAAGAGATATCAATGGAGGGTTCTCCCACAGGGAATATTAAATAGCCCAACCATGTGCCAATATTTTGTACTCTAGCCATTGCAAGTAATATGTAAACAACTTCCTAAATCTATAATTTATCATTACATGGATGATAATTTACTAGCTGATTCAAATGCAGATACCTTAGAATGTTTGAAGAAGTAAATGAAATTTTGCCTTACAAAGATGAGAGTCTATTAATTATTTAAGATATAAAATAGGTCTACAAAAATTAAACACCAAAAGGTGCAAATTAGGAGAGATTGATTACGAACTCATAATGTCTTTCAAAGATTATTCAGAGACACTTCCTATCTACAGACTGCTGTTGGGGTAAAAAACGATGGACTGAGTAATTTATTGAAAACCTTAGAGGGTGACAATGACTTAACTAGTCCAAGAGAATTGTCAGCTGAAGCTGAGAGAGTATTGGCTTTGGCAGAAAAGAAAATACAGAATGTACATGTGGATCATGTGGATCCAAAGCTTGATTGCATTCTGGTTATTTTACCCTCTAAACATTCTCCTACAGGAATTTTAATGCAGAGGGAAGATACTATATTGGAATGGATATTTCTACCAAATAAACAGAGTGAAAAATTTAAAACTTATGTGGAAAAGATCTCTGAGTTGATTTTAAAAGGAAAATTGAGACTTTGTCTCTCGATTTTTACCCCAATATCTAGTTCTGTTTTTTTTTTTTTATTAATGAGACTGTTTAGCAATTTTTCTTACAGTCCTGATTTCTCCCCAAGTTATCAGCTTACTCTTACTCTTGAGACATCTCATTTTAATCAATTTGTCATTTGTGTATAGATGTTTCATTGGTCTGGTGGTGTCTGGATGTCCTGGTTGGATGTATCAGATCAGGAGCTATCTAAGGCTTCATTTTTCTGGAAATACACAAGCATAACTTTGCCTCAGTGATAAAACTTCAGGTTCTTTCTTTTTCTTTAGTGTTTACTTAGGTTTTGTATCCTTTAAGACAAATGCTTTTGGGCAACAGAAAAATAATATTCCCTTAAGGTAAAATGCTTTGAAAATATTTAAAGTTGGCATAACTAAAGGTAGCATAGTATGTGAGGGTATAGGTGGGTATATATGATAACCCCTTTTTAATTTTTAAGTTTTTAAAGTATTTGGTGATATTACATAATAGCTTTATCCTGCAGATAGTAAAGGATTTTAGTGACATGATTAATACTAAAATTCCTGCAATCATTTGCCAGCTTAATTTGGACAATTTATTTAATTGTAATGAGAGTCTTAGAAAGGAAATGTTTAAAGAGATATTTGACAAAATTAAGTTTCATGTATGACATAATGGTATTTTCCTGGAGTTTCCAGAGCCCATAACATTCTCAGAACTATGTTATGTAGCAGACAATTTGGGAGAGATATATGCAAGCCTGTAGTGCACTTTGGGCATAGATCTCTACATACTTAACAACAGAGAATGTTCCAGACACAGACAAGCATAATTTTAGATGTCAAGCTGATGCCTATTCATTACTAGTTATGCATTATAAGCTTAGTACATTGTATGAAATAATATCTTTATATTGTACAAAATAATGGCTTTAATAGAGGATAGGCTTTCATGAGCCCCTTTTAACTTTTTCCCTTGCCAGAATCTGATCATTTATCAAGCTAAAGGCAAGTACAAAACAAAACAAAACAAAACCAACCTACAAACCTTTAATTAACAATGGTCATTAATTTTTAATGATGTAAATTAAAGGCTTTTAATTTAAGATATTGGATCCTAAAAAATTGGGGCAATTTTAAGTTTGAGTTCAAGAAGATATTTTGATTAGGTAACAGAATATTAAGAAGTACCTGAGAACCCTGGCCCATGGCAGAACTCCAGCCAAGAGCCCACGCCATTCAATGTGGCTGGGGTGGGCAGAACATAGACAAAGGCACCAACAGGGAGTCCACCCATTTGATGCCAGGCAGTTGGGCACTATAATGATCTCCTTGTAATGGGGAAGTATGGCTCAGTCCAGCATCACAGCAACCTGAATGAGATGGGGAAACCCATCTGCAGTCCTGGGGCTGCCCATTCTGGACTCTGAGGAGAAAATTTGGGCCATAGGGTACCTTACAACACTGGATAGATGGGCACTATTAGAGTGAGCAGAAGTAGGGTCTTATAGGAGGGAGAGACAGACAGACAGACAAACAGAGACAGGTAGACAGAGACAGACAGAGAGACACTGAGACAGAGAGACAGAATGGTTCAGGTCTTATGGACAGAGACATATTTGAAAAGACAAGCAAGAAAGAGACCAAGCTGAGATGGTAAGGGTGCTGACCCCTTGTCCAGCAGCAACACAGAGGAAAGTGAGCTCTGCACTTTATCTGGGCAGCACAACCGAGATGACCCTGTTGATGAGAGCACAGGTGAGCCAACCCTGAGGACATGAACATAGGAGATACAACCCTACCCCTCTTCTACCACATCAAGGCATGAACTGAGGAGAGATGTCCTTCTTCTCCATGCCCATCAATGCCTGGGACAAGTGGTAAAGCTGGCCCTGTGGTCATAAGAGTGGAAGAGCTGTCCCTTACCCCCACCAGCTGCAACACTCACAAGAGCAGACCCTACATCTTTCCAGGGCAGCACAATAGAGCCAATCCTGCTAGCACAGGCATGGGTGAGCCAGCCCTGAAGATGTGAATATGGGAGAGTTGTCCCCATCTCTCATCTGTCTTGTGGTGGCATGTGCTAGGGTAAGATGCCCTTCTACCTGCCCATCAATGCCTGAGGCAGATGGGAGGGCTGGCCCTGAGGTCATAAGAACAGGAAAGCTACCCTTGCCCCCCAACAGCTGTAGCATTTGGGAGAGCAGGCCCTGCACCTTCCCTGGGCCACACAATAGAGCCAACCCTGTTGGTGGTGGGGCTGAGCCAGCCCCAAAGTAGTGAACAAGAGAGAGTTGTTTCCACTATGAGATGGCATGGGTGGGTGATGGTTGCCCTCTCCCCCCACCCATCAATGCCTGGGGCAAATGGGAGAATGCCTGTGATCATAAGTGTAGGAGAGCCATCCATGACCCCAAACAGCTGTGACATTTGGTAGAGTAGGCCTTGCACAAAGCAGGACAAAAGAGTGTAGCTAGAGTTTTCCTGCCTGGCCCACAGTCAGGACAAATCTCTCTCACCTGCCAGTCCCACAGCTGCTCAGACCCAACCAAGTAAACACAGAGACTTATATTGGTTACAAACTGTATGGCCGTGGCAGGCTTCTTGATAACTGTTCTTATAGCTTAAATTAATCCACTTCTATAAATCTATACCTTGCCATGTAGCTCGTGGCTTACCGGCATTTTCACATCATGGCATCTGGCAGTATCTCTCTCTCTCTCAACCTTCCACTTCCCAGCTTTATTCTCCTCCTTGTCCTGCCTATACTTCCTGCCTGACCACTGGCCAATCAGTGATTTATTCATTGACCAATCAGCAACACACTTGACATACAGACCATCCCACATCAATAGAGCCAACCCTGTTATTGAAGATGTGGTAGAGTCAGTCCCAAAATTGTGAACATGGGAGAGCTGTCCTCATTTCCTATCTGGAAGACCAACCCAACAGCTGCCCAGGCCCAGACTCAGGGTCATGAATTGACCTGCTCCAATATCCACCCCATCTATGATCTGATGGAGCACATGACCTACAGACCCAAACCTGCAGGATCTCCACAACACAGGACAGCAGCAGGATGTCCAGAAAGAGTCCTAGTGGGGGCCCAGCATCAACCATTCAGTGGAGACCAAGGACCTCAAACCAGACCAATGACACTTTACATTGAACACTTGTAAGTAGAGATGTATGGACAAAGGGTTATATGGTGTAACTTGTTGGGTCACACTGCAGCTTCCATGATGAAATTTTTTATTTTTTCTATTTTTTAATTTTTCTTTTCTTTATTTTTTCTCATGAATTTTGTTTTATTTGGAGGGGTGCAATGGTGGAGGGCAGATGTGAAGGGACAAGAAATTAATGAGTGAATTGGATCAAGATACATGACATGAAAGATACATAGAATAAATAAATAAATAAACAAGTGCCTGAGAAATAATCACAGAAAATCATGAAGTAGAAAACCATTTGGTTTCTAATGCAAGTATAAAGGTTTACACCCAAATGATACTGTAAATGAAACAAAATTGAGACCGATATCAAAGCATATCAGTTTCATGGAACTTAAAGATTTCTCAAATCCCTGATTCAGGGTAAGTCTAAACTGCTATGTGATAAACAGTTACCACAACTGCAATGTAGCAAGACTGTAGCAAATAAGAATTGCAGTTCCCCTAGGAAATCTCCAGTTCCAAATGCAAATAAACAAGCCCAGCTAATGAATGAGCTAAAAGTGAGGAAATGTGAAATGACATATCAGTCAGAGCCCACGTGACAGCTGTAGATGTGCAGATTGTGTGTAATTTGTGTGGCTAACAATTCTGCTTTATCACTCTAGATCTAAACTGACCACATCTTGAAGGTGCCTCTGGAGTAAGAATCCTTCACAGATAGAATATTCTCCCTGTGTGGTAAAAATTAGTTTCCTAGAGTAGATTAGAAGGTGGTAGAGGGAAGAAGAGACAGAATCACAAAAATGGACATAGCACATATATCTCTTTAAAGTTCAACCCATTTGATGAGATAACATTCTAAATTGCTCAATTTTAGGGAAGGTTTTATAAAGGACCAAAGTTAAATATCCCTAAAGTAGTGTCTACGGAATAATGAAGAAAAGACTAACAAATTCCACTTCAGACTAAAGTTTTGTGATCTTATTCAGAGTAACTTCAGTCTCATAAAAAGTTGTATATTTCATACAGCCCTATATGCTTTATAAATAGGAGGAGTACATGGGTTTATCTGCGTAGTGACAAGTGGTTAACATTATTGGACACAATCTTATATTAGACACATTCATATACTATCTCTTTTGTCTTTTAGATTGCAATTATTTACAGGTGAAGTGTACAATTTGCAGGAGTCAGTTCTCTACTTCTATCAGGAAGCAAACTAAGGCCATCAGGTGTGGCGCAAGATGCAATTACCCACTGATTCATCTCAATAGACCACTATCTGTTTTGTTCTAATGACACAATTCAGTTCCCAGTCTCTGTTGCCATATTCTATGTTTTCCAAGCTGACAATGAGACATTGTGCCAATGATTCCCACAAAAAAAGTGTTTTTTTCCTCTTCTGGATGAAAAAAATAACCATAGTGAGAACATGGTTCTTGACTTCCTATGCAACAATCAAGAGACCACATACTGCAACCTTGGTGTTCAATAAAGTTTTCTGAGGAAACTCTAGGCTAATGGAAAACAAGAGATGAGAAGAACCTTGAAAAGAAACACACTTTCCTTTTTCTCTTACAGGGACTTCAAGTATAATTTCTCCTTCTACAGTGATTGCTCACTGATTGAATAGATCTGAGTAATAACCTCCTCTGACTCTAAAGGATTTTTGTTGTTTGTTTTGTATGTGTGTGTGTGTGTGTGTGTGTCTGTGTGTGTGTGTGTTGTGAAAAACAACATTTTGATTATATTATATTGATTGGCAATGATATCAAACTCAGTTTCCTAATTTATCTAATGTTTCAAATTCCAAATAAAATATTAAGACTAAAATTCATACCTCAGTTTCTATTTTCCAGATGAATCATCTGTAATAAACTATAATGAAATAATTCCTTTTAAATGTCCCTCATAGCCAAATTAACAAAAGAAAGTTTCCATCTTTGTCTGTTTCTTTGTTTCTATATAGACACACACAGCTAGTTAGCTACATTGATTGATAGATACTTCTTCTCCATTATTTCATTATCTTAAGTATTAGACATAGATAAATGTTATTTACATATGTCATGATACCAGTTAATGGACATTGATTAGTTGATTGCCCCCTATTGAGTACACAGTGAATGTATCTCTTTGAATGATAATTGCACATTGTTATAAGGTACATGTAATATTGGAAGAAAAATATTAATTTTGGCAGCTTTTCTGGCTATGCAGTATTTCTTTTTTTATTAAGATTTTTTTTATTCATTTTACATACAAACCACAGGTCCCCCTCTCTTTCCTGCTGCCTCCCCCCGACCCACCTCTCTTTCCCTCCTCTGAAACCCACCTCTCATTCCCTCCTCTGGCAAGGTAAAGAGACAACAAAACCAAGCTAGTGGGAACTCATAAACTTCAGACTAGCAGCTGTGGAGCCTCCATGGGACTGAACAACACCCTCTGCATAGCACGACAGTTGTGTAGCTTGATCTGCTTAAGGGGCCCCCTGACAGTAGGATCAAGATCCATCCCTGGTGCATGAGCTAGCTTTTTGGAGTCCGCTACCTATAGTGTGACACCTTGTACAGCCTTGATGCAAGGGGCAGGGCTTGGACCTGCCTCAACTGAATGTACCAGGCTCTGCTAAATATGCAGTATTTCTTAATCTCATGTATTCTTGGAAATGTTCCCTGCTTCTTTGTGTATTGGGAACAATTCAGTTTAATTTAACTATGTCCCCTTTCAATGTTGTAACTCACATTTTTTATTACCTTTGCATTTGAGATCCCAAGTTTCATCATGGGGCATTCGTCTCTAAATAGGGCATCTCTATCATACCCCACATGGTGCAAGGAACATTGCAGAAAAGGGAGAAGAAAGACTGAAAAAAAAACACAGATTGGAGAGAACTTCTGCAAAACACTGTCTTCTGAAAACAACAGAGTATTGCATTCCTGAACTCAGTGTCTGTGGTTCCCTGCTTCAGATCAAGGCAGCAAATATTCAACCAAGGATGAGAGAAGAGATAACAACAAACACAACAAAATAACTATAGTAAAATAAAACACCAGCATCATATCAAAGTTAGACAAGTTAACAGAAAGATAAAAGAGCTCAAGAAGGCAAAAGAGAAGCCTGTTCTTTTCTCATGAGAGACAGAAAGGGAGTGCATGTGGATGAGAGAGCAGATGTGAAGGAACTAGGAGTAGAGGGAGGGAAAACTGTGTTCAAATTATGTGGATGCAAGACACAGGGAGTAATTAAAGGTCTTAAGTCAAGAGTTGAAAATTTTCTGCAGAAATACACATGTGCACACAAAGAGACATATACACAAAATCGCTTTTCATAAAACTCAACATCATTCTGCTAAGTAACACCCTATTCAGTTAAAAAAAAAATATAAATCCCAGGAATAGCTAATGAATGCCATGCATTGTTTTTGGTCAGTCATATTGAGTTCTCATATTTTGGGTGTGTTCTGTTTATGTTACTGAAGATGTTCACTGTTGGGAACCCTGTGGCCTGTTTTCAGATCAGCACATGAATGCCTGTCCAACAGGTCTCAGCAAGGCAGGACCTGTGGATATGGTCTCTCACCTGGAAAAGACCACTGAACCTTGGGGCAGTGCTGAATACTGCTGAGACCATGGAGTATGCATGCTCTCTTCTCTCTCATAATGAGGATTCTCTTCACAATTTTTCGTTTCACTTTGTCTGTCATGCATGGGAGAGTTTTAATCATTTCCAGAAACCCCATTTTTTCCCACTATTTTCCCCTAAAATTCTTTGGGAACTGATGCTGCTCATGTTTTTTTATAGTGAGGTTTAGGCATTCAGGACCATTTTATAGGACAAGGGAATAGTTACAGAAATATAAGCTAAATATATGCAAACAGGTTATGACAAATCACCCTTATTTCTGTAAATATGTTTTGTTAAGTTTTGAACAATATTGTTATTCTTGAGAATGTGTGCCTGTTTCTTCTCATCTTTCAACTTTGTAAGGACAGGATGTGCATGGTTTGATATTTAGCCAAGCTAAGAAAATGCTGAGCATTGGTTTTGATTTAAAAGTTTTTTGATGTAAAATTTTGAAGGAAAATACTTGATTTTTCCAGAGGTTAATGTTAGGAGGTGGGAAAACATGCTTGTTTTTGAAGTATAAATAAAGACAGCTTGAGCTGTTCAGGGCTGTTCACGTGTGTGAAAACCCCTTCTGCATCTCAGAATCTGAACCCAGGATGTGGTGGGACTATAGCAGGTTATGGTATTGTTCGTTTGCAAAGTATTTCAATATCTTATTTGGTATCTTTATCCCAGAAAGCATATTGAGCCCCTATTGCACACTGAGTTCACAGGACACATGCATTGACTAGAGAAGACAGACTGGAGGGAGACTTCCTGTAAAACCTATAATCTTTCCTTGAGCTGGAACTGAATTAAAAGCCTCCTCTCTGAGGACCACTTTTCATGGTGTCAGAAGGCACCATGCCATCCTGTAAAAGAGAAATGTACCAACAGTCCTACATAGCTATGACACCCATGAACAAAATAACCAGGATGGTACAGTAATCCTAAGGGTACAGTAATGTCACATATGTCTTCATGGTGAATAACAGTTCCCTAATTGGACTTAAAAACTGTTCAACAAGAAAGAAATCATGCATAGTGCTGGAAACCTAGCGAACTACCCAGGGTTAATGAAGTGATTGATCTTAAAGGGGACTCTATGACTTTACTAAACCAGTATAATCCCTAGTTATATTCTAAATATTTGTACAGAACACCCACAGGTAAGTGCAGTCATTACTTCTAATCAAGGAAACTTCGTTATTTTTTCAACAAAAAGAGATCACTACAGAAAACAACAACCAATTAAAATACAGAGTTATGGAGCCCAGTTCCAAAGAATATATCTACAATAAAACTCTCACCCCAAGGAATAGGGGTTAACGCATGTGAGAAAGTGAAAATATTGTAAGAGCTGGAGAATTAAAGGAGCTTGCTGTGAGATTATGCTTCCTAGGAATGTCAGGACATAAACTGAGAAAATGTCATAAAATGACTATCTAAAAGTAAGCTGAACAAGGACAACCATGGACATACCAAAGTGGATGGACAAAAAGCTCTGGGGACCTCAAACCTACAGAAAGAACTACAGGGAATGAGTAAAACCTGAGAGGAGAAGAAATAATCTTTCCCAGGAAAGAGCACACTAATTGGTTATCCAATACAAAATGTTCAGCCCTGAAGATGCACACATGAGTAACATTTTACAGACTAAGTAGACTGCACTTATTTATTTAGGGATACAAATGCATCATATACGTAGACATACATGTAACAACATTTAATAAGAATGAGGCCATCAATAGAAAAAGAGCAAGAGGGGCTATACTGAAGTGTTTGAAGAAGGGGAAAGATAAAGAAATGTAATTACATTATGATCTCAAAAAATGAAGGAAAAAAATTAAAATCATGATCTGACAGAATTTTGAAGGTGATAGAATCACCACCAAGGATCTTATAGATGATGTTCTAGGCATAATTGGAGTTCTGTGAAGAGCATAGATATTAAAAAATGCAGGATTATTGAAGTTGCCAATATTTCAACGAGAAAAAAAAAACATTGTGGGAGGATGAGTTACCACTCTGTGTGCTAGGACTGGGAAGCAAAATGAAAGCTTAAGGAAATAAGTATGGGAAAATCCACAGACATTACTGACACTAAAGAGTCTAAGTAACATGCTGATTCTAATGGAGTACCATGGACAAATTTTTATCAAAGAGGTGATACATAATCAAAGTAGAGTCTTAAAAATGTCAAAACTCTAAGTGATATTTGAATTCAAAGAATTGGAAATAATTGTTAAGAAACTAACCTGACCTGGGAGTCAGGGAAAAGAGTTAGTCCCATGGGTGCTGATTTACCCCAGACAAGAGATGAAGAATGTAGGAAATAAGGAAGGAGCTGTGGCCACCAAGGAGAAAGGACAGAGTCTTAAAATGGCCAAATGCATGGCAGAAAAATGACCACATGTCAGCTGTAAGGGTGGTCTGACTCTCAGGGCTCACACAGATACTTTGCAATGCAAGCAAGCTACACACACTTGTTCTGCACACCTTCATGTGTTTTCCCCAACCACATGCTAAGGTGACTATCACAGAAGTCTCTAGACAGAAGGAGTAAGGATCTATTATCTTTGAACCCCCCCAGTACCTGAGTACTTTCATTGTGCTTATTGGACACTATACAAGCAGGTGTATCTTATGTGCACCTGAATTGTGCCTCAGGCTCTTTCAGTTACCAGTGGCTTCAAGGTTGAGTGAGCCTCACATTGGTGACAGAGTTTCTCCTCATAATATTCTCTGAATTCCCGAAATGAGATTCCTTCTGTTCTACCTGTTCTTATTTATCTCTTCACTTTCCTGCTGAACTCAGGCATCATTGTTCTTATCTTCATGAATCACAGGCTCCATAGCATGATGTACTTCCTTCTAAGACACCTCTCTTTCATGGACATATGCTTTCACTATTCCTTAGATAACAGCTATGTTGTTGGAACATGGGGCTGCTTTATCCTACACATGTTGAAGTGCTCAGTTTTTTTTTCTGTTTATACTCTTTGGCTCAGTTGATTGCTGTATCTTGGCCATCATGGCAAATAACTCTTAGGTGGTTGTGTTCTGACTTCTGCTTTATGTCACCATCGTAATGCAGAAGGCCCTTCCAGGTTTTGTGGCTGGGCCTTATGTTTCCGGCCTCCTAAGTGCCTTGGTACATACACTACCACCATTAGTGTTTTCTATTGTGTAAAAACTGAGATTGACTTAATTTTCTGTTACTCCACTCTCCTCTTGTAAAGCTGACCTGTGGAGAAACCTACACCAGGAATGGTGATTATTGTATTTGCCACTTTCATGTCATCTGCTTGTATGGTGCTAATTATGGTTTCGTACCTGCTTGCTCATCATCATGGCCATTCTGTGGATCCCTTCAGCAAGAGGCAGGGCCAACACCACTTTCACCACACACCTCACCACAGTATCTCTCTTTTTTGACAACTTCTTCTTCATTACTGGAGAGATAACTGTGGCCAGGTCTCACAAAACAATTGGGTGGTATGTGTGTTCTACAAAACAGTAATTCCCATCTTTACTCCCCTCATCTACAGACAAGGAAATTTCTCAATAGAATCAAGCTTTCCCAACCTTCTTCTACTTTGGGAAGTACCATGAGTATTCTCTTCTCAAATGTTAGTATTTTTGGACTTTGTTATTTATACTATGACTAATATTTATCTAGCTATTATTACATGATGCTTGCAAAAGAGTGAGAATATTTAGCTCCAGGCAGGGGCAAGAAGGAATGTGAAGGTCAGCTAGAGAAGGGATTTGAGTGTGCACTATAGCTCCAAGGATACGTGAGATCTAAATTTGACAGATCTTAATAGTCTGTGGTAAAAGAACAAGATTATAGTCTTTACAAATATTCCATGTAATTTCCATTGTACAGAAGTGCAGAAATAATGTTTAGTTTGCATTGTAATCAATAGATTCTGTAAATATCCATATTTTACTTTATTGCATAAATAGCATCTAATCATGTCTCCATCTATCAATATACACATCAATCAGCACTAATTTTTTGATTAAATAAGAGTGATTTGTAGATATTAATATTAGTTGCAGACATAACCATGCCTCAGTGGATTATCTCATACCCATGTGCTTGCTGTCAGCACTAATTGGAGTCTGTAACTATTCATAATAATGATGATTAAAATCAGGGACAAAGTCATGAGGGAGAGAGATTCATTGGTATGTCTTGGGGGTAGAAGAGTCAGGTAGTAAGGCATAAATAAGATCAGAATACTTAGTGTATATCCACAGAATTATCAAAAATTAAATAGACAATAATTTAAAAAATATTATCTTTTAAGAAAACAAATTACAGACATTATCATCAATACTCTCTATCACTATGTTCTTCAAAATCATGTAATAAATTGAGACTCAAAATTTAGACTTCATTATTTATTTATTATTTGAATCAAAGTCTCATGTAGCCTGCCTCTCTAGAACTTTCTATAAAAATTAAGGACGACGTTGGACCCCTAATCCTCCTGACTTCTCCTTCCTGAGTGCTGGAATTACAACTTGTACCACCATTACTGACTTTGATTATGTGGTATTGGGGATCAAGCAGAGTCCTTTGTACATTCTACACAGTTACTCTACTACTGGATTGCCTGTAGCTTGAGCCCTAGGTGGCAATTTTCAAAGACTTATTTAGTTATTTATTTTTATTTTTTCATGCTTCTAAGTGTATGTGCATGTGTGTATGGGTGCACTCACCTATGCTTGTGTAGAAGTCAGAATAGAACAGAACATCAATCATTTCCTCCATCATGCTCTGATTATTCCTTTGAGTAAAGAGTCTGGCCCTGGACCTGGTGTTTGGGTTTTCTGGGCAAGGCTGGGGGTCAATAAATGCCAGGAAGTTTCTTGTTGTGCTGACCTCAAATATGGGATTACAGGTGTTTGTGAGACATTCAGGATATTATGTGAATGCTGGAGTATTAACTCTCATTCATGTGACTGCATAGTAAGAGTTCTTAACCAACAAACTGTTTTTCAGGCCTGACATTTATTTCTAGTAATGAAACTATGGTAGTTTAATGGCCTGGTTAATGAAGCTGACTCCATACAAAGTATTCTTCAGATTCTGGTAAATTTTCCCAGGGTTGCTTCTATAAATCTATAAAGAAGATCTGTAGTAACCCAGTGCTTGGTAGAAATATACGCTGTTATTTCTCTTCATATATTCCTGATCCCTTCTGTTTTGTTGCATGTCTTGGAATAAACTTTGTGAAGTTACACACCTCAACTCTTAATAATGGAATTTTCTATACTATAGATATTGACCCTGCTCTTAGAGTTTCTGTCTGTGAATGGACAGATCTTCACTGAATTCCATTAAGGATGTCAGGATGAGGTACTAGTCTGCCATTAAGCCTACCTAGTACCCTCAAAATGTCCAACACTGCCTGCCCAAAGCATGCTGATTCTTAACTACAGACAACTTGCCTCAGATAAGCACAAGGCACTGGAAAGGAACCTACTTACTCATATTTTAAATTGTGGAGCCTTCACCCCTATGCTGGGATAATCTTTTTGTACACTGTGTGAAAATGTCTCTGTTTTACTCACCTGCCTAAGGCACCTTATTGGGTTAATAAAGAGTTGAATGGTCAGTATTTAGGAAGGAGAGGATAGGCAGAAGTTCTGGGTAGAGATAGGAACTCTGAAAAAGAATCTGAGGGAGGAGAGTTACCAGCCAGATGCAGAGAAGTCAGATGCATGATACTGATGATAGGTAACAAGCCATGTGGCAGAATGCAGATAAATATAAACAGGTTAATTTAAGGATTAAGAGATGATTGGGAACAAGCCTAAGCTAAGGCCAAGCTTTCGTAATTATTAAAAGTCTCCATGTCATCATTCCTGAGCTGGGGGTCCAAAGAAAGACCCACAACATTTTGTGCCCAAATATTGCATCACATATATCCAAATAGGGACTGAGAAAAGTTCCAGACATGGAAGTATACACAGCTTCTAACAACTGCAGGCTTTCATGCTCCCAGCCAGCGCTAGCAGGCATGAGACGAGGCTCTCACAGAAAGGCAAACAATGGCTGCAGTCCAGAATCAGTGTAGTAACCTGCTGGACTAACCTGAGGGTGACAGATCCAGCCACATATACTATGTGCTAAGAGGAGCCTACAGATGCAGAGAGGTGGCCTGTCCCTTTAAGGCTTGGTTCATGCAGTCAGTGAGTGGCTATAGGTATACAGAAAGTAAGGTCCAGACCAAGAAAACCTTTGAATAGGTAAAGAATTCTTGAAATTGTGCTTAGGTGCTGAAGAAAGAAAATAAAATGGGTATAGACTATCCTAGAAAAAAATATAGTTTGAAAATAATAAAATGAAGTCTTTAAAGAGAGAGTAAAGTAATATGAAAAGAATAAGCCATGTAAGGATGGGAAATACCATAACACAAGGCATCTGTATCCTATGTGGTACTTTATTAACTTTAATTTTTTAAATGCTAATGAGAAAAAAAACAACAGCTGCTAAGTTACATTGGATTGTGGGGAAAAAACTACTGAATTAAACCAGTTTATATATTTTAAGGAAGTCTTATTGAATGGAAGTTAGAAAAATATGTTACATTGGGGGAGAGGTTATGTCTTTGTTTTCACAGGAAACAAAAAGCTATGGATTCCTTCAAAATTAATGAAGAACAGATTTGACCAGGGGAGACTTCTTGAAAATCCTGGCTGTGTATATTAAGGAAGAAACCAAGAAAAACTACAAGACAGGTGACATATATGCTGATTCTTCTACATGGGAAGAGCTTTAGGATTGGATGAGACATAGTAAATCAAATCTTGTTGGCTACAGAATTCTCATGACACTTTGGTTATGCAGTCCCAAAGAACTTATCAAGTTGATAGCCTTTTACCTGCTCAAACACAGAACAAAAAATCATTTTATATAACTTATGCACACCATACACTCTATATTTTTGATAATACAGATATGTAAGTTAGCTTTAAAAATGTGTGTGTTTACAAAACAAAAGGAGCAGACACCAATGAAGACAAGACAAGTAGCGCAGTTGATCCTGCCTCTCAAAATGCCTCTGTTGTTGTGTACTGCATTGAGGAAAAGTTCAAAGCAGCTAGCTGAGATGGGCTAACTACTCCAGCCAGGACTCCAGTTAAGCCCTGTATTTTCCTATCACACAGAGATTGGACAACAAATTACACAGCTAGCTATTCCAGGACTTGACCATTGTGTCAATTTTCTCAGAGTCCCCTAAAGATGCTGTCACCCTCAGACAACAGGAAGTAATCTTAATAACATGATGCTCACATTCCCAAGAGATAGGTTGGGTGTTTTTTGTTTTTTGTTTTTTTTTTTGTCATTGGCTGGGTTATGGATGTTGGCTATCATTTAGAGGGTTTAGTCACAATTTGTTATTAGTCATAGTCAGGGAGAACACTAAACAAAGGAGATTAGATTAAGAGATTTCTTTCTTTTTCTTTTCTCCATCCTTCTTTCTCTCTTACCTAATGAAAAATCAAGGGGTTTAGAATGATAGGATAAAGGGTAGATTATTGAATCTACTTTGAAACTAAAAAGCAACTACTATTCTCAAATATTTCACATTAGTATAGTTTTTTGCATATTAATACAAATTTAAGATTGTTTTTGTTATACTGTGTATATGTTTCTACTCTTGTTTAAGTCATTGTACCTATGCATCTCACCTAAAATGGTAATGTAAAGTTCTAGTCCTTGAAGCTATTATTACAAACTGTTTAGGATTATTAAGAAATGTAGGTTAGTACTTAGTCATCTATAACTTAATTCAACTTATAATTCAAACTTGTAGTCATGTTAGGTAGGTTTTCAAGGATAAACATATATTTTAGATAGTGATGTGTGTAGCTAGAGTTTTCCTGCCTGGCCCACAGTCAGGACAAATCTCTGTCACCCGCCAGTCCCACAGCCACTCAGACCCAACCAAGAAAACACAGAAACTTATATGGCTTACAAACTGTATGACTGTGGCAGGCTTCTTGCTAACTGTTCTTATATCTTAAATTAATCCATTTCTATAAATCTATACCTTGCCACGTGGCTTGTGGCTTACTGGCATCTTCACATGCTGCTTGTCATGGAGGCAGCTGGCAGCATCTCCTTCCGCCTTCCTGTTTTTTCAATTCTCCTCTCTGTTAGTCCCACCTATACTTCCTGCCTGGCCACTGGCCAATCAGTGTTTTATTTATTGACCAATTAGAGCAACAGATTTGACATACAGACCATCCCACAGCAGATGTGGTCTTCAAACACTTCAGAGATTAAAGAATACAGCACTTAAGAAGTTTTAGTAATATAAGCCTTTTCATGACAGTGAGATATGTCTGCTCCTTCATAGGCTGATTTCCAGCTAAGAAAGACTGCAGGCTCCAACACAGCTTTAAGCAAATGGTACCCGTCGAAATAAGTTTGTAACTGCATGGACCATTGAGCAATGACTTGCTGAATGTAGGGGGGATCTGGGCCTGACTCATTGGCTTCCTTCCTGATGAGGGAGAATCCCAGGCCCAGATGAACATCTTACTTAATGTCCAGTTGACCTATGATATGCTCACAGGGCATGAAGAATATATCCACCCTGTGCACCAGGCACAGATTGGCTTGAATGCCTATTTTCAATGGATCTTGGACCTGGCCCTCAAGGCCCTCAGTGCCTATACTCCCCGGACCCCTTGGCGTACTTTTGCAATTTTATCCAACAGCCTGGGGAGCTCTTCACTGACTTCCTGGCCTGTGTCAATGAGGCAGTAGAGTACAGAGTGAATGCAGGCCCCGCTAGAGATATGCTAATTAAACAACTGACTTGGGAAGGGCTCAGTACCCAAACCTGTAATGCAGTTGTAGTCATGTGAAATGAGGACATACACAAATGGGTACGGCCACCAGAGATCTTGACCCCAGCACTGGCCCCATTGCCACTCTTACTGCTTCACTGGATGCTCTCCTCACTGACAGGCAGCATGCTAATGACACCCCCCAAGGGTCCCCAGGTAGATAGAACTTGCTGGGGATGAGGCAAACCAGGATATTTGTGGCGTGACTGCCTCCTGGACAAAACCAAGGACCCAATGTCCCAGATGTAATAAAGGATTTCATTGGGCAAAGGATTGCAGGTCACAGTTTGCTTAAACACCAGCACCTTTAAACTCTAGGTGGGGAACTCCTCAGCCCTGCCAGTAAGAGTAGGCTCTGGTAATCCAAAATCTATTGGACAATGCCCATTTTTCCACACTCCTCATGCTAACCATCTACGTTGATGGACAAGCTGTCACAGGTTTGGTTGACATTGGGTGTGGATGCTACCATTTTAACCAAGACTGAGGTGCTTCACTTCCATCATTGGAAGTTCAAACCTAGCTCCCCCATCAGTAGTGTGGGAGGCCAATAAGATTCTGAGATGATCACTCATCTGGGCCATTGGAAGGATCTTGATGGCAATCCGGCAGCCATTCATTCTATCATTTCCAATGTACCTAGGAACTTGTGGGACAAAGATATTTTGGAGAATATGTGTATTGTACTAACTACAGATGACAGGGCCTTTTTGATGACATCAAGGTCCATGAAAAGGCAGGTCTTGTGGTCTGAGATCCTGCACAAGATCTGCACCCCCAATTCTAAGGACCACTGTCCCCACGGGATCCATCAACACCAAGCCTCCTAGCCCCATTCCATTGACATGGCTCTCAGATAAATAATTTTGAGTGGAACAGTGGTCTATAATTGAACCTAAGCTGTCAATCTTAAAGGAATTAGTTGCAGAACAGTTAAAGATGGGTCACATTGAACTGTCTTCAAGTAAATATAGTACCCCATATTTGTTATCCCCAAGAAATCAGGATGCTACTACCTCCTGCAAGATCTTTGTATAGTTAATGATCTAATGGAAAAGATGGGTTCTACACAGCCAGGCCTCACCCACCCTAGCATGATTCCTCAATCTTATTATATATTAGTTTTAGATATTAAGGATTGCTTTTTTCAAATTCCCCTGGTGCCACAGGATCAAGATCATTTTGCCTTTACTGTGTGGGAACATAATATGAATAAACCAGCTAAGAGATATCAATGGACTGTTTTTCCCCAAGGAATGAAGTATATCCCCACTATTTGTCAGTTTTATGTTTCTCAAACTTTGGTCAATGTCCCCAGGGATGTTCTTTTGACCCATTATATGAATGATCTCTTCTTGGCACACGCAGAAGCAGCTTTTCTGCAAAAGACTGCCAAGGGAGTGTTAGAAGATCTTGCATTGTTACAACTGATGGTGGCTCCAGATAAGGTCCAAATTGTACCCCCTTTGCCTTTTTAGGATTTTCCATTGCTAAGCAGGTCCTTCCCGTTTCCTTTAAATTGGAAACAAAGGAATTGTACTCACTAGCAGAATTACAATTGTGTGACACAGTTAATTGGCTTAAACCTTTCTTACCCAAACCTGACCAAGAGATGAGACATCTATTTTCATTGTTGGAGGGTCTCACCTGTCCTACCACTAAGGTTAGGCTTACCCAAGAAGCTGAAGAGTTGCTAAAAAAAAGGTTTTGGCCATTCTAGCCACCTCCAGCCTGCAACACTATGATCCCCAAAGACCTTTATTGACAATGGTCTTCTGGACATCTGTGGGATTCTTGGGAGTGTTATGGTAATCTGGGCCCCTTCTGTGGAGATATATCAAGCACATTCTGACCTGCACAAGGTCACCTCTAAGTTTAACCAGTCCTTCCAACTCAGCCTTAAGGCATGGATGCTGGTACAGAGAACATATGGATGATAGCCAGATAAGTTTGTCTCCCACTTTTCTTTAAAGACTACCCCAGTCCCTCTGGGCAGATTCTATCTTGTTCCAGGAAATGGTTGCATGATTTACAGGAACTATTGACATCATTTGCCAAAAAATAAGATCTTAGCAGAACTCATCACACTTCCAAAACAGATACAGCCCCATGTAGTCACCTCCTCCACTCCCATCCCTCATGCCACTCTGGCCTTTTCAGATTCTAATAAAGCAGATATGATGTTCTTATCCAGCATTCTGGCTCCAAAGATGTCACACATATTATCCCTAATCCTGATTCTGTTCAGTTGGGTGAAATATTGGCCTTTCTCAAAGTTCTAGTAGAGTGTCAGATCAAGCCTGTTAATATTTTTCTGAAAGCCAATATGCTGGTCAGGCAGTTTGTGTGCTGGCCTCTTCTTGAATCAAAGACTCACTGACCTCATCACCAGCACCATGTTGCTCATACAAGATGTCCTGAATCAGAGGACTGAGCCTTGGTATCTGTCTCATATTAGATCTCATTCCAAATTACCAGAATATTGGCTCGAAGAAATGAAGTAACAGACATCATCATATTAACAGCCAGTATGGATCTCCTAGAACAACCCCGGGCTCTTCACCATCGATTTCATCTGTTTTCACAGAATTTACATAGACTTCTTCCAGAATTACCAGTTTCTTAATATAAACATTTGTCCCGGGTATGTGCCACTTGCACTCCTCTTGCCCCCTTAGGACTGCTTCAACGTGCTGGGGTTAATCCCCCAGGCTTGTTGCCTAGCACCATCTGGCAGATGGATGTCACGCATCATTCCCCCTTTGGCAATCTTAAATATGTTCATGTGATAATAGACACCTGTTCCTCCTTTGTTTATGCCCTTACCCTTTCTGGGGAAAAGACCATTAATGTTATCAAGACCCTTAAGTAAGTCATGGTAGTTATGGGGGTACCTTGGGCACTTAAGACTGACAATGGCCCTGCTTATGCCTCTCAACAATTTAATGACTTTCTGGGGTCCTGGAAGATATCCCATACCAATGGCCTCCTCTACAATCCACAGGGACAAGCTATTGTTGAGAGGAACAACAGAGCTCTTAAGGAGCTGTTGATGAGGACTATCTCACCAGAGGCTAGGAGAGATCCTCACCTGGCCTTAACAGAGGTCCTTTTCCATATGAACTTTCTCAGTTTTGAAGATAAGGGGCTCAGCCTGGCATCTTTGCCAAGGAACATGCCTCTGCCCTGGTGAGATGGAGAAATTCTCTCTCTCTCCAATGGCAGCCACCAGCCACCCTGCTAACCCATAGGAGAAGGTATGCTTGTGTTCTTACTCAGAGTGCCACTATGCCATATGGGTCCCAGCAAGAGATGTGTGCTTGGCCATAGATCAGCCTGCTTCCACCAAGGAGAAAGTCATCCAGGATGGGTAATGTATATACTCTCCTTTCTTGCTCACATTATTCCTCTAAAGACTGAAGACTTGTGAAGCCTTGCTTTTCCTCAGTTTGTATGATGCCTTTTGAGATGAGGAACATTAGTTTAGCAGCCTGGGAGCTAGCTAAATATATTAAGGGCCCATGGTCAGCTAAGTTTCTATATTATCCATTACAGCTAACACATGAAATTTTCCAATTAATCAGACAAGAGCACAGGTTATGGCCTTTGACTCTTTATTTTTTGAAAAGGTTTGGCATGATATAAAGAGGCTGTTTGATTCCCCCTGGATTTCACTTATGTTTTGATTGGTGGGGTGGTGCTTTTGATCTTTCTCCTTTTTAAGTGTCTCCTACAGTACATCCACAAAAAACAGGCAGCCACTAAGGCGACTCTATAGGTGTTAATGGCTTTTAGACATCCAACTCATAGCCCTCCACAGGAGGTTATGCATGCCTGGCTTTCTGAAATTCAAAAGGCTGCCTGACACTCTCCACCCAGGGTTACTCCCCAGGGATGAATGCTCTTCAAGGGCTGGTAGTCAAACTTAGGTAAGAGCTTGTTTGGCAAGCCAACCTAAGACAGGCACAGTCCAGTTGCTAAGCCTCCCTGAGGTGGGATCAACAAGGCCAGAGCAAAAACACTCCGATTCCTGCTAAGTGCCCTTGTAAAAAAATAAAAGGGTGGATATGTAGTAGGACAGGCCTATAGGGTCGAGGAAATTGGCTCAGACCAGTAGCCAAGGTATGCACATAACATACTCCTTAAGAGCCAACCTGGAGTCTGCCTGAGGACCTAGCAACAGTTGATGTGATGTCAGAGATCCTGATCATGCCCAGCCAATGAGGGATGACCACAGAGACTGGGCACTGGGAGGAGGGTATATAAGACCTACCGTTATTAAATAAATGAGTTTGTTATTTGCTTTCAATGGATTCCCTGTGTCTGAGTTGTTGATGTCACACCTTCTCAACCCCTCCCCTGAGGGAGCCATTAGAATCCAAGCAACACCTCTATGTTCCAGTCTCTTTGGTCTAGGTAGGTAATCTGCAGGGTATTGAAAGAGAAATTTGGACAATAACCCAGCCACAAAATCTTTGACGTACAATGTGCTCTGCCTACAAGATGTTCTGGGGCAATGGTGGTGCAGAACTTGTGGAAGTTGCCAACCAATGTCTAGTTTAATTTGAGGATGAGGCCAAGAGATAGATACCATGCCATACATTCCTGGATGGTCAGGAACTGGATACTACATAGCTCAGAGACCAAACATAACTGGAAAAAAGAAAGGAAAGGAAAACAAAGAAAGAAAGAAAGAAAGAAAGAAAGACAGACAGACAGAAATATGAAAGAAAGAAAGGGAAAGAGAGAAATCAATGAAATAATTCCTACTGATATTCTGTTATACTTATACTCATAGATTTGTGCCTTGTCCACTAATCATCAGAAAGGCCTACTCCAACAAAGATGGGAGCAGGCACAGAGGCCCACAGCTGAACACTATGCAGAGTTTGATTCTAAATTGGAGAACTCCATTGGGTCCCTCACCTTGGAGCTCAAAAAACCACATAGAAGAGTGGGAGGCAATAATGTAGGAGTCAGAGAGGATGGGGGCTACCAGGAGAACATGGCATACCAAATCATTAATCAGGGATCACATGGTCTTACAAAGTCTGAAAAGGCAAATATGGAGTCAGCATTGGTCTTTACCAGGTCCTTTGCATATATGTTATGGCTTTTAGCTTGATGATATGTTTAGAATCCTATAGTGGGAGCAAGTCTTTGACTCTTTTGTCTTGAGACTCTTTTGGATTGCCTTGTCCAGCTTCAATATGAGGGTTTATATCTTCTCTTACTGTATCTTGTTTTGTATTGTCTGGCTGTCCTCTGCTGGAGAGGGGAGTAGATATGGGGTAGAAGTAGATGGAGAAGAGCTAGCAGCAGTGGAGGGATGGAAAACTATGGTTGTGATGCACTGTATGAGAGAAGAATCTACTTTTACTTAAAACTTTTAACAAAAAATTGAAGAAAGCATTCAATACTTTCTTCCTGACTGAAATAAGTCACTTATCATGATGCCATCTAGTTCATCCCACTTACTGACAAATTATGTGCTGTAAATTTTGATACCTGAAAATTATTCCACTGTGCACATATAATGTATCTTCTTTATGTATTTATCCATTGTGTGGCACCTTTACTTGGTCTATGTCTTGGGTATTGTAAATAGTGCTGCAATAACCAAGAATTTAGAGATAGTTCAGTGGTATATTCTTTTAATTTCTTTCAGAATATATACAGAAGTGGTCTAGTTGGATTGTGTGGTACTTGTACTTATTTCTTAATTAAATATTTTTATTTGTTTAACCACAGAGCACTGGGTTTTATTATACATTTCTATAAATACTTTATTTTGCTGATTCCTCTCCACTCCTCTTGGCTTTCCCCAACACCTTTTCCTATTATGACTTTTATGCTTCCATATGAATTTCAGAGGTTTTTTTCCTTGTTCTAACAGTGTCATTGAAATTTGCATGAAACTGCAATAAACCCATAGACCACCTTTGACAAAATGGGCAAGAAATAAATCCTTGTTCTTTTAAGAGGCTATGATTTCATATGATTTATCTCAGTAACTTAATCTGACATAACTCAACTAAAACTTTGGGGTTGTGGGAAATATAAAGAAATAAATTAGGACTATAGAAGATAAATCCAGAGCTTATCTTTGATGTATGTGAGAGATACCTTGTAATTATCTCATCTGCTTTATATATTTTTACATAATGTTCTTGACATTTAGAAGTTTAAACATTTCATATAGACAAATATACATATATGTCAATTAATTTCTTACTTTTTTGTATTTTTAGGCTTACAAAATACATTTCCATAAATGGCAATTATACCTCTAAACTAAGGAAACAGACTTGAAGTAATATTATACAACCAAGTAGGCAAGTCTTTCTTTCTACCACCAACTCCCAAATAATGACATGGAGACTTATTATTAATTATGAAAGCTTGGGCTTTAGCTTGGGCTTATTTCCAACTAACTCATATAACTTAATTAATCCATATTTTTGAATCTACTACGTGGCTCTTTACGTTTCCTAAGTACAGGTTGTTTGACTTGCTTCAAGTCTGATAGTGAAAATGTTTGCTTAGATCCCTCCTCTCAGTTCAACTTTGTGCACAGAAGTGCTGTCTATGCTCCCTTGCCTAGCTATTGGTGGTTTAGCTTTTTATTAAACCATTCAGAAGGTGTCTTAGACAGAGAAATGATGTAATTATATTATAATTCAAAACATAAAGTATATTTTAAAAGGGAAATATGTATCCCACCATGTGTTGAGAAGGAAACCAAAAGTGTTCTTGGATTGATTTTTGCATTGGATATATATTAGTTGCTTTATAAGTCATGAAATACAGTGTACATTTCTCTTCCCACAAGTTCATCAATTCTCTACCATTAGAGGTTCAATAATGTTTCTTTGTCAAACATATGTAAGGTACCACTTTCACTGTAGACTTGGTTCTGACACACACTGAGGTGCCTTTTACAGTATTATGATTTGTTCTAGTGATATATCTTGCACTTTCTCAAAAAAAAAAAGACACCACTTTCTATCATTTAAGGTTGATACTAAATCCTTTATGTCATGGAGGTATGTTTTTATCTCCTTGTTATTTTTTCCAGGTTTTCCTATTTAAATTCATATTTTATTGTTTTCTGTTAGAATATTTTCTTCCTAATAATATGTCAGTTTGGAACAAATCTTCATGCACTTAATAAAAATGGTACCCTTTACAGTGCTTAGTTAATATTCATTTTGACAGTTCATTATAAATTCTCATACATTCTCCTGTGCCTATTTATATACCTTAAGTAATAAATCGCTCAGAATTATTTGGTAACAAGGGGATAGATTGCCACTCACTGAACTACCTTCTTCTGGGAGATTAGATCTATGAGGCAAGACTCTAGGTGACAAAGCAATTTATTCCTTCTGTGATTTTGTTTATGATGGTCTATGAAGGCTGAATCCCATAGGAGTAGTCTACAAGATCACTGTCTTTTCATGCTGGTTCACAAGAGTAGTCAGCTATCATATTCTAGGTCCTGTCTTTTGTGGAGGAGACAGACATATTATGTCCCCCTCTCTCTTCACATTGAAGGTAAGAGAAGTCTTTTTCTATCCCTTGATTTGCAAACTATTGATATTGTTAAAAGAGTAAAATGGCCTTATGAATAGATTCTAGGATGTCAGAAATACTTTAGCCCAGGACTCAGTGTTCCTCTGAATTCACTTCACAGTCTAATTACCTTGACCAAAATATTAATCACCAATCTTTAATGTTAATGTACTAAATATTTAAATTTCACAAGTTTGCAGTTTAATAGAAACCTTGTCTTCATTTGGGGTTTGTCTAATCTTCTTTTGTGAAGTGGATATTGTAATAACATTCCTAAAGCATATAAAATTGAGAGGAGACATGTATTATCCACCTTCATAGGTTTCATGCATCAAACCAAGTGTGTGCAATCCCATGTTTCTCTTAGCACAGCACTATTAGGCTAATGTTAGTTTTGTATCTTTAAGCATACAGAAATGATAATTTATGCAAGATGGCCTTGCTAAAGGATTATCATATTATTAGGAAAGTATATATCTAACTGAGGTTTTCTGAATATCAAATCTATAATGTTCTTTTCTATGTGACACTAGACCCTAGCATTGTGCTATTCTTGCCTAGATTATCAGGGTCTCCATAATATTCAGGCATAATCATTCTCAAATCATTCTTGGTCACTGATGTTGTGTTTCTAAATACGCAAGATGGAAAGGAACAAGATAAATTATGACACAAATTCAAACCATGATGCTAAAAGTTTTCAAATAAATGATAAAGAATACTTCAGATTAAAGGAATAATTATTTAGTGTCTGAAGTGTTTCTGTAGAGAAAATATGCCACAGTTTAGAAGAGACACAGTAGATAAAAATCACAGAGAAGCCAGTTTCAGTTTATCACAGATTGAAATTTCAGAGAATTTAACCTTCTAGTACCGAAGCAAGAATTAGAAATTTAGTGGATTCATTGTACATGGAATATGTCTTGATGTACAGAATCTCCTTAAGTTTCAATTATCTGATGAAAATTATACTGGGTAATTTCTCCTGTCCCTTTTAGTACTAAGAATCCATGACTTTTCACAATTCTCTTGTGAATATTTAATTAACTGCATGATTAATATGACATAGTTTTCTGGATTTCAATAAAATTCTCAGAACTCATCATTCTGGCCCTCCATCATCAGACAGGTGTTAGGCTAGCCCTTGGATATCTGCTTATCATAGACAGCAAAATACTACGTGATTAAGTAATAAAATTTTTTTCACAATGCATCTCAAATTCAGAAAGTAAGTTATTTTTCATAAAGATCCCAAAAAGTATTTTACTATGAAACAATCATAAAAATGGAAATAAAAATTAGACACATATATAAATGAGTGTTTACCTATCCAGTGTACAACTATTTTGTAAAATCTTATTCATCGTTCACCTTGGTGTTATAGAAAGATAAGAATATAAATAATACAGATGGTTGTCCTTGACCTTACTGACAATTTTGAGGTCATGTCTTATTGTTTCTCTTAAGATAGATTGTAATTTATATCATATCACTATCCCGCTTAAATTCACAATAATTTTTCGACTTAAGCATAATTGTTTTCCAAAATTTTCAGTTAAGAAATTGAAATTCATAGAAGTTTTAGTTTACCTAGCATCATAGAGCCAGTTGGTAGAAATATACAAATCATGTTATTCACAAGCAGCAATAGTTTCATACTCACATAATTCCCTTCATCCTGATACTTTAGTGAAGCAGGAATATTGATAAGTATCATGAGAAAATATTCTCAGTATTTTTGAAATTAAAGAGGAAGATAAAATAAATGAAACAGAGACCATTTCCTAGCTGTAAGAACAACATTCATGAAGAGAGCCGTTCATGCCCAAAGTATACATGACATTGACATGGCTTTCTGTAAATGAATTTTATGGTGAAAAGGGATATTTGGAAAAAATATTCTCTTAAAAGACTTTTTTGGTTAATGATCAATATTAAAATTTGATAATTTGAAATGAAGTTACAGGAAACCTTTCTTTGGCATTCCTAAATACAGGTTGGTTATTGAAAAAAAAAGTGGAATGTGCATACTTTATTTTTGGGCCTGTTCATTGAATTTTGAGAAGTGATTTTATATTGTTTTGTTCTGTTTTGCCTTTTGAGGAACATGCATTTTCCCCTCTAGATTTCACATTTGTTGTTGGAAAATAAACGGAAATATGAGAAAAGTTTCTGGATTGATATTCTACAGTCCGGTGCAAACTCACTGAAAATTATCTTGGGTCTTCAGTAGTTTTGTTCCTGTTTTTAATGTGTTACAGTAAAACCTATTGTAAAATATAAATGTGTCAGAGGCATACGTCTCCTTATTTGATAAGCCTAGAGAAACCAAAAAGGGGAATACCATTTCATCCATCTTATCTGAGCCCTGTTAAGTCTAACTTGAAGACTTTGCTCATGATACTTCCTCCCATAATCTGTCTTACTTCTTTCTTTCTGTCTTAATTTTCTATTGTATGATGATCTGTGAGTATGAAATTCACATCACATGTCATTGATTTAATGCCTCAAATGACATTGAAGTACATATATTTTATATATTTATATGTGTGTGTGTTAAATCTATAAAAAATAAGTATATGAGTGAATAATGGATGAAATTCTTCCTGACCACTCTTAAGTGATTTTTGACTCAAGAAACTCTTGATGATAATGAGTTTGCTGAAAGAATTTGATTGTTACTACATGTCTTCTGAAAATATCTTTCTGTATCCACCCATTTCCTCTGGTGGTTTTAGTTAACAGTCTTTCATTACCAAACTGTTCACAGGTAGAAGTTAGTATATAGATTTACAGGGGAACAAATTTCATAAAAACAGAAAATAAAAGATACAGTCTGTTTCTCATATCCAAATCTATATTTGATTAATAAAATAAAATCATTGTCTATAAGGTAACTATATCACTCATCTGACAGGTGCTATTTTCCACTTTAAAGAGAATACCTGTGGACTCAATGACCTGGGAGAACCACTCAGCACTGGAGTTTGTGTTCCTAGCCTACCCCAACTGCCCAGAGCTACGTATGCTCTGCTTCCTTGGAGTCAGTCTGGCTTATACATTGATCATCTCTGGGAATATCCTCATTGTGGTCTCCATCTATACAGAAGCCCGCCTACATACACCCATGTACTATTTCCTGGGCAGTCTCTCGGGGATAGAACTATGCTACACTGCAGTGGTGGTACCACATATCCTAGTGAACACCCTATATTCAGAGAAAACCATCACTCTGCTGAACTGTGCCACTCAAATGGTCTTCTTCATTGGACTTGGTAGTGCTGATTGCTTCCTTCTAGCTTCAATGGCCTATGACAGGTATGTTGCCATCTGTCATCCCTTACAGTATCCTCTCATCATGACTGTAACTCTTTGTGCCCGCTTGGTTGTGGCTTCTGTGGTCATTGGTTTGTTCCTGTCCTTACAGCTTGTGGTCTTCATCTTCTGTCTTCCATTCTGTCAGACTAAGGGAATAGAGCACTTCTTTTGTGATGTGCCACCAGTGATGCGTCTTGTGTGTGCCACAAGTCATATCCATGAGCTCTCTGTGCTAGTGGCAGCCACACTAGCCATTGCTGTACCTTTCCTTTTCATTGCTACCACCTATGCCTTGATAGTGGCTGCTGTGCTCAAACTCCATTCAGCAGCTGGCCGCCGCAGGGCCTTTAACACCTGTTCTTCTCACCTCACTGTGGTGCTGCTGCAGTATGGCTGCTGTGCCTTCATGTACCTGCGCCCTAACTCCACCTACCACCCCAAGCAAGATCAATTCATCTCTCTAGTGTACACACTGGGAACCCCATTCCTCAACCCCTTCATCTACACTCTTAGGAACAGTGAGATGAAAGGGGCCATAGGGAAAATTCTTACCAGGAATTATCTCTCCCAAAAACTGATAGGATAGAAAACATCCAATATAACAAAGTTTCATCCTGGCTAAAGCAAATCCCTGTGTCACTCTAAAAGTATTGTCTCTACTGATATTGAAATCATGTTCACAGAAACAATAAACATAAAGCACCTTAATTTTTACCTATGTGTGGTGACATTCTTTACTATGTGCTGCTTTTAGACTGGGTGATTAGTCTTGTAAGAAAGATATAAGTAAGTGCATGAGCAGAAAGTAATGTTAAGTGGAAAATGTATGGATTTATATGACTATTTAGTAGGAAAGATTTGGTGTATTACATAAGTTTTTGATAAAAGATATAATGGGATTGTCTGCATCACTTGTGAGCCAGGAAATGATTGATTGCAGGGAGTCATCATCATTAAGACACCTAAAAAGTAAGAACAAATATACTGTTATCAGAAACCCATTAAAAATTGATGCAAAAGGGAATTTATTCTAGGAATGGTAACTTTGGAGTAAAGAATCTTTTAACCAATACAATCACACAAAGGGAAACCAGGAAAGGCAATACTATAACCTCTTGCATCTATTGCTCAGTCCTGTAATGGGAAACACAAGTGGATGCAAGAGGGACTGGTATCTGTGTGATTGTATCATGAAGTCATTCTCTTGAGATATAAGATTTGTACACAGGGAATTTGAGGGCTAGCAACAGACAGAATGATTAAAGTTGTTTATTATACATAAAAGTACATTTTCTAATAAATTATTGTTTAAATAATTTTTTCATTAAGGAATGTAATTCAGCGTTGCATTTGTCTTAAAATGCTATGTATTAGTAATGTTATCATTAAGTGCTTATAGTGTTACAAATAATACATAGCATATAATATATATATGTATATATATATTTTTTTCTATTAGTCTTAAAAGTATTTGCTTTTATAGTAATAGAAGAATATCTGAGTAGAAAGATCCAACATGGCCAATAATTTCAGATAACTAATATTAGTAAAAAATCCTAGACAATGTAATTTCTCTGTAATAAATGGAGGTAGTTTGCTGCCAGATCTAAAAGGCAAAGTATCCAGTTATGCTCAATGTTGTACAGACAAGTATTCCAAAGTGATGCCTCTTCTTTTCCCTTCTGTGTGGACTGTGTATATAATTTAAAGAAGGGGGTGTTACTAATTACAAGGTCTTACATTTTTAGCATGGTTGGCAGTTTGAATCTTTGAGATGTTTTCTGTGACACATCTGATTGGTTGAAAGTTCGACATGACTTTTGAAGAAATGTTCATCCTGTGGATCAAAAAGCATGTCTATAATTTTAAGTTAGCTAATAGTATATTGTTTGGATTTAGTTTTCATTTGGTTCTTGATTTTGCATTTGGAGACAGGGTCATACTATGTGGCACAGGTTGGCATAAAACTTGCAATCTTTCTATTTCAGCCTCCAAAGAAATGGGACTATAAATATGAGCTACTATTCTTAAGAAATTGTGTGATTTCAATTTTCAATGTCATTGCATAGGTTGTCGATAGTCAAAATATTCAACTGTCATTGTAGATTTGTCCTCTCATTATAATTCCCTGCTTTTATTTTTATCCCAAGAAATGGATCTATAATTTTCAATTTCAAGACACGTATTTTTATATTGTTTTTGTTGTTTATATTTTGAGATTATAATTTGATTACATTTCTCCCTTCTCTTTCCTTCCTCCAAACCCTCCCATGTTTCCCTCCACTCTCTTTCAAAATGATGGGCTCTTTTCACTAATTGCCATTGTATGAATATATGTATTTTCACATACATATATTCTTAAATATAAACTCTTGGGTCTATACAGATATATACATATATATTTTATATATTCTGTGTTTTGAAACTTTGTTATAGGACTTAGACATGTCAAGCATGTTTATGTCTTACTGAAGTACCAATCACTTTGCCATTAATCAACATTTCTTTCCATTTTTAATTCATTGAGAATTTCATATTTTATATAGCAAAATATGACCACATATAACCCCCTCTTTATACCCTCAAGCCACCAATTTCATACCATCTTATTTGCTGTTTAACCTACTTTATCTTATACCTGTCCCAGCTGTGATTTGAATCTACTCTGAAAAATAAGAGACATAGAAATAATAGAATAAAAGGGTTGATTATTGAATCTACTCTGAAAAAAAGGGAGGATATATAAATGATAAGATAAAAGGTAGATTTTTGAATCTACTCAGAAATGAAAAAAGAGGGAATATGGAATAATAAGATAAAAAGGTAGATTACTGAATCTACTTTTAGAAAGCAAGTACTTGTTTTAAATATTTTACATTGGATTGGATTTTTCTATATTGTATACAAATTTTGTATTGGACTAACCAAAATAGGATAAATAACGAAATTTTTTATCTGAATTTGTCAAATGCTAATGGACTGGACATTATATATATATATATATATATATATATATATATATATATATATTAGAGTTTTTTGTCTGAATCTGTCAATTGTTAATGGACTAGACATTGTTAATGTAATTCTTGACTGTATATATTGTATATATTTTTTATATTAGCTATAACTTTTTTATTTTGAACAAAAAGGGGAAATGTGGTTGATATATTGTGCATCCCAATACTTATCTGGAGGTTGGAGAACAGAGCAGCTACTATGTTAAACAGAGAGATTAGGCAGTGGTAGCACATGCCTTTAATCCTAGCACTCACTCTAGAGGCAGAGATCCAGCTGCATCTCTGTGAGTTCAAGGTCACACTGGAAACAGCCAGGCATGGTGACACACACCTTTAATCCCAGCACTTGAGATCTCTTGTCTTGCTTGAGAGAGATATATGCCTTTAAGCTCAGGAAGTGATGACAGGAAGTAGACACAATGCAGAGACAGGGAGATCTTAGTGAGTTCAAGGCCAACCTGGTCTACAGAGCTAGTTCCAGGATATGTGAGACTACACAAAGACACCTATTTCAAAAAAAAATGATTACAATGGTGGTGGTGGTGGCGGCAGCTGCGGTGGTAGTGGTGGTGGTAGCTGCAGTGGTAGTGGCTACATGATGGTGGAGGCCATGGTAACAAATGGTGGTTATGGTGGAAGTGAAGATTGTGGTTGTGCTGGGGTAGTAATGACAGGAGTGAAGTTGGAGATAATGAACAACATTTATGTAGTTTATAACTAATGTCTATTGATAGCTTATGTGCTTTGAAGCATTTTAATCCTTACAAAACTTTTAGAAGACTCAGACTACTGTTGTCTCTGGATTATATATAGGGGGATGGATATAAAAAGAAACTATAAAATTATTCAAAGTAATGAGCTAGTAAAATACATAAACTGGACTACAAATAGGCAATGTTGCACCTATACACATGCATCTCATCACTCTTGTGGCTCCCTGCTGCTCCCTGTGTTACAGCAAGAAGGCTGTGTTGTTTGAAGATTCCATAAAATAGAAAATATCAGAAGGTGGAATGGGAGGGTGTGAGGTCAGAAATTCCACAGAATCAATAAACTGGTGACATTTACAGACCATTGTTAAAACTTCATATAGCTGGAATTATTCAATATGGCAAAAGCTTTTTCAATCCCAAGTCAACTAGAAAAGACTAAGATTGTGCATGAACTTGGTATCTGAAGGGTTTTTGCTCCTAAATTAACAAAGGCAACCCCATGAAGTCCATTAGTCAGAAAACCCATGAAGTATCACATTAGTCAGAAAAAGAGGATTTAAAATAATGCACTAACCACCAGATATGGGAAGTTGTTTGGTTTTGTTTTTACAAAATAGTAACATAGTTAAATATTGTTTATAACAGGGGGATTTATTATAAAACAATGGTTTTTACAAATAATGTTTAGCTATAATGTAAAATGTTCCTCTCCAAAGTATTATCTTTAATTTCTGAAATAAAAATAAGTTAATAAAAAGGAAAAGAAAACTTTAAAAAAAATTCTGAGTGAAATACAAAGTCATAGCAGAGTTTTGAACAGAGGAGTAGGATTAGCAGGCTTTCATTTTTAATAAACCACTCTTTCTGCTGAAGAAAAACTTTTCTATCTGAGAGGAATAGTTTATTCTGTCTTTCCATTGCAGCACTACCAGAAAGCAAGCATATTTGGATGTGTTTGAAAGATTAAACTCTAGAAAAATTTGTAGACTGAATGTAAGGTCAATGATGACCAAATTATTTTTTATCTGTGTAAGTTAATAATAATAAGTCATTTATTGATATGGGGAAGGCTGTGATAGAATTGAGTGCAGGAGGTAGGGAAAATTGAGAAATATTTTGTGAGGACCTTGGGTTAAATCCTCTCTGCTATTTTTAAAAAGGGACATGAGCATGAAATTTCACATGTTATGTTAAAATCTTTGGGATACCTATAAAAGATTATGGCTACAGAAATCATTACTATATTGCTAGTATTTAAGTATGACCCTTCACATAATTAATATAATTTTCAATATTTGGTATTTCTACCAATATAATGTGTAGATTTTGGCTCTTCTTTCCATACCAAAGCTGAGGCAGAGTAACTATGTGAGATGGGTATTAAGTTGCCTTGAGAACCAAACCTGCACATAGTATAATTAAAAAAATATTTGTGACATACTGAAAAAAGATATGATTTAAGGATCATGAATATGAAGTAGGTTAGGTACACAAATATAAAATTAATAACATCAACAATAAAGTACATGATTTTAAACATGACTATGGGGAGAGATGAAAAGAAATAAATAAGAAAATTATGATTAGGCTAAAAGGGTAAAGTTATCACTTCTAAAAAATGCTTTGAAGACTCTAGAAATCTGTCTGTGGAGATGACTTAATGGGAAAGAGCAAGATTTGCTGTGAAATCATGTGGATCTGTGTTCAAATTCCTAGAATTTATGTGATAATTGGGCATGGTATTTATGCCCGTAAGCCCAGTGCTGTGGGAGGTAAAGACAGGAGTATTGCTGGGGTTTCTTCAAAATTAGCCTAGCTCCATGTACTCAAGGGCATGAGGTGGAATAGGACATCCTATATTCTTTTCTAGCATCCATAATGTCATTGCAGAAAAATTGTTTTTTAAATCAACAGAAGGAAACTTGATTAAGAAAGGAAAAAATAAGTAGAATAAGGAAAAATTATACAAGAGACAAAAAAAAAGAGGACCATGGAAAAATATTTCACACACTCTGCTTTTGAAAAAAAAGCCACAGTTCATTTTGTTTTAAAGCTTGGTGTTCATGGAGTACAATATCTCCCATCATAGATAAGAATGCCCATTTATGAACTTCCCTGTGGCCTGAAGATGATAACTGTCGCATGTTACAGGCAAAAATAATACCCCGGATCTCCAGAAAGTCTGGGTCAGTGTTGGGTCTGTTTCACAAGCTTCAAAGTCTAACATTGGAATTAGTATTTGTCTTCAGAAACTCTCTTGGGATATCCTATCTGGAATGAAAAACCATCAATTCCCTTTTGGGTGTCAGATAGGAATTACTGATACCGGCCTGTAATCCCAAGGCAACAATTTTTATAGTGACCACACAGAAAAGTTTCTCCTTAACATTTGTCTTTCTCTAAATGAATTAAGTTTAAGGGTTCCCATCAGGGATTTGCCTTTTCTTGAGGGACTCATTAATTTTGTCGACATCCCAGGAAGGACACTCAGATATCTGACTAGATCAGCCATGAATGGACTCAGTAATTGTATCAGATTCTATTCTATATTATTGAGGAAGACCTAAGTTTTCTCAGTCAGGGCTTAAATTTGGATTGTTCCATAATATCATAGTTCTCACGGATATTCTTCTCACTCAATTCTACCCCATTCATTGATTACTAAGGAGTCTCTTTTCTCCTGGGTGCCAGAATATATAGAATACTTTCAACTGTCGTGTGGACCTTACAAAGGCACCATGCTACCTTTTTGTTCCCTGTGTAAGATGCTAACCAAAAACCTTGTGGACCTTCATTCTCTATTCACCTATAAGAAGATTGGCAAAGTCTTTCTGGGGGGGCTCCCTGAGGTATCTGTGGCAGCAACATCTCAGCAGCAAAGTTAACTGGCTATTTGGTGAGTTTCCTTAGATGGCCAAGGGAACAAAATGAATCTGAAATTGATGACAGATTGTCTAAGAGACTTCATTTCTTTGATATTGATTCTCTTCCCACAAATAATAAAAAATACAATTTCTATAATACTTTATAATTGAAAGTGAGTAATCACAAATATCAAGATTGAGTTATGGACCACAAATGAGTTGTTTAAGTTTTCATTATTATTTGCATTTACAGACATAGAAAAGAGAGCTATGATACATGGTTGAATTTTCTAGCATAACATATGTGATAAGGTCAGACTAAAACTCCAGTCATCTGCATTTTATGCATGTCATTGAAACATGACAAGTTCTATGTGAAAATTATATGTCACATGTTAAAATTTTATTTAAAATTAATTGTATCAGTTGCTCACAAAGTATTATCATGATAACATGTTCTGTAAATCTCTGAAAATATAAGGGAATCTTTTCAAATTTTATTTTTAATTTCTAAAGAAGGGCAGGAAATTCTTGTTTTAAAGAACCCAGTTTAAACTGGATGGTGGTGGCACACACTTTTAATCTCAGCACTTAGAGGCAGAGACAAGAGATTCTCCAAATTTGAGGCTAGCTTGGTCTATAGAGAGTTCTATAATGGTCAGGGCTACACAGAGAAACTCTGTCTCAAGAAAACCAAAAAGAAAGAATGGAAGGAAGAAAGAAGGAAGGAAGGAAGCAAGGAAGGAAGGAAGGAAAGAAAGAAAAGAAAGAAAGAAAGAAAGAAAGAAAGAAAGAAAGAAAGAAAGAAAGAAAGAAAGAAAGAAAGAAAGAATACAACTTAGGAATTAGTTCCTACGTGTGTTATCTTATCTTATGAAGCTAAGTTTAGCAATCATTACTTTTTATTCTCTCAATTGTGGCCAAGACTTGAGTTAATAGTTTAAACTCAGCTAATGTTTGCCTGGTTGTTTTATATGCCGATAAATTGCAGTGGCCAGGCAGTTGGGGAAAGAATAAGCTTATCATAAAGTTCACAAATGGCATGCCTGTCACCAGAGTTGAGGAAACATGATGATCAGATAAAGGTTTACAATGTAGAGTATGTAAAATTATTGATATAACAAATATTTCAAAATTTTATTTTTGCACTTTCTACTGTTTCAGTTGATCAGTGACTAATCAGTGATCTCACCTGACTAGTTTAATATTGTTGTCTGTACCAGAAAAACATAAACAGAGTGACCATTGGAAAGAGAGAAGTCACAGTCGGTGTGGTCTAAAGTAATTATAGCATAACTCAGGTAGGAATATAAAAATTAATGAAAAAAATATCCCATAGCCTTGTGGAATTTAATATAGCAGTAACTAAAATGTTTATCAAACTGGCTTTGACAAAAAAAAAAATGATTGCTTTAAGTATCAGGCTCTCAAAAGGCAATACAGACATTCATAAACAAGTGTATTCTTTACATGAAAATGATGGCAAGGTTGTGGTAGTCTCCAGCAACAGTCTTGGGGAAAGTCACAGAATATTAAGGATGAAAAATGCAATCAGTGGGTTTTCAGAGACTGTTCAATAATGGAAAAAAGAAGTGCTTAATGTCACACAGAGATATAAGTGCACACACAAAGGTGTTTTAAAAGTCTTTGGTAGTGACCTTCAACATAATTCATATCAAGTTTTTAAATACAAATTCATATTTAAATGAGGTTTTTAGGTCACAGCCTGACCTTTAGCATATGTGCTCTTTTTCCTTGCAGTTGCTCTATTGAGATTTGTTCTGGCAGACATCAGACTCCAAACATCCATGTCTTGCTTGAATCAAAGAAAAGATATGTTGTGAATCAAATCATGACCGCATCCCCATGTATGTAACATTACTGCCTTGGTTTTCAAGTCTTAAGAAGACAGACTCAGAAAGACAAACATGGTATGTACTCACTCATAGCAGGATACTAGACATGAAACAAGGATGACTTGTCTGCTACTCACATCACCAGGGAGGCTACCTGGAAAACAGGACCCCAAGAAAGACACAGGGATCACCCAATGACAGAGAAATGGAATGAGATCTACATGAACAGCCTGGACATGAGTGGGGGTAATGAAAGGCGAGGGTTGAGGGAAAGAGAGCTTGGGGGAGCAGGAGATCCCAGCTGGATCAACAACAGAGAGGGAGAACAAGGAATAGGAGACCATGGTAAATGAAGACCACATGAGAATAGGAAGAAGCAAAGTGCTAGAGAGGCCCACAGAAATCCACAAAGATACCCACACAACAGACTGCTGGCAATGGTCGAGAGACAGCCCGAACTGACCTACTCTGGTGATGGGATGGCCAAACACCCTAATTGTTGTGCTAGAAACCTCATCCAACTACTGAGGGATCTGGATGCAGAGATCCATGACTAGGCCCCGGGTGGATCTCTGGGAGTCCAATTAGCGAGAATGAGGAGGGTTTATATGAGCGAGAATTGTTGAGACCAAGGTTGGATAAAGCACAGGGACAAATAGCCAAATGAATGGAAACACATGAACTATGAACCAATGGCTGAGGGGTCCCCACTGGATCAGGCCCTCCAAATGGGTGAGACAGTTGATTGGCTTGATCTGTTTGGGAGGCATCCAGGCAGTGGGACCAGATCTTGTGCTCATTGCATGAGTTGGCTGTTTGAAACCTGGGGCCTATGCAGGATTGTTTGGCTCGGCCTGGGAGAAGGGGACTAGACCTACCTGGACTGAGTCTACCAGGTTGACCTCAGTCTGTGGGGAAGGCTTTGCCCTGGAGGAGATGGGAATGGGGGGGGGGGGTGTTGGGGGGAAGGTGAGGGGGACGGGAGGGGGGAGAACAAGGGAATCCGTGGCTGATATGTAGAACTGAATTGTATTGCAAAATAAATTAAAAAAAAAAAAAAAAACAGCAGACAAAAAAAAAAAAAAAAAAAAAAAAAAAGAAGACAGAACCATTCTTGAAAGTTTTCCTGTACCAAGTTCTGCCTTATTTGGTTTTAATGATATGTGATTGTAATTCTGCTGAAATTCTTCCTTTATTTTGTTTTTATATTTCTTTAACTTTTACTCATTTTCTTATTATTGAAGGTTTAGAGAGCAACAAAAGCTGTGAGAATATGCAGGTCTAAAGCACCTCACACTCCATTTCAGAAAAGATGAGATAAAAGAGTAAGTATCCAAGGGAAATTCCATCCTGATGAGAAAGCTGGGAGGAAGCACTCTCTATACCCAGATAACCCAGGAATGTTACACATTTAGAACATTTGGTGTTTATAAATTGTTTACAGGGACCCTGTTCACATTCCCTGTTACACATTAGAAAACTAAGTAATGTCATGTAATGTGATCAGTATGAAAATTAAATTAGCAGGTAAGAGTATTGGGGTTCCAACTCAGATTTGATCATGAAATCCAATTAATCAACTCTCTATCATCCTTTCTCATGACACTTTCTGAAATGCCAAACATAAAACAAGATTCCTCAGCCATGTAATAATGGAAAACCGTGTACGTTCATTGTAATACATTTATACAAAGAAAAACAAAGCAATAAATAGAAAGACTCAATTATATCAACCCACAATGCCAATAGTTAATGTTTCCAGGCATATTCTATCCTTTTTTGAATATATGTAATTACTTTTAAGTGCTATGTTGTTTTAAAAACTCATTTTCATGAGCTTTCCAAATCTTGTTAGATTTTCCAGTGTCATTTCAAATTATTTCAGAGATTTGCACCATAGGCATAGTAAACCAACAATAAGCTTTCTTTCCATGTTGGTAATTTGAGTTTTTTTCTCTTTAATTTATTTGTTTTACATCCTGACCACAGTTTCCCCTCCCTCCTGTCCTCCTATCCTCCTACCTCTGCTCTGCCTCCCCCACCCACCCATTCCTCCATTTCTATTCAGAGAACAGCAGGCCTCCCATAGATAATCTACAAATTATGGCATATCCAGTATCATACTTGATACTTCAATTTCAATTTGCTCCATTCCATTGAAAATTATGGCAAAACTCCATGTCTACATATGAAAACAAATTTCTGAAAGTAAAGTGTATGTGTTTCTTCAGCTCTTTCATTATACATTACCAAGCTCTCTCTCTCTCTCTCTCTCTCTCTCTCTCTCTCTCTATATATATATATATATATATATATATATATATATATATATATATATGTATGTATGTATGTATGTATATGATATATCAATTACACCCAGATTGAATATTTTGGAATATACCTGTCACTCAAACTTGAATGTGACCAGCATTTATCATTCATTCATTACAGTCAGTTTGCACCCAGAAAGTTGTTTCCCTCTTTGTCTATTTATTTGAAGACCAATGAAACTGGATTTTATTTATTTGTTTACCTTTATGTTTCTTAAAAATTTTCAATAATTTTTTTATGGGAAGATTATTTTTTGCTGAATTATAAAACATCACTTGTTATTAAATGTGCTCAATGTGTTCTTCATTCAAAAAATTTATACATTCTTTTTTTTTTTTTTTTTTTTTTTTTTTTTTTTTTTTTTTTTTTTTTTTGGTTTTTCGAGACAGGGTTTCTCTGTGTAGCTTTGCGCCTTTCCTGGAACTCACTTGGTAGCCCAGGCTGGCCTCGAACTCACAGAGATCCGCCTGGCTCTGCCTCCCGAGTGCTGGGATTAAAGGCGTGCGCCACCACCGCCCGGCAATTTATACATTCTTTATCTTGCCCAAGTAAATGTATTCTGCCCTTTGATTATTTAGTTAAATATATTTATGTACCTTGAGATATTAAAAATCATGTGTACTTTCTAGCTTTTCTTTACTTTTCAAAGTACTTAAGTCCTCCCAATGAAAACAAGTTTTCATGTATACAATTTGAAAAATGACTACAAAGATAATTATTCTTTCACCATGTTAAGATGTTGAGGCTTTGTAGCTGTGTTGAAATAGTAATGGCTGCCAAGTGATATACATTTACTGGGGGATCAGCCAGTGCTGTTCTAAATACTTTCATTCATGACTCTAGAGAACATTTGCATAATTTCACTTCTTGTGGCCTGTCTGACTGTATAAAATTTGCTTTAAATATATGCAGTTATTTTACATTTGTAGATTATATTATTATATGTATATAGTTATGCACATGTGTTTTATATCATATGTTCTGTTGTTACTAGCAATTTATTTTTTGGTTTTCATAATTTTTGCATTAACAGTTCATTTTAAAGTATATTTTATGTGTGATTCTTCAAAACACATTATTTTACTTTGTGGTTTCCTAGTCTGGAGTTTTATATTCTAATTAAGCACCCAGGAACCTAGAGAATTTATTGAAAAGTTGTTTTGATTACAGTTAAGAAGACATATTCCCATGCCATGCCCTTGTAACTCTCAGACACTTTTTCTACTGCTTCAGAAACAGAAGTCACTATGGCTAGGTATATATTTTGTTTTTACAATCTTTTTCTTAAAACTATATAACATGCTATTGTTATCTTTTTTAATATAATTGCAATTGATATTATTATTATTCAATATAATTATTGCAATTGATGTAATTATTTTCCAATACTTTATACACATAAATTTCTCTTTATTTCATCTAATAATTTTCATGTATAATTTAATTTTGCTACTACATTTTGGTTTCAGGTAACACTACTCTGATCATAACATAATTCTGTTTAATTCATTGTCATGTAAATTATTATCTGAGTTGAAAAGGTTTGGGTCACAGTAGGAAATTTAGAAAAAAATTCAAATAAGGGGAAATATATGAAAAATGTATGGCAGAATAGATTATAAAAAATCAGACTGAGGATGATTGTCTAGTTTGATATGAGTTCAAAACTGGATGTAAAGTGAATGTATCACAACTATTAGAGTATGGCCACATTGTGGGGTTATGATAAAGCTATGAGATGAACAGAGTATTGCTACACAGAATTGCAAGAGCAACCTGAGCAACATTTGCTGATATGATGTGGAAACTGTTTACAATAAAGTACATGTGTTATCATTACATACAGGAATTGAGACATAATTAAGCTAATCTGCAATGATAAAAGCCAAAAGAGTGGTTATCATTGTGGTACATAAAGATTAAAGAGGTAGGAAAGGTATCTGTATAGTTATTATTGTGTATGTTCATCTTGGTAGTGACATGATTTTATTGCACACACCACTATCTGCATATGTTCTAGCTGAATAAAATGTATGCTAAACATGTGAACAGTGCATCCATTTATCTAATTTTAAACATACCAGCAATATTTCTTTGTAATTCTTAAAGACATGTACAAAAACACCCTTTTACATACAAACAAAATTTTAGCATTTCTCAGTTAAAATGCTAAGACAAATTGGTAAAGGTATTTGAGCCAAAGAATCTATAGATTTTATCTGGAATTTGTCCATAGATAAGCGTTTCCATTACTAATAAAGGTTTCTAAGGGAAAAAATGTCAGAATTTTTACTGTGAATTCATCTCCCAACATTGGAATTGAAACTGAAATTTAAGAAGGAAATCACAGAGCAAAGCTCAGATTCAGACTCTCTGCTTTTCCTTAAACTTGAAGCAACTCAGTAAATGAGAGATTGCCATCCCACACCACCCACTTATTTTTTTTTCCAGAAGACATGCTGTCTAGTAAACCTGTCCTCAACCAGTCTGGGTCCCCTGAGTTCGTGTTCCGTGTGTTCACCAATGTCCCTGAATTCCAGGCTCTCCTCTTCACACTCTTCCTCCTGCTCTATCTGATGATCCTCTGTGGAAACACAGCCATCATCTGGGTGGTGTGCACGCAAAACTCGCTGCGCACACCCATGTATTTCTTCTTGGGCAGTCTATCTCTCCTGGAAATCTGGTATACCACAGATGTGGTGCCCTTAATGCTTTCCAACATCTTTGGGGCCCAGAAGCCCATATCATTAGCTGGTTGTGGGACACAAATGTTCTTCTTTGTAACTCTAGGAAGCACTGACTGCTTTCTATTGGCAGTCATGGCCTATGACCGTTATGTGGCCATCTGTCATCCTCTGCACTACAGCCTCATCATGACCCGGAATCGGTGCGTCCAGATGGTGCTTGGTTCTTTGGGCCTGGCACTCTTTCTTTCCCTGCAGCTCACCGCCTTAATTTTCACCTTGCCCTTCTGTGGACATCACAGGGAAATCAACCACTTCCTCTGCGATGTGCCCCCAGTCCTGCGCCTGGCCTGTGCTGACATCCGTGTGCACCAGGCAGTCCTCTATGTTGTGGGCATCTTGGTGCTGACAGTCCCATTCTTTTTGATTTGCATCTCCTATGTATTCATTGCTTCCACCATACTGCGCATGCGCTCTGCAGAAGGCCGCCAGAGGGCCTTTTCCACCTGTTCCTCCCACCTCACTGTGGTCTTGCTACAGTATGGCTGCTGTAGCCTAGTGTACCTGAGACCCCGCTCCAGCACCTCAGAGGATGAGGATCGCCAAATCGCCTTGGTCTACACATTTGTCACCCCATTACTCAACCCTCTGATTTACACCCTTCGAAATAAAGATGTCAAAGGTGCGCTGAGGAACTCCATCTTCCATAAAACAGTCTGAGTGGAGTTAAATGCATCAGAAGATAACAGAGCAGTTGGGTGGGTGACTGTCAGTTAAATCATTCAACTGAAAAGGACAATCATATTATTTACTGTCTTTAACATCTGGATTTTTTTTTTTTTTTTACCATGTGTTGCACAGGATAGCCAGACTCACCGTTTTTGAACTCCTACAATGATTTTAAAATTTGAATACAGCTTCCAATATGGAAGTACTGCTCTGCTTCACTCCGCTTTTATGATTCTCAGTTCATACAGTGCAATTATTTTCTTGGGAAGCTCATAGACATGCTGCATTTGAGTAAAGGCTGCTGTCTGTTTACAGGCAGCCTCCTGAGGAGGCAGAGATGCTCATTCTCTAAAAGGGGATTACTTACATTTTTTGAAGAGTGAATATTTTCCAAAGTAAATCTCTTTCTCTGTGTTTGATGTGAAGATACAGTCAGCAATTGCTTATTTAATGTATGAGTTTCCTTCATGTCAGGTTTTTCCACTGATACCTTCATTTTCTTCTGCTGTTAAGAAAACAGGAATTAGCTTCCCCTGGCTAAGCACCTATGGCCAACCAGGCTGCTGTGTCAAGGCCTAACCCTTGTGGCTGCCAGCGTGAAGCCTCTGCGCTGGGAATTCCGGCATCGAGGTTTAGTCTTCCACCCTTATCTTCACTTCCTTTCTTTCTTGATGACTCCGGGTTCAGGATGCTCTGCACTACCCTTCCTCCCACTTCTGCTTGAGGCTGGTGGTTGTTTGTGCATTTCCCTTCCAGTTTATAGGCTAAGAAGTGCAACACTCAAGTAAATCTACATCTAAGTGGAAGTCACTAATCTCTGTTGTTCACAGTCTATTCTCTTTGCTCAGTTTCCTCCTGTACTACAAGAACAGTGCTCATCTGTACCTCTCTGAGTACAGGTATTGGAATTTGCTAAGTCCAGGCCGTAAGATGAAAAGAGGAAAACTCATTAGCTCTAAAGTCCACGTGCTTTAGAGCTGGCCTGAGACATCAGCATAAATTCCCTGAATATATTATTCATTTGTCTAGCAAAGGTCCTGAAAATGTTTATAACTGTATGAGTCTATAATTTACTGGAGTATTCAAAAAAATGCCTCAGTGAAATAAATGGCTTGAGACCAAGAAACTAAGTTTAATCCACCAGGGTACAACAGTAGGCTAGTGTCCATTCAATTAATTTTTATGCATATACTTCATATGATTGACAGTATGATGGAATGACATAATAAAAACTATATATGCCATGGTGAAGAGGACCACTTGTAGGGGTCAGCTTTCTACTTCAACCAGGAATTGAACTCAGGTCATCAGTCTTGGCACCAGATGCCATTACCCATTGACTCATCTTATAGCTTGACTACCTCATTCTATCTAATAACACCACCTATTTCACAGTCTCTGACGATTCAATATTGTCTAAGCTGATAATGATCATTGCGTCAATACTTCCCACACAAAATATTGCTTGTCTTATGGACTCAGAAGAAAACCCTTAGTGAAAAATATAGGTTTTTGCCTTCATACTTGGTCACACAAAAACTTCCTACATGGTAAGATACAAACAGAACATGAAAGTTCAGGAATAGTTTCTGTGTTATTACTGGGCTAATGGAAAACATAAAATAAGAAGGGACAAAGGCCAGGCAGTGGTGACTCATGCCTTTAATCCCAGCACTTGGGAGGCAGAGTCAAGAGGATGTCTGTGAGTTTGAGGCCAGCCTGGTCTACAGAGTGAGTTCCAGGATAGACTTCGAAGCTACACAGAGAAACCATGTCTCAAAAAAAAAATCAAAAAAGCGGGGGTGGGGCAGAGAGACATGGTTATAAACACACATTCTTTTCTCTGGTCCATGGACTTCGAGTGAGAATTTTCCTTCTACCATGATTGCATGTTATGTGAATAGATCAGAGGAATAACTTGTCCTGGCTCTTAAGTGTTTTTTGTGAAAAATGACTCTTGAAGTAACAGACTTTGTTACACTGATTTGCATTTACCACAAGCTAAATTTCCTATATTTCTCATCCTCTCTTTTAAACTTTTAATGTCCAAACTTTTAATGAAGACTTAAATTCATACCTATGATTCTGTTGTCCATAAAACTCCTCATTAGAACTACAATAAAATAATTACTCTTAAATATCCCTCATAGTCAAATCACCAAAATAAAGATTCCAGCTTACCAATATTTTTTTTTAATTCCAGTTAGAGGTACATAGACAGATATACAGAAGATAGGTAGATAGATAGATGGATAGATGGATAGATAGATATGGTAGGTAGATAGAAAATAGATAGGCTGATTCATAAATAGATAAATAGATGCCTATTTCTTTTCATTACTTCTTAATTTTAAATATTAGTTAACCCATGAAACATACATGTAATAACAACAATTAATACACGTTTGTTTCTCCTTATTAAGTACACAATGAATATATTTATTTGAATGACAATAACATCATGTAAGGAGGTACACATAAGTGGTGGAAGAAAATAAATAGTTATTTAGCAGCATTTCTGATTATGCAACCTCCCTTCTCTTCGTATATTTTGGGGTATGGTCTTGACTTCCCAGTGTTTTGGGAACCATTCGATTCTCCCCTTCTATATCATTAACCTTTAATATTAAGAGCTCAGGTACTCCATGGATGGATTGCTCAGGCCTAAATAGGATAGCTATATCATATCTGCTCTACACATGGTGCAAAGAACATTGCAGAAGAGGGACCAGATAGACTGTAAGAGCCACAGGTTGAGCAGAATTGCTGCAAATCTCTTCTTTGAACATAACACAGGGTTGCCTTCAGGAACTCAAAGTCTCCTTGGCTGACTATACAAGACTGAGTAATCTGAAATTGCACCATAGTAGATTTATTCCCAATTTTCTGAGAAATCACCATACTGACCTCCAAAGTGGCTGTACAAGTTTGCACTCCCACCAACAGTGGAAGAGTGTTCCCCTGGCTCCTCATCCTCTCCTACATAAGTTGTTATCAGTGTTTTTCATCTTAGCCATTCTAACACATGTAAGATGGTATCTCAGAGTTGTTTTGATTTGCATTTCCCTGGTGACTAAGGACACTGACTAATTCCTTAAATATCTTTCAGCCATTTGAGATTCTTCTGTTGAGAATTCTCTGTTAAGCTCTGTAAGCCATTTTTAAATTGGATTGTTTGGTATATTGATGTTTAGTTTCTTGTTTCTTTATATATTTGGAATCAATTTACCTCAAGACCCAGCTATACCACTCTTGGACATATACCCAAGGAATGCTCAATTATACCACAAGGACACATGTCAACTCTGTTCATGCAGCATTATTCATAATAGCCAGAACCTGGAAACAACCTAGATTCCCCTAAAACTGAAGAATGGATAAGGGATATGTGGTCCATACACACAGTGGAGTACTATTCAGCAGTAAAGAACAATGACATGATGAAATTTGCAGTAAATGGATGGAACTAGAAAATATCATCCTAAATGAGGTAACCCAGATTCAGAAGACAAACATTGTATGCACTCACTCATAAGTGGATAATAAATGTAAAGCAAAGGATAATCAGACTACAACCCATAGCTCCAGAAAGCTAGCAAACAAAGAGGACCCTAAGAGGGACACATGGATTGTCTGGAGAAGGAGAAATAGATGAGATCTTCATGAGTAAACTGGGAGTGATGGGGAGCAATAGAGGGTAGGGGATGGGGGATGAGAACATAAGGGAATGGGATAGTTGAGCTGGAACAGGGATGGAGTGGGAGAGCAATGAAAGAGATACTGTGATAGAGGGAGACATCATGGAGACAGGGAGAAACTGGGTGCTAGGAAAGTTCTCAGGAATCCACAAAGATGACCCCAGAAATTGTGGAGAGGGTGCCTGAACTGGGCTTATCCCAGTAATCAGATCAGTGAATACCCTAAATGTCATTATAGAGCCTTCATCCTGTAATTGATAGAAGCAGATGCAGAGATCAACAGCTGAGCACCAGGCCAAGCTCCAGGAGTCCAGTTGAAGAGAGAGAAAAGGGACTCTATGAACAAGGGGCATTAAGATCATGATGGAGAAAATTACAGAGACAACCAAACCAAACTAGTGGGAACTCATAAACTTTAGACCAACAGCTGTGGAGCCTCCTGGGTCTAGGCCCTCTGCATAAGCAAGAAAGTTGTACAGGTTGATCTGCTTAAGCAATCCCCTGGCAGTAGGATCAGGATCCATCCCCAGTGCAAGAGCTGGCTTTTTGGAGCCACTATATATGGGGAGACATAGCCTTGATACAGAGGGAGGGGCTTGGTCCTGCCTCAACTGAATATACCAGGCTTTGCTGACTCCCCATGTCTGAGGATGGAATGTGGGGTGAGTTGAAGGGGAGGCTGGGGGGAGGGAGGAAGAAAGAGAGGGGGAATCTGTGGTTGGTATGTAATATGAATAAAAAAATTTAAATTAAAAAACAAACAAACAAATAAATAAATACATAAATACATAAATAAATAAGTAAAAACAAAACCTCTACCATGGGTGCAGGAAGGGCTCATTAAATCCCACCCCTACCTGAGGAGTGTTGACCAGTGAAGTAAAATTAGCTTGTTTGCTTCAGAAAGCCCTTATCTTAATTATGACAACACCGAATAAATACTTTGGAAACATCTTCATTTCTGGTGACTCTAGTTTCTGTGATCAGACTACAAAATGAACAAATGTCTTTTGGATGAATATTTTCCCAACATATATTCAATAAATGTGCGTACCTTTGACGTATGAATGGCATATTCCATGACCTGTGACATGGTAAGAGAACTTTAGTTTTGCTGAATGGGTTATATTATGCATAAATATTCTCAATATACTTCAGCAATTTGTCTCCATGAGTATAGCTTACAGTTTCCATTACAGTTAATGAAGTGAGGTTTATATTATATTGCTAAAACATAAAAAGATATTCATTTATATTCACATAATCTTGCTTTATTACTAGTCATGTAATGACTAGTAATTACTAGTCATGCTTATAAGAAAATTACATACTTATGCATAAATATTTTGTCTCTACCTTTTCTTGTTCTTCTCTTTCTTTTTTCTTTTATTGAAAAGAGATTTTTTTTCACACAATAAATTCTGATTTTGGTTTCCCCTTTCTCTACTCATCTCAGTGTCTCTTGACCTTCCCTTCCAACTTAATCCACCCCTTCTGTCTCTTGCTCAAAAACAGACAACTAAACAATAATAAAAATACAATAAGAAACAAATCAGAATAAGAGAAACAAAAGAAAAATTGCTCATGAAAAGGCACAAGAAATCTATACAGGCTCAGAGAGCAACTCATTCACATATTCAGAAAAATCCTTGAAAGACAAAACTAGAAGCTATATTATAAATGCAAAACCCATGGGGTAAAATCATAAATAAATAATAAACAGACAAATAAATAAATAAAAGCAAAAATAAAACAAAAAAGAGACTTGACAACATTATGAGACAAGAAACCTCTAAAGATGTCATTGAGTTCATTTTCTGTTGGCTATCTACTACTGGGCATACCACCCATGCTTATGAGTAGTTTTTGTTTCCCTAGTGAGACTCCCTAGCAAAATTTTTTTGATTTGCAAGTAGTTATTAATCAGAGATAACTTCTTGGTTGAGAGTGAGGACATGTATCCACTTCTCCTTTCAGCTCAAGGATATCATTTAGTGCAGACCCATGAGGATCTGTGCATATTGCTTTAGTCTCTGTGAGTCTATATGTGTATTGATACTGCCTTTTTTGGTGAGCCTTGTTTCCTTGGTGTCTGCTATCCCATCCTGCTCTTATACTCTATCTGCCTCCTCTTCACAATTTTATTTAGATCACCTTCATATACATATATATTTTAGGAAGATTCTATTGTATTAGGTTTCTATATGACTCACAAATGACCCTTAAGTTTAGCTCTCTCTCCCTTCTCTTCCTCTCCCCATTTGATCTGTCATGCCAGTATCTGCCCTCACATCCATCTGTAATTAATTATGTTAGGGAAATGTCCCTCACCCCTAGTCCTTTACTTAATACTTAACCTCGGTGGTTCTATGAATTATAATTTGTTTATCTCTAACTTAACAGATTACATTCACATACAAGCAGATACAAACCATAATTATCTTTCTTGGCCTGGGTTATCTCACTCAGCATGATATTTTTTTCTAATCTCACTCAGCATGATATTTTTTTCTAGTTCCATCTATTTACCTTTAATTTTCATGATTTCATTTTTTAATGGTACAATAATAGTTCACTGTGTATATGTACCATATTTGCTTTATCCATTTGCTGTTGGATGTAATTCTATATGCTGTAAATATGTGTTGTTCTGATTGGTTGATAAATAAAATGCTGATTGGCCAGTAGTCAGGCAAGAAGTATAGGCAGGGCAAGCAGATAAAGAGAATTCTGGGAAAAGGAAGGGCTGAGTCAGGAGTCATCAGCCAGACTCAGAGGAAGCAAGATGACAAGGCAGAACTGAGAAAAGGTACCAAGCCATGTGGCTAAACATAAATAAGAATTATGGGTTAAATTAAGTGTAAGAGCTAGTCAGTAATAAGCCTGAGCTAATGGCCAAGCAGTTATAATTAATATAGGCTTCTGAATGATTATTTTATAAGCAGGCCATGAGACTTCAGGGACCAGGCAGGACACAGGAAAAACATCCAATTACATTTGGCATCCAATGTGGGGCTCAAACCCATGACTCTGAGATTAAGAGTCTCATGCTCTACTGATTGAGCTAGTTGGGTTTTTTAGGTATACATAGATATATTTCAATTAGGTAGGTAATCTTCAAACACTTCAAAGATCTACAGAATATGGCATTTAAAATGCCTTAAAAATTTAGACTTTCCTGGACAATGAGACACATCTGCTCCTGGCAGCACCAATTTACTTCAAAGAGGTAGATGGGCATCAAAGACATCCATATGAAGTTTATCTTCTTGGCAAAAATAGGCATTTGGGTAAGAAACTGTTCTTGCCTGGACTACTTGACAAAATGTTGTATCAACTGGACATTCAAGACCCATAAGAAGGTGACCACTGAACTGTGCAATGTGAGATGGTCCTTCAGGTTCTTTCTTTGCAGAAGAAACTGCCAGAATTCTATAGAACACAGAGAGAAGTGGCTGAGAGACTCTAGGCTTATAGGCTGAAGATGGATGCCCCAAAGTTGCAGAGGAATTTTGGATGACTGTCCATGCAGCCAGCTGTCTCTGTCATTCTAGAATTTTGGAAGTTGCTTACAATGTATTTATTGTTTACTTAGCTAATATATCCTTCTGGGGTGTTTGATGTAGTTGAAAACTAGATAGTTATAATTTTCCTTGGTTATGATAAATGATATATTAGATATGAAACTTCAGACTCACAAATATAGGATAGATAGAATATTATCTTTAATTTTTTCAAATACAAATAGACTAGTTATTGTACCTGTAATTCTTGCTTGATAACTGTTCTATTATATGTAATTTTACTATGTTAAAGTTAAAACTTTCTTTCTTGATTAGACAGAAAAGGGGAAGTGCTGTGGGATATCATTCTATATTCTGTGAATATGTGTTGCTCTGATTGTTTGATACATAAAATGCTGATTGACCAGTAGCCAAGCAGAAAGTAAAGGGTAAGCAGATGAAGAGAATTCTGGGAAGAGGAAGAGATGAGTCAGGAGTCATCAGCCAGACACAGAGGAAGCAAGATGATAAGGCAGAACTGAGAAAAGGTACCAAGCCATGTGGCTAAACATAAATAAGAATTATGGGTTAAATTAAGTGTAAGAGCTAGTAAGTAATAAGCCTGAGCTAATGGCCAAGCAATTATAATTAATAAGCTTCTGAGTGATTGTTTTATAAGTGGGCCATGAGACTGCAGGGACCAGGCAGGACTAGGAAAAACTTACGGCTACATTCATTCATCTGTTAATGAAAATTTTGGTTGTTTATAATTTCTGTCTATTACGAAGAGAGTAGAAATGAACATAGTCAAGCAAGTATCTCTGTGGTAGGATGAAGCATCTTTAGAGTATATGCCCAAGAGTTGTATTAGGTATAATTAGGTATATATAGGTCTTGAGTTAAATTGATCCCCATCTTCCTGAAGAACTGATATTTTGATTTCCATAGTGGTTATGTGAGTTTGCACTCCCACCAGCAATGGATAAGTGTTCTTTTTACTCCAGATCCTTCCAAACAGGAGCCATCATTTGTTCAGTTGACCTTATCCATTCTTATAAGTGTAGATAAAATCTTAAATTAATTTTGATTTGGATTTTTCTGATGACTAAGGATGTTGAACATTTATTTAAGTGTTTCTCATCCATTTGAGTTTCCTTTTTTTGGTATCCTGTTTAGATCTCTACCTCATTTTAAAATTGGGTTATTTGCTTTCTTGATATCCATTTTTTAATTGATTTATAGATTGTGGATATTTGTTGTGGGATACTTGATTGCACTGTGTCACTTCTAGAATGTGTTAATAAAGTTAACTTTGGATTAGGTGGCAGAGCCAGTGACTAACTGACCAGAATTAATCATAAAAAAGCCTGGAATATGGATAGGGAATATGGACAGGAAGGGGAAGGGAGGGACTTGGAATTTGCCTACTCTCTTCAGTCTGGGATTTGTGGAGAAAAGAGGCGCTGTCTGGGTCTCCAGTAAGAAAGGAAAGATAAGCTGATCATTCCTTTTCTGATTCTTTGATCTATAAGATTTTCATCAAAATAACTGACTCTGGATTTTTTTAATGGTAATAGATTAATTTAGCAAAACACAACATTTTGGCACCCAATAAAGAGCACAGCTTCTGCAGCTGCCATTTCTCCTTGCCACTGTGGCCACTCCTCACTGTCACAACCACTGCTTGGGCAGATTACCCCCACCACTACTGTATCACTCAATATTGCCAGGTCTACAGTCACTGGAATCACAACCTGGTTTGGCAACTGCCAAAGTTTCAACTTCCTGTCATAGGCTCTGTCATCCAGGTGGCCCCCATGCCCTCATATGCCATACCCTTACTGTAGGGAAAAGTGGCTGGCTAAAGAAACCCAACCTAATCCTGAAGCCCAGAACTAGAGAAAGATGGCTCAGAAAAGGCCAGTGAAAGAAACAAACGCAGTTTGGCTCAAATCAGGGCCATCTCTGTCCCTGGCCAATTGACTTGTAAAACTAACCAATCACAGAGCAGGAAGGTAGCACCCTAGCCCTGGGGCCCAGGACCAGGGAAAGAAATACAGCCAAGGTTTGGGACCTGAGCCAGAGAAATGAACCCTTTATAGCCAAACCCAGAACAAAGGAAATATGCCCTGACTCTGAAACCAGTACCAAAGAAACACTCTTGGTCCCTAGAATCAGAGTCAGTGAAAGAAATGTGCCCTGGCCTTAGAATCAGTGTCAAAAGGCTAAGTAAGATCAGTGAAAGAAACACCAGTTTGGCTCAAATCAGAGCTATCTCTGCCCCTGGCCAATTGGCTTGTGAAACCAACCATTCACAGAGCAGGACAATAGAACTCTGACCCTGGGGCCTAGGACCAGGGCAAGAAATACAGCCTGGGTTTGGGACCTGAGCCAGAGAAACGAACCAAGGAAACATGCCCTAACTCTGAAACCAATACCAAAGAAACACTCTTGATCTCTAGAATCAGAGTTGATGAAAGAAATGTGCCTTGGCCTTAGAATTAGTGTCAAAAAGCCAAGAAAGTCCAGTGAAAGAAACACAATTTGGCTCTGAATTCAGGGCCATCTCTGTCCCTAGCCTACAAAACTGGCCAATCCCTGAACAGAAAAAAACTAACCAATCACTGGTTGACTCTGCCCCCAAGACATCTTATATGAACTACCCTACCTGGTCAGTTGTGAGCTGTTCTCTATACCCTGGTAGAGGCAGCTACTCTCTTGGACTCCTCCTTCCCAAATAAATCTCTTTCTCAAAAGAGTTTTGAATGTGAAGATCTTCATTCACTGGCATAGAGAAGATCCTTTCTAAGAAATCTCTCGGTGGACAGAGGAAGAAGGAGCTGAACAGAAGATCCTTGTTGAGACATCCCTCAGTGGACAGAGTAAGGAGGAGCTGAATAGAAAATACTTGCTGAGATGTCCCTCAGTGGACAAAGCAAGGGAGAGCTGAAAGAGCTGAAAAAGTAACACTTTTCTCCAGAGCCAGAGGAGATTTCTACCGTCCCTGACCACACCAGGTATAGCCTGACTCTCCTGAACAGTCAGGATACCCTTCCCTGCAGAGCTCCTGGAAGTTCCAGGCCTGATTTCCTGAATAGCCAGGATATTCTTCCCTGCTGAAGCAGTTCCAGGCCTGACTCTCCCAAGCAGTCAGAAAAACTTCCCTTCTAGGGCTGAGCTCTCTCGTTGCAGCTCCAGCCATCAGAATTGTGCTAAACAATTCCAGGTGTCCGGAATACCTTGAGGGCAGTGCTGTTCTGAGTAGCTCAAGGTATCTGGAATACCTTGTCCTCCAGGGCTGAACTGTCTCTTTGCAGCTTCAGCCATCAGAGCTGTCCTAAGCAGCTCAAGGTGTTGCCTGACTCTCCAAGTAGTCAGGATACCTTTCCCAGAGTTGCAGAACTCACATTTTGGTCCCAAAACCTGGGATTAAACCCACAGAGTTGCAACAAATTTACTCCCTTACCTCCTGGCACATGGGCTTCTCTTGCCACAGTCCCCCTTTGTCCACTCCCCAGTGATGCCGTGCCAGATCAGCTGCCTGTGGTGATATTTTATTTGTGCTGAAATGTGGTGATATTTTATTTGAGTTTTAATAAATAAAGCTTGCCTGGAGATGAAAGGAAAAAGGCCAGTCATTATAAGTAAACAAAGAAGTCAGGAAGTGGTAGCACATGCCTGTAATCCCATCACTTGGCAGGTAGGCTTTCTGTGTGTTCAAGGCCACACTGGAAACAGAGCCAGGTGTGTTGGCACATGCCTTAAATTCCAAAACTATGGAGGTCTGTAGGTCTGTACAGACAGACAGGAAGTGACAGAGCTGGGTAGGAAGAAGAAGATATGTAGCTGAATGGAGAGAGCAAATCAGTTGGCAGAACAGCAAGGCAATAAAGGCATGGGTAGACAGGAAGTAACTCATATTTGGAATCTGCAGAAATGGTGAGGTAAGGCTGGCTGATGGTTTTCCCTATTTTCCTGATCTACCCTAGGCTTTCACCGTTCACCCATATATCTGGCTTCATTTTTTTTAATTTAATAAAACCATTTAGAAATTCATCTACAGCTGCCTTGACACCCACTTGTGCCCACTCAGGCTTCTGCTGCTGCTGCTGCTGCTGCTGCCACACAACCTGGCTCCAGTGTTGCTGCTATTGATCCTGTGGATAAACTGAAAAGTCAGCAGATCTGGTGAAACACCTGGGAAATCTTAAGGAGAGAATTTGGTTATATTAAGAAAAATCTACGTACCAGAAACACCTGAATTCCACTAGTGTCATGTCATGATTCAGGATTTTAAATTCTGGAAATTGTTGTTGATTTTTTAATTCAGCTGTCCATTCTTGGCTGTGTATATATGGCTTCATCTTAACATCCCGTTCTTCTCCACATCCCTCTGTCAAATGCCAGTTTACTATTGCGAGGCGTGAGCTTAGTTACTCTTCAAGAATAACTGTTTCAGCTGCTGTTCCATTGCACATCAGAAGCCATCGGCCCACTGCCTATTCAGCTGCCTTCGAAGAAAAGGGCACTGTACCTTTTCCAAATTGCGAAGGCCACTTCAGGGATGGTGCCATATTGTCCTGGCCTCAGAAGATGCCTTTTGATAAAGCCATAACCACACTCGTTTTGGCAAGAATCAGTAGTCCTTTGTTTCAAGTCCTGTCTGTCCATTTTGTCAGCAGTTGATTCAAGGATACTTTGTTGTCCAGTGGCTAACTTTTGCCACAATGAAATGTCGACCTTGTGTACATCCTACTTCACAAATGAGTCTGTCAGATATGCTAAGCCTATAGGCTGAAGATGATGCCCCAACACTGTGGAGAAACCTCAGGTGACTGTCCAGGCAGCTGGCTGTTTCTGTCAACTCACAAATTTTTTGGAAGTTGCTTGCATGCACTTTCTGTTTTTATTTTTGTTAGCTAATATTATTTCCTTCTTGGGTCTCTGAGGGAGTTGAAGATTAGTTAGTTATAGTTGAAGGTTAGTTAGTTATAGTTGAAGATTAATTAGGATAGAAAGTGAATTAGATACATTTTGGACTTAACAAAATAGGATAGATAATGAAATTATTTTCTCTGAATTTGTCAAATACAAATGGACTAGACATTGTTTAGACATTTATTACTTGTATATATTGTATATAGTCATTGTACTTTTGTATATAGTTTTTCTTTTGTTAGTTATAACCTTTTTCTTTTTTTTCCTTTTTATTAAAATAGAAAAGGGGAAAAAAAAAAAAAAAAAAAAGAAACAACACAAATGGGGGGGGGGCGTTGGGGGGAAGGTGAGGGGGACGGGAGGGGGGAGAACAAGGGAATCCGTGACCAATATGTAGAACTGAATTGTATTGCAAAATAAATTAAAATAAATTAAAAAAAAAAAAAGAAAAAAAAAAAAAAAAGAAAAATCTTTTGCACATTAAGAATAGAGAATATCACAAAGCATGGAATTAGGACTCTGCATAATGCAAATATGAATGGCCTAAAGAAGAAAAATGAAAAAGCACAGGGACAAATAGCCAAGCTAGTGGAAACACATGAACTGTGAACCAGTGGCAGAGGAGCCCCCATGGAACTGGACCAGACCCTCTGGATAAGTGAGACAGTTGATTAACTTGAACTGTATGGGAGGCACCCAGGCAGTGGAGCCAGGACCTGTCCTTGGTGCATGGGCTGGCTTTTTGGAGCCTGGGGCATATGCTGGTACACTTTGCTCAGCCTTGGTGAAGGGAGGAGGGGACTGGACCTGCCTCAGCTGAGTCTACCAGGCTGGGCTGACTACCCAGAGGAGACCTTGCCTTGGAGGAGTTGGGAATGGGGAGTGCATTGGGGGGAAGGTCTGGGGGGTGGGAGGAGGGAGCATGGGGGAATCCATGGCTGATAGGTGAAATCTCTCACTCATATAATTCCTCCTCCAATTGGACTCCCAGAGCTCCCCCTGAGTCTTGACCATTGATCTCTGCATCTGCTTCCATTAGACACTGGATGAGAGTTTTATCATGACAGCCAGGGTGTTCGGCCATCTGGGCCATCTGATCACCAGAGCAGGTCAGCTCAGGCAATCTCTTGACCATTGCCAGTAGTCTATAGTGGAGGTATCTTTGAGGATTTCTGGGGACTTCTCTAGCACTCTGCTCTTCTATAATTGAATCTTCTTTGCAATTTCTGACATTCATTGTACATGTTTCTTATAAACATACACACACAATTGTTATACCAAATTACTATAATTCATAAAAATTAAAATAGAACAGGGATTTAGACCAAAAAAAATGAATGGATAACTGACTTACCTGAGATTGACATAATGTCAATTATAGTTACTATCAGCTTGTTAAATCATATTGTATCCTTAAAAGGTGATTTGATAACTATGCCAAATATAAGAAATTAACTGATAAGATACAAGCTTTATAAAGACTTACTATTGATAAGATAAGAGCCCTAGAATAAACCACTAATGAAAACAAGAAATATACTCAGACACAGACTGAGGAATTGAGACAAGAACCTACCGCATCACTGCATGATAAAACTGAAGACTAGTGGCCCAAGTTTATTACCAAACCAACCTTATTTTATCCAGTTATTATACAAGAATGACAAGCAGATGATAGATAGCCCTGAGGTTATGTAAAAGTTAAAGAAATCCTGTAGAATTTGTAGATTTGAGGAGATTTAAAGAAGTGATCATTTCATGTGATATGCATTCACCCTATGTGAAGCAGAAAATTAAATTCATGAGGAACTAAGAACAGAATTATCCTCCAAGACTGGAAAGTTTTGGCAGCAGCAATATTGGAATCTGACCTTCAGTTACAATGGCAAGCATTGTGGAAATAGGAAGCTAAGGCCATAGAACATCAAAATAGGGCTGGAGGTATTGATATTTCCCAAGACCAGTTTCTGAGTTTCAATTCAGCCCGTATGCTGAATTTTGAAGACAGGGTAAACTTGATGATTACATCTTGGCTTTATGTCATTTTTCAGCTTTGAATGTTTGAGACAAGGTTACAGAATCAGGAAAGAGATCTGAGAATATTATTAAAATTATACAAGGCTGCCGGGCGGTGGTGGCGCACGCCTTTAATCCCAGCACTCGGGAGGCAGAGCCAGGCGGATCTCTGTGAGTTCGAGGCCAGCCTGGGCTACCAAGTGAGTTCCAGGAAAGGTGCAAAGCTACACAGAGAAACCCTGTCTCGAAAAACCAAAAAAAAAAATTATACAAGGCCCACAAGAAGCATTTACTAATTTTTTTTAAACAAAGATTGACTTTAGCTATAAATAGAATAGTATCAGGTCCAGAAATCAGATGAATATTAATTGAATGTTTGGCTTTTGAGAATGCTAATTCAAAATACAGAAGGACAATTAGACTTTGAAAAAGACCAGCATCAATAAATGAATTGACTAGAAATACAGCTGACATTGGATCTTACACTTATGATGCTACTTTGATAAGAGGTGATTTCTAAAAATATTTTTAAAAAAATAAAAATGTCAAATGTTTTAATTGTGATAAACAATGCCATATAAAAGAGATTGAAGGCAAGGGGTGCCTGGAAACAATGTTTTTTCTAGAGATAATCCAAACAGAAGTATCTAGTCTTCTGGAGTATGCAGAAAGTATGGCAAAGGCCAGGATTGGACTAGTGAATGCAGATCAACAAGGGACAGGCAAGACAACTATTTGCCATCAGGAAATGACTTAGGGGGGCTCTCCCAATACCAATATAAAATTTGGTTCAATCATTCCCTGTCAGCATTGGAGAAACTCATCCACAAAGCAAGTAAAAGACTAAATGCCTGTTTTTGCAACCCATACTGCTCTGGATGTGACCGAGGACAAAAGAGCTTCAGTAGATAAAACTAAAAATTCAGGAGAAACAAAAAAACAAGTATTTTGACAAACTTCTATACATGATCAAAGACCAAAGCCAAAAATACAAATAAATTACATTGTAATTGAAGGTTTAGTATACATAGGAGCAGATGTAACAGTAATGTCACCAAAATTGTGACATAGAGTTGACCTCTTCAAGTGGTAAATATTCAGCTTCAAGGGACTGGAATGTTATCTCAGGTAAAACAAAGTACAAGGTGGTTCAAGTGTACAGGGACAGAAAGACAGATAGAAAAATTAAAGCTATAAGCCAACATCAATGAATTTATGGAGACATTATTTGTTACAACAATGAAAACACAGATTAACATTCCTCCAATTGCAGAAGCAAACCATAAAATAATGAATGCTCCTGAGAAAAATATTAAAACATATTATCAAAAACAGTCACCAATAATTCAGGTTTCACATAAACAGGGCTCAACAGCTCTTGGTGTTTCAAAGGTGCCAACACCCCTATCTTTAAAATGGTTAACTGGTAAACCTGTATGGGAGGAACAACGGTCTTTGGCATTAGAAAAATTTCAGGCACTAGAACAGCTGATACAGGAGCAGCAGCTAAATTCTCAACATATTAAAGAATCGACAAGTCCTTGAAACTCTCATATTTGTCAATAAAAAGAAATCTGAAAAATGAAAAATAGTAACAGATCTAAGAGCTGTATGTAAGCTGATCCAACCAATGTGCTCTTTATAGCCTGGAATTACCTTGCCTTCCTCATCTACTATGGTGATTAATTTAAAAGACTCCTTTATATTATAACTTTACAAGAAAAGGATAGTGTAGCTTGAAGTTTTCCTGTGTCCTGGCTGGCTCGCAGTTGGGACAAATCTCTCTCACTCACATCCCCCAAGCAAACACACAGAGGCTTATATTAATTAAAATTGCTCAGCTATTAGCTCAGGCTTACTACTGGCTAGTTCTTACACTTAAACTCAGCCCATTTCTGTTAATCTATATGTTGCCACTTTTTCCATGGCTTTACCTGTGTGCCATTACATGCTGCTCCCTGGACAGTGGGCTCCTGTCTCCTGACTCAGCCTTTCTCTTCCCAGAATTCTCCTTGTCTGCTTATTCTATCTATACTTCCTGAATGGCTACTGGCCAGTGAGCATTTTATTAAACCAGTGTACAAAAGCATTATTCCACAGGAGGATAGAGAAATTTTTTTCTTCACAGTGTCTACTTATTAGAAGAAAGCAGTGTGTGTGTGTGGGGGGGGGTGTCTTGTCACAAGGAATGTTAAACAGCCCAACTTGGTGTCAATATCTTCTACAACCATTAAAAATAAGTCATTTACAGTTTCCTCAATCTATAAATTACCATTAAATGGAAAATTTCTTACTACCTGATGAGGATACAGAGAAAAAATGTTTGATGAAGTGAAAAAAAATTGCCTTGTTAGGGTTTGCAAATTGCAAAAACAAAACAAAACAAAACAAAAAAAACAAAGAGGAGATTCTGTCTCAGATATCAGATAGATTCACAGAAAGTTCAACCATAGAAAGTACAAATTAGAAGAGATCAATTATTAATTGGTAATTATTTTCAAAAATTTGTGGGAGATATTAACTGGCCATGACCTGCAATTGGATTAACAACTAAAAAACTGAGTAATTTATTTCAAACCTTACAAGATAATAAGGACATAAATAGTCCAAGAAAATTATCAGTTGGGACTGAGAGAATTGGCCTCAGTAGAAAAGAAATTACAGGATGCACATGTGGATCACTTGGACCCAGGCTTTGATTGTATCCCAGCCATACTATCTTCTACTCATTCTTCTGCAGAAATTCTTGTTCAGAGAAAAGGTAATATCTGTGAGTGAATATTTTTTACTACAAAAACAGAATAAAAAATTAAAGACCTATGAATAGAAGGTTTCTAAATTGATTCTGAAAGAAAAATTGAGTCTTCACTGACTAGCAGGAACAGATCGATCAAAAATTGTAGTACCTTTTATTAATGCTAAATCTCATTATTGGCAAAAAATGAACATTGACAAGAAGTTTGTAGTCATTTCTTGGGAGAGTTTAACAATAACTATCCCCAAAGCAAGAAATTTCAGTTTATAAAAAAAAAAAACTAATTGGAGCCTCTCACACATAGTAAAAAGAGCACTAATTTCTGGAGTCCCTACATTCTTTACTGATATAAATAAATCAGGAAAGACTGGTTATGTCATGAAAAATAAATAAAATGTCTCTAAATGCTTATAATTGGTTCAAATGTCAGAATTATATGTGATTTCCATGGTACTATTAGATTTTCCATGGTCTTATTAGATTTTCCAAAACATCTTATGATAGTAAAACACTCAGTATGCATGAAGAGTTGGTTTACACATTGAAACTGCTGAACTTATTCCAGATGATTCAAAATTAGCTTTGTTATTTATTCAATGACAACATGTAATCAGAAATAGAAACTATCCATGGTATATTACACATTTCAGATCCCTTACAGGTCTACCAGGCACTTTAGCACAAGGTAATGATGAAATTGATCAATCAGCTACTGGGAGGAAATGTGCTAGAAGCCTCAAATTTTCATTAAAAACATGTTAATAACAAAGGTTTGAAGAAAGATTTTTCTATCACTTGGCAATAAGCCAAGGAAATTTTACATGTGCTCTTTGTAGTCATCAACAATAGTTAAATTTATAGTCATGTTAGTCAGGTTTTCTAGATATGCAGAGATATGTTTTAGATTGGTAGGTAATCTTCAAAAACTTCAAAGACCTACAGAACATGGCATTTAAAATGTTTTAAGAACTTAGGCTTTTCTGGACAGTGAGACAAGTTGGCTGCTGGCAGCACCAATTACTTTAAAGAGGGTGATGGGCATCTAAGAAACTCATGGAATTTGCTTTCAATGTGGCAAAGGCTAGTCATTTGGCCAAGAAACTGCCCTTGCCTGGACTGCCTGACAGTATGTTATACAAACTCAACATACAGGACCCATAGGAAAGTGACTACTGAACTTTGCCAAAACAAGTCAGGATGATCCTTCAGGTTCCTGTTTCCCAGAAGAAACTGCCAGACTTACTGCAGAACACAGAAGAAAGTGACTGACAAACTTTGCCAAATAGTTGGGACAATTCTTCAAATTTCCTGCTTCACTGAAAATTCTTCCAGATACTCTAGGCCTATAAGCTGAAGATGGATGCACCAATGTTAGAAAAGAACTTTGGGTGACTGTCCAGGCAACCAGATATCTTTTGTCATTTCTAAAGTTTGGAAGCGCTTACAGTGTACTTCCTGTTTACTCAGGTAATATTATATCCTTCTGGGTTCTTTGATGGAGTTGAAGACTAGATGGTTATAATTATAATTTTCTTTAATTATGATAAAAGATAAATTAGATATGAAACTTTATGCTCACAAAGATAGGATAGATGACAGAATATTTTCCTTAATCTTGTCAAATACACATAGACTAAATATTGTAACTGTAATTCTTACTTGATAACTGTTTTGTTATATGTAATATTACTATGTTAAAATGAAAACTTTCCTTTTTGATTAGACAGAAAAGAGGAAATACTGTGGGATAGTCTTTCTGCATACTATGAATATGCTGCTCCCATGGGTTAATAAATAAAGCTACTTTGACCTATGGTATGATAGGATAAGAGCCGGGAGGGAAATCCAAGCAGAGATACAGAGAGAAGGGTGGAGTCATGGCAGACACCATTCAGCCACCCAAGCAGCAAGATGCCAACAGACTGATAATGCTGTGGCCACATGGCAAAATACAGATTAATAAAAATAGGTTAATTTAAGATGTAAGAGCTAGCTAGCAATAAGCCTGAGCCATAGGACACACAATTTATAATTAATATTAAGCCTCTGAGTAATTATTTTATATATGGCTATGGGATTGCAGGACAGAGAATGGCTTCAGGCTACACTAGTAAATTTCTTTGCTTTTTCTAGTTTAGTTATTAGACTTACAATTCCATCTTCATTTTAGCTTTAATCTTCTTCAATGTTTCTATCTCCACCTCCACATTGAATTCCATTCTCAATTCTTGGATTGTCTTTTTCGTTTCTATCAGCCTTCTGTTTGTGTTTTATTACTCAGATGTTTATTCTCCTTAAGTTATTTATTCTTAATTTAATTGAACTGCTTCTTTGTGTCTTCTTTAAACTCCTTGAATTCATTGATGTAGTTTGTGATTATTCTTTTAAATTCTGTATCATGATGTTCATATAGGAAATTCCCATTGGTAAACATTTCCACAGATCTGATGTTTTGAAGAAAAGATACTGGCATGAACTTTCACATTCTGATATTTTTGCAATGGTATATGAAAATATGGATTTCTTTAGTTATTTCTAAGTTTTATATGGAGCAGGTTGAGGAATAATGGAGGATGTGTGTGCAGGTTTAGGGAAATGGTTTGGGTGGAATGAAGTCAGGTGAACAGAAGGAATTGAGCTGGTGTTCAGGATTTGCTTGATTGTCCAAGCTTGGGGTATGGAGGTAGATTTACCTGAATATAGGTCAGAAATGATGTAGGAGGATCTTGTGGGTTGGGGGATAGCTAGCTAGAGAGTGTCCTATGCAAACTCTACAGATGTTTTGTGTTGCAGGCAGAGGAGGCCAAACTAGGCTTGGATACCAGATAGGTAGGACTCGGGCATGATGTTGAGGTTTATGGAGAAGGAGTGAAGAGGAAGGACAGGGAGACTCACCTGGCTAAACAATGAGTTATCTAGTGTGTGGAGTGATTGAATGAAATGCAGAAAGTGAACTGTGGGAGTTGCAAATAAGGTGGGTCCTATAGGAAGCCTAGAGGCCAGCTGCAGTTCTGGTTTGATTGGTCAGACTAGACAAGGCCATTGGTTGTGGGACAGAGGATATATCAGGAGAGTTTCACATAAAGTCTCAGTGGGGATTTGAGGGACATTTGCAAGGGTAGGCTCTGGAGGAGAATGAAGGAAATCTTAAATTTTTAAATATATAAAAAGAAAAATACATACCCAAATTGCATATGTCATGATAAGAAGAATGCATCTCTCCTTTACAATGCTTAAAATGAGAGAATAAACTGTCATAGGGCCATCTCTTAATGTTTGAGAAGATCTAATATCAGAACACTTGTACAAGTTACTAAAGTTGCTTAAGTAAAAATTTAGTGAGACTTTCAATTTTTTGTGTGTACAATCTGGTTGTGGAGCAGCTGTGATTAATAAATGGAGGCTCTTCCCTCTAAACATCTATTACCCAATATCTTCATAAGTGCTGATAGACAGAATACAAACACTGTATTCCGCTGTCTCCATCAAGGTCAGGCTGAAGAATCAATGTAAGTTCATACGTCCCCAGAGACACTCAAAGTGTACAGTTCCCCATGAGATACATATACTGCTTATGCTCTCTGCCTTCTTATTGGCAATAGTACAAGACCAGTTTCCACTTCACAGCAGAGCTGCACCTGTGAAGAAGGAGAACAGCAAAGTGCTTTCCTGGATAAGGATGTTAGGTCTATGCTATACATATGAGATATTTCACATGCCACCTATATACTTCTAGGGGTCTGTTCCTAGCACAACAGTAAGTAGTAACAAATATATATGTATAGGTAGTTAGATCTGTAAATGATGTTAAAATACCCAGTCACTTTTATCTCATAAGTTTCACAAAAAGTCAACTTAGTGTGTAGAAAGGGGAAGCAGCTGAGTCATAGACAAAATAATACTAATAATTTTTTCACTCTTGGACCACTGCCCTTGGCATTACTATGCTGCTGCAGGGTAGCCAGACTTCCTTCTACTCTAAGGACTTTTAGGTCCTGTGGTGATAGTTTCACTCCAGAGGGAGACCACTAATTTTCTGATATTTATAATGTTCTATGGGATTAGAAGTATACATATTATATCTCATTTTTAATTTCAGAAAGCTGTAGGACTTTCAAAATCCATTTGACATGTCAATTGCTAGGTCCCTTTTCTTGGGAGCATCAACTGTTAGACATTAGTACTGTGAGTTGAACATTCTGAAGAAACCAGGAAAAGATGAGAAAGAGCATGGAAGGTACTGGGTATGATTTACATGCCTTAAAAATGTTAGAATTTTTTATAACTTGAAAGAACTTATACATTCCTTCTAATGTAAGTGCAGATATAGCCTGTGAAGAAGGATGAATTTCACCATGGCCATCTAATAGAATAATATTATTTACATTGTCTGTTGCCTTGAATATAAGTGATTATTAATGTAGAGGAATTGGTATCCCCAAGATTCCAAAGTTGAAAATAGTTCTCAGGTTAAGATGCAGCTACATAGTCAGGTGTTACTTGATCCACCTGGAAATGGTACAGTATACACCATAAAATACATGTTGTTTGAGAACATAGATTCTATAGAGACAAAAATGTAACTCTTAATTCCTTTGTAATCTATTGTTCCTTAAACACAAATAAAACAGATTTGTGTGATAGCAATTGAAAATATTAGCCTCTGTGAAAAATGAAGTCCATTATATGTAAAGAGAGTAATTAAAATTGCTTTTACTTTTTGAAAAACTACACTCTTAGATTTCTATGTGTTTCTGTATATCTAAACCTCACGAAGAATATGCCTCATATACCAAACCATTATCATCTGGTCCATGGTTCAAAGAGAAGAATCCAAGGGAAGACCTTGGCAAACTAGAGATAAAACAGAGTATCCATAGAGCAGCACCTAAAATCACTGCATAGATAGCTACAGCTAGTGAGTTAAACTTGGTGCAAGTTTCAGAGATAGGAAATATATTAGATAAGTTTTGCTACTAAAATATAGCAAAGTTAATTGTATGTTCCTACATTGCTCTTGCTGCCAAGTAACTTTTAGAACATTTTAGACAAGTATGTTTGTAAGATGTAGAAAATAGCAAATCAGTCATTTGAGGGTTACTAATATAAATATGATCATATACCAGGAAACTGTAAGAAACCCTAGGTTTATAATTTTAAAAAAACTCTATTAATAGTGAAGAAGTAACAGTCTCCATTTGTACTAATCCCAGATAAGTGACTTAATTCAGCTGATTTCTATCCAGTGTAGGCTCCTTCATGCTAGATGATGCTCACATTTTAGTTAGAGAACTTGGTCATATGTAAAATTTCATGGTAAGGTCTATGTAGAGTAATTTTTCATTTCCTCCTTTCATTCTAGGAGCCTATCATAATTCCCATATAACACAGATGCAGAATACTTCAGAGATGACTCAGTTTATTCTTTTGGGGTTAACAGATGCCCCAGAGTTGCAAGTCCCTTTATTTATCATCTTCACTCTTATTTATTTGACAACACTGCTTGGGAACCTTGGGATGATTATGTTGATTCTCCTGGACTCCCGACTTCACACTCCCATGTACATTTTTCTCAGTAACCTCTCACTGGTAGACTGTGTTTATGCCTCCGCTGTCGCTCCCAAGGTAATAGAAGGATTTCTCACAGAACACAAGATCATGTACAATGAATGTGCTGCCCAAATGTTCTTCTTCATAGCCTTTGCAATTATTGAAGTTTTCCTGCTTGCCTCAATGGCTTTTGATCGTTATGTAGCAGTATGTAAACCCTTGCATTACTCTACCACCATGACAACTACAAAATGCACCCTGCTTGTTGCTGGTTCTTACATCAGTGGACTCTTACAATCTTCCATTCATGTTGTCTTCACTTTCCACCTCTCCTTCTGTCATTCCAATGTGATTAACCACTTTTTCTGTGATATTCCCCCATTGCTGGCTATTTCTTGTTCTGATATATATATTAATGAAATTATACTGTTCATGTTGGCAGGGTTCAATGTTACTTTAACTCTATTGGTTATCTTAAGCTCCTACCTACTTATCTTTGTTGCAATACTGAGGATGCGTTCTGCTGAGGGTCGGAAGAAGGCCATTTCCACCTGTTCATCCCACCTCACCACTGTTTCCATCTTCTATGGTACAATAATATTCATGTACTTACAACCCAGTACTAGTCACTCCATGGACACTGACAAGGTAGCCTCTGTGTTCTACACAATGATCATCCCCATGCTAAACCCTCTTGTCTACAGCCTGAGGAACAAAGAGGTAAAGAATGCCTTCAAGAAGGTTGCTGTAAAAGCACTGTCTTCACTACAATTAGTCAATTAAGTATAAGTCCTTGAAAATGATATAAAACTTCAAAGTAGGTGTTTATAAATATTTGTTACCATTATTTTTTACTTTAATTTCTCTTACTAGATATTTCATAGATGAAGTTTTTCTATTCATTCTTTTTTATTCTTACTAGGCACAGATAATTTTGGCTATTTTATTATGGAAATAAGGCCCTTTAGTTTTAAAAATCAAAGATTCTAATCCTATATATTACAGTACTCCACATAACACCACACTGTGTGTGAACTGCTGTTCTATAACTATTTCCTCTGAATTGAAACACTGGTCCTTGAAAAGGAGAGAGGCTATAAGAGTTAAGAAATAAAAAAAATTAAAAGCTCATGTCTCAAAAAAATTTAAAAGACCTAGGATGACAACAAAACTTGCACAGCTCCAGATCTTATAAAGATACAGTACTCACACAGTCAGGTCCTTAGAACTCTAACAGTTAAAAAATGCTAGCAAGAAGAGACTCTCAACCCAAGCTTCTTGTAAGTTGTTTATTGACCTCTAGGGATTCAGATTTCTTTCTGAGTGGTTACCCATGTTGGGTGGCCTTTCTAAAAGTGAATCTGTTTTAGCAACACCCATGTTACTTTAGATAACTCACACACACTTGTGTAATTACAGTCACCATTAAACTCATGGGTTCAGCAAGCTATACTTGGAATTGCTTCTTCAGTCTTTTACTAGGGCTCTGTCTGGGTTGAATAAACATTTGTTCACCTCTCAAGATAGTCATAAAATAGAGCTGCGTTGATGGCAGACCATAGATAGATAAGTAGATAGATAAGACAGATGATGATGATGATAGATAGATAGATAGATAGATAGATAGATAGATAGATAGATAGATGATAGATAGGTAGATAGATAGATAGATGATAAATAGACAGATACCACAGTTAAATTCTCAAATATTCTATAAAAATGTTATTAGTTTCTTGAGTGTTTCATACAATGTATTGAGATAATATTCACCACTGCTTTTTAAAATTTCTTCTTCCCTACCCATCCAATTATGTGCCCTTTGTTTTATTTCTCACTTCAAGACCAAATTTGTGTATTCCATATAATCTTGAATATATGGCTTCCACTCGGGTGTGGTAAACTTATTTGTGGCTACATTTTTTAGAGAGAACTGTCTCTCTCACCCAGCAGCTGCAAATTGCCAAAAACTTCATGATGACTGTATACTCAACTCTGAGGTTTCCATTGAGTTTTTCGATTCCATCTTCATTTCAGCTTTACTTCTCCTCAGTAATTCTATCTGTTTAATGAAATCAGTTCTCAAACCCCCAGGTTGTCTTTGTTATCTTACTCAAGCATATGTTAGGGTTTTCTGGGAGATCTATGAGGTATTTATTGCTATTCTTGCTAAGTTCATTAAGCTGTTTGTTGATGTCTTATTTAAATGCTTTGAACCATTTCATAAGTTTTATGATTTTCCTTTAAATTTCTTTGTCCTGGTGTTCATTCAGGTAATTTTTCATAGAATACAAGTCTACAAGACCAGGAAATTTTAGAGGATATAGATGGTTTTGGTCTTACACATTGTCTGTGTTTTAATGATGAGTTCTGAGCATGTGGACTTCTTTTGTTGGTTATGTGTCTGATCTGAGAGATTCTAGGATGCCTCAGACTATGTTGCCTGGATAAAGCAAGAGAACTGGGGATGGCATGGGCAAATAAGGTTCCTGGGATCATCAAGTTGTATCTGCATACAGATGTGAAGATAAGGGTTGACCTGGAATTTGGATATAGTGCAAATGATCTAGAGTCAAGAAGACTCATCAGACTGTACACAGGATGCAGGATTTCTCTAAATATTGGAGGTTGTGTGTGGCTTGAGTAGCTGGAATGAAAATGGGGAGAGAGAGCAGAAGCACATATGTTGGCTAAAGTTTCCCTGGAAGCAAGTAGGACCAGGATCTGGTGAGTTTCAAAGGAATTTTAAAAGGCTGAATGAAGTGTGTTCTCTCTGATAAACAGCTGTCAGATTAGGGGAACTGGAGTAGAAGAGAGTGGAGGGGAGGACAAGGTAGCCTACCTGTGTGTGACACATGTCCTTTTTTCAAATCTCTGGTTCTTTTTGTGAAATATGAGTAAATTTTATTTTTGTTTCTTTGAGAATTTCATAAATGACTACTGTCTTTATATTATTTCTACCCCTTCTTTTTCCTTGTTAACTTCTTCCTTGCACCCAACTTCCTCCTATTTTATGCATGTACCTCTGAGCCATATATATATGATCATGTGGGATTGGATAGTCTATTTGGGGGTTTGTCCCAGGTATAAACTGATTATTCTCTCAGTATCCATTTCCATTTTTTTTTTGCTTAATATATATAAAAAGTGCTACTGTAAATTTTAGGAACAAGTAATGCTTCTGATATTTAAATAAAATACAAAATAAAATCCCCAGATTATTCCCATCTCAGGAAGCATTTCTATTAAGTTTTTCTTGATATCTTCTTGTTCTATCAAGGTTCCTGTTATAACTGACTTCCAATTCTATATATGCATATATGTATTCTAGTTTTCCTGTTTTCTAAATTTACTTTAATCTTGCTTCATGATGTATATTTTGCAGGTACTTTCTTCTTATTCAGCTTATTCAAAGTATTTTATTGTTATATTGTTATTATAATTGAGATTACTTTCTTAATTTCCTATGTGAATTGTACATTGTTAATAAAAAGAAACATAATTGAGCTTGTGTTCATCATTTTATCTTACACATCTTCTACATTTATTAGCTTTAACAAATTTCATGAGTGGAGTTTCTAGTATTTACTGCTTATAAGCAACGCATAAAAATCTTTATTTTCCCTTTTGATTTGGGTAATAGGCAAGGAACAGATGTATCAAAATACCACATTGTAACCTATAAATTGGTACAACTATTATAAGCTGATCATTTTTTAAGAAAATAAAAGGAGTTTGTGAGCTGGCCAGGAATTATAAGCAGTTGCTACCTTATAGAAGACCTGAGTTTTGTTCCCAGCACTTATATGGCAGTTCACAACTGTCTGGAACTCCAGTTCAAAGGAATTCAGTACATTCTTCTGTCCTATGAGTGAACCAGATACACACATCATGCATTGACATATGTATGGGCAAGACTGAAATAGATTGAAAAAAGATAAATATTTTAAAATACAATTTTGAAAAAAGAAAAGAAAGGGTGATTGCATCAAGGTTGCATTGGTAAGGAAAGTAGAATTTTTTAATAGAAGGAAAAATATTTTCAGATAATTTTTTTAAATTTATTTTTATTTTTATTTTGCAATACAATTCGGTTCTACATATCAGCCACAGATTCCCTTGTTCTCCCCCCTCCCGTCCCCCTCACCTTCCCCCCAACGCATCCCCCCCCATTCCCACCTCCTCCAGGGCAAAGCCTTCCCCACAGACTGAGATCAACCTGGTAAACTCAGTCCAGGTAGGTCCAGTCCCCTCCTCCCAGGCCGAGTCAAGCAATCCTGCATAGGCCCCAGGTTTCAAACAGCCAACTCATGCAATGAGCACAAGACCTGGTCCCACTGCCTGGATGCCTCCCAAACAGATCAAGCCAATCAACTGTCTCACCCATTCAGAGGGTCTGATCCAGTTGGTGACCCCTCAGCCATTGGTTCATAGTTCATGCGTTTCCATTCGTTTGGCTATTTGTCCCTGTGCTTTATCCAACCTTGGTCTCAACAATTCTCGCTCATATAAACCCTCCTCATTCTCGCTAATTGGACTCCCAGAGATCCACCCGGGGCCTAGTCATGGATCTCTGCATCCAGATCCCTCAGTCGTTGGATGGGGTTTCTAGCATGACAATTAGGGTGTTTGGCCATCCCATCACCAGAGTAGGTCAGTTTGGGGTGTATCTCGACCATTGCCAGCAGTCTGTTGTGGGGGTATCTTTGTGGATTTCTGTGGGCCTCTCTAGCACTTTGCTTCTTCCTATTCTCATGTGGTCTTCATTTACCATGGTCTCCTATTCCTTGTTCTCCCTCTCTGTTGTTGATCCAGCTGGGATCTCCCGCTGCCCCAAGCTCTCTTTCCCTCGACCCTCGCCCTTCACTACCCCCACTCATGTCCAGGCTGTTCATGTAGATCTCATTCCATTTCTCTGTTATTGGGCTATCCCTGTGTCTTTCTTGGGGTCCTGTTTTCCAGGTAGCCTCCCCGGTGATGTGAGTAGCAGTTCAGTCATCCTTGTTCCACATCTAGTATCCTCCTATGAGTGAGTACATACCACGTTTGTCTTTCTGAGTCTGGGTTACCTCACTCAGGATGATTTTTTTCTAGATCCATCCATTTGTCTGCAAACCACATGATGTCATTGTTTTTCTCTGCTGAGTAGTATTCCATTGTGTATATGTACCACATTTTGTTTATCCATTCTTGAGTTGAAGGGCATCTAGGTTGTTTCCATGTTCTGGCTATTACAAACAATGATGATATGAACATAGCTGAACAAGTGCTCTTGTGGTGTGGTTGAGTATTCCTTGGGTATATGCTCAAGAGTGGTATAGCTGGATTTTGGGGGAGATGGATTCCAAATTTTCAAAAAAAGCGCCATATTGATTTCCAAAGTGGTTGTACAAGCTTGCATTCCCACCAGCAGTGGAGGAAAGTTCCCCTAGCTCCACATCCTCTCTAGCATAAGGTGTCTTCAGTGTTTTTGATCTTAGTCATTCATTTTCAGATAATTTTATATCCTTTTACACAAAGAAAAAATGTGTGAGGAAGATGTAAAGTTGCCTTATCCAGAGACCTTAGTAGGACTTTTTTTTTCTATTTTTGCTGCCTGACTTAGATGTGACATTGAGGGCCTAATAATCTGAGGTTCTCTCAATAAAGTTTTATTTTCCCATGTCTTATAAGCCACCTCAGAAAAATACAAACCACCCTTGCTGTCTCCACCAAGGTGAGGTGGAAGAACCAATATGGGATCATAAGCACACAGACAACTGGCCTTGTGGCACTCCTATTCTGGAGATAAGAGAAAGCTTGCTGTCCCTGCCTTGATATTTGATAGAGCTAAGCCACATTCTGTCCCACAACATAGCTCTACTACATGTAGGGAAGGAGATGATTTCCTGTTTCTGCACATTGGACTGATGTTCTTGACATGAAGTGACCCATGTCACTCATTTGTGTCACTACTTGTATATCCCTAGAACATTAAGTATCACAACACTGTGCCACAATGGTCAGTCAGAACTGTAAAAGTGTATGGAACACCTGATAGTTTTATTTTAGAGATGAAACAAAAATGTGAAAAGAAAGCCAAGAAAGGGAAAATAGCTGTAATACGGACAATGCTTCTAGCCATCTTATCATCTTTATTCTTCTATTTTATCTGCTCTACAACACTGCTCAACAGCTTCCATATTGCATTCTCATAAACAACAGATTCTAGAGTAAATGTTGTCATAAAGATGTGGAATTCCCAATTACATTGTGTTTAAAAATTTTTATAAGATTCAAAATATAAAAATTATTGTTCCCTTTTTGGAATTCAGAAGACATGGCTCTTTCTACATCCATTTGACACGTCAACTGTTTGGGTATTTTCTTTAGGATTAGTTTACATTAAAACCATAATTTCAATGTTAGTATCCATGAAGTGATCAGATGGTATATGGACAGTAATGACTCTAATGGGTTTAATTTGAATATTAGCGCATTTTCTATAGTTTTCAAAAGGCATTCTAAATTATGGCCATAACAGAACAAAAATAATCTAACCTTAGCTATTGGTTAAGATAAGGGATGAACCATCTCTCACATTAAATGTGAAGGGAGCATAGTTCAGAGAAATGAGTAATCCTCAAGATTCTCAATTCAAGATTCTATATGCAGAAGTTTTCTCAGGGAGAAAAGTTCTGTCCTTAATGCAACCAGAGCAAAAGAGTGAGGGACCACCATAGCCCCCATATAGGCAAGTACAAGTAGATATACTTTGTAATACAGCCTGTGGGGGTTACAAGATATGGAGAGTATAAAGTGCTATCTATTCTCTCTTACCCTATTCTTCCATATGTAGAATAGTTGTCTATGTGAAAAATGAAGATATTGACATGAAGTGAAAACATCTGAATCTTACTGTAACTAAAAATTCCTTGTACATTTTTTTGAGTTACTGAAAAGTATCAAGGCACCAGTAAAACTATGTTCAAGGGATTGTACATTTCAACTCGCCTGTGTTTAAATGAAAGAGTCTAGCTAAAATCTCTCATAAAAAAAGCATGTTGCTAGGGAAGAGATCAAATCATTACCTATCTACTGATATTTTAAAAATGTAAGCTGGGATATAGCTCAATGGTACAGCATTTGCTAACTATGAGCAAATTATTAGTTTGACCTCTGACAACAGCAATAGAAAAAGGGAAATAAAAGACAAAAATTAGTGACAAGGGTTTATTACACATGAGATGCACTGATAACTTTTTCTTGCATTGTATACTGATGTATGACTACTTCTTCCTACACTGCACCCACTGATTAAGACTCCAGTGGACATTTTAAGCAAGAGTACCTACAATTTATTTCAGGTAGTACAAAATAGTCTTTGCTGGATAACTGTAATAAACAATATGGCATAACAAGCATACTGAAATGAGCCCCATAGTCATAACTTGCACTGTCTTTTCCAGTTGTTACCAAAGAAATTCTAATGTCCACTTGTATCATCATCAGCCTTCTTCTACTCTGAATTCACTTGATGTTACTTTACATTAGACAAAACATTGACACATGAAAAAGAATTTTACATGCTTCAAGTGGCATAGTAGTGTTCATTTACCGCAACATTTAATTTCCTCATCTTCTCCTAGGTCTTAATTTTCAAATGACAATAGAAAATATTTCAGAGGCAAGTGTATGTATTCTTGTGGGGCTAACTGATGCCCCAGAACTTCAGATCCCTTTATTTATCATTTTCACTCTCATTTATTTGATCATACTGTTTGTTAACCATGACATGATCACATTGATTCTACCGGATTTCTGACTCCACACTCCCATGTACTTTTTCCTCAGTAAGCTCTCCATGTTATAGTGTGTTTATGTCTGAGCAGTCACTCCCAAAGTAATGGAATGGTTTCTCACAGAAAATAAGATCATGTGCTTCAACTTATGTACTTCTCTGATGTTCTTCTTTGCAGTCTTTGTTGTCTCCAAATGTTTCATCTTAACCTCAATGGTCTATGACCATCTTGCAGCAGTGTGTAAACCCTAGCATTATACTACCACTATGGCATGTACCACAACATTTATCCTAATGGTATCTGTCACCTACATTTGTGTACTCCTTCAATCCCCCATCTATGTTGCCTTCACTTTTCACCTCTCCTTTTGTCATTCCAGTGGGATTAATCACCTTTTCTGTGACATTTCCAATTTGTTGGCACTTTCTTGTTCTCATATTTCCAAACCAGAGTTCATTCACTTTACATTAGCATCATTATATGTTCTTGGTCGTTATTCTCTTGTTTGTCTTAAACTCTTCCCTACTTAGTTTTGTTGCAGTCCTGAGAATTTATTCAGATGAGGGTCAGAAGAAGACCTTCTACACTTATGCATCCCACTTCACCACTGTTTCCATCTTCTTTGAGACTGTCATCTTCATGTACATACAGCCCACCACTGTATGTGCACTCTGTGAACACTGTTAAGAATACTTCTGTGTTCTACACTATGGTCAGACCCATGCTTAACCATCTTGTCCATAGCCTGAGAAATAAAGGGGTCAAGCATGGTTTGAAAAAGGATTTTGGAAAAGCAAAGTCTTCATGGTCTTAGACAGGTAATTAATAATTGTGTGTCAACCACATGAAACTTCTATTAAAAACTTTACTGTCCAGGAATATTTTCATTGTAGTTACATTTTGTGTTTAATTTCTCTGATTGGATATTCCCTTCATAAGAAATCTCTTCATGCTTCTGGGAGATGAATAGGATAGAGGAAACTTTGGATGTGTTTCCTTGAAATGAGAGACTATTTCAATTTTGAGATCCAGGTCCTAATTATAAGTATTATAGGATCCCACACTGAAATTTACAGGATAACCTCATACATATGTGGTGTCATAGTTATTTTTTTCAATACCTAGAATTCAAAATAATCCCAAAATTCTTTCACACATTAAAATTAACCATTCTCTGGCACTGATGTTCCTGAGAATTACCTTGAATGATTGCCCAAACACCAAATCTCATTCAGGACAATCTTACTTTCTATATTCATGACGACATACAGAAATTGATATCATGGTCACTCATTATCCACACTTCCTTAACTCTTGAAATCAGAATGTTCAGACACAATTTGATAATAAAGAGTATGTAAAATGAGTAATAAAGAGTCTATTTTGTCTTTGAATCTTAGAAATTTTAGATATAGTTCAGGAAATAGGAATTTACCAAAAATGACATCCATTCTGTTCTTTACTACTTCTTGGACTGATTGTCCAATGGATTTCTTCAGGGCAAGGCATCCATGGAAACAGACTTTTACTTGGCAAGGACCAGTAGTCAATAGGACAGCATAGGAATTTACAAAATTGATGTAGCTTGCAGGCTCTTTTCTCTCTCATTATACTGGTGATTCTTTGAGTGGTTTGTAGTTTTACTTTGTCAGTTACACATGCAATAGCTGTGATTTTTCCTGGAAATTCTGATTTTTCTTGAATATTTTCTCTTAAGTTTCACCTGGGAGCCAATGCTTCTCAAATCTCCTATCTGGAATTATTAATTACAACTCCTAATCCTGGGGACTTTTCTGACTTAATAGAGACAGTCAGATACATATGAGAGAAAAAAAAAACAATGTTCCATTGTTAATTGGAACATTAACAATGCCTCACAGTTCTGGAAAGGAGAGTAAGGCATGCATACAGAGAACTGGGAACATCAGAAATACACATAGTGCCAACTGTTGAAAGTAAGTTCCCTGGACACAAAGTATATTGAATCAATGGTATGATCAGGCATGCTCCAAGAGGAAAAGATGCAATGTAAAATATGGGATGGATAGATCCATACTTATCATACACGTGAGCTTATATTGGTGGAAGAAGTTTGGTATTGTGGGATGGAAAAAGATTGCCTCATCAAGGACTGCCTTTTACAGAGAGATTGAGACATGGGACCCTTTTATAAAAAAAGGGAACTGCATAACATCGTATCTTATAGACATGAAAGAATTATTTGTGTTTGAATATTGTTGTCCTTAAAGCATTGTAGCCATGTCTATTGCTTTTTAACTTTGTAACCACAAGTAGCTGCCAGCTGACAGAGTGCTGCAAGAGCAGGATGAGTCTGGTTGGATATTTAGTAAAGCCTGCAAAAATGCAGAGTACAGTTATATAGGGTGTAGGAAAGTGCAGTTGGGGGAAGCAGAAAGGGGAACAATGAGGACTTTTATAATGATTATGATGTATTTCTTAAAATATAATATATTTCCTAAAAGTCAAAAACAGAAGGCAATAGTAAAGTTGTTCATGTAAGTCCAGTAGAAAAAAAAACTCTGTTAAAGTATAAATAAAAATGACTTGAGCTATTCAGGGCCACTGGAGCACAATCCACTTGGTGGTCAGAATTTTTCCTTGCACTAATACCCCTTCTCTGTTTTAGGACCTGAACCCATGCTGAGGCTGGACCCCTTGCAAATATGACTAATGAATTTATAAGTAAGTATGTCTGCATTATTTCTGGAAATAGAGATAATAATGAGTTGAAAATTGAGCTCAAATTCCCCCAAAACCACCAACTTTGAATTTGACTTGTAATAGTCTGTGAAATCAAGATCAAAAGTGAGGAGAGATTCTGTCAAGAACTTTCAGATGACTGAAATAGTATTGTAGATGGCTAAAATTAGCTTAATAAAGCTCAACCAAAACTATATACAAGGTGGAATTTTCAAAGTTAAGATGCTCTCTGTTATTGAAATATTTACTTTTGAATTCTGGCTCCATCTGCTATATTAGCACTCATACCCTCTACCAGGGTTGTTTTGTTAATCAAAATTACCAAATGTTTATTCAATAAAATAAATTAAAATTATTAAATAATTAAGTAAATAAATAAAAACTATATGAATGGATTACCATATGAAAAGATAAATAAGTGAGTGGATGTGTTTGAGGAAGTATGTTTGAATGATTAATCACCAAACTGTATCTTTAATGAATGATCAGAGGAATCCAAGGCTGCTTGTAGCTGGAGAATTTTTCTCCAGCTCCCACCACCAAGTCCCGCCAGTCCCAGAGCCCACTTATAAAACAAACACACAGACTCTTACATTATTTAAACTGCTTGGCCATTAGCTCAGGCCTATCATTGTCTAGCTCTCACTCTTATATTCAGCCCATTTCTATTAATCTTTACTTTGCCACATGGCTCGTGGCTTACCGGTACTTTACATCTTCCTTGTCTTGGCAGTGGCTCCAGCTCGTCTCCCTTTCCTTCCTCCTTCCTCAATTCTCCTCTCTCCTTGTCCCGCCTATACTTCCTGCCTGATCACTGGCCAATCAGTGCTTTATTTATATTGAGCGATATCCACAGCAGCTGCTTGTTTTATGGGCCTGAAGAAGGAATTTCTCAAAGTGTACTCAATGGTATGCTCTCTCTCCTCTTATTACACTAAAATACAAAAAGTGTTCTTATTCACTAGTCACATCCATAGTTCATTTTCAAATCCATAGACTATCTGATACTTTGTAGCCATCTTTACTGTCATGAAGTTTAAAAACCAACCAATATCGTGAAGATCAAGATGCCTAATCCTATGGAAAATCATCTACCAAAAAATAGAGAAGAAAATGTCCACTGGTTACTCTCTACTTCCTGATGAGCTCTAAGGTAACTAGGGAGAAAGTGAACTGGTGTCCATCTCTTATACTAATCTGAGTTAGGCACAGTCTGGAAATTGACAATAAGAACATTTATTCAACAAAAGACTTCACAATAAAAAAATTTATACTGATGTGATTTGTTGTAGCAATGGAAAACACAGGTTAACATTCCTCCAATCTCAGAAACAAACCATGAAATAAATAATGCATCTGAGAAAAGCATTAAAAGACACTTTGCTCAGCCTTGGTACAGGGAGGGGTGATTGGACATGGCCCAACTGAATGTACAAGGCTCTCCTGACACCCCAGGGGAGACCTTGCTTTGGAGGAGGTGGGAATGGAGGGTGGGTTGAGGGGGAAGGCTAGGAGTGGGAGGAGAGAGGACAGGGGAATCCCTGGTTGATATATAAAATGAATAGAAAATTTCTTAATAAAAAAAAGGTATTATCAAGAACAGTCACAGATAATTCAGGTTGTTCATAAGCAGGACACAACAGTAGATAGTTGTTCAAAGGTACCACCTTCCTTTCCTTTAAAATGGTTAACTGACAAACCTGAGTAGGGTGAAAATGACTTTTGACATGAGAAAAATTACAGGCACTAGGATAGCCGTTATAGGAACTACTAAATGCTGAACATACTGAAATGTTGACCACTTCTTGGGATTCTCTTATATTTGTCATTAAAATGAAATCTGGAGAGTAGAGAATGTCAACAGATTTAAGAGCCCTAAATAAGGTACATTAGTCAACGGGCTCTTTACAGCCTGGAATTCCCTAACCTTTTGTATTACCTAAGTGATGATCTATTATAGTGATTGAATTAGAAGACTGATTTTTTTATTATACCTTTACAGGAATAGGATAGAAAAAAATCTTCCTTCACAATGCCTACTTATAATAATGCTCATCCTGTTTAAAGGATTGAATGGAAAGTTCCTCCACAAAGAATATTAAACAGCCCCAGCTTGTGTCAATATTTTATGCAACAGCCATTATAAATAATTTGTAAACAGTTTCCTCAATCTAAAATTTATCATTACATGGATGATATCTTACTGGCTGATTCAGATGCAGACACCTTAGAAAAAATATTTGAAGAGGTAAAGACAATTTTGCCTTGCTGGGGATTATAAATTGCTCCTGAAAAAAATACAAAGAGGGGATTCTATCAATTTTCTAGTATATAAGATGGGTTTACAGAAAATTGCACCACAGAAAGTACAAACCAGAAGAGATCAATTACAAATTTGTAATTATTTTAAAAATTGCTAGGAGGTATTAACTGGCTATAGCTTATAATTGAATCAACTACTCAAAAGCTAAGTAATGAATTTAAACTTACAAGGTGATAAGGACTTAAATATTCCAAGAAAATAATTAGTTGAGGCTGAGAGTTAATTGGCTATGATAGAAAGAAATTACAGGATGCACAGGTGGAATTGCTTGGATCCAAAATTTGATTGTATTTTCATTATTTTCCCTTCTACTCCCATAGGAGTAGAAGGAAGTTTTACACAAAGAGAAGATAATATCTTAGAATGACTATTTTGATGACATAAACAAAATATGTAAAGACCTGTGTATAAAAGTTTCTGAATTGATTCTGACAGGAAAAATGTGACTTTGGCCGGGCGGTGGTGGCGCACGCCTTTAATCCCAGCACTCGGGAGGCAGAGCCAGGCGGATCTCTGTGAGTTCGAGGCCAGCCTGGGCTACCAAGTGAGTTCCAGGAAAGGCGCAAAGCTACACAGAGAAACCCTGTCTCGAAAAAACAAAAAAACAAAAAAAAAATGTGACTTTGTCAATTAGCAGGAATAAATCCAGCAGAAATTGTGGTACCTTTTACTATGTGCTGAAATTGCCTTATTGTGGTCAAAAACACCACCCAAAGATCAGATTTGGACTACAAACTGCTCAGGAAAACTTTAAAGTGCTTAGCTAAAATGGTCCAGCCTCAGAGACCTCTACAGCTAGGACTTCAGATAAGCCCTGAACTTTCTCTTCACAATAAGACTGGACAACAGTTAGCTATTACCAGACTTGACCATTATCTCAGTATTTCCAAAGTCTGCCAAAGATGCCATCACCCCCAGACTATATAGGAAGTAATTTTAACAACATGATGCCCATATTTCAAAGAGGTTTTTGGTCAAAAGGTAGGTTATGAATGTTTGTCATTGTTTAAAGGGTTAGCTGAGAATTTTTTCTCTAACATAGTAAAATATATATAGTATGAACAATCATCAGGTATGGCCTAAATAAATGGTCATTGTAAGGGAAGAAACTAAGCAAAGGAGATAAGATTCATGGATGTCTTTCTGAAAAATAAAGAGGGCTATATAGGAATGATATGATAAAAGGTTAGAGTATTGAATCTACTTTTAAACTAAAATGTGTCTACTAGTTTCAAATATTTTAAATTATATGGATTTTGAATATTGATACAAATTTAAGATTATTTTTGTTTTATGGTACTGTATATTTTTCCTACTCTTGTTTATGGTTATTTTTGCTATAAAATACTTATATATGTTTCTACTCTTGTTTGAGGTGTTGTACCTATGTAGCTCATTAAAATGATAATGTAAAGTTCTAGTCCTTGAAAAATGTTATTACAAACTGTTTAGGATAATTAAGAAATGCAGGTTAGTACTTAGCCATCTATAACAATCAAACTTGTAGTCATGATAGATACATTTTTAAGGTTAAACAGATATATTTTAGATAGATAGTTGGTCTTCAGACACTTCAAAGATCTACAATATATGGCATTTAAGATGTTTTAATAAAATAAACCATTTCATGACAGTGAGATATGTCTGTTCCTGGAAACACGAATCTACTTAAAACAAAAAAAGAATAATGGGTACCATATGGAGTTTGCTTTCAATGTGGCAAAGTTAGCCACTGGGCAATATACTGCCCTAGCCTCATCTGTTGACCGTATGCTGTCCAAATTGGACAAGCAGGATACAAAAGAAGGTGATTGATGAGCTTTACCAAAACAGGTTAGGACACTCCTTCAAAATTTCTGCTTCATAGAAAAGTCTGACAGATAGTCTATGTCTATAGGCTGAAGATATGTACCCCAATGTTGTAGAGGAACCTTGAGTGACTGCCCAGAAAGCCAGTTGTCTATGTCATTACTATAGTTTTAGCAGTTGTTTGCTCTGCACTTCCTGTTTAATCAGGTAATATTTCATCCTTCTTGGGTATCTGATGGGGGTTGAAGACTAGGTAGTTATACCATTTTCTTTGTTACCAAATTCAGAAAAGAAACTTGCAAAATAGATGTAAAGTTTATAAAGTTTGAGAGACATAAAAACTTAAGTTGTTTAAGAAAATTATGTAAGGTCTAAAAATATATTTTTATGTTGTTAATACTAGTTATGTTAGTAAGTGGTGCCGATATAAAACTTTGAACTCACCAAGATAGTATAAATAACAGAGTATTTTCTCCAAATTTGCCAAATAGAAATGGACTTCACATTGTGAAAGTGTTTCTGACCTGATAATTGTTTCTATTGTATGTAGTTACTATGTTAGAGTTAAAACCTTTCCTTTTTATTTAGGCCATATCTGATGCTTGTTTATGGTTATTTTTGCTATTATATATATATATATATATATATATATATATATATAAAACTATGTTAGAGTTAAAAAATCTTTCCTTTTACTTAGATTAAAAGGGGGAAATATTGAGAGTATTTGATTGCACTGTGTCACTCCTAACTGTGTTAATAAAGTTAATTTTGAATTAGTGGTGGAGTCAGCAACTAGCTGAATGGAATTAGCCAAAGAGAAGCCAGGAAATTCATAGGGAAGACAGGAGAAGGGAGGTACTTGGAAGTCTCATGTTCTCTTCAATCTGGGATATGGAGAGAAGAAGTGCTGGCTGGGTCTCCAGTAAGAAATGGAAGATCAGCTGTTTACTCCTCCTCTGCTTCTTTGATATATAAGGTTTTCATCCCAGTATTTGACTTTCAAGTTTTTATTGGTAATAGAATGATTTATTAAAACACAATATATATTAGCTCTCTATTGGATGTGTAGTTAGTAAAAATTGTTTCCTATTCTCTAGTCTATTATTCTATCCTAATTAAGGTGTCCTTTGCCGTGCAGACACTTTTTAGTTTCAAGAGGTCCCATTTATCAATTGTTAATCTTAATGCCTATACTAATGGTATACTGTTCAGAAAATCTTCTTCTTGCCAATGAGTTCAAGGTTATTTCTCACTTTCTTATCTATTAGATTTAGAGTATCTGGTCTCATGTTGAAGTTTCTGATCTATTTGGAGTTGATTTTTGTGCAGGGTGGTAGCTATCGATCTATTTGAATCCTTTTAGTTACAACTATCCAGTTTGACCAGCACGATTTGTTGAAGATGCTGTGTTTTATGCAGTGTGTATATCTGTCTTCTTCATCAAAAATCAGGTGTTTATAGATGTGTGGATTTATGTCTCTGTTTTCAGTTTGATTCCATTGATCAGCAGATGTGATTTTTGTGCCAGTGTCATTCTGGCTTTTATTAATATTGTGCTGTCATAGTGAGCTAGGTTTACCAGGCATCAATTTCCTTTTGTTTAGCATGGATAGTTATTTTCTTTCCAAACTTGAAATGCATCATTTCATACCTACCTGTACTTAAAGTTTCTGCTTAAAAACTACTCATATTCTAATAGTTTTACCTAATCTTAATGGTACTACTACTGCTACTACTACTACTACTACTACTACTACTACTACTACTACTACTAATGCCTATCAATTAACAGCACTATAACCGAAAAAAGTTTCAAATTAATGGAGAAATAAAAACCTTTCAAAAGAAGTGCAAACCAGAAGAATTAATTACCACTGAGTCAGAACTGCAAAAAGTACACAAATAAGTTCAATGTCAATTTGTCTTAGTAAATCTTAGTGATTCTCTCCCACAGCTTTCAATATTCTTTCATTTCTCTTTAGAATTATAGTTCAATGACATTATCACATGAAGAGGTTTTACTTTGACCATGTCTTTTTGAGATTTAAAATGCCTTGTGTCTTAGGGTTTCTATTGCTGTGAAGAGACACCATGACCACAGCAACTTTGAAGGAAAATATTTAATTGAGGTACTGGCCAACAGTTTCATTTCAGAGGTTTACTTCACTATCATCATGGTGGAGAGCATGGTGGAATGAAGGCAGATATGGTCCTGGAGAAGGGGCTGCAACACGTTGATATTCAAGCAAAAGAAAGTAGAATGAGTGTCACAAGGAGTGAAGCTTGAGCAAAAGAGACCTTAAAGCCTACCACCAGAGTAACACACTTTCTCCAACAAGGCCACACCTACTTCAACAAGGTCACACATTCTAACAGTGCCTCTCCCTTTGGGGGAGGCATTTTCTTTTTGCATCACATTCTACTCCCTGGCCCTCAAAGGTTTGTAGCCATATCATAATGCAAAAATGCATTTAGTACAACTTCAAAAGTCCCCATAGTCTATCATATTCTGAACAATGTTTAGAAATCCAAAGTTCAAAGTCTTTTCTGAGAGTCCAGAAATAGCTTAACTATAATCCCCTATAAAGTTAAAAATCAAAAAGTAGATTACATACTTCTAACATATAATAGCACAGGATACACATTAATAATCCAAAACATAGGGAACGGAGCATAGTGAAAAAATGCTGGACAAAAGCAAAGCCAAAAACAACCTTGGCAAACTCCAAACTCTGCATCTCCATGTCTGATGTAAAAAAGCTATTCAGATCTCCAATTCCTTTAAGGTTTGTTAACGGCAACACACTTCTTTCTCTTGAACTGATTCCACTCTCTGTTAGCAGGTTTCCTGGGCAGATTTTCCAAGATTCTAGAATCTCTAACTTTTTGGGGTATCTAAGGCAATCTAGCCTTCAACTTTGCAGTTTCATGGAATGATCTCTCTAACAGGCCTCCACTCAGGGACACCTCTGACAAATGGCTTGCCTCAGTAGCTTTATTCCATAACTCCTTTCTTCTATCCTTAACTTTAAAGCCAGAACCACATGGCTAAAGCTGCCAAGTTCTGCTTCTTGTTGGGGCTGGAGCATGGCCCCTCATTCAATGGCATCTTCACCAAATTTTTGTTTTTGATTGTTACCTTCATTGCCTAAGCTTGGCTACTTTCAACTTGCTCTGTACACCAACCTGGCCTCAAACTCAGAGATGTGCCAGCTTCTGACTTTCTAGTGCTTGGATTAAAGGTGTACATCACCACATTGGGCTCTAAGCTTTTCTTTAATTCCTTTTTACAAGTTAGAAGCTTAGCTAGGTGGGATCTTGCTCTGAGGTCACCATTCCCTCTATACCATTTATTAATCCTTTTATCTCCTAGAACACAGAATTTAACTCTAGTCCACTGCCTGGTGCCCCCTTTCTCAATCTAAGTATATTTTGTATTTTTATTTGCTCACTTTGCTCATTTTTGTTATAAATCTTTACCAGAGTCAACACAACAAAGTCTATACTAGGCTGTTTTGAGATTTCTTCTGCCAACAGAACAAATCCAAAACTCTTCACTTTATCCTCAGGCAGACTTTTTGCACTAGGGCAAAAAGCAGCTACATTCTTCACTAAAATATTACAAGACCGGCCAATAGGCTACATGCTACCATTTTTCCCCTCAGAAACCTCTTGGTCCCCACAGTTGAAACCATCCTCAGCAACACTGTCTTCTACGTTCCTACTTGTATGGCCCACCGAGCAGTGCTTAAGGCATTCCACTGCTTTCCTCACTCAAAGTACCAATGTTCAAATTCCTCCAAACAAAAACATGGTCAGGCCTATCACAGCAATACCTAGTCTCCAGTACCACCTTCTATCTTAATTATGGTTTCTATTGCTATGAAGAGACACCATAACCATAGCAACACTCCTTTTAATAATTTTTTTTTTCATTTTACATACCAACCCCAGTTCCCACTCCCTCCCCTTTTCCTACCCCCATCTCCTCACCATCCCACCCCCATCCAATCCTCAGAGTGGGTAAGGCCTTCCTGGGGTAATCAACAAAGTCTGGCATACCAAGTTGAGGCAAGGCCTGTCCCCTAACCCCTGCACCAAGGATGAACAAGGTATCCTGCCATAGGGAATGGGCTCCAAAAAGCCAGTTTATACACCTGGCAGAAGCTCTGGTCCCACTGCCAGGGACTCCACAAACAGATCAAACCACACAATTGTCACCTGCATTCAGAGAGCCTAGTTCAGTCCCATGCAGGTTCCCAGCTGATAGTCGAGTCCATGAACTTCAAAGGAAAACATTTAATTGAGTTGGTGACTTTTGGTTTCAGAAGTTTAGTCCATTATCATCATAGCAGGAAGCATGGTATTGTGCAGCCAGACATGGTGCTGGAGAAGAGTCTGCTACATGTTAATATGCAGGCAACAGGAAGTAGATTGAGTATCATAAGGAGAGAAGTTTGAGCAAAAGAGACCTTAAAACCCACCCCTACAATAACACACTTCCTCTAACAAAGCTACACCTACTTCATCAAGGCCACACCTCCTAATAGTGCCACTCCATTTGGGAACCATATTCTTTCAAATAACCATACCTTGTGAACCTGTAGATACAATGTTTCATATTATCTGGGCAATTTTCTAATTTCACTAATTAGATTTTTTTATACATTTTTATTTTTGAGGTTACAATGTAATTATCACATTTATCTCTTCCTTTTTTTCCCCCAACAAACTCAATCATACAGTTTGCTGTCTTACAAATCCATGATCTCCTTTATATTAATTGCTATTGTTTATTCATATTCAATTTATGTATATACATATATGATATTGTTTAAACATATATATACATATATGTTTCTAAATATAACCTACTCAATTTATATAATGTTACTTTTATGTAAACAGATTTTTATGCCATTAGCCTGTATTTCTACTCCTTTTTTTCAGATTGCTTCATCTTAATTTTGTTTTGCACTGGAAAGGAATAATAGTGAAACCTTGTGATAATCCTGAGTCTCACAGTCAGTTTCTTGACATGCCTGTCCTGAGTTTAGATTAGGCAAATTGAGGTGAAAAGATTGATTGTACATGTGGGTAACATTACTCCACATTTCTGTGGTTCTGGGCTGAATATAAAGGAAAAAGAAAACTGAACAAAACTATTCATCTCTACCTGCTGCCTAACTCTGACTGTAGAGTTACCAGTAACTTCTCCAAGCTACTATCACCAAGATAGTATGTATTTCCTTGAACTATGGCCTGAAATAAAACCTTCTTTCCTTAAGTTGTCCTTAAAACATTTTTGAGATTATAATTACATAATCATCCCTTCCCTTTCCTTTTCTAAACTGTGCCATATAGCTCTCCTTATTCTCTTTCAAATATACAGCCTCTCTTCACAAGTTGTTATCATATACTTATATGTATGTACTCACACTCACATACAAGCATATATATATATATATATATATATATATATATATATATATATATATAATAACATGTTCAATTCTTTGTCAGATATTTTATCCCAGGAGCAAGACAAGAAACTAATATTCAATACATAAAATTTTTGTATGTCTATGTCAAAACTTTATCTCCTTTCCAATTGTATCTTTGTCTCTACTTTTTATAGCCATTTCTCACCAGGTCACTACAGTAGAGCATTCCCAGGGACCAAGCTGTGATGATCCTGTGTTTTCTGTGTCTCATAGTGGTTAAGTCTAAAACAACATATTTCATTTCCAGGTGTACTCTGGTTATCATGTCTCAAGGCATGAAAAGTAATACAATGGGTTTTTTGTTCAGACTAAAGAAGCCACAGTTGTAACAAAACCCTGCACTGAATTAAAGGCTTATAAAAGGTATGGGATAATTCTGTGACTAGGACAACCAGATATTTATCATTAAGATTGGCTGATCTCTCCAGGCTTACCTAGTGCTTCTATACATGGGATTTCACCAAAATCCCCCTGATGATATCATCCTCCTAATGGCCAAAAATACATTCTTAAGTGTTAAAATTCTAAAGTTTAGAATATTGTATGGATCTGGCTAGAGTATTGATAAGTGCTTGATTTTGTGTGGTAGACAGTAGAAAGGACAAATGATAGGTGTTGTATAGGAGGTCCTTAAGATACTGTTGAACAATCATGATTAACTGACATCTAGACCATGTGCTAAAAACATGCATTTTGCCCGGACTTCCCTTTTGGAACACTGAAAAGGGGAAAAAAACATGCATTTAGTTTCAGACTCAGAGGAAAAGCCATATTGTAGAATATGGTTCCTGATTTCCAGTGTACCAGAACCTGGAAATTCCAAAGGTCCCCATGAGGTATACCTTTGCAAATGGAAAGCAAGAAATTAGAGAAAGTGGAACACATGTCAAATATATAAGCAATCAGATAAACTATTTTTTCTATTCTGAATGAACTGCTGCAAGCTATGGTTTCTCTTTTCACTATACTCATATACTGAGTAAATAGATCTGTTGAGAAATATTCTGTCCCTTGCATGTTCCTTATGAACAAAGTCTCCCAAAGAAATGCTTTGTGTAACATCATTTTTGTATTTGTCTTGACCTCTCTGTGTTATATTCATTCTCCTTACCTTCCTGACATTTTTTTTCTAAAGAAGTACCAAAACTTAATTTCTGGCCTTGGGCTATGTTTCCTAGAAGGTGCATCTTAAAATTGTAACCGAAGTAACAATTCAGAATTATCCCTTGTGTATAAATCAGGAAATCAAGGGTTCTGGCTCTACCATATTTCATTCCCATCTGAGACCAGATAGAGAGACAGATAAAAGGAAAGAGATGGAATATAAATAAATAGAGAATCACACAGAGAGAGATAGAGAAAGAAAGACATAGAAAGGGAAAACAGATGGTAGAAGATAGCTACTACAGGGCAGATAGATAATCAATAGATAATAAATAGATGGTAGATATAAATAGAGAGACAGAGAGAGAGAGACAAGTAGATGGTAGATGACAGCTAAAACAGGGCTTATAGATGACTGATAGGTAGTAGACAGATATTGAGTTAGATAGATAGATATAGATAGATGATAGATAGATAGATAGATGATAGATAATAGAATAATTTATCATTCTTCACCAGCATCATGAAAACATGTGATTAAATATACATCATGTTTGTTGTTAATCAATAAAATTGATGTACTTCTTGAAATAATGGAATGAATGCCCTTGAATTAGGTGAGAAGTAACTCCAAAATTTTATGAGGGGTGTTATAAGGAAGAACATATTAATTTTACCTCTGTGTCTGTGTGTGCAGGCTCCATTATTTTTGTACAGTTCAGTGTCTGTTATTCCATATTTACTTGTGACCAAAGAAACTATTAAAATCATGTAGATGCTGTTTCTCAATATTATTATAAGAGCAGATTTTTTATTTTTTATTTAAAAGCCCTGGGTATTGAATCACTGGCTTTACAAACTATATTTAACTTCATCCAATGAAGACTACAGAGCACATGGTCTATGTTCTTCTTTGAGAGAGGGAATCTCTCTCATTCACTGGCAGAGGAGTCCATCTCAATATTCTAAGCATTTCCTCAATGTTCTTTTCTGGTTAGCATAAGAAGAAAAATACAGAAGCATCTCTCAGTGTTTTTCCACTTTACTGGGACTGCAAGACACACATGGCCAACAGTCCACTTTCTCTGAATAGCAATAATGGACTAAGTAACAAAGAGAAAAGTATCAGTGTAGGAACAGCACTGGAAAAAAAACCCAAAGAAAAAAAACCAGTTACATGCCTATTCCCTAGTGCTTCTTCTACACAACAATATGAATATAATTGTTTGTCTTGAGGTAACACTTCAGGGACATTGTCCCCAAGGAGCTTGGAGGAGTCAAATGTCCCATGTGAGCCAATGTAACTCCATGACTACATTAACTCTGGGGCTCAGATAAAAAATCTAGTTCTGAGAAGCACAGTAGAGGTGCTTTCATTTCCACCTCTGTTCTGGTAAGTGTAAACAGCTTTAATGTCTAGATTTTAGTAACTTCCATGATTTTAATCTTCATTCAGAGGAGAGGCTTTTGGAATTTGTCCCTTGATTTTCACCAGGTAGAGCCACCTTAAAGATGCAAAACAATTTGCACAACACTCCAAGTAGCTTTTGGGGAATAGAATAGGAAGATTAGATTTGATATTGTAAATTGAAGATGAACAAGTTCCCATTATAGTCAATCCTAGACTGATCTAGGGCTTCATCACCAAAAGTCCTTTCAAGCTACTCATTGATAGTTTGAAAGCATCTTTTATTTTAGTACTGAAGACCTTTCTCCATGTACAAAAAGCCAAGCCAAGCAAAAGTTAGAACTTCTGTTTCCCAACTAGTTCGATGCATGCCTTCATTTTGAGGATCAGGTCTCCTGCATGTATTCACTGTTAGTGGAGAGCCATTGAAATCTATTCTTCCTCTGCTTTTTAGCCCTATATTTTCCATCACACTATTGCTTATTCTTATCATCATCTTCATGACTGTTATTATTATTTTGGCTTACCTTTTAAAATTTTTATACTATACAAACATGGGGAAAGAGTAGGAGAAAAGTCAAACCATTCAGTTCTTTTGCCAAAAAGTTTTACCATTTGATTCTTTACACGAGGCAAGCAAATTTTCTCATGTGATCATTGTGGAGTTGTTAAGAGCCCCTCTTTGGACTCTATACAATTATGTCATTCCTTGAGAAGGATAATGAAGTTTCTCCCTTTGCTCCTGAAAATTCCTTTTGCGTATGAAAGCCACCACATCACCTCTTGATGTGGCAGTTTCTTCTACCTCAGCAGCCTGTTTGTTAATTAATATCCTATTAATTGTGTCTTGAGCTTCAGTGTTTGTTATTGCTGCACTATCAGAATCATACTGATGTTTTCTTTACTGATGTCTACATTTTCTTAATTATGTTTTAAATTGTTCTATGTAAATGAGGAGAGACATATACTTAAGGCATGAACAGGTGCTCAGCTCTACATTAATCCATTTGGATGCAAATTCTGGCATCAGGCATGCCAATAACCACCATATGCATTTGCAATGAGCTTAATCTCTAAAGACCTCAATTGTAATAGATAGGGCTATAAAAAGGTAGGATTACATGTCTCAAAGTTTTTAAACATTCAATTTTATGTGTATCTTGTAAATGGGTATACATATGACCTATAGCTACAGATTTCTGTGGTCTCATAATTCTCTGAGATTTTGAAGAACATTTTGATTTTGTATATACAGTGGATTGGTATTATGCACATAATACCCATTGTTATGCTATCAATCATTCACAAAGGAGTAACCACAAACCAATGAATTTATCATCATTAACCAACAGGCCATTTCAACAAGAACATCAATAGTTTAATTGTTGTGCTTTCCACTGTATATTGATCTGCTGAACCCACCTCAAAAAAGTTCTTTGGTATTGCATAGGATAAAAAAATTTAAATAGATAGATATTAGTCAGAGAAAAGTCACAATCTGTGTGAATCTTGAGTGACTGTAGAATAATCTGTAGAAGGAGCCATTAAACACAGATTGGTTTTGAAGGAAATTTAGAGATCCTGAAATTTTACAACTTAAGTCAATTTATTTGAAATAAAATAAAATAAATTTGGGGATACATAAATAAGAGTGAAAAAATGGAAAGTTTTGTCTTTACATATAACAGTAATGTAAATGATAGTTAAATTAGTGAAGCCAAAAGCTGAAAAATTTTCACCTGACCTTCCCAATGAAGTTAATTAGACACTCAGAAATCAGAAAATATACTCAAGAGCAGGGTTAATGTAGTCTCTAAGAACAGATATGGAGAGAGCTATAGAATAATATGAGCAGTAGTTTCTTTCAGTCTATGAGTTTGTATGGATTATTAGTTGACAAAGAAAGGAAAAGATGAATACCTTTGACCTAGCCAGCCATGAGTTTTGGGGCCAGTTAATGGTCCCAGGCATCAAATTCCTTCTTGTTGAGTGGATCTTAAATCCAAGCATAATATGATTGGCTACTCCTATAACATTAGTTATATTAGTTATATATCAATATTGCACCAGTGAGAATATTAAGCTAGGTCACTGGTTATTGTTGCCCAATGGGTTCACAGCTGACAAGATGTAATTACTTTTTTCCCTAATATCACACATACTACCTTCCAGCACTCTGAAATCCAGCTAGTAGGGATGAAGCTTCCAGTGTGATTTATCCATGTCCTATAATGCAAGTAAGGCCTTTAGCAATAAGGTTTCACATCAAGTACTGCACATATACACAAGCTCTCTCTCTCTCTCTCTCTCTCTCTCTCTCTCTCTCTCTCTCTCCCTGTGGATTGTAGCATGTTTTTCCTTTGCTTTATGGCTAATATCCACTTATGACTGGGTGCATACCATGTTTGTCTTTGTGGGTCTGGGTTATCTCAGTCAGGATGATCTTTTCTAGTTCCATCCATTTGCCAGAAAATTTCCTAATGTCACCGTTTTTAACATCTGAGTAATACTCCATTGCATAAATGTGACATTAAGTATTAAATTAGATACAAATATAGTTATTAAATTAAACACGTTTTTCTCAGTTTTCTTCTAGTACATTATAGTGGTCTGATTCATGGCTTATTTCACAGCAACTTTTAGCAACTTATAATCACCAAGTATTTTTCAAACATTCAAATGCCTCTTTTCATTAAACACTTTCATATTCACAAAGCCTTATTAGATCTTGTCACATTTAATAAAAACTAGCTTATTAAAACAAGTCATGTGATTTAGTGGATTGAGGAAAAATCAGGTGAGTTGTAAACCTCCCAGGTCCAGCCCAGATTTTGGACAGTCCTTGGTATAACGGAGTATGGATTGAGAAATAATAGATATGAAAAATGTAGATGAAGACAAAGAAAAAGACAGAGACACAAGATAGCTTCAGGAGGGCTCTGGGTCAATACCACAGTTGCCTCAAGTTTATTTCTAATGCGATTTTTGTATACTAACAAGGGTGTACAAGAGACCTCCCCCTTTCAAGGTCAGGGTACAAAGTACAAACAAGTGTAGATCCTTTCTTAATTTTCAAAACACTTTGTAACCATACTTTATAGCAAAACATCTTTTTTTTTCTGGTCTTAGTTTTTTTCCTTTCTGTTTTTTTTATTATTAAGAGATTTTTTTCTATTCATTTTACATACCAACCACAGATTCCCCTCACCTTCCTCCTCCAGCTCCTTAACCTTCCCCCACAACCCACCCCCCATTCCTACCTCCTCCAAGGCAAGGTCTCCCATGGGGAGTCAGCAGAGCCTGGTACATTCAGTTGAGGCAGGTCCAAACCCCTCCTCCTTAGACCAAGGCAAAGTGTCCCACCATAGCCACTGGGATCCAAAGAGCAGGCTCATGCACTAGAGACAGTCCTGATCCCACTGCCTGCCAGGGGGCCCCCTAAACAGTTCAAGCTAAACAACTTTCTTGCCTATCCAGAGGGCCTAGTCCAGTACCATGGGGGCTTCTCAGCTAATGGTCCACAGTTTATACATTTCCACTAGTTTGGCTGGCCATCTATGTACATTTTCCCATCATAATCTCAATGTCTCCTACTCATAGAATCCCTCCTCTCTCTCATCAATTCGACTCCTGGAGCTCAGCCTGGTGCCTGGCCATGGATCTCTTCATCTGCTTCCATCAGTCACTGGATGAGGGCTCTATGATGACAGTTAGGGTATTCAGCCATCCAATCACCAGAGTAGGGCAATTTAGGCACCATCTTGACTATTTCCAGTAGTCTAAGGTGGGGTCATCCTTGTGGATTCCTGGGAACTTCCCTAGCACCCTGTTTCTCCCTATTCCCATGACGTTTTCATTTATCATGGTATCTCTTTTCTTGCTCTTCCACTCTGTCCCTGTTCCAGCTCAAACCTTCCATTCCCCTATGTTTTCATCCCCCATCCCTTGCCCTCCATTACCCCCCCCACTAACTCCCAGCATGCTCATGTAGATCTCATCTATTTCTCCTTCACTGGACAATCCATGCATCCTTCCTAGGGTCCTCCCTGCTAGCAAGACTCCCTGGAGCTGTGAGTTGCAGCCTGGTTATCCTTTGCTTTGCATCTAGCATCCACTTATGAGTGAGTACATACCATGTATGTCCTTCTGAGTCTGGGTTACCTCACTCACTCAGGATGATATTTTCTAGTTCTATCCATTTGCCTGCAAATTTCATGATGTCATTCTTTTTCTCTACTAAGTAGTACTCCATTGTGTATATGTACCACATTTTCTTAATCCATTCTTCAGTTGAGGGGCATCTAGGCTGTTTTGAGGTTCTGGCTATTAAGAATAATGCTGTTATGAACATAGTTGAGCATGTGTCCTTGTGGTAAGATTGAGCATTCCTTGGATATATGCCCAAGAGTGGTATAGCTGGGTCTTGAGGAAGATTGAATCCCAATTTTTTGAGAAACTGCCACACTGATTTCCAAAGTGGCTGTACAAGTTTGCATTCCCACCAACAGTGGAGGAGTGTTCCCCTTGCTCCACATCCTCTCCAGCATAAGCTGTCTTCAGTGTTTTTGATCTTATGGCAAAGCATCTTGTAATTAGGCCTTGAAGTATAAGACACCTGGTAAGCATGCCTTTGGCCAAAGTATCTTATTATGCAGCCTTGCAGGACAAAACAAGCTTGACCTCTCTGACCCTGAGTCAAGATGGAATAAAGCCTCCCTGTGGAGTCTCTGTGGGCCCCCACATAAACCAACACGCTTTGTGGGATAGAAATGCTCTGATATGCTGGAAAGCAAACTGTGGATCTCTGTGTTTATGGTCAAGGGCAGCATACAGCACATTATTCAGGGAAAAATGAGGAACACTGGCTGATCTGATACATCCAGTAAGTGAAAATTGGTTCATAGATTCTCCACTGCATTTTTTGTAGTAACCACTACAGTGAGTTTATTTTTGACCCTAACATGTGCAGTTGATTTTCTTGTGTTTGCATTTGGATGATCAAGTCATGTTTCTCTGTATATTGCATTAGACAATCATGGAACAAGGCTAAACCAAAATGATGGTGAACTTTTGTTTCACTATATTTGAATTTGCTTGGATAACTTATCTTGTGCGCATGTAATTTTTGTCTTCAAGGGAAATAAAAAAAAAACCCTGCTTAAGCTTATTTTCATTAACAAACACTTTCTTGGCTTATTTTAAATGTTTATCTTCTTTCCAAGGGAAATAAAAAAAACCCTGCTTAAGCTTATTTTCATTAACAAACACTTTCTTGTTTATTTTAAATGTTTATCTTCTTTCCTTAATCTTCAGCCCTTTTTATTCTACTGTATATTATTTTAGAACATTACTTTTCTAATTGGAATGAATATGCCTGGTTTACACTATCCATGAATGTCCATTGTCTGGAGTTATGAACTGGATAAACATATACCTTAGAGATATAAAACTGTAAATCTTGCCAAGTGTGGGGGCACACAGCCATAACTCTAGTATTCAGGAAGCTAACCTGGTCTAACTAGTGAGTTTCAAGTCACACAGAGATACATAATAATACCTTTTATAAAAAGCTAAGTAGATAAATAAAACAAAAATCAAACAATAAAATAGGTGCCTTGAGTCCTCTTCAAATAAGACCTTATTATTTCATAATTTTCCCTATCCCTTCTTATAAGTTTACCAATTATATACATTGTAGGTTAAATTTTCATAGTGAATTGACTTTTTACAATTTATAATGTTATATTTTCAAAAGTTATTTATGGGAATTACTTTTCATCTTAATATTTGAATTAACTATTTAATCTTAAAAATATGTTGTATCAGTGATTGATGCAAAGCATATTATTTTACCTTACAACTTCTCTACTGTGATTCACATATTTTGATTAGTCATGAAACAACCCAGAACCTTTGTTCAGGAGTTGTTTTAATTGTATTTATCCAGGAACATAAACTACATGCCTTATAATTACATATAGAAATTAAAACACAGTTATGCTAATCTGCAGTGATAAATGTCAAGAGTGGTTATTTATGAGGAATAAGGACTGAGGGAAAATATAAAAGATGTTTTTAGGTTGTTGAAATTCTTCCATTTCTTAATGTTGACTGCTTTTTTACTAGAATACTCACTGTCTATCTCAAAAATTGAAAATTCACTTCTATTTGGATTTTCTGAAATCCTCTGTGTGTATGTTGTATCTTAATAATTATGCTTAACCAAACAGATGGCCAGAATTTCCATCTACCTAACTATAAAATGTATGCAACCCTACCTGTTTAATTAAATACAACAAAATACAAACAAAGTATTAGCTCACGTGAGTGGGATTTAAAATGCCATGTAACAAGACATACCTGGTGGAGAACCTATTGGTAGGGCTTGTTATGGGAATTTATAGGCAAGTGCCCAATTAGTGGAGATGTCCAGGGAAAATTATGTGAGATTTTATATTATGAATGTTTTACCACCAACATTGTGTTTGAAAACTAAATACTAAATAGGCAATCCCTAATAAAACTCTGATTCAGCCTCCCTGTCATTAACACAGGCAAGCAATCATTGGCTTACTTTTTCTTTTGCAGAAGACATGGTGGCTGGAAAGTGTTTCTTCAACAAATCCGACCCCCCAGAGTTCGTGTTCCGTGTATTCACCAATGTCCCTGAATTCCAGGCTCTCCTCTTCACCCTTTTCCTCCTGCTCTATCTGATGATCCTCTGTGGCAACACTGCCATAATCTGGGTGGTGTGCACCAATAGTTTCCTGCGCACACCCATGTATTTCTTCCTAGGCAGTCTGTCTCTCGTGGAAATCTGCTACATCACAGATGTAGCACCCTTGATGCTTTCCAACATCCTTGGAGCCCCAAAGCCCATGCCGTTGGCTGCTTGTGGGACACAGATGTTTTTCTTTTCTGTCTTTGGCTGCACTGACTGTTTTCTCTTGACAGTCATGGCCTATGACAGATATGTTGCCATCAGCCACCCACTACACTACAGCCTCATCATGACCCAGAAGCTGTGCGTTAAGATGGTGCTGGGCTCCTTGGGCCTGGCACTCCTTCTCTCCTTGCAGCTTACTGCCTTTACCTTTACATTGCCATTCTGTAGACATCGCCTGGAAATCAACCACTTCCTTTGTGATGTGGCTCCCATCATGCGCCTGGCCTGTGCTGACATCCATGTGAGCCAGGCAGTCCTCTATGTAGTGAGCATCCTGGTGCTGACAGTCCCATTCCTGCTGATTTGCATCTCCTATGTGTTCATTGCGTCTACCATCCTGCGCATGCGCTCTGCAGAGGGTCGTCAGAGGGCCTTCTCCACCTGCTCCTCCCACCTCACTGTGGTTTTGCTACAATATGGCTGTTGTAGCCTGGTGTACCTGAGGCCCCGCTCCAGCACTTCAGATGATGAGGCCCGCCAAATTGCTCTGGTTTACACTTTTGGTACCCCGTTACTCAACCCTCTGATTTATACCCTTAGGAACAAAGATGTCAAAGGTGCACTGAGGAACTCTCTCTTCCATAAAGCAGTACCTGACCCTAGTTGATGGCTTGGATGGGAAGACATTGAACAGAGTATTTATCAGTTAAACCAATCAACTGTAGGTGGGGTTTTTCAACGGGATTACAAACTCCCTAATAAACATCAGGGAGACTTATTATTAATTATAAATGCTCAACTGATAGCTTAGGCTTCTTATTCACTAGCTCTTACAACTTAAATTAACCCATATGTATTAATTTATGTGCTTCTACGTGGCTCATGGCTCATTACCTCAACTTCTACATGCCCTGCTTCCTGTGCATCTAGGTGGTGACTCCACCATTCTTCTTTCCAGTGTTTTCTCAATCTGGCTCTCCTGCCTAACCTCTTCCTGCATAGCTATTGGCCAGTTAGCTCCTTATTAAGCCAATGAGAGCAGCACATCTTCATAGTGATCAAAAGGATTATTTCATAGCAATCAACTCTAAAGGATAAAAAATAATACATTTATTTTCCTTCTACTTTTGGCTCTTTATTCTTTTTCCTTCGATGTGCACCATGTCAATATCTGTACTCATTTCCCAAATTGCTATGAATATAATTGCTTTTAACTTTAATTTTTTTAAAGTTCTCCTATAGCATTTGTTCCATCAGAGACAATATCTTCATGGTTAAAGACTGATGGCTTTGTACATGCTGCTTACTGAGGAAAAGTCTTCATTAAGGAAAATCCATAAAGTCACATATTATTCTCTAAGATGTAGATTCCATTATCTTAGATATAATGGCATTCAAAAAACTTAGATAATTCATCAATTACCTTTGTTTTTGCATTTCAATGAGGACAAGTATTTCTTTCCCTTGACTTGGTATCTACTATATGCCAGCTGTGGTAGGGTAGCAATAACTAACTATAGTCATTGACAACATCTCTGTGCTCTTTGATTTCATATTAATTTTATTATTCCTTTAAAAAGAGAAAAAGGGCCGGGCGGTGGTGGCGCACGCCTTTAATCCCAGCACTCGGGAGGCAGAGCCAGGCGGATCTCTGTGAGTTCGAGGCCAGCCTGGACTACCAAGTGAGTTCCAGGAAAGGCGCAAAGCTACACAGAGAAACCCTGTCTCGAAAAACCAAAAAAAAAAAAAAAAAAAAAAAGAGAAAAAGGATTTCTTTATTTCAAAATTATATATATTAGTGTTTTGCTTGCATGCATGTATGTGCACTGTTGCCCAAAGAAGCCATAAGAGGACACCCCACCCTGGAACTAGAGTTATGGATAGCTGTGAGGAGCTATGTGGGTGCATAGAACTGAACCAAGGCTCTCTGTAAGAGCAGCAAGTACTCATAACTACTGAACCAACTCTTTAACCAACAGAAGATATTACTTTTAAGTGTGTATGCTAAGTAAGTATCTACAAAGTGAATTAAAACATATAAAACAATTATATTTCTCTGTTATTGGTTTCGTTTTATTTTACTTTGCTCTCTATTTTATCTATTTTCCTGATAATTTTTTATTAAAGAATTTTTTATTCATTTTACATACCAGTCACAGATCCCTCTCTCTTCTCTCCTTCTGCCCCTCCAGCCTCACCCCCAAACCCAATTCCCATTCCCTCCTCCAACAAGGTATTGCCTTCCATGGGGAGTAAGCAGAGCCTAGTACATTCAGTAGAGGCAGGTCCAAGCCCCTCCCCCTGCATCAAGGCTGTGCAAGGTGTTCCACCATAGGTAGGGGGCTCCAAAAGGCCAGCTCATGCACGAAGGATGGATCCTGGTCCTACTACCAGGGGGCCCTTAAGCAGATCAAGCTACACAACTCTCTTGTTTATGCAGAGGGCCTAGTACTGATAAATTTTATTTATCTCATACAATATACCCCAACCTCAGTTTCCCTTCCCTCCACCTCTTCCAGTCTCCTCCACCTTCCCCTCTAGCCAAGATCCAGTCCCCAATCATTTCCTTCAGAAAAGAGCAGGCCTCCCAGGGATATCAACCAAATACAGCATAACAAGATATAACAAGACTAGGTACAAACATCCTATCAAGGTTGTGTGAGACAATCCAGTAGGAGAAAAGTGTTACCATGAGCAGGCAAAAGAGTCAGAGTCGCCCCAACTCCCACAAAAACATCAAGCTAAAAACCATGACATATGCAAAAGACCTCGTGCATACCCATGAAGGCTCCATGATTGCCACTTCAGTCTCTGTGAGCCCCTATGAGCTCTGCATAGTTGATTCTCTGGTCTCTGAGCTATGCAGCCTCTGGTTCCTGTCATCCAGGCGGTGTTAGGCATGGGCTCTCTTTCATACTTTCAAATTAGACCAGTTATTGTTTGGCCACTTCTACCAGTTCTGTGCTTCTATTGCCCCACAATATCTTGCAGGCAGGATAGATTGTAGGTAGAAGGTTTTGTGGTTGGGTTGGTATCCCAGTCCCACCACTGGAAGTCACCTGGTTACAGAAGATAGCCAGTATAGGCCCCATATCATCCATTACTAGGAGTCCTCACCAAAGTTACCCTCTTAGAACTCTGGGAATGTCTACTGCATTACCTTTCCACATCATTCCCTAAGTGCCCTACAATTCCAGTGACTTCTCCCCATGTTCTCTTCTATCCTCCCACCTCTACTGGATCCCTCCTGTTCCCATTCACACCTGCCCAGAGTCTACCCTCAAAATCGGTTCTTTTACCACTTCCCCGGGAGATCCATGTGACACCCTTAGAGCCATCTTTATTACTTAACTTTTCTGATTCTGTGGATTTTAACATGACTTTCATTTACTTAACATCTAATATTGACTGATAAGTGAGCACACATTATGTTTGTCTTTCTGAGTCTGGGTTACCTCACTCAGGATATTTTCTAGTTCCATCCATTTGCCTGAAATTTTCATAATATCATTTTTTAACAGCTGAGTAATACTCCATTGTATAAATGTCCCACATTTTTTAAACCATTCTTCAGTTGAGGGGCTCTAGAGGATTAGATTATTTGGTTTGATGAAGTCTAGTTTCTTGAGTTCTTCATACATTTTGGATATTAGCCCTCTGTCCAAGGTGGAGATGACGAATGTCTTTTCCCATTCCATAGGCTACTGTTTGGTCCTACTGGTGATGTGTTTTGCCTTACTAAAGCTTTTCTGGTACATGATGCCCCACTTACTAATTGTTGATCTTAGTGCCTGTGCTGTCTGTGTTCTATTCAGAAAGTCGTCTCCTGTGCAGTGTATTCAAGGCAATCGTTCACTTTCTCTTCTATCAGGTTTAGTGTGTCTGGTTTTTTTTTTTTTTTTTTTTTTTTTTTTTTGGTTTTTCGAGACAGGGTTTCTCTGTGTAGCTTTGCGCCTTTTCCTGGAACTCACTTGGTAGCCCAGGCTGGCCTCGAACTCACAGAGATCCACCTGGCTCTGCCTCCGGAGTGCTGGGATTAAAGGCGTGCGCCACCACCGCCCGGCTTAGTGTGTCTGGTTTTAAGTTGAGGTCTTTGATCCAACTGGACTTGAGTTTCGTGCTGGGAGATAAATACAGATTGATTTACTTTCTTGTATCTGGAGACATTCAATTAGACCAGCACCATTTTTGAAGACTTTTTTTCCAGTGTGTATTTCTGGCTTCTTTATCAAAATTCAGGTGTCCATAGGTGTGTGGATTTATTTTTGAGTTTTTTTATTTGATTCCATTGATCAACATGTCTGTTTTTATGCTGATGCACACTGGTTTTATTACTATAGCTCTGTGGTACAACTTGAAATCAGGAATGGTGATATCTTCAGAACTTTATTTATTGTTTGGGATTATTAGAGCTTTCCTGGGTTTTTTGTTTGTCCATATGAAGTTGAATATTACCTTTTCAGGATCCTTAAAGAATTATGTTGGAATTTTGATGAGGATTGAATTAGATCAGCAGATTTCTTTTAGTGGGATGGTAATTATTACTATGTTAATGCTACTAATCTATGAGCATGGGAGATCTTTCTATCTTCTGATATTTTCTTCAATTTCTTTCCTCAAAGATTTGGATTTTTTATCATACAGGGCTTTCATTTGCTTGGTTAGAGTTACCCAAAGATATTTTATATTATTTGTGGATATTGTGAAGGTTGTACTTTTCCTAACTTCTTTCTTAGCCCATTTGCCATTTGTATATAGAAGTGATACTGATTTTTTGAGTTAATCTTGTTTGTCTCTAGTCACTTTGCTAAAGGTGTTCATCAGCTGTAGAAATTCCCTGGAAGAAATTTGGAGGTCATTTATGTATACTATCATATAATTTGAATAGTGATATTTTAATTTCTTTTTCAATTTGTATCCCCTTGATTTCCTTCAGTTGTCTCATTGCTCTAGTTAGAACTTCAAATACTGTATTGAAAAGATATGGAGAGTAAACAGCCTATTCTTATTCCTGAATTCAGTGGAATCGCTTTTAGTTTATTTTCATTTAGTTTAATGTGGGCTACAGACTTGCTGTCAATTGTTTTTATTATGTTCAGGTATCTTCCTTATATATTCTCTCCAAAACTTTTACCATGAAAGAGTGTTGGATTTTGTGAAAGGCTTTTTCATCATCTAATGAGATAACCACTTTCTTTCTTTCTTTCTTCCTTCCTTCCTTTCTTTCTTTCTTTCTTTCTTTCTTTCTTTCTTTCTTTCTTTCTTTCTTCTTTCTTTCTTTCTTTCTTTCTCTCTCACTCTCTCTCTTTCTTTCTTTCTTTTTTCTTTCAGTTTGCTTATACGGTGGATTGCAGTGATTGATTTTTGAATGTTGAACCATCCTGCATGTCTGAAATGAAGTCTACTTGATCAGAATGGATAATGCTTTTGATGTATTCTTGGATTTGGTTTGCAAGCATTTTATTGAGTATTTTTGCATCTGTGTTCATGAAGGAATTTTGTTGTTTACTCTTCATGTGGTTTGGGTATTAGGATGACTGTGGCCTTACAAAATAAATTTAGTAATATTGTTCCTTCTGTTTCCATTTTGTGCAATGGTTTGAGGAGTACTGACCTTGGCTCTTATTTGAAAGTCTGGTAGAATTCTGTGCTAAAAGCATCTGGGCTTTTTTTCTTTGGGGAGGGGGAGCCTTTTACAGACCATTTCTATTTCCTTGGGGGTTATAGATCAGTTTAAATTCTTTATCTCATCTTGTTTTAACTTTGTTAAGTGATATCTATCAAGAAAATTATTCATTTCTTTTAGATTTTATAATTTTGTGGAGTATAAGTTTTTAAAGTATGACTTAATTATTCCTTGGGTTACCTTGGTGTCCTTATGTCTTCCTCTTTATTTATGATTTTGTTAATTTGGATATTCTCTCTCCATCTTTTACTTAGTTAAGGCAAGGGTTTACCTTTTTATTTTCTCACAGAACTGACTGTTTGTATCATTGATCCTTTGTATTGTTCTCTTTGTTCTTATTTTATTGATTTCACCACTCAGTTGTCTCATGTCTTTTCATCTACCTCTTTTGGGTTCTGTTAAGTTACTAGTAAGAGATTTCTCCATTTTTTTTCATGTAGACACATGTAGCTGAAAGTTTTTCTGTGTCCCACATAGTACACAGCCACTCAGACCCAAGTAAACACACAGAGTCTTATATTAATTAAAACTGCTTGGCCATTACCCCAGACCTACCACTGATTAGCTCTTACGTTTGAACTCAGCCCATTTCTGTTCATCTATATGTTGCCACATTTTCTATGGCTTTACCTGTTTGCCATTACATGCTGCTCCCTGGACGGTAGGCTGGTGTCTCCTAACTCAGCCTTCCTCTTCCCAGAATTCTCCTTGTTTGCTTATCCTGCCTATACTTCCTGCCTGGCTACTGGCCAATCAGCATTTTATTAAAACAGTATACAAAAGCATTATCCCACAGCAGACACATAGTGCTATGAACTTTCCTTGGCACCAGTTACAGTGTGTCTCATAAGTTTGAGCATGCTGTGCATTCATTTTCATTGATGTCTAGAAAGTCCTTAATTTCTTTGTTATTTCTGTCTTGGTCTAGTTTTCATTGAGTAGAGAGTTGTTCCTGTTCCACGCATTTGTAGGGTTTCTGTTGTTATTGAAATACAACTTTAATCCATAGTTGTCTGATATGATGCAGGGAGTTACTTCAATTTTCTTGTATCTGGATAGACTTGTTTGTGACTGTGTGTGTGGTCGATTTTGAAGAAAATTTCATGAGGTGAAATGTTCTGTAGATATCTGTTAGGTCCATTTGTTTTATAATGCCCATTGGTGAGAGTAGGGTATTAAAGTTTCCTGCTATCATTGTGTGAGGGTCAATGTGTGATTTAAGCTTTAGTAATGTTTCTTTTACAAACATGGTGCCCTGTATTTGGGGTATAGATGTTATAAATTGAAAGATCATTTTGGTGGATTTTCCCTTGATCAGTTTGAAGTGTTCTTCACATGTCTTTTGATTAATTTTGATATGCATGCATGCGTGTGTGTCTGTCTATTTCCCCTCTTTTGGTTTTACTTGTGTGAGAAATTTATTTATGTGTTTTCATGGGTATATGTAACCTCCATGGGTTGGAGTTTTCATTCTAGTAACTTTTATAGGCTAGATTTGTGGAAAGATATTGTGCAAATTTGACTTTATCATGTAATATCTTGTTTTCTCCATTTATGGTGAATGAAAATTTTGCTGAGTATAATAGTCTGTACTGGCATCTGTGGTCTCTTAGAGTCTGAAAGATGTCTGTCCAGGTCTTTCTGCTATTAGAGAAGTTGGGTATAATTCTAATAGGTCTACCTTTATATCTTACTTTCTCTTTTTCCCTTACAGCTTTTAATATTCTTTCTTTGTTCTGTATGTTTACTGTTATATTATGTGTTGATGAGATTTTCTTTTCTGGTCCAACCTATTTCATGTTCTGTAAGTTCTTGCACCTTTATAGGCATCTCCTTTAGGTTAGGACATTTTTCGTCTATGTTTTAGTTGAAAATATTTTCTGGGCCTTTGAGCTGGGATTCTTTCCCTTCTATTGCTTCTATTGCTATTATTTTTAGGTTTGGTCTTTTCATAATGTCACATATTTCCTGGATCTTTTGTGCCAAGATCTTTTAGACTTTTAACATTTTCTTTGACCAAAGTATCTGTTTTTCTATTATATGTTTAATATCTGAGATTCTCTCTTACATCTCTTGTATTGTATTGGTAATGCTTGCATTTGTGTTTGCTGTTGATTTACCTGGATTTTCCATTTCTAGAATTCCATAATATGTGTTTTCTTTATTGCTTCTATTTCCACTTTCAGGTCTTGAACAGTTTTATTCATTTTCTCCAATTTTTTGTTTGTCTTTTCCTCGATTTTTTGGAGGGATTTATTCATGTACTATTTAAAGACTTCTATGATCTTCATAAAGTTGATTTTAAAGCATTTTTATTGTGCTTCAGTTATGTTGGAGTATCAAGGGCTTGTTGCAGTAAGATAGTCATGTTGGAGTATTGAGGGCTTCTTGTAGTAGGATAGTTGTGTTCTGGAGGTGACATATTTTCCTGGTTTTTATTGATTGTATTCATATGCTTTGTTTAGGCATCTGGGTTTGGAATGGTTATAGGTCTATTTGCTAATTTCTGAATTAGGCTTTCTTGGATGGGTGTTTTGTTCTTTAGTTTCTGTTTCCTCTCTGTTCTTCTGGTCTGTGCAGTCTGTGGTTGAGCAGGGGAGGTCTCTTAATGAGGCTATGAGACATTCTTGAAGCACCTGTCCCTTACACAGTAAACTTAAAAAGGTCAACAAATGCCAGGTGGTGGTGGCACACACCTTTAATCCCAGCACTCGGGAGGCAGAGCCAGGCGGATCTCTGTGAGTTCAAGGCCAGCCTGGTCTCCAAAGCGAGTTCCAGGAAAGGCGCAAAGCTACACAGAGAAACCCTGTCTCGAAAAACCAAAAAAAAAAAAAGTCAACAAGATTTGGTGGGCTAGAGGAGTTGGTCACAGTTCAGATTACAAGCCTCTTCCCACTGTACATTCAGACATTACATGACATACAACTCTGCCCTACATAGAGACATGTTGATGAGCAAAGTATGGAATGGAAAGTGATAGAAGTATGAGGCATCAGGACCTCCCTTTCTTAGAAAAGTTAGCACATGCAGAGTCACGGCAATGTCATATGACCAAAGAACAACAGAATGCCAGGATTAGATGTATAGACAAATTCTATAAAGATATAAATGTGAACACTATATTGTGCCAGAATTGGAAATAATAACTGCAGCACTATGGCCTGATGATTTTTCTTGGGCATTCTGACCATCAAATGTTAATCATACTGCTTGGGACATGGCAAAATGCCTGGGTGGCTTGAAGATTTTGTTTTGGTCTAATGTCCTTGAAGCAACCAAAGATAATAGTCTGAGAACAGGTTGTCATATGCCTTTAGATTCTTAAAAATTGGGTTATAGGGTTAATGAGCAAAAATGATAACTTATTAATGATGTCAAAACTTGAGGGAAAATGATTGGAAATGATAACTCTGTTCTATCACAGTTTATTAGTGATGACTAAAAGATAAGCAAAAGGAAGTGAAACACATGTCCAAAAACAAAAATGATATGATATATGTTTTGAAACATCATAAATGTATCCCTGCTTACTAAATTCTGTACAAATGAAAAAGCACTCTGGCTGCTAGTCAGTCAGGCTGCAAGATTCTCCTGTCCACCATGACCTGGCACACTTCCTTCCCTCACCTACCCCTTACATCTTCTGCTGGGACCTGTCCCACTGGGAATGATTCCCATATGCTTCCTCTTGTCCACATCACCTAGAATGAAACTAAGAAATATCCTGTGTCTGATTCCTCTGTTGCTGCTTTTGCATTCACCCATCTTTAGACCCTGCCCTCATTTTGGAGCTTTACTCAGGTACTCTACTACAGAGCTGTAGCAATAAAAACCACATGGTATTGACATTTAAAAAGCAGGTTGATCAAATGAATCAAATCAATCACCCAGACAAGGTAAACCTATACGTCTATGGGTACCTCATTTTATTTTATTTTTTAATTTTTTTTTATAAAGAAGCCAGAATTATACAATGGAAAAAAGAAAGCATCTTCAACAAATGATGCTTACATAACTGGATGTCTGCATGTCTATTGATCCTTATTTATCTCTCTGTACAAAACTCAGGTCCAATTAGATCAAAGACCTCAACATAAAACCAGATACACTGAACCTGATAGAAGAGAAAGTGGGGAATAGCCTTCAACATATTGACACAGGAGACAATTTCTTGAACAGATTATCAATAGTGCAGGCAGTAAGATCAACAATTAATAAATCTAAGCTTCAAGAAACTGAAAAGCTTCTGTAAACAAAAGACACCATCAGGAGGACAAAACATCAGCCTATAGAATGGGAAAAGATATTCACAGTCTGTTTTTTAAAAGACCACTCTTAAGTGGTCTTAATTAGAAGTGACAAATTATCAAAAAAAGAATTTAGGTCTACTCATGTTTCCCATTTTTGTTTTGTTTTGTTTTGTTTTTTTGTGGCTGATACAGACAGATTGGTGAAAGACTGATGGATTATATTTTTTCTATCATCTAATTGTTTTAAATATTAGTCTTATGTTCAAGTATCTGAGTATATGTCATGTCTTCAGTTAACCCACAGATTGTGTTGTTTCTGGGTGAAAAGGGAATGCATGTCAATTGTTAGGATGATAAATGCCCGCAGTGTGTTATAAAGCATATGCAAACATTAAGAAGAGGGGATCTATTGATTTCATCTGTGTCTCTGCCAGTACAGTCCTTCACATTCCTCTCTGCATCAGATTCTGGTGTTCTAGGCTCCTCAGTATATTGAGGAGTATTCAATATCATTTCAAAGTTTATGTTTAAAATAAGCATAAATAAAATAAACACAGGCTTTATTTCTGTCCTTTATATTTGAGAGTTTAGGTTCTGCATCATACCAAGTACTTCCTGAGGTCTCTGTGCACGTGCATGGGAAAGAAGAAAGGCAACAACTCCATGCCATCCCTTATGACTGGAATGGATAGTATTCAACAAAGCACCACCTGTAACCCAATGAAGATTCCTGGCACTGGACAGTTGGGCACCATTGTAATAAGAAAGTACAAGGTGGGGACCTGAAAAAGAGGGAGAGGTGGAATGGTTTATAGGCTGGTGAGAAAGGCAGATCTGGAGAGGTGAGGATGGTAAGTCTAGCCAACTGGCCACTCAAGTCCAGGGAAGTGCCTGGGCCTGGGCTATGGCAAAGAGCCAGGTCTTAGTCTGGACCCTTGAGCAGTAGGGGATGTGTGCCATATTGATGTCTGTGGCTCCTGTTATCTCTGGGGGCTATACAGGGGCCATGGCCCACATTGCCACCAAAAGCCACATAGATGCCTGGAGTCTGTGCTACAACCTGTGGCCATGAGGATGTCCGAGGGCCATGATGCTACCAGGGACATCCTGATCTGATTGGTCTGTGCAGTCACCCTGGTAATGGTGTCCTCCAGGTCAGGGCTGCTTCAGAGGGCCATGTCTGGGTCCTTGGCCCTATAGCAGCCAGGGCCTGAGTTGATGTCCAAAGCTCCTGTGGTCACCAAGGGCCATGTGGAGGACCAGGGTCTGGTTGGCCACCTTGGACCATGTCAGTGTCTGAGAACTATCCCACACCTGGGGACCATGGTGATCTGGGTGGCAGGTGCTGCCATCTGCAGCCATGAAGACTTTGCAGACCATGTCAGGGTTGGTGGCCCTGTGGAGGCTGGAGTCTGGGTGGTGTCCATGGCTCCAGCTGCTACCAAGGGCTCTGCAGATGCCCAGGGTATAGCCAGCCACCTGGGACCATGTTGGTGCCTGGGGGCCAAGCTGCTGCAGAGGTTGTGCTGATCTGAGGGCCCGTGCTGCCATGGGGACCATTGTGGCATCTGGGCCCAAGCTGCTGCCTAGGGCCTTGTCTGGGTCTGTGGTCTTGCTGCAGCTGGGGGTCTGTGCTTATGTCCATAGCTGGTGTTAGCATGGGGATCATTTCATAACTGCCCTTCACTGGCCCTGGGATGTTTGGTCCTGCCCCTCACTGGTTATTACAGCAGGTGAGCTGGCCCTATCCCTCAGGAGAGAGTTCACCCCTGCACTCAGGAAAGATAACTCCACTCCTCATCATTGTTGTGCACCTCACCTGGGAAGTACACTAGCACTGACCCTGTGGTCAGGGACACAGGTGAGCTATCCCTGGAGGCATGAGACCAGGAGAGTTGACTCCACCACCCCTCCTCTACCATGTGGTGCCCTGGGTGAGGGAAAGATGCCCCTCCACACCCATTACTGTCTGCGGCAGGTGAGTGAGGTGGCCCTGTGGTCATGAGAGTAGGAGAGCTAGCCCTGACCCTCACCAGCTACAATGCATGAGAAAGCAGTCACTGCTTCCCATCTGGACAACACACTGGAGCTGACCCTGTTGTTGGGGATGCAGGTGAGCCAGCCCTGAGGGCATGAGAGCAGGAGAGTTGACCCTGTCCCACCCCTAATATGCCTGTACAGAAATTGGGAAAGAGGGCCTTGCACCTTGCTTGGGCAAAACAGTAGAGCTGGTCCTGGTGATATGAGTGAGGGGGACCTGGATCTGAAGGCCCAAGAATAGAACTGGCCCTGCTCATTGCTGTGGGCTGCTATGGGTGAGAGAGCTGAGGCAGTGCTGGAGAGCTCATCTGGGTAGTGACAATGAGGGAAAGCAAGCGAGCTGATCAACCCAGCTACCACCAAGGCCCAGAACCAGAGTCACACTACAGCTTCGAAGACAAGATTCTTCTTTTTACTTTCTTGTTCTTTTTGTTTTTATTTTTGTTCTGGTCTTTGTTTTATTTGGTTTGGGGGTTTTCTTTTGTATTTGGTTTTTTTGTGGGGGAGGTTGCAAGGGCAGGGGGTTGATGCAAGGGGTCGGGGAGATAAATGGGATTGGAATGCATGAATCATAAAGAATCACATAAAGTAAGGATAACCAGGCTACAATCCACAATCCCAGAAAAGCTAGGTAACAAGGAGGGCCCTAAAAGAGACATGCATGGATGCCCATGAGAAGGGGAAATAGATAAGATCTCCTGAGTAAATTGGGAGCTTGGAACTGAGGAGCAAGGAGTAAGGGGAAGGTTGAAATAGAACATGAGGGAACAGGTTGGCCAAGTTGGGGGAGGGACAGAGAGGGAAAGTAAGGAAAGAGATATCTTGATAGAGGGAGCCATTATGGGGTTAGAGAGAAACCTAGTGCTAGAGAAATTCCCACGAATCCCCAAGGATGAACCCAGCTAAGACTCCAAGCAATAGTGGAGAAGGTGCCTGGACTGGCCTTCCCCTGTAATCAGATTGATGACTACCCTAATTGTCATCATAGAACCTTCATCCAGTAACTTATGGAAGCAGATGCAGAGATCCACAGCTAAGTACTCGATTGAGCTCATGGAGTCCAGTTGAAGAGAGGGAGGAGGAATTATATGAGCAAAGGGGTCAAGATCACGATGGGGAAACCTGGAGACAGCTGGCCCCAGCTAGTTGGAGCTTGCTGACTCTGGACTCATAGCTGGGAAATGTGGTGGACCAGCCCCCACATTTATTTACCCCAGGAACTCTTGAGGAATGAGGAATAAGAAACTTAGTTAGAAACAGAGGGGAGAGAAACAGAGAGAAATGCAGCATAGACTTGGGTGGGTATGGATCCTTATTCATCAGCCCAGAACTTTATTCCAAAGGTCTATTTATAACAATGCCAAGGGGTGGAGTAAAAGACCTCCCCCTTGCTAGTTACGGTCAAGTGTAGACCCTTACAAATACTCAGGCCTGTGGTCCAATCAACCTCTTATGCAGTCCTGCTGAGTACAGCCACTAGGAAACCTAGTAGATTACAACAGAGGAACCTTCATAAACCTAAACTAGTCCCTCTGAATGTGGGTGCCAGTTGTGGGCTTGAGCAGTATGTGGGGCCCCTGGTAGTGTGACCAGGATTTATCCTGGGTGTATGAACTGGCTTTTTGGAGCCCATTCCCTGTGGTCGGATACCTTGCTCAGACTCAATACAGAGGGGAGGGGCTTGGTCATGCCTCAACTTTGTTGGCTCCCCATGGGAGATCTTACCCTCTCTGAGGAATGGATGGGGAGGGAGCGGGGTGGGGTGGGGTGGAGGTTGAACCGGAGGAGGGTAGGGAGGGGGAACTGTGGTTGATATGTAAAATGAAAAACAAAACCTTTAAATGAATTTTAAAAAGTGGAAAAAGAGTTTAGGGTCTGAATCACTTGGTCTTCAGACGGTTCTAATGCTGACGATGAAGACCTCCTTCCACTAGATGTGTCATCTTGCTGGATACATAATCACTGGTAAAGGAAAGCAACTCAATTCTCGAGATATTGACTAAGTGTTCCTGTTTACCAGCCAGCATGAAGGAACTAAGCAGGGAATCTCAAGATGCTCCTATGTTAATGGAAACAAAAAACATACCATAACCAACAATGCATTTGCTCTAAATAGTAATGATCAATTCAGTTACAAGAAAGACTTCTCAGCATAGAAAGAGGACTTGAAGACAAAGCAGAGAGCAATTTCCTTCTATTCCCCCATTTACCTATGCAAACAATTATGTCAAAATCATTGTTTGTCTTGGGGAAAACACTTGGGGGATGTTGTCCCTGAGGGCTTGGGAGGAGCTAAATGTCCCATGTGAGTACAGCACCATGAAAGCATTAACTGAGAAGCCTGGGAGGACTGCTTTCAGTATCTACTTCTACTGTCACAGATACAACAACAACAACAACAACAAAACCTTTGGATTTTTTTTAACCATCATTCACAGGTGAGCATCTTAGAATTTAACTTTGGTCTTAACCATCTAGACAGCTACACTGGGGATTTAGAACAGATTTGGGTAAGATTGCTTTAGCTGGGAGAGGTAGATTAGGAAACTGAGATTAAAGTCAAACACCCAAAATCATATAAATTCCCATTCTAAGCAAACCCAAATCACTCCAGGTCCTATAACCATAGAAACTTCTCAGGCTTGTCTCTATGTCGGGTACAGATCCTTGTCAGCTTTTAACCCCATTTAAGTTTTCTTATGGAGTCTCCATTTTGCATTTTTCCTGTCTGATTTGCAAGTTGTGCTTTTCCAAAGTAAGAAGTCCTCAGACATTCTCCTTTCCCAAACTACCATTCAGTTTTCCAGAATCCCGGTGGCAATGGATGACAGTCTATTAACCAAGGAAAGAACCATTTGAGAGACAGTGACTTGAAGAGAGTCAGAAGAGGGAGAGGAGAGACAGAGGGAAAAAGGAGAGGGGTGACACTAATGTTCTATCAGGAGGGAAGAATGACAGAGACCACTGTCTCAAGAAAAATCAACTTGACTAATCTCTGCTGTCTCTAGGTGACAATTTATAAGCTGAAAATAAATTTTTGACCACCTGTGGTCTAAAAATTTTTGGTACTAAAGACCTATTTCAAGATTTTAAAAGTCCCATTTTCACTTTAGTTTAAAGTATGTGTCTTCTTTCTTGATCTCAGATCCTACATGTAGTAAGGGAATGTGGTCAGGGATCATTCAGGGAATAGTCAGGGGCTATGGAGGGGATGGTTAGAGGATGTGTGGTAGGTAGTAAATGGTTGTGCCACAGGTAGTCAGGAGCTGATTATTACGTAGTCATGGAGTGTGCAATGGACAATTAGGGGCTGGGCAGTGAGTATCTGGGGGCCATTAAGTGAGTAGCCAAAGGCTATAACTTACATAGTCAGGGGCTATACTATAGTCAGTCAGAAACTTGCAGTAAGTAAACAGGGGATTTGCAGTGGGGAGTGGGTCTTTACCCTGCTGGATTCTTTAACCTCATCTCTCCCAGAACATTTTTATTTTGTCATTTTAATTGCTGTTTTACCATTCATCCTTCATTTCTGTTTTATAGAGTCAAAGAGGTGTGAGGAAACAGAAAAGGAAACAATATCCAAGGCAGTTGTCAGAAAGCACCAGCAATGTGCTCTTTTTGAGTGACAGTCCTGATACTATTTAGGACTCCTTTAGAAGCCCCAATTTGGAGACTGTCTAGTAGTATAATTCCTTTACAAGTACAATGTATTTTTGCATTATGCCTTTTATAAGAGAACCATTCCATGTATGTTACCACTTTAGCCTGTTTTATCCCACTAGTACTCCTCTTGATTAGATTACTAATAAGGTAACCTGAGTATAAACACCTCCTGAAGAGCTCCTTACCCTACACAAAATTCACAATATTTCTGCTTTGCCATGAGTGAGAATTCAAGCTTTCTCTTCTACCATTTACCTTTCCCCGAAACCTTCAAAAGTGGGCTAATGATCTTCCAGTATTCAGTAGTGAGAGGCAAGCCCATGTCTTCAGGTTCCTATGTGTACTTCCTACTTCTCTTGGATAACCCAACAGTGCTGCAAGCATTCCTATTTGTCCTTTTTTCAGTCAGTCTTCAGATTTTGTTCTGTTTGAGTCATTGTCCTCTAACTTTTCTAGAAAGGAGCCCTCACAAAATAGTATTCTTCCATAAGGATCCCTAAACCTCAGTTGGTTTTGTCTCTCCAGATACTTCACTTCAATGACTCTTCAAGTTTCCATCTTCTCAGGATTAAAGGATAAAAGTGGAGAAAATCTTGGGACCAGTTTCTTCATTTTGTGTTTGTGTTATTATGAGCAGGGTGTACAGATGCATGTGTGTTGAATGTGTATGTGGAGGCCCACAGTCAACTGTGGGTGTTGTTCCTCGGGAACTAACCTCCTAATTTTTGGAGACAGAGTTTCTCACTGGGTCATGGAGCTTATTCATTCAGCTAGTCTGGCTAATCAGTAAGACACAAGGATCCTCCTGTACACACACACACACACACACACACACACACACACACACACACACACACACGTACATACACACTAATATTTGTACACAGAGAGAGTAAAATGGAGGGAGATGGAAGATGGGGAAAAGGAAGAGAGAAGGGAAGAGAAAGTGAGGACTTAAAAGCCTGCACCACCACCATAACTGTTTATTTGTATGGATGCTCTAAATTAAACTCATGTCCTCATATTTACACATCAAGCACTTTACCAACTGATCTACCTCCCTGGCCTCTCTTTGTATACTTTAAATAATTAATGCTAGGGTATCTAGTATCTTTCCAATATGGGACATCTATCAGTTTTCTCAGGTTAAAGAGTTAAACTTTTAGAGCCAACTAAAAAAATTATGGTCAGAACATGCCTACTTAGAAGTACATATTCTTCCTATACTGCTGAGGAATTTGCTTAGCCTCTGCACTGCTCAGATAATTCTTTAGTAAGGAGCCTTTCTATTTAAACACAGAAGGAAGTTCATTCTCCTTCAGCATCAAGGAAGTACCACCCACAAGCTAGCTGTAGGTAAATGATACCATTTTGTGTGTGTGTGTGTGTGTGTGTGTGTGTGTGTGTGTGTGTGTGTGTGTGTTTGACTGATTGTTTTTGAAGTTTATGAAGAGTTTATGTTCTTTTCTTCAAATTAACAGAAATATGAATCAAGGAAACAAAACCACCATCTCTGAATTCATCCTCCTTGGTCTCTCCAACCAGGCTGAGAAGCAGAAACTCATCTTTGTGCTTTTCCTGAGTATGTACCTGGTCTCTGTGGTTGGAAACGGGCTCATAATTTTGGCCATTGGATTGGATATACATCTTCACACACCCATGTATCTCTTCCTTGCCAACCTATCATTTGCTGATATTTCGTCCTCTTCTACCTCAGTCCCCAAAATGCTGATGAATATTCAGACCAAAAGTCAATCCATCTCGTATGAGGGCTGCATCACACAGATGTATTTTTCTATTGTATTTGTTGTCGTTGATAATTTCCTCTTGGGGGTCATGGCTTATGACCGATTTGTGGCCATCTGCCACCCTCTGAATTATACAATCATCATGCACTCCAGGTTCTGTCTTTTTCTCACTGTTTGCCCATGGGTTCTCAGCAATATTGTTGCCCTGACACATACTCTTCTGGCCAATCAGTTGGTTTTCTGCAACCACAACACCATCCAACACTTCTTCTGTGACTTGGCCCCCCTGCTCAAACTTTCTTGCTCAGATGCAATGATCAATGAACTTGTGAAATTTATTGTGGGCTTATCAGTCATCACCTTCCCCTTTGTCCTTATCCTCTTCTCCTATGTCTGCATAATCAGGGATGTGCTGAGAATTTCATCCACAGAAGGAAAGTGGAAGGCCTTTTCTACCTGTGGTTCTCACCTGACAGTCGTAATACTCTTCTATGGGACTATTGTGGGGGTTTACTTTTTCCCTTCATCCACTCACCCTGAGGACACAGACAAGATTGGTGCAGTACTCTTCACTGTAGTGACACCCATGATGAACCCCTTCATCTATAGCCTGAGGAATAAGGACATGAAAAGTGCCCTGAGCAAGCTCATCAATAAAAGACATTTCCTCCCTTTGATGTCATGAGCATCTGAACTCTTTTGATCTGCACAACTAGATAAATGGCAGAGCCAAGAGTTTGTAGAATAGTTATGATGATTCAACATTTAGTGAACATTTTGTATCTGCCCAATTGCCTCCTACTCCAATTTCTGAGGGTTATGTGCTTTTACATTAGTTCTGGTACTAGAAATGAGACTGCTTATCTACATAGTTAAGTCACAACAGAAACATAAACTTGGTTACAATATATACTGTTGTAAACTTAGGTACAAATTATTTGTGATTTGCATATATTGACTTACATTGGGAGCTTCATAGCTACAGATATATCTTTGCAGTATCCTATTTATTCCACACCTGAGATATGCATGATTAATAGAGGATGGTGAATGGAGTTGAATGAATAGGAAAGGTAGAGAATCTGAGAGGAGTTAGGAAAGGGAAAGAATATGATTAAGCTATAGAGGAAGAAAATTTACAAACTAAAACTTAGTAAATAAACTTTAAAAATAAAAAATTAAAAAGAAAGGAAAAAGGTTGAGCAACTCAAGCCAGAGACACTTCAGGTCAGGATTTTCTTGGGTAGTCATATATGCACTTTAGACTGTATTTTTTGGTGTAGCTGTACCTTAGCAAACATAGGTTTCTCATCAGTTAGGTTTCTCATGAATGGAAATTAATTTCGGTGGAGATCTGGCCAAAGTTCAAACTGTTAAACATTTATCAGGCTAAAAAAGATTTTATCATTATCTTCCAAACCTCCCCTGGATTAACAATTCAACCTCTCCAAGAGCTTGGTACTTCCATTTTATAATATGGTTGGTTGTCTGGGAAATGTGATTTAAATTAATTTGTATACCTATGGGCCTGACCTACTAATCTATATTGCCTGGCTTATAGATTCTAGGCAAGGTTAGAAACTGCATTTGCTGTGAGTCACAAGATATGAAAAGACTAATTTGACCAGTAATAGAGTTGTGCACAAGTTGTGGGTCTGCCTAAAGAAATAGTTTTACAAGTTCCCATAATGATCATGATAAATTCTCATGGAAAAAAATGTCTGGATGTGTGTCTAAATGTTTGTATTTACCAGAATCATTTTTTCTTTTTTGTTTTTCTTTATTAAGAAATTTTCTATTCACTCTACATACCACCCACAGATCCCCCCTCCTCCCTCCTCCCATCCTCCAGCCCTCCCTCCCAGGCCACCTCACATCCCCACATCCCTCAAATCAAGGTCTCCCATGGGGAGTCAGCAGGTCCAAGCCCCTCCCCACTGCACTAAGGCTGTGCAAGGCATCACACCACAGGCACCGGGCTCCCAAAAGTCTGCCCATGCACCAGGGATGAATCCTGATCCCCCTGCCTGGGTGCCCCCCAAACAGTTTGAGCCAAACAAACATCTTCCATATCCAGAGGGCCTAGTCCAGTCCCATGGGGGCACCACAGCCACTAGTCTACAGTTCATGGGCTTCCACTAATGTGGCCAGTCATCTCTGCACTTCTTTCCATCATGATCCTCAACATCCCCCGCCTGCAGAATCCCTCCTCTCTCTCATCAGTTAGATTCCTAGAGCTCAGCCTGGTGCCTGGCCTTGGATCTCAGAGAGGCTGGCTAACAGGGAAAGACTCTAGGAGGGACAGATGGATGACCCAGTGAAGGTGAAGTGGATGAGATCTACATGAGCAGACTGGGAATGACAGGGGGTGGAGGGTGAGGAATGGGGCATGAGAACATAGGGGAATGGGAGGGTCGAGCTGGAACAGGGACAGAGTGGGAGGGCAGGGAGGAAGATACCATGATAGATGAGGACATCATGGGTATAGGAAGAGTTAGGGTGCCAGGGAGGCTCTCAGAAATCCACAATATTGACCCCACCTTGGAGTGCTGGCAGCAGTCTAAAGGGTGCCTAGACTGGTCTACTTTGGTGACCAGTCTAGTGAATACCCTAACCATCATCACAGAGCCATTGTCCAGTGACTGATGGAGGCAGATGCACAGAATCATTTTTCAAATCACTATTTTCAACAAACATCCACCAAGAACTTTTTATTTACCAGTCTTTAGATGCGTCCCAGAGACTAAAAGAATGAATGTACCATAGTATCATTATATTAGCAAACCAAACAGGAAAGGTAAATATAATTTTACATGATTTTTTAAGGTCAATAAACAAAGGCAACATTTGGTTCATTACTAAAGTCATTAATCAAGGAAGTGTAAAAAAGAGTGTATGAAATTTGCACTAAATGTGTAAAATGCCAGCAATATTTTTTGAGCCAAATTTGAAGCAAGTTTTAATTAAATACTGGCCAGGAGGACAGACTTTGGCCAGGACCATTCTGGGGTTCCCAGAAAATGGCAATAAGTCACATTCTGCCAAGGCCTATACAGACAAACCCATAAAGCCACTGTATTTCCCATCAGGTCCAATTAGGGACAAGCATTATATCCTGACATACTTCCTGCCTATGTACCTCCGCCTACATCCAATCAAGGGCAAGCACACACCATGACATATTTCTTGCCAACATACCTCCTGCCACATGTGATCAAGCACATCCTGTGCAGTTGAGTCAAAGCAACTTGTTTAGGGAAACAAAAACATGTGGCTTGTTATCTCCCATAAACAATAGCCTCCAGCATTTCAGGAAGTAACTGTTCTTGGGCAAGGGGCTTACACATTAGAGGCATTTTTGTTTCATAGATCACCTAGGCACAATAATTAAAACTTCAAACTTAACGCATAACTTTGGCTCTCACATTACCACTAGAAACACAGAAGCCCTGGATTTAAATTGAAGTGTACTTTCTGTGCATTTTTAATAGGATTCTTGAAAAGTAGAGGCAGATTTTTTTCTTCAGTTTTGTATAGACCACAAAATATTTAACACATTCAGTCTCTTCACCAGGCTAAATAATTATAACCCTTAAACCTTTCTCACACATGAAAGTAACCTTCCCCTTTAGTGAGCAATGACAGAGGGGTTAGGGAAACCCCAAATTATTGTATAGGAAAGTGTTCAAAATTAAAGTTCTCAAACTTTCTGATGCTATGACCCTTTAATACAGTCCCTCATGTTGTGGTGACCCACAACCATAAAATTATTTTCGTTGCTTCTTCATAACTGTAATTTGCTACTTTTATGAACTGTAGTGTAAAAATTTTATATGCCGGCTATCTGATATACAACCCCTGTGAAAGGATCATTCGACCTCAAAGAGGTCATGACCCAAAGGTTGAAAACCGATGGTTTAACGTAAATACCGAACAATTCACACAGAATAAGACTGTCAGTATAGCAACGAAGAGGGTAAAGACAAAACCTGAGGTTCAGGTCATATTTTACGCAGACAAAAATGAAAATCACGTGCTAATTTCCATTTTTAGCAGCATCAGGAATTAGTTAAAGTGTAGAATTAATGTATTTAGTTTCAAAAATCTTTCTTCAGACATCCTGTGTTACTCCACAGAACTTGTGATGAAGTTCTGAATTGAATGTGGCTAAGCTGTTTAAGAACATTGAACATACTGGCGATCCAGACCCATTGAAGGACTGTTTTTTTTTTTTTTATTATTTTGCAATACAATTCTGTTCTACATACGAGCCATGGATTCCCTTGTTCTCCCCCCTCCCACCCCCCTCACCTTCCCCCCAGCCCACTTCCCATTCCCACCTCCTCCAGGGCAAAGCCTCCCCCAAGGACTGAGATCAACCTGGTAGACTCAGTCCAAGCATGTCCAGTCCCTTCCTCCCAGGCCGAGCCAAGCGACCCTGCATAGGCTCCAGGTTTCAAACAGCCAACTCATGCAATGAGCACAGGACCCGGTCCCACTGCCTGGATGCCTCCCAAACAGATCAAGCCAATCAATTGTCTCACCCATTCAGAGGGCCTGATCCAGTTGGGGACCCCTCAGCCATTGGTTCATAGTTCATGTGTTTCCATTTGTTTGGCTATTTGTCCCTGTGCCAGCAATATTTTTGTATTATTTCACTAAATGAAAAAAATCAGTACCCTAATGAGAATAAACATAAAGTAAGACAAATGTTCTATTCTTGGCTCTTATGGCAAAATATATGAGACAAATCATAAGCATAAATGTAAGTTGCTCATTCTCCAGTGGATGGCTACATACATATGGGCATATGGACACCAATAATTGGATTCAGTGAGTCATTAATAGTAAATAAATAAATAAATAAATAAATAAATAAATAAATAAATAAATAAAAGACATGAAGCTGGGGAAGAGATGCAAGTTAGTAAGATGTAGCAGTAGAAGGATATGACTAAAATACATTGTATAAATGTACAAAACTTTCAAAGAATAAAAAAACTTTTTAAGGAATTAAAACTTTTGATCTGCTAGCATTCCTACTGTCTGCCAAAGAGTTCTTCAATTTCCACATCTAAATCAAGTAAAAAATCACTCCAGAATAGGTTATAGAGAAGTTGTAAACATCTCACACTTCTTTCCTTATATCCTCCTTCCACTTGCTTGTGTCTCTCTATTTATCTTATTCTTTGAAAAATTCATACATGCATACAATGTATCCTCTACCCTCAATTAGCTCCTTCAAACTCTCCCACTTTCCAACATACCTCCATCCAAACTTTAGGCACTTTTTAATAGTTTACTGAATACCATTAGTGATGCCCATATGAACATGAGTGTTGTTTGGAGATCTAATATAACATATATGACATACCAGTGGGAACTTCCCAAAGAAAAGTGACTCTATAGCTCCCATCAACCTTTAACTGAAAATATATCCTCATCTGGGAATGGGGCCTTAGGAGTCCTTCTCCTTTCATGATGGAAATCTTAACCAACTTGACATTCTGCAGATCTTGAAGAGGTACCCACATCTGCTGTGAGTTCCTGTGTGTGAAACAGTCATGTCAAGTCCAGAAGACAGCAGTCCACAGCCTTATTCCTCAATTTCTATCTGCTACATTCTTTACAAACCTTTTCTTCAGTGATAGTCCATAACTTTTGAGACAGGAGCAAGTATTAGAATATGAAACTATGTAAATGCCCGTAAGTAGATAAAGTGATAAAGAAAATATGGTTTCTGATATACTATTCAGCCTAAAATGAAAAAAAGAAGGAATCATATCATATATAACATGAATAAAATGAAAATATTATGGAAAATAAAATAGGCCAGTCACAGAAAGATAAATATTGCACTTACATGAATATCTAAAATAATCAAACTCATTTAAGCACAGAATAGAATAACTGCTAGGTGATAAGACACAGAAGATTAAAGAATTGATATGTGTGTTTCAAATACACAATTTCAAACAATTCTAGTTACCCATTGAACAACATTTTGCTTATAGTCAACAACCATGCAACATACATACACTTAAAGATTAAGTAAGAGGAAGATATCATTTTGTGTGTTGTCATTATAGTTTAAAAAGCAAAATCTAGCCATGCCAAGTGTTGGTGAAAACTGGGAGTACATGGAATCCTAATAAATTGCTAACATTGTTGAGTAGTTTTTTAAATGATACAATTAGTTTGATGAACAACTCAGCAATTTCCTAAAATATTAAGTGTATACCCACCTTACAATCCAGCCATTTCAACCTAGGTGTTGCCTTGTAGAACATAAAATATATATGTATTCAAGACTCCCCACATATGTTCATTACAGTTTTATTTATGATAGCCCAAAAAGTAGAAACAACCCCAATATTCACAAACAGATGAAGGAACAAACACAATATGTTGCATCCATGGAATATAGCAATATTCCATAATTATGTCACATTTATGAGGTACCTTAAAGTACCTCATTCAACCTCTACCAAGAACTGAGATGTCGAGGATATGTGTGTGATCACATTGTGAACCCTAAGATTGCATTTTTTACTGGAAAAATTTGATTCTAGTTGTAGTGTGTTACAGCCTTGGCATACACATTTAATCCATGAGCTTTCTGCTTGAATATTATGAACAGGATTAAATAAATTTGACCATAGGTCAAGAGGTGGAGCAAGCAACCTATGGACAGAAAGTGAACATAGGATGATTATGAAAAAAAAAAAAAAACAGAACAAAAGGAAGTTAAGAGGACAGATAGAGAGTTGCACATGAAGTAGAAGTGAGGGACATTTTAGTTTGAAGGGATTTGTTTGAAATGGCATAGGACAAGGAGGCTTCTGGGATGTCAGTGGAGGAAGGTCAGCTGGGTACTTTCTTTACCTTTCTGAGCTAGCAGGCTTGCACTCCTGAGTCCCAAGTCCTTTTTAGTAAAATCAAGTGATTGAGATTTTGTTAAAAACAACATTTGGTGCTCCAATGCATGACATGACCACATGGACAGAGAAATCGCACCAGCCATGGACACATTGAGAAGCTATCAGTTTTGGTAAGACACCTGGGAAGTCCTCGAGGAAATAAGTAATATTAAATGGAAATGTCTCTCCTGTCTTAAGGATGGAAAATATTGAAATACAGGGCATTAGGACTCTGTATAGTGCTACTTTAGATGGCTTGAAAACAGAAGCAGAATATGAAAAGATAAATGACTCAACTGAGATTGACATAATAGCAATTATAATTACTGAATCTTTCTGGTGATCTATATTTCATCCTCAGTAGCCATAGCGGTTATGTGCCAAATATGAAAAGTGGTTTGACTGTGGGGATCAATGGAATAGTCACAACATTTGACTAATACAGGGTTTTCTGATGGTTCATCAGTTGCTCATGGGACCAAAACTAAGGGAAAGCAGTAGGATATACACCAGGAGATATAATGGTCATTACTGAGGAATGAACCACAAAATCAGCACAGAACTATTGGCTATAAGACAAACAACTAGAAAAGCTAAATGAAGATCTGTATCTTCACTAATTTATGGTGCATGTGTAATAGTATAGGTATATGGTTATCAAAATGCAAAACTATTAAATGGCAGATAAATGGCAAAGATATCTGGTCATGGGAGGCATGCAGAAAAATGGCAAATTTTACCAAAACAGCAAATTTTATGTGGCTCATACAGGCAAGAAAGAAAACTTTTGAAAATAACGAAATAGGGGACAAATTGGCATCATGTTTAATTAAGACTAGAATATTAAAAATTTACCAGAGAATAAATCAGCAAGAACAATAGATTGTACATTTGAAAAACTTTAAAGTTTACACCTAACACTAAAAACTAATGGGAAATAGAGAACCAAATTAAACCAGAAAATATGAGAATAAGTATTATAAGGAATCCATACCCAGAAGTTGGTTCACACCTTTAATCCCGGCATTTGGAAGGCATATATATTTAATTCTAACACTTGGGAGGCAGAGGCAGGCACTTAAGAATTACATTGAATGAAATTCAAAAGCCACTTACAAAAGGCAGGTTGAAATTCAAACTGATTATCCTTTGTGATCTAAAAATAAATACACTTAAACCTTGAATTTATATATAGATGGAAGGGGAATATAGGTACATTTACCCACACATACTAAAGCATATTTAGTTTCAAATTTTCAAAAGAATTTTTAAAATTAAAATATAATACTTTTTTATTGCCCCAAAACAAAACAAAACAAAACACAAAAAACAAAAACCTACCAAAAAAGGAAGCCCCAGAATTAGTGCTGGGGAATGATCTTGCTTTTATCTTGCCAGGAGTATAGCAGCATTCAACTAAGGAACCAGAGACCACTGGACAAATAAAACATCTGCAGAAAAAGGACAGATCATCAAGAGAAAATGTCCCAAGAAAAAAATTAATTGCCCACCTCCAGAGGATCTGACTGAATTCTGGCTCAGAGCCCCAGACTAGCACCAGCATCCATGCCACCATCTTGCAGGAGCAGCTGCTCCTTCCCACTGGACAATGTGGGTCAGGGCAGGATAACCCTGGGTGGCTCTCCCTTCCTTCTTCCAGTCATGTGACTGGCCTGCACTTGGCAGATTCTCAAATCTTGTCTCTGCTGCCCTCTACAGACATTAGTAGCAAACGGGCTTTATGTGGTCCCACTTCTATCATAAATTCAAACTGTCTTTGTGGTTGGAGCATGACTCTCTTCTTCTTTAAACCCATGTATGATTGTTAAAGAAAAACCTTCAATCTCTGTTTCATATCAGAAGAGCCACCTGGTATGGGACAGAAGAAAATGAAAAATAAGGGACTATTCTATTGTCACTAATCTCATAATCTTTTGGTTTACATTTGACTCTCTAACACTTTTTTTAAGGCATAACTATCATCTCAAAATCTATAAGATTATATATACATATATGTATATAAACTTGTATGTACATACGTATAATATATATATATAAACTTTCTGTCATGATACTAGTATTCATACAGAGTACTGACTAATTTCAAAAACAGGCTCCCTCTAGCTTCCTGTATGTGTTCTAAGTTTTGAGTCTGAAGTAGATAACTAGAAACTAAGTTTGTGTGCCTCAGATGTACTTAATAAGCTGTGGCCCTCGAAGCTGTCAGAGATCTGCTGCATACAGCCTTTAAAATGTTTAAGTTTTCTACAATAACCATGACCATTCCTAACACTAACCTTTGAGGTCTCCAAGAAGATGATGGGGCCCTGCAATGATGAATCCATCTGGACTGTGGTAATGCTAACTACTGGGCTAAACTGCTGCCAGTTTTTGCACACACATAAAAAAGGACAGCTTTTGGTTGACTGCTATGTTCTACCTAACCAGGATTGCCACTAAGCTGACAAACACCAAACAAAAATCAGTGTCATGCTACAAACTGCTCAGGACATTCAAATTGCTGAGTTCATGTGAGAGGGACATTAACATTTTACAGAATTTTGAACTCAAAAATACTTAATCCAAAGACTGCCAAATACAGCCAAGCTGGTCATTGTGGAAAGCTTGGCAGAAATAGTTTCATTTTGTGAATAGTTTTACTGTCTTAGAGTTAAAACCTTTCCTTTTTATTTAAACATAAGAGAAGAAATGTTGCAAGATACATGATCACACTCTGAATGCCAAGATTGCATTATTTACTGGAAAAATGTGTTTCTATTTGTGGTGTGGCTCAGCCCTAGCACACACCTTTAATGCAAGAGCTTTCTGCTTGAATTTTGTAAGCAAGATTAAATAAAGTCAACCATAGGTCAAGAGGCTGAGCAAGCAACCAGCTGAGAGAAAGTGAATGTAGGATGATTAGTAAAAAAAAAAAAAAAAATAGAGAGTAAAGAGGAGTCAAGAGGACAGATAGAGAGTTTCACAGGAAGTAGAAGGGAGGGATCAATTTAGTTTGAAGAGGCTTGTTTGAAATGGCATAAGACAAGGAGGCTGTTGGGATGTCGGTGGAGGAGGAAGGTCATCTGGGTGCTTTCTCTGCCTCCCTGAGCTAGCAGGATTTCATCCCAGCATCTGGCTCCTGAGTCTTTATGGGTAAAATCAAATGACTGAGATTTGTTAAAAACAAGACAGATAAGTAGTACAATTAAAATCCAGATAAAACTAAAGAATACTACAAAGTTGTAAGGCATTGGAGAAAAAAATGCAGCATGCATGAAGGTCCAAAATCAATTAAGTTAGACTCTGGAACCTAAAATCAGAACCTGCATCCTCTGCCACTTTCTTGCTACTTACCTTCTACAAGTCACCTCAACATTCTGGGCCTTAGTTCCTTCTTTGCTTTAGGGGCTCTTTTTTCTTTGCTAAGTAAGACCAATAAAATTGCTTTTGATCATGACTTTTTAGAAGAATAAAATAAATGACTCATGTAAAGCTTTTAGCATAGTACCCTACATGTGGTACTATGAGTTAAAACCTTTCCTTTTTATTTAAACATAAGAGAGAAAATGTTGCAAGACACATGAATTCAAGAATTAACTTAAATAATTATTGAGTTTTCCACTTTTGAAGAAAGTATCCTCATCCAAAGTGAATCTGGGCCCGGGAGAAACTGTCCAAAATAATTCCAAATAAAGAGACACATTGATCTCTCTACTCATCAGTATTGATTGTGATGAAGAACCTAGATAATTACTGCAATAACATAGTAATAGTAATAGAACTTACTAAGCACTTTCCCATTCTTCTTGAGTCCCAAATTGTTTCATGGCTAAATCATACACACACACACACACACACACACACACACACACACACACACACACACACACACACACACACACATCACACCTGGCCCAGGTAAATACTCAATACACCCACTAGAGAAGATGTTGTAGTCAGAGAATGTTTGTATAGCAGTTGACATTTGAAGAAAAATAACCTCAAGGATGCACCCTGTGAGGTCACTCTTCTTGAATCTACAGTGTTTAAGTGATTTATGGAAAAACGGGAACCAAAACTAATGCATGGATTCTGGTGTCTATCATAAGCAAAATTTTCCCCCTTATTCTTTTTGAAGCACATCCACCAAACACTTTCCTAAAATACTTGTTATATGTCCTTACTATAAAAGTTCTTAGCAAGCCGAAGAAATGAAGGAGTATGTGACCACCAGATGAATTTCACACAATTGGCTGGCCCTGAATAGCTACAGTCATCTTTATTTATACTTCAAAAACAAGCATGTTTTTCTCTATGAACAAACATGTTTTTCCCAATGTTAACATCTGGCAAAAGTAAATATGTCCAATATATTTTCCCAACTTTTACATCAAAACATCTTTTAAACCAAAAAGAACACTAATCATTTTGATAACTTGACCAAATATTAAGCCAGGTACATCCTGTCTTTACAAAATTAAAAATGATAAACATAGGCACACATTTTTAAGAACAACAATATCATTCAAAACTTAACAAAGCATATTTACAAGAATAGGGGTGAATTGCCTCCAATCCTGTCAGCACTGAATCAGACCAGTTCCCAGGGTCTGGAGTGACAGCTGACATCTCCAGACAAGAAATCTGAAAAACATCAGCTCCCCAAGAGGTTTAGGGGAAAATATTTGAGAAAAAAGTGATTTCCAGGAATGAACACATTTGTTCTATGTGTAACTGATGTAGTGACACAAAAAAACACGGAGAGAATCATCAATATTATGAGAAAGATGAGAGCACGAGAGCATTCAGCCAGCACAGTCCCAGCAGTATCCTGTGCTACCCCAAAGTCCACTGGTCCTTTCTGAATGAGACTGTCCCTGTGGATTTTGCCTCATCTGGAGACTCATTGAGCAAGCACTCATATACTGGCCTGAAACTAGGCCACATGGCTCCCATCACCTGCCTACTCATATACTGGAACCTCAAAAATATGACTATATCAAAAGAGTTAACCCACTTAGCTCTTAGGAAACTAAGGACTGAAGAAGTTGGAAAACAAAGATCAACACTGAAATCTGGGAATAATTTGTCCATGCAATAAATACACACCGAATGGTTTTTATTTGTAGATGATTTGTGTGTTAAGCACCAAGATTGAAAAAAAAATTCTGTTCTCATGTTATCTACTTTCTAATTGTGACTACAGGTCAATATCAGACTAATAAAACATCTCATCTTTGAGATGATAGCAAGTAAGTAGTACACTGAATAAGTCAGAGCGTGGAGGTGGGATGTTTGAGTCCAGCTTTGAGTCTAGGAGAGCCTTCCAAAATAAGATATGTTTGAGAAAGTAAATAAAACAAATATAGAAACAAAGAAAATTTGTTGCTTGATAAAGACCTTCAAGAAATTAATTAGGGCCTTCCAGAAATCTTTGATCTTCTCAGAGATTTCATAATGGCCTCTTTTACCTCCTTATTCCTCAGGCTATAGATGAGTGGATTCAGTAATGGAGTCACCACTGTATAAAACACAGAAACAACTCGATCCCCCTCTGAGGACTGGTCTGTATTATCTCTCAAGTACATGAAGATAAGGGTACCAAAGAAGAGAGCTACAGCAGTGAGGTGGGAGGTGCAGGTGGAGAAAGTCTTGGCCCTACCTCCAGCAGAGCGGATCTGCATAATGGCCACAATGATGAACAGATAGGACACAGAGATAACCACAATGCAAGCAGGCATGACAAAAATGGCAAAGACAATAATCACTACTTCCTGGATATAACTGTCCCCACACACGAGTTTTAATAGAGGAGGGAGGTCACAAAAAATGAAGTTAATTTCATTGCTTCCACAGAAGGAGAGAGTAAAGGCTGTGACAGTCCGCACAAAGCCACTAGAAAAACCAGCCACATATGCCCCAGTGACCAAGCCTACACGGGCCTTCTCTGTCATGATGGTGACATAAAGCAGTGGTTGGCACACAGCCACATAGCGGTCATAGGCCATAATTGCCAAGAGGTAGCAGTCAATGGAAGCAAAGAAGGTAAAAAGGAAGAACTGAGCTGCACAACGAACTTGAGAGATGGTTGTGCCGTGTTCCCATAGTACAGCCAGCATCTGAGGGATGATAACAGAGGAGTAGCAGATGTCCACAAAGGAAAGGTGGCTGAGAAAGAAATACATTGGGGTTTGAAGTCGACGGTTCTTCTGGATCAGGATGATCATTCCTGTATTCCCCAGCAGAGTAGAGAGGTAGAAACTTAAAAATAAAAGGAAGAGAGGGAGCCCCCACTCAGGATGTTCAGTGAATGCAGTCAGAAAGAACTCAGTCACAAAGGTATAATTCCTCCCAGCCATCCATCTAGAGGTTTACCTGTGAGGGCTAAGACAAGATCCAAAGAAGAGAAACTCAGAAGGGAAGAATAAGTTATTACAAGTAATAGAGCTTAAGTTGAGACTCTGATATGTAGTCATTGACTACAACAAAGTTTGCAGACTAAGAAAGACATAGAGAAATGCAGAGCTCACTCTAATATAAAACATGATGTATCTTTATATTATAGTAGGAATGGGGAGTAAGTGATTCTTGGACTGACAACCTAGATCTTGTATTTACAATTGCTCTCCCATTGGCTAGGTTATGTTATAAGGAGCACTTAATCTTTCTGAACCTCAATCCCTTTCCTGTCAAAAGAGGTTAATATACCCATGTGCTTGTGGGATGATTTGCTGATTAAAACAGATGCAGAATGACACTGAAAAGCTAAAATCACTACATAGGCATACAGTTGCTTATTAAAAATTTTAAATGAGCATCTTCTGTTAGCTTCCTCTCATTTATTTTTCAATAACCACTGTCACTACATGAAAGATTTTCTTCATAATGAAATTTCATGTCAAATTGTATTTGTCTTTCAAGTGAAAACATAATGTGAAACACTCAGAAATATGATCCTTGAAATACAATTTCTTTTAGAAAAATCGTGAATACATATAGTTCTTCCAAAGAAGAACAATATAGCTAAAGAATAATAAAAATAAAACTTCTATATTTAAAACTTTGTGTATCTGTCTGATGGCAGACACAAGAGGCCATGAATTTCATAATAGAGATTTTAGAGTTCCTAGACCATATCATCCCAAGAGTTTTAAGGATCAGTGAATCTGCATTTCTGTAGCATACACCACTAAAAAGCCTTAGAGAAGTTCTGCTCTCATCAGTATATCTAGAAATCTTCTTGGTTCAATTATAATCATGTAGGTAAATTACAAAACAGATAATTTAATATCTGTCTACCAAAACAGTAACACAAGGGGATACTCCTAAGAATAGGCTTGTGTCTAACTTTGTGTCTAATCACCAGAACTTTTGAGTGCCTCATATTTTTGCATAAATAACATAATGAGAACTCATCATTTGATAATATTGTATATTCTACTTGATCACCAAAGGGATTAGAATATACACCATATTATTTCTTCTTAAGGGTATCTAGTAACTTTTAATTCCTTGAAAAGCATTCTTTGTACATGTGGTATACCCATTAATAAAATCATGTTGATCAGCCAGAGAATTTCTTTCACTACTTCTGTCAAAATAAGCATTATATATTCTGTAAAGGAAACAGCATGAGTCAAAATATATGCATTATTAATCAGCAATGGACTCTGCTTATAGAAATATTTGTTTTCAGTTTAACTGTATGAATTCTTTAAAAATAGCTGCTTTCCCATTTTAAGTTGTCTGGATAATTAAGACTCTATATAGATATATAAATACATAAACACACTGGCATTATCCTTGCAACCAAGAGAGAAAATATAAGCTCCTACAGGTATCTAACAAAGCTCTATGATGATTGGTTTATTATTCTCAAAGCCTCTAGTAAAACATAGTTTAATAAAAAAAAGCATATATATTTGAAAGGAGAATAAAGCAGAAACTATTCTGCAATCTAGTATTGATGAATTAATGAGGAAGTCTGAATGAATGGATTTTGTATTTTTTGAAAAAGTTCCTCAACAGCGCTGTAAAAAATGACTTTGGTGATTAGAATAGCAAATGCTACTAAAGCCAGGTCAGTGATGAACTGATTCATCAGGGCTGATAACAAAGAAAAAAACTTAGACACACAAACTGTGAGTTGTCTTTACCTGTATTCTTCTGTGCCTTTCTTCTTGGTGTGGTTTTGCTACCTGTGGCCTGACATTCCAGGTGATTTCTGCATCCAGTTCACCATGCAGAGCTGCGGGCAAGTCATACTTCCTTTCTATCTTTAATTCCCTTTACTTTGTTCCCCTTTGCTAAAAATGCAGCTCTTTCTCATAATTCTAGCACTATGGTTGAGATGGGTCACACCAAGTTCTTTTATGTTTTAATCTCACTGCAATGAACCATTCTTCCCTCTCAACATTAGCAAACCAATATATCCCTGACCCTGTTTTCCTGAGATTACTTCAGACTCCTGCCACAACAGTAGGGCTTAAAGAACCAGTAAGTATCCCTAAGTTTCTGATCTCAACTATACTGAATATAAGAAGTTTGATATGCATCTTATAGTCACTTTCAGAGTGTTGCAGTCTAATTAGCTCCTGGGGTGACTCTCCAGGGAAGGCAATTTTGTGACTTCCTAACAAGGTATCTAATATCTTTGAAAGTTGGTCTCTAATTTCAAACTCTCAAATCCCCATGACATGTCTAACCAACTCTCGTACAGTGTAACAGAGCTAGTTCACAGACTTTGCACCAAAAGGAATGCACTTTTGGAAGATCTCCTGTATCTCACTTTGATGCCACTCTAACCAACTATGACTTGATCACTAAATGATGCTATTTCTTAAGAATGAGCTCTTACTTGCCGTGACCATGACATATTGGGATATGTGACTGTGAAAGTTCACTGCTCACTGATATGATAAAAGCATGTGATATACATACATAAAAATGCCAGGGTATTGTGGTATGGAACCTGTAATTTCAGATCTCAGGGAGCAGAGGCAGGAAGACTGTTAGAAACTCAAGGCTACAAATGGATACACAAATTACATCAAGACATTGGTTCAAGAGAGTGAAGAGAGAATGAAGGCACTACATCCTTTGAAACTGATTAATTTGTTAAATTAATATATTTTCCGTTTGCAAAAGCAGAGAGTGAAGTGAATGAGGATCCACAAAAAATATTATGGAGTTCAAGAGTGAGTGGGCAGTGAACTAACTAATTTCTACCAGCAAACTTAGAAAATTCCCCAGGATGATTATAACCTTCAACATATCTCTGGTTCTGAAAATTCAAATGAGAAATTCTCAAGGTACTGTCTGAAAGGTGAATATTAACACAACCACTTCCAGGGATTCTGACTTGGTATCCATCATGAGAAGTAGATATCTATATTGTTCATGATTACCTCAAGACATTCTGATACAAGTAATCTCTAAAAATATATCTGAAGACAATTCTTGAAGACTGTTCTGGGAGTCTAGCCCTTCTTGACCCTCTGTGTGTGGTGCCACAAACTTAAAGTTCCAAGTTACATGGATGCCATCCTTCGTCGTGAGTGAACCTCAATAGGGCATTTTTTAAATGTTCCTCTGTCTTATAAATGAGTTTTTAAATGTGAAGATAGAAAACGTCATAACGATGACCTGAAACGGGGTTTACTGGTTTGACTGAGAATATCCTGAAGATGGACAATACAAGGAGATGCTAGAATCCGCTTAAACTACACTGTCCTTAAGAATTCCCCTGGGAACTGATAAAATCCAAAGGTCCATATCTTAGTGTGTAATAATTAAGTCAGAGTATCTGAGTGTAGGAGCCAGAAACCAGAATATTTTGTTTTTACTCCCCTGGTGACTATAGTATGTAGCAAAGCTGGAGAGTCACTGACAGGATGCTCTTGCATGTTCTCAGGTGTCTGAGACAGATGTTTCAGGAACATGGTTTTAATATTCCCACACACTTAAAGACAACTCTTTGATATTTATTCTTTATATAGAAAATCATACTGTATAACAGCATGTATAGAGCTATATAATTAAGAAACCACATTCCATGGATCCTAAAGGACAATTATATGCTATTTCTTGACATGAATCCTAATATCATTGTGATTAATGTTATGCTTCATCCAGTGGCTGAAAGGAAAGAACAAGCCAGAAGCAAATAAAGACTATTATTGCACACACACACACACACACACACACACACACACACACACACACACACACACAAAAGAAAGAAAGAAAAGAAAAGAAACCACACCACCTTTAACCCACAAATTCCCCAAAGCATTTAACCATAGACCTTCCAGTTCATTAACAGCCTGATACTCCTGGGGAGGGGTACCCATTAGACAGTATAGATTTAAAATGGCTCAGAAATTGTCCAAATGCCAAATGGCAAAGCAGTAATTAATTTAATAAAAACACGGCATCTTTTGTCTTTATTATGATTTTATGTACGATTATGATTACACATGATTCATCTCTAGATCTGGCTCCTTTAGGTCACGGTGTGACTTTCTCCATACAAGCGAATGCTTCTACTGGGAAAGGTCTTAGGATGTAATCTGTAGAAGTAGCATCCTTCCAGATAGTTCCCTAGGGAATTGTAAGAAGATACTATCTGTCCCTCTATGAAAGACTGTCTCTAGAGTCATTAAGGGGATCCCATAGCTGTTTCCCTAAAGCTCTATTTCATAAGTAGTATTGAATACACTCATTTGCCCCACCACCCCTAGATATTGGGGTAATCATCTGTTCAGGAAACTGGAGCCCCATTTTCAGGAAGAATTGAATAAGTTCAATGAACTATGCCTATCTGGTTAGGGACATTGAACCATTCTACAATATATTACATACAAAACATCATATCATACCTCATAAATAGGCACATTGAAGCCAATGTGATGATTCTGTGAGTAAATGTGTTTGCCATGCAAGCCTTGTAACCTGAGTCAATCTCCAGAACCCACATAAAGGTGAATGAAAAAAAGAAAGAATTCACTCCATATAATTGTTTCCTGACTTCTACATGCACACTGTGGCACATACTTCCTCCTAACACAGATACATTTGTAGTAAGAACAGGTCATGTTCTTGTAGAGGTGGCTCAGGAGTCAAGAGCACTGGTCTATACTCCAGAGGACACAGATTCAATTCCCAGCATGTATATGGTGTCTCACAATCATCTAAAACTCCAGTTCCATAGATCTAATGCTCACTTCTGGCATCAACAAGCACCAAACATACATATGGTCCATACACACATGTGCCAACTAACACCCATAGACATAAAATAATTTTGTTTTGGGGGGGTTTCTCTTACAACCCTGGCTGTCCTGAAATTCACTGTATGGACCAGGCTAACATCAAACTCAGAGATTCACCTACCTCTGCCTCTTGAGTGCTGGGATTAAAGACATGCACCTCCATCACCTGGCATAAAATATTTTTAAAGATTGTATTGACTTTAAAATAATAAAAGAAATCAGTCACCATGCAAAAGATCCAATGATTGTAGGTGCAGGGTGGAGGTCATGGAGTGAGGATGAATGAGATCAAAACACAAGGAACTAAAAGTTCTCAAAGAACTAATAAAGGAGGAGAAACACAAGAAGTGATTAAATTAGGCTTACAAAATAGTTTTCCCCAAGATTATTTTCCCTGAGACAAAACTTTGAAACGGAAGTCCAACAAATTTCACAGACTGCCCTAGTGTGTGTATGCCTGAGGACAACTTTAGGTGATATACATATACATACACATATACATATACATTTACTTATACACACGTACATATATGTTTACATATGTGTGTGAGAGAGAGCATGTGTGTGAATAAATTCAGTCTTCTGAGATAGACATAGGTAGGAAGACAACAGTTATGTAGATTATTGAATTGAATGTCTTAACTCACATAATCCATGCAACAATACCATCGCTTAAATATATTACTAGCTTTACTTTAAGGAGATAAAGAGAATTTATGCATAGAAAGCTGAAGTGGCCCCTTAATAGTCCCATAATAGAAACATATCTGGATTTGATTCCATAAGTCTGCTTCCAGAACACATACTCCAGAGTGTCTTTCATACTGAGATTTCTCAGTAGGTTAATTCGGAACTCTACATTTGGGAATTCTTGGGAGAATATGCATGTCCCTGTCTACATTTCTCCTTACGGTCTCTCAAATGACAGGAGATTTGCTTTTTGGTGGCACTTAAGCTGCAGAATAAGTAGATTGTAGCAGAAAATTCTTACTATCCCTGACCAAGTTGTTTCATATTTTATAAAGTATCAGCACAGTCCCTGGTGATGAGATAGGCTCACCTTACTCACTGATAGTATCACTTTCCTAGCTATGGCCCTGTGTAAATTGATAACAAGCAGTAACACTCTCTTCTCCCAAGCAGCCTTTTCATTTAACTACTATACATGGATATCTGGGCCTTTGAGGCAGAAAGTCATGGTCTGTGACAGGTAACGGGCACTAGGAGGTTCAGTTTTTATGTCTAAATGTAAGTTCTCATATCTAAATATTCTTGGGTGGGTCGTATGCCATTTCAAGGCTTTAAGACAACTACTGCCTCTAAATGTCCTTAGAAAGAACTTGGGCAGCACTCACCCTGATTCAGAATTACCTCTCATTTCATCATTGCTTTTCCTGCTATCACTTTACATATTTTAGACCTGCAGGATTTTTGTAGGTCCTCATAAGATATTAAAATTAAAAGGAGTAATCGGGCGGCGGTGGCACATACCTTTAATCCCAGCACTCAGGAGGCAGAGCCAGGCAGATCTCTGTGAGTTTGAGGCCAGTCTGGTCTACAGAGCAAGATCCAGGACAGGAACCAAAACAACACAGAGAAACCCTGTCTTGAAAAACCCAAAATAAATAAATATAAATAAATAAATAAATAAATAAATAAATAAATAAATAAATAAAAGGAATATTGTAAGTCAAATAGCTCAGGCTTTCTGATTTTCAGTCAAACAGTCTCAGACCCCAAAATTAAAAGATTGCTAATGATTGGAATAGTTGACATTCAATCTATGACTATTTAGGAACACTCTGATTAACCAGTACTTTACCCACAAGTCCCTTATTGATCACAAATTTCAAAGACACCCATATACAGATGACTGATAATTGAGCTTACTTTTCTTTAAAATCTTTAAGGTCTGTCCTCCTGACCCCCAAATTCCTCGTGGAGATATGTATCCAGAGATAATTACCATTTGGTGCTTTCCTTATGAGGTTTCCCAGCTTCATCAGAGTATCTATATATGAACTTCACAGAATGACAGAAGATCAAAGATTTCTGGTGATTCCTAATGTATTCTGTTTGACCTTCTAGAATTTATATAAAATATGAAAACTTCGTGTCTTACAAATTCAGCTTCCCTACCCTTCACTCCCATTCCCAAACCTAATTATTCATTTTTGAAATGCTTGCTATCCATCATAACCCATGCCAGACAAGATTTCAAAGAAAAAAAAAGACTTGCCATACTTAATGTCAAGTTGTTTATGAAATAATTTAAAAGTTAGCAGGATTAAAATTCAAATAGAGATCTTTGGGGTGTGTTTAAGTGTTAGAGTGCTCCTTTATTATGCAAAAGACCATGGGTTCAATTACAAAGACTCCCCAAATGAAACCAAAAAAATCCAAATATGTAGATAGAACCTCAGAACACAGATTGACTGTTGTAATGATCTTACTCAACCCTCTGCCTCACTTGGAAGAGAAAGAAATCAAAATAAAAAACCTGGGATTGCCTTTATTGAAGACAATAGAGTAGGTTGGTGTCTATCACCAGATGAATAGACAGAGAAGAGATGGTTTACATACACATTTGAGTATTACTCAGTCAACAAGCATAAATTTTTCATTTGAAGGAAAATTAGTGAAACTAACAATCATCATGTTATATGAACTAACCAGATTCAGAAAAGACAACAACTGCATGTATTCCCCTCTTTGGAAACAATATTCAAATAAAATCAGATATAAAAGCAGAAGGGAGACTTTTTGGGATATGAAAGGGAATCAACAGGAGAAAGGGAGAAGAGCAAGAGAGAATTTGAGAGAGAATATATCAAAGTACATTATATGTGTATATGAAAATGTCATAGGAAAACCTATTATTTTATATAATTAGCATGCACCCATTTAAAAAGGAAGACATTTTTCTCTCCACAGTGGGAAGTTTATTATGTGTTCATCTGTTCCTTTCCTGGTGAACTCCTTGTACTCCAAAAATTCTAATAGAGAAAATATACTGGTTTTATTCTCAAAGAGCCAATATTGTCTTTATCATTTTATAGAAAAATTTTTATAACTCATTTATAATTTACAGCTACTTGCATAATGTTTAAACTGAATTATGTACTAGCCACCTCTTTAGAAAAGCTATCCATTTTCAAACAGGATTTTAATACAAAATTGTATTGGAAACAAATGGAATTCATTATGAAAATTATAATGTATTAAATACAAAGTAATGTTGCTTATAAAATAATACATTCAATGAAAACATATCTTGTAGTTTGTCACTTTTTATACAAATTTATTTTTGTTTTATGTTGAGAATCATAGACTCATTCTTTTTCCTCAGTTCATTCTTGTTTTACCAGCTTAGTTTATGAACATTTTCAATCTGGTCAACTATTACAGAATTGTGGCAAGGGTCATAGATTGACAGAAAAAACTAAGGAAATTGAAAAGAAAAAGAATGGTTGATACTGGCAGCTGATTTTTGCTGGGAGATCTCATATTCATCATTGTACTTAATTTTGTAATATATCTTTAACTAGGAGTTCTTATACCTCTTTTAGACTGAGAAATTAATATGCCCAAAGCCTCACTAGAGGGAAAATAAGGTTTAGATTCTTCTGCATACTCTGACTCTGAAGAAGGAAATCTTTCTTTAATTTCAAAATGAAAATTTTATTTGCAACAATGTCTTTCTCATTTGCTTGAAACTCAAATGAGACCATTCACAGTAATGAAAATTATTTCCAAAGCAGTTACTACTTGATGTAGACTTTGTACCTAGAAGTGAAGGAAATGGATATTCTGTCTGAGGGTTTTCTCAGTTTTGTATAGGACCCACAGTTACTATCCTCCTTAAGCAAATCTTTGCCCTAGAACATAAGTGTAGCTGTAGAGTTTCTCTCTGGTTCCCACCAAACCCCTGCAGTCCTGCAGCCCACTTATAAAATAATCACTCAGACACTTATATTACTTATAAACTGTATGGCCGTGGCAGGCTTCTTGCTATCTGTTCTTATACCTCTCTCTCAGGGGAAGGACAGCGGTGAGTGGTAAGATAAGGTGGTCTTAGCTCTTGGCTACTGCTCTGATCTCTGGGGTTTTAACTCTGCATTTGTGCTTCTTATTTAATAAGACCGTTTAGAATTTCATCTACACATAAGGTATGCTTGAACTATCTATATATGCCTACACTGACTGTGCTGTGTATAACATAGGATGCTTAGTGAGAACCACAAAAGTGTGAGGAGGAACAGCAATACACTCTGTCTTTCATAAACTACACTACACTTAGCCCTTGTGGAGGCCTCAGAATATGTCAGTTGGCTTATGTCGTCTTGAAACTCTTAGCAAAACATGACAAAAAGAACAAAAAATATAAGGAATTAAGGATTAACAAGGCAATTTGAAAATTTTATCAATCTGGCCAGAATAAATAGACAATCTAATGAGGCAGGGAGTTGGTGCTATATCATCATACTGCCTAATTGCCCTGACCAAGCATTTAAATATCTAAATGAAAATTTAAAATGATTTTTCACAATTTAAAGTAGTCCCATGATATGATCTTTTACACAAAAAAATTGTCATGTTGATGAAAAAGAAGACAAGAGAGAAAGGGAGTCCAGAATTCAAGTCAAGTGACCTAACTCAAAATATGGTTTTGTAAATGATGGAGCAAGATAGCAGCAGTTACTAGTGCCAAGTAACAAACTAGCAGTGACAAACAGAGATAAGAAGGAAGAACAACAGAATTTCGAGTACAAATTTCACCACTTTGTACTTCGCACTCTTTAACACTTGCTTGCTTCCTCTGTTCAAGGTATAACATACCCCCTAGGAAACATCAATAGTGGGGGGAAATTGACTGATTGGTCCTTTCACTCAATTTTGCAAGATTTGAGAAACCTGGAATCTACCAGTGGCCTTTCTGAAGGCAGCCTTTACATCCTTGTTCCTCAGACTATAGATGAGGGGGTTCAGCATGGGGATGACCACAGTGTAGAAGACAGACACTACCTTGTCTTCCTCCAGGGATTTTCCTGAGCTACTTCGTATGTACATGAAGATGAGGGTCCCAAAGAAAAGAGCCACAGCAGTGAGGTGGGAGACACATGTGGAGAAAGTCTTGACTCTTCCACCTGAAGACTTCATCCTCATGATAGCCTTGATGATGAGCAGGTAGGAAATGAGTATGATGAAGGCATTGGCCAAAATAACAAAGTTCCCAAAAAAGACAATGATAATCTCAACATTTGTTGTGTCACTGCAGGCCAGCTTCAGCAGAGGTGGGAGGTCACAAAAGAAGAAATTGATCTGATTATTTTCACAGAAGAAGAGAGAAAAGGTGCACGTGGTTCTTAAGATGGCCCCAAACAATCCACCACCATAGGCTCCAGCCACCAAACACCAGCATCTTCTAGGACTCATGGCTACAGTGTAGAGCAGTGGGTTGCTAATAGCAACATAGCGGTCATAGGCCATCACAGACAGCAGGAAACATTCTGTAGCTGCACAGATGGTGAAGAAGAAGAACTGGGCAGCACATTGGCCATAGGAGATGATCAGTCTGTCTTTGGCCAGTGTGGCCAGGATCTGAGGGGTGATGACTGAGGTGTAGCAGGCATCCAACACAGAAAGGTGGCTCAGGAAGAAATACATTGGGGTGTGGAGTTGGACATCCACCTGTATGAGAATGATCATGCCCAAGTTCCCTAGAATGGTGACAAGATAGAAACTGAGGAACACCAGAAAAAGGGGGACCTCCCACTTGGGAAGGTCATTAAAGCCCATGAGAAAAAACCTAGTTACTGTGGTGAGGTTATTCTTAGCCATAGAATCGATGTGGACTGCTAATCTGAGGATGGGAATGAAGTAAAGTAAAACAGGGACAAAAGCACAAACCCCTTTTCTCTCTGGTAGAAGTAGAGTTTGCAGCTATGAACTTATTTCCAATACTTGTTTCAGAAATCTTGAGCCAGGCTTATTCTTCTGGAGAAGTTCCTAAATTTGATAGAGCTGAGACTTATGCTCTTGTTTCTGATTCAGATTAATTCTGGTTTATATTTGAAATTTCTGTGAAGAGAAGACACAAATGACCTTCAGGTTTGAAAGGGGTTAAGACAACATCTATTCCAACCTTATATCTTGTACCACACATCTACCATATGCTTATATAAAGGTGGAATCTGTCTGTCCATACCTTACACACAGTGACCTCAGGTTAGCCTTTCTTGACACTCAAATCCAGCTAATGTCTTCTTTTCATGAAATTCTTACAGAAGTTTGAAGATGATATATTTTCTCTTCATGTTGTCCCTACAGCACACATTCACATATAATTTTTTCTAATTATATGTTTATTTAAGCAGGCTTAGAAAAAATGCCCTCTCAGGGACCAGCAAGACAGCTCAGATGAAACAGGCACTTGCACATAGGTCTGATAATATGAATTAGTTCCCCATATCCCACAGGTGCCTAGAGAGAATCCACCACAGAGAATTGTCCCTTAATCTCCACAGAAAGCCTATGTGCCTGCACACACACACACACACACACACACACACACACACACACACACACACACAGAGAGAGAGAGAGAGAGAGAGAGAGAGAGAGAGAGAGAGAGAGAGAGAGAGAGAGACTAGAAACTAGAAGCTTTTGGCTGGTTAAGCTTTCAGGCTTTCTAGCAGCAGTTCAGCTGAGATCCATTTGGATGAGGACTCAGAAACTTCTAGTCTGAGGAAACAGGATCAGCTGAGAAGTTGGCCAGGTGAGGTTAGCTGTGGCTTGTTCTGTCTCTGATCTTCCAATGCTTGAAAGCCTAAAAGCTTAACCAGCCAAATGCTGGATTTCTGCCTCTGGAATGCTAGGATTAAAGGCGTGTGCTACCACTGCCTGTCATCATGTTTAATATTGTGGCTGTTCTGTCTCTGACCCCAGATAAGTTTATTAGGGTACACAATATTTTGGGGAACACAATACCACCACATTATTCTTTTCTGCACTTCACTCTTTTAGCATCTAGCTCAGATTGTGTACTCATTCTTCTCTTCATTATGTGGCTTTGATAAGGTAACTCACCCCCTTGCCTCAATTTCTTCTCTATAATATTGAAAAAAATATGCCTGTATTTTAGGGTTTTGTGAGTGTTAAATGCTTTTTTCTTGTTGTTGTTTATCTGTTTTTTGAGACAGGGTTTCTTTGTGTATCCTTGGCTGTCCTAGAAGTAGCTGTGTAGACCAGAATGGTCTTAAACTCATAGAGATCTGCCTTTCTCTGCCTCCCAAGTACTGAAATTAAAGGCATACACCACCACTGTCCTGCTGGTATTAAGTAATTTAATGTGTGTAAAAGATATAATATCCAGTTCAAAAACACCTAAATATAGTCATTTCTTATTATTGCTAATGTTATTATAAATTTTAGATATGACCTGCTGTTTCCTTTTCTGAAAGACAATAAATTTCACTCATATAAATTATCTATGTTTATTTCTGCATCCCATTAATAATGTATTTTCAGATTATAGATTGCTAGAGAGACAGGTTCATACACATAGGCAACTTTGGCACAATAATTGAGTTATTTTTGTCCTCTCACTAAATGAAATAAATCCCTTCAAACTCTGTCTTTCTTCTCTTAAAAGAAATCTTGCCTTTCATCCCATTCCTGTACAAGTACTTGTTCTGCTCACTAGTTCTATGATTTGCTTGTTGGTGAGTTATGGAAATGGTAAGTGGTGTTTTTCTATTATGATTGCATATATACTATGCAATAAAGAATTCTGTTGATTCTGGGAAAAGATTTCAAGTATCAAGTGAAATTAATGTTCTTTTCCTATGGTTTATCAGTTTTTCAAGATAATTATATTTAATTTACCTTATAATGATTTATGACAAATTTCGCATTTCCTACAATTTCTTATCACCATATGGCACAGATCTCAGTCTTATCATCACCCACCATGCATACTACTGACTATTTTCCATATGCATTCTGTCTCTTCATGAAAGTTCCTAACACCTAAATGATCTCTGTGAGTTTCTTCATGGAAACCCAGATACATATCTCCTTACTTCAAAGGCATTGATACTTAAATATTTTATACAATACTGTCAATAATATCACTAGACAGATTCTATTGACACATCATTTATGGAAGAGAAACTGAAACCAGATATGAAAACTCCTCAAAGAGTTCACATGCAGAGGAATCACTGTCCATTTTAAAGACCCCTACTTGATAAAAAATCATGATTAAAAAATGACTCATTTAATATAATGCATCTCTACTTTTTTCATAAATATTTATATCCATAAACCCATATAGATTCCTGTATACTCAAACACTTCATGTTTTGAGAGATTCCTTTGTGTGTTACATATACATGAATGTATATGTTAGATATGTAATTTTAAAAGTGGTATAGTGAATAAGAATCCTAATTTTTCCTAAGAATTAAATCCAACTTTGTTTACATGAATTTCTAAGATATTCCTCAAAGGAAACTTTCAGGATGAGACTAGAGATATCCACTTTTGTAAGATGCAATTTAAAGGGTTTGAGACACCATCAAGTTGATTTGATCCTAGAATAAAGGAAATCAGTGGCCTTACTGAACCAAGTTTATTGTTAGTGAACATTTTGAAAAGAAAAACCTTGGTATTTTTGTGAGTTGATATCATTATTCATAATATACAATATAGAATATAAGATCCTTGAGGGAAAGTGAAAGAGATATATTTTCTAAAAAGAAACTTAACCCTAAAAATTATACTTACTTTAACTTTCAACCTACTCTCAACCTGTTTATCCTGTTTCCTGCAAGGGCTGAGTCCCTGGGTGGTCAGAGGGTTCTTAGCATCAAAGGAGCTCAAAAATCATATCTTTCCTCATCTTAGCAGAATCAGTCTCTCAAAACACTACAGCACACTTACTGAGCTTCTGCCTGGAGTCAGGAAGATGCTGAACGTATTAAAATTATTTCCTTTCAACTTGATAATCCTGAATCAAAATGTTCAAGTTTTTACTTTTATTTTACAGATAAGGAAAATGAAGCCCAGAAATATTAAATAATTTGTCTGAAATGTCACTACTGAAAGCAAGAGGTCCCACTTTGATCCCCTGACTGTAGCTGAACTAATTTATACTTGCTGCTTTTCCAAACACTAGTGTTTTGTTCATTGAGTACCTGCTCTGTGACAATCACGATGTGGCATGTTCTGCACACATTCTCGAACATAATCCTGTGAGCCTAGGAAAGAGGTATTATTTTTGTCTTTGAGGAGACTAAGATTATATAGATAAGGATGCTTCCCAATGTCAAAGCAACAAGCAAATCTGAAATCTAAGTTTATCTTATTCCAAAGATGTAACTCTAATATATGTGGTTATCACCCCTCCCAGTATATGTACAAGAAGCACAGAATTCACATTCTCAGGGAAATCTAAAAGCTAAGCTCTACAATCTGGTAACAGCCTCTCTCAAGAAACTATATGTTCTAAAAGGTACCTAGTAATACCCAACTCTGAAGAAATGAAAGCTGGTAGTTGCAAAACAAAAATGATCCATACATACCTGTGCATTTTGATGGAAACTGAACTCTAAGCATGGATATGGTGCCTGAAGAAGTGAAGGTCTGGGGTTGGAGAGATATCTGGTCTTTTAAGAGCACTCGCCACTCTTTCACCTTTCATTACTGACTTGGGTTCCATTCCTAGCGCCCACGTGGCATCGCACAGTCATCTGTAATTCCAGTTCCAGGGAATCTGATGCCGTGTTCTGGCCTCTGCTAGTATCAGGCACATATATGGTGGACAAATTGTGTACAGGCAAGATATTAATACACATAACTTAAAAGAAATTTAAAAAAGAAGGTCCAGTAGCAATGGACTTATTCTCTCCTTAATTTGCCTTCGCTGGTTTGTCTGGAAAAGCCCAGTATCGTTCCAGGGTTCTCAGGTGGTAGAATCACCCTGTTCAATTTGGAGCCTTTTAATTCAAATTAACAAAGGCATTATGTATTTTTGAAAAGTAACTCAGATTACATACATAGTTCAATGTAATGGGTGCATTTAGGGATTTATTCTTGCACAGCAAGCAAGTGGGTATTTAAAATGCTTTTGGGGAAGGCCAAAAGCTACACAGTGGATAAGTATTCCCTTGAATCATAAATCAGCTCCAGGGACAGTTCCTAAGACTCCTGGGAAAAGCTCCCCTATCATTTGCCCAACAATTTCCCACAGGCAATGGCTTATTTTTGCATCTTCTCCACATCTCTTAGTGGATAAAATCTAACCTGTGGGATTACATGGCAACTCCTTTAGCTAGAGTTTTCCTGCCTGGCCCACAGTCAGGACAAATCTCTCTCACCTGCCAGTCCCACAGCCGCTCAAACCCGATCAAGTAAACACAGAGACATATTGGTTACAAACTGTATGGCCGTGGCAGTCTTCTTGCTAACTGTTCTTACAGCTTAAATTAATCCATTTCTATAAATCTATACCTTGCCACGTGGCTCATGGCTTACTGGCATCTTCACATGCTGTTTCTCATCATGGCGGCTGGCAGTGTCTCTCTGACTCAGCCTTCCACTTCCCAGCTTTATTCTCCTCCTTGTCCCGCCTATACTTCCTGCCTAGCCAATGGCCAATCAGTGTTTTATTTATTGACTAATCAGCAACACATTTGCCATACAGAACATCCCACAGCAAACTCCTATGACTTCTAGGTTCTGGAGAGCAACAGCAGCTTCTGCGGGGAACAGGCATGGTCTGCTGAGTTACTCTGTCAGTGACCTGAAAGTTGGATCAGAGGTCTTCGCATAAAAGTCGTTTTACACTGTACATATTCTTACACTCACTGTCCACTTACAACTCAGATATGAAACTCCACAGTATTGTCTGTTCAAGTTTTCATAAGGAAGCATGATTTTTGACTCAGATGGCAATGCGTATAGGATAGTATAAGCATGCTTCAACTGCTTCTGCACTGAGCAGTATGCTTTCCCATGCCCTCAAGATCCATTTCCAGAGTTATACAGCCACCTTTTTTTGTTCTGTTTCTCATATATTTCCTGCCTCTGAAACCACAACCTCTTTTGTTAGAACCATATAATTTGCCAAAATTGCTTTTATATTACATAGTCCATAATTATTCATTAGAGGCTAGTCTTGTTTCTTCAGCTTCATGGTAGACTCTTACAGTCCACTAACCACAAATGTCCTTTGCAGTAGACTCAGCCTCACCTGTTTGCTTTTACCTATTTACTTGATATTACAGGATTTGAAAGAGTATGGCATAAGCAGTGTCACTGACATTGTATACCTTCCAAGTATCAAGATTTGGACAAATATTTTGATAATCAGCAAGCATTTGGCCTAGCCAGGATTGTGAGATCACAGATGCCAGAAAATACAAAGATATACTGAAAAGAAAGGAAGCTACTAACACTAGTGGAAACCCATGACCTGTGGACTGGTGGCTGTGGAGCCTCCATGGGACTGGACTAGGCCCTCTAGACATGGAAGATGGTTGTTTGGCTTGAACTGTTTGGGGGGCACCCAGGCAGGGGGATCGGGATCTGGCCCTGGTGCATGGGCAGGTTTCTGGGAATCCGGTGCCTGTGGTGTGACACCTTGCACAGCCTTGGTGCAGTGGGAAGGAAAGGGCTTGGACCTGCCTAGGCTCAGTGAGCTGGGCTCTGCTGACTCCCCATGGAAGACCTCGATTTGGGGGATGTGGGGATGCAGGGTGGCTTGGGAGGGAGGGCTGGAGAGTGGGAGGAAGTGGGGGGTCTGTGGATAGCATGAGGAGTGAGTAGAAAATTTCTTAATAAAGAAAAATAAAAATTAAAAAAAAGAAAGGAGGCTACTAGAGAGCAGAATATCTGATGTGCAGCTTAAGGAAGTTCACCCAATGCATTTTGATAAAATTTGTTATAACCTCCTGAAATTAATTTTGTTTTGAAATGACTGTGTGTCAGAGTATGTCTACTGATTTTATGCTTCCTATAGACAAACTAGAGTGAAAATTGGAACACACTGGAGGAAAAGTAGAAGAGAGTACACAGAAATGAGAATATTCCTTTGTTATTACCAGATAAGCTTGTTGTTGAACTGATTGTATAATGTTTACTATTCATCCCCTTTTTGGTAATGATTGGGAAATTATGAAAATTTTGGTATATTTCTCTTTTGTTATTCAGATTAAATATCATGTTTGGATTTTGGGGGAAGAACTACATCTCTGTTTTTTGAGCTACTTGTAATATTGCAGAAGACAGAGTAGAAAGACTTTAAGAGGTTTCTAAAGATCAGGGAGTATCCTGTGAGACTGTGTGCCCCTGTAATGTCAGAAGATGCATGCATAAAGTATAAGAAACATAACTGCCCAAACATGAGCTGAACAAAGACAACATTAACAGACATGCCAAAATTGATGACAGAAAGCGCATGAGCCTCAATCCTACCCAAAGAACTACAGGAAATTAAGGATTGTTGAGAGCAGAAGAGGTGATCTTTCCCAGGATCAAGAGTACACCAACTGGTTATCTGATATCAAGTGACCAGTCCTAAAACTACGCATATAAGTAACACTACACACACTGAGCATTTTATATTTAGGAATATGTATGTATCTATACATGTAAATACATGAATGTAATTACAGTTAATGAAAAAAGAGATCATGATTTTGAAAGAGAATAAGGGGGTGTAGATGGCCGGGTTTGGAGGGAGTAAAATGAAGGAATAAATGTTGTGATTATATTATAATCTCAAAAATAAAAAAAAAATACTGTAGAAGCAAATTAAACCCTGGTCAGAGCTAGAATGCAAGTGTTTCACTGATAAAGTACACACAGAAGAAACATATATAGAATAAAATGAAGTACAAAATTGTTAAGAACGTTGTCTTCCTATCTGGAGTCTAGCATTGACTTGATCACTGAAGAACTCTAGAAGTGTATTATACCTACTAAGGGTATTAGGCTTTTGCAGTTCATGTCAGTCATTCATTGGCTTTACGCTGTCCTCCAGAAGCTCAGTTATACCTTTTTAGGAACTTCTAGAAAAGATAGATAGCTTGGCTGAGGAAGACTTCTCCAGGGGAAAATGCAGTTACAAGTTATTGGCAGTTAGTCCTTACAAACATGTAGATTAGTTTGGTAACCAGGATGCTTAAATTCCAGGTAGACTAAGATTTCTGTCTATGGTTTATTGGTAATAAGCAAACTGGGAAGTCAGATGAGGCCAAATGACAATAGATTCCTGAAGCAAGTCACTCCTGAAGCCATCCAGATGAAATGCTATAGCTAAATGTGCTGATTAATTTCATTTTTACTTCATGATATAATTTTATTGTTTTATCTAGTTATTTCAACTGAAAAAGTTTTAGTGCCACTCTTATTTATTGTCTATACATAAATATATGTATATATGTGCATATATATGCATATAACACCGGGAAGAACAGAGTGGACTGATCAAAATGAATATGACCATGAACTATAAAAATAGTAGGATTTTCATAATTTTGTGATGGGATTTGCAAGAAGAAAAGACATATTATTTGAAAAAGATGTAAAGTATAGAGTACAATAGGAAAAACAAATCGGTGAAAATACTCAAGAAAAAAAATGGAAAAATAAAAACATTAGGGAGAGAGGCATAGACCTTCCTGATATAAAAGATTGGAGGACTATCAAGACAACAAATAACAAGACTTGAAAACATATCCAAGTACACATGAGAGATTTGTCTATGGTGAAGATGGTATATCACATGATTTGAAGAAAAGATAAATATTTAACATTGGTGACGGAGAGGTTAGTAAACTATTTGGGAAGAGAAATTTAAACAATAATTGACAGCTTACAAACAACTAGATACAACCAATGCTAAAAAATATAAGTAGATTATTTCTCAACATTTGATTAGAAATATATTTTTAAACCTGAAACTTCAGCATAATATGATAAAGAAAGAAACATACACACACACACACACACACACACACACACACACACATACACACACACACACACATATATATATATATATATTTCCATATGTCAAAATAGCATGTAATAATATGAAAGATAATATACCAAAAGTATAGTTCTCATATGTCAAAGACATGTTCTGTATTTAGCTCCCAGAAGTTTTGTTCATTACTTTTTACCTCCCACAGCTCTTGTAGTTAGCTGGGTTATCCTAGGTTATGCTACTGAGATAAGTCATACAAACTTTAAGTTGCTTAATTCAACAGAGTTGTATTTCTTTCTCTGGACACTTATTCTGCATAAGCCTTCATTTCTACCAGGATGTAAGCTCCATGATAACATTGATGTGTCTCTAATAACTGGGATATTTTCTGACATATAGTAGGCACTCAATAAATTTGTTAAATCAATGATGAGAGATATCCTTAATGTTTCTAACATCAAATTAGAAGCCTACTTGGTCATGGTGGATAATTTTCTGATGTGTTCTTGGAACCGGTTTGCCAATATTTTATTGAGTATTTTTGCATCAATGTTCATGAGGGAGATTGGTCTGTAATTCTCTTTCTTCATTTCATCTTTTTGTGGTTAAGGTATCAGAGTAACTGTTGCCTCATAAAAGGAGTTTGGTAATGTTCTTTCTGTTTCTATTGTGTGAAACAATTTGAAGAGTATTGGTATTAGCTCTTCTTTGAAATTCTGCTAGAATTCTGCACTGAAACCAACTAGTCCTGAGCAATTTTTGATTGGGAGAATTTTAATGACTGTTTCTATTTCCTTAGGGGTTATTGGTCTATTTCAAGTGTTTATTTGGTCTTGATTTAACTTTTGTACATTGTACCTATCCAGAAAACTGTCCATTTCTTTTAGATTTTACAATTCTGTGGAGTACAGGTTTTTGAGGTATGACCTGGATATGGTGAAATTATTATGGCCACTCCACGTAGTTAAAAGGGAGGTTTATTTTGTGGGGTAACTTACAAGTGAAGGGATAGTTTATAGGGCCTGGGAAAGGTGTAGCGCAGTCTGGCGGTGTTCTCTGGAGAACTCTGCTCAGTCTATCTCCAGCGTCCAGGGTCCAGGAACCAAAAGAGCCCATGCACCCGGATCTCGGGTCTTCAGAGTCCTCTCTCAGCCCCACCTTGTAGGCGTGACCATTACCGAAGCCTCAGTGGGGGTTGGAACTTCCAGGTCAAAGTTGGAAATGGCTACCCACTACACCTGATGATTATCTGAATTTCCTCCTTGTCAATTGTTATGTCTCCCTTTTCATTTCTAATTTTGTTAATTTGGATGCTCTTTCTCTGCCTTTTGGTTAGTTTTGTTAAGGGCTTGTCTATCTTCTTGATTTTCTCAAAGAACCAACTCTTTGTTTCATTAGTTCTTTGTATTGTTCTCTTTGTTTCTTTTTTATTGATTTCAGTCCTCAATTTGATTATTTCCTGGTGTCTATTCCTCCTGGTTGAGTTTTCTTCTTTTTGTTCTAGAGCTTTTAGGTGTACTGTTAAGTCACTAGTGTGAGATTTCACAACTGCTTTATGTGAGCATGTAGTGCTATGAATTTACCTCTTAGCATTGCTTTCTTAGTGTTCCATAAGTTTGGGTATGTTGTATTTCCATTTTCACTGAATTCTAGGAAGTCTTTAATTTCTTTATTTATTTCTCCCTTAACTCATTGGTGATTCAGTTGAGCTTATTCAGTTTCCATGTCATTGTAGGCTCTCTGTAATTTTTCTTGTTGTTGAAATCTAGCTTTAAGCCACGGTTGATCAATAAAATACAGGAGGTTATTACAATTTTTTTATCTGTTGAGATTTGCTTTGTGACCATGTATATGTTCAATTGTAGAGAAGGCTCAATGGGGTGTTGAGAAGAGGTATATTCTTTTTTGTTAGAATAGAATGTTCTATAGATATCTATTAAGTCCATTTGAGTCATAACATTTGTTAGTTCCCTTAATTCTCTGTTAAGTTTCTGCCTGGCAGATCAGTCCATTGGTGAGTTGGGTGAAGTCTCCCACTACTAATGTGTGTGGTTTGATGTGTGATTTAAGTTTTAGTAATATTTCTTTTACATGTGTGGATGCCCTTGTATTTGAGACATAAATGGTCAGAACTGAGACTTCATCTTGATGGATCTTTCCTGTGATGAATATGTAATATCCTTCCTGATCTCTTTTGATTGATTTTAGTTTAAAGTCTATTTTGTTAGATATTAGGATAGCTACACCAGCTTGCTTAATTCCATTTGATTGGAAAGTCTTTTCCCAGCCTTTTACTCTGAGGTAGTATCTATCTTTGAATTTGAGGTGTGTTTCTTGCATGTAGCAGAATGGTGGATCCTGATTTCATATCTGTTCTGTTAGCCTGTGTCTTTTTATAGGCAAATTTAGTCCACTGATATTTAAAGATATTAATGACCAGTGATTGTTAATTCCTCTTATCTCTTGGTTGTAGTGTGTATGTATTTCCCTTCTTTGGGATTTACTGCTGTGGAGTTATCTATTGCCTGTGTTTTCGTGGGTGCATCTGAATTCTTTAAGTTGGAGTTTTCCTTCTAGTGCGTTCTGTAGGGCTGGTTTTGTAAATAAGTATTGTTTAAACCTGGTTTTGTCTTTGAATATCTTGTTCACTCTGTCTATGGTGATTGAATGTTTTGCTGGGTATATTAGTCTAGGCTGGCATCCGTGGTCTCTTAGTGTCTGTATTATATCTGTCTAGGACCTTCTGACTTTCTGAGTCTCCATTGGGAAGTCGGGTGTTATTTTGATGGGTCTGCCTTTATGAGTCACTTGGCCTTTTTCCTTTGCTGCTCTTAATGTTTTTCCTTTATTCTGTATGTTTAGTGGTTTACTTATTATGTGGTGAGGGGCCTTTTGAGGGGAGGTAGTCTATTTGGTGTTCTTGTATCTTCCTAGTTATTTCTTGTATCTTCCTAGGTATTTCCTTCTTTAAGATGGGAAAGTTTTCTTCCTTGATTTTGTTGAATATGTTTTCTGTGCTTTTGAGTTAGTATTCATCTCCTTCTTCTATTCCTATTATTCTTAAATTTGGCCTTTTCATGGTTTCCCAGATTTTCTGGACATTTTGTGTTATGCCTATTTTGACTTTGGTGTTTCCTCTATTGTATCCTCTATGCCAGAGATTCTCTCTTCCATCTTTTGTATTCTGTTGGTTATGCTTGCATCTGTAACTCCTGTTCATTTACTCGTATTTTCTATTTCCAGCATTTCCTTGGTTTGTGTCTTCTTCATTGTTTCTATTTCACTTTTCAGGTCTTGAACTGTTTCCCTCACATGTTTAATTGCTTTTTCACGGTTTTCTTGGCTTTCTTTAAGGGATTTATTGATTTCTTCCAATTTTTTTGTTTGTCTTTTCCTAAATTTCTTTAATGGAATTTTTCATTTCCTCTTTAAAGACCTCTATCATGTTTATGAAGTTATTTTTAATGTCACATTCTTCTGCTTCTTCTATGTTGTGATGTTCAGGTCTTGCTGTTGTAGAACCACTAGGTTATGGTGATGCCATATTGCTCTTTATGTTGTTTAATGTATTTTTGCACTGGCATTCTTCCTCCAATAGGTCCAAGAGGTGTCTGTATCTGAGCAAGCTGTTCTGTGTCCAACCTGTGTTTGCTGTGTCTGTGTTTCAGGGGGCCACTCTGGGTACAATCTTAGCTCTTGGTCTAATTGGAGCTGGTGGATTCTGTGTCTCAGAAAGCTGCTCTTGGTTCAATTCAAGCTGCCTGATTCTGTGTCTCAGGGAGCTGTTCTTGGTCTTATTAGGACTCTCGGTCCAATGAGAGCTGGCAGATTCTGTGTCTAAAGAAGCCGCTGGGGTCACAGGGGGATGGGTATATTTGCAGTAGGGCATGGGTCTTCTAGATTGCAGTGTTCAGTGGGGGGTTTTCATGGGGGAGCCTGCCAGCAGGATTCTTCTCTGCTGTCCAGCAACTGAGGCAGAGATGGGTGGGAGTTTCCAGGGACTGGTATTGTCTCAGGGCCTAGGTCCTAGGGGCAGGATTCTCTGGGAGGGAGAAGAGATACTCACCTCTTGGTCCAATGAAAGCTGGTGGATTCAGTATCTGAGGTAGCCACTGGTGTCACTGGGGGTTGGGTATGTTTGGTGTAGGGCATGGGTCTTGTAGATTGCAGGGTTCAATGGGGGGTTTTGTGGGAGATCCTAACTGCAGGAATCTTCCGGCTGGTGGGGCAACTGGGGCAGAGATCGGTTGGGGTTCCCAGGGACTGGTTATGCCCCAGGGCCTAGTCCTTGAGGCAGGACTCTCTAGGTGGGATAGCAGTCACTCACCTATTGGTCCAATGAAAGCTGATAGATTCTGTGTCTCAGGAAGCCACTCTTGGTCCAATGAGCTAGAGGAGTCCATGTCTCAGGAAGCCACTTGGAGTTGCAGGGGGATGTGTATGTATCGGGTAGGGCATGGGTCTTATAGATTGCAGGGTCCAATGGGGGGGGTGGTTGGTAAGGGAGCCTACCCACAGAAGTCTTCCCTGCTGGCTGGCAACTGAAGCAGAGATTAGAGGTTCTAGGGGACTGGTTGTGTTCTAGGACCTAGGTTCTAGTGGTGGTCTCTCTTGGTCCAATGAGAGCTGGGGTATTCTCTGTCTCAAGAAGCCACTCTTGGTCCAATGAGAGCTGGCAGATTCTGTATCTCAGGGAGCCAATGGGGTCACAGAGGGTTGGGTAGGTTTGAATAAGTGTGTGGTGTGGGTCTTGTAGATTGTAGATTCCAATGGGGGGTTTTGATGAGGGAGCCTGCCCACAGGAGTCTTCCCTACTGGTAGGCAACTGACATTTTAAACCCATGCACATTGAACATGGCTGTACCCAGTTTCATAAAACAAATAATACTTGACGTGAAGTCGCAAACTAACCACAGCACAATAGTAGTAATTGACCTCAATACTCAACTTCAAATAAATTGACAGATCAACACATACACACACACACACATACACACACACACACACACACACACACACACACACTAAATAGAAATATCTTAATTAAATGACACTGTATATAAAATGGACTTAATAGACATTTTTCAGACCATCCCATTAAAACACTAAAATTCAGATTCTTCTCAGAAGCCCATGGATCTTTCTTTAGGTAGATCACTTATTTAGTAGGATTCAAACACAATCTGACAAATAAAGTAAAATACTGAAATATTTGTATTCTGTATGATCACAATGGTGAAATAAAGCTATAAATCAGGCATATATGAGACCATAGGATATACAGAAACTTATAATTAGACAATATACTATTAAATGATAAAATGATGGTTGAAGACATAAAAAATTAAACTTAAAAAATCCTAGAATTGAGTAAAAATATAGCATACCAAAAGCTACAGTGTGAAATAAAAGCAGTCATAAGAAAGGTGTGTGTAGCTCTAAGTGCCTACATCGAGTCAAAAGAGGCTATCTTTTAAATAGCTACCATTTTCCGCTTTAGGGCCATCTATGCATTGCTTAATTCTTCAGTGTCTCTTTATATTCTGAAATGATATCTGGTTCCAGCCAAAGTATGCACACTCAGGAATGGAAGAATGAACATGGAGGTAAAATGTTCTGAGTGTTGAGCTCCTACACCAACATTCTAGAAAGACATTTCTTGTACCTTAATGCTCCTGAGCAAGAGTTCTTTCTTAGTCCATAGCCAGGTCACTGTCTTAGCTGTGTTACTGTTGTTTTTGGTTTTTATGTGAAAATGTCAAACTATTTATATAGTCATTAAATCAATCTGTACTTACCATTATACATATCCTTGCTAATATGAGGCCATAGTGCTTTTTTTTTTTTTTTTTTTTTTTTTTAAAAGTTTTACTCTTTAAATTTATTTTTAATTGACAAATATTAATTCATTATAATTATAGGATATGATTTTATTTTTATTTATGTTTACAACAAGGAATTATTAGACTAGTTAATGAATAGATCTATCACCTCAATTACATGTGGTGTTGTGTTATACAAATCACTATAGAATTTGCCATACAACACTTTTTTTTTTTTTTTTCAAAATTTTGAAAATAAGATTTATTAAATAAGATATAAAAGAAAAATCAATTCATTAACATTTTTACATGCTTAATGTCAAAATAAAACATACATTAAAGAGTAGGAGGAATATATTAGCATCATATCACCAAAGATTTATATCCAGTATATATTCATACTTCAAATCTGTTGGTTTGGTGTTTATATTTCTCCTTAGGCAGCCTGAAGAGTATCTTTCCTTCTCAAAGACATTAGAACATGGGAGGGAAGGTTTTTTTTTTTTTTTGTTTTGTTTTTTTTTTTTTAATTTATTTTAATTTATTTTGCAATACAATTCAGTTCTACATATCAGTCACGGATTCCCTTGTTCTCCCCCCTCCCGTCCCCCTCACCTTCCCCCCAACGCCCCCCCCCCCCCATTCCCATCTCCTCCAGGGCAAAGCCTTCCCCACAGACTGAGGTCAACCTGGTAGACTCAGTCCAGGTAGGTCTAGTCCCCTCCTCCCAGGCCGAGCCAAACAATCCTGCATAGGCCCCAGGTTTCAAACAGCCAACTCATGCAATGAGCACAAGATCTGGTCCCACTGCCTGGATGCCTCCCAAACAGATCAAGCCAATCAACTGTCTCACCCATTCAGAGGGCCTGATCCAGTGGGGACCCCTCAGCCATTGGTTCATAGTTCATGTGTTTCCATTCATTTGGCTATTTGTCCCTGTGCGGAACTCAAGAAATTAGACATCAAAATGCCCAACAGTCCAATTAAGAAATGGGCTATAGAACTAAACAGAGAATTCTCAACAGAGGAAACTCAAATGGCCGAAAGACATTTAAGGAATTGCTCATCATCCCTAATCATCAGGGAAATGCAAATCAAAACAACTCTGAGATACCACCTTACGCCTGTCAGAATGGCTAAGATCAAAAACACTGAAGACACCTTATGCTGGAGAGGATGTGGAGCTAGGGGAACTCTCCTCCACTGCTGGTGGGAATGCAACCTTGTACAACCACTTTGGAAATCAATATGGCGCTTTCTTAGAAAATTGGGAATCAATCTCCCCCAAGATCCAGCTATACCACTCTTGGGCATATACCCAAGAAATGCTCAACCACACCATAAGAGCACTTGTTCAGCTATGTTCATATCAGCATTGTTTGTAATAGCCAGAACATGGAAACAACCCAGATGCCCTTCAACTGAAGAATGGATAAACAAAATGTGGTACATATACACAATGGAATACTACTCAGCAGAAAAAAACAATGGCATCATGAGGTTTGCAGACAAATGGATGGATCTAGAAAAAATCATCCTGAGTGAGGTAACCCAGACTCAGAAAGACAAACATGGTATGTACTCACTCATAGCAGGATACTAGACATGAAACAAGGATGAATTGTCTGCTACTCACATCACCAGGGAGGCTACCCGGAAAACAGGACCCCAAGAAAGACACAGGGATCGCCCAATGACAGAGAAATGGAATGAGATCTACATGAACAGCCTGGACATGAGTGGGGGTAATGAAAGGCGAGGGTCGAGGGAAAGAGAGCTTGGGGGAGCGGGAGATCCCAGCTGGATCAACAACAGAGAGGGAGAACAAGGAATAGGAGACCATGGTAAATGAAGACCACATGAGAACAGGAAGAAGCAAAGTGCTAGAGAGGCCCACAGAAATCCACAAAGATACCCACACAACAGACTGCCGGCAATGGTCGAGAGACAGCCCGAACTGACCTACTCTGGTGATGGGATGGCCAAACACCCTAATTGTTGTGCTAGAAACCTCATCCAACTACTGAGGGATCTGGATGCAGAGATCCATGACTAGGCCCTGGGTGGATCTCTGGGAGTCCAATCAACGAGAATGAGGAGGGTTTATATGAGCGAGAATTGTTGAGACCAAGGTTGGATAAAGCCATAGTGCTTTTTAATTTTTACAAAACCAGTCAGTATATTTGAGTTTTAAATATGAAATTCCTGTTTATTACTAAAATTGAGCATCTCTCTATAACTCTCCATAATTCTAGTAGTTATTTACATACTCTGTGTCTGAGTCAACTCTTTTCCTAGTCTGACTCTCTTTCATGTTTCTGCATTCACAAAAGATATTGCAAAGCTTTATAAGTTCAACATGCACAGATGATTAACACAAAATCAATCAACAGAAAGTGTTTTAGTCATCCATTCTAATTTAATGGTTATTTCCACATGGAGGGAAAAGATCATTGTCTCAAAAATGGCCATCAGGTGTAAGAGTTCAGTGACACAAAGCAATATGCTTAGTAAAAGAGATGTCTTTGGAGATGAAGAGATGAATCCACAGTTAAGGGATGGCAGCTCCTCCAGAGGACTTAGGTTCAGTTTCCAGCACCTAAGACAGCTCACAGCCAACTGTAACTCCAGTCCCAGGTGATTTTATGCCCTCTTTTGACCTCCTGTGGATACTGCACAAAGCTGGTGCACAGACATACATACAGACAAAACGCCCAAACACATAAAGTGAAAAAAATAAAGCAAAAGAAAACTTAAGGTGTTCTTCTGTTACCTTTGATTATATGAGGTGTAATAAATATATTTCTCCAGATAAACATGAAAATTTGTTTGATTGATTCATTTTCCTCTGTCCATTGCCTTTATCATTGGTTCATATCAATAATGAATTTGTCAATGACCATGAAATTGTAGTAAGAGTATAGAGCTGGTATCAGAGAGTTAAAGAATGCAAAGAAAGAGATCAATCTATACTGACATTTGACTTATGCTAGGAAATTACTATCATCTTAGTCAACTATTATACTATATTTAAATTAACAATTGCTGTACATATTTTAGACCTGAGAGAGTGAAATATTTACCCAAATTCTCACAATTAACTAGAGGCAAAATAAGATTTAGATTGAAATCACCCCATGCCTTTTCTACTGCTGTATATTGTGAGTACCCTAGGTCTGAAGGAAAGGTTTTTTTGTTTCTAAATGGAAATTTCACACGTGACAACACCTTCACATTTGCCTTTGAAGTTAAAATGAAATGCAAATAGAACTTTGCATGTGACAGAAAATTATTTCAAATGCAATTGCTGAGAGCTCATCTGACTTTTGACATGGAAAATAAGGAAACAAAGAAAAGCCTCTGAAGTTTAACAGCCTGGTGCAGGAGCTGTTGTATTCATAGGTCATCCCTACTGTAAAGAAGGGAATGAGTGATGTAACCATCTGTTTCTCTGCTCTCTTACATTGCTAACCCTACAAACAAGATATTTGGATGAGAGCTTCCAACAAGGTAAGCTATAGGGTGAGGAGGAGTATTAAGGCATTGTCCTTCTGAAGCCAGAATTGACTCTTGTAGACACCTTCCCATAGGTGAGGTAGCTTAGTTCATTCCAAAGTCATCAACAAATCAATAAAGAAGAAAAGAAGTGAGTTATCAAGACAATTTGACGGCTCTTTTATTCTAGCCCCAGCAAAAAGACAAACATTGCAATGTTGAAGGAAGAAGCCTGTATTATATACCTTACATATGAAAAAGGAAACAAAAAAAGCCAAATAACTCAATTCGCAGAAGTCCTAAATGTAATATTTGACACAACCAAAACAGTAATATGGACAGCAGCAAAGACAATATGGAAAGTATACCAGAATTTAGAGTAAAAAATCACAAGATCCCTTAGAGCTTCTCTAAGTGATGGTATCAGAGAACAGCAGGAGGCAGTGACAGAAAAAAAAGGAGGAAAATACTTCAGTTGCTGGTTATAATCTGCATGACATCTTTTCTTCTTGCCTGGAACAACTTGCCGACATTTTCTCTGTTCACAGATACATCATGCATATATTGCTGCTGTATATTAGGATATTAATGATATGCATACAAAACTGACAATGAGGAGGGTTCATCTTACTCGGTTCTATACACTCTGGGAAATCTGCAGTCTATTAGTGACCTTTCTGAAGGCAACTATAACGTCTTTATTTCTCAAGCTGTAGATCAGAGGGTTCAGCATGGGAATCACCACAGTGTAGAAGACAGACACAACTTTATCTTCCTCTAGGGATTTGCCTGAACCACTCCTTATATACATAAAGGTGAGGGTCCCAAAGAAAAGAGTCACAGCAGTGAGGTGGGAGACACATGTAGAGAATGTTTTACTTCTGCCACCTGAAGTCTTCATCTTCATGACAGTCTTGATGATGAGCAGGTAGGAAATGAGTATGACCAAGGCATTAAACAAGATCACAAAGTTCCCAAATAAAACAATGATAATCTCAGCATTTGTTGTATCACTGCAGGCCAACTTCAGCAGAGGTGGGAGGTCACAAAAGAAGAAATTGATCTTATTGTCTTCACAGAAGGAGAGGGAGAAGGTACATGTGGTTCTTTGAATGGACCCAGACAACCCACACACATAGGCTCCCACTACCAAACTCCAGCGTTTTCTAGGACTCATGGCCACTGTGTAGAGCAGAGGATTGCTAATAGCAACATAGCGATCATAGGCCATCACTGCCAACAGAAAACACTCTGCACTTGCACAGAAGGTGAAAAAGAAGAACTGAGCAGCACAGTGACCATAGGCAATGATTGTTGTGCCTGTGGCCAGTGTGGCCAAGATCTGAGGGGTTATGACTGAGCTATAGCAGGCATCCATTACAGAGAGATGGCTCAGGAAGAAATACATTGGGGTGTGAAGTTGGACATCCACATGGATAAGAATGATCATGCCCAAGTTCCCCAGGATTGTTACAAAATAGAAGCTCAAAAACACCAGGAAGAGAGGAATCTCCCACTCTGGATGGTCAGTAAAGCCCACAAGAATGAATTCAGTTACTTTGGTGAGATTATTATTGGTCATATTCAGTAAGGACTGTTTACTCAACAGACGATAAGAGTGAATTGTAAAGAATCCAGGATTGAAGACTATGGTGATATATTGTGCACCCCAATAAAACTTATCTAAGGATCAGAGGACAGAGTTAGCCGCTATATTAGACATAGAGGCCAGACAGTGATGGCACACACCCTTAATCCTACCACATGGGAGACAGAGACCATCCGGATCTCTGTGAGTTCAAGGCCACACTGGGAATAGAGCCAGGTGCCGTGGCACACACCTTTAATCCCAACACTTGAGCAGATCTCATGCCTTTGCTTGGGAAGCACACATGCCTTTAATCCCAGGAAGTAAGATGGCAGGGCAGAAAAAGGTATATAAAGCATGAAGAAACAGGAACTCACTGTCTTTAGACTGAGAATTTGGTAGAGGTAAGAACTGTGACTGGCTTGTTCTGTTTCTCTGATCTTTCAGCTTTCATCTCAATATATGGCTCTGTTTTTTTTTTATTAATAAGACCATTTAGCAATTCTTGTTACAGAAGACCAGTCTTTTTCTCTGTAGTAGGTGTTAAGTTTGTATTTTTGAGCCTATTTATTTTTCAGGCATTGTTGAATCTAACTGATTTTCCTTAGACATTTCCAAAGTGTGTGACATGGCTCTTCAGTTGCTCTTTCTGCTTCAAATTAATTCTAGTTTACATTTGTAACTTTCTGTGAGGACAAAATAGATATCTTCAGGTTTGGGGAGGAAAAAAATATCCCTTTGCACCTCTGCTCCAATGCCATTACAGGGAGGAATCTCCTTTCCTCCTTACCAACATGTATTCATCATGTGTCCCTATCCTTAGGCAATCCCACCTGTTAATGCTCTCCTTGAAGCTGAATCCTGTCTCTCTCTCCTTTCTACACACTGACCTTAGCTTTTGCCCTTATCCTCAAATCGATGTAACTCACTCTTTTCATGAAAGTCTTAAAGAAGTAGAGTTGATGAGCCTGTTCTTTGTGTAAAATAATCCCTTATTACACACATCAATATATTCTTCTTACTATTGTACCATTTTCCAGGATATGATCTATTCAGGTAATATTTGAACAACTTTTTTCCACTGTAGTGTTTACCATTCCACTTCAAAGACCATCATATTTAATATACTAAGCTTCAATATTTTTCAATTTATAGCATCCAAATTTATATACATCCAAACTCACAGTTTTTCTGTGCTTTAGTTCTGTGCCTAGAGTCACTTTATCTAATCTTATTGTGTCTCTCTTCCTTTGTGAGCCCATTCATTTTCATTGTTAATTCTTTTATCATTATTGTGATATTGTATACATTATACATAGTTGTTCTTTGCTTAACCACTTACCTTAGTACTCCTCTCTGTCCTCCTACTAGTCCTCCATCAAATGGTTCTCTTCTGAATAATATAGACTCCATATATCACAGAAAAGAAATGATATTTTGATTTCCTTTCCCCATAACCCTTTCCCCTTTCTCCCCTATTCAGGACCCACCCTCTTGCCCCATAGTCCCCATAGTCTCCTTTCTATTTTCATGTCATCATATATATGTGTGTGCATATGTGTGTGCATGTGTGTGTGTTTAAATCGATATTCCTATACTACAATTTTGTTTCCATAATAAAGAAAAAGATGCCTATATTATTGGGGTATTGTCAATGCTAAATAATTTAATCCTGGAAGGAGAGTAGAGTAGTTCTCATCATAAAGAAAGAGTTAAATAGTGTTGGCCATTATAATTTTTGTAATTGTAATCCTCAATTTTAGATATTATCTATTGATTTCTGGTTCTTACAATAATGTGTTTCTTTCCTATAAAGTTTTACTATATTGCTCTTTATATACCTTTAAATAATACATTTTGTTTATAAATATTTATCTCCATATATGTTTGTTTCAATACTTAGTGAGAAAATTTGTACTCTTACTAAATAAGATAAACATTTTCTTTAATTCCTTCTTACTTTCTACTCCATTTTAACAACTTTCACTCTTTTAACCCATTCATGTAACGGTACTTACCACTTTATGTGGTATTGTATTCCCCCAAATATTGTGCATGCTAATAAACTTATCTGGGGTCAGAGACAAAGCAGCCCCAATATTAAACATAGAGGATAGGCAGTGGTAGCACACGCCTTTAATCCTAGCATTCCAGAGGCAGAAATCCATGTGTTCAAGGATACAGCTAAGCATGGTGACTCATGCCTTTATCCCAAAAAGCAAGCCTTTAATCCCAGGGAGTGGTAGTAGAAAGGAGAAAGGTATATAAGCATGAGGACCAGAAACTAGAAGCATTTGGCTGGTTAAGCATTTGGCTGGTTAAGTTTTCAGGCCTCTAGCAGGACAGTTCAGCTGAGAGCCATTCGGATATGAGGACACAGAGGCTTCCAGCCTGAGGAAACAAGACCAGCTGAGAAGTTGGCCAGGTGAGGTTAGCTGTGGCTTGTTCTGTCTCTCTGACCATCCAGCATTTCACCCCAATAACTGGCCCCGGGTTTGATTTTATTAATAAGAACTTTTAAGATTCATGTTACAACTTTAGTTCAATCTTCTACATTTTGTATATGGGTTGGTTATAAATAACGAGTGATACTTCTTTATTATTGTTGCAGATATGACATATATTAAAATAATAATAGTGTAATTGTGGGTATTGAGGAAGACTTGCCACTAGACTTCTGTTGCTTCTGTACAAAGTCTTCAAATCTAAAGGGAATGAGTGTACTTTCCCTGTACTGTATTGATTGCTTAAATAGATTATATTTAATTCTCTATATACTGAATCATGGCAATGTTTGCATTTCATAAAATATCTTGTTTCCATACAGCACAGATTGGAGTCATATCAGAGAACATGCTTGTTGCTGACCATTCTGTGACTACATTCTGGATCCTCATGAAAGTGCCTTCAGACTGACTTTGACTCAATCTGTACAGAAGCTTCCAAAGACATTGCTACAGTTCTAGAACCTTCTGTTTTGAATATTTTATAGACAACTGACAGTAAACAACTGGGAGGGTTACATCAGGCTCATTATGAATGTAATACTGAGTCCAGATATGAAAGTTCTTCTGAATTCACTTGAAGCAGAACCAGGGACCCATCCAAGAGTCTTTATTCCATTGTCCTATACTGGTCCTCTTGAACCATTTGCCAAGTATTTCGACGTCACATCATCAGCTACTTCAGATTGGAATTCAGTAACTCAAGTTCCTTAAATCTACAGCCAAATTCCTGACTATCAAAATGAAGTCATTAAGAAATTCTTTTCAAGCCAGAATTTTCTTTGTTGTAACAACATGAAAGTTTTGTTTCACTATATTTTCCTAAATGTTTATATTCACAGTATGGAAAAATTTTCCCTATGGTTAATTAGAAGCTTCTCACTTTGAAATAATGAAAGAATGCAGTTAATTTTTAACATTTTTCTCATCATCTAATTGTTAAACTGCTTAATTACATTTTCTGTCTAATGACTGGTTTGTGGAATCCTTGTAATAGATTTACTGTTCAAAGCACCTGAGCTGAGATTAAAAGCAACACATTGGGTGCCGATGCAAATACAGCCATACTAAGACTATGTCTCTCTGTCTCTCTGTCTCTCTCTCTGTCTCTGCAAACCCATATCACCACATCATATTACCTCTCCTACTTCCAATAGGAATGTATTGTGAACAAACACAGGACGTTCAGAGTGGCTGTGGAATTTGGTCATTATGCTGTGTTTGAACCTAGGACTTTCTAAGCCAAACCCTGTACTTGTGGCCCACACTGCATTTCTATCTTCAGAAACAGTATGGTCTGCACACCCTAGTCCAAAATTTGAACACATATACTTCTCAGTGATCATTAAGGAAATAATAATTAAGGTTTGCTTTGGACTTTTGCAGTACTAGGGTTTTTTTTTTTCTCTTCTTTCTTGGATATAGTGGACATAGACTTTGTTGCTCTATCTTTTTCTTGATGTGTCCTTAGGTAAAATTGCTTAACCAAGAAGCAAATATGAATGAGTTTTTCAACAACTTAGAACTGATTTTTAAGCTGGTTGGGTTTGATTATTTCACCTAAGGACAATTTTCACAATATTTTATGGAAGGAAAATTTTCAGGACCCAGCTAGTGTGTTCAAATCTTGTGTGATGTTATTTAAGGAGGAGAGTGAGGAACCACCATTTTGGATTGTGGCTGGAGTAGAGAGAGGCAACAGTCTCCTTAAACACAAAACTGCTTACAAAAGAGAAATAAAAATTTTGTGGCTAATGAACACTTTTTATTTGTTCTTTGAGAGTTTTGTAAAATGCATTTTGATCATATCCATCCTCCTACCCCTTCTCCTACCCATCCAGTTTTGTATCCTACATTTTTGTTTACACCCATCAAGTCTACTTTGTGCTACATATCTACTTTTGAATGTGCAACCTTCACTGGAGCATTGTCTAAAAACTGACTCTCTCTCATCCAGAATCTATCAATTGGCAATAGTTCCTAAGGCTTTTTTTCCCAGTAGACAGTGGTGAACACAGAAACCTACAACTGGTTGATATAAAAATAATAAGAAACTTCACAATTTTCGACCATAAATCCGAGATACATATTACACACCCTTTCCTCCTAAGGCTCAGAGGTGATTGCACAAGAGGGTGCAGAAAGAGTTTAAGAGTCAGATGTGTTGGGTGACTACAAGGCTAATGAACATTTTAAGAAATCCTGGAACATGTATGGGTTAACAGTATTACCTGTAATATGCTTTGATTATAACACACAGCACAGAAGATGATGATGTCTCTGGAGGTTCCTCAGGGAAAGAGAAATATCTTAGCAAGTGGAATGCCCCAGAGAATAGTGGAACCCAAACCTAACACTTTAAGTTGCAACTTTATCATAAACTCTCTGTTCTTTTTCTTCCAAAGGATGAGTATCTTTGGTGACAATAAAGCTCAACAATGCTAAATTCCTCACTTCTGGGATTAATGTCTCCAAATTATTCTACATATGTACTGTGCTCTTACTTTGCTTCAAGCACAAGCTAAGCACTTAAAAAATGTTATTGCCAATTCAACTTGACAATAAAATTATGAGGTAACAACAGTCAACCTTATTTTAGATATGAAGAAACTGAGCTTTGAATACTCAGTTTTTTTCCAGACATACCACAACTAAAAAGAAAAGCTTTTTGGATTCTACCTATGTCCCTAGCCTCCAGCTGAACTCATTTAGGCCATATTGTTTTTCCAAACACTAGTGGTTCTGGACCAATCATAATGTGACACATTGTGCACACATTATCTTACACAATTTTATGGTCCTATGACTCTTTTATTTTGTCCTTGAGGAGCCTTGGACTCAGATAGTTAAATAAGTTTCCATGGCTAGTCAGTGAAATGATCTGTAGCCTCACAAACTTTTTCTTTGTTGGAAATCACAGCTCAGATGCACAAGGTTGGTTCCCTCTAGTGGTTGAATACAGCATATAATTTATAGGGAAATCCTGTGTGTAAACTCTCCAGTCTAACATCAGCCCCCATTTGCATGAAACTATGTTTTTTAAAGTTTCAATCAAAGGTTTCAAAAAAGTAATTCAGACTTACCAATTATATTCCTAGGATGAACAAGGTTCCAGGAGATGACAGTTTCCAATGGTCATGGCCAAATCTTCTGCCCAGTTCACCTTTCCTAGTTTGTGTATCTTTCCATGGTTTCCAGAACAATAGTTATGTAAAAATTACATTTTTTTGAGATGATGGTAGAGTCATCTAGTTAACTGATATTGAATTTAAACTATTAAATGTTGTTCAAGCATTTTGCAGAAAGCTAACATAATTCATAGATTTTATATTTTCTTCTTACTAAGCAAACAGATGATATACAAATTGTTTGGGGAGTTGGTTCTGTGAGAGTAATAAAGTGGAAAGGCTTCCCTTGATCACAATCAGCTCCAGAGATGCCTTTGGGACTTCTGAGGAGAACCAAGCCCTGCAGAGAGAGTGTACCCTTGAAGACACTCATTATCTCATCCCTTCCTCTCAACTTAGAGGATAAAAGCAAACCTTTAGGGATTACATGGGAACTCCTAAACATCCTGAGTCATACAGCTCAATAGCAACTCCTTCAGGGACTCACTTATGTTCTGTTCAACTTGTTGTTGAGAAGTAGTATTGGTACTGGAGCTTGGAGTTGAGGACTTTTCATGAAGGTCTCTTTAAACCGCATTGCCCTTCAGTCTGCTACATAGTCAAATTCAGGACTGAGTAGTTGCATTATCAACTCAGAATTTCATAAGGAAAATTAATCACTGAGTATGGGATAGTCTGAATATACTTCATTTGCTTCTGTTCTGAGTAGCATGTTTGCTGCCCTGGCTTAAAGATTTCCAGAGTGTTTGTGGTCACCTTTCTCTGTTCCATTTCCTATCTTTTACTTGTCTCTGAAATCCACATTCTCTTTGTTAGAACCATTCAATTTGCCTTGAGTGTCAGTTGTTCATACTTGATTATTAGTGATTAGCCTCCTCCACTACACAGATGATTTCTAGAACAACTTGTTTCTCACCCTCTGTTCTGTTTACTTTTATCCACTTAGTATTTAGTTCTCAGAGCTCGTTCAATAGAAAGGATTCTCAAAGACACACTATACCTCATTTCCTTCTAAATAACATCATTTGGATAAACTCTTTGGTGACTAGCAGGCTCTCAACCTAGACAGGGATTTGCAACTACAGATGCTAACTGATTTAAGAATGTATTACAGCCAGGAAGTGGTAATGCATGCCTTTAATCCCAGCACTAGGGAGGCAGAGCTAGGCGGATCTCTGAGAGTTCAAGGCCATCCTGGCCTACAGAGCAAGAGCCAGGACAAGCACCAAAACTACACAGAGAAACCCTGTCTTAAAAACAACAACAACAAAAAAGAAGAATGTATTACAAAGAACAGAGGCAGCCAACACTGGGACTCCTGACAGCATGGGTAATCCCAGTTGTCCATGCATTTTTGGCTATATTTGTTGGAATTTTCTGAAAGTAAACTTGAAATGACTCTGTGGTGAGTTTGTTTTCTAGAAGTTTGCAAAGTGCAATGAGAATTTGGGACAGAGTAGAGAGAAAGCAGGGAAAACACATAGTCAATAGTGATGAGACGATTACATTCTTTCTTGGGGGCAGGTACATATGGTGATATTTTATTTGTACTGAAATGTGATTTTATAGTATGTTAATAAATAAAGTTGCCTGGGGGTCAGAGCTAATAGTAAGCCATAGCAGAAGTCTGGCAGTGATAGCACATGCCCTTAATCCTGACCACATGACATGTGGATCTCTGTGTGTTCAAGGATACCACCAGCATGGAGACACATGCCTTTAATCTCAATACCAACCATAGAAGACCTGGAGGTCTGTATAGATGGGCAGTGACGAGGAGGTCATGTGGTTGGGTTTACAACCAATGAGAAGGCAGAATAGAAAGTCAATAAAAAGGGCAAACACACAGGAAGTAGCTCTCTTGCTGAGGGAAGGACAGGAGTGGCAGTGAAGGGTAAGGTTTTTAGTGCTTAGCTATTACTCTGACCTCTTGGGCTTTCATCTCTGCATTGGCTCTGTGTTTCTTATTTAACAAGACAGTTACATCTACAGGTATGGGTGGTTATTGCATAAGTTACATAGTATCTATTACCCTCCCCCTTCCTTTTGAATGACTGGGATAGCTGGAGCACTCTGGTTAATTATTTATTATTCTTCTTATGGCAATTAGGCATTATGTTAGAAGTTTTATTTTGACTTTAAGGAAAAGCTACATCTTATACTAAGTTCCTTTAAAAAAGTTTTGGGACAGGGAAAGTAAGTGAGTGTTTCACCAGCAGAGTGCTCACAGAAGAATACTGCACTTGAGAAAATGAAGTAGGAAATGGTTAAGCAAGATTTCTGTTCCTTTAGAGTCCAGTGTTGTCCTGTTCCCTTTGAAGCCTTGAATATTAATTTTTAGCAGACATGCCTATAAACAAGGGATTAGCACAAGGATGATTCCTCTTTAAACTACTAGTGGAGAGGGTGCCTGAACTGGCCTATGCTGGTTATCAGATTGGTAAATACCCTCTCATCATAGAGCCTTCATCAAGTAATTGATAGAAGCAGAGGCAGAGATCCACAACCAAGCACCAGGCCCAGCTCCAGAAGTCCAGTCAAAGAGAGAGAAGAGGAATTATATGAGCAAGAGGCATCAAGATCATGATGGGGAAACCTTCAGAAACAACCAAATCAAACTAGTGGAAACGCATGAACTGTGGACCAATAGCTGTGGAGCCTCCATGAGACTGAACTAGGCCCTTTGTGCTGGCAAGACAGGTGTTTAGCTTGACCTGCTTAAGAGGCCCCTGGCAGTGTGATCAAGATCCTTCCCTGGTGCATGAGCCAGCTTTTTGGAGCCCGGGACTTATGGTGGGACACCTTACAGAGCCTTGGTGCAGGGGGAGGGGCTTGGACCTGCCTCAACTGAATGTACCAGACTCTACTGACTCCCCATGGGAGGCCTCACATTGGAGAAGGTGAGAATGGGGTGTGGGTTGGGGGAGAAGGATGGAGAGGTGGGAGCAGGGAGGAGAGGGGAATCTGTGGTTGATATGTAAAATGAATAGAAAACGTTTTTCTTTTTTTATTAAGAAATTTTCTTAATCCATTTTTCAGTTGAGAGACATCTGTTTTTTTCATATTCTAGCTATTATGAATAAAGCTGCTATGAAAAGAGTTGAGCAAGTGTCCTTGTGGTATGTTTGAACATCCTTTGGGTATATGCTCAATAGTGGTATACCTAGGTATTGAGGTAGATTGATTCCCAATTTTCTAAGAAACTACCATAGTGATTTCCAAAGTAACTGTACAAGTTGGTACTCCCCAGCAGTGGAGGAGTGTTCCCCTTGTTCCACATCCTGTCCAGCATAAGCTATCATTTGTGTTTTTGATCTTAGCCATTCTGACAAGTTTAAGATGGAATCTCAGAGTCGTTTTGATTTGCATTTCTCTAATGGCTAAAGACATTGAACATCTCCTTAAGTGTTTCTCTGCTATTTGAGATTCTTCTGTTGAGAAGGTCTATATCCCATTTTTTAATTGGAGTATTCAGTTTTTTGACATCTACTTATCTGAGTTCTTTGTATATTTTGGATATTAGCCCTCTGTAGGATTTGGGATTGGTGAAGATCTTTTCCCCATTTTGTAGGCTGCCATTTTGTCCTATTAACAGTGCCCTTGGCCTTACAGAAGCTTTTCAGTTTCTGACGTTCCATTTATTAATTGTTGATCATAGTGTCAATGTTACTGGTGTTCTATTCAGAAAGTTGTCTCCTGTGCCAATGTGTTCAAGGCTATTTCCCACTTACTCTTTTATCAGGTTCAGTGTAATGGGATTTATGTTGATGTCTTCAATCCACTTAGAGTTCTGTGCATGGTGATAGATATGGATCTATTTGCATTCTTCTACACGCTAACATAGACCAGCACCATTTGTTGCAGATGTTTTCTTTTTCCCATTGTATAATTTTGAATTCTTTGTTGAAAATCATGTGTACATAGGTGTGTGGATTTATATTTGGGTCATTGTTTCAATTCCATTGAACCAGTCTTTTTTATGTCATGCTCTTTATATTACTATAGCTCCATAGTAAAGATTGAGATCAGGGACAATAACACCTCTGGCAGTTCTTTTATTATATAGGATTGTTTTAGCTAATGTGGGCTTTGTGTTTTTCCATATGAGGTTGAACATTGTTTTCAAGGTCTGTAAAGAATTGTGTTAGAATTTTGATGGTGATTGCATTGAATCTGTAGATTGCTTTTGGTAAGATGGCCATATTTATTATGTTAATCCTACTGATCTATGAGCATGGGAAAGTTTTCTATATTCTGATATCTTCTCCAATTTCTTTCTTCAAAGGCTTGAAGTTCTTGTCACACAGGTCTTTCACTTGTTTAGTTAAAGTTACCCCAAGATATTTTATATTGTTTATGGCTATTGTGAAGGGTTTTGTTTCATTGATTTCTTTCTCAGCCCTTTTATTGTTTGTGTATAAGAAGGATACTAAATTCTTTTTAGTTAATCTTGTATACAACCACTTCTCTGAAGATGTTTATCAGCTGTAGAAGTTCCCTGGCAGAATTTTTGTAGTTGCTTATGTATACTATCATATCATCTGCAAATAGAGATACTTTGACATCTTCTTTGCCAATGCCTATGCCCTTGATCTCCTTTTGTTGTCTTATTGCTCTAGCTAGAACTTTAAGTACAATATTGAATAAATATGGAGAGATTGGACAGCATTGTTTTGTTCCTGATTTTAGTGGAATTACTTTGAGTTTCTCTCCATTTAATTTGATGCAGGCTGTCGGCTTGCTGTATATTGCTTTAATTACATTTAGGTATGTTCCTTGTATCCCTGATCTCTGCAAGACTTTTATCATGAAGGGATATTTGATTTTTGTCAAAGGCTTTTTCAGCATCTTACAAGATGATCATGTTATTTTTTCTTTCAGTTTGTTTATATGGTGAATTATATTGACAGACTCTCATATGCTGAACCATCCTTGCATCTCTGGGATGAAGCTCACTTGATGATGGTGGATGATCTTTCTGAGGTGTTCTTGGATTTGGTTGGCCTATATTTTGTGGAGTATTTTTGCATTACTTTTCATGAGGGAAATTGGTCTGTAATTCACTTTGTTGATCCTTTGTGTGGTTCAGGTATCAGGGTAACTTTAGCCATTTTGGCAATTTACTTTCAGTTTATATTTTGTGGAATAACTTGAAAACTACTGGTATGATCTCTTCTTTGAAAGTCTGGTAGAATTCTGCACTGAAACCATCTGGCTCTGGGCTTTATTTGATTGGGAGACTTTTAATGACTGCTTCTTTTTCCTTAGGGGTTATAGGTCTATATAAAAATAGTTTATCTGATCTTGCTTAAATTTTGGTATGTGGTATCTACCAAGAATTTGTCCATTTCTTTTAGATTTTTCAATTTTGTGGCATACAGGATTTTGAAGTATGACCTGTGTGGATTTCCTCAGTGTCTGTTGCTATGTTCCCTTTTCTATTTCTGATTCTGTTAATTTAGATATTCTTACTGCTTTTTAGTTAGTTTGGATAAGAGTTTGTATATCTTGTTGATTTCCTCATAGAACCAACATTTTGTTTCATTGATTCTTTGTATGTTTCTGTTTGTTTCTATTTTATTGATTCTAGTTCGACTATTTCCTGCCATCTGCTCTTCTTGGGTGTATTTGTTTCTTTTTCCTTGAGAGATTTCAGGTGTGCTAGTATGAGATATCTCCAAATTCTTAGCAGGCATTTAGTGCTATGAATTTTCCTCTTAGTACTGCCTTCATTGTGTCTCATAAGTTTTGGTATGTTGTGCATTCATTTTCGTTGAATTCTAGGAAGTCTTTAATTTCTTTCTTTCTTTATTCCTTGACCCATTGGTAATTCAGTTGAGAGTTGTTAGTTTCCATGAGTTTGTATGCTTTCTCTAGTTTGTATTGTTGTTGAACTCCAATTTTAATCTATGGTGATCTGATAGGATACAGGGGGTTATTCCAATTATTTGTATCAGTTAAGGCTTCCTTTTGACCAAATATGTAGTCAGTTTTGGAGAAGATTCCATAAGGTGCTGAGAAGGTATATTCTTTTGTGTTTGTATGAAATGTTCTGTAGATATCTATTAGGTAGACTTGAGACATAACATCTACTACTTCCATATTATTTCTCTGCTTAGTTTCTGTCTGGACAACCTGATCATTGGAGAGAGTGGGGTTTGATATGTGATTTAAATTTCAGTAATGTCTTTTTTTTACAAATGTGGCTGCCCTTGGATTTGAGGCATAGATATTCAAAATTGAAACATCATCTTGGTAAATTTGTCTTGTAATGAATATAAAATGTCCTCCTCCATCTCTTTTTATTAATATTGGTTTGAATTCTATTTTGTTAAATATTAGGATAGCTACACCAGCTTGCATCTCAGGTCCCTTAGGTTGGAAAATCTTTTTCCAACCCTTACTCTGAAGTAATGTCTGTCTTTGATGTTGAGGTGTGTTTCCTGGATGCAGCAGAAGGATGTTTTCATATCCATTCTGTTAGCCCTGTTAGCCTGTATCCTTTTATTTGCAAATTGAGTCCATTGATATTGAGAGATATTAATGACCAGTGATTGTTAATTCCTATTATTTTATTGTGGTTGTTGTTGATGGTGGTAGTGGTGGTAATGTTCATGTATATGTGTGTGTGTTTCCCTTGTTTTGTGTTTTGCTGGTGTGTGATTATCCATTGTCTGTGTTTTAATGGGTGTAGCTAACTTCCTTGGGCTAGAGTTTTCCTTCTAGTTCCTTCTGTAGAGCTGGATTTGTTGATAGATATTGATTAAATTTGACTTTTTCATTAAATATCTTGCTTTCTTCATCTATCATGATTAAAAGTTTTGCTGGATATGATAGTCTGAGCTGGCATTCATGGTCTCTTAGAGTCTGAAAGACTTCTGTCCAGGCTCTTTTGGCTTTTAGAGTCTCCATTGAGAAGTCAAATATAATTCTGATAGGCCTGTATATGTTAATTGGCCTTTTTCCTTTGACGCTTTTAATATTCTTTCTTTATTCTGTATGTTTAAGGTTTTGATTATGATGTGGTGAGAAGAACTTTTTTCTGGTCCAGTCTATATGGTGTTCTGTAATCTTGTACCGTTATATGTATGTCCTTCTTCAATTTGGGAACATTTTATTCTTTGATTTTGTTGAATATATTTTGTGGGTCTTTGAGCAGGGATTCTTCTCCTTCTTCTATTCCTATTATTCTTAGGTTTGGTATTTTCATAGTGTCTCAGATTTCCTGGATGTTTTGTGTTAGGAATATTTTTAGATTTAACATTTTCTTTGACCGATAAATTTTTTAGATTTAACATTTTCTTTGACTAATGAATCTATTCCCTCTATTGTATCTTCAATGTCTGAGATTCTCTCTTTCACCTTTTGGATTCTGTTGGTGATGCTTGCATCTGTAGATCCTGCTCACTTTCCCAGATTTTTCATTTCCAGAATTTTCTCAGTTTGTATTTTCTTTATTGCTTCTATTTCCATTTTCAGGTCTTGAACAGTTTTAGCTGTTTCTGTCAACTGTTCGCTTTTTCAAAGATTGTTTTTTGACAATATAAACAAGAAAATAAAATAAGAGTTTTATTGATTTCCTCCAATTTTTTGTTTGTCTTTTCCTCAATTTCCTTAAGGGATTATTTCATTTCCTCTTTAAGGACCTCTATTATCTTCATCACATTATTTTTAAGGTTGTTTTCTTGTGTTTCTGCTGTATTAGAATTTTCATGTCTTACTGTCATAGTATAGCTGGGTTCTGGTGGTAGCATATTACCCTTTTGATATTGTTTGTGTTCTGCCACTGCCATTTAGGCAACTGGATTTGGGATGATTATAGATCTAGGTGTTGATTCCTGTGTTTGTCTTTGTTAGATGGATGTTTTGTTCCTTGGTTTCTGTTTCCTCTCTGTTCTTCTGACCTAAGTAGCTAAGGGTTCTGGTGGCAGGTGAGTCTTCAGGTCCAGTAGGGTGTCTCCATTGGTGCTAGGGGGCCTCAGGCCCTTGATTGGGTCTGGCCTCTGGTAAAACCAAAATCTTCCTGGGTCTCTAGATCTGGCCTGTCCTCTAATAAAGCCTGAATTTTCTTTTGGGATATGTAAGACCAGCCTGGCTTTTGGTAGAGCTGTTGGGGCTGTTCTGACTCAGAAATTTATTTTTAAATCTAAAAATACATGTAAAAATAATGAAAGCCATGTGTATTTATCCATATAAAGTGTTTCATATGTCTTAAATAGTATCTAAAAATATGAAAGATAAATGAAATAATAAAAAAACTATATCTTGTTATGCCACATTAAGTTGCTATCCCTGGGAGGCCTGCTATTTTTTAAAGGGAAAGAGAGAGGGAGTGGATCTGGGAGGTGAGGTGGGGAAGGTCTTGGAAGAGTTGGGGGAAGAGAAACTGCAGTCAGAATGCATTGTATGAAGAGACGAATAAACAAAAATACTGAAAAAATACACACACACATTTATATATATATAATATATATATGTTATATATATATATATGTTATATATATATATATATATATATATATATATATATATATATATATATATATATATATGGTCTGTTCTATATTTATCTCCCAGATTCCTTGTACATTTTTTCCTTCTTCCAAGAGCCTAGATTTTAAATGAGTTAAGCTAAGCTATGCTACTGAAGTAAGCCATATAACTCTTAGTGGTTTAAAGCAAACAGGATTTATTTCTTGTCCATATTTCCCAAAGTGATTTATAAATTTAGTGAAATCTCAAAATTTCATGGACAGTCTTCATAGAACAGAAAAACACTCCTACAATTCAAATGGAAACACAAAAGATCACAAATAGCAGTAAGGCACTTGCAGACTGGGTAAGGAAGTTAGGTGAAGAATCAGCAAAAACAAAATAGTTGTCATAAAAAACCCATTACTGTGAAGGCTAATTCAAATTATTTCAATAATTTTAGAAACTAAAATACATATAATTCAGCTATATCACTTTTGCATATTTTCAAAAAATACAAGTAATTATACAACAGAAATATCTCCACCCTCTTGTTTATTGCAGCACTATCCACAATTTCTAAGTTATAGACCAAGCCAAGATGCACAGAAATGTATTAATATATAAATAATATGTGGTATGTTGTGCATAGTGAATAATTTTTCAGGCATAAAAATTACATCATATCATTTTCAAAAAATTAGTTGGAACTAGATATCATCCTGTTAAGTGAAATAATTCATATTCAGAAATTCAAACATTGATTGTTTTTTCTCACATGTGGGAATACATGTTGAAAGAAAGGAATGACATAGATATTAGTCAGAAAAGGAAGAGAACCAGGAGGAGAGATAAGAGGGAAAAAGTTATGATGTGGATAATATATTCAACGCACATTGTATACATACAGAAATTCATAATATTTAACTTAATGTACTCTAATACAAGACAAGAAAAAGTACAAGGTTTCTTGTATTAATTAATGTAGGCCAAGTTCCCGCAGCTTCATCATTTTGCCTTTTCTTCTTGAATGCATGCCTTAGTTGCCTGCTTAAAATTTGAAGTGAAACCAGAAAACATTAATGTATTTCTTTAAGCCTGGAAATTAATTCTCTTAGTCTTTTCTTTCCACTCACCTGCTCTTTCTTTTTTGATGAATTCTCAAAGCAGGTAACTCTTTCACATACTGATTTCATTTGCAAGAACCAAAATATTGTCCACCTCAACCTGCAGAAAATTTCATGTAACTAATTTGAGATTTCTAATGACTTCCTTCACCACATATAATACAATCTACATGTGAACTATGAATTAATCAACCATTTTTATCTTACATTTTAATATCTGACAAAATGCTACTCAAAGTAGTAAATGTTTTAATATTATTTATGAGAATTAGAATATATACTTTTAAATAAAGTGTGTTCAAGAAAGCTTTGAGGATTTATATGGGTTTTATTTAGATGTGTGATCTAAAGTTAAATATCTTTGGACACTACATCCCCACTCTTTCACCTTGCACAAATCTGTTTCATCCACTCAGAGATCCTGTCATTGGAGTTCCTTGTGTGACATATTACTTTAGGGAGGTTGTGCTTAAGTAATCCTGTTAGACACTAGACATCATCTTCCTCTGGATCCCATACTATGCATCATTTTGTATAAACAAAATATTGTTTACTTTTATTTCATGGAATAAAAGTTTTGGAGTGAGAAGCAAACTAAATAAGAAAAGATGAGTCAATATGACCTATTTCCCTCCAATTCCTCAGGCAGACTCAATTAAATCAAGGGGTCTGTGGTTAAAGAAGTAAAGATCCAGAGTTGTATGGGATTGGATACAGGCTGACATTTTGCAGGGCACTGGGCCTTTGGGCTGACTAAGATCTACCTACCCACAGGCAAGTCAGAACATGTAGAAACAAGATATATATCTGTGGTAACAGATACAAGGAACACCATCATGGGCAGGTGAGGGGTGTAATTTAGTCAAAAGGACTCCAAAGCATGCACTAGAACAGAAGGAATCTAGAAAAGGTGAATAGAAGAAAAAATAGAATATATTTTGAGTGGTGAAATGCAATCAACTGTAGCTTGAGTTTTCCTGCCTGGCCCACAGTCAGGACAAATCTCTCTCACCTGCCAGCCCCACAGCCACTCAAACTCGACCAAGTAAACACAGAGACTTATATTGATTACAAACTGTAAGGCCATGGCAGGCTTCTTGCTAACTGTTCTTACAGCTTAAATTAATCCATTTCTATAAATCTATATCTTGCCATGTGGCTCGTGGCTTACGGGCATCTTCACATGCTGTTTCTCATCATGGCGGCTGACAGTGTCTCTCTGACTCAGTCTTCCACTTCCCAGCTTTATTCTCCTCTTTGTCCCGCCTATACTTCCTGCCTAGCCAATGGCCAAACAGTGTTTTATTTATTGACCAATCAGCAACACATTTGTCATACAGAACATGCCACAGCACTTCCCCCCCCTTTTTTTTTCGAAAAGGAAGGTTTTAACCTTAACAAAGTAAAATTACATATAATTTGGGAATTTGGGCGTGGCTTCTCTTACTACTTCCTGCTGGAGGAGGGCGCTGTATCTTATGGGGACACAAAGAAAATTTTAGGATTATGGAATTGTCCATGAGGGTGTATCGTCTGAGCCAGTTGCCTTCAAACCATTCTGGATGTTGGATCATCTGGGCCATGGTGTCATCAGAGACCTTTCAGGGGGTCTTGGCTGGTCAAACCTGATGTATCTTAATCTGGAACAAATCCATAGCCTCTGGCTTTCTGTGGGAACAAAAGCAGAGTCTCCTTTCCAAAGCAACATATCCTTATATCCAAATTTTGAAGTCAAGGTATCTTTAAAATATACATATTGGTTTAACTCAACATCTTTTACAATCAAATGTTTTTCTGCAGTTAAAAATCCCAAAGAAAACACAATCCAGATTCTCTGTGTAATATTCATCTTCACATGGCTTATTTTTTTATATTAATTTTACTGTCTCTTTAAAGACTTTATTTTTTAAAACTATGTACTTGTTTCTGTAACTGTATATATCACCTTTTTAATCTCTTTCAAGCCTACGTATATTTTACACACATTTTAAACTATTATATCTGAATCTGTCTTATTGTGAACCTATTGCCTTAAACGGCAGCAGCTGTGGCTGCTGGCTCCGCCCACCTCAGCTTCCCAACATGGTGGTGGCAGTTTACCACCAGCTCTGGGAGCTATCGTGGGTTTATGCTTTTATCCAAGCAGCGTGTAGCCCAGAAACCTCTTTTTTTTGTTTTGTACTAGCAAAGTCTAAATCCACCATGCAGCTTAATGTGCCACTTGCAGAGGCCTCATTCCCACCATATGGCAGGTCGAGCGCGCACGCTAGAAACCCACCAGTAGCTCAAACCAGCAGCTGCCGGTCATTTGAGAGAGACAATTAGGAAGCTATTTTTAGCTCCGTTTTAGAATCTTTTTTCTCAGTTTTTAGGTGGAAACTCTTGCCACCACGTTGGACGCCATTTGTAGCTTGAGTTTTCCTGCCTGGCCCACAGTCAGGACAAATCTCTCTCACCTGCCAGCCCCACAGCCACTCAAACTCGACCAAGTAAACACAGAGACTTATATTGATTACAAACTGTAAGGCCATGGCAGGCTTCTTGCTAACTGTTCTTACAGCTTAAATTAATCCATTTCTATAAATCTATATCTTGCCATGTGGCTCGTGGCTTACGGGCATCTTCACATGCTGTTTCTCATCATGGCGGCTGACAGTGTCTCTCTGACTCAGTCTTCCACTTCCCAGCTTTATTCTTCTCTTTGTCCCGCCTATACTTCCTGCCTAGCCAATGGCCAAACAGTGTTTTATTTATTGACCAATCAGCAACACATTTGCCATACAGAACATGCCACAGCAATCAAGCATGTTATTGCAGGTCTTAGTAGAGATTCTAGTAAGGCACCCTGGCAAAAACTAAAGGATTTGAAAAGTACTTTGAATAGATTCAGCTTCATTAATTAGGTCATTAAACTACCATAATTAAATAATTAAAAATAAATTGTGATTCTGAAGAGATGGTTCCCTGATTGAGAATGCTTGTGGTACAATCATAAAAACCAGTTTGTATTATCACCCATGTAATAAGCCTGGAGTTCCATAAATGCCTGCAATCTGAGCTACAAAAACAGAGACAGGAGAATCAGTAAGGTTTCCTAGCTTCCAGCCTAGCCCACACAATATGAGCTGCAGGTTCAGGGAAAGAATCTGCCTCAAATAAATAAGCTGAGAGTGATAGAAGAGGTCACCTGATGCCATTTTCTGGCACATGCATGTGCACACCCTCATAAATAAATGAAAGTAAATAAATATTTTTAAACTGTCATCTAAGGCTAGGAAATAACTCAATTGGGTAGGATAATGCCTGCCTACCAAATACAAAGTCCTAGGTTTGATCCTGAGAATTTATTGCCTAAGTCCAGAAAGTAATGGAGACCTTTAATCACAGCAATTGTAAGGTAGAGGGAGATCAGAAATCTAAGGTCATCCTCACCTTCATAGAGAGTTTGAGGTTAGAGTGGACTACATGACACCATGTCTCAAAAGATTTATATTTAAAATTAAAATAAAAAAATGAAAATTTTCTAAATTTTGAATCTCAAATGAAAACATGGTTTTGAAGAGCAATTGTGTTTTAATGCTGTTTTCTGCAATTTATATTGATGTGAATAAAACATAACACAGTTTAATGGGCAAATAGATGAATGGGTATATTAATGGATATATTTATTTAATGAAGTAAATATAATAAATATTAACATTAACAGAATCTACCTGTTGAGTATAAGGTGTTTATTAAATTATATTTTCAACATTTCCTTTTTATGGAAAATTTTGCAAAAATTACAATATTGTTTTATTGTGACAAACCAGTGAGACCTGTCACATTTACATTGCACGTGTCCTGAGAGCCATGGTCCACACTTAAATCTCTTTTCCAGCTAACCTTTACATTTCTTCTTGCTTCTCCGTGGAGCTAAACATTTTTACTTTTTATAAACCCTGGATTGTGAGATCCACATTTAAATATTGGGAATAGTATAAAGAAGTTCTAAAGGGCTAGCATTAGAAAACAGATCTTTCTTGGGATTTCCCAAGGTGGGAAGAGGTTAGGCACTCTTGACTCTATTGAGAGCTTTCCTTAGAGCTTCCTTCACTTCCTTGTTCCTCAAGCTGTAGATGAGGGGATTCAGCATGGGGATTACTGTTGTGTAGAACACAGACACTACCCGATCCTTTTCCGAATCCTGGCCAGAGTTATCTCTCAGGTACATGAAGTTGAGGGTACCAAAGAAGAGCGACACTGCGGTGATGTGGGAGGCACAGGTTGAGAAGGTCTTGGCCCGGCCTCCTGCTGAAGGGATCCTCAGAATGGCCACAATGATGAACAGGTAGGAAATCACAATTATCACCATGCAAGCTGGGATAACAAAAATGGCAAACACAATGATCACCAACTCCTGTGTGTAGCTTTCCCCACAGGTCAGCTTTAACAGAGGAGGAAGGTCACAGAAAATAAAGTCGATTTCATTGTTTCCACAAAATGAGAGGGAGAATGCTGAGATTGTCCGCACCAAGGCACTGAGGAGACCCGCAACGTAAGCCCCAGCCACGAAACTTAAAAGGGCTTTCTGTGTCATGATGGTGACATAAAGCAGAGGTTGACAAACGGCCACATAGCGGTCATAGGCCATGAAGGCCAAAAGGTAGCAATCGATGGAGCCGAAGAAAGTAAACAGAAAAAACTGAGCAACACAGCGTGTGTAGGATAAAGCTGCTCCATGCTCCAACAATATGGCCATTGTTTGAGGAACTGTGACAGAGGAGTAGCAGATGTCCATGAAAGAGAGGTGGCTTAGAAGGAAGTACATCGGGGTGTGGAGGCGGCGATCCATGCGGATCAGAACAATCATACCTGAGTTCCCCAGCAAAGTGAAGAGATAGATAAATAAGAACAAGTGGAACAGAGGTAGACCCCATTCTGGGTGTTCAGTGAACGCTATGAGAAGGAACTCTGTCACCAAAGTCAGGTTCACCTTTGCCATGAAGCCTGTCGTACCTGAGAGAGCATTAGAAACAAGTCAGGGTGCTGCACACAGGATGTGCATATAAGTGCAGGGTAAACTTTCAAACATATTGAAAGTACCTAGGGGCTATAGAGGGGACTTTAAACATGACAGGTCTTAGCTCCTTCCTTCAAGGGAGTTTTATGATAGTAATCTTAGGGCATGGAGGGGAAAATAAAACATATGTGAACCTGTACAGAACAAGAGAGTGGGTAATCCCACTTACACTGCAAAGTAGCTGTGTGAGCCCTGCAGATGAAGCAGAGCCTCGACAGCGATTTGTGGTCATTTTTCTACCATGCAGCTGACCATCTCAGGATTCTGCCCTTTATCCTTGATGGTCCAACTTCTCCCCTATTTCCAACCCTCTTCATCTCTTCTCTGGGATAAATCAATAGCTATTGAACTAACTTCTCTCCCTCACTCCTGAGTCAGAGTAACTTCTTACAAATTATTGCCACATTTTAAAATTTAATATCAATTAAAATCATTATTTCGAAGACTTTAATTTGATCATGTCTCACCCATTTGACAAAAATCTAATCATGGAACCCTGTCAAGAGCAGGAAATTACTTAGCATCCTCAATACATTGGGACTATCTATATTTCCCCTACTTATTTTCTTATGTACCCAACTTACTTCCCAGTCCTCACACACAGTGACACCTCGCTCTCCCACAGTTTCCCCAGATGTACCGAATAATTGGCAGCCTTGATACTCCTCCATTCATGGATGTCTCTGTGCTTCAGCAGAATATCACCTCTGCCTAGAACATCTTGCCTTTCCTATCCCCAGGGCCCTCTCCAGTGCTTACACTACCTTCAAAGTGTTTCTCAGATCATAGGTTTTTGTTTTTTTTTTTTTTTTTTTTTTTGGTTTTTCGAGACAGGGTTTCTCTGTGTAGCTTTGCGCCTTTCCTGGAACTCACTTGGTAGTCCAGGCTGGCCTCGAACTCACAGAGATCCGCCTGGCTCTGCCTCCCGAGTGCTGGGATTAAAGGCGTGCGCCACCACCGCCCGGCTGATCATAGGTTTTTACAAGAAGCCTCCTTTCATTTATTCCTTCTCAAGACAGTAAATGTCCCCTGGGAGTTCATCACTCAGTAAGGGTTTATTATACTTTATAGAATGAAGTTAATAAATAAGATGTGAAACACTTTGAAAAGGGAACAATACTGTGATAGAATTCCAATTGCAAAGTCAGAACATACCCTAAACATGAGAATTCAGTACAACTGATGAAAATTATCAGTGGTTGTCATAAATTCTTTCTAGGTTTTATACTTCTGTCTATAACCTTAAAATGTACTACTTAACAGAAAGAAATTGTTAATTTTCACAAAAAATAGGCTTTTATCAGAACAATACTAGCAATACTAAAAACAAACTGGTAGACTCTATTCTTCCTGACTTATTAATTCATTTAATCTTCACAAAAACTTTATAAATGAATTTTCTTCTTTCTTTGGGTGAAGAAACTAAGATCACAGTTAAGCAACAATCCAAAGACAGCACAGCTAGGAAATGGTCTAGTTGCCATTAGGTACAAAGCTGTACATATGCTAGAAACTGCTTACCTTGTAACTGATTTCACATGATTCCTTGGTTTCTTCCAATAGCTGTTACTTAGAAAATGTCCAGCATGATGTCAAAAAAGTCAAATCGTGATAGAGGCTTGAAGCAAGAGAATAGATTGTCATTTGGCTGAATCAAAATGCAGCAGGGCAGGGAAGATGTTAAAAAAAATATTACAGCATAAATCTTTGGTAGCTAAACCAGTGCTAGACCAAGGTACTGGGGAGAATGGTAAATAAAGGAAATTGGTTCTAGTAACTGGGTGGAATATCAATTAAGATATATGGATCAGACTGACCATCTGATTTCCAGTTTGGCTTTACCCCACTTATCCTCTTTTCTCTTTGTCCTATACTTTTCCTTAGTCTAAACAAGGCCATTTCATTCCATCTACCTGGTGAAGAAGTATTCTGAGTATAATGGGGGCAATAATATCCCAGACTGCAAAAGATTTGCTGATTCCTGTTGGCCTCCTACACTATTAGCTATGAGAATGAGGAAGTCTTAGCTCCTCAATGCCCCTTTCTTTTCTTCAGATTCACACACACACACACACACACACACACACACACACACACACACACACACACATACACACACACACACACACACACACACACACACACACAAGCACCGTATTAATCAACATGAACATAAAAATGCCTTAAAACTCTTCCTACAATAATTCTTGAGATCCTTCTAGCCATCTGCCATAGCAGAGACCTTTTTTTTTGTTTCTGGAATTACTAAATCTAGCCAAGATTCATTCTTCATCCTGAGCGTAGTTCAATTACATACTAGACTTGGTCAGTAAAGGTTGGAGAACAGCCTTTTATTTAAAGATTTATACACTTGCAACTCTAACTCAAACATCTTTAAGAGAAGACACTAATTTTGATTACAAAACTCTGAGATCTCCACACAGTGGTTAAAATGGTCTCTGAGGAGAGGCATCTATTGCTCATGAGATTTTTTAACAAGGCACCTGGTCCCTGTCACAGAGGAGAAAAGACAGCTGCTCCCCGCCACAAGTCACAGGTCCCAAAGCCTAACTATTCATCTCATACCCCACAAACAAAAGAAAATCTTCAAACACACACTTCTTTTAAGGGCATAGGATCATGAGTTATATGGGTTATATGCCTTCATTTCCCCTCAACTACTGTTTTTTTTTTTTTTTTTTTTTTTTTTTTTTTGGTTTTTCGAGACAGGGTTTCTCTGTGTAGCTTTGCGCCTCTCCTGGAACTCACTTGGTAGCCCAGGCTGACCTCGAACTCACAGAGATCTACCTGGCTCTGCCTCCCGAGTGCTGGGATTAAAGGTGTGCGCCACCACCGCCCGGCTCCCCTCAACTACTGTTCTTGTAGTGAGAATCTAGTTAATCTGGTTCATATCTATACTCATTTGTTCAAGTTAATAGATACATATGTATACATATATACATACATACACACACATATAGAAAGTGTGTGTAAAATTTTACAGTTAAAATATTGGTGCTGTATTTATTTTTAATTGATTAAATATTGTATTTTTATATTTTTATTATTTGAGAATTTCATACATGTCCATAATGTTTTGAGTAAATTCAGCCCTTGTTCTATCTCCTCCAATGTTCTCCCTATGCCCCCCATCATTTCTCCTTCCCAACTTCATGTGCTTTCCTTTATTTCTAAATCCAATGATTTTACTAAGTTCTGCCTGTGTGTGCCCCGGCCAGCAGGGCTTCAATGGGAACTCAACCACCCTAAGGACGGAATGATAGGGACAGGAGACACAAAATGAATACACCAAGACAAGATTCTGATCAAGGTGCAACTTTATTTTTCTCCAGGAGGGTTTATATAGTTCCTGCAGGGTGGGGAGAGCAAGAAGCTTTTATCTGCATAGGGTGGGGCAAGCTAACAGGATGTTTGTGTAGGATGTTTATGCAGGGTGTTGACAGGTCAAGGGCTCTGACTCAATGTCCTGTTGCTAGGCAACCTGACTGTAAGATGTTCTAGTTCCCTGTCTTATCGGGGGTCTGTATTTTTCCATTAACTAGAGATTCTGTCCTTGTCCCTGACATGTGTATACAAAGGTGTAGGGTCATCTATTGGAGGTTGTCAAGGACCTGTAGCCACAAAGAAAACTTTCTCTCCCTCCCCAGCAGCCATTAATTGCCAACAACTCCTCAGCTAAGGTGGTACTTCATGAGCCCCTCTCCTGCCTATGCTGGAGTTTAGACTAGTTTGTTCCTTTGCTGAACTTATACATGTAGTCACAACCACTGTGAGTGGTACAAGAATATAGTCTCTTGTCATTGCCAGATTTAAAAAATTCAGTTTGAAGGTCTCCTCCCTTCATTTTTTTAATGCCATTCATGTGTAGGCTGAGAGGAAGACAGTATAGCTAAATATTTATCATTTCAAAGTCAAATTTTTAAAATAAGTAGATTAGAAGTTGAGAAGAAAAAAGGAAAGCCATTTTTAAAATATTGACTATTTCTACTTCTAAAATGTTATCTGTGAGCCTATTTGGTGGCATGTGACTTCAAGTCCATCATGTGGGAGGGTAAGGAAGAAAAACCTTCAGTTTGAGGCTGGGCTACACTATGTGACTAAACAACAGTGATAAAATAAAGAGTGAAAAATATTTTATTTAAGGATGGCACTTTCTTTAAGAATGTTGTTTTTACATGAGATAAGGGAAGCCTAGCACAGAACTTTATACTGGCTAGGTAGTCCATAGTTTCATTCATTTATTGATATGTATCGCTGACAAAACAATAAATGCTATTGCCTCATGCATGTTAGTCTCTTGGGACTGGACAGATGGGTCAGTAGTTGAGATCACTTGTGCTTATAGAGGAGCAGGATTCAATTCCCCACACCCACATGGCAGCTCACAACAATCTGCAACTCCAGTTCCAAGGAATCCAGTGCTCTCTTTTGGTATTTTTGGGAATTGTATGCACACAGTATCCATATATGCATGCTGGCAGAACACTCATACACATAAAATAAAATTTGGATGTTAAAAATTAAGCAATGTCTGCCATCACTAAAGCTCATTTTACTCTGCCTTGTGTATTCCAGAAGCAATTGTACATGGATCCAATACTTGAAAAATCATTCATTTGTCTGTTTTAGACATTTCAATAAGCATACACTAATTATATAAAATGATGACCCAGGTTTAAGCATAGTTGGTTTTGACCTACAGAGTAGAAACTGGGAGGAAAGTGAAGCAGCTGATTCTCACTACCACCAAGAAAGAAAACTTTAGTCTAATATTTTGTACCTGTGTTTGTATTTAAAATTTCCCTGTAATGAAATAGACCAGGAGATTAATTAAAGAAAATAACAATTTTGATAACTGGCATAGTCTGTAGACCCAAGAAAAATTAGACTTTACACTAGTTATTGTGCACAAATGCAAAGGCAGATACCACCAAATTATATTTTGTCAACTTTACCACTTTTCCAAGAATCAGTCCCAATTTTACATCATAGTCATTCACCTCCTAGCTTTCTCTTTCCTACAATGAATTTGAGAAGCATCATGCCATATCTCACAGAATATACCACCATGCACTAGAATATGCCAATTGTTTCTAACACACTTGAGTCTATGCTCCTCCATTTCCATCATCACTGACCTCCTTTCCAATCCAAACAACTGTAGGAAAGGGGGCTTTTTAAAATTCAGAACTAACATTTCCTATCTTGCTCTTGAAATAAAATTCACAAGTCCCTAAGCAAACCTGAAAAGGCTCTGTGCCCTGGCTTCTCCCGAATCCACCACTTCTGTTTCATACCAAGGGTCCCTCTGTCTGGCTTCTCTTCAGTGCATCTGGTTTCACAGAATCTTGCATTCATAATTATCCCAGTCTGATATAGTCTCCCCTTCTCAGGAAAACAGCATACTTAATCCTTTAGTTCTCTGCCTACATGTTTGTTCTTTGGGGATGCATTTTTAGCCACACCAGACTATGTTAAAGCCTTATCACATCATTTAACAATGACCTATGATTCTTATTTTTGTTAATTTTTTTTCATTCCACTTTTCAAAACTTTAACAGTTAATTACCATTATAATGGTCTGGTATGGTATTATATGACTATGTCCCATATTTCAAATTCCATTCAGGATAACCCATATGTATTTTATTATTTACTTTATTTACTACCATGGTCCAGTCAAATATCATCTCCACTACAAGTAGTCTCTATATATTTGATGAAATGATGAACAAGGTTGTGAAGTTTTCATGGAGATATTCCCAAGTAATAGTTCTAGCACATAATAGAGGTCATTTAAAGGTGATAGATTTGTCCTTCTGTTTTCTGACAATAAAGTAAATGTCCTAGAGGAGATGAGAGAAGATGGTGGTGTCCATCATGAAAGAATAGAAAATAACCTGGATTAACTGAAGCATCTGTCCATGACTAATGATGAGAAAAAATATAGAACTTCTGACCTTTAGTGATCAAAAAATAGTATAATGTTATATGTGTGATTCATACATTAAGATCAAACAGTTTCCAATAATTAATATAAATCATGACTTCTTCCCTTTACTCTGCAGCATCTTGACTTTATGCCCTCTTGGAAAGTAAGCAAGCATACTCTAGTTTATCATTCCTGAATCATAACTCCTTTCCATCCAGTCATCCTTCTTTAGTCTGCTACTTCTATTCCTCAATAACAAACACTTAAATTGTTTATGAGTGAATGTTCAGTTTCTTTGTTCAGTGTTGATATCTGCTTAACCATCCATAACTGAAGAGTTTATCTTAATCCCATAAGAAATGTACAGTAGTTTGTAATCATCATAAGTTAAAGAAAAAATGAGTTTTATATGAAACAGTGAATAGCTGACTAAAACTCTCAACAATATCCAGGACAGATATGAAAAATAAATCTTACATTTTATAACATGTTTCCATTTGTAAAGGTCCTTTACATTGATTCCATCTCTCTTGAACTGGGCTAAAGATCTCTTGACTTTTCTTGACATTCAATCATAGCAAAGAAGAAAATTTTCTCCTTAAAATACTATTATTTTAATTATGTAATCATGTGTATGTGAATGAGAGAGAAAGAGAGAGGGGGGAGAGAGAGAGAGGGAGAGAGAGAGAGAGAGGAAGAGAGAGAGAGGAAGAGAGAGAGAGAGAGAGAGGAGAGAGAGAGAGAGAGAGAGAGAGAGAGAGAGAGAGAGAGAGAGAGAGAGAGAGAGAGAGAATGAGCATGGAGGCCAGAAGATTCTGTGGATCTGTAGCTATAGGTAACAGTCAGTGCTTGGGACTGAATTTGAGGCCTCTTCATGAACAAGATCCACTAGCAACTATTGAGCCACTCCTACAGCCTCAATAAAATTTTATGTGTGATAAAATGATACAAAGAATTTCTTGCTCAAAATCACAGAGCTAATAAAGTTCTAGAAGCCAAACTTCCATTTGCTGTTTCAATATATCAGTGCAGCTATGAAAGCGGAGTCATATACCAAGAAGACAAAACAAAGAACCAAAGGACTGTTAGGAATTTCTGGACTTGTGGAGATTAAGTCTTACTCTCCTTGGGAAACCTTCATTCTTTTGAAAGCTTTCTTCAGAGCCTCCTTTACTTCCTTGTTCCTCAGGCTATAGATCATAGGGTTCAGCATAGGGATCACCACAGTATAGAATACAGACACAATCTTGTCTTCCCAGAGTGATTTGCCCATGTTGCCTTTCAAGTACATGAATATCAGTGTTCCAAAAAAGAGAGCCACTGCAATCATGTGAGATGCACAAGTGGAGAAGGTCTTGGCTTTGGCCCCTGCTGTATGAATCTTCAGAATAGCCCAAATAATGAATAGGTAGGATACAAGAATCACTGACACACTAGTTGTGATGACCAAGAAAGCCAAAAGGAAGATCACCTGTTCTCGTGACTTGGTCTCACTACAGGCAAGCTTCAGCAGGGGTGGGAGGTCACAAAAGAAGAAGTCAACCTGGTTAGATTTACAAAAGGAAATGGAAAAGGTACACCCAGTCCGGACCACAGTATTTACCATTGCACCAGAGTATGCTGCAGCAACCAGGCCAAGGCGAGTCTGTGGTGTCATGACCATGGCATAGAGGAGGGGACAACACACAGCCACATAGCGGTCATAGGCCATGACAGCCAAAAGGAAGCACTCAGTACTAGCATACAAGGTAAAAAAGAAGAACTGGGTAGCACAGCGCTCATAGGTGATGACCATCTTATGAGTCCCCAAGGTCTCCAGCAGCTGAGGCACAATAACAGATGAGTAGCAAATATCCAGGAAGGACAGGTGGCTGAGGAAGAAGTACATGGGTGTGTGGAGCCGAGAATCACTCTGAATTAGCATGATCATGCCCAAGTTTCCTCCCATGGTGATGAGATAAAAAGCCAGAAATGTGAAGAAGAGACCTAGCTGCAGCTCTGCCTGAAGCTGGAACCCCATCAGAATAAATTCTGTCACCCTGGTGCCATTGTCTGCCATAAAGCAAATGTCACCTGGGGAAACAAAATAACAGTTAATAAGATACCACTGAAAATTAATTAGGGTGACTACAACCTGCTTGGTTATCCATAATAACCCTTATTTGCAAACACATCACTATTTTCACAAGCTTGGTTACACTTTGTCTACAAATCCTGTGAAGTACATAATGTTGTTTTAATCCCACTTTTGACAGAAGAATGCCAAAGAGGTAAAGTGACTTGGCCATCCCACAAAGCTTATTAATTAGGAAACGGGCAAATCAAGGCTTAGTGCTCTGTTTTCAGGGACTTCCAAACCTCTGAAGTTCATATTGACCTCATGTTCAGCCAGAAAAAGGTTTCCCAGAAACAATGATGGAATAATATAGGTTTAAAATCCCTTCAGACTTTGAACAAATTAATTAATCTTTCTAAACATGAACTTCAACCCCTACTCCTGCAAATGGTATAATTTTGTACTTTATAGCTGAATAAAACATCATTGTGTATATCAACCATATTTTCCATATTTACTTACCTGGTGATGAACATCTAGGCTGGTTCCACATTTTGGCTATTGTGATTATGACAGCAATAAACATGGGTGTGTGTCTCTGTGGCATACTTTCATGAATCTCTGGGTACACACTCAGTATAGTTTGGTCAGACTGTTCTAGTGTTAGTGGTTTGATAAGCTATTATGATGGTTTCCATAGTGACTGAGCCAGTTTACATTTCAAACAACAGTGTAAGAGTTCCTCTTTCCTCAGATTCTCACCAGCAATGTTTTTAGTGCTTTTTGTTGTTGTTGTTGTTGTTTTTAATGAGAACTCAACCTCATGCATGCTAAGCAAGTTTTCTTCCACTGAACTATACCCTAACCCTTCTTGCCACTTCTTTTTAATCTTGAAATAATCTCATTAAATTCCCGGGCTGACCTTGAGCTCACTTTACAATTAAAGAAGACCTTGAATTACGATCATCTTGCCTCACTCTCCAGAATATTGAGAATGTAGACTGATGCTACCAAGCCTCGCTGTCATTTATCTTCCTAATGACAGCCATTCTTATTCATGCAAGATGAACTCTGAAATTTGTTTTAATTTGTATTTCTGTGTTGGCTAAGAATGTTGGACTTTTTTTCATATATTTATTGGCTCTTTGTATTTCTTCTTTTGAGAATTGCCTGTTCTGTTATTACTATTTTGTTGATTGGATAACTTAGTTTTGAGTGTTTAATATTTGAGGATCTTTATAAACTCTAGGTATGAATCCCTTATGATGCTTATAGTTAGCATCCTGTTCTATGGGATGTCTTTTTTTCTTTGCTGTAGTTATGGATGAAAGGGGTCAGGGACTTGAACAAGAGGATTAAATGGAGAGGGGGAGAAAAGAAAAGGGTAAGAGACATAATATGGGATGGGACAGCTAAAACTAAGAACCACTGAGGAATCATACAGAAACTTACTGTAGTAGAAGCTTCCTAAAATATATACATACATGAAAAAAGTCTAAATTGAATCACCAAATAATATGGGGGCCCAACTTATACATCTCTCATAATAGAATGAAATCCCCAGTGCCAGTAACGGGTTACATCTTGAGTTGGATAAAAAGGGCACCACAGAAACCCCCAAACAACCCAGGTTTTTGCTAAGGCAATTGGTTGTTCTCCATAAATTGATAGTAAGGTCCCATTGCTAAAGACAACACGTACATAACACATTGAACATAGAGAAGTCTAGCTGATGCCTACCTAGAGCCTACTAACTAGTATTCAGGGTACCAGAAGGTACTCTGCATCCTACCATAGAAGAAGGTCAACACCAAGCCAGCTACAAACCCTTTTACCTGCAGTGGTGACTTAACTATAATATATATTAGTACAATAGAGACACAAACATTGTAGGAGTAACCAACCACTGACTTACTGGATTTAAGACCTACTCCATGAAATGGAACCCAAACCTGAAATTGGTCAAGAATCTAAGATCAGACAGGGTATGGATCTAAATGAAAACCAAATACTGTTGTTGTGCTAAAGGAACATACAAATAAAATAACCCCCACAACATCTTTCTCTACCCATAGATCAGTGTCTTACTCAGCCATCATCAGAGAAACTTCCTCCTGCAGTAGATGGAAACAAACATAGAGAATCACAACTGGACAGTGTTCAGAGAGTGAGACATATCATAACATTCAGTCCTAAGTGGGATGTTTCCATCAAATTCCTCCCTTCAGAGATCAGGGAACTCTGTAGAAGAGTAAGCAAAAGGATTGTATGAGCCAATGAGACTGGAAGATAGCCAGGAAACAAGGACTTCTAGGCACAACAGGACTGGCACATATATGAATTCACACAGATAATGGCAACACTCACAGGGCCTGCACAAGTCTAAGCCACATGGGTCCCCATATTGAGAGAAGAAATAGTCCCAAGTTCTTATTCCTAACCTAGAAGTTGTCTCTTTAATTGATAAGATATTACAAAAGAAAATTAGTTCTCTCCAAAAGTTTCTCACTAGGCATACAAAACACTCCTAAAGGCAGGTCCCATGTCCAGTAAGTAGTAAGTAGCCAACACAAAATTAACTCAAAGGGAGTTTTGGAGATTTTTTTCCTACAATGCTTTACCTGGCATTTTATCTTACAAGTCTTTTGCTTATACATTATGGTTTCTGATTTTGTGTTCCTATTGGATTTCTGTGTATGTTAATGTGTGAGTATCTGAGTCTGTAAATATTTCTTGTACTTTGTGGGCTCTTTTTCTTCTGACTGTTTTACCCTATTCTGGTTTGTTTGATTTTATTTTATCTTATTTTATTTCAATTTTAGATGCTTGTTTGCTTTCTAATGAACAAGTCAGGAAGAAACGGAATGGATCTGGTTGTGGGGGGGGGGGGTGCTAGGAGGATATGGGAGTAGTTGGGGGAGAGGAAACTGTAATCAAAACATTGTCATGAGCTGTTACAGGTCATGATGCATATACAACATATGACAATTGATATTCATGTGTCAAATCACCAGATGAATAATTCTCTGATGGAGGAATCCTGTTCAAACAAAACTTATGGGACAACAGACTCTGGAAACTGGCTGCTTCTGTCTGCAAATTCACATCTGCAAAAGCAGTCATGGAATCTCCCCATTACTGTGAATTTTCATGTAATGTGTACATGTAACCTCATGATTACATCTCAATCTTTTGGGCACTTATATCTGTGGACTGTCTGAAGATGACTCCTCATTAAGCTGTATAATTTTGATAAATAGAAAATATACTAAGATATGCTTCCTAACTAGAGCTATTATCCCATGAGGACTGTTTTATATCAATAGCTCAGTCTGACATGGGAAAATTACAGTATTCTTAGCTACAAAGATAGCCTTTATGCAATTAGCTGATTTATAACCTCAAAACAAATTCAAAACAGACTAAATGCCCCTATATATGAATTCATAAGATAAACCTCCACAGAAAATACACAAAGACAAATCCCTAGGTGTCTTATTGTAGAAACAAGGTCAAGCATGAAGCAACTTTGAAGCCAGTTTCCCCACTTGCTAAAAGTCTGGCTGATAACACAAACCAACCACCTATTCCCTGAACAAATTTTTCAGGCAATTAATTCTATGCACAAGCTTCTAACTTCAGATTTTTAATATAAGATTCAAGGGTCGAGCCGGGCGGTGGTGGCGCACGCCTTTAATCCCAGCACTCGGGAGGCAGAGCCAGGCGGATCTCTGTGAGTTCGAGGCCAGCCTGGTCTCCAAAGCGAGTTCCAGGAAAGGCGCAAAGCTACACAGAGAAACCCTGTCTCGAAAAACCAAAAAAAAAAAAAAAAAAAAAAAGATTCAAGGGTCAGCTAACTAACTGTTTACTGTTTGGGTCTCCAATAAAAATTAATCAATTATCCAAGTCCAGAGAAAAATAGTTTTATGACCAGCTATCCATGGGGAAAGTTTCACAATGAGCCAGAGATACAGAGGAAGGAGTTACAAGTACCATTCTTTGTGATCTGGAGTTGCAAACAGGATAAAAAAATATATTTTTCGGTTTGGGGTGCTTTCAATGTCACTGACTGGGAAAGTGTCAAACACCATGTCCCTGCCTATGGGTTTCCATGGTAAATGGCTCTGCTCCTTACCATTTGCTCAGGAAATGTACTATGTCCCTCAAATGTAGCTTTTTATTGCTTTTCATTGGGGTAATATATAAAGGGAGGCAGAAAAAAAGAAGAGGTAGAAGAAGAGAACTTGAGAGAAATAAAGAGCATGACCATCAGTACATTTGTGAACTTTTATTCCCTCAGATTAATAAGAAGTATTCCTAGTCCTACTGCTCTGAGGACATTCTATTTGCAACCCTGGAGCAGCTCTGGGAGCTGGTCTTTCAGGATGCAATAATATATATTGTATGGGGAAAAAATCTATTTTCAATTAAAAAAATGTCAAGATCAGGTGGCTATAGGTGGATTCATTTATTTCTGGGTCCTATTATTTTTAAAGAACAGAAATAGACACATAACTCTATCTATATTTGATCTTCCTACCATCCTACCTCACCTCCTTGAGTCCTGGGATTACAGCTGTGTACAACACCTAGCTTTGAGGTTTGGTTTTGATGTGTTTATGAGAAAAATGGACTTAGATGCTATATAGACAGCCAAAAGGAGCAAACACTCATAGAACCTTTAGAGCACTTTGCTTGGCTGATCCTCCCTCTCTGTCCTGCCAAACATCATCACATATTTTCAAGTTCTCTAATTCCCAATGACTTGCCCCATCTTTTTAATGCCATATCATTATCAATCTTTAATGCCAGATCATTATCAATTAGGGAGATGCATGAATCAAGGCATTCCAGAACTGCAAAGCTCATTAAGAGACAAAGCTGGCTCCTTGAGATTAGAATTATGGTACAGATGGGGTTCTTGCCAGGCATCAGTACATCCCTGGCTCTGCCTTTCTTATACTCATCATTTGTGGCACTGAAATGCTATAATGAGGGCTTCGTGCATCATTCTACTTGTCCTCTTCACATAGGTGAAATGAAATTTGAATTTACAAAAGATCTCACATGGATTTAGATAAATAATGAAGTAAAACTCTGATTGATATTTGACAAAACCTGACTTAATGGTGGAATAAAGGTCAGTGTCTAGTGGATTGCCCCCACATCTGGGATTTTTTATAATGTAAATGTTTTGTTTGTTTTTTTGTATTCTTAAGGAAAAATCTTATTTTTTTTCTCCTCCCAAAACAATGGTTTGTTCTGTTCTAGGGAGTTTGTGAAGGGGCTAGAAAGAAGCCTCTGCAGTTACAAGCATGTACTATTTGTGCAGAAGACCCCAGTTTAGTGCCCAGCACACTTGTTAAGCAGCTCAAAGATACATGAAACTCCACCTTTAAGAGTTCTGATAACTTCTTATACCCTTAGAGGACAGGCACACAATTGTGCACATATCCAAACACAGATACATCATTTTTAATTATATTTAAAAGACAGTCTGTGTCAATCATCCTAAAAGAGGGGAAAAATAATTTGTATTCATGCATTAATTCAGTGAATATTTACTGAGAACTCATCATGCATCAGACTTCTTCTAGAAGCTTGGAACAAGACAGACAAGATCCATGTATTCATGGAGCTCTCATTCTAACTGAACCACACTTACACATTGCATATTTTACAAAGATAATAAATATATATTTACCTTGACAAAAGAACATAGTTGCTGTTCAGTGGGGGAGCTGCAATGTGTGGGTAATTAAGAATAAAAGTGAAGAATTTTTTAAATATCATTTAAAAGGGGCTGGGGTGATGGCTTGATATGTAAAGGAAGCCTCATTTGCTTTAGAAAGAAGATAACTTTGAAATAACCAGCCTAATTTTATTGTATTTACATTCTTCATTTAGAGGGAGAAAGTGTCTTGCTGCACAGCCCAAGCTGTTCTCAAACTTACTATGTAACCAAGCTGATCTTGAACTTCTGATTCTCTTGTCTCTTTTCCCAATGATGGGATGCCATGTGTATGTTCATCATTTTTCTATCTATAAAACCATCTCTAATGTTGAGTACATTAAATAGAAAGAGGTACTTTCAAATCCTAAAATCCCAAATAAAAACCATGTCTATCTTCAAATTCACTATCATTTTATCCATTGACAATAATAATGGCTGACATTAATGTTTTACTCACTGTAATAAATACTGTCCCAAATATTGTATATAATCTGCCTCATTTACTTCTTATAATATTCCTGCACAGTAAACTTTATAGACAATTTATGGACAGACAAACAGGGTTCTGTAGTGATGAAATAACTTGATTTAAGACAACCGCTAAGCAGGGATTTGAGTAACACCCCATCAGCCTGCAGGATAACACTTCCATCCACTGTTCCATTATTCACAAGACTGGTAATACTGAGTGTTACTGTGCAGTAAGCACTTTTTATGGACAATATTCTTCTAGTGACTGTGCATACATTAACCTCTTGTACTTGAGTAAGGATGGAAGTAGTGTTAATTAAACTCTAAAATTATGGCCGATGTCTCTAATTCTGAGCTGAAAACACTGCATATGTTTGCCCTCCTGTAACATCACCTTTCTCTGCATTTCTATCTCCAAAGAGAGATCTAGGGATACCCTCAGAGTAAACTCTTATTTCACAGAGTAAACACTTAGTGCATAATCTTTACCCACCTGAAACCATCTGTTCCAGGACAACTACAAGACAAAAGTCATGTGAACATTCATTCCCTGGTGAACATTCATACTCTTACTATCTGCCTACTGATGCTCTCTATTTGCCAACAACCAGCTCCTCTTTTTTTAATTTATTTTGTCTTGCTGTATGTTGTGCATTTTTATAAGGCTACTTAAATATTTTGGGGAAAATGCATTGATGAATGAATAAATAAAAAACAATTAGCTCTATCGGTATCAGGCCAGTAAGAGTATTTCCAGATGATTTGCCCAAAGAATTCTGTAAAGATAACTCATAAAGAGTGATTCAAGAAGTTTACAAGTAGAACTCAATTCAAGATCATCCACAAAGGTGGATCTAAAAGCAAAGTCCTAGAGAGGCCCACAGAAATCCACAAAGATACCCCCACAACAGACTGCTGGCAATGGTCAAGAGACAGCCTGAACTGACCTACTCTGGTGATGGGATGGCCAAACACCCTAATTGTCGTGCTAGAAACCCCATCCAATGACTGAGGGATCTGGATGCAGAGATCCATGGCTAGGCCCCGGGTGGAGCTCCGGGAGTCCAATTAGTGAGAAAGAGGAGGGTTTATATGAGCAAGAATTGTTGAGACCAAGATTGGATAAAGCACAGGGACAAATAGCCAAACGAATGGAAACACATGAACTATGAACCAATGGCTGAGGGGTCCCCAACTGGATCAGGCCTTCTGAATGGGTGAGACAGTTGATTGGCTTGATCTGTTTGGGAGGCATCCAGGCAGTGGGACCGGGTCCTGTGCTCATTGCATGAGTTGGCTGTTTGAAACCTGGGGCCTATGCAGGGTCGCTTGGCTTGGCCTGGGAGGAGGGGACTGGCCCTGCCTGGACTGAGTCTACCAGGTTAATCTAAGTCCTCGGGAGAGGCTTTGCCCTGGAGGAGGTGGGAATGGGGGGGGTGAGCTGGGGGGAAGGGGAAGGGGCGGGAAGGGGGAGAACAAGGGAATCCGTGGCTGACATGTAGAACTGAATTGTATTGTAAAGTAAAATAAAATTAAAAAAAAAGAAAAAAAAGAGTGATTCAAACAAATCTGATGGGGAAAATGCAAGTATTCAAGAGAGAAAGTGAAAAAGCTTGGGAGATATTTAGGTCTTGCTACCACAACCAACTTCTGAAAATTTAAATCAAGAACCAGCAAAATGCCTTAACAGGTAAAGGTGCTTGCTGCCAAGCCTTCTGACTAGAGTTCAATCCCCAGGATCCACACAGTGAAAGGAGAGAACCAAGTCCTATAAGTTGTCCTCTGACCTCCACACGTATGCGAGTGATACATGAGCCCCTTCCTCCCAAATACACAAATAACTAAAGCATAATAAAAATCAAAATTACAATTACACCACCTTTCTCTTAGAGAGAGGGGATATCAGGATACACCGTGAAGAAGAGCAGAGTGGGCTCAGTGATTAAAAGTACACACTGCTCTTGCAGAGGACCTGAGTTCTGTTCTTGGTACCCATATCAGGCAGCTCACAAATGCCTGAAACTCCAGCTCCACAGGATGAGTCTCTCAGTTGGCACTGCACTCACATGTAGACACACACACACACACACACACACACACACACACACACACACACACACACACACTTAAAAGCAAAATATGTCTGACTATGGTCTGAGTATGTTCATCATCATGTCCATTTTGGAATGGGCTAAAGAAGGTTTGAAAAATTGAATATTTCTCAGTGGATCCTGAACATTGAAGGAGCTGCCAAATGTTGTACATACCACAACCTTGACATGGAATGCACTGTCTCGGTTCTTAAATTGATCCAGAATGGTTTGTATTTCTAGACAGAAAAAAACAATTAACTTCCAAATAGCTAAGTCTGGGGAAAACGAACAGTTAGTCCGCAAACTCTCCAGGAAGAAGAACCATGGCTTTGTGGGGTTGCAGAGGAAAGCTCTGTCCTGGAACTTTAGATGAACTTGTCTGCTGAGAGTGAAGAAACAGAGGACTGGAATATCAGTGTCCCATTTTTAAAGCCCATACATGGAATTGCCAGTTAGAAGGAGGCAACAGAAGAAAAGAAGAAAGTGATGCTTAATGACATTTGAGCCCACCACCCTCCACCACACAAAGCAAGGTCACATACTATTCATTCATAGCCTTCTGGTACTTAACTGTTCACCAAGTGAAGAAATACTTCACTTCTGGGCTTCCCTCAGGAGATCACTGAAATTGGGTTATTCTTATTCTAGGAACATTAATCATGCTTTTCCAAGGCTCACAGCCTCATGTTTTGCATGTATGTGTTTTGTGGTTACATACATGTAAGTAGGTGGGCATGCATGTGGAGGTGCAGGTACACGTGTGTAGGTCAATGTGGAAGGCAGAAATTCTTCTTCAATGTGTTCTACAGTCACTCTCCACCTTCCTTTTTGAGGTAGGATCTTTCCCTGAACTCAGAAATCAACAAATCCAGCTACTCAAGCTAGTCGCTTGCCCTCAGGATCCTACCTCTGCTTAAAAGTTCTGGGATTGCCACTGGCCACTATGGCTGTCTGCCTTATGCCCCAGTCCTCATATTTGTGCAACAGGTGCTTTATCCAATAAGCCTCCTCACCTTGCCCCACAGCTTCTATTTTATCATCCAAAGGTGCACACACATATGATATATGATTCCACTTGTTCCAAAGTTAGTAGAGAAGAAGCTCAAGATTGTTTGCTCTCTGAGATTATCAATGCTTTCTTCTAGCCCTTAACTAGCCCTCCAGAAACTAGCAGGTATTTCGGAAGTGAGAAAGTCCACTCCACTTTAACAGCCTTTGTGACCTTAGAGCTGAGATTTAGATGTGGATTTAGAACCAGGGTACTGCTGTGAAATGAGTAAGAAAATGCCAAGAAAGATAATTCTAAAATAAAATGTAAAAGTTTGCACTTGCAAGAAGTTATCTGTGTGTCCTCAGCTTCAGGCTAGTACTTACGATGGGATATGCCATGGATCTGAAGGATATTTATATAGCCCACTTAGATCCTCCATGACACATTTAAAGTTATTTTTAAATGGTAAGGTGTAAACATTGTGTGATGTGTCTGAAGTAACATAGCCAGAGCTGTCAGCTGGAATTATGCAATGAAATGTGTAAAGATTTTGCCTATTTACTCTACAGCAGACAGCATATTGGGAATGCTGGCAAATAAAAAAAAATCAAGTGGATACTGATGACTGTCATTCTCCCCCTGTTCCTATAATCAAATTGGCATTATCTGCCTGGGCTGACCTAAAGGTGAAAGAGGATAACAGAGTATGCGGCAGCTGTTCTGGCTTCCTCTTGGTGTGTTGCTGAATATGTAGGTCCTCGGGTCTTTAAATGGTGAAAAATATGACAACTCTACACCATCCTGAAATGGATTAAGCTAGGGATGAAAATAGTCTCTATTCAAGAGACACAGGTATGAGGAGATGCCACAATGGGTAAAGTGCTTACCTCACAATCATGAAGACTTGAGTGCAAATCTCCAAGAGCCACATAAAAAGTCAAGTGCAACTTCATATGCCTGTAATCATAGTACTAAGAGTGGACGCAGAGAAAACTGGGTCTTGCTGACCAGCCATTCTAGCCTGATGAACTCTAGGTTCAAGGAAAGACTTTATCTAAAACTATTAAGGTAGAAAGTGATTAAGGTAGACACCCTACACCAGTCTGGTCCCCACCTACACATGCATGTACATGCATGAGCACATGGACACATACACACACAAACATATTTGTACACATACATCACACTTACAGAGCTAATTGTTTCCCTAAGAAATTTGGTTAGAAAAAAAATGATCATTTCTAGTTGAATAAAAAAATCATGAAAAAGATTTCTAGCAGCAGGTTTTCACTAGAAACAACAGAAGTAAGAAGAATGTGATGTCAGGGAACCAGAATTCTTTGAAGGTCTATTACCCTTGCTCAAATACCAGCCAGTCTCTTCAATTCCCTGAATTACATTTTTGTGATCTATAATATAGTACTAATACTATCCAACCTATGGGGATCTTGTGAGGATAAAATGAGAAAAATATATCTCATGTTCAACCAAACTTCTGTGGTTGGTACACATAGGGGAGCTCTCCCTTCCCCAAACTACAAATTATGCAGAACCCCTTATTTTAAAACACTGTACACTTGTTACCTCACCTGATTCTCATACAGTCCATTTTAGCAGGAAGAAAGTAAGATACAAAGATGTCAGCTGATACACAAATGAGTTATGAGAGCTAGGAAGAAAAACAGCTATAAATGCACCAGACCTCAGAGACTATTCACTAAGTGCCACAGAGATATGCCTGTCCTACCAGAGGTGGCAGAGAAATGTGAAATTTTGAGATCCTATGGTTCTTCCTCATTTTCCAACCATATAATAAGCTCTGGGATAGTAGAACATAATATCTGAATAGATGCTAAGCTCAAAATCTCTCTCTTTTCCTTACCCATATCTTGATCACCCTGTCCCATCTACTATTCACATAGAATGTGCATTAGTATCTTGAAACACAAAGGAACTTCAGAAGGTCATTGTTCCACCTCCTTGCATTCTGATAGATGAGGTACATTACCACCTCTCCTGGAGATGATGAAATGGAGGTCTCGGAATGAAGAAGGTCTTGCCTAAATACAATCATCCAAGGGTAGTGGTTGGTGTAACCATACTCCAGGTATCCTGAAGCCCTAGACATTCTTTCCACTGCTTGGGCTGTGCCTCTTTTCAGAGTCTTAGCACAATGCTAAAATGATGGGAGCAGACAACAAATTCTTTCAAGGGGTATTAGAAGTATAAGGTAAAGTGATGGTGTTAATTCCTACATAGGTCAAGCCAAACCACATGAAATAGGCATCAGACCTCCTTGGTTCTGCCTTGGGCACTTGCACTCTTGAACAGCCTCAGATATTCTGTCAAAGTCAGCACCCACCTGACCAGTTTCTAGAGGACAGATCTCAGTTGTCTACACCTTGGTGGCCCAGGCAAATACAGAGAGAAGTTTCATGAACTGCAATGATCTAAAATTTGCCTGCCACCCAGACTTCATACCCTATCTAGCATCACAAGCATCGCTATTTCTAAACTGACAGCAACTCACTCTGACTAGGAACATTTATGGTACCCCAACAATTCCAGGGATAGAAAAACATTATTCTCCAAAGAAAGGTTTTCATATATTTCACAGCTTATCTAGAGTAACAACTTATCTTTTTAATGTTGAGGTCATTACACTGAATTGTTCCAAATACTCCTTAACAGTATAGGTTCCTCAGATAATCAACAAGAATTTCTGAACAGCCTCCCAATTTTCTGTATAATTTCACCATTTGATCTCATGTCTTTTGACACTATGAACAATAACTAAAGGCATATATAAAATTACTTATCAGCTATAGATGAGACCCAAAAATGCTAAGTGCACAAGGCACAAGAAGATTGTGCTTAATTTTGACACTACTTTTCAAAGAAACAAAAAGAAAGGCCTGTTTTAAATGAAAGGAAAGCAAGACTTGGGTTGTCTAGCACATTTGAAATCTTGACTACCATTCACTCTCTCTGAACGGATACAATGACACTCACCTTCAGTAAGACAAAAGGCCCCTCCCAAATTCAGAAGGCTATAGGAATGTGGGAAGAATGTGGTGTCTAACTGGGACTTTGAGGGGCTGGAAAAATAGGCATCTCTGGCATCTGCAGCCCCAGCATAAAGGAAAAGCCTGCTAATAGGTGTGGGACCTCTGCCCTGGCCTGGCCTGGATCCTTCATCCTAGCAAGGCAATTAGAAGACTTGAGGCTAAGGGATTACCTTTGAGTAGAGTTTCTAATCGGGCCCAAAGCATCTAATTAGGATTCCCTCAACTCTCAGAGGAAAGACACCTTCAGAAAATGTCCCCTACATTATTATTCTTAACACTTCTCAACCCAACCTTTATCCTGTCCACAAGCCCCACCATGATTCAATCTCATTTGGGAGAAGAGGAAGATTCTTCTGTGTTCTGCTATCTGAGAACTTGTCAGCAATCTAAAATGACTTACCTTGGCCAATCTCATTTATGAAACACAAATGAAATAACTTATCTATGGAAAATCTTAGCTTACTCATTTATTCAACTAATTTTAATTGGATGTATATATAAAATACATAGTGGCAGTATTGACATACCATATTAATTTAATTTATACTTGAACCAGCAAGTTCTGACAAAAATCCCACAAGGCAGCTGTTACCACTACCATATTCTACAAACAAATAATGAGAAAGGTAGAGTAATGAAACACTCACTCATAGTAAAAAGAAGAGCTGGAAGGGTCAATAGCTGCACAGCATTTTAGAACACTAGTTGTTCTTTCAGAAGACTCAGTACTCACATAGTTCCAGGAGATTTGATGCCCTCTTCCAGCCTCCAAGGGTATTGCACACACATGGTCTACACACATACATGCAGGCAACTCACTCATACTCATGGGAGAACTCTTTTACAAAAAAGAATAACAGATTGGAACCATGGGACCTGGCTTTCAATGTCTGTAACCACTAGGCAATGTGCTATACACTGCCTGGTATTACTTCGTTCAAATGAGTGAAATTTATTTAATATGGGAAACTTCAGTGATGTTCTAAATATGAAAGAAAAAAGTTAAATCACAATAATAACTCCATTCTAAAAAGCATTATCAAAAGTCAAAGGCAAGAAAGCAAAAATAGACTTCTTTCAGCTCATTAACTTTGACAATGGATTCCATGGGTTGAAATCCTCCCTCTACACTGTAAATTTAAATGAGTTTATCATTTCTCAATAGCCCCCCTATGTAGTAATTTCTTCTACTGTTTATTATGATGTAAAACTTGGGGACAAATACAAGTTAAGAACCTGAGACAATCACCACAGCCACATCACACCTTCCACCACTCACCTCTGGGCTCCACAAAGGGCCTTTGCAACCTTCCAGTCCTGCTTCCCCTTCTCCAAGGGCCACTCTTTCTTAAGTCTGGGGAAACTCTATGATCCATCTCAATGAGCTGCATGTAAATCCTGCCCCTTGAAATAATGCCTGAGTCTAATTGGCCACTGGGCCACAGCATAGATAAGATTCCCATAACACCCGTAGGGTGAATATAAAAGTTAAAAATGATGATACTTACAGAACACTCAGAACTGTACTGTACTTATTCTGTAAAAATGTAGCTCTTCTCAATCGCTTTCTGTCCCAAGTTTGTTAAATCCATGAATATGAATCCTGTGGATATGAAGGGTTAGGTTTAGGGTATATCCTACAAATGTAACTTAAGCATATGTGGAGTAGGATCTAGACTCAGTCCCCTGAGAAATCCCAGGGATGTGTGTTGTGTGTGTGGTGTGTGTGTGTGTGTGTGTGTGTGTGTGTGTGTGTGTGTGTATGTGTTTGTGCATATAAACACATACACATATAAAATCATAACATATCAGGAGCTGTAATATAAGTAACTTAAATATTCATTAATAGAGATTTTTTTCTCATTCTTATATGGGATGAAGAACATTTATATTCCCCCAAATTTATTTCCCCATCTCCTGTTTCGACACATCTAACATCTACCACCAATGATACAAACCTCCCTAAAGAAAAACCTCCTCTTCCTTTAGGATGGCTTCCCACAGGCCCACTTCCCAGCAATGACTTCTAAGGGTCTGTTCCATTTTGAACACCTGCAAAGATCTGATTTTATAATCCATTGTCTCAGAGGAAATCCAACAGCTTCCTCTGTAGAAGTGTGACCTATCTTTTCTACAACAATGACTCCAGATGAAAAGATACCTTGCTTAACTGTTTCCTGATTCATTTTCTCCTTTGCATATTTTCTTCATGAAGATTCCCTCATTGAGACAATTGCCCCCAAGCCTTGTCCAAGTTGATTTTTAAAAGAACTTAATTTAAGATGGAGCTCTTACCTAAAACTATTACATTACAACAAGAGCAATAATGATTATGTAACATTCCAAGTGTTGTTGATAACCTAATCTTTCAAAACAAGATAGGATGTGAATGATAATTGTCTGAATTTGGGTTTTTATTGCTGTGGTGAAACACCATGACCAAAACCAACTTGGGGAGGAAAAGATTTATTTATTCATTCATTCATTCATTTTTTTATTATTCAAGTGTTGGGCTTTTATTTTTTGTTATATTTTGAGGTTGTAATAAAATTACACAATTTCACTCCTCCCCTTATTCCTTCAAAATCCTCCCATATACCTATTCTTGCTCCCTTTCAAATTCACAGCCTCTCATTTTATTAATTGTATGTACATATATACATATATATATATATTCCAAAATATAACCTGCTCAGTCTTTATAGTATCACTTGTATGTACGTTTTTATGTTTTCATGGCTAACCATCTATTATTGGATACCCAATTGGTGTGTTCTTCTCTGGAGAAGAATATTTCTCCATGCTCTCACCATTCCTCAGTTACCTGTCATACTTTTACGGGGTTAAGGCTTCATAGACTTTTCTCCACCCACTTTGGCATATCTGTTGGTTTCATCCTTGTTCAGTTCACATTTAAAAAGTCATGATGGTAAGACTTTATGGATGTAGCATCTGACTTCACTAGTAGGCATAATCTCACAGCAAACTCTTTGGTCTTAAAGCTCTCATGATGCTTCTGTCCCCTTTTCCAAAATGCTCACTGAGCCTTAGGTGCAGGAGTATTTGGTAGAAGTATTCACTGGGACTGGGCTGCACAATTCTACATTTTTATTGGTATTAGTTAAATAGTTAAATCGTTGTTAGGGATTATGCTGGTCTAGTAAATTGGTGGTTGTAGGTTTTCTTCCAAGATCCATGGCTTTGCTAGCACTGAGTAGTTGGCTAGGTTTCCATCACGAGGAATGGTTTCCATTTTGTTTATCAAATCTTAAGTCCAATTAGAAAGCTGTTAGTTAACATCAAGTCACAAGCATACTCTTAGGGTTATTGTGTCATGCTGGACATCATTGTGTTTCATAAGTGTTATAGCTTGGTATGACTTATGGATGTTTCCTTCCTTTGGAATCTTGCATGGTATCTTCTAGTACCATGTAGCTAGTCCCCTGGGCAGAGACATTTATGTTGATTCCAGCTCATGGATCTCTGAGCCCTGTGTCTGAAGCACATAATGTCTTCAGCAATAAAGACTAACCTACACCTCTGTGGGTCAACCAAGGACAACAATAATAGGCTGTATGTTTGGGGAGTATTTTGTTCTTGGAGGGAGCAATGTCATACAAATGGGAAAAACTCATTTAAACTAAGTATGTATACTTATATACAGAATTACATATATTAAGGTGTTTTTTAATAAATAATTAATAGTATGGTTTCTTATCGTCTTTTCAGACATTTAAACCCCTGATTTCTTTTTCCCTCTCCCCACCCTGAACAGACCCCCTTTTTTCCAGTTCCCTGATCAGAACACTTGGACCCTGCTATTCCCCTTACACTTATCACATCTTCTTCTTTATTTACTTCCGTCCCCACTTTAGAGAGGCCCCCTTTCCTATTCCCATAATGAGATGACTGGTACCCCACTATTCTCCTCTCTATTGCTCATCAACTCTCCTTCCTTGGAAATGGTACTCATTTCCTCTCCTGCTTCCTGCAGTTATTTTAGAATATGTGCTCACATTTGAAGATTTGGAATTAGGAATTCTCCAATGAGAAAGAATATGTGACATTTGTCCTTCTGTCTCTGTATCACCTTACTCAGTATGATCTTTCCCAGGTCTAACGAAAGCTTTTAAGTACCAGCCTCAAAGACTTTCTCCCAGAGTTCGAAGAAGACTCTACAACCAGTTAAGGATCAAGTCTGAGGGATAAGGAATAAATCTACTCACACTTTGCTCTTTTAGTTCATCTATTTGTTCTAAGTAAGCTTCTCTAAATCTACAGCTTCTTTTCAGCTCTCACTCTTATCTCCTCTCTTGCCTGACTATCCATACATTTCTAATAGGATACTCCTTGCAATCCTAAAAAAAGATTAAAAACCCTCAAGGTCATAGCACATTCCTAAAATACACAATAAGGAGAAGAGCTATTACCATGGTAACACAAGGTTCCAAGGTTTCAGGACCAGAGGGAGGGGGTGCAATGGCCAGTGTGACAAACTCTGAGACATAGCTTTTATCAGCAGACTTGGCCAGTAAAGAATTGGCAGGCTTTTCTTAGGGTGTTTCATTTTAGTTTCATTTGGTAAGACACCCGTGACTCTGACCTTGTGTATAACTGTAAAGTTTTAAATTTAGGATCTATTTACAAAGGTCTTTAGCCTAGTTTGAACTTTCTCTGAGGTAAAAATGAGCTAAATACATGCAGTTTGTATTAGACTGAAGATAGATTATTATTTTCTGTGTTAGTCTGAGTAAAAGGAGCAAAGCAGGCTTTAAGTGTCTACAGTCTCATGGATCAATGGATCTGGCTATGAAGCATATCCTAGTATACTTTCTATATATCAAAATTATACAGTGAAAATAAACATCATCTTCCTGACCACCCACAGATATATGTGCCCATAAAATTGAGATGTAATTGTGAGATTACATATACACATTTTATGAAAATGCATGGTAATGGGGAGATATCATAGCTATTATTGCACAAGAAGTTTACAACAAGAAACAGTCAATTCATCCAAAAGGCAATAACTCCAACATACCTTGTGTAATGGTTTAGTCCTCCATTAGAACCCTTGCTTCCAACAGGTTGACATTTGTCAATGATGGCTGAATCCCTACTGCATAATCCTGAAGCCTGTAATATCTTATACTAAAGGCACCTGACATAGGCCCATCAGATTAGGTGCAAAGTTCATGTTTTCATTTTTCTTTGCATGTGAATAGTATTCCATAGTGTATATGTACTACATTTTCAATATCCATTTATAGGTTGAAGTATATTCAGGATGTCTCCATTTTCTAGCTATTGTGAAAAGAGAAGAAATAAACATAGTGAGAAATTAGCTATAGAGCAGGATGCCCTGTTCTTGGGTATATGTCAAGGGGTGATATAGCTGGGTCATATGGAAGGTTTATTTTTAACTTTTGAGAATTCTTGTCATTGATTTCCATAGTGGACTCCACAAGATTATAATCCTACCAACAGTGAATTTGGGTTCCCTTTCCCCCTCCAAGTACTTATTTTTAGTTCTTCAATTGATCTATGCTATTCTGACTGAGGTTAGATGAAATCTCCAAGTTGTTTTGATTTGTGTTTCCTTAATTGTTACAGATGATGAACATTTTTTGAGATATTTCTTAGCCATTTTTTTTTTCTTTTGAAATCTTTCTATTCGGGTCTCAGGCCCATTTTTTTGAATGGGTCAATTGTTATGTCTCTTTGTTTTGAGTCTTTTTTTTTAGTTCTATGGAGTATTCTGGCTATTAATACTCCTTCAGATATAGAGCTGGTAAAGACTGTCTTGCATTCTGGGGGTTTTTTATTCAACCCTCTGATTGTTTCTTTTTTATTTTATTCTATAATTTAATTTAATTCTACATATCAGCCAAGGATTCCCTTGTTCTCCCCCCCCCCCCCGCCGCCTTCCCCCAACCCACCCCCAATTCCCATCTCCTCCAGGGCAAAGACTCCCCTGATGATAGAATTCAACCTGGTAGATTCAGTCCAGGCAGGTCCAGTCCCCTCCTCCCAGGCTGAGCAAAGTGTTCCTGCATAAGCCCCAGGTTCCAAACAGCCAGCTCATGCACTGAGTACAGGACCCGGTCCCACTGCCTGAATGCCTCCCAAACAGATCAAGCTAATCAACTCTCTCACTTATCCAGAGGGCCTGATGCATTTGGGGGCTCCTCAACTATTGGTTCATAGTTCATGTGTTTCCATTTGCTTGGCTCTTTGTCCCTGTACTTTATCCAACCTTGGTCTCAACAATTCTCCCTCATACAAACCCTCCTCTTTCTTGCCAATTGGACTCCTGGAGCTCCACCTGTGGCCTAGACGTGGATCTCTGCATCTGGTTCCCTCAGTCATTGGATGGGGTTTCTAGCATGACAATTAGGGTGTTTGGCCATCCTATCACCAGAATAGGTCAGTTCGGGCTGTCTCTCGACCATTGCCAGTAGTCTATGTGGGGGTATCTTTGTGGATTTCTGTGGGCTTCTCTAGCACTTTGCTTCTTCCTATTCTCATGTGGTCTTCATTTATCATGGTCTTTTATTCCTTGTTCTCCCTCTCTGTTCTTGATCCAGCTGGGATCTCCCGCTCCCCTAAGCTCTCTTTCTCTCAATCCTTGTGCTTCATTACCCCCACTCATGTCCATGTTGTTCATGTAGATCTCATCCATTTCTCTGTCATTGGGCAATCCCTGTGTCTTTCTTGGGATCCTGTTTTCTAGGTAGCCTCCCTGGTGATGTGAGTAGCAGTTTAATTATCTTTGTTTTACATCTCGTATCCTCCTATGAGTGAGTACATACCATGTTTGTCTTTCTGAGTCTGGGCTACCTCACTCAGGATGATTTTTTTCTAGATCCATCCATTTGCCTGCAAACCTCATGATGTCATTGTTTTTCTCTGCTGAGTAGTATTCCATTGTGTATATGTACCACATTTTATTTATCCATTCTTCAGTTGAAGGGCATCTAGGTTATTTCCAGGTTCTGGCTATTACAAACAATGATGATATGAACATAGCTGAACAAGTGCTCTTGTGGTATGATTGAGCATTCCTTGGGTATATGCCCAAGAGTGGTATAGCTGGATCTTGGGGAGATGGATTCCCAGTTTTCTAAGAAAGCACCATATTGATTTCCAAAGTGGTTGTACAAGCTTGCATTCCCACCAGCAGTGGAGGAGAGTTCCCCAGCTCCACATCCTCTCCAGCGTAAGGTGTCTTCAGTGTTTTTGAACTTAGCCATTCTGACAGGCGTAAGGTGGTATCTCAGAGTTGTTTTGATTTGCATTTCCCTGATAATTAGGGATGGTGAGTAATTCCTTAAATGTCTTTCAGCCATTTGAGTTTCCTCTGTTGAGAAGGTTTTAGTTTTATCAAGTCCCACTTGTAAACTGACCTTACTTCTTCAGATGAAGTCCTATTCAGAAAACTCTTTCCTACATGATTTCAGGTATAGCCTGTGTTTTCTTCTAGAAGTTTCAGTATTTCATGTTTTATGTTTACATCTTAGATCCCTTTGGAATTATCTTTGGTGAAAGGCAATATACACAGGTCTATGTTTTTTCAACATGTAGATAACCAGTTTTCCAAGAACAATTGTTGAAGATGCTTTCTTTCCTCTAGCATTTAATCTTCATCCATCTATTTACTAGAGATTTGTTTACTGTCAATTTTAAGTTTTATTGCATTGTGTTCAGATAGGATACAAGGAAAAATTTCAATCATTTTGGATTTGTGTGTGTCACAGGATATAGTCTATTTTAGAAAAACTTTAGTGTATTACTGAATATAATGTGTATTATTTGGTATTTGGGTAGAACATTATACATATATATCTGCTAAGTCCATTTAATATTAGTGTCAATTAGTTCTGATATTCCTATTTACTTTGTCCAGATTACCTGTTTATTGAAAAAAAGGTATTGAAATTGCCTATTATTAATGGATTGATATTATTCTGTGTCTTTAAATCCAGTAGTACTAATTGGGCAACCCAGAGCTCAGTACATATATGTTTAGGATGGTAATGTCCACTTGAATAACTATTCCCTTTATTAGAGTGAGGTGACCCCTTCTATCTCTTCTCCTCATTTTTTATTTGAAGTCTATATTATTACATATTAAGATAGTGATGCTTACTTTTTAATGGAGTACTTTTGATCATCCTTTTACTCTAAGGCAATGCCTATCTTTAAAACTAAGATGTCTTTCTTATCTTGGGGAAAAGAGATGGATTTTTGTTTCTTTATCCATTTAGTCAGCTTTTTTCCACTGATTGGAGAAGTGAGACCAGCCTCAGCTTGGGTTCAGGTCCTGAGTCAGGGAAGGGGCACCGGTGCTAGGAAAACTTCTGACTACTAAGAGAATTGAACTCAAGTAGCTCTGGATAGCTCAGGCCATCTTCATTTATAAATGTAAACAGAGTTTTTACTTAAACAGGGTTAAATGAACAGCTTTATTATTGGCTTCTATATTTGACTTTAAGAAATACATCACCATTTAATGAATACATTGTGATCATTATGAATGCTCCCATTGTTCTCCTTTATGCTTCACCAAATACACTTTCCCACAACCTGCATAACCGTGTTCTAGACACAGAGGTCGGCACTTTTGCAAGCTTAACTACATATTGAGCCAGACATATTCTGTTTCATAGCACTTACGTCAGCTGGCAGCTACTTGGGATTACAAAGTTAAAAAGTAATAGACACAGGCACAATGCTTTAAGGATAGCAATATTCAAGCCCAGACCACTCTTTCATATCTGAAAGATATCTTTGTATACAGTTCCCTTTCCTAGAAGAGGGTCCTAAGTCTCAATCTCTCTGTAAAAGGCAGACTTTGCTAAAGCTCTCTTTTCCCATCTTTCTATACCATACTTCTTCCACAGGTATAAGTTCTATGTGAGCTGTGGTGGTTGTGTTCTTACACTGCCATCTAGGCATCTGGGTTTGGGGTGATTATAGATCTAAGTTCAGATTTCTGAGTTTGTCTTTGTTGGATATGTGTTTGTCCTTTTTATTAATTTAATAACCTATTGAATAAGGAAATTGACTCTCCCCCAGAATTCCACAGATAGGGGTGGAGCTTCTGGTGATTTGAATGAGAATGGACCCTATACATTCATATATTTAAATGTTTGATTCCCATTTGATGGACTGCTTAAGAAAAATTAGGAGATATGACCTTTTGAGGAGGTATTTTACTAGGAGCAGGCTTTGAGGTTTCAAAGTCCCATGCCAGGCCCAGCTTCTCTTTTTTAGTCTTCTGCTTGTGGATCAGCTAGCTATAAGTTCTTAACTACTACTCTAGAGTCATGCCTGCTGATCTGTCACCATGTTCTCTGCCATGATACTATTAGATTCACTATTGGAAACTGTAAGCAAGTCCCAATTAAATGATATATTTTGTAAGTTACCTTAGTCATGGTATCTCTCCACAGCAATGGATAAGTAATAAGACAGGGATCATGAACCCCTTCCCACTTAATACCAGACTGTTGACTGGCTTAATCTTGTACAGGAATTATTCAGGCAATTATATCTGCCAAGAGTTCATGAGTGCAGTGGCCCTGTCATACCCAGAAATCTCTATTTTACTACAGTCCTCCATAACCTTTGGTTATTATAGTCTACATGTTCCTTTTTACACAGTGGACCCTAAACTTTGGGGAAAGGTGTGAAATAATGTTCCATTTGTAGCTGAGCACTCCACTGACACTTATTTTCCTCATTTTCACCAGACATGAGTGTCTGCATTTGACAACCACTGTCCACTTCACAAAGAAATCCAGAAACTCCAATTTTAATGTTCTATAAAAGAGAATTTAAGTTTTTGAGATGAAAATGAGATGAGAACTTCAATAGAGTAAGATTAGCATAGAAACCCTGAAAATGGTCTTAAAGAAACATGAGCTAATAAGCCACTAGGTACAGACATAAATGAAGTGTGTTAAGACCACATCTCAGACTTATGCATTCAGGGACAATAACCACAATTCATTGTGGAATTCTGAGAAGACAAAGAAAATGAGTTTCATGGTCTAAAACTCACATCAGGACTAAGGGAGGCTATAGTATTAAAAAAAAACAAACAACAACAACAAAAAAACCTTCTCCAAAAGTCCCCAGATCAGAGTTACAGTTCTACAAGTAACTTCAGATAGAATATGATGGCCAGTGACCAAAACTAGTTCACTCCATGTAGGAACTGCATTGACTTTGGAGAGTGAACAACTTAGGAGTAGCCATGCAATCCGAAATGTTTTCTTTCATCCCTTAATATGCATAGAGAAGATGAGATAATGAATCTTGCCTCTTCTGAAATGTGTTCTCTCTGCAGAGCTGGCTTTTCCCGGGAGTCTAGTGCTGTCCCTGAAGTGGAATCATGATCCAGGGAAATCTTTCCCACTGCATTACTCCCATAGAACCATCTCCCAATGCACTTTATATACCAGTTACATTGTAAAGTAAGAAAAGAATACATGAGTTACATTGGACATCTGTGCAACATAGCTGCCTTCTATAAAATGCTTAAGCCAAAATATGTTAGTTTAAATGCAAATTCAATGAATTCAGATGAATTATGCCACCAGTCACTTATGACATAATTACCTCACGTCTGGAAATCCTGTGAAGGTACTGTCTCCAAAGTAAGATGTACACAAATTAGATAAGGTAACTGTACAGAAAATCTGGCCTTTGCCATTGGAATTTGTCATCACATAACGCCATGTCTATCCAGAAAGTCTTATTTGGGATACATAGGTAAGACTGTCTCACTTTTGTTGAAACATCCAGTTTTGTTTTATTTTGGGTGGGTCACTCATTTGTCACCAGGTAACCCTTAGGAAATATTCTTCCATGGGAATGAAAACTTATCTTAGACTATAAAGCTCACATGAAAGATTCATGGAAACTACCCATGTACAATATAATTCTTTGTAATCAATTGGCCTGGCAGAATATCCAGATTTTTCAGTGACTGATAACATGAGCTTGGAGAGGTTACTTAAGTAGTCAGAGTCCTAGTCTCCTCCATATCAAAATAACAACTCTTCAGTAGAATCATATGGATTGTATAAGACAATGTGTGCAGAATGTGTCACATCATGAAAGCAGGTGATCAACGAACACCTAACAACTCTGAGAACACAACATGGTCTACTAATTCAGCTCCACTCAGGGGACCAGGGAGACTCTAAATATCGTTTCTTATCACCTGTGAAATCTAAGGCTTGGCTCCTTTAAAATAAGGAAAAAATGTTACAAGCTTAATTTTGTTGTAAAGTTGAAATAATCCTTTTGTAGTGTTTAGAATCTTCTTGTTTCAAAGCAAGACCTTAGTACATACTTAATTACATATTGAGACATCAATTCCAGTAAGGTGAAGAACATTAACATTATTGAGCTCTTTCATCATCCCCAAAGAAACTCAAACTTCAGAATAAAAAGAAAGAAATTGAGAGAGCATTGTAAGTCAAAATAAGTAAAAGAAATGGGAATCACTCATTCCCTAAAGAGATCTTGGATAAGAGCCTTGGGTAGGATAAGAATCTTTCCCTATGTCCCCAGAGATAGCATAGTTTGTTGTGGTGCCTATTACAGATATATTAAGCCCAAAAGTGTCCTATCCTAAAATATTAATTAGCCATAAAACTTTTTTTCTCCTTTATAGCTGTCCTGGGTTTAGAAATAAGTTGTCTCCCCCTAATCTGGGCTCATTCTGGGGTGGTAGTATGTAACAACTCTTCCAGTATAACATTGTATGAAACCAGCTTTCATGGTTCTTGTCTGAAATGTTTCCTCCTGTAAAATACCTTAGGAATTGTGTTATGAAATAATCAAGCTTTACTATGTTATGTAAAAATCCTGTATTTTTTTTATCATTACTGTGTTCTCATTTGATTTTTTCAAAAAATTGAGGTTCTTATTAGATAAACAATTTTAATAAAAAGATAACATTTTTAGACTTTTCTGTAGCACATGTTATCTTTTTATTAAAGTTGTTTATCTAAAAAGAACCTCAATTTTTTGAAAAAATCAAATGAGAACACAGTAATGATAAAAAAATACAGGATTTTTACATAACATAGTAAAGCTTGATTATTTCATAACACAATTCCTAAGGTATTTTACAGGAGGAAAGCATTTCAGACCAGACTGATGAAAGCTGAAGTCTAAAAATCAACTTTGATAATTTTCTGCCACAGAAGTTACTTGCTTAATGATCTTAGAGAAAGATTTTAATATTTAAAGATTCAGGCTTTAATCTGGAGGAAGGGACATTCCATTCTCCTAAAATGGCAAGATGGTTTAGGGGGATTTATAGTTAGAAAGTTCTGGGTTCAAAACCAGCACAATAGGTAAATTCTTTAGCATCTCTAGGATTTATCCATAGAATAGTCATATCTAATTTCAGCATGCAAGGGTGGGGGAAAGACAAGAGGTGGACCTGGTGTGGGGAGGGGGAATGGTCCCAGTGTGGCTGCATTGACACCCAATCTGCTGTCACCAAGTCTCTATTCAGGAACTTTGAGTACCTGTCTATCCATCACAGGGACACAAGACAATTGTGGACTCTGACAATTTCGTAACAGATGTGGAGAAAAATGTTGAAACATGGGTTTTTTCTGTTTTGAAAGTGAAAAACATCTAATTAATTGCAGGGAAATTTATTTATTTAAATCATAAAGATGCTACAGGTATATACAGAGAATGAAACAAATTCATAGCAAGGAGAAAGAATTTACAACAACCCACTTGGAACTGTGCTGGATAATCTTAGACACATAGAGGTTTAACTTCCTCTTAGTGAAAATAGATAACTGCTTAAAACAATAACATGCAAAGAAAACATCTTTAGCAATATGGATAAGTCAAATATTTCATAAGCATAGCAAGGAAGATTGTAATAAAATCACAAGTAACTAACCAGGCTTTCCTGCCTGTACATATATTCACAACATACATTAACACAGAAAATTAAATGAAGGGGAATTACATCATAAATTTGGAGATATCACTTTAAGGACACAACTAACATTTTAAATGTATGTGTTTCTAAGAAAATACAAAAGGAATATTCATGGAGGGATATATCTCTTGAATAAAGTAGAGTGGATATCCATCAGGATAAGGGCAGGAGTCAGGCTATGGGGCAAAGCAGAGAAAATATTCAGTAATATAAAGACAAGCCTTGCCTTGATCAAGCATGACTGTTATTAGGAAGGATACAGGCATTTAAATTTGGATGCAAGGTCCAACAATATCATGTTTAAATATCTATAATTCATTGTAGACAATGCCTGTGCGCTTTCTAAATTCAGTAATTATTAGCTGACAAGTATGCATGTTTGAATAGTGTAAATATTGAGAAAATCTTTTCAAGAGCTTCAGCCAGAGTTCCTCACCATAGAAATAATGGCGTGTGAGAAACAAAATCCCTTTAATGATAGGAAAATCTATGTCTACTGCTTTTCACGATGAAGAAATGGAAAGTGAAATGCAATAAAGGAAAGTAGACTTCTAAGGTTTACTCAGTGAGTTGATACCTAAGCAATACCAAGAGGGTCTTACAAAAAAAATAGTAACTGGCTCATCCTGGCCCCTGCTGCAAGAGAGAGGTGGAGGGACTAACCTGGAAAGCCATGTCATATGTGGTATGGCAGGGTTGCCTTCCCTATAGAAACTGCTGGTTGGAGCTCAAAGGGGCTCTGGACTCAAGAACAGCTTCCATCAAGCCTTCATTAAAAGTCTGCACCATTTGTTGTTCCATTATTAAAATTATTAAGACCATCAAGATCATACAGATGTACAGATTTTGTGGGGCCTCATTTCAAGTTCAGCTCCTATTGGAAATCATTCTGGCAGTAAAACAGGGAAATAAATGGGGACCCTCTCAAAGCCACAGGACCTACTGTTAGTCTCAGATCTAGAGACTACTATTTCTTTGACTTTTGAACAGCCATTAAGTTATCTGGGTGTCATTTTACTCATCAGCAAAATAATAACAATATTAATTCATGTCACAAGGCATGGAAGCAAGCACAGATGTTCACAGTTAATAAAATGTATGAAAATAAAGGTATTATGATGAATTATCAGGTTTTAATTGTATGGGTTATATTTTCACAGTGGAAGTCTCATGTCATAGAAATAGAATTCCTGGTTATGCTGATGGAAAGAAATTTCTTCATGATCTAACTTGGATAATTATAAATTTGTTTGTACATTCGGGAACTCCAAGTTAGGAATTTCCAACCTGAAGTAGTTGGTGTGGAATGAGGAAGCTGACAAAATGGTCCAAATGGTGCAGCAAAGGGTAGAAGAAGCAGAGATTTGACTGGAGATTGAAGCTCCTTCATGAGTAAGGACAAAAGATAGTTTAACACATCTGGTTTTATTTTCTCATCTGAATCTAAGACGGTACATTTGTCCAGTAAAATTATTGTCAAGCATATATAAAATATTGCAAGTAGAAGGTGAATGATAGCAATGTCTTTCAAGAAGTAAAATGTAAGTGTTTTGGTTTTCTTTAAAAACTCCCCATGGCCAGTTGAATATGAGCTACTTTCATGACAATCCTGGATAGAGTAGAAAAATGGTCAACCAAGAGCAGATGGTGTGATGATACAAGTCAGATCTGGGCCAAATGGCAAGAAGGGATTTTAGGAATGCAAAATTGCCATGACTCAACATATAGAAATGAAATGTAATCTTTTTGAGCAATCAGGACAGAACAAGAAAAGAACATTACATTTTACTTGATGTTGGAAAGCTTCTTCTGGAAGCAACAGAAGTTTAGTGACAAATCCTCCTCTATTCCTCCAATTGCACAATTTTGTCTTTGGCATAAGGCATATATGCAATCATATGACAGAAACTCCACTTAAAATATTCAAAACCGCTGGGCGGTGGTGGCGCACACCTTTAATCCCAGCACTCGGGAGGCAGAGGCAGGCAGATCTCTGTGAGTTCGAGGCCAGCCTGGTCTACAGCGCGAGATCCAGGAAAGGCGCAAAGCTACACAGAGAAACCCTGTCTCGAAAAACCAAAAAAAAATATTCAAAACCAAGCCCATAGTCAAAGTATAAAAGATTTACCTACACTAGTGAGTACTGTCAAATAAATGGGGTAAAATAATGAAGATTTGTAATGGTACATAAAAGAGTGGTGGGAAGAATTTCCTTATCATATTTAGTAAAAGCACAAATTTGTCAGTTATTGAAATAAATATATATGTGTGTTACAAACAGAAAAACAAATAGATATATAAATAAAATGCATGCATTATGCTAGGTAAAGTTGATGATGATACTGGCAAAATACATTATTTAGCTCTTTCTATGTGCTGGGAAATGCTCTTCTCTATAGGGAGAAAACTACTTAATATTCTAAATACTCTAATGACACATGTATGCTTTTTTCATGTTAGGGATAAGAAATCAAGGCCTGGAAGCTTATAGATAGATAATAGATAGATAGATAGATAGATAGATAGATAGATAATAGAACAGTAGAGGAGAGAAAAAATCTAGGAGGAACAAGAGCAAGCAATGTGGCAAAAGACAAATCATATTTTCTTTAATGTAAAGAACCTAGGTTTAAGAGTATGTGTGTGTCTTTGTGTGTGTGTGTGTGTGTGTGTGTGTGTGTGTGTGTGTGTGTGTGTGTGTGCCTGCCATGAAGACATGGATGGAGACTATTTGAAGATTTAATGGAATAAAGAAGATAGATAGATATGGGGAGTGGGGAGGAGGGACAGGGTAGAGTAGGAGGAGCATGAAAAAAAGAACAAGATACCATGACATATATATACATATATATGACACATATGTATTCTATAATGAATCCAATTATTTTGTATGCTAAATAAATCACAATCAAAAGGAATTGGGGCACAAACGAGTTAGATAACTTGACCAAAGGACCTGAAGTAAAAGATAAGATCACTACTAGACTGAATATACTTGTAATTATTGTGTAACAAATACTGCAAAAAATGAAGTGTAGTATATTAAAGATGATACCTTCTGATCTGGAGTGATAAAGACTGGGGTAAAATGAAAAACTTTTAGATATTAGTACTATCTGAATAGACCATTTTGTCTTGCTGATTAGTCAAGTATCAAATAATAAGAAAATTTTTAGGATGTGTGCAATAAGTGATTAGTCAACACAAAGAGTAGGCTATTCATTTCCATATGCCAGGGAGGGTTTTGAGAGAAGATGATTAAACTGTTACAAGTGTCTAGAGGGTTAAAAGTAAGGTCAGGGAACAAATTGTAAAAGGTAACAGAATCCAGGTACTAAATGAGAATTAATATGTTGAATTGTTGGTTGATGGAGGTTCATATTTGAATGAGATGGTCATCTAGTAGGTGTGAGTGTGTTGACACAGAGGAACAGACATCTTGGTCTTTTTTAAATCTTAGGAGCATGTGCCTCTTATCTTTACAGAACGTTTCAAATTTACACCAGAATTAATCAGAAAGAGAAGTTTTAAAGAAAAAATATGTTCTATAAAAATAAGATCCAATACTTCCAACAGTAAGAAAAAGATTTTGTCCTTCAGTTCTGGTTTCTTTACAATTCACTCTTATCTTCTGATAAACAAACTGTCAGCATTGAATCCATGGCCAAGAATAACCTCACCATACTAACTGAATTCATCCTAATGGGCTTCACTGACCACCCTGAGTGGGAGATTCCCCTCTTTCTGGTGTTTCTCAGCTTCTACCTTGTCACCATCCTGGGGAACTTGGGCATGGTCTTGCTCATCCAGGTAGATGCCCAACTCCACACACCAATGTACTTCTTCCTGAGCCATCTCTCTGTGTTGGATGCCTGCTACACATCGGTCATCACCCCTCAGATCCTGGCTACACTGGCTACAGGCAAAACAGTCATCTCCTATGGTCACTGTGCTACCCAGTTCTTCTTCTTCACCATCTGTGCAGGTACAGAGTGTTTCCTACTGTCTGTGATGGCCTATGATCGCTATGTTGCTATTAGCAACCCACTGCTCTACACTGTGGCCATGAGCCCTCAAAGATGCTGGTGTTTGGTAGTGGGAGCCTACGTCTGTGGAGTATCAGGGGCCATCTTAAGAACCACATGTACCTTCTCCCTCTCCTTCTGTGAAAATAATCAGATCAATTTCTTCTTTTGTGACCTTCCACCTTTGCTGAAGCTGGCCTGCAGTGACACAACAAATGCTGAGGTTATCATCTTTTTTGGGAACTTTGTCTTTTTAGCCAATGCCTTCATCATACTCATTTCATACCTGCTTATAATCAAAACTGTCATGAGGATGAAGTCTTCAGGTGGAAGAGTCAAGACTTTCTCTACATGTGTCTCCCATCTCACTGTTGTGGCTCTTTTATTTGGGACCCTAGTTTTCATGTACATACGGAGTGGTTCAAGAAAATCCCTGGAAGAAGACAAAATTGTGTCTGTCTTCTATACTGTGGTCATTCCCATGCTGAACCCTCTAATCTACAGTCTACGAAACAAGGATGTAAAGGCTGCCTTCAAGAAGGTCACTGGTAGATGCCAGATGTCCCACAGCATACAACACTAAGTGAGAAGATCTCTTATGTGAGTCAAGTTTGTCCAGAGTACCCTAAGATGTTGGGTACAGATGTTGTACCCAAAAATAGAGAAAAAGTAGCAAGTGAGACCAGGCAAGGAAATACATAAATGTGGTAAACTTTTTATGCAAAAATTCTACAATGCTTTATTTTTGTCCCTATCTATAATTTTCAGTTCATCCTGTCACTGTGATTCTTTAGAGAATCTAACTAAGGCCAAGGGATTTAGAGTTACATCAGCTGACCACAATTCTCAATGCCTTTTCCCTCTTGTCTTTGCTGCTCCTAACATTACTGTGCTTCCTATATCAAAGAAATCATCTGATCCCTGTGAATTGGGCTAATCAAACTTTTTCTGTATTTCTCTTAATATGTCACCCAAAGAGTCAAAAAGTATTATACAACACAGGCCTCTCTCTTCATTGCAGTGTCTTCTTACTTGCTCAGGTCAGGAGAACTTGCAAATGTCTTGCTAGTTAGTACTCACTAGATTTCTGATTCCTTCTTCCATGTTATAGTGATATCATAGAGATGAAGTTAATGGTTTACTTGTATGAAGGCCTCCACAAAGGCCAAGTTTAGGTTCTGAAGGACACAGAAATTGCTGATTCCTCTCACCCTACTGTCTAACTTCTGAGAAGTTCCACCAGGCATTGCATAAGTACTGAAATTTTAGTGAGGACAGAGACATATACACAACTGAACTATGTATATCCTCTGGGAACAAAGATTTTTCTGAAAGTAGTTGCATATCCTCCACCAAGCTGTGAAACCTTTCAAAGCAATGTATATTCCTTAATTTATACATGTAGAGCTGTACATGTAGAATGTACAATGTACATTCATTCTTTCATGTCCAAACTTCAAAACAGACAACCTTCAAATCAATGCTTTTGTGGTAATTTGTAAATGGTATGCATGATCATCATAAGCAAATGAAGATTTGGCTAGATACAAAATTTTCATGTTACAATTAAGAAAATATTTACTTAATTTCCTGTCAACCCTGTCAGGCTTCCCCTGCAGCCTATCTCCATATCTTTGTGTCAGTTGATGACACCCGGAAATACTTTTCAACCAGGGACCCCAGGGGTACACTGGCCTAAGCCTCCAATAGAAAACTTCCACTAAATTTCCAGTTCTCCATTACACTCTGTTCAGACTCTTAGTACTATATCAGCATTCTTGTAGGATCCTCTCATCCCACTCTACCTCCATTCACTGGAAAATCCACTTCTTAGTGCAAATTTATGGTAAATTTAGTCCTTTAATCCTTGTATCTCTAGACTGAGTCTTTTTCCTACTGCAGCCTGCTTGAAGGAAGCCCTTCCCCAATCATACCTCAACTCCCAGGGACTCAACATCCTTGTGCAGAACAAATGCCCCTATCTCTTTTCCACAGCCTATTTGAGCTTATCTCCTAGACCATCTCTATTCTTTTTCTGCTGCTCACCAAGCGGCAGAAGCAGTCTCTACTGGGGAACTCAGAGCCACTATGATTGCCAGGGATTCAGAGAGAGCAACAGCAATCAAAGAACAGAATATTCAACAAACAAACAAACAAATACCAAAGGTTAACACCAAGGAACACCTCAACATAAGAGTTCTAGATGCTTAGAACTTAGCACAAAATCACAAACATGAACAGCCAAAACAATGTCTCCACCAGAATGCAGTAATCTTAATATAGTAGGTCCTGAGACATGCAATCTAGCAAAAGCACAGGACAAGGACCTCAAAATAGCAATCATTGAAAAGTTCAAGGACCTTAAATATGATATGAATAAGTACCTTATGAAGACCATGAAAATACAAAGTAAGAACTGAATGAAATAATAAAAACAGTTTATGATATGAAAGAAGAAATAGAATAACTGAAGAAAATCCAAACATTAATAAAACTGGAAATTAAAATTTTAGGAAGCCAAACAAAGTCCTCAGAACTAGGCCTCATCAATAGATTATAAGATAAAAAATAGAGGATTTTTGGAATTGAAGAGAAGATAAAAGAAATGGTTACCTCAGTCAAAGAAAATATTAAATCTAAAAAAAAAAATTGGGCTCAAATGTACAGAAAACTGGAGACACTATGAAAAGGCCAAATCTGTGAATAATAGCATTAGAAAGAAGAGAAAAAACCCCAGTCAAAAGCACAAAAAATATTTTTAACAAAATCATAAAAGAAAACTACTAATCACATTCAATGGAGAGAGAAAAGAAATTCCATGATAAAACTAAATTTAAACAATTACTAAGTGCCAACCCAACTCAACAGAAGGCATTAGAAAAAAAACTTCAGTTTGAAGGAGTTAACCACACTCAAGTTAGTATAAGAAATATATAACATCAAAACAGCAAATCAAAGGAGGAAAAACAAAACAACAACATCAAAAAAGCAAAACAAAATAACAACTACAAAAACCACATAACATTATAACTACAAAATAACAGGAACCAATAAATACCGCTGGAGATAGGCTGTCTGCAGACCTCCAATTTTCCAGACTCAATCTCTCAGTCTAATCCCAAGAACTGCAACACTACACCAGCTGCAGCTTCCTTTCCCCCTGCCCATATCTTCTGTAGCTCCCACAGACCATCCCCTCCTAACCATCCTTCCTTTAACTCTTTGTGTATCCCAGCCCCCCAACTCAGACAGGCACCTCTTACTTAACCAAAGGCCATGTAACCAAAAGGAAAAAGAAGAAAAGAAAACAGGTAGGCTGCCTCTTCTTCTCTCTCCCTGTTCACACAGAAGCAATCTATCATTCTCCTCCCTAGTGTTGCAAATGGACACCAGCCTTCTTTCCCCCCTGGCCACATCACCTTTAGATCTCACAGACCATCCCCTCTTAACTCCACACTCGCTTCTGGCCTCCCCATTTGTCACTGCATCCCAGCCTCCAACACCAGCAGACATTCCCTGTGAACACAACAGCTAAGGAGCCAAGTACAACAGGCAAACCATAGCCATCACACTAAAAAAAAAGTCAAGAAAGGAAACAGAAACCAAGGGAAAAAAATCACCCACTCAACAAAGACAAAATCAGAATCAGCAAATAGACTTATAATCATCCCAAATCCAGATGACTGGATGCAAGTATAAGACTACAATCAAAAACAATCAGGGCAATATGGGTCCAATAGAGCCCAGCTATCCTACCATAGCAGGCACTGAATATTCTAATAAAGCTGAAGCACAAGAAAAAAAAATCAAACAAACGAAAAAACTTAAATCAACTATATGAAGATGACGGAGGTACTTAAAGAGGAAATGAATAAATCACTTTTAAAAAATCCAGGAAAACACAAACAAACAACTGGAGTGAATAAATAAATCCCTTAATAAAAACAAGAAAAAATAGTTGAAGAAAATAAATAAAATTGTTTAAGACCTGAAAACAGAGAGAAAAACAATAAAGAAAGCCAACTGTAACTGAGGAAATTATAGAAATAAAAATGTTAGGAATTTGAAAAACTATTACAAGATCAAGTTCTACCAACATAATACAAGAGATGGAAGAGAGAATCAAGCTGGATAGCAGCAGCAACAACAGAAAGAACAGAAACTCATGGAAACTGAACAAATCTCTACTGAATGAAAAATGAGTCAAAACAGAAAGAAAGAAAGAAATTAAAACCATACTGAAACTGAATGAAAATGAACACATAACGTACCAAAACCAATGGGACATAGTGAAGGCAGATCTAAGAAGCAAGCTCATAACACTAAGTGCTACATGAAAACATTGGAGAGATCTTATGTTAGTAATTTAGCAGCACGCCTGAAAGATCTATAACAAAAAGCAAAAATAACATCCAAAAAGAGTAGGTGGCAAGAAATAATCAAACTTGTGGCTAAAATCAATGAACTAGAAAGGATTAAAAACAATTTAAAGAATCAATGGAATGAAGAGTTAGTTCTTTGAGAAAATAATATTGACAAACTCTTAGTGAAATTAAGCAAAGGACAGAGAAAGAAGATTGAAATTATAGATAAACAAAAGGACAATACAACAGACTGAAGAAATCAGAGAATCATAAGGACATAGTTTAAAAATCTGTTCTCCACCAAGTATGAAAACCTGAAAGATCAAATAAGTAATTTAAACAGATGTGTAACACCTAGTGAAATAGAAGCTGTAATTTAAAATCTCCCAACCTCCTGCCCTCCAAAAAAATGCCTGAGTCCAAACAGATTCATCAAAGAATTCTACCAGAACTTTAAAAGAGAATTAATGTCAATTGTTCTCAAATTCATCACCAAAAGCGAAGTTGAAGGACCACTTGTGTGAGGGCCTACAAGGCTATCTAGTGAGAAATTACTCAGGGTCAGAGAATCTGAGCTTGTTTTACCCAGCAGGTCTGCATAAGGAGATGATTTCTTCACAGGTTGTACAGTGTGCTTTGCTCTTGAAAGGGGGAGGTCTTTTGCCTCTCCCCTTGGCATATTATAAAAAGCCCTTTTCAATAAATGATGAAGCTGTTGGGTATTGATCCAGGCCCTCCTAAAGCTATTCTGTGTTCTGTCTTTCTTCTCATTTTCTAGGACTCTCTTTCTATCTGATAGTTTTTTATCCCTCTCTCATAAGAACCTTTCAAAAGGTAGGAGCTGGCCTTCCACAGATGGTGCCCATAGAATTAAGTACAAAAGGATAAGATAGAGAGGGCACTGAGGAAAGAGGGGGGCATGCACTGTAGTGAATTAGAATTAAGTTGAGGCAGTGGTATTCTGTTCTTAAGGAGTAAATTTTGAAATATAAAGCAGAGTAGTTCAAGTTAAGCTGAAGCAAGTAGTTAAAGCTGGGCTGTAACAAGTATCTCTCTGTGTCTCTGTTTCTATGTCTCTCTCTCCATTAAAGTAAGTCATAAGTTTAGTTTGAGAAATGGAGACTTAGGTATATTAGAATACAATAAGCTTTAGGTATATGAATATTGTGAAGGCCTAGGTATAATAGAAAGTTAGGGTAGAGTAGTTTATTTCCCCTGAGTACAGATGGGACTTGGGACCGGAGAGAAGCATCCAGGATGGAGCAGACACTGTAAACCTGGTGGTCCAAGAGCAAAAAGCCGATTCAGAAACTGTCAGCTTCAGAAAGCAGCAAAGCATGAGTGACTGCCCAGCCAGGCATTGGCAGCTGAGACCCACAGGGCATCAGTGCAGTGAAGGTGGCAGATGCCAACAGACATCCAAGCAGCAAGCATCTGCATACATTCTGCTGTGAAAAAAAAAAAGCCATAGTGAGGAGCAGTGGTGAGAGTGGAGCAGACTTCAGACCTCAGCAACTGAAGCAAGTCTGTCACTAGGAGCTGGACTGGAGCCAAGTGAGGGAGGCCCAGGAGATCACAGGTGGAGAGCTGAGTAGGCAGCTGAAAGGTGAGTATGAAGGTGCAATGGCCACTGCTTGAGATACAAAACCTCTAGAGAAAGATGCCCTCAGGATGCATACCAGGACGGCCAGGGAACAGGTGCCTTTGAGTATGAGTGCATTCTGGGGACACCGAGGAACCTTAGGTGGCTTTTGCCCATGCAAATGAGGCAGCGCACAGGGGACATAAAAACCACTGGCAGAGCATGTTATGGAGCCAAGGTGCAGTGGCCATGACTGGCTGTTCTTGGGTTTCCTCCTGGTGCCAGGGATAGTGAAAGCTGTGGCTTGTAGTGGTGGGAAGGAAACTTGAGTCCCAGGGGCAAGAGGTGGTTGAGAACCTTGGCCACAGGACCCGTACTAAAAAAAAAAGAAAGATGTAGAAGAAGAAGAAGAAGAAGAAGAAGAAGAAGAAGAAGAAGAAGAAGAAGAAGAAGAAGAAGAAGAAGAAGAACAAGAACAAGAACAAGAACAAGAACAAGAACAAGAAGAACAAGAAGAACAAGAAGAAGAAATAAAAATATACTGCTTGAAGGCTTAGATTAGATCACTAAGATGAATAAAGGAGATCAAGGGAGACAAATAGGACAGGAAAAAGTCAAAGTATTTGCAGATAATATAATTTTATACAGAAATGACCCTAAAAATCCACCAAAAACTTCAACAGATGATAAACACTTTCAGAAAAGTATCAGTGTACAAAATTGACAAAAATCACAAAATTAACAAAATTCAGTTGCCTTCCTGTTGACAAATGTCAATCATACTGAGACAGAAATCAGGAAAATAGTAACTTTCATAATAGCCTCAAAACATCTTAGAATAACTCTAACCAAGCAAATCAAGGATAGAAAAGTAAATTAAAGAAGACATCAGAAGGTGGTAAGATCTCCCATGATCATGGATCAGTAGGAATAATATAGTGAAAATGTCCATTCTACTGAAAGCAATCTAAACATTTAACACAATCTCCATAAATATACAATTCTTAAAAGAATTTGAAAGGACAATTTTCATCTTCATGTAGAAATACATAAATCTCAGGATGGCTACAATAATCCTAAATAAAAAGAACTGGAGTTACTACCGCCTTAGATTTCAAGTTGTAAAATGAAACTATAGTAATAAAACCAGCATGGTATTGACATAATGGAAACATTGATCAATAGAATGGAAATGAATATCCAGACATAAAGGTTTCCACTTTTTCTTAGTGTATAGCAGTTGTTCAAAGCAAGGAGTTCATTGTGGCCTTTCCATGCATACATATAAAAATACTGATAATACATAACCCCTCTCTTCATCTCCTGCCCCTTCTCTCCTCTATCCACATCACACATAGTATAGTCCCTTTTACTCTCATGGCCTTCTTCTTTATTATTATTTTTTATTCTTGATATCCATATATGCAAGAAAGCATACTGGACCCATGCCAACATACCCATTATCCTTTCTCCTTAAGTCTCCTCGTCAATAGTGAATTTTCCCTGAACTGTTAGGAATGATCTACCATAAATTGAACTTTCATTATTTTTTTTCAACTGACAAATAGAATGCATGTATTTTCTGCGCACAACATCATGTTTTGATTTGTATATTTTTTGTAGAACATTTAATTCAATCTAATTAACATATATATGTATGTATGTATACACATTTACATTTTTGTGATGATGTGGTGGTTTGAAAAAGAATGGCCCGCATAGGCTCATATATTTGAATGTTTAGTCACAAGAATGGCACTATTTAAAAGAATTAGAATTAGGGGAAGTGGCATTGTTGGAGTAGGTGTGGCCTTGTTGAAGGAAGCACCACTCTAATCTTAGAGCATATTATGGAAGGCAGGTAGTCAAATTGAAGAATGCACAAGATAAACTATGCGGGGCTCACTAACAGCTGAAGAATTGCCTGTGGGAAGTTCAGGTAGACTTCTTAGGAGTAAAGAGACTCTAACCTGTCCAAAAAGGAAACAGAATCCTCAGTCAAAACCAACCTAAAACCCACAGTAGCTAGATGGTTCCATTTTTCTCTTCCTGACTACAGCCACCCTTCACCATCACTAATCAACCCATATGGCCTCCAACATCTAGCTAAGAAGTTTGTGAGCCCAATTAGAACCTCTTGGCATCCTGCTGTTTCTGGAACACATTCAAGGAGATATGATATCTCCCTCCATTTCTCTCCAGCACTGATGAAAGTGGCATGAAGCTGGGCATTCTCATTCCCTGAAGATTACACAGAGGAGTATGGGAAATGATGCCATGCAGGATCAGCAACCATCCATCATTTGTATGTCTAGATGAAAAGAGAGAAAGAGCTAATAACCCTGAAGTCAGCTCTAACTCAAGGGAGCTGGCTTCCCCCAGAAATGGAAAGTCCCTTCTCTCCCACTAATTTAATTTTGCAGCAACTCTTGGCTCACACACCCCTACAAAAAATATCAGGTAAATATTGAGAGAATCACACAGAGAAGCCTCTGCCTTTCATCACTACATGCAAGCTTCCTCTTACATGCTAGCTGCAAGATAATTAAAACCACCTAACAAATCCATTGGAACAGAAAACTCTATGATTCAGCAACAAAGTGAACTTCATTAAGTCCAGAAAGAAGACAAAACACCATGCCTGGCCAATGTTCTGTTGCTGTTTCCTCCAAATTGACATGTTCCTTCCTGGAAGGAGGCTCATAAAACTCAGTAAGATAACAATGTTTAGGATGCTCACTAAACTTACAAGTCTCAGGATACTCAGAAAATTACAACTTCCAAAGCCATTTCCCAATAATATATAAGCAGTGAACAATTGCTGGTAAAGAAGAGACTCTTCAGTGGAGCTTCTTGCAAGTTGGGCAAGGTGCTCCAGGGATCCATCTTCATGAATTATCACTTATCCCAGAGGCAATCTTTTCAATTATGCAGCTGCCCGTGAATCATCATGCACCTAAAATTAACCCCAATAAAACTGTTGGTTCACCAAGCTAGATAGGGTGGACTGTTCCATTAGGCTGTATTTTGTGCCTTACATGAGGTAAATAGACATTTGTTGACCACCACAATTACATCCAAACAACATATCTGTATAGTCATGGGCTTTGAAGTTTACCTATGAACACCAGATAAAACTGGGCACAGAATCTGGCTCTGTTACCTTCTGGAATTATGTTCAATGGTAGATTCCTAACATGCATATCAAATTGGCCCAAGAAAGATTAGGTAATTGTATTTTCTAAATTTCAGGTCCAAAGAGAACCAATCTCTGTGGAAATACTCAAAAAAAAAATTACTAACAATGCATCCTGGAAGTTCCTCTCAAGAACACAAAGGTCAGTTCTTGCTACAAGGTAATGCAAATTCTGTAACTACATTATATTGGAAGGTTCTGTAAGTTCCAGAAGCTACGGGATGTGCCTTCCAAATTTTTGTTTTATTTTGATTACATTTATTTATTTATTCAGTGTGTGTGTATATATATATGTGTGTGTGTGTGTGTGTGTGTGTGTGTGTGTGTGTGTGTGTGTGTGTGTACCTGTGCACATATGTGTGCATGTCAGAGTCAGAGGACAACTTTTAGTAATTTGTTCTCTCTTTCTACCATGTGGATCCCAGGGATTGAACTCAGTTCATCAGGCCTGTAGACAGGTTTCCCTACCTGCTGAGCTATTTAACTAGCCCACCCTCCAATTGTGTGTGTGTGTGTGTGTGTGTGTGTGTGTGTGTGTTATGTGTTTAGGTACCCATGAAGGCCAGAAGAAGCTATCAGATTTCTTGGAGCTATAGTTATAGGCTATCCTATGTTGTTCCATGTGGGTGAAAGGAATTAACATGTGGTCCTCTGCAAGAGTAGTGCATGTTCTTAACTCCTAAGCCAACTCCTCATCCCCCATCACCTTTCAAGGTTTTATAAGCATAACTTAGATTTTATCTTTGTGTTGTTTTATGCAAATTACTTTCCTTCTGACACTTTCAATTCCATCTTCTATGAGATAGAAACAGAAACACATACCTTTCCTAATATAGCAATCAGTAACAAAAATATCAAATGCAATACTGTTCTAGGGAACAGCAATGGACATAGAGAGATTATCATTGAACTGACAACACATTGTCATCAAATATTCAGAGCATGAGTAGAGAACAGTCTCTAGTCCCTTTGAGAATTTATCCCAACTTTGCAGGGAGAAAAACATTTGTAACAGAAAACTTAGAAAAGATAACTACAATAATAGATATTATAAGAAAAGGAGGAAAATGAGACTTAAGGAATAAGTTGGGAAACTGACTCCTGGCCTCTGGATATTCCAAGATGGTTGGCTCCTGTGGTCCCATCCTGGACAAATTAGTTCAGTTCATACTTTTCCCTCTCTCAAGATATGATTCTGGTAAAGTGTAGCAAACATAAATTTGGATGGAAATATTTCTGGCACACTACATGAGAGTTGCTTCTTCTAGGACTAGAGAGATGACTCAGTGGCTAAGAGTTCATTCTGCTCTTGCAAAGGGCCTGAGTTCAGTTCTTAGCACCCACTCAGGGAGTTCACAACCACCTATAGGTCTAGCTCCCTGTGAATTTGAAGTGGCTGGTCTCCACAGACACCTAACTGAAGTAAGAATAACCGCTCAGACAGACAGATACACACACACACACACACACACACACACACACACACACACACACACACTTAAAAATAAAAATGTTATCTTCTTTAAAACAAATTTGTGCCGGGTGGTGGTGACACACGCCTTTAATCCCAGCACTTGGGAGGCAGAGCCAGGCGGATCTCTGTGAGTTCGAGGCCAGCCTGGTCTCCAAAGCGAGTTCCAGGAAAGGCGCAAAGCTACACAGAGAAACCCTGTCTCGAAAAACCAAAAAAAAAAAAAAAATTTATAAAAAAAAAATGCTTCTCCAGTCTTTAACCTTTCTTCTTCCAAATAAAGAAAAGATATCGACCCATTGCGTACAAATCTCTTTTAACAACAGAGCTCCTGTTTCCAAACAGTGTGCAGTGAAGTCTCTGGTTACTTACAACAACTAGAAGATTTCCTGTTTTGTTTGAAGCCAAAGCTGAGATGGTAGTGTCCCAACCACTTAACTTTCCCTCACTTCTCATAATTGTAATTCCAGAGCTCTGAGAAACACAATGGGAAATGATAAAATTGCATTGCCAAAGGTTTTTTCAAGTCCAAGTTTCTATGTCTCTATAAATCTTTGGTCTCTTATGTGAGAGAACTGTGATATCCTCAAGTATGGAGAGAAGCACAGTGAGCCACCACTCCCAGGGCCTCAGGCCTCACTCAAACAATTCTAACTGCCAAGTGCATAATGACACTGAGCACTAGAGAAAGCAACTATGCAGATGCTCAACTGAAATAATGATACACTCAAATGCAGAGCATCAGACAAATGTAGACACAGAAACTTACAGACAAGCATAGTGTTTCAAGAAATGTTCATATTATATATTTACCTGAAGATACTCATTGTCACACATGTCATAGCTACTAAACTAGAGGAGAAAGCTACCAGATGAACATATCTCTCCAGGCAAAAGGTGTCAATCACAGCAGTACTGTGTCTCTTCTTGGGTTACACAAACAAGTTTAGTAAGTCCAGATAAACATACCTTAGAGTTGAGCTGAAAGACTATAATCACTCTGGAAATTTCTTTGAAATGTTTTGTGGTTGGGCAATCATAGCAACATAAATTTTCATAGGTAATTGGACATTGCTGTATGCTTATAATTTTAACCATAATTATTTAGAATTCTAAACTTTCTGCTTACTTGGTTCATATATTGAAAGACTCAAAGGAATTTTCAAGAGTCTCAAAGTAACCTCTATTTATAAACTTATGATTAATGATTCAGAGTTAGAATGCAAAAACAATCATTGAAAAAACATCTAGAGCAAAATATCCAATATCCTCAAGCATAAATCCACATCCCTAAGTCTTCATACAAAAAAAAAAGCTCTGTAGAAAATAAGAGTTTAAAATGCTGCCTGCAGGGCCAGATTTAGTAAGTCATATAAACAAATAATGACTTGAATAACAATTAAAGATAGCTGCACTAAAATATTCCACCATGAATTACAGTCATAGCAAGGAAAAGATGGCAGTGCTAGCCCCATCCACAACTCAAGCCACAACCTTGAGTGCTGTTTCATGCCACATAATTGTCCTTTTGACACCACAGAAGCCAGCTTCATACTTTCAACTTTTACATTGTGGACTGCCCTCAAAAACCAAAGGCATCTTGAGAAGAAGTACGCCCTAAGATACTCTCAAAGTATCTGAAATAACCAACCCTAAAATCATTTTTCTGTTTCAGTGAAACTCAAGGTGAGGTTACTTCATGAGGTTAAGGGCCACCATGATAAATAACTCCAAGTTTCTTGAGAAATGGTAAAAATATTAATGGGGGAGGGAGCATGGTATAATAAGACCTACTAATTCTGTTACTTGAGAGTCTGAAGCAAAAGGGTCCTGAGCTAAAGGCCAACCTTGATTACATAGTAAAACCCTGTCTAGATTGCATATATGACTTTCAGTTTTGTTGCTGTTGCTTCTTTTACTGGAACAACTATAATCATTATTTTAACAGTTTTGCATCACTGCAGAGCCCAAAGCTCTGCACATGTTAGATATCTGTTGTACTACTAAGCTATTTCAGTCTCTTTTAAATAAGAACTTTTTTAATTAATATAATTTTATATTGTGCTTATTCTTTTATGGTTGCATACATGTGTACAATGTATTTTGCTCATAACTACCCCTGACTGCCTTCTTTCAATTCTTTCTGAGATTCCCCCAACCAACCTCCCATTTCTTCTTTGTCATTATTATTTTTATTGTTATCATTATCATTGATACCCTGAGTCCAATTAGTGTTGTATATGGGTGTGTACCATCTACTGGGACATGAGCAACTAATAGGTAGTCATATCCCCAAAGAAAACTGACTCCTCCATCTTTTGCAGCCATCAACTGACAATAGTTTTTCTTGCTAGAGGAAGGGAATTGGAAGCTATCCCCCTGTCCATCTGAGAATTTTAACTGAGTTGACCTTGTGAAGGTCTTGTGCCAGTGTCTTAGTTAGGGTTTCTATTTGGAGTAAAGGGACACCATGACAGGTGCAACTCTTAATAGGAAAGATGTTTATTTGGGTCTGGTTTACAGTTTCCGAGGTTTAGTCCATTATCTTTGTGGTAGGAAGCATGATAGCATGCAGGCATGTATGGTGCTGGAAAAGGAGCTGAGAGTTCTATATCTGGGTCCCCATGATCATATCTAATAAGCATCTCAGATACATTACTGAGAGAAGACAAGCTGATGCCTATGTTCTGCCTCATCTTTATCACTATGCCAAACTTTCCACTCTAAGTTCCTGTTCTCCAGCAGTTAGAAAATGAAAACTGCCACTCTGCAATTTCTGGGAAATGAATCCTCCAACAGTATGGAGTATTTGGAAGGAAAATCCAAAGCCTCAGCTCAGATGGAAGTTCCACCTAATGATATCAGTTATTATGCTTCAGTTAATAAATTTTGAATAATAACTTTCAAATAATAACGGTAGCACAAATCATACGTGAAAAACATTTTGTTTATTGTATGTTATGGTGAAACATACACAGCCTTTGTTCACAGTCTTATCATATAACCCCTTTCATAGCATTGGGCTTTGTCTAAGAAAGTTTAACAAAAGGCTCTGTGAGACCAACAAGTCTGTATCTTCTTGGGTAATCAAGACTGTGGAGGAAGGAGAGATAAGCAGTAGGTGAAGTACTTGTTGCAGACATGAGAACTTGAGTTCCGATCTCAAACACCTATAAAAATCACCAGTCTGCCCCTATCACCACAGTGTAGCAAAGGTTAAAACAAGATCCTGGGGAACTGCTGGCCACCACATTAACCAAAATGGCAAGCTCCTGCTACAGTAAGAGACCCTGTCTGAAAAAAATGACATATAGAATGATAGATGAAGATAAGTAGTGTCAACTTCTGGCCTCCACACATGTATACATACAATCTTGGTGTTTGGATTAGACAATGACAAGTTAGAGAGGGACAGGTTTCTTTTCTCTTGGCTGTCCTACATTTAATTCATAACTTCTAGCATCATCCAGAGACC